>NC_090828.1:71842789-73277789 GCF_028021215.1 Eschrichtius robustus
GGGTGCAGATATCTTTTCGATGTCCTGTTTTCATTTCCTTTGGATAAATATGCAGAAGTGGGATTGCTGGATTATAAGGTAATTCTATTTTTTATTTTTTTGATCCTATCTCTTAATAACAGTGTGGTCTTAGGCAAGTACCTTGACCTCTCTGGGCCTTTCCTTCTTTATCTCTAAAATTAAGAGACAGAGCTATTCAGAGGAATAAATGAGAAAGATTTTTTTTTTTTTTTTAAGTGTTAAGAAAGTGGAGTTAGAAACCATGGTGCGGGGAGATAAATGGCTCAAGCCGCTCAACCGGCAGCTGCAGAATAAAGGCTGGAATCTATGTTTCATGACCCAGCACTCACCTAGCAGCAGTTGGTTTGTTAACTGAATGTAAACATGTCTCCCTCTGAGGTCAGTCCCTTTAAGCTAAGGAGGGATTGGTAAGAGGCACAGATTAAGTAGAGCATAGAAGGATGGATCAGCCCACTTCTGAGGGCCCTCATGTGTAGACTGCAACTACTGCCAGATTTACCTAACCCCTGGCAAGTCACAGACCAACGCATGACTTAGTAGGCATTCCTTGATGGAAAGAATCTAATACAGGAATTTATTATGGCCCCATGGTTGGGAAGCATGAGTGATGAGGGGACTGGGGGATTTGGAAACAATCCACACAAATAGATACAATCCATAGATGTGGACTCCATTGCAACTCCCTGCCTAAAGCTCCTGCTCTGGCCCCGGCCCTGTATGCTATGAATGCTTCCCCTCAGTAGGGTCACTACTGAATTACACAAGAGACATCTCTCCCCCACCACCATTGCTATTGCACAATATTTCTCACTCTCTGTGGAGTTAAAGTGGAAAAACTGAGATCCCTGGAGACAAAAAACAACCCCCCTTCCATAAAAGCATCACTCTTGGCTAGTTCCACCCTCGCTTCTTCTTACAGAAGCCATTGGGAAAGAAAGAAAGACCTCAAGTAATATTTAACTCTGATCACACTGTTTGTTTTAATTATTAACATTTGGCAGCCAGAGGAAATAAATAACAGCACTTCATCCAGACACTTAAGAAAGAAAAAGGAACAGCTCATACCCTGGTCTTTATGTTTGAGCAATCACTTTGAATGGGCACGTGCAGTCTTCATACATACCAGCAAACTCTCCAAAGTGAGATGCCTGATTCACTCACTCTGCAAATATTTATTGAACTGGCACTGTTCTAGGTGCTGGGAATATATCAGAGAACAAAACAGACAAGAATCCCTGTTCTTGTGGAGCTTATATTCTAGTGAGAGGTAGAGGAGGCACATTTTTTTCTGGAAGTATAGCTGATTTACAATATTGTGTTAGTTTCAGGTGTACAGCAAAGTGAGTAATATATATCTATTCTTTTTCAGATTCTTTTCCATTATAGGTTATTACAAGATATTGAATACAGTTCCATATGCTCTACAGTAAATTCTTGTTGCTTATCTATTTTATATATGATCGTGTGTATCTGTTTATCCCATACCCCTAATTTATCCCTATCCCCCTTTCCCCTTTGGTAACCATAGGTTTGTTTTCTATGTCTGTGAGGCTATTTCTGTTTTATATATAGATTCCTTTGTATTACTTTTTAGATTCCACATGTAAGTGATATCATATAATATTTGTCTTTCTGTGTCTGACTTATTTCACTGAGTATGATAATCTCTAGGTCCATCCATGTTGCTGCAAATGGCATTCTTTCATTCTTTTTTTATGGTTGAGTAGTATTCCATTGTGTGTATGTACCACATCTTCTTTATCCATTCATCTGTCAGTGGACATCAGGTTGCTTCCATGTCTTGGCTATTGTAAATAGTGCTGCTGTGAACATTGGGGCGCATGTATCTTTTCAAATTAGAGTTTTTGTCTTTTCCGGATATATGCCCAGGAGTGGGATTTCTGGATCAAATGGTAGCTCTACTTTTCGTTTTTTAAGGAACCTCCATATTGTTCCCCTTAGTGGCTGCACCAATTTACATTTGCACCAACAGTGTAGGAGGGTTCCCTTTTCTCTACACCCGGTCCAGAATGTATTATTTGTAGACATACGTATGGCCAATAGGCACATACAAAGATGCTCGACATCGCTAATTATTAGAGAAATGCAAATCAAAACTACAATGAGGTATCACCTCACACCAGTCAGAACGGCCATCGTCAAAAAGTCTACAAATAATACATGCTGGAGAGGGGGCAAACATATAAGAAAACAACAAATAAGGAAATTATATAGTATGTTAGGAGGCAAGAGAAAAATAAGAGGAACAAGGAGTGTTGGGGGTGAGGAGTCCTATTTTACATGGGGTGGTCAATGTTGGCCTTAATAAGAGGGTGAAATTTTAACAATGACCTAAAGGAAAAGAAGAAGGCAGCCAAGTGGATATCTGGAAAGCAGTGCTATAGACAGATAAGAGTAGCCGGGGCAAAGGTCCTGAGGTAGGAGCTGAAGTCTTGGTAGAACATCAAAGAAGCTGGTTTGTTTGGAATGAAGTGGGTGAGGAATAGAACAGAGGAAATGAAGTCACAGAGGAAACAGTGGCCAGATAAGTGGAACCCTGTAGGCTCATATATAAACTTTGCTTTCCTTTAGAGAGATGGAGCCACTGGGGCCTCTGGAGAAGAGGTGTAACACTGCCTGCTTTGGGTTTTAATAGGATCCCACTCTGGCTCCTGTGTGGTGTCTTCATTAAATGCTCAGTTAAGGCCAGGGATAGGGCCTTTGCCCACTTTTACTTCTTTTTCTCAAGGATGTTCCAAGTTGGTGGATTTCCATGCTGACACATCAGCATCCCCCATGAACTGAGCTTTTCTGTGGCCTCCACCATGACTCCCCGCCCCCGGAAGCACAGTCCCAGCGTATTACATCCCAGCATCACATGGAGATGGACAGAGAAAGGGAAGAATCTTCTCTTCCCCTCTGTTTGCCGACTTCTCAATAATTCCAGCTCCACCTAGCAAGATCCATTAGAGCTAATTAACGACCCTCCTTTCAGGAGGTGTCTCTTCATGATGATTAATTCTGGGTCAGAGACAGAAAGCTTGTTCCATTATAGTTCTTTTTAAAAAATTATTATTATTCAGGCTTCTAATACTGGCATGAACTGCGGGTGAATTTCTGAAGTCATGTTACTTAGCTGTCACAACTAGTAATAGAAAAATTCAATTTATAAAGAATTAGGAGAGGCAGGAGAGGCATGCTCTTCGGTTTAGAACAAAGGAGATCAATCCTGACACAATGGCAGCATGACATTCGTGGACTTTGAAGATTCCAGGCTTCCTCTTCATTAATTAGAGAGAATCAAGAGTTCTGGTGGTTAATTATTTGCAGAAATTGTGCTCTGCAAAAGCAGATGCCAACTCACTCCAGCCACTTCCAGCTGCAGCCCTGCATGATAATTAAACTGCGTGTCAGTCCTAAGCTCTATCTGGGCTGGCAAATAAACCCTGGGATAGCCACTGCCATCCCCCACCCCCCAGGTTTAGTGGGGGTCATGGGACTTCCTGGCACAGGGGCCCCAGGAGGCTGACACTGTTCTGAATGGATTGCCCTGGATAGGTAGTGCTTTTAAGTCCACATCAAGAAACATGAGATCAGCAAAGGAAACCATAAACAAGACGAAAAGACAACCCTCAGAATGGGAGAAAATATTTGCAAATGAAGCAACTGACAAAGGATTAATCTCCAAAATTTACAAGCAGCCCATGAAACTCAATATCAAAAAAACAAACAACCCAATCCAAAAATGGGCAGAAGACCTAAACAGACATTTCTCCAAAGAAGATATACAGATTGGCAACAAACACAGGAAAGAATGCTCAACATCAGTAATCATTAGAGAAATACAAATCAAAACTACAATAAGGTATCACCTCACACCAGTCAGAATGGCCATCATCAAAAAATCTACAAACAATAAATGCTGGAGAGGGTGTGGAGAAAAGGGAACCCTCTTGCACTGTTGGTGGGAATGTAAATTGATACAGCCACTATGGAGAACAGTATGGAGGTTCTTTCTTTAAAAAACTAAAAATAGAACTACCATACGACCCAGCAATCCCACTACTGGGCATATACCCTGAGAAAACCATAATTCCAGAAGAGTCCTGTACCACAATGTTCATTGCAGCTCTATTTACAATAGCCAGGACATGGAAGCAACCTAAGTGTCCATCGACAGATGAATGGATAAAGAAGATGTGGCACATATATACAATGGTATATTAGTCAGCCATAAAAAGAAACGAAATTGAGTTTTTTGTAGTGAGGTGGATGGACTTAGAGTCTGTCATACAGACTGAAGTGTCATACAGAGTGAAGTAAGTCAGAAAGAGAAAAGCAAATACCGTATGCTAACACACATATATGGAATCTAAAAAAAAATGGTCATGAAGAACCTAGGGGCAGGACAGGAATAAAGACGCAGACATAGAGAATGGACTTGAGGACACGGGGAGGGGGAAGGGTAAGCTGGGACGAAGTGAGAGAGTGGCATGGACATATATACACTACCAAATGTAAAATAGATAGCTAGTGGGAAGCAGCCGCATAGCACAGGGAGATCAGCTCCTTGCTTTGTGACCACCTAGAGGGGTGGGATAGGGAGGGTGGGAGGGAGGGAGATGCAAGAGGGAAGAGAGATGGGAACATATGTATATGTATAGCTGATTCACTTTGTTATAAAGCAGAAACTAACACACCATTGTAAAGCAATTATACTCCAATAAAGATGTTAAAAAAAAAAAAAATTCCCAAGGAAAAAAAAGAAGAGGAAACGTAAGATCAAAGTTACCTATAATCTGCTCTTACAAAGTATATGTTTGGAAGGGGGGGGGTCTAGGGAAGTTCAGGTCAAGGTCAGCTGGTGCACTTGGGTTGTTGCTGCTGTTACCATTGTTGTTACAGGGTTGAGTAATCAATTGTCTTAAAAAAACAACTTGAATTGTTCTTAATTTTTTAATTACAAAAGTAATTAAAAGTATACCTCCTTCATATCAAATTCAAGCACTGTAGAAGTGTACACGTAGAAACAGAGGGCTCCTCTCTGCCCTCTTCCCACCCCACCCTCCTGAGAGAACCCCATGAGGTTTGAGACATCTTCTTCCAGACTTTTCCTAGGCTTCAGGTTGCAGCCTTTGAATCCTCTTCTGATGAGCCAGATCCCGACGACTGGATACAACATCTTAGCACCTCTGCTGCTTCTCCTGTACCCCCAAGACTCCTTACTGTCCTCAGTTTCTCTGCTTCCACAAGACTCAGATTTAACATAAGGGAATCCCGGTTTGGGAGTCTTGCCATTGGATTTGACTACATGGGCTGTCCTAAGAATGCAGAGACTTTGGTTCTTATTTGTATGATCTTAATGTTTCCACGCAGGAGACAAGTGGTAAATCTGACAACCCCACTGTGGTGTTAGCAAGGCATCCCAACTCAATCTGTTGAGCCCAATCTTTAATTTGACCACAGATACTGTTGGAAAGAAAGTAGAAGAGCATGCGCATTATAAAAGCTGTCAGCCCTGTTGATGGGAACAGATGCCAGCGGTCTGCTCACATCCACTGGGGGAGGGGAAACAGGACGCAGTGCTGGTCTTCCAGACATAGAAATGTAGTGAAGTTAGCCCGGGGCCTCCGGTACCCTCGGTAAGGCAGCAGGCAGAGCCTCGTCTCTAACCTGCCCTTTCAGGCATCAGTTTCTTGGGGGGTTTATCCAGATGACTTCAGATCTCACGCTGTGGAGGGCCTTGGGTATCTGATTGGCATTCAGGAAGAGCCACGGGTGGCGGGATGAGAGTGGCTTCCTGGCAGGCCTTTCCCCAAATACCCAGTTTGCTTTGAGTGGTTTGATATTTACTGGCATTAAGACCCTTTGGCCATTTCACAGTCCATTTATTTAAGGTATTTGAAACTCTCTCTGCAGAGCAGCTAAGGTTATAATATTAGCCTGGCTGACATCAGACCCTCTCTCGGGTTACCAAGGGTATTCTCAACCCTTAGAGGTTATCCAACTTTAAATGGCAGTAGCAAGTTTTGTCCACATCTTGATTACAGCATTTATTACACTCCTTTGTAAACTATCTGTCTACCCGACTCTCTCCCCAACTAGAGAGTTACCTCCTGAGGGCAATGAATGTGTTTTAAGCATCTTGGTGCTGCCAGCTCTTAGCTGGACATGAGGTACAGGTTTCAGGCCAACTCCGTTTTACTGGGCTTTTATTATATAGTATTTGTTTGTTTGGCGGCAGGTTTTTTGGTGGTAGTGGTGGTGGTTGTTTGTTTCAGTGAACATAATTTGACACAGGATGTAATGGTTAGTTTTGTGTGTCAACTTGCTAGACTACAGTACCCAGTGATTTAATCAGACACTAATCTAGATGTTTCTATGAAGATATTTTGTAGATGGAATTACCATCTACAACCAGTTGACTTTAAATAAAAGAAATTGCTCTCAATAATGTGGGTAGACCTAGCCAACCAGCCTTAAGAGTAAAAACTGAGGTTTCCTGGAAAAGAGATTCTGACTTAAGACGGCAGCATCCAGTCCTGCTTGAGTTTCCAGGCCACCAGCCTGCCCTATGGATTTGAACTAGCCAGGTTCCACAACTGTGTGAGCCAATTCCTTAAAATAAATATCTTTATATAAATAAATAAAATCTCCTATTGGTTCTGTTTCTCCGGAGAACCCTGACTGATACATATGATATACATAAGTTCATGTAAAACACACTATTTATCTATTTATCTATCTATCTATCATCTATCTATCTATCTATCTATATATTTATTTGGGTCACTCGACAAATATTTTTTGAGTGCTTGCCACGCTCCAGGTATTGTGCTCAGCGCTAAGAATAATGGTAGGAAGAGACCGTCCCTGAACTCAAAAAATGGTTTGATTTAAGGCAAGTCCAGGGCTGTGCTGGTGGTTTCCTAATGAAACAAACCCAGCCTAGAATCTGCAGGAACTGGACTCAGGCAGTGACTCACCTGCAGCTGCCTCGGCCTGGGGCACGGCCAGCCTGGACTGGCACAGAGCCAAGAGGGAACAAAACACACTTGCCCAGGTATCCAGGGCACCTGGTTTTGTGGTGCCAAAAAGGGAAAAAGAAAAGACAACAAGCCAGGGGGAGGCAGAGGTGGTTTTTCTTGCTACAGGCAACCTTGAGGCTGAAAAATCTTTCCTCCCTACCAGCACCAGTTCCCAAGAACTTCCCTTCCTGCCCCGATGCGATGACCTCACCTCCTTTCCAGGAGCCCCGGGGAATTCTCATCAGCCCAGAAGCTTCCGGGAAGGGCTGGCTCTGGGCTCTGTCATTACACCTTTGGCCCAGAGGAACGGCTGGCGGGAGGAACAGAAAGACCCTCAGCTCTTTGCAGCTTCTCCAAAAGTGGCGCCTTTTAAAGGAACCTTGGAAAGAATAGGCAAGCCTGATGTTTATGAGACTCAGTTGGAAGATGTAGGAGAAAGCAGAGTGAGCACAAGACCAGCCAGAAAGTTCAGAGAAAAGGTATTCAGAGGTGTGTTAGCCTTTCGATAAGCCAGGTCCTGCTCTGACCAGGTTTATGCCCTGCCAGCCCCAGGTCTCTCTCCACAGGGAGAACATGGCACATTTTCCCTCCTCATCCTCGGGGCTAGTAGCAAGAAGCGAAGGCAAGGCTCAGATTGGGCATTGCTGCTCCTGTGAGCAGTTCAGGGTTCAGGCAGTACTGACTGAGCCCGCATAGCACTGTTTATGAACGAGAAAAAAATGACACCTTCCTCAAGACACTTGACTGTTGTCTGCCCTAAAATGGTCTCCATCAATATACAAATCTACGCTGCAGAGGACTGAAAGATCATCTTTGGAGTTCTGCGAGGCACAACCATTCACCTGGCCCTGGGACCATCTAGGCTTCCTCTTGGGAGCTCTAGCCTCGAGCCATTGTGGTTTCCTTTACCTCAGGGAGCTGCTGTATTTGGGGGCCTGCCCGATTTAACTAAGAGGCATCCCCAAGCCCAGATCTCTCCCTAAAGGGGACTCAATCCTCCACGGCTTTCCCTGAGGCTGAGGACGTCAGTGCTACCCACCTGGCAACCTGCGGTAGAATTTTCCAGGTTCCCACAATCATCTGACTCTTGCTTGCAAGTGCTTCTTCTATCTTCCCGGCATAGTTATTTATCTAAGAATCTCAAAAAACTTAACACTTCCTCGGCTGAAAAAGATGCTGCTAATTTTGATGGAGCCATGTCAGCCCAGGGTGAAGCCCAGCACGGTGACAGGCAGACCGGGTGTCCCCGTTCCACTCCCCCTTCAGGGGCTCATCCTGGGGATGCAAATGGTGGGCGAGTCACGCTCCGGACAAAGGCTCTGGCTGTGGACGAGCCACTTAGACTCCACTGGCCTCCAGCGGCCTCAGTGCTGAGGACACAGGCTCAGAGATACCTGCCTCTCAGCCTTGACTTGATCAGCCTGGACCCTGTCACCGTTATCCTTCTGAGAGAGAAAAAGGGCGCTCCCCTGGTCCTCACCCTACACTCTGTTACCGATGCCCACTTATGTTATGTGAGGTGGAGGAGGATATGCCTATCATAGCTCCAGAAAGACTCCACTCTGTGTTAAGGGGACCCCTTTCTGGGAGTTCTGCAGACAGGTCACCACCAAACTTACCCCTCTTTCCGGCTGAGTCTTTGATTATCCACAGTTCTCCCCCGTACTGTCTTCTATTCCTGGCCTGACAGGCTTCTTAGTAAAAGGAAAAGAAAAGCTACCTGGATGCATGTGCGCCCTCGGCAAAATGCTGCCGCCTTCTCTCTCCAAATACGCAAAGCTGTTTCCTGTGCTTTCAACTCATTCCCAGGAGGGGCCTTTCCCCCAGGCTTCTGGAAGGAATTGCTGCAAAGGAGTAGCCATACGAAAGCCTTAACAAGTGGCTGGGAGAGCACTAATGGGTCCCGGTACGATTTTTAAGCGTCATCACGAATGGAAAGGCAACAGCGAGGTGAATTGCTCACTAACTGGGTGATCTGAGATGTCAGTCATAATTCCTGCTTCATAAAGTTTCTTGAGAACTTTAAATGAGATGAGGTACTTGAAGTGCTTGGTGCACAGTGGGTACAAAATGAGCACTGATTTCGCTCTTAGCAAAGTTTCGTATAAAGCCAAGCAACAGAGAGGCCCGTGTGGCATGCGTCACTAGAGGGGGGGCTAAAAGCAGGGTTCCTAGGGACAGAACCCTGAGCTCAAAGCCCTCGTCTGCCACTTAATAGTGGTGTGGATTGCGTAGATCTCTTAACCTCTCTGCCTTTTGTTTCCCCATCTGTGAAATGGGACCGATGGTAATAGTGCTTTCCTCATAAGAATTTTTGTGAGGATTAAGTGAATCCTAGAGCAGTGCCAGGTACAGAAGGAAGCATATACATACGTTGGTGGCTATTTTACTGTGTTATTACGCTACTGAGGATTACTCCATTTCTGTGTGTTCATGAGTTGCCATGTCATCGCAGTTCATTCCTTATTTCACAAATATTCTTGCACGCATCCAAGATAGATAACATTGTAAAATTATGTGCTGCAAGATTATAATTTTTCAGGGTATTAATAGGAGCTTTGTGGGGGAAAAAGTAGTTCGGCAAAGAAATATGTGATCCTTTGGCTTAATGATCTTAAACAGGTATTTTTACTGCAGGATTCACAGAACACTTAACATGCTGGACACACCCCAAGCAGAAGCCTTTTCTCCCACAGTCCCTCCCAAGTCTGGTGTCACCAGAACACACTTTGAGAAGTGCTGGCCTAGAATCAGGTAAAAAATAAGTCAATAAGCTGCTCTGGCTGTAAGTATAGCAGGTAGGGACATACGAAAGGTGCTGTCGGAAACAGCAGAGAGTCAAAGCGCCAGGAAAAGCCAGGCTGGGAAGAACTTGGCAGAACTAGCCTGGGAAGGATGAAAGTTACATTGCTGGGAGTTAGCAACACCCAAAGATAAAGCAGGCTGTAGGTCAGAACAGGTAAAAACTAAAAGTAAGGGGGACAAGAAGGTTGTGTGAGCTATCACTTCATTCTTTCTCCTAACTCCGAAATCAACTTTTTATTGAGCACATACTGTACCCCACACACTGTCCTTGAAGCAGAATGCCCTGCGTGCCCAGGAGGACAGCACACTCATGAATGGAGCCAGCAGGGAGGGAGACAGGCTCTATGGAAAGAGCAAAGGATAAAGAGCTCTGGGGGCTTGGGAGGGGAAGATACTCCAGGCGGGGGGTTGGAGAAAGGCCTCCAAAAGGATGTTCTTTGAGCTGAGTCTAGAAAAGTATTTATTATGTCAGGCGGAAATGGTAAGAGGGGTGTTTCAGGTATAAGAGGTCCCTTGAGCAAAAATGAAACAATACTGGCGGGACTTGGCGACAGATGCACCGTGAACTTGGTTAGGGTGTGTGGGGATAGGGCGGGGACAGCCACAAGTTCAGCCTGAAGAATATTGTCCAGACAAGATTGCGGAGTGCCATGAAGGCCACACTTACACGCCTCATTTATTCATTCGTTCAGCAAATATTTACTGAGCACCTACTATGGGCCAGGCACCATCCTAAGTGCTTAGGGATAGAACAGTGACACAACAAAGCTCCTGTTCTCCTAGAACTTATAATCCTGGTGTGGAGAAAAACAATAGACAAATAAACATACAACACAACATCAGGTAGCAATAGGTGCTATAAAGCAAAATAAAGCAAGACTGGAAAATAGAGAGTGAATGAGGTGCTGTTTTAGATGGAGTGGCCAGAGGTGGCTAAAAGGAGCTGACACTCGAACAGAAACCTGACTGAATTCCTGAATGAAATGAGGGGGTCAGCCAACCAAATAAGCAGAGGAATTATGTTCCCAGCAGAGGGGACAGTCAGCACAGAGGTCTGAGGCAGTGGGTACATGGAGGGTCCTGGAGCAAATCCCATGTGTGGCTGGAGTGGGCTGTGTGAGGGGACAGGAGGGAAGGACATCACTGAGGCCAGATGGGTCACTGCAAGAACCCTGCATTTTATTCAAGGTGTAATGGGATCTTGGGCTTTATTTTATTGGCAATCGGGGTGTTGAAGGTCTTGGAGCAAAAGGGTGACAGAGTGATATGATGTGAGCTGTTGTTTTAGGTCAGTGGTTTTCCAGTTTGAAGGGCAAGAAGAAATCTCACACAGAGACATCATACTTCAGTCTGAAATCAAGGGACACTCCGGCTGAAGTGGGGATGGGAGTCCAGAGCCCCAACAACGGCCTCCTTCTCTTGCCTTCCCCAGGGACCCCTTGGGACCCTCAGAACTTGGTATCAGTGGGGTGGCTGGGCCAGGTGTGTGGAATGCCTATGAGCTACAGACACTGGAGGCAGGACAAGAGCTTGAGGCTTCTGCAATAACCCAGAGGAGAGAGGCTGGGATCTTAGGCTGGGGTAAAGGGAGCAGAAATGGAGCAGAGTTGATGAAGTGAATCTGGTCTATTCTGCTTACCCCTCTCAGCTAATGTGCTGCGCATGCTGTGCACAGGTAAGAAATAAGCATATCCATGCCAAAGAGATGACCATCTTTAGGATTTGGCAGGGATGGTCTTTTTCTGGATGAGTGGTCTGCACAGAGATGAGGGAAACTGCAAAGTAATTTCTACTTGTTGGGAGGATACTATCAGATGGTTGGAATGGTCTCTTCTTCCCTCTCCCCATGTAAGGCAAATATTAAATATTGCCTCTTGGAGAAATCAAAGATGACACACACAGATGGAGAGATATACCATGTTCTTGGATTGGAAGAATCAATATTGTGAAAATGACTATACTACCCAAAGCAATCTACAGATTCAATGCAATCCCTATCAAACTACCACTGGCATTTTTTACAGAACTAGAACAGAAAATCTTAAAAATTTGTATGGAGACACAAAAGACCCCCAATAGCCAAACCAGTCTTGAGGGAAAAAAACAGAGCTGGAGGAATCAGACTCCCTGACTTCAGACTATATTACAAAGCCACAGTAATCAAGACAATATGGTACTGGCACAAAAACAGAAATATAGATCAATAGAACAAGATAGAAAGCCCAGAGATAAGCCCACGCACCTATGGTCAACTAATCTATGACAAAGGAGGCAAGGATACACAATGGAGAAAAGACAGCCTCTTCAATAAGTGGTGCTGGGAAAACTGGACAGCTACATGGAAAAGAATGAAATTAGAACACTCCCTAACACCATACACAAAAATAAACTCGAAATGAATTAAAGACCTAAATGTAAGACCGGACACTATAAAACTCTTAGAGGAAAACATAGGAAGAACACTCTTTGACATAAATCACAGCAAGATCTTTTTTGACCCGCCTCCTAGAGTAATGGAAATTAAAACAAAAATAAACAAGTGGGACCTAATGAAACTTAAAAGCTTTTGCACAGCAGAGGAAACTATAAACAAGATGAAAAGACAACCCTCAGAATGGGAGAAAATATTTGTAAACGAATCAACAGACAAAGGATTAATCTCCAAAATATATAAACAGCTCATGCAGCTCAATATTTAAAAAACAAACAACCCAATCAAAAAATGGGCAGAAGGGCTTCCCTGTTGGCACAGTGGTTAAGAATCCGCCTGCCAATGCAGGGGACATGGGTTCGATCCCTGGTCAGGGAGGATCCCACATGCTGTGGAGCAACTAAACCTGTGTACCACAACTACTGAGCCTGAGCTCTAGAGCCCGCAAGCCACAACTACTGAGCCCATGTGCCACAACTACTGAAGCCTGCGTGTCTAGAGCCCGTGCTCAGCAACAACAGAAGCCACGACAATGAGAAGCCCGCGCACTGCAATGAAGAGTAGCCCCTGCTCACCGCAACTAGAGAAAGGCCACGCACAGCAATGAAGACCCAACACAGCCAAAAATAAAATTAATTAATTAATTAATTAATTAATTTTTTAAAAATGGGCAGAAGACCTAAATAGACATTTCTCCAAAGAAGACATACAGATGACCGAGGGGCACATAATAATCTGCTCAACATCACTAATTATTAGGGGAATGAAAATCAAAACTACAATGAGGTATCACCTCACACCAGTTAGAATGGGCATCATCAGAAAATCTACAAACAACAAATGCTGGAGAGGGTGTGGAGAAAAGGGAACCCTCTTGCACTGTTGGTGGGAATGTAAATTGATACAGCCACTATGGAGAACAGTATGGAAGTTCCTTTAAAAACTAAAACTAGAATTACCATATGATCCAGCAATCCCACTACTGGGCATATACCCAGAGAAAACCATAATTCAAAAGACACATGCACCCCAATGTTCACTGCAGCACTGTTTACAATAGCCAGGTCATGGAAGCAACCTAAATGCCCATTGACAGACGAATGGATAAAGAAGAGGTGGTACATATATACAATGGAATATTACTCAGCCATAAAAAGGAACGAAATTGGGTCATTTGTAGAGACGTGGATGGACCCAGAGACTGTCATACAGAGTGAAGTAAGTCAGAAAGAGAAAAACAAATATCGTATACTAATGCATATATGTGGAATCTAGAAAAATGGTACAGATGAACCTGTTTGCAAGGCAGAAATAGAGACACATATGTAGAGAACAAACGTATGATCACTGGGGGTGGTGGTGGGATGAACTGGGAGATTGGGATTGACAAATAGACACCAATATGTATAAAATTGTTAACTAATAAGAACCTGCTGTATAAAAAAATAAAATAAAATTCAAATATTAAAAAAAAATTGCCTCTTGAGTTTTATTATCTTCCATTTCCCCATCATTTTTGCCATCTTTGTTGGCCTCCTCCATCCTCCTTGACTACATCAGACATGCTCCTGCCTCAGGCCCTTTGCATCTATTGTCCTTTCTGCCTTGGAGGCTCCACTTCAGAAATCCGATTGGCTGAGCCTTCACTGCCTTCAGGTTTCACTCAAATGTCACATCTCAATGAGGGCTTCATGCCCACTCTACCTCCTTGACGGTTCCTAGCTCCTTTCCTTGCTTTGTTTTCTTTATTGTTTAGCACTTTTTAGTGTTTAATGAACTCTATAGTTAATTTTTCAATATCATTTATTGTCTCTCTCCTCTTATTTAGGATATAAGCTCTCTGAGAGCAGGGACCTCTGCCTATTTAATGTCCCCAAGGCCAGCAGTAGTGTTTTGCATAATGGAAGTTTCATAGAGACTTATGGAGTGAAGGAAGGATTTTTCCTTGCATGAGTAACGGTCACAGGGTCTGGAACCAGTTAAATAATTTAATACAAAGGACTTGTTACTTATACATTTTTTAAGGCAGCAAAACACATTTATTGTGGGCCATGTGGTGATCAGAAAATCATTATTCTATTCCCTGATTTGTTAAAAATACAAAACATATGCTAAACAAGGGGTATGTTAGTCCACTTGAGGATGTGAGACTACTTTTGGCAAACATTTCCCCAGAAATACCCAGTGGCCAGTATTGTGCTAGGCACTGGGGTGCAGTGATGAGTGAATTTGGTAAAACATGTAATTAATTGAAGCAATTCTAAGATGCATAACCTACGTCTGCAACTCACTCCTGCAGAGTCACTGTACTTACAGACAGCCTCCAACTGACAAACAGGTTGCGTTCTTAAGACTCACTTTTAATTCAACTGATGGAACTTGGAATACATTGTCTTATAGAACCTGCATGATCAATGGAGGAGAGTTTCACAGGCTGGGCTACAAAATCGCATTTAAGAATAATGCAATTGACATACCATAAATTCAAGATGAAAAACTGTAGAAAAGAATATTGTTGGATTACTAAACAAAATATAACTTGAGTTAGAAACTCTGTTGTTATGTATGTTGGGTGGCCACACTTGAGAAAAGCATTCGAAGATGTTGAAGAAAATCTTTGGCTTCCTCAAGGGAAGCTGAACTCTTGATTTTAATTTGGTGACCTCACACTGGATGTCTCGTCCTGAGCCAGTGCCCTTTTCCCCCATTCCTCCCCTCTCTTGACTTTTCCTTGGTCTTTTCTTTCCCTTTCCCTTTGGCTGGCTGTGTACATCTTTATTTATCTCTGTCTTCTCTCTCTGAAGGTTGATGCCTCTCCCACCTCTTTACTGAGCATACGGCCTTAGTAAAATCTCCTCCCTTTTTTTCCCCTTACAATAGAAAAAGGGCCACAGGAAGAAAGCCTATGAAGATCACCCATTTGGAAGGATGTGGTCTTTCATCTGGATTCCTAGAGAGAGAGAGAGAGAGAGAGAGAGAGAGACGTTCCCCAGGTCCTTCAAAAACTGTGGCAAATTCAATCCTTTTGGTGGTTTTTTGTTTTTTGCTTTATTGATTTCTTAAATTCATGTTATAAATAATCTTCATGACTTAGGTCAGGGGATAGAATCAAAAGAGTATGAAGGTTTATATCTACTTTTCGTCTGCATAATGTTCAAGGCAATGTAATAATGTACTATGTTGTAATGGGGTTCAGCTCTTCTCAGGAGGAAAAGCTAAAGATGTCTTAGGTCCTCACTGCTTCTGCTCTCATAGAAAGAAACTTATACGGGGACCAGGAGACACCTGGTCCTGTCATTATCTAGGTGAGTCGTAGGGTCAGTTTCCTAGGACTCCATTTCCTTATCTTTAAAATGTGGATAGTAAATCTGTACTTCCGATCTCATTAGACTCTTGACAGGAAGAGATAGCCCAGTAGAAATGAAATTGCTCTTTAAGACTTGAAAACCCTAGAAGCCATGGTATTATAAATTATCAGAAAGTTAACTCTGGTCATCTCTGCAACGTTATGATAACCTGGATAATTTGGAAAGTCTCAGCCTTCTTACCTCACCCAGGGAAGTCCCAGGTTTTATGCAAGAAATTACTCAGGATCTAGTATTTGGTTTGGAACCATTACCAATAACATAAGCAGGCAGTTTAAGTCTTAAGTGCCATGAAATGTATTTGCAAAAGGAGAGGCCAGGAAGAATAAATGCTATGTTGAGTGAATGCTAAATTTCATACCTGCATGTTTTTCTACTAACTGGGTTGGGCCATTCCCACTTCAGAATTGGGAAGCAGGCACAAGCATTTAGAATATGCCCTAGGTGAAAATCTTTCTGTGTCAACTGCAGATTCAGGAGCCTTTCTTCCCCTGGGGCCTGACTCAGGTGTCTAGAATGTATACTTGCTCATACATAACAGGAGTATTCAGCTTTGTGATTATTTTTCTCCGCTGTGTTGTTTGGGGATTTCAGTTCACTCTGGGTAAATGACGAGTGTGTGTCCTTGTCGAATAAATGCTATGATGTATGAGAGTGCTTCATTAGGACACAAGCCATTTGTACCATTTCCTAGCCAGCCAGAGACCAGTATGGGTATGGCATCTTTTGCTCTAAGACTCACTTACACACCTGGCAGAGTGTTTCAGCTCATCAAGATCCTTTGTCGGAGGCAAACCTTGGTGCAGACAGAAGATACTGTGTGATGTGTTAAAGGATCAGTGGACAGAGAATCAGGACCCCAACATCCTTGTCCTGAGCAAGTGACAGTGTGACTGTGGATGAGCCCCTTGTCCTCTCTGTGCTTCAGTATCTCATCTATAAAGGGAGAGGACTCTTCCAGCTCTACAAATGTCAAGAGGCAAAGTCAGTGTTGTAAGCACTACCTGTTCAGTTTACCACACATCTCACCAGCTGGCCCTTATATATACAGGTAAATCAAGAGGTAGAAAACTGAGGCCGAATGGGCCAAATAGAGGCCTAAGGCAGATTTTATAGGCCCTTTATAATGCTTATTAAAAGTTTTATTTAAAAAAAAAAAAAGTTTTATTTTGTTGCAAATCTTTGAAAATCAGGAGACCTCCTATAAGAATCTAGATTTCTGGTTGCTCTTGAAAAATCAAAAGATCTGGCCACCTTGGGCCCAGATTCCAAAATAGCAACCATTAGCTGGAGCTGAGAGGTGGCTGTTCCCTTTGGATCAGGCACATGCTCTTCATTTTGCCACAGTCCCTACCACTCTCTATTGCCACCTACACATGGTCTACCTTATGGTACCTTCCTGATGCCTGTAGACATTTGAAATAGTAATAGTTGCCCTAATATCTCTCCCTATCCCAGACGTATTAACTTCCACTTTCAGTACCTTTTCTAAAAGGAGATTTTCTGCAGATTGAGAGACGGGGGAAGAGAGAGAGAGAGCTCATTAACACTCTGGCATAAAGTAGGTGAGCAGATCACTGCTCTCCAGACAGGAGGATCTCAGAGTCTTGGTGAGGAGGGAGAAGGGCTGAGAGGCCCAGGGATACCTGTGGAAGGGCAAAGAGTTAGGTAGAGCAGCTCTTTACAATAAAAATATCATGCAAGCCACAAATGCAAGCCAGATATGCAACTGAAAATTTCTAGAAGCCACATTAGAAGGAAGTAAAAAGAAATAGGTGAAACATTTAACTGAACATACCCAAAGTATTTTCATTGCATCATGTAATCAATTTTAAAATCATTAATGAGAAGGACCTACTGTATAGTGCAGGGAACTATACTCAATATCTCATAGTAAACTACAATGGAAAAGAATCTGAAAAAGATTATATATATACACACACACACATAAATATATGTATAACTGAATCACTTAGCTGTACACTTGAAACTAACACATTGTAAATTAACTATACTTCAATTTTAAAAAATTATTGAGATTTTTACGTATTTTTCACACTGTCTCTGAAATCCAGTGTATATTTTATACTTGCATCTCTTCTTGGTTCAGACTAGCCACATTCCAAGTGTTTATAGCCACATGTGGGAGTGGCCACCATAGGGGACAGCACTGAGGCAAGGAACCCCCTTCCCATTGTTGCCCAGAGCTCTTGCTAGCTACCGAATGGGATTCAAAAGGGAACCTCATGTATGCACTATACAAAATACAAATATGACTTGCTTTCTTTTAGTTTGTGTGTCTCACTAAAAAAGATAGCTAGAGCTCAGGGAAACACCACTGAAAAGGTATTGCAACTGGTACCCAACTCTGTCTCTTACCATTGCATGTCCCTGGACTTAGTATTTTTTAGCTTCAGTTTTCTCATCTCTAAAGTTGGTAATGATTGTATTTACCCTAAAAGATTTTTGAAAAATTCATGAGAGTGCTTTACAAACAGTAAATAACTATACAGGTTTAATGAAAAGAAAAATAGCTATATTTTATTGAATGTTAGCCTCTGTGCTAACACTTTGCACATCATTGTAATCTTTATAATACCCTTATCAAATGATATTATTATGCAGACTTTAAAAAGAAGAAACTGAAGTTTGTAGAAATTGTCTGTGTAAAGTCACACAGGTAGTGAGTGGCAGAGCCAACCATGGCTTTGAAAATAAGCTGGATTATACTCACGGTATTACTCTAGTTAGAGAGAGAGTGGCGGTGAGAGAGAGAAAGAATGAATCTTACCTTTCACTTTCTTAAGTGTTTTCAAGATGAAGAAATTGGGCTTTATAATTATATTCAGATCACACATGCAGCATATTAATGGCCCTGATAATTTAGAATTGAACAATATCTAGAGTTGTCATTCTGGTTTTAAGTCCACTGAACCTTCTGAGCCAAAGGAATCTCCTGATTTTTGAGATTATTTTTAATTCCAAAAATGAAGAGCATTTTTGAGGTCGAACCTCTTCAGTGGAGGACATGAATGCATAGGCCACGCAGGTAAATTCATTATCATTTGTTGATTCTGCCTCGTCTTTGCTCAAGTGACTTCAATAATACCAGTCCATCCCAATTCTTCCTACTTCCCGGGAGGTGAGTTACCACTTCTATAATGAGATAATTTATCATCAACATTCCCAGCTCCAGCCTGACTATGCAAATATAGACAAGAAAGATCACTTGTGATGAACTTCCTCCACAATTGCGCGCAGACTCAGTGTGAGCTGAGGCATTATTGACTCCAAAATGATATTGTTTTTATCACAGCAAATGATGTGACTGGTGTTAGTCTACATTTTTTAAAAAATTAATTAATTAATTAATTTATTTATTTTTGGCTGTGTTGGGTCTTCGTTTCTGTGCGAGGGCTTTCTCTAGTTGCGGCAAGCGGGGGCCCCTCTTCATCGCGGTGCGCGGGCCTCTCACTGTCGCGGCCTCTCTTGTTGCGGAGCACAGGCTCCAGACGCGCAGGCTCAGTAGTTGTGGCTCACGGGCCTAGTTGCTCCACGGCATGTGGGATCTTCCCAGACCAGGGCTCGAACCCGTGTCCCCTGCATTAGCAGGCAGATTCTCAACCACTGCGCCACCAGGGAAGCCCAAGTCTACATTTTTTTCAGTGCATCCCCACCAAACCTTCTCACCAGGTGGACCCCTCTCTTGCACACACACTAATCTTTCCCAGTGAGGTCCCCTTGTATGCGCTGCTCCCACTGCCTGGAGTGCCATGTCCCTCAGTCTGTCTCATCCAAATAAGTCTGTCCTTCAAGGAGCACTCAGCTGAGGTCAGGAATCTGATGATTTCCAGCTGCATTGTTTCTATGTCTTTCACTTCCAAGCACATATTCCCTGTACCTCTCATTTTAGCCCATCTCATGCTCCACTGTGTTTTGTCACTGAACTAGTTCGTGTGTATGTTTTTACCCAATGAGATGAAGATTCCTTGAAGACAAGCCCCTCGTATCTACAGTGTTTTACACTTCAGCAGCACCTAAAATATTTTATTTACTGACCCCCTGAATATACTTATTCTGTTTAATGGTGCTGGGTTATAAGAGGTGTGTAAGATCTGCTGAATCAAATAAACTTTACATTAGAAAACCATGCAGAATAGTGAGTTCTTCCAGGGGTTACAAAGCTCTGCCACGAGGTCAAGGTTCTTAATTGTCTCATTCTCCTTCCCTCTCTGCCCATCTCTTGAAGGTGAGATACTAAATCTTGCGGCATTTCCATTTTTTACATCTATTTATGAGTACTTTGATAATGCTACTCCCCACTTACAATATATGTTATTAATATCCTCCAGCAAAAGACTGAATTTTCTTGTGAAGTATATGATCAGAGTAACATGGAAAGCAATAAAATTGGTATGGATATAGAAAAACTTTGCTCCAGGTGAAATGGAAAAACTAATTGAAAACTATGACTCAGCCATCTGCATTTTTCCTGGTTTAACAAAACAGCACAGAATGTACAGTTGCCGTGAATAAACTCTCAGAGCCCTTCCAGGTAATGAGTAACTGTGTGTGACTAAGACAGATTAAGAGAAAGTCTCGGACCTTGGGAAAGAAAAAAGTTCCCCTGACTAGCTAGATAACTGGGTACTTCCAGTTTTGGGCAAGGTGATCATCTCAGAGGCTTTAGGGACATTAGTGCTCTTGTTTGTCAATAAGAACCTGTAAGGAAAAGTTATTGTCTCTAATTAAAAAATAAGTACAGTGATAAAATTCAGGGATCTGTAAATTCCTTGAGGTCCAGGGGGTCCTTATTTCATTTACCCTTTTGTGGGGCTTTTCATATTTTCATTGAGTTGTGTTGTGAAGTCAGCCCACACCAGGACACAGGTAAAGCCAAATGTTCCTTTGGGGTCTGGGTTTTCAGGTCCTTGGAGAATAGACCGGGCTGGCAGCCTTCATGAGAACAAGCACACGGGTTTACCTTTGAGTAATACAATTAAATTCCTAGGCGAAGACTGTTATCAGCAGTCCCTAAGCCCAGCCCAAACCCTGAACTCTCCCTCCCGCTGTCAGGGATATTTCAACAGGTAAACAGAACCACTGGCTACTTTAATGCACTCTACCTGCCTTGGGCTATGTTAAAGTTATTTGACTTTCTAGCCTCTGGAACTGGGGCTTTGGTTTGCTTTCAGAAAAAAAAAAAAAATCGGAAACCAAATGATTTCTTCTAGCAGGTTCTCTTCTGAGAAGACAGAGAGAGAAAGAGAATGAGAGAGAGAGAGAGAGAGTGCTGGTGCCCCTTTTTCCTCGTACAGAATCAGCCACCCTCCAGATACGTTGACAATCACCCAGGTCCAGTCCACCCATATACCACGCTGTGAGGGGCTTCCCTTGCCAGTCTAGGAATCCTTCCGATGTTCCTCAGCTCCTCACTCTCCACATCCAAATAATCAGCAAGTCATGTCAGCTCTACTTCCAAAGACCCCAAATCTGTCCGGCTTTCCAGGTCTGATTCAGTCACCCAATCACCGTCCGATCCCATCTGTCCTCCCACATCAAACCCTGCCCCTTCTCTCTGCTCCACTAAAATCCATTCTTCCCACAGCAGCCTAAGTTGTCCTTTTAGAGCATAATCAGATTATGTGGCTCCCCTGTTTCAAACTCCAACTGTTTCCATTATGCCTAAAGCAAAATAGGAATGTCTCTCCTGCCTTACAGAGCCATCTGCCATCTGGTCCTCTCGTGCAGACAGGACCGACCTCTTCTGGCACCACCGTCCCCTCCCTAGACACCCTAGATTCTTTCCATCACCAGATCCCACAGAGCTCGCCTCTGCCCACTTTCCTTTGCTGCTGCTCTGCCTGGAATCCTCTTTCCTCTGATCTCTGCATTGATGGTTCATCCTTCCTTCTAATCTCGATTTACTGTCATCTCCTCATGGAAGCCTTCCCTGGTGTCCCGCTGTAACAGAAGCTCTTCATCACCCTCTACCACATCACCCTAAATCAATTCTCTGCAGAGCACTTATCATAATCTGATATTTTCTTATTTATCACCTTAAATGTACTTAGCATTCATCTTTCTCCATTAGGATATTTTTTCTTACTCACCCTTATATCTCCAGTGTCTAGAACAGAGCCTGTCACATAGTAGGTGCTTAATATGTATTCTTTGAATGAATGACTAGATAAATAGTAAGTGTCATGGCCAGTGGCCATTCTGTAATGGTATCTATTGAGCATCTACAGTAGGCAGGGTCGTAACCTCATATTACGATGACGTGGCCAGTGGCAATTTAGGTATAACTTTCTCCACATTGTCTCATTTGATCCTTGTGGGAAACTGTGGGGAAATTAATGAAAAGGAATCACAGGACCTTGCTGCCACGAAGCTATAAGCTGCTTTCTAATGCCAGAAAAAGGAATATGCATGTTAGATGTGTAGTGCTTTGCTTGTTAGAGGCTCAGCAGGGCCCACTGAGCCTAAGTGGAGATCAGGCATGTGAGACCAGGACCCACGCACAGTTTCCAAGTATTTATTTGCACAGTTGAGCTACATCATCTTGTTTTTCAGCTGAGGGAACAAGGAAGAGTTTAATGAATGAGGGATGGGTGCTAAGGGAGAAGTGGGGGAAAGAGGAAGGGTATGCAAGACAGGGAGGGAGGCCTAGCCGGGCTTGAGCCCTGAGGGAGGACGAGGCCAGAGCCAGAAGCTAAGGACCTGTTTGCACGAGAGGGAGCTGTGGATGCCCAGGCAGAAGCAGAGGGGCTTTGGGATGCAGAATATAGAAAACGACACGGGGCAGATGAGGGCGTTTTCCTTACCTCTGCAAGGAAGGTGGCGTGGTCGCAGCATGAGGAGGGATCACAAGAGACAGACACAGAGCCGGGGTGCTTGCAGGAGGGGCAGGGGCCAAGGCGCAGCTTTGTGGCACTGGAAATCAGGCCGAGTGAGGGCGTTTCCATGGGGAATATCACGGCACTCTGCTCTAAGCAGCACCAGAGTCCCAGGTCCACTAAAAGCAACCTGAGGACACTGAAGAGGTCTGCATGGCCTCGGCACTGAAGGCTCACAGAGGCCCCAGCCAGCAGCTGTCCCCTGGGACAGGTAGGGCCAAAGCCAAGATGTGGATCCCCAGTAGAGGGCTTGGCACACAGGGTACCAGCAGGGTGGCAGTTTCCAGTGACCAACAAGCCATGACCACCATGCACGAGCTGTAAACTGTTTTTTGAGCACACTCAATACATCCTGTGGACCCTCCCCAAATAAGTAAAGAGATTTTGAGAAAGGGGAGGCATGGAGGGCTGGCGTTATGGAGGTGGAGCATTCAGCTAGCAGAATTTGAGTGAAAATGTGATTTAATTGGCCTCACAGGCTGGTGAGTCCTGGGGACATTTGGTTACATCCCTGCCAAGGAGCTCAGTAAACAGGTTCAGACCTACTCAATTGGGAGGCAATTAAGTACCAAGGCCAAGGGGGAGCCAGAGGCAATGATGGGCAGAACAATGGCCCTGTTGTGGCACCCAGACCTCTGTGGGCTGCCGGGATGGAGCTCCAAGCCCGCCAGCTGCTCTACTTCTGCACTTAAATAGACATAATTAATAACAAGAGCTAATTGTAATCATTTCTGCCCAAGGGCCACATTCTGCCTAAGTTTACAAACTATGGAAAAGAGTTTCCTGCCCTGCCATGGCACCGTTAACTCCCACAGAAAGTGCCCCAGATTGTCCAAAAGCGTTCCATTCAGATTGGGTCTGCGAAGTCACTTACTAAGGGGTTAACTATAAATGTATGTAATTGCCTTCCACATCACTAACAAAGAAACTCAGCTTTCTTCCTTAGGGGGCAGAGACTGGAACTTATGCATTTTTATTTATTTATTTATTTATTTAAATTTTTATTTTATATTGGAGCACAGTCGATTAACAATGTTGTGTTGGTTTCAGGTGTACAGCAAAGTGATTTAGTTTACATATACATGTATCTGTTCTTTTCCAAATTCTTTTTCCATTTAGGTTATTACAGAATATTGAGGAGAGTTTCCCTGTGCAATACAGTAGGTCCTTGTTCATTATCTATTTTTTTTTTAATAGATCTTTACTGGAGTATAATTGCTTCACAATACTGTGTTAGTTTCTGTTGTATAACAAAGTGAATCAGCCATATGCATACACATGTCCCCATATCCCCTCCCTCTTGGGCCTCCCTCCCACCCTCCCTATCCCACCCTCCCTATCCCACCCCTCTAAGTCATCGCAAAGCACGGAGCTGATCTCCCTGTGCTATGCTGCTGACTCCCATTAGCTAACTATTTTACATTTGGTAGTGTATATATGTCGATGCTACTCTAGACATAGAGAATGGACTTGACGACACGAGGGGGAAGGAGGAAGCTGGGACGAAGTGGTTATCTATCTTAAATATAGCGGTGTATACATGTCAACCCAAACTCCCAATCTATCCCTCTCCCCACCCTTCCCCCTTGGTAACCATAAGTTCGTTCTCTAAGTCTGTGAGTCTGTTTCTGTTTTGTAAGTAAGTTCATTTGTATCATTTTCTTTTAAGATTCTGCATATAAGCAATATCATATGATATTTGTCTTTCTCTGTCTGACTTACTTCACTTAATAGGATTATGCATTTTTACATCTTCCGAAGCCTCACGGGGATCTTGCACATAGTAGGTGCTGAACATCTGTTGCATGAAAGAAACGAAAGCCAACAAGAATGGAGTGTTCTTTCTAACTTTGAAGCGCACCTCCAGAGGTAAAGCCCTGGAGTGTGGTGTGCAGGAGGCACGTTCCTAATGACATGGAGAGAACCAGGTCCTTTCCCATCAACACCCCCAGGAAAAAGAAAACAATGCTACTTAAACAGAGCTGAATTCTAAGTACAATAAGAAGTTAATGCAACAACTCTACCTTTTGTGGTGGTCTAGCTGTCCCCACTCAAGAAAAGATTCCCACGTTTGGTTTTGTCCCATTGATGGGGAACCTCTGAGTGTGTATGTGTGGGTACGGTCTGTGGGGTGTGTGCGCCCATGCGTGTTTGTGTGTTAAGTTACCACAGGATAGAAATCAACACAGCCTAGGGCCACAGTGGTGAGCCCTGCAAACGCCACTGCTAAGTTCATCAGTGGGCAGGATGGACACTTAAAAGCTAGCCTAAAAACAATGGGCTACTGCCATCATTGAGTAGCCCAGGGACCTCTGAACGGTCAGAAGAGAAAGCCCTGGGTCAGTGTGGGGTAGAGGGGAGGGCTGGTTTTTGTGACTAAAGAGGATGAAAATGGTCATAGAGTGGCAGATGTCTGCTGCAGCTGAGTAAGGAGCTCGCAGCTACACCTCATTTACCCCTCCTTAGATGGGCCTCCCTGGGGCCGCTCAGCGGACCAGCTGGTCACTTTGGTCCCATGTGGAATCCAGGCAGCATGGCCACCAGCTCTGGGAAGTCTGCCTGTCTCAGAGTTGACTTCACAAATGGATCTCCCAGGGATTGTCAGGCGACGGCCTTGGACTTCAGCATCTCGGGACTATTTGGTGCACTGCAATCATTATTGTTGCATCACTACAGCTGCTGTTACCAGGAAGGCAATGTATGCTTTAGGAAACACATCCGTCCTTGTAAGGTAACCCTCCTTTTAGAGAGTTCAGGCTATCCCAAGACCCTGACTTCAAATTCATATGACTTTTGGCAGCCATACATCCAAGTTTCCTAGAATACCCCCAGCCTCTGATATCCCGCTCCCTTGCAGGCTGGGTAGACATTGTGAATGCCGGCGCATCCTATGGGTTGGGAATGTATAATTGCCCTAGTCAGATCACAAAACTAGCTTCTTTGCATTAGCTGTTCCTTCTGAAATGATGGTGATTCATCTGTCCCCACCACCTTCGGAGCTGAAGGTGAATCATCACGGAGGCCGGAGATGGCTGTCCAGACCCTGAGGGCCTGGGTTAGGAATGAGAAGAGTGAGTCAGACACGACAGGAACAAGCCAGCCGTCCTTAGCCACCCTCTCCGAGCTGAGCCACGTTAAGCTTTAAATAAATGGAATCCAGTTTTTCTCCCACCACTTTTCATTTTTATTTATTACTACCCATTGAGCCAGAAGCGGAATGGTCAAAACATTTCCAATGAAGCCGAATTTTCAGGGTATTTACAGTCAGCCTGGAAGCAGGAGGAAGAGGGATTTATAGATTTGTATTACCAGGCAGGCAATCTCCCAAGCCTCAGCATTTGGACTTGTTTTTAATGAAATAAATGTGCAGGCTTTCATCGGACTGGATCTCTGGAAACCTGGAGGGTCTCCCAATAAATTGAGATAAGATCCTTAACCCAGAGGCATTTGCATCCCCTAGAGAGTGCAGACAGGTGGGCGTTCCAGAAAGTGGGAAGGATGATTGCAGTGAAATACATTCCTGGGAGGTCAGAAGGGACTTGGCAGGAATGGAAGGTTCTGTCACGTCTATGACTAGGCTAGAAGGGAAAGGTTCTTGCAGCATAATGAGTTTTTTCAGCAGTGGAGAGGCAGAAGCCATTGGTGATAAAAAGCATGGCTCATTCAGCTTGGGTTCAAGTCCCAAATATCTCCACCAAAGGTTGCTATCGGCAAACCTCAAATGGCTGCTGATTTAAAAGCCTTATCTGCATACATCGCATCTCACGTTACTCCTCTGCTCAAAACCCTCTAATGTTTTCTATCTCATCGAGAGGGAAACCCAAGTGCTCTCTCGGACCTTCAAGGTCTGGTCCCCTGCTAGCTCTCTGCCCCACCGCCATCACTCTCCCCGAACCCATGGCCCCAGCCCACCTGACGGTCCTGGCACACAGAGCAGCCTGCATGCTCCAGCCTCAAGGCCTTCGAACTTGTTCTTTCCTCCTGAAATGCCCCTTACCCCCGTGCACTCCTCCTCTAGAGTCATTTGAGATAAAATGTCACCTCCTTAGAGAAGACCACCCTGACCACACTGGATAAACTTCCCCAACACTCCCTGAAAATTTGGTGACTGAAAAGCAGCAGGATCCCAGCATCGCCCAAAGGTCTCCCAGATATTGCCCAGGGGCTGACTTCTAAATCTGTGAGGTGTGTAGTTATGGCCACAAAGACAATTAGCATCTCTCATCCCGGGGGCCCCCTGGTCCCTGTTCCTCACTCACAAAGCTCCGGGCAACTTCTCTGCCACCAGCCATCCTGGGGTGGGCAGGGTTCCCAATCCCGAGGCCCGCAGTCCTCGGGGGCAGAAGAGTCCCGGGTGCCGGGCAGAGAGGAGAGGGACTCCTTCCCAAGTGGCTGTCACTGGGCCCGAGGCAGTTCACTGGCCACACTTCGCCTCCCGAGGCTTCCTGAGCAGCCTTTGTCTCCTTTGGCCACCTCCCACCACCCCCATGACCAGAGTTCGGAATCCTCCAAACAGGAGGAGGATAGAGAACACACCAGTTCCCTCCTCCAGCAGCTGCTTCCCCAATTTCCCTCCCCAAGAGGAAAGAAAAGAGCTCTGTGCAACTACTGGATAGAGACACCAATAGACGCAAACAGAAATCAATAGCGGGGCATGTGTGTGCGGAGGGGCGTGATCCAAGGAGACAGATAGTACCCGTGTGGTACCTTTATGCGAAATTAGAAAAGGAGGTACCCCTTCCTCAAGACACTTTACTTTTATCTCTTAGGAAATTGTCATAATAATTAGACAAATCTACAATGCCAACAAAGGAATTGTTTGCCCAGATGCCCCACTATGCGAGTTACCTGACTCAAGCAGGCACCTTCATCCAGCGCCTGCAACACTGTAAGCAACCTTTGGATTCTTCAGTTAATCATGTCCATCGACATCAGGGGCACAGTCAACAGTCTGGCCCCTCCCACAATGCTCAGCTGTCTGCAGATGACTGATCCTCCCAGCCTCTCTCTCTCAATCTGTGAAATGGGAGCAAGGACATTGTGAGGGACATGAGGGTCCTGCCTGCCCCCAGACCACTCCCAACCACCTTCCGGGTGTCAGCCTGGTCATCCCACCCAGAGCCAGATGGAGTAGAAGGCAGGGGCTCGAGGCGGAGGGCAGGCCGGGTTAGGCCTGGAGCAGATTTCCGCTCCCCTCCAGGCTCTGCTGAACAGTCAGCAAGGACGTTTCAGGGAGGGAGCCGCGGGGCTGGGGCTCACCTCCTTCCCCATCCCACCAGTCTCAGCCCCACCCACAGCACCGGCCTCCACGTCAGACCCGCAGGAAACTCCCAGGCCTGGAAACCGGTGGCTGGGAGGATGGGCTGTTTGCATCGTTCTGCCTGTTTGGTCTGAAGAAGGGCCTTCCAGCTATGGGGCTGAGCAAAACCACATCACCCTGGGCTGGCTTAATTCATGGAGGACCAAGATTTAAAGCCTCAGCTTCCTTCTCAAACACACAGGCCGAAAACTTGGGAGCCCCCAGCAGATCCCAGCACCTGATCGCTCCTGCCAGGCGTGCCCCGCACCCCTGTCCTGGGTTCCTGGCTGTCCTGACTGCACACCCTGGTGCTCCATTTCTCTCCACGTGAAGCAGAGAGAACTCTCAGGCAGGGCTACAAAGTGCTTCCTGGGATGCCCGGTTTTGAACTCTCGACATGGCAGGTGTGGGCCCCAGCAGCAGCTGGACGGGCCATCTCTCTGGTCCCAGACCGGGCTGCACTCATGCCATCTACACCACCCCCTCCCTGGGCCTGCTACCCTGCACCCAGAGGGGCGGCAGAGGGGGGGAAGAGCAGCCTTCTGAGTGATGGCACACGGGGATACAAAGGAGACAAGTGCTCACAAAAGTGAGCAAGATAATGAGACCCAACATGGGAGTTACGACCAGGGCTCTGGAGTTAAAAGGGGGGTCTGAATCCTGACTTGAATTCAATTATTAGCAGCATGACGTTGGGCAAGTTACTTAATGGCTCTTAATACCAAGCATCAGCTATCTTATTTATGAAAGGAAAGAAGGAGAATATTTACCTCACTGTACCAGGTGGAGTCCCAGCAGGAGACAGAAACTACACCAGTTATTTCAACAGAAAGAATTAACTATAAGAAATTGTTGACTGGGTACAAAGTTTCTACCTAGACATCTGAAAGGGTAAAAAGATACTACAGTATCACTGAGGTAGCAACTGCAGGAAGTAGCTCCCACCCTTAGGATTGGGAGAAAAAAAGGAGGGTTCTGGAATTATTAATTTAGAAATTTAAGGAGGGTTCTCAAAGGGCCAAGACTCAGAGCTCTGAGGAGGGGCATTGCTGGGCCGGCACTGGGGTCTCTGAGTGAGCGTGAGAAGGCTGGTTCTGCCTCCTGGTTCTGAGTGTTGAAAAAACAGCAAATTGGATTCAACCCTCATTATTGCAATGAACTCCACTGCCAGGGCTGGGAGGTGCTACTTGGGAGACTCTGGAACAGGAATCAGACAAGAAGAGGCAGGTCCCTTCTCCCTCCCCCGGCCTTGCAGCCTCCCTCCATGGCTCCTGTTGGCAGAGCCTAACGCGAAGCAGCTGGCAAAGCAGAAATGTGGTTTGCAGAGTCCTGGTTTCAGCATTGCAAAGCAGGGTCTAGAGGGCTGGGTCTGGAGCTCAGAGACATTAGTTTAACAAATGGCCCATTCACAGTTAGGGTTAAATGAAAAAAATGTACAGTCATCCCCCCTTGTTCTCAGTTTTGCTCTCCACAGTTTCAGTTGCCCGTGGTCAATCCCAGTCTGAAAATATTAGACGGAACATTTCAGAAATAAGCCATTCCTCTGTTTTAAATTGTGTGCTCTTCTGAGTAGCATGATGAAATCTCACTCTGTTCTGCTCTGTCCCGCCCGGGATGCGAATCATCCCTTTGTCCAGCACATCCCAACCGTTAGTCATTTATTAGCCGTCTTGGTTATCAGATCAGATCAACTGTGGAGGTATCACAGTGCTTGTGTTCAAGTAACCCTTATTTTACTTAATAATGGCCCCAAAACTCAAGAGCAGTAACGCTGGCAATTCGGATACACCAAGGAGAAGCCGCAAAGTCCTTCCTCTAAGTGAAAAGGTGAAAGTTCTCAACTTAACCAGGAAAGAAAAAAAAAAATCACATGCTGCGGTAGTTAGGATCTACGGTAAGAAGGAATCTTCTATCCATGAAATTGTGAAGAAGAAAAAACATTGTGCTAGTTTTATTGTCACACTTTAAACTGCAAAAGTTATGGCCACAGAGTGTAATAAGTGCTTAGTTAAGCCAGAAAATGCATTAAATTTGTACAAGATATTTTGAGAGAGAGAGAGAGAGAGAGAGAGAGAGACCACATGCACATAACTTCTACTACAGTATATTGTTATAATTGTTCTATTTTGTTATTAGTTATTGTTGTTACTCTCTTACTGTGCCTAATTTATAAATTAAACTTTATCATATGTATGTGTGTTTAGGAAAAAACACAGCACATATAGGGGTCAGTACTATCCGTGGTTTCAGGCATCCACTGGGGGTCTTGAGGTATATCCACCATGGATAAGGGGGTCTACTGTATACAAGATGCTTAGCACAATGCCAGGCATAGTAGTTGCTAAGTAACTACTATTATCATTTATTATTATGATAGATAAGTGGGCTTGGCAATTAGATGGAGGACAAGCAGACTCTGTGATGAGTTGATAGTGAGAGTGGAGATAATTTTGGGTTCCTTTTTGGAAGGTTCACTGATTTCAGGTGTAATATAAAGGACAAGAGTGACATCAAATAGTAGGAAGTCTGTAAATCAGTCACATGAATTTGATCTCTAAAATGTCCACCTCTCTTCACTCGCAATGCCCTGCACTAGATCAGGTACCCTCACCTCTTGCCCAGCTTCATTAATGCCCTTCTCCCACCTCAAGTCCATCTAAATCATGGCTCTGGGTCCAACAGTCATTCTTACTGCACTGTTGTCATCTCATTAGACTCCCATCACCTGCAGATGAAAAGCCAAATTCCTGTGATTGGCATTTAACACACTCAGTGATGTGGTGGGAGCCCCAGAAATACTACTTTTCATTGGATCTAGTGCTGCCCTCCCCATGTCAGGGTCAAATTAGAAAAGAGAGGAGTGGGAAGGAAGTCAGGTTTGGTCTGACACTTGAGGAATCTCCCTCCGGTTGCCCTAATGTCAGCTCTAATTCAGAATGTCAGAGCAGGACAACTTTAGTAAGTTCCTTGTCATTGCTGAGATGACATCCTAATGCCCGAAGCCCATGAGATGCTGCTCTTCTTTCCCTCATTAAATTAGCAAATCCCTTCTCCCTGTGTTCTCTTTAATGAAGTCTTCTTTTATTGTTATCTGCATCGTCAGCTAAGGCTAACATAAGTTGCAGTAACAAATAATTCCAATTTAGAGAGTATCATACTAAGTAAAGTAAGTCAAACAGAGAAAGACAAATATTATATGATATCCCTTATATGTGGCAACTAAAACACAAAACAGATTATTTACAAAACAGAAACAGACTCACAGACATAGAAAACAAACTTATAGTTACCAAAGGGGAAAGGGGAGGCTAAGTTTGGAGGAAAATTAAGTCATCTAGCTCCTTGTTACTATTCTTCCCCATATCAATTTGCCTTTTAAAATTTATATCTATTTCTCTAACAAGATGATAACCTGCTTTAGGGTGGGGATGTCTCATTAATTATCTGTTATAAAAGACCCTTGACATATATTATCTCTAATTCTAACAACAACGTTGCCGGGTAGCAATTATTCTTATTTTATCAGTGAGAAGACTAAGGGCTAGATAAGTCAAGTTATGGACCCAAGATTAAATAATCAGTAAATGACAAAGCCAGAGTTTATTGAACACTTACTGTGTGCTTGAAATTGTGCTAGTTCTCGCTTCAAAAAAAAAAAAAAAATGAAATACAATTTACTTAAAAAATAAATGCCACAACTTCAATATAGTTCATAACAAATCCCAAATGAGTAATAGATTTAGGACTATGGAAATTCATGTAAGGCAGGCATTGTGGCCAAGATACTTAGAAAGAGATTGGACGTGAGCTTGGGAATTAAGAACGCACAGGATACATTTAATCTAAGCAGATATGGTGGATGAGTGCAGGCATTTGCAACAAGGGTAAGGGAGTGAGCAGAAATTGGTAAAAATGGGTTGCTTGGAAATAGGGAAAAACCTGTTTGGCAGAAGCCATAGTTTTCATAGGAGAGTCATGCGCAATAAGTTATAATAATAGATCCGGGCAAAGCTATGGAAGGCTTTGAATGTCAGGTTAAGGTATTTGGAATTTATTCTGTAGGTTATGGGGAATCACCAAAGATAGTTGACATACAAAAGTAGTGTTTTAGCCAGTTGTGTAATGGGTAAAGGGAGGAAAAAGGACTGGGAAATAAGAGATTACTTAAAGACATCATAAAGTGGATTAAAGATTATTTTAATCACTTACTCGAACTGAGAAGGCTGGCATAAGGATGGGCAGGTTTGGAGGGTGATGGAAATCATATTATTGGTACTGGAATTATTACTGTTGTTTGTGGAGGTGGGAGTTGGCAACGTGAAATATAAATATTTTAAGTTGTTTGTTTAAAAGCAGACAGTCCTGTTTTCCTGAAAACATGTATATGGAAGTTAAGGGTATAAAAGCTAATCAAAATAATTCCTTGAGAGGCGGGGAGGGAGATTCTGTTCCCAGAGAGTTAAAAAGATTTATATCCACAATCCCATTCTACCTATCCTCTGCATGGTCTTCAGTGGTGTGCTTCTAATACATATTCTTTAATTTGGCTCTTTTCTTTCATAAGTAAACCTGCAGTTCAGCGAGCATCTGTATGAGGCTAAATATGTGCTGCTTTCTACCTAATGGCTTCTAAGTTCACGATATGTCTTCTTCTTGTAGATATTATCAGCACCTTTATTTTTTTCCATCCAATTCTTTGAAAAATAAAAGAGCCAAATTTACTTAATTTAACAAAATATTCAATTTGTTGCCCAAATGGGAATCAGTAGGTAGGGTGGGGTTGTTATACCCACAATGAAGGTTGAATAAATGTTGAATTTAAGACATATAAATCAATGCATTAATTATTTGCATACATTTCTTTAAAACTTTCTTTAAGAACTTTTTGTTTTCAACCCTGGAATCACTGTTGGGACTCCTCTCTGGCCCCTCTCAAAACTCAGGGTCTCTCTTAACTTTGGGGTTCAGGAAGATCTGGAAGTATTGGCCTAACCAACATCAATCGTAGTCAGAATTAACCGCATAACTCCCAAATACTATACCTTATTCAGGTCATGCTTGTTTTACCTTTCACAGGGCCAACTTATACATTTAATTGGGTGATCCAAGAACAACTCTGTGGCCTGCATCTGTATATCTGATGTCTCAATCTCATTTCAGGGATAAAGGGATGAAGAACATTTCAGAGGATTTTTGAAGGTCTAGAAAAAGGGTCTTCAGCCAGCATGACTAGTTTCCTTTCCTTACTTAGGGGTTCTGAACTTTTTTGGTGTGACATGAACCTCTTTGACTATCTAATAAAAACCATGGACCCCTTTTCAGAATAAAAATGTCTGAAAATTTCTGAAATAAAATACATACAATTAGAAAGAAAGCCAATTAGATTGAAAAATAGCTATCAAAATACTGAAAAACAAATTTTTGTTATAGTAACACACATACCTCTTTATTAACACTTTATCAAAGCCCAGTGGCAGGTCTCGTGACTACTGTGATTTGGACACAATGATAAGTGTTGACAACATTTTGAGATACCTGCAACAACTATAAAGTGATATGAAAAATATGTGTGATTCCTCTTGGTGAGAATTCCAGGTACTGCTAATGACAGTGGTTTCTTGTCTACATTTATAATGGAGGAAATGTTTAATTTCAGTTTGGGATAGTGCAAATGAAGATACAACTTATTTCCCCTTCCAAGGTCATGGACCTCCCCCCCACCCCGCAAGGTGCTGTTAATAGATAGACCTCAGGTGAAGAACACGTATGTTAAAGAATTGTTTCTAAGTAAAACATAAGCTATCAGTGCTCATGGGAGATCATCTGGATGCCTACTCAGAAATGTGGAGGTGACCCACTGTCACTCTGGAAAGCGGCTCTGTAACTAGCACCTAGCATCGTGCCTTACCCAGGGTAGATGCTCAGTACAAATCTATTGACTGACTGAAGAAAGGGTCGAGAGACAATGGAGTGGGGTTGGACTTGGCTCTCTAAAGGCCCTTCCTGCTGCTCTAACATTCTGAGACTCTGTGGCTCTCTGACAAATGCAGAAGGAATTCAGTGAAGCCAGCTCGGAGCCCTGTGGCTGCCAGAAGTGACCGCAGGAGACAGTGCAGGCGGGGGGTGGAGAAGCAATGCAATGCAGTGGGGTTGGAATGAGTTGTAACTCTGTCCCCAAGATAAAGATCCAGATCAGAAAGGGGGGGTTGCTGCATCCAGTGACTGCAGAGGGTAAGCAAAGGGCAGAGAAACAGCTGAGACTTCCCAGCTGTTTTTTCTGCTGCATGTCTATCAGCCTGGGCAACGGACAGGAAATTCATTCATCAGCACCCTGGCTCATAATTCTCTTGAAGAGGAGATCATTTATAAGCTTAAAGTCCTTTAGTGTCTCTGACAAGTGTCATTAGCTAAAAGCTGTTGACTGAGGATGTCCCTCACTGCTTAGCACCTAGAAAATGTATAAGAAAGGCAGAATTCAACCTTGTGAAGTTCCTGGCAGGGCTATATGTTAGAAACTGAGAAGACCATAATATGAAGCAATTGTTAAGGATAATAATAGTCATATAAACTAGACATAGATGAATGAATTTATTTCAGTTGAGACATTTACCTAAGTTAACACTTTTGTAATGGGGGCCTCATATTGTACAAAAGAGTAATAATCAAAAGAGTAATAATCAAAAGGGTGGCTGTTTTTGAAACATGTCTAAGCCAGCATCAGGTATCTAATGTAATTTTATCTCATTTCATCCTCACAACAACACTGTGTGCATTACCGGCTCCTACAGTGGTTTGAATGGTGGTCCCATCAAAAGATATGTCCACCCAGAATCTGTGATCTTATTTGGAAAAGGGTCTTTGCAGACGTAATTAAGTGAAGGATTTTGAGATGAGATTATCTTGGATTATTGGGTGGGCCCTAAATCCAATGACAAGCGTCTTCATAAGAAGAGGAAAAGATACAGAGAAGGAGAACACACAGAGGAGAAGGCCATGTGAAGAGAAGGCACTGGAGTGATGAGTCTACAAGTCAAGGAACGCCAAGGGTTGCTGGCAGCCACCAGGAGCGAGGAGAGAGGCATGGACGGATTCTCCCTCAGAGCCTCCAGAAGGAAGCAACCCTGCCAACACCTTGATTTTGGACTTCTGACCTTTTGAACTGTGAGAGAATAAACTTCAGTTGTTTTAAGCCACCTGGCTTCCTCCAGAATCTATCTACTCAAGGCTTTGAGAATCAGGGAGCTATTGTCCTATTACTGAAAACTGCCCACGTGACTATGGCCAGTCCCAGACTAGGGACACCTGGATCAGGTATGCTCACCTCTCTGCTGCCTGAACTGACAAATAACTTAAGAAATTCATGCTGAAATAATACTACTAGGGTAACAATAGACAAAGGATAACCACATGCCTGGAGTCAGACTGCCTAGATTTGAGGCCAACTTTTCCACTTAGTAACTATGAGACCGTGGGCAAGTTATTCAGCCTCTCTCTGGGCCACATTTTTTCCTTTTGTATGATGGAGAGAATTCAAGAGGAGCCTGAGGAGACGTGACAACAGATGTAATGTGGTTTCCTGGATGGGATTTTTTTTTTTTTCAGATTCTTTTTCATTACAGGTTATTAGAAGATATTGAATATAGTTCCCTGTGCTATACAGTAGGTCCCTGTTTTTTATTCATGGATTGGATTCTTCAATCAAAAAAGGACATTAAGTAAAAACTAAGGAAATTTAAATAAAGTTTGGACTTCAGATAATAATAATGTATTGGTTTATTCACTGTAACAAATGTACTATACTAATGTAAGATGTTACTAATAGGGAAAAATAGAGAAGACTGGTGTGAGGCATATGGGAACTCTCCGTACTAATCTAAAACTCTTCTAAAATATTAAATTAAATTAAATTAAAAGTAAATATTATTTTTTAAATGGAAAAAATTTCAGTACCTCACAGTGTGATAAAGATTTAGAACAGTGCTTGGCACATTGTAAGAGCCATCGTTAGCAATTATTGTTTTACAGCCAGTATCAAGACCAAGGAATTAGTATTTGCAGTGTTCCATGAAATAGGCTAAATAATTTTTTTTAAAGTAAGATGATGCTGTATTTTTTAGATGCTATATGTATTTTTTTATAAATCAGGAACCTTTATTAAATAAACTTTTTAAAAAATTTATTTTATTTATTTTTCCTGCATTGGGTCTCCATTGCTGCTCACAGGCTTTCTCTAGTCTCAGAGAGCGGAGGCTACTCTTCCACATGGTGTGCGAACTTCTCATTGCAGTGGCTTCTCTTGTTGCAGAGCACGGGCTCTAGGCACGCGGGCTTCAGTAGTTGTGGCATGCGGGCTCAGTAGTTGTGGCTCACGGGCTCTAGAGCGCAGGCTCAGTAGTTGTGGCACACTGGCTCAGTTGCTCCACGGCATGTGGGATATTCCCGGCCCAGGGATCGAACCTGTGTCCCCTGCATTCGCAGGCTGATTCTTAACCACTGCACCACCAGGGAAGTCCTAGATGCTATATTTTGATGCTATATTTTTAGAGGAAGGTTGTCCAAAACCTGCTACTAGATTCAATTTTTTTTAAACACCTATATTGTATTTTACCTTCTTTTTTGGCAAATCAAGCAGAATGAGTTACAATGACTCTGCTATTTTGACATCCCACAAGGTAGACAAATTATGTTTCTTATATATTCACTTAGATTCCCATCGCAATGAAAGAATAGCACTTTTGTTGTTAAAGAAGGACATGAAACTGATCATTGTAAGAAGAGAGGTTTTTCAGGAGAATGATAACGTCAAGAGCAGAGATCCAGACTCAAGCAGACTGTTCCCACCTTGCCTGAAGCCGTGTGTCCTACGAGCCTGAGAAGGCAGGAAAGGAAACAGAGAATGCTGTTGTCTTAAGGGAACTACCCTTCTAGACCTTCTGCAAGCAAGATGGGTTGGTTGATAGACAGACAGATGAGAGCTTGAATATGAGCTCAACTGCTCAAAAAGGAATAGGCAAAGGGTCGACTCATGCAGCAATGGGGTGCCCTCTGCCCAGGTGAGAGTGTATCATAGGACAGCAACATACAGCGGTGCTTGGAATCCATTTCACAAGGGAAACTAGCCTAGCTTAAGACTGTAATGTTTGGACTTTTAAGTAATCAAGGTCAAGGCCTGGGTATGAGTTTAGAGATGAGTCATCACTACTCCAAGTACTTCATCTGAACTGTCATCTAAATGGACCTGCCCTCTGGACTTCCCTCAGAAAAAGGAATTTTCTCCAAGAAAATCCATCTTGAAAGGTCTTTGAATTGGATAATGCATTCACGATGCAGCAGGAAACAAATGAATTCACATGAGGATTTTCTTAAGAAATCTGGCTACAATTTTTTAATTTGATTCTGGGTCTCCTTGACAGCAGGATAGGTGAACTTTCATAAAACTTTCAGTACGTCTGTACTCTCTTCAAGCACCCCTGAAACTATACCAGGTAGAAATGCTAATAAGTACATGGAGGAAAAAAAGGCTTTCTCTAAGCAAATACTTTTTGTTTAATTGTTAAACAAAAGTAAGCAATTTTCTTCACTGTGGGGCCTCTTAGTGTGTTTAATAGATGAGTGTGTAACACCAGTTTCTAATAGGGGAGATTTAATGGTCTATATTAACTAAACTATCATAACTTTTCATTTTTAGGGCAAGGAGTACAGTTTGGGAAATAATATTGATACATGATTATTCTCTAAAGTCCATACTTTATTCAGTGCTCTTCCTCTAGGGACATACATAAGAATAAATCAGTCTGTTGGTTAACATTTAAATCCTGTCTTCCTCACCTTTGATTGCCTGAAGTTTAGGCTCCACACCATTTCAATAGATTATACCATGCAGCAAATGGCCAGTAATCCACCAAGGTCTGGACTGAGACCAGGGCTCACAGCTGCATTTTCCATGCGATTGGACAAGACTCTATTGGTGTCCAAGATATCATAACTTCATCCATGTGTAAGGAATATTTGCCCCCCAAACCTCCCAAAATATATGCGACTAACAGCAGTTTTCTCCGGTCAAAAGTTTTTCACTATATGTGTTTGGGTCGGAACTTTAAAACTTTGAACTCGATATGAAGAAAATTCTTTTTGTTTTTGTTTTTTGGCTGCGTTGGGTCAGTTGCGGCATGCGGGATCTTTTCCTTGTGGCGCAAGCTCTTTGTTGCGGTGTGCGGGCTTCTCTCTAGTTGTGGTGTGTGGGTTTTCTCTCTCTAGTTGTGGCGCACGGGCTCCAGGGCACGCGGGCTCTCTAGCTGAGGGGCACGAGCTCAGTAGTTGTGGCGCGTGAGCTTAGTTGCCCCGCGGCATGTGGGATCTTAGTTCCGCGACCAGGGATTGAACTCACATCCCCTGCATTGCAAGGCGGATTGTTTACCACTGGACCACCAGGGAAGTCCCAAGAAAATTCTTCATAAATGTTGAAACTACGGTTGAGCCGTTCGCTGCACCAGGCATGGGTTGAAACCCTGTCACTCTCCCGTCAGCTACGTGACATCTGGAAGGGCCATCTGCAAACACAGCTTCACCCAGAGTGGTGCTGAGAAGACAGGTCACAGGACAGGCGGGCAGCTGTCATACTCCCTCAAACTAGCCTCTCACATCTGACAGCTCATTGGAGCCACTTTCTGTCTGAAAGTAATTACGCCCAGCAGTATATAGATTCATTGCTTCTGTTGTATAAAAATCCAACTACCTTTGCATTAGATGCCAGCAGAGTTTGCTTTTAAATGTTTTTCTTCTTTCACCTCTTCTAATCCGGTTAATTTTGAATAGCTTTTTAGAATAATTTACTGTTTAGTCTTTTTAACGATTAGGGTGTTTGCGTCACACTCAGTCCTTTTCCCTATCCGATTTTGTGTAAACGTGCTGATAGGATTCAGGGAGTGGGCATCAGCCGCAATCAGAGAGGTCCCTACAATGGCAGCTGAAATAAATCATCCATGGACCTCCTCAAGGATATGCCTCAAACGTAATCATTGGTCACCATTTCCCCCAGCTTTTTAAAGAATAACAAGCTTCCTTAGTGTTGCGGCTTCATAAACTGCATCTTTAAGGTGAAAAGAAGTCTGAAATCCTACTTTGCAAGATTTTTTTTTTTTTAATGTAAAATATGTCCATCTCACCTGCCTTCCTACAGTGGCCTAACGATGAATATGTTGTTTTGAAACTCTGCCAGGACGGACTCTTTTGCCACTGAAGCTGACCCCGATAGTCTACCTGTGCAGCCAGAGAGGGCTGCAGACCACGGGGGGTATGGCAGGTTTTCTTTTGCTCCCGCAAACCAAGTCATGGTGAATTCCAGAATAGAAGATGCCAGCCAATCACACTTTCATGGGACCGAAGGAATGCTGACAACACAAGGGTGCAGAAGGTCTCACCCTAGAGCACTTCCTGCATAGTTCTGGCCTTTGCTGTTCTGCCACAGAACACCTTTTGCACGATTATGACTTCATGGGTTGTGAGAGTCGACTAGAGCTCACTGTGACTCTTCTGATGGGCACGCACTAGACCACGTCTCTCTGACACATCTGGAGAAACCTGTTGGTGATGGTGGGGTTACCACGTGGGAGCCTCCATAACTCTTGGAGTCATCCTTGAGCCCCCGATTTCTCTCCTTCCCTACGAGCAATCCATTTGTAAATTCTGTCTACCCTGGAAGTATATCCAGAAACCAATCCCTTCTCACAACCTTCCTCGTCCAAGCCTTCATCTTTAGCCTCGAAGGCTGAAATGGCCTCTGATAGGTCTCCCTGCTTCATCCTTGCTGCTTCTATAGCCTGCTCAGAGTGATCCTTTCAAAACATAAGCTGTGTCATGACCCACTGAAACCCCATAAAAACTTCCCTTCGCACTCAGAATACAAATCCAGAGTCCTGACCGTGGCCCACGGGGCTCTCCTGACAGCTCTTCACCGTCCCTGTGCCTCTCTGGCTGGTACCCTGTTACCTCCTTGTGGTCACCCCTCACTCCACTCCAGTCTCACCAGCCACCTTGCCTTGCTTGTCCCCAGACACTCCTGCCAGGGGGGGCCTTGTACTAATGTCACCTTATCAGAGGCTTCCCTGGCCACCACACCCTGCTCACTCTCTGACCTCTTACCATTCTTTGTTTTGTTCAGCACGGATCACCGTCTGACATCTTTATTTGTTTGGGTGTTTATTGTCTGTCTCTCCTACAGGAACACAAGCTCCACGAGGCAGAGACCTTGTTAGTTTTAATCAACACTGCGTTCCCAGAACAGTGCCTGGCACATAGTAGGATCTCAGTAGATACTTCCTAAATGAGTGAGTGAGTGAGTGAATGAATGAATGAATGAATGAATCAGAGCTTATTTTTGCTAATAATGCCCACCCCATGGCAACCCCAGACGTAAGAGATGGTGCTCATCAGAAAAATAGAAAAAATTTGCTTAAAACGAAGGAATCCTGACGTCGGGTTAGACTGCTAGAGTTATCTTTTGAAAAGAAAAGAGAAAAGAGTGCTCAGCAGTTTTGCAAGCTGTGAACGAGTGAATTACTCTGCAATCAACGTTTCCGTCTGTTCACATGGACTTCCTGCCATGACATACCATTTGCTTCATAGATGGGGAAACAGGGGCAACGAAGAGAGAGTCATTCTGAGAGTCGAAGCAGATTAAACTCATATTCTCTGATATTTTATGGAAAATCTCATCTGTGGATTTATTCCACAGTTCAAAGACAGAAGGAGCTCAGTTCTTTTAGGATTTCAAAATAAGTTCCCTAACAATTTCCTTGAGTGCTTTTCCCAAGCAGGTCTGACGTACAAGATTGGCATCAGACTTGCCGAGGGAGAACCGTCCTCCTTTTCCTAGTAGGTGACTGACTCCTGCGCTCCAGAGTGAGGTGCAGGGTGCCTGCCACCGGAGGCCCAGGAGTTAATCAATCCTGAGTCATCGCCAGCCCACAGGAAATGCCGGCCACCACCCTCTCCTGGACACCGTGCCAGGCCCAGCGCTGTCACCTTCCCCTGAAGGGCAACAGGTTTTGTTTCCTTTGCTTTTAAGTGATTTTATGGGATGTAAATCAAAGGAGGAATACGAAAAATGTTGTGCAATCCAGGACCACATTTCTGTCTCATTTTTGGTGGTGAATAATCCACAGGATGAACAACAAACAAACCAAAAAGGAGACAGCTGGATACAGAGCTAGAGCTGGAACGAGGGGTCTAGAGGTGGAGAGACAGACTTATCTAAAGGTTCCTTGGGGAGTTTCATTTCTTGCTGACAGCTGCCTTAGGATTCTCCGAACATCTCTTATCTACCAGGAGGCAGTTTGCACGGTGATGCGGAGCTTGGACTGGGGGACAAATCCGTCTCCAGGGCTCTGCTGCCTGAGCAGCATTGCAACAGTGGGCAAGTTCCAAAGCTTCTCCTGCTTCAGTTTCCTCATCTGGTAAATGGAGGTCAAACTGTTCCTACTTCTGAGAGGTATTGTGAGAATGAAATAGGTCAATACTAGTAAAATATTGAACAATGCCTGACACAAAGGAAGTGCCCAATAAAGCTATCTACAATAAACACAAATCCTGAGTGAATTCAGATGGGGATTTGCCATAAACAGAAAGAGCCTCAGTCCCACCCCTAGCTTGCCCAGGTGCCTGGGAGCTGCAGGTGGCTCCAGGTGGGGATGGGAAGCCAGATTACCACCAGGAAGCATTTCTGGGTAAGCATTTCTGGTTAATTGTCTAATGTGATATCAAGAAGAAAGGGCCCGGAATCTCTAAGGCTTCAGTAATTTGTTGTCATGGTTTTGGGTTTTTTTTTTTCCCCCTCTCTTTCTCACTTTAAATAAATATACACTTTTATATTCAATTTATTTCCCATTTGCATTCCTTTTCTTAAACAGGGTCCCCCAAATTATACAATCTTCAGGCCCTACCCAATCTGGATTCATCCCAGAATGGTATAATTAAATCTTCACCATAGTCCTGAAAAGTGGATATTATCACTATTTCACAGACTAGAGACTAAAGTGCCAAGAGATACGTGCTATCCCCAAGGGCATACAGTAGGACTAGACTCAGATACTGGTACACCAATATTCATAGCAGCATTATTCACAATAGTCAAAAGGTGAAAACACCCCAAATGTCCAGCGACAGATGAATGATAAATAAAATGTGGTATATCCACACAATGGAATATTGTTCAGCCTTAAAAAGGAATGGAATTCTGCTACATGCTACAACGTAGATAAACCTTGAAAACATTATGCTAAGGGAAATAAGACAGACAAAAAAGGCTTCATTGTATGATTCCACTTATATGAGGTACCTAGAACACTCAAATTCATAGAGACAGAAAGTAGAATGAATGGTAGTTTCCGGGGGGATAGGGGGTGGGGGAAATGGGAAGTGATTGCTTAATGGATACAGAGCTTTGGTTTGGAATGATGAAAAATTTTTGGAGGTGGACACTGAAGGTTGCACAACAATGTAAACGTACTTGATGCCAATGAACTATACACTTGAAAACAGGTATAATGATAAATTTTATGTTATGTACATTTTATCGAATTAGGAAAAGTAAACTCCAGACTAGAATGTAAGTCCGAGGCCACAAAAAATTTCTCTAGCACTTAGCATGTTGTGGGCATTACACACTAAGGTGATAGGAAACTGTTACACATCCTTCTTTAAAAGAATTTTTCTGAAGATCTTGAAATGTGAAATGAAGGTGTCCACTTCCAGATTCTGTGTCCCCAAGTTACACACATCTGAGGTCAGCCATAGCATCCTGTGAACAGCCCGCCATGCAGTGTATCACACACACAGTTACAGCAGTGCCAGACACAAAGGGATAGCATTCATTTCTACGTTTCCTTTCAGCTACTCATCATGAAATGCTTCATAGAAAGACAACTGGAGGCAGACTTGTCACTGGTACTTGAAAGAAAGCCGGTAACATAGCAAGGCCATCCCAAGAGCTGGCAGTCATTACTAAGTTCCCTATGGTTCAAATTGGCTCCCAGCCAGGTTTACTCAGTGTTTACTCTCCCAGGAGTGTTTTCAGGTGCCCTGGCTGGCCCAGCTGACCCTAGATAGTTATTCTCTGATGTGAATGATGGGCTGGGTCCGGGAGAGACCCAAGCAAATACAGTGAGTCAGATGGGTTCACACGGCTTCCTGAGGTCAGGGTTCCACTGAAGACAATCTCAGAAGCAAAAGCCAGCTGAAGAGTGGAGTGCAGGCGATGTTGCTTCCCTGGGCTGTGTGGTGCTCTGCTATTCCACCCACACCTCAGCTCAGACGTCTTGCAGAGCGTCAGGCCCCCAGATGGCGTCAGAGTCCCCGGCTGGGGCTCTGAGCATTTGGGATGGTAGGATCCTATCCTATGGGCCCAAGCAACCTGTCTGAACATCTAAATGGTGTGACTTAGGATCTCTCGATTTTAAGAAATACAGAGACACCCTCAACCACCCATAAGCAATGGGAATTTTTTCTAAGAATACACATTGTTCCAAGAGACAAGATCCTGGGGAAACCCAGGAAGGGCCGGGCCTCAGAAAGATCCAATCTGGAAGGGCATTTGGGATCATGGCAGCTGTCTGCCTGGGCCGTGTTCCTTCCCCTCGACAAAGTAAGTCTGTGGGTCTAACTCTAGTGTTTTCCATTCATGTGGCTCAGGGGCCCTTCTCGGCTGCTTTGACTAGTGATACTCTCAACCCACCCCCTTGTCTACTCATTATAGCTTTCCTCTGCCTTGGGCTTCTGTCTCCTCGTAGTTGTCGACTCTTCCTAATTTGGACTCACTCCAGAGGCATCATTTTTCCTTCCACCTGAGGTCCTCTCTATGCCAGCTTCAGCTCCCATTATTGAACCCCAGTTTTAGTCTGTATTTTCCAGCTTAAATTCCGTATGTATACAGAAACAGAGGTAATTGATCTGGTTGGCTTGGCTAAGGGGACAGAGTTTTCATTCGGGAGGGTTTATGCAGCGTTGGCCAGTTTATGGAACAAGTAGGGCTCCCTGCACCCCCAGGGGCGTGGACGGGTACTTTCCAGGAGAGGGCCCAGGCACCACGTCTTCAGGAAGCAAGAATACTTCCCCTGTGCCGAATAGCCTGGTACGGATTCTCCACAGTGGTGCCAAGATAAAAACAGAGTGGATGGAGGTTTTCTTGTAGCGTTCTTCTACTTTATATGTTCTCTTAAATTCTGCCCCTGTCCTCCACCCTGCATTTTAAGTCTTGACTCAGCTTCCTCACAACCCAAGCAGGGGCCGTCTTCCCTCTCTCCTAACTGCACTGCGTGTCTTCTAAAACCATTTATTCATTTACACATCTGTTTACTCAGTATTGGTGGAGTAGCTGCTTTGGCACAGGTAAAATACTAGACAGCCAAGACATAAAATTTATCCATTTACCTGATGAATATTAATTGACTACTTGCAAAGTCTGACATTAATGCTACTTGCTGGGAATATAAAGATAACTGAGACACAGTCCCTGCCTGAGACATAGTAAAGAATTCAATAAATACTTGTTGACGAAATCAATGCCTTAAAGAACTTCACAGTCTACTGGGGGACAGAGGCAAGGATTTTGGCACTTACAAGCAGATTGGAAAGGGCCATCCTGGGGAAAGTCCACAGGAAGGGAGGCCTGGCGAGACCAAAAAGGTCTCCCTAGGGGCATTGATGTCTGTGCTGAGACTTGGACAGCGAGCTGAGTCATCCAAGTGAGAAGAATGAGGAGGAAACACACGCCTCCAGACAGCACAGATGGTGTGTGCTCAGCCTTGGAGGTAGGGGAGGGAGTGAGCATCACAGGGGCTGTGATGGAGGACAGATAGTAAATAAAGCAGCACAGCTAGGATTTTAGGGGTGGGGTGGAAGTCTGTGCGTAAGCTAGTGAAATAACACACCCTTCCTACCCCTCTTTCCTCTTGAGCCCAGATTTATCATTTTTCATAGCCCTTAGGACAGCCTGATTTTAAGAATCTGTCTGTTCCCCAGCCTAGAATATATGCTTCACAGGCCAAGAGCTTGGCTTTGTTCACTGACATATCCTCTGCTTCTAGAACAATACTTAGCACAAAGTAGATGCTCAATAAATATTTATTGAATAATGGATGAATGAATGAATAAATGAATGACGGCTAATACAGGATACCAGTATTAACCAGAGGTAATATGAGGGACACAGATATCTGTGCCTTAATCTTTCTTCTTCAAGCTAAATCATATAACTGTATTTTTCTCCCAAAAGGTATCCTCCCAAGTCTTTAATAATTCTGGTTTCTCTCTGCAGGATTCTCGCCATGTTCTTGCAGATTCCTGTGTATGATGGAGTTCAAAATTGAACATAGCTTTCTGAGAAGAACCTGAGCAGACTATAATTAGTTTTATCTCTTCACAAGTTTCACATGCTTGCCTAGAAATATACTTTTAAAAGATAATCTCCCAGGACATAAGCAAGCCACAAAGAAGCCTGTCTAAGGTCAAGCAGTTTGGAGAGTAACAAAATAAATATTTGTTTGCAGTATCTGCAAACCCCAAACACTGTCTGGAATATATTAGGAAAAATTCATAATCAAACTCCTGAAATTAGCCATAGATTGTTATATTTTAAATGTGTCACTTTTCTGCTCAACAAATAAATATCTTCTATGTGCCAAGTAGTGAGCTGGGAGCAGGGACCGTACATGAGAAGGAGAACTTGGTCGCTATGCGGAGGAGAGGGATTCAGAATCTTGGGCACCATTGTTTCTGTTTCCATTGTTATTGTTTGAGACTAATTTTGAAATATTATATTTTTTCTAATAATGCATTTAAATAGGAATTTTATACTTATGGAAAAGTATCTTTCATCCAACTTAAAAAACAAGGGAACACAGTATTTTGCTTTCCCTAGACTGCCTTCTAAATTATAAAATAACGATTTTTATTTTTCAGAGTTCATCTCAATTCTCTGAAAGGATTTAACAATGGAACATAAAAATCTCAGGTATTTTCCTTTAGCTCATTTTTTAAACCCTCCTTATACATAACTTACATATTTGTGTTTTATTTTTCATCTTTATTGTTTACATTAAATTATAATTATTTTAGAAACAACTTTAGATCATATTTCAATTGCTCTTTTGACATTTCATCGATCAATATTTTACTAAAGGTGTCAACTTTCTCTAGGATGCAGAGAGACCAATAGAATTTACACAAAAATTTCTACTGAATGAATTTCCCCCACCTTCTTGGTGATTGTACACCTGCCTTCCTTATAAGGAGAACAAGGAAGTAAATCATGCTGAATTTGCTCTTAAGCACAGCTTTTCTTCTTTACCTGTCCAGGTAGCTTCTGTTTTCATTTCAGTCTTAATGAAAACTTTTTTATTTACATCTCAAGTTTCTTTTCAAAGCAGTGTAAGTAGTATTTACAACTTTACACTTCAAGAAAGAAAGACTTTTAACGATGTTCAGCTTTAGTCTTGTAATGTTGAAGGTAATTCATTTTTTAATCTGTCTGCACAGCGAGAACTGAAACGGATGGGGATTGAACTGCTTTGCCTGTTCTTTCTATTTCTAGGAAGGAATGATCACGTACAAGGTAAGACTTCAGTTCTCCAATACATTGCTTTCGTAGTGTGCTTGACAAACCTGTTGTGTGATTCAGAAACTAGATCAGAAGTCATTTTTTATTTGATCTGTTCAATTGCTCTTTTGCCACTGAACGAACACTTTAACAAATTACAGGCAGACGCAAGGCTGTTCCCACAGCGAATGCTCCGGGCTTAAGATAAATAAATACAAAGGTTGCATGGGCACCTTAATGAGAGAATTAAACAGCACTACTGCACAAGAGGACTTCTTAATACTCTTGTGACAACCATTTTGGTAACTTTTCTAGCTACCTTATTGTACAACAGGGCCTTTCACTTGAGAGTGATAACCTTGGGAGAGAAAAGGGACTTAGTTTTTAAGTAAAAATACAGTACATTTAAGAGAGAAGCATACTTTAATGGGTGCGAATAATTTTTAAAAAGTTAAAGGGGGATGATACTGAATGAGGACCATAAATATGATGATCCTGTATCTGTGAACGTTGAGATATTTTCATATTTTAAGAAAAAAGAGAATGATTATTTTTGGCTGCTAAGACATGCCCATTTTCAATGTGACAGATGTAAAATATGAACTTTACTATGGATTGCTCACATTTTGAGGACTGATCTTTGAAGACTAAAAAATGAACTTTGATATTGTTTTGTTCAAGTACTTTAAGAGCCATAGATCTCATGAATGGAGTGGCGGGGAGTGTGCTGAATCCCTTGTGTCTTGCTGGGTTTAAAAACAGGTGGCTGTGCCGTGGGGAATGCAGAGACCTGTGGAGACTGCTTACTCGTTGGACCTCAGTGTGCCTGGTGTTCTCAGGAGGTAAAACAAATGACCTCAGCCTGTTTGTAAAAAGTGCACTTACATTTACGGTAATTCCATCCTTGAGTGTTCTGATCGCGTCCTGCTTTCTCTGGGGTTATAGAAGTAAAACAGATCAGGAAAGGAAAATGTAAGCATTTGTGATTCCAAGTGTCCTTCGTGTGATTACATTCAAAAGCAATTCGAGGACGGAGTGAATGTCAAATTATTCTGAGATATACGTAACTCAAGATTCTTTATTTAACCTGATGCCTCCTCTGATTTTAAAGGCATTTCTAACTGCTTACATGTAAAAGGCTGAGGCTCTGGGTAACCAGAGATCATGAAGTTGATGATTTTCAAACATACATTTGATTTCAGTATCATAGCTGTATTCCATCTGTGGACCAGAATCCTTTCTGAATCATTACTTGGATCTGAGGGAAGTGTTCTAGGCTGGGGGTAAACTTTACTGTTCAGACATTATCCAGTTCTTTTAAAAACTACATGAGCTTGGTGACTCTGTACCACACTGATGACAAAACCCGAAACAGACCTTCCTTATCTGATCAAACTGAAAACTATGTGAAGGTAGCAGAAGGGGATTGGGGAATGCATAACAAGCCATCCAGAATCAGTGTCTCCTGCGACACGACTGGGCAATCTGTAAATGATTCCTGGTAAGAAGGAGCTGCCTTAGCTCTTTCTGGAATGAAAGGAGTTCTCTGCTGAATCTCATAAAGAGAATCTAAACACAAATCCAACCGTACGAATGCCAAGTTCAGCAAGAATTGAGTAGCATGTTCAAGGGGAACAAACCTGGTCGCCTAACTCAGGTCCAGGCTGTCACTGTTAAAACCCACATTTCGGTTACATGTGTCCATGGAGGGGCTTGCAGACCGGAGCACAGACACAGCTCACTCCCCCTCTATTGCCTCTGCCGAGGGGGCTCAAGCAGAAGGGCAGACAGTTATGCCATTTGGAGGTCACGTATCAAAAGAAGGTTTGGGAATATACAAAGAGGGAAAACCCCACATTTTTTGACATTGACTCTCTGAAGAAGTCAATGTTAGTTTCGTGATAGAGACATAAAACAACAAATCAGTCTAACAAAATGCCCATCTCTAGAATTTTCACTTACGTGCTTCTTTAGCACTTATTGAAGAGAGGGTTTTAAGTTACTATGGATAGCTTTGCTTGTGGACAATACTCCGTAGTCAAATTGTCATCAAATTTGAAGGCCAGATTATTCTGAGAGGTCACTCACTGATATAACTAATAGTAGAAGTAGTGATATCAGTAGAGACAGTTGGAGCAAAAAGTAAATTAGGCTGGCTTCTGCTTAGAGCAGATAGAAAATAGGTTCCAGGGTTAACACTGCCTCTGACCTTTTGGCAGACAGAGTGATTACAGGTGGTAGCAGTGACACTGTGTTAAGAAGGATTCTGAGGCCTTGTCAAGCCATGGTTTGCTTTGGATACATCATGGGAAGTTACAGAATTTGCTACCCCTCTCTAAGGCCTCAAATATACACAGGCCTTGCCGATAGATAACACATTATATTCTCAAAAAATCAATTTCAGAAGAAATGTAACTTTCTTAGTTGGTGAAACAGCAAGAGTGGTTTAGAATTCTGAATGAGGAAAAACAATATGAGCTTGGTTTGCTTTTCTCCAAGTATGAGAATCAACGGGCCTCAAGTTCAACCTTGCCCAGAGCCTCACCCGCTCTAGAACAGCCGTGGCTATTAGGTGAGACAGGTGTTTATCTCTCAACTGCATCTCTCTGTTCTGGGTGTTCCAGGGTTGGATGGCCACATTTCTGCCTGAAAACACTTCACCTCACCACCTCCAGACACCCAGGTGGATCAGAGGGGAGCTGGGAAACTCCTGAGTCCTACACAGAAAAGCAGTCTTTTACACAATTTCTCTTTCACTTCCCTTCCCCACATCCAAATGTTGGAGAAAGTTCTAAAAGACCTTAAACTGGAGCACTTTAAGACCCTGAGTTTAAAGTCCCCAAGAGGTCAACTTTAGTGAAGTAATACTGTAATAGAAGGGTAAATATATCCATAAATTAAACTGGGACAGAGAGTAGATAGGGAGATGTCACAATCTTTGCCCTTTAGGAAGCCACAGAAAAAGCTCTTTGTCACTGGATTTGGTAATAGACACACTGAGAGTCTGGACAGTCCTAGGAGTCCACAAACCTACAGGTTATCCTGAACAGATAATTCACATGATGATATCAAGTCTATGACCCAGCTATTTCAAGGATCTGGTCATAGCACAGGAGGCCTTGTAAAGGAGTGAGCATTTTAAAAAAAAGAAAGAAAGAAAGAAAAGAAAAGAAAAGGAAAAAAGAAAAAAAAAACCTGTTAAGTGAATTCACTTGAATATAATTAAAGGAAACTCCAGTTTTACTCAGAATTTTACTAGCAGAATTCTCTGGTTATTCTGCTATAACTGTAGACCTACAATCAATGTCAGGCATGTGGGGATATGATATACTATGACAAGATGCCTAACTAGAAAGCAAGCAAAAAGTAATCATAAGAAATGTCTTTTTTTTTGTCTTCATTGTCGTCTTTTTCTCTTTATTGTTTTTTTTTTTCTTTTTTAGAATTTTACCCATCTATCTGGAGTTGGAGAAAGGTGTGATACTCCAGCAAATCTTTTAGCTAAAGGATGTCAACTAACCTTCATCGAAAACCCTGTCTCCCAAGTAGAAATACTTATAAATAAGCCTCTCAGCATAGGGAGACAGAAAAATAGTTCCAGCATCGTTCAGATTGCCCCTCAAAACTTGGCTCTTAAACTGAGACCAGGTATGTTATGATTTACACAATCACTGGCTCATGTAAATAAATCTAACATCACATGTAGTAATACTGCTATTCTATTAATACACCTTGTACCGTATTACATATCATTGTTTGTGATGACTCAGATTTCCCATTCTTAAGGAAATAGAGAGTTGCTAGGCTAACCCTTTTCTTTATTCGCATTGGTCACTTTGCACTCCAAATGTGTTACCAAAAAGAGCCTTATCTAATAGTAACCATTTGAATTACTCAAATGTTGCTAAGGCTTACCTCACATTTCTTCAAGGGTTGTAATGTAGCTTTAAACTCCTCTTTATTTTCTTCTCCTTTTCTAAACCCACACACACACACACACACAAAAATTCAGCTTATCTTCCATCTAAATGGATGCTAGTTCTCCCAAGGAGATATAAAATATCCTAACTTTCACCTCCTTCAGTCACTCTAAATTCACTGCTGAAAGATTTTCATGGGTTTGTTCATTTATAAACTTTACCACACAGTGTGTGAAATTGTAAGTATCTTCAGTAAGTTCTTACTGAAATGAAATAGCCAGTGATTGCCTAGTCACAAAGAAGTCTCCATGTGTTTTTATGATTTGCTTTTCTTGCGGGGGTGTTGCAGGCAGTGAACAGACTCTGCAAGTTCAAGTTCGCCAGACCGAGGATTACCCGGTGGACTTGTATTACCTCATGGACCTCTCAGCCTCCATGGACGATGACCTCAACACAATCAAAGAGCTAGGCTCCCTGCTTTCCAAGGAGATGTCTAAATTAACTAGCAACTTTAGACTGGGCTTCGGCTCTTTTGTAGAAAAACCCATCTCCCCTTTTATGAAAACAACACCAGAAGAAATCGCCAACCCTTGCAGGTAAGTAAATGATTTTCTGACATCTTTGAACACTGATTTCCTGTAGAGCTGGCCCTGCTCTGAGCTGCAGGAGCTTGCTAAGTGGCTGGCAGTTCCCTCCCATCCAGTTGGATCTCTGCAGCTCTCAGTTGCCCGGGTTTTCAGAGCCAAGGGGAAGTCAACTTAGTACCTGGTTCTAGCTTGAGTCCTCACAGCATCTGCAGCAACTGTCTCACTGCGGAGGTCAGTCTGTGACAAATTTGGCTTTGTGCTCTGCAGACAAGCAGACCAAGTCTTTCACTGCAGGTTCCACTGGCCTGAGCCCTTCCCCAGCCCCTCAGAGGCCTTCTATCCTCAATGACCACCACTCTCTGAGGCTATTTGACAGTAACCCACACTTCCTCAGGGTATATGTCTCCACTCCAATGATTGCTGCCAAAATAACAGCTTTTGTAGCTACCTCTTATATACTTTGGGAAGTGTGAATTTCTCTTATTGCTTGGAAAAGCCCTTTGTAGCCTTCACTGTTGTCAAATTCATTAGGAAATTAGGCAATGACTCCATTATAAAATGCTCTGATCGGCTACTGAAACCATGTATTATCCAGGTGATGGTCAAGGGCAAGTTGCTTTGTGATGACTTACCTGTACATGTCAATGACATGGTCAAAATAAAATTATTTGATATCCTTCTATTGAAAAAGAGCTTCCATTTGCTCTGTGCCAGACCCTATGCTGAAGATTTTACATACATGACCTCATTTAACCTTCATAATAGCTTCAGGTCAAAGCAGGCTTCATCATCGCTATACTCAGAGGAAGTAACAGAGGCTCTGAGAGGTTAGTAATTTGCCTGCGGCCACCTGACTAATTAGTGATCTGTACCAAGATCTGGGCTGGTCCAAAGCCAAGCCCTTTACTCCTATAAATATAGTTTATGTGAAATGGCTTTCCAAACATATATTGACTTTGAACACTAGTATACACCCAAGGAATTAATCTCTATAGAAGACAGTTTTTATAGTATCGTTTTAAGACATTTCAATGCAGTTCCCAACTAGAATCTGACAGCCAAAAATATTTTGACCTTGAAAAGAATTCATCACTGATTGCAACTCTTAGGAATTGTGTTTGGTTGCAAATATCAGAGATAATATCTGTTCCCAACCCCCCTTCTTGAGGTATAATTGACAGGTACTAAAATACACACAGCAGAAATGTTCAGTTTCATGAGTTTTGACAGTTGAATATACCAATGTAAGCACCACTTAAAACATGACATAGAACATTTCCATCACCACAGAAAGTTTCCTTATGCCCCATTACAGTCAGTTCTGCTTCCCCAGAGGCAACTACTTTCTGATTTCTATCAGTTAGATTGGTTTTGCCTATTCTTGGATTTCATATGAATGGAAAAAATGGTATATACCTTTTGTGTCTGGCTCTTTTGCTCAACATAATGTTTTTGGAATTCTTCCTTGATTTTGTGTTTACCAGTAGTTTGTTCCTTTTTGTTTTAAGTAATAGTCCCTTGTATGAATTTATTATACTACACTTTATTTATTCATCTATCGATGGACATTTGGGTTGTTTCCCAATTTCTGGTGATCATGAAAAAATACTGCTATGATCATTTGCATGTAAGTCTTTGTGTGGATGTACGTTTTTGTTTCTCTTGGATAGATACCTAGAATTAGAATTGCTGGATTGTACGATAAGTATAGTTTTAATTTTTTTTAAGAAACTATCAAATTGTTTTCCAAAGTGGATGTACCATTCTGCATTTCCATCAGCAATGTGTGAGGGTTCCATTTATTTCAAATCCCTGTTAATACTTGGTAATTTCAGTCTTTTTAGTTTTAACCATTCTAATAGGTGTGTATCTCATTGTAGCTTTACTTTGCATTTCCCTAATGACAAATGATGTTGAACATCTTTTCATGTATTTTTTTCCCATTCTCATATCTTATTTTGTGAAGTATCTTTTCAAATCTTTTTCCTATTTTTAAAAATTAGATTTTCTTCTTAATATTGTATTGTATAAGTTCTTTGTATATTTGGACAAAAGTTCTTTGTCAAATATATTTTGCAAATATCTCCTCCCAGGCAGTGGATTGTATTTTTATTTTTCTATCAATGTCTTTGGTCAAGCAAGTTTTTAATTTCGATGAAGTCCAATTAATCAATTTTTAGTTTTATGATTAGTGTATTTTTTTTTGTCCTGAGACATCTTTGCCTATCCTAACGCCTCAAAGATTCCTCCTATGTTTTCTTCTAGAAGCTTTGTGGTTGAAGCTTTTACACTTAGGTCTATGATCTCAAATTAGTGTTTCTATTTGGAATGAGGAAAAAGTCTAGGTTTATCTTTTGTTTACATGCAGCTATCCAATTGTTTCAGCACTATTTGTTAAGCAGGATTTTCCTTTCCCCATTGAATTATCTTGATGCCTTTGTTAAAAAGCAATTGACTGTATGTGTGTCTAATTCTGGACATTATATTCTGTTCCATTGATCCCTTGAATACACCCATGTAACCAGGTAACCATTCATCTACTCACTCATAATGTCACCTTAGGGAAACCGCTTCACTTCTCAGAGCTTTAGTTTGGAATAACAATACCAATCACACAGAGGGGTTGTAAGGAGCGGGTGAGATAATGAAAGGAAGCATTTGATATTTGGCTTGACCATGAAGCTCTCAGTAGGTGGTAGCTACCATCAACACCAACAGAGTGGGGTAAAGGGAGGCCAGAGCACTGCCCAAGGTTCGGTGAACGGGAACCCAAAGGAGGATCACATATTTGAGCTCTTGAAAGGTCAGCGTCTTCCTATTTCATAGAGGTTTTTCTTTTATTCTTGTTGGCAAAATTTACCATTAGCTAAAGTTGTAAATAATGGGTTCTTTTTTGCTGCAACATTATATTTTTTCCTTTCTAATCACGCCCTTAATTCTCCCAGTTTCTCTGTCCAGATTCCACTTGCCACACATTTACACACCAAGAACCCAAACACCAAACACAGAAGTCAATCCTTTGATCAATCCAACCCTTATAATTATGGAATAAAATGTTCTTTAGTACAAAGGCAATGAGAGGTAAGAGAAAAGAGCATGGCGTTTTCCAGACCTGGGCTTAAATCATAACCTTGGAGCTCCCAACTCTTCATTTATAAATGAGGATAATAATATTCACTTCCTGGGCTAATCATGAGAACTGAATAGGCTCAGAACATAACAGACATTCAAAACCAGTTTTAATTTTTTTTCCCTCATTAACACTTATTTTCTCTAGTTATTTTGGTCTAATGGTCCTCAAACTTTTAGATCTCAGGACTCTCTTACACTCTTAAAAATTAAGACCTCGAAAAGAGCTTTATATCTATCAATATTCAGTGTCTTAGAGTGTAAAACTAAGAAAATATAAAAATAATTATTTATCATTTTATTTAATAATTACAATGAGAAACACACTGCATATTACTATAATAACACACCTTTAGGAAAAATAACTACATTTTCCAAAACAGAACAAAAGTTAACAAGATGAGTGGCACTATTTTACATTTTTACAAATCTCTTAAAATATCTGATTTAAAAGGAGACAACTGGATTATCATACCTGCTTCTCCGTTTAATCTGTTGTAATATTTTGTTTTGGTTGAATTCCATGAAGAAAGTCAAACTTCACACAGATATATAGTTGGAAAAGGGAGAAGCAGTTAATAGATTTTTCCAATAACTGTAGACATTCTTCTTTGATATTACATTCAAACTGTACAAGAGGTAAATTTATTTTCAATGTGGAATCTGAAAAAATATCAATGAACTTCATATTTTGTTACATTAAAAACCATTGGTCTGTTTTGCACTTTAAATCGCTCTTTTACTGGTGTGTGTGTGTGTCTGTGTGTGTGTATGTGTGTGTGTGTGTGCATGTGGTTTTGTAATATAACGCTTTGGTCATTTGGAAAATGAAGTTTCAGTGAGTTATGGAGATCTTCCAAATTTCATGATATAATATCTAAAAAAATCATATTTGTTAATATCATCATTAATCCCATCAGATAAATCTTGAAGTATTGGGAAGCCATTAAGCCATGGGTGACAGATGATAATTTTCTGAAGTTCTAATTTTCTAGTTACTTCAGATTTCATCACTGGCAACAAATACTGATAGTCGTTTTCCTGGAAGTAGCAGGCTTACTTTCTTCATTTTTAAGAACATGTCTGCCAAAAACTTAAGTTGGAATGATAGTTTGGCTTTCAGGTCAAATGATTGTTCCATAAAATAGGCCAGTTCAGTTCAAACAATCGCAAGTGTTTTTCCACTATAAACACGTATTTCAATGTGCAGCAGTAATGCTGTATGCATATTCCCTGTGTGGTCACACAGAAATATTTTTTTTAAAACACGTATCCAAGGGTGTAGACTTAATAAAATTAATATCTTTTACCGCTTCATCAAGGACAATCAAGTGAAACTAGCATTTAAAAAAAAATTATAAGGAATACTAGGCAGTTTGGTGCCACTGCCTTGATCTGTGCTAAGGCACCAGCAGTTTTATTCACCATTGCTTTGCATCATCAGTGAAAACGTCAACAGTGAAGAAGACAAATAACATCGCTTATTATTATGAAAAACGTTTGACCTGAAAAACTCTCTGAAAAGGTCTCAGGGACCTCTGTGGGTCTGCACACCACGCTTTTAAAACCTTAGTTTTAATCTAGTCTCTAGTGCTTTTTGAAGTAGCTTGCTTTCTTTATCTTCGTTAGATGGAAGGTCACTAAAAAGTCGTTTCACCACGTAAGAGGCCTGAATGGTTTACGCTTTTGAAAGTTTCTCTTATGCTGCTGTGTAAGAAACATCAAGAAAAACCATGTTTTCTCCATTTTCCTATTTGTAATGACTTGTAATATGCATTTAAAAATATTTAACAGCACGAAGATAAAATTTTCTCCATCGAACATTTTGAGGGATTTTTTTTTAAACATCATTTCACGTTTGATTTGGTGTTTTGTTTTGTTTTTGAAGACATGAACAGTGAGGAATTCATTGTAGTTTTGCAAAAGAGATAACTGAACCATGAAATGCTTAGATTTCCTATATGTACACACAGAAAAACATCTATGAGTATATAATATAATTTTTAATAACAAGCCCAAGTGAGAATACAGACAAAAAGAAGAAAATGGAAATCATTTCTAATCCCACTCAAAAAAGATGGTGTTAACCTTTTAGTATATATCATTATAGTCTTATTTTATGAATTTTATTTAAAGTTTTAATAAAAATACAAGTAGCACTTTTTATATTGTGTTTTACAATTTTAAATTTGAATGCATTTTAAATGCAAATCTATTGTTGTCTAGGGACTCAAAATCAAGTTATTCAGCAATGAGTAGTTCCTTCAATTTCTATCTTAGAAAATAACAACCAAATATAAGCATTTGTTGGAGGAAGAACTCTGACCAAAATAGGCAGCCTCCACTCAAAATTTTCTGGTGTGACCCAGCTCTGACATTCTGCTTTGCTTTAGCTACATTCATCTCCCAGCACATGAATATGTTTATTGAATTAAATAAATGTATTCCCCTTTCCAAAAGATTTGAGTTCTAGTGAGAACTACATAGCAAATAATTCTAACCAACAAAGATGCAAATTTCTTACTGAAAGATAGGAATACTAGTTCTCTGGCTCCGGAAGATGCTCAAATGCCATTTTGGTACAGTGTGAACCAACGCTGCCAAATAAAAGATTAAACAAAAAATTTCCCAGACTAGTTGGGCTCCAGGGACAATGGTATACTTCACACAGTTACATACTTTTTATAAAATACTTTTTATGTAATTTTTACAACAACCTTGTGAAGTAACTATTATTATCACCCTCATTTTATAGATGAGGACACTGAGGTCTGGGGTAAGTAACTTGCCCAAAGATAGATAACTAGTTAGTCTTTTTATTCTAAATCTAATGCATTTTCTTCTACCCTGTAGCTGCTTTAAATACTACAGGAGCAATTAGGACAAATGCTACATTATTATCATTTAATAGGTTAACTTTTTTTTTTAATTCCTCATTTCACATTTCAAAATACATTCATATTTGAAGGTGGGAAAAAATCGACTACATAAGAAGTTTTAAGGTATATATCCAAAAACACTGTAAACAAAATTTAAAAACAAACCACAAAGACAAAAGTTTAATACTATTTAGAGATAGAGTTCTTAAAATCATTAGAAAATAAAAAATACCCCATTAAGAAAATGGGACATCTCAGACTGTACCATTCAGTGCTGGGCACCTTTAACACCCCCTTGTTCTGAAGTCTGAGGACCCATCAGATTATGACCTACTTTTTGTGAAAGTCTACTGACAGGAAGTAAATGATTATCCTTGCAGACACCAGCACTCTGGTTCTGGCAGAGCTGCATTTCTCAGTGTAAACAAATCCATAGTCATTCTGACTTATATATATATTGTTGATTCTCATCATTTACGGAAGTCTTGCTCTGTAAATTCTCCTCAACAACTGCATTAGAGAATGCTGAGGATTTCTCCTAGGGGAGACACAGGGTTAGGTTCCTGCGAGTCTCTGGTCACATTTCACCAACTGAGCAATACATAACTTTGTTTTCTGTGTGTTTCTGTTTAAAGACATCTTATTTAATATATATTGTTGATTTATTAATGTTGAAATCACAGCCAACAGCACTATAACTCATGCCAGAATAAAGTTTAGCTAACACGTGTATTTTCCCCATAAGACACATCACAGTCTTCCTGCACTTAGGAATACCAGACAGCACTTCAGCACTACACTTGGGTGTAAAAATCACCCAAAAAGCAAAATCACCCAAAAAGCACAAAAATGCAAAAAAAAAAAAAACACCCCATGGCACCAGATAGACCACAAAAAGGACATTTGTTTACAATATGAGAGCCGGAACAAGAAGGCAGTCTTATTTGACCTCAGCTGGAAACATACATATCATATCAGGTGACTCAACTTTTTTTTTTTGGCTGTATTGGGTCTTCGTTGCTGCGCGCGGGCTTTCTCTAGTTGCGGCGAGCAGGCGCTACTCTTCCTTGCGGTGCGCGGGCTTCTCATTGTGGTGGCTTCTCTTGTTGCGGAGCACGGGCTCCAGGTGCATGGGCCTCAATAGCTGTGCCCCATGGGCTCTAGAGCGCAGGCTCAGTAGTTGTGGCGCACGGGCTTGGTTGCTCCGCAACATGTGGGATCTTCCCGGACCAGGGCTCGAACCCGTGTGCCCTGCATTGGCAGGCGGATTCTTAACCACTGTGCCACCAGGAAAGCCCAACTCAACTTTTTTGTCATGCTGTGCATGTACACGAATGATAGAGAAAGTACTGAAAGGATTGATTTGGGGGTTACAAATACATTTTAGCAATATGGATTTTCAAAGATATGTAATCTGTAAATAATGAGAATTGACTGTATACCTCAGGCAGATGAATATGGTGAAAAAGAGCCTGCTCCTCAAAGGTGCATCAGCTCCTTGTATGCTGACAAGACAGGCTGTTGAACTTGCAAAGGTGCTCACCTAAGTCAACCAGCTCTCCTCGGAAGCACACCACAGCCTCACTGGGGGCTACTCCTTTTTGTCTCTGTGCTTCTACACCCATGTTTCTCAAACTTTGGAATGCATCAGGAAGACTTGGCTCAACACAGGTCTCTGAGCCCACACCTAACATTTCTGATTCAGCAGGTCCGGAGTCATACCCCAGATTTTGCATTTATAACAAGTTCCCATGTGATGCTCATGTGGCTGGTCCAGGGACCACACTTTGAGGATCTCTGCTCTATGTTATTATCTCTAGTTTACAAAGGAAAACCTAAAGCTCAGAAGGGTTGAGTAACTTGCCCAAAGTCTCATGCACAGCTACTAGCTGACTTTCAGAATAAAATGTGACTGATTCAGGATTAGCAATTTCTGTTCTAATGTGATGTCTTTAGGGCAGATCTCATCCTAACATGGCATTTTCCTCACAGGTAAACAGTTTTTAGTGGTGGTTTTACCCCAGGCTTGTCCACAATAGTCTGTTCTATCACAATAAAGTTGGGCTTTAGAATCAAGAGCCTTGCTCTGATTTTCAGGCTCTGGGCAGGCAGGACTGAGCAGAGGACGAAGAAGACAGGTTCCTCTCTCAGTCTTGCTACAGGGTGACTCATCCTTGATGACAGTTTAAGCTATCAAAATACAAAGGAATTGTTGTCATCATGTAAACTTAATGGTGGATTTTGGTTGAGAGGCAATAGAAGGTAGTGATTACACACACACACACACACACACACAAACACACACAAACACACACGGGGAGTCTGATCACCTGATTATCTGTTTTCTGTGTTTGAACAAATGCAAGACACACAGCAAGCTCTAAGTGTTAGCTAATGTGGCCAATTTGGAAGGGCTGGGTGGGAGATGACGAAAACAACCTTAACAGTGAGACTCACAGCCAAGTTACGGAGTCGGGCACTTTAGAGAAATGCATCTTCATTGAAGGAAATGCTGTTAGGCTATTAAACCCATTCCTTGTGTGTTGTATCATATTTCATCAAGAATATTTTACATCTTCCTTTTGCAGTAGTATTCCATACATTTGTTTACCTACATTTGGATTCAAGCACATTTTGCCGTTGACAAATGATGCAGAAAGATTCAATGAAATTGTGAAGAATCAGAAAATTTCTGCTAATATTGACACCCCAGAAGGTGGATTTGATGCAATTATGCAAGCTGCTGTATGTAAGGTATGCTGAGGGGAGCAGTGTTTCATTCTGTTAACACAAATTTCATCTCTTGTGAACAAATCTCCTTTGAAAAGCTTAGCTAACTTTATCTTTCCTTTAATCACTGTATTTCTACAACAGATACTTAAAATTTTTGTACATTTTTTAATTCCATCATGTTGAAATGGAGACAATTTTTTATGCCTAATATTCAAATAGTCTAATAACATTGTAGTACTGTTGGGAAAAATTGGTTAAAAGAATAGTCATGTATGATTAATTTTCAAAGATCCAGATCATATTCATTAGTTTTTGAATTAACCATGGTGAAAAAAAAAAAAAAAACTAAGACAGCAATTAACAAAAAAAAGTAAAACTGTTCTGATTCAGAATAAACGTCTACATATGATCAGATAGCTATTGTTTCGAACAACAAAATAAGCATCAGAAGCCACAGTGTCTCTACAACAATGCAAGAATACCTCTCCTCCTTGACAATCAGACCCATATCCATGGCAACGATTCCCCTGTCTTCAAATGACAGTCTTCATGGAAAATATCAGGAAACAGATAGGGCCGAAGGTCCTAGAACGTGGGAAGGCCAAAGAATTAAGGAAGGAAGGAAAAAGATAAGGTACCATGGGGCAGCTACGATGAGCTTCTGTCCAACTAGTTCCTTGACTAATCTTAATTAAAGGGGAGAGCTCTGCAAAGAAACAGAAAACAGACCATCTTAATTAGCAGTACTCTGCAGTCATACTTTGATAAACAGTTTTTATCCTTGTATTACGTTTACAATTTTTGGATGATATCAGCAGAAAGAGAAATAGGTGCCTACAGGTTGGGTGAAATTTTAATAAAACAGGCTTACTCGGGTCCATTCTGTATTGCATTCTTACTAGCTCTGCTTCAGCTTGGATTTGGGATAATCTATGACCTCCCTCACTCCCTTCTGTCATTTTTCTGGTAAATTGAAAACTGGACAGTAAAAATAATTAACTGTGTAAATGTCAAGATCAACTGGTTACTGATTGTAGTGGAACCATTTTTTTCTGAAGCATAAATCATCTGAAAATGTAATCCAGGATAAAACAAAGGTCACAGAATTTCATGTTTTTAATATGTTAATATTACCAACTCACAATAGATGAAAAAGTCTAAAATAGATTGAGCAGCAATATATATTTTAATAATCTGAATGTGTCCAAGCATAACTGATCCACTCTCAATAAACGTCTGCCTCTCTCCCATACAAGCCAAATGCTTCTTTCTCACTGTAGGAAAAAATTGGCTGGCGTAACGACTCCCTCCATCTCCTGGTCTTTGTGAGTGATGCCGATTCTCATTTTGGAATGGACAGCAAACTGGCAGGCATTGTCATTCCTAACGATGGGCTCTGTCACTTGGACAGCAAGAATGAATACTCCATGTCAACAGTCTTGGTGTGTAACCTACACTCTACACTGTTTTCAGGGCTACAAGTAGGCGAATGGAGCAACTGCTGTAACACATAGCAGAGTAACCCACCCTTGGTAGAAGCAGTGCACATTTTCTGATTTGAGATTAACACATTGGCCTTTCTCAATCCTCATCGCCCTTAGAGGTTCCCTCAAGAGCACAGATGGGCGTTGGGGATGTGTGATAAGTTCAGATTTGCTATAGTACGAATGATCCCAGAACCTCCCCAATTTTTCAAAGAGCCCGAGGCCAGCAAAATGTAATACAGTCAGCTCATTTTGTTTGAACCATAGCCCTGGAAAGGAAGGCTCAGACCAGAGCAGTAGTCACCTAGGAGTTGTTTTAAATGATGGTCCCAGAGTCATGCTGCCTCAATAATTCCATGTTTTCATGGACCCTGGGACTCCCCTGGGAAACCACTAGTCAGGTGCTGCTTGGCTGGTGCTTATTAAATTTGGCTTATTTTTGTCACTTAAAAAATGCTCGTGACATTCAAAGAAAAAAAAAAAAACTTGACTTTTGTAAAACAGGGTAAAAATTTCAGAGCTCTTTTGATGTACATGATCTCATTTGGTCCTCAGCAGAACCCTATGTGTCTAATTGTTTCCCTTGAACAGACTGTCCGGCTGCCACGCTGGTGCACGTGTCATTCCCTCTGTCTGGAATGCCCTTTCCTCCGTCTGGAATGCCCTTTCCTCCAAGGCTGCTGAGAAACTCTTACTGATCTTTTAAAACCCAGCTCGATCATGACTGCTCCGGGGACGGGGAGGGCCCAGTTTGACCTCCACTTGGCCCCAAAGCGATCACGTCTCCCCTGGCTCTTATACATGGATGCCTTCTTGGCCATCGCCATACGGAAATGTGCTTGTTGGTTTCTGTCTGTCTTTAACATACATCCTCAGTACCAGAACTGGTTTATTATCTCTATTTGCTGACGGCACAGTGCCTGGAACACACTAAAATAGAATTGAATTATGAAGCAGCAACCTGGAAAGGTCATATTATCCCCATTTAACACTTGGGGAAAAAATGGTACAGAGAATTTAAGTGACTTTTTAAAATGACAATGCTGTAGAAGTGTGTGTAGGGGAGAGAAAGAAAGAGGGAAGAGAACCCAGGATTCTAATATCAGATTGGAAAAACTATCCTCTAAAAACAGGATTTAGTGAGATAATGTACAGAAATGCTTACTACAGTGCTGGCAATTAGTTTTTAAAAATCTAATGGTTCATGAATTATCTGCTCTCGTTTCTTGACCTAAACTTCTAAACTGCAACGTGGCTGTTTCTACCTAACTTTTGATCAATAGCGTTCACCGAATTTATATATTTTTAATGGTGTTGGTTGTCCTTCCGTATTACAGGATTGGTGACGGTAGCCACATTTTGTCTTTTAGCCAATGAGGGGTAATAAACTGTGAGAAGTGGATCCCTTTTTTGTTACTTTTTTCTTGCAACTATTCAAATGCCCCATAATAGACATCTCAGAAAAAAGCAGGATCACAGAAGCAAATACTGCCTGTTGCCTAATATGACCTTCTCCTCTAATACATGTTCAAGTGATTCTTATTGAGTAAGTTGCTACAATGCACAGAGCCGTGGGCTATTTCCCTGCCTGCAACATAGCCCCCGGGTCCTCTGAGCACTTTCTATGCTCTCAACACTGGGCCAGGCTCCTGGGGCCGCAAAATAACAGGACATGATCCCTGGCCTTGAGGAACTTAGAATATAATTGTGGGAATTAAACCAATAGATCTGGATCAAATAGAAAACCATATTCACCCACCTACGGAGGGCTACGTGGAGATAAGGAGGGACCAGCATTGGAGGACTTCAGGCTTAAGGTTGAAGGATACTTAATGTTTGGGCAATTGAAACACAGAGGAGACTGAGAATGTCAGACTCAGGAAGGTTTATAGATAGTATCTGGATTCTGCTAATATCCACACATAAAAATCCAAATGGGATAGAAAGCACGCATTACACAGCCAGATTTGCAGTTGGGTAATTGACCTGAGTATCTTAGGCAAAACTATACTTTTCCCTCAACTTTAATTTTGTGGCTGAAGACAAAAATATTCCGGAAGTGCTGAGAATATATGAACCACCACATTCGTGTGCAAGAAGGCTTATTCGTCAGTGTTCCTGCACTTTGGCTGACTGCAGTCATAACCAACATGGTATTCTTAGTTCCCTTGTTTGCAGGCCACTCCCTCATTTGAGGGTTTTTTTTGCACCATTATTCACATTTGGAGTCATACGCCAGGCAAATGTGCTCCAGGTTTTCCAGGCTTGGAAAGTAAAGGTCATCTGCAAATATGATAATTAATGACTTTATATTTTAAAGTACTTGTATCACTCAGGAATGAGTGCCTCAATGGAACAGAAGTAAATTGAATACAATGGCTTTTCAATTGCCCTGTAAAAATATTGCAGCATCCCATAAAACCAATTCGTGACATCAAAAAAGGCAGTAAGACCAAACTGGAGAACTGGTACAGGAATATCTCAAGTCAGAGGGATTTAGGAGTGGCAGTGTGTGCTTCCTCAGCAGGTTGGTCCTTCCTCAACCCTCATCCTGCCCCATCCAATTCCAGTCGGAGTTTCAGAACTGCAAGAGTCACCTCGGTCTCATTCATCAGAGCCATAGCCCCTCTCTCAATTCTAACATTCCCTCCAATACTTGCCTGCAGGCAGGTGGCACTTAGAAAAAGACATGTATCTCTACCCTTGAAAAGATGACGCACTGTCTTTAAATAAATTTAGTGATCTCCTTGGAAGTGACAGAGCATAATACACCGCGTTGGTTGACAGGCACTGACTCTAAGGAATTAAATCGACTTACAATATCTAGGAAACAATTACTAAACCAATTAAGAAAATAATGCTAATTGTGTATTTGTTTACTTGGAGTGATAGACATAATAATGCCTGTGGGAACTGAAAATGCCAAACTCAGTAAGATATCTTTGAAAGAAATATTCCTTTATTTTACATACTTTTGTTAAGAAGATACTTAAAATCTTTGTGTTAAATTTTAGGAATATCCAACAATTGGACAACTCATTGATAAACTGGTGCAAAATAACGTGTTATTGATCTTTGCTGTAACCCAAGAACAAGTTCATTTGTATGAGGTAAGCAAACATGATTTGGGAAACTCCTTCAGGGAGATTATTGGACATGAAACTTTAACTCTGAATTTAATACATGGGAGGCCAGTAGGTAATCATGAACACGTACCAGATATACTGGACGCTGGCAAAGTGGATTCAGTTACTGTTTGCAATTTAAATTATAAACACAGAGGTGCAGCAGAGAGTGGAGGACAGGTATGGTGGGATAAGGAAGAAACAGTTATGGAAATGAAAAGTTGGAAGAGAGTACCAATAAACGTAGGACCACCTATCTAGTGGAAAATCAATCTATCTTCCCTTGAGCTCTTTCATCTGATGAGGAGAGTTAAGAGTGAGTAGAGAAAATTATGAGAATGGGAGGAGACTAGACTTAAATCTCTGGCATTTGCAAATTCGATACATAGAAAATACACAAGTAGAGATACAACTCAAACTATTGAGAAGTGAAAAGTTGAAAGAAAAAAACTTGTTAAACCCTGGGCCAAAAAATAATTTCTCCCTTAAAGTAGTTGGATTTGCAGTTCAAGTTTTTGAACGGAAAGCACCAATGGCAGAAAGGAAATTGTTTCATTAGATGAAAAAAATGGTCATAAATCACTGCATACACTGTAAAACACATATTACAAGTGCAAAAGTTTTCTGTGGCTTCTTTCCAGCCTCAGAAAAACAATATGTCAAAATGCCATGCATTGGAGTACTAGCAAATGATCTATTATTCCTAATGGGCGGTTTCACAGAGGAGGAATCTCTAGCCTGAGTCCTAGAAAATGTTGAGAAAATATGTGTCCGTTCAATTGTCTGTACCTTCTATGCAGAAGCTTCAAATACTCCTAAATTCAAAGTCTGATCTCCCATCCCTTTTGAAGGGACCTCTTAACTCGCTTGGTGAATTTACAGGGCTCAGGAAACACTGAGATTATTTCACAGAAGGCTTTGATTAAATGCCACTCACTGCTCAGGACGGTACAATCCATGAACTTGCATCAAGTTCTGTAGAAAGGATCCAGGAGGAGATCCTATCTTGCATTTTTAATGAGAGAAGGGTATTGTACTCCAGGTGAGATTGGCTTCTGCTGAAAACCAAGGAAGTCCCTTGCAATCAAGCTACATACTCGAGGGCTTTGTTCTACTCAGAGACCATGTGGGTTCACCTGATCTAGGCATTTTCTTAAGGCTTTTTAGTATGTGATACTTGTTTCCAGTGGTTTTAAGTAGTAGAGTTGCGGTAAAGATTTTTAAAAAGTACCCCAAATACAATAGTGAGTCTATTCTGCCTTTGATTCGTAAGGCTAGAGTGAGAGGACCCTGGGGGTCACCACACCTCCTCCAAAGCAAGGCTCCTGTTCGGAAAGGGGAGGAGGAGTTGCACAAAGTTTTCTTGAAAGGGGGATCTGGGAAACACGATTGATGATCATGAACAGAGACACCCATAACTCACTTTGGTAATAGACTTTAAGACACAACTCATTTAAATGCCTCCTCAAAATTGCTATTAAAAAGACAGAGCAAGGTGAAAAATAGCTCTGTGGCAAAACAGAATCTGTCGGATTTAAACAGGTTGCATCCACGGTTCCCTGTTGCAAAGGAAATGATCATTTCCAAGGAAAACACCAGATTAGAGCCTGCCTCTAACGTAACAGCAGGACATTTATTTTGCCTGCCTACTAATCTCATTATGAGGTGAATTTATGTTCCGTTGTGATCTGCGGTTTTTGCCATCTAGGCTCCACTAAATTCAAAGGGACATTTGCAGGGAGTCACGCAGTCGACCAGGTCAGCCGCCCACTCTGCGACTCTGATCCTTTCATTATTTTATTTTTATTCTGATGGACTCATCATTTCCTCTGCATTAGTGGGGGTAGGCGGCAGCCTGGTCTAAGGATAATGACAGCAGCACTGCACTTCCCTGAAGCTTTTGCACAGCATGAAAATGCTGGTTTCTTGTTTTATTGATAATGGAAACTGAAAATAGGCCAATAATGGCTTGGGTTGCCTTTCCATTTAAATCTCTTAGAAGGAGCCCTATGTGTGCAGGAGCCCTATGTGACCTGATGTTTGGATAGCTGTGATAGAGGCAGCATAACAACCAGACAATCACGGAAAAATAAAACCAGTGATAGGATAAATAAAGCAACTAAGTGGCTAGATCTAATGGAAATTCCAGGAGGCAAACTGTTTGCCCCAGTTCTGTGTTAAGCACAGTTATGTGCACACACCCGGGGCAGGCGCTAGGTCAGGTTCAATGGTGCCCATCTTGCAGCAAATAAAGAGTTATGTTGCCCGTTCATGGAATGCAAGAAAAAAATGACTATTTTTTAAAATAATTTTGGTAAGATGCCTTGGACTGCCCAGGTGTGTATGTTGCCGTACTTTGTGGCAACAGAGACGAACAAACAATGGAAAGGCTACAGTGAGCAGTTTTGCCTCCTGTTCAATATGACTGCAGTGTGTGCCCCAGACTCCAGCAAACAGATGCTTTTGAACAAACTTATTATTATGGATAGTTTCCTGTTTGTCCAATTACAGGGTTCAAAAGATAATGATAGATAATAGACTGAGCAGTAGGTAGTATATTACATTCAACTGCTAGATACCATTTTGAATCAGGATTCAATTACACAAGCTTTAAAAAAATTTTTTTATCTCCTCTGTTGTTTTCAAATATTTACTGTTAATTTACATCAGTTTAGTATCAGGCTACTAAGCCCCAACTGTCTAATGTGACCAGTCTTTCCTTCCTAATGAGAGACTGAGAGAAAAGCAATTAAATTAGCATTTTTTACTACATTGTCAAATCCTATTATTAATCACCTGGGATTATTTGCAAGACCTTAAAATATCTCATTATCTTTCAAAATGTCTACCTCTGGCTGGAAAAGATGAGTCTTATGATGTTAATTTTTATTATATGTATATATATAATAATTGTGTGACCTGGTGTTTATGATGTAATGTTGAAACACCACTTAGAAAGTAAACAAGATGTATTGGTAAAAGACACTTCACTAACATCTGTGGCCACTAATTGATGTCCCTGTGGTTATTAGGACAGAATGATGTGTCTAAAGCATGGGACAGGGGCCCAAGCAGGTTGTTCTACCAACCAAAAGGCCCTCCCCTCTGGAGGTAAAAAACCTTCTATTATTAACTCTGTAAAGAGCATGGTGGGTCTCGCTCATCTTTCTGTTTAGGCCAATTCTCAATACAAAGTAGATTCTCAGTAAATATTTGTTGAATGAATTAAAAAAAAAAAACTGCAATGCAAGCACTTCATTTTTTTCTCAAATGGGTTCAAAGTTTCTAAATAGGGATTTGGAGTTTTGTGTGACAAATGCCTGTCAAGGTCAAGGGAGCCCATGTCCAAGAGCAGGTGGGGGAGCCTGACCTACCGTTATGGTCACCTGCAGCCTTGGCTGTTTCTTCTCCACTTGGATCCAGTTGGCACGAGAGAGGAGAGGAACACTCTGCCATCAGCCTTGGGATCACCCTGTTGGATAAGCTCCAGAGCCTTCTTCCTAGTCTGTAAAAGGAAAACCCAAGTAATTAACCACTTGATGGTCATTAATCTAAAAACAAACACAAAGGCTGCTGCAATATGCTATGAGCCTGATGTTTCAGAAGTGTGGCTTCTGACATTGTCTACCATACACGTTTCAATTTTTCAGGAATCAAAAACCCAGTTTTTATTTTACCCTTTCTTTCCTCTTTTTCCTCATCTTTTGAGCTTTTCACCATAGAGAGGGAACTGAAAGGAGGCAGAGAAATTAGGGAGGGAGATAAAACAAATATTGGACCCTTTTGCTATTTGTTAGCCTGTTCTATTATTGTTTTGCTTTATAATGTTTACAGTTGGAAAAGACCAAAACAATTTTTTTCCAATGAAAATCCCTTTATCTCTGGGATCGGTTTTTACTGAATAAAAGGACTGGAGTGGACGACCTCCAGCTTTGGTAGTCAATGATTCTGGACCTGGAGGGGGTGCAAATCACCATAAATTCCAATGATTTACACACGGATAAAGTATAGCTAGCTGTAATATAGCTAATTTTAGGGCACGGTCTAAAAAATTGTTCTTTATCTATGAACCCCATCCTGTAATTATGGGGATTCCAAATTTATGCTTTTAATGAAAATAAAATCATGTAGGAATTAAAAAGAGGACTTCTGGATTATGAGAAACGTCCGTGGAGTTAATAAATTGCTCTCAATTCAAGTGTAATGGAAAAGGATTTTGATTTCTCTTTATTCGCTGGTATCTGGGAATAAAGACCAAGGAGAGCCAGGTGCCTGCACTTTCCTCATTAATAAAAACACCTCTCAGAGAGGGAGATTTTGGGAAAAAAACTCGTGTCCTCAGATTATCAGGGCAAAGTGGTTGGAAGTATTTTCCAGACTAATTAATAAACCATAAACATGAAAAATCATCAGTAGTTACCCCCTAGGTTACACAGAGTACTTTTCTTCTAAAGAACACAAGGACTCATAATCCAGAAAATAAACACACAGAAAAAAAGATACAGATTTATAGTCAGGGTCTTAATGAGATGCCTTCTTAGGCCAACCCATGTAGAAATATAAAATGGGATTTCATCAATACTAGGCCTAAATATTTCAAGATTTACATAATACCCAGAATGTCTAACATCATTAGAACCAGGGTGCTATTGACCATAGTCTTCATTCGTTCATTCATTTATCAAACATCCATGAGCCAGGCCAGGGTTGGTGACTAGAGAGAAGAAGACACAGTGTCTGCCTCAAGAGCATTAGCAGACTTGTAGGCCAATGATTTACCTAAAGAACACATTTTAGAGGTTGTGTTCTAGAGACCCCAAGGCAAGAGTTTTACTGAGGGGCCAGAGTTTTCACATCTGTCAACGTTTTTACTCTTTTCTATTCACCATTTTTATTAGAAGGGGCAGCAAATTAATTGGCAATCTTAAAACTACCTTCGATGCTGAGGGTATCATAGTGCTGGCCCTTCACTTTATAGAGGTGGAAACTGAGGGCCAGAGAGAATCAGCAACTATGACCATGAGAATAATAGGGAAGGTTTGCTGAGGGCTTATTAGGTGGCAGCTGGGGTTAACTATTTTAACTCACTTTATCATTTAATCTCCTTCTTAGCGCCCCCAAAATTCCAAAAACAAGTTGCATGTGAGAGCCAGGATTTGAGCCCAGACAGTTTGAGACAACAGCCCCAAACACTGAGTTGAGTCACAATTGAACTTGAGTTTCTGCAGTGAAAGAGCAGGCCCATTCCTAACCACTAGGCCAGCAGAGAAGCAGCCTTTTCACAAAGTAACTGACTTTTGAAAGTCACTGAACAGTAACAGCACAGAGCCCATGGGAGCAGCAGAGCCTTCCCTGCAAACAGCACAGTCCTTCAAGGCCAGTAAACACCGGATTTTACTTACTGTTGCTGTTAACTTAGACAAATACAGCAATTTGAATCTGTGTGGACTTGAAAAGAGACACATCTGGATTCTGCCTTGTGTGATATTTAAGCCCTGAGAAGTAAGAAGGGGTCCCACAGTTAGGGAGCTTATGCCATTGGCCAACCCACCAAAAATAGCTAGTCTCTAAGGTGACCACTATCGAGGTTTTGTCCAAAGGGGGAATAGGGGACATATGGTCTGACCCAGGCTGTAGGCCTCTTATGATGATACCTTTCAAGCACACGGAAAACTAGAGTAACACAATGAGCACCCACATACCTCCTGCCCAGCTTTCTCCAATCTTAACATTTTGCCACTATATTTGCTTCCGATATTTTACAGAAATAAAACATTTCAGATCCAGTTGCCTGCTGTGTAACTGCCCACCTCCCTCTTTCCTTCCATAGAAGTAACCAGTATCCTGAACTTAGTGTTTATCATTCCCATGTCTATTATGTGAAGCATTAAAACATATGTCTACCCATAACTAATTACATAGTTTGGGCTCACAAGTTTAATTTCATGCTGTATGTATTATTTCTACAATTTGCTTTTTGACTCAATGTTATGTTTTGGGTTTTTCTTTTTAATTATGGTAAAATATACACAACATAAAATTTACCATTTTATAGGTTAAGTATATAGTTCTGTGGCATTAAGTATATTCACATTGTGCTGCTCAGAGTTACGTTTTTGAGGCTTACCCGTGGAAACACTTAGAGCTCTTGTTTACTCTGTTCCACTGCTATACATATTGCATTACGTGTATTTACTGCAGCATGATCATTTGTACCTGAGGGCTTCAGATCATTGCCAATCCTGCAGCATTACAGTTGTTGCAGCCATGAACATCCTTGCAGGCATGTTCTCTGTTGAGGATCCACGTCTGGAAGTGAAGCCCCTGGGTCACAGGGGAGTGGCATCCTCAAGCCCCCTGGGTGTACCCAAGTTGCTTTCCAAAGTGGTTGTATCTCTTGCTCAGTTACTCTCCTACCAAAAACATGGGAGTGTGGGAAAAAAAACCCAAAAGGCAAAACAGAAAAAAGAAAAACCACACATTAAATTACTATTTTTCTGATGATAAATTAATACATTATTAAAGAAAAAAGAGGGGGATACAGAAAAGCACAATGAAGAAAATAAAGATCACCCATAAACCCACTACTCAGACACAGATAACCATTCTTGACATTTTAGAATGTCTTCTCTTCTGACTAAATGTTCTTACATGCATTTACATGTTTTAACATAATTGGTATCAGATTGTACATATTAAGTATGTTCAAATTTTTGGAATGTGTTTATATATTTACAGTCCTAAAGAGGCATAAAAATTAAGTTGCACTTAGTTATATGTCGAACAACCACTTTTATTAATAAGAATAGCATTAGATGAAATCAGGGTCATGCTACAGCATTCTGAATCTGTGGTTGCCAGACTTAGAGGGTATGTGTTTTAAAATAAAAGCAAACTTGCTGCCCACCCCTAGCAGCCCTAGAACGTCCACAATTACTACACTTTTATCTACCAGGTCACTTTTTTACATATTCCAATGATACTTGGTTACTTTTTTATACATTCATGCAACATCTTTAATAGGACCAACAAATTATTTCTAGTACCCGTTTTCTTATCCCTGAAAGTGCCCTACTGGTGAGGACTCTGACATCTGTGAACAAACTTAGTTCCTTCAAAGGCTCTTCTCCGTGCTGCAAAGTGCTCAAAGCTGTGTACCTACACTTCCCTTCCTAGGAGGGTCCACAGTGTGAGGGGACTCAGTTACCCATCTATCCCCTGAAGCCTTTCCTATAGCTGCAGGTGGCCACTCTGTATCTGTGAGGCTGGACCAAATTACAGCTATGATTAAAGGAAGCTCACCCCTTCTTGGACCAGCATGCAGAGTTTAACTGTACCCATGCATTCTCCACATGGCACAGCCTTTCACACAATTACAGAGGACATCAAGGCACAAGGGACAAGTTAAACTGACAGCTCCCAAACATAAGAGATATTTGAGAGTATTATATGTTTTAACTTTATGGCTCATTATCTGAAAGAGCTCAAACTATGCTACAACGGGGCCACTGTTAGTTACAGCATAGTTCAGTATCTTGTTGCCCTTACAGTCTTGAATCTTCAAAAAGTAAACAGAAAATTTTTGAAACAAAATTTTGTTGAGCTTGAACAATCGGGGCACATTTTATTCACTAATTCAGGGGTTGGCATACTTCTTCTATAGGGTTGCCAGATTTAGCACGTAAAAATACAGGATGTCCAATTAAATTTGAATTTCTAAACAACAGACAATTTTTTATGTTTTAGTATGTTCATGCAATATTTGGGCCACATACTAAAAGCTTTGAAAGAATTACTAAGAAAATGGAAAAGAGTGTACAACAATGGGGAATAATGGAAGAGGAGAGTGTGAGACCTTACTTCCATAGGATCTTCAGGGAAGACCCTTTTTAAGAAGTGATGAAAAAAGCAGCAACCTGAAGGTTAAGAGCAGTCAAGAGGAGAAGGAATGTGCAAAGGCCCTGAGGTAGCAAAGTACTCAGTGCTCAGTATGTTTGACAAACTGAAAAGAGGTTTGTCAGCCTGATGTGAGCTGGGGTAGAAGGGGATGGAGTGGGAAAGGTCGGCTAAAACAAGACCCCCCCAGTCTTGAAGGCCAAGGGAGGCAAGCATAGTGCTATTCCATGGGTAGAAGGCATTCGAAAACACCACTTTTGTTGTTGAGTAGAAAATAGATGTCACAGGTGTATGACAAACTGAGGACCCCATATGGATTACAGGTGTATAGTTTTAAAAACATAACACCTTTATTTTCCAAATTGCCAGAGCTATTCCAGGAAGCATCCTCCTGACAACAAGAATGGTGTGGACAGGTCATTCTGTACCAGACATTCTTAAACTTTGGCGCTCATTAGAATCACCTAAGAAGCTTTCTAAAAAACCTAAGGCCCAGGTCACACCCTGATCCAAGTAAATCAGTATCTCGGGGGCTGAGGCCCAGGCATCAGTATTTAAAAAAATCTCCCTTCGTGTCTCCAATCACCCAGGGAGTCTGTTAAAATATAGACTCTGATTTAGGAGGTCTGGGCTGAGGCCTGAGATTTTGCGTTTTTTTCTTTTCTTTTTTTTTTTATTGAGGTATAACTGATATATGACATTATGTTAGTTTTGGCTGTACAACATAACAATTCAATATTTGTATACACAGCCCAAAGTGATCACCCCAATAAGTCTAGTTACTGCCTGTCATCACACTGTTACAAAATCTTTTTCTTGTGATGGGAACTTTTAAGATTTACTATCTTAGCAACTTTCAAATATGCAATACAATATTATTAACTATAGTTACCATGCTGTACATTACATCCCATGACTTATTTATTTTATAACTGAAAGTTTATACCTTTTGACTCCTTCACTCATTTCACTCACACTTCCTCCCCTACCCTCACCTCCCCACCCCCAGCAAACACCAATCTGTTCCCTGAATCTATGAACTTGCCTTTTTTGTCTGTTTATTTTGTTTTGATTTGATTAGTTTGTTTGTTTTTAGATTCCATGTGTAAGTGAAATCATATGGTATTTGTCTTTCTCTGTCTGACTTATTTAACTTAGCATAATGCCCTCAAGGTCCATTCATGTAGCAAATGGCAAGATTCCTTTCTTTTTCATCACTGAGTAATATTCCGTCAGATATGTATACAATATCTTCTTTATCCATTCATCCATTGATGGGCCCTTAGGTTGCTTCCATATCTTGGCTATTGTAATAATGCTGCAATGAACATGGAGTGCATGTATCTTTTCAAATTAGTGTTTTCATTTTCTTTGGATAAATACCCAGAAGTGGAATTGCTGGGTCATATGATAGAAATAAACCCACTCATGTGTGGTCAGTCAATCTCTAATGAAGGAGGCAAGAATATACAATGGGAAAAGGACCATCTCTTCAATAAACGGTGCTGGGAAAACTGGACATCCACGTGTGAAAGAATGAAACTAGACCACTGTCTTCCACAATACACAAAAATTAACTCAAAATGGATTAAAGACTTAAATGTAAAACCTAAGACTGTAAAACTCCTAGAAGAAAACATAGGCGGTAAGCTCCTCTTGACATCAGTCTTGGCAGTAATTGTTTGGATCTGACTCCAAAGGCAAAGGCAACAAAAGTTAAAATGAATAAGTGGGACTACATCAAACTAAAAAACCTCTGCACAGCAAGGGAAACCATCAACAAAATGAAAAGGCAACCAAAGAACAGGAGAAAATATTTGCAACCCGATAAAGGGTTAATAACCGAAATATATAAAAAAACTCATACAATTCAATAATTTTTTTAAAAATCTGATTTTAAAATGGACAGGGAACCTGAATAGACATTTTTCCGAAGAAGACATACAGATGGCCAACAGGCACATGAAAAGATGCTCAACATCACTCATCATCAGGAAAATGCAAATCTAAACGACAGTAAGATATTACCTCACACCTGGTAGAAATAGCTATCGTCAGAAAGACAAGAAATGACAAGTGTTGCAAGGTGGTGGAGAAAAGGGAACTCTCGTGCACTGTTGGTGAGAATGTAAATTGGTGCAGCCACTATGGAAAAGAGTATGGAGTTACCTCAAAAAATTAAAAATGAGATTTTTCATCTCTCACAAGCTTCCAGCTGACACGGATGCTGCTAGCCCACCCCCCACCCTTGCAGTAGCGAGGGCCGTTAGCTCTTTAGCAGTCCTCGCCTAGACACCTGCTTTCTATTTTCTGGTCCCCTTCACTAGTGCTACTACCAGTCATCCTTCAAAGTTTTATTACCTGCCTTTTGGTCTGCAGAGCACATAGGTTGCTAGCTGCTGAGCCCAAGGTCTCTTCCCATTTTGAAAGAAGCTTTCCAAAGCCTTGGGACTTGCATTCACCAGCAAAGGGCTGCAATCCCTCTGAAAAGGCAGGGTAATCTTATTAAGAGAAGATCTGAAGTGTCTTCAGGAACAAATACTCAGTGTAGGCCCTTTGTTCTCTCAGCCTCCATTCTCCAGTGCCTCTCTGTGCATTTGTTTGTCTCAGAACAGTCACGCGGGGTGGGCCATTTGTCTTCCCTTATCGCCCTGTGACTGCTGCCGAGCACTCGTTCAGCTGTGCGCTGCAGCTTCTCGTCTGACAAGATAATTACATTCCAGGGCAGACTGGGAGAAAGGCAGGGAGTGCTCAAAAGTTCCGAAGCCGACTACCTAGTCATCGCTGGTACAGACTTCAAGATCAAGCACCTGATCTAATTAGCACACCCCCATCGCTGCCCGTCTGACTGTGGAATGCTGACAATTAAAAGCCTGAAGGCAAAGCCGATATTAGGCAACCCAGAGACAGACATTCGCGCTACCTAGTGCCAGAAACAATTACATATTCTTTTTGGAATCTTGGGAGTCCTAGTAACACAGTCGAGCCTGGGGGTAAACTTTTGCATAATACTGGGGACCTGGAGCCCTGCGTTTACCGATAATGAACAAGAGAATAAAACCTCGCAAGAATGAAAGAGCTCACGGAAGAAAGCCTTCTGATTACCTTCAGAAGGACTTATTTCAGCCAACCCAGCCGGCCCCCAGCTCTGGAGGAAGCACACTTCCTGACAAAAGCGGGCTTTCACCTGCAAAGAGCTGTTTTCCTTTGACCAGATAAAAAGTGCAGTACAGTCCCCCAGGAAAAAAAAATGTTTTTGCCTCTATGGTTTCACGACTTCTTACATTTCTTTCAAGATGTAGCCTTTCAATTTGAAAGTGATTACGGACACAACCTTTTTTCTTCCTTCCTTTTCGCTTTGAGTAGGAAAGTGTTCTATAATCTCTAAACCCCTATATATATAAATACCAGGCATTATTACCTTAACTTCCCCCACCCCATGGCTGTTGTCATTTGCACAGGGAGCAGGCAGAGCCAAGTGAGCGCTGGCTTTAAAGTCAAGACCTGTTTCTACCCCTTATTAGCCCTGTGACCAGGCAAGGTACTCACTTTTCCAGGTAAAACGAAGGCTTAAAATCTTTAAAGGTTAGGGACTTCCCTGGTGGCACAGTGGTTAAGAGTCTGCCTGCCAATGCAGGGGACACCGGTTCGAGCCCTGGTCCGGGAAGATCCCACATGCCACGGAGCAATTAAGCCCGTGCGCCACAACTGCTGAGCCTGCGCTCCATAGCTACTGAAGCCCGTGCACCTAGAGCCTGTGCTCCATAACAAGAGAAGCCACCACAATGAGAAGTCTGCGCACAGCAACGAAGAGTAGCCCCCGCTCGCCGCAACTAGAGAAAAGCCCGCGTGCAGCAACGAAGACCCAATGCAGCCAAAAATAAGTAGAATAAGTAAATCAAAAACTATATATCTTTAAAGGTTAAAGAAATCAAAAGAGCCCTAGCAGAATCTTATGGGTTGAATTGTGCCTGTGCCCCACCCTGCCCCGCCCCAAAGATATGTTAAAGTCCTAACACCTAGAACCTCAGAACATGACCTTGTTTGGCAATAGGGCCTTGCAGATGTAATTGGTTAAGATGAGGTTATACTTGAGCAGGGTAGACCCTTAATCCATTATGACTGGTGTTCTTAGAAGAGACACAGAGACAGAGACACAGAAGGGGGCACCATGTGACCATGGAGGCAGAGACTGGAAGACGACCTACAAGCCAAGGACAGCCATGGATTACCAGCAACCACCAGAAGCGAGGAAGAGGCAAGGAGAGACTCTCCCTTACTGGTTTCAGAGGGAGCGTGAGGCACCTTGCGCTCAGACTTCTGGCCTCTAGAACTGTGAAACAATTAATTTCTGTTATTGTATGCCACCCAGTTTGTGGTACTTAGTTACAGCAGCCCCAGGAAGTGAATACATTCAGTTAACTTAGGTTTACTCATTAACCTCTCTCTGGCTCACCAATGATATCACCAGACCAGCAGAGCGATTTCCAGGCACCTAATGTCAGTGGCCTGGTTAAGAGATCTAACTCCAGGACAGCACATGGCAGGTGAGTCTAGCTCTACTACTTCCAGGCTGGTTGACTTCAGGCAAGTTACCTAAACTCTCTTGGCCTCAGTATCTTGGTATAATAATGGATAGTATTATGGATAATAATGGTACCTAAGTACAGTAAATAGAGCTTCTGTGGAGAATGAAAGAGACGACACTGTCAGGTAGGAATGTCAGTGCCAGTTATTCTCTCCCAGATCATGGTAGTTCAGCGGATCAGGCGAGCTCTGGTGCCTTTAGCCCCATTTGCAGGATGGGCTCATCATACCAGACCAGTGAGTGAACGTAGAATGGAGGAGACAAAGAGCAATGTGATCCCCTCCTCAGCATTCCTGCCACTTCCCTGGTGCTGCCCCAGAGTCCCCACACACCAGATGCTCCAGGAGCCTTGGGTTTCTGAGGATGCGGGTGTCGAAAAGCAGGAGGTGCTTGTAGATGTCAGGAAGCTTATGAGGACCTCTCCACCCTGTTACGAGGTTCCCTGAATTGGTAACTGCAGCTCAGGAGGACTCGGTCCTGGGACCAGCTCCTGTGGAAGGAGTGAGATTAAGAAAGAGGCAGGCTGTGCTGTGAATGCCAAGAAGTTTGCCCAGTATACACCTCCCTTGGGTCCACCCCAAGGTAGAAGGAATCCTGGTAGGAACTGATTACTCCTTGTGGCCAAACACCTGAAAGATCTGAGACTGTTTCAGAATTACTGGCACTTTCTCCGACTTAGGTGACGTCTTGATTACCGAGAAGCATCCTCTTGATGGCAACAAGAATGAATGCCTCTCTGCACATTTGCTCATCTCAGAACAGCCAAACCCTGTGGGTTCATTTCTGTTGTGCGGATATACCTAAGAGTGGAACTGCTAGGTCAAGTTCAGCTACAGTAGTTACTACTGGTTTTCCAAAGTGGTTGCACCAATTTAGACTCCAGAGGGAAGTGTGTGAGGGCATCAGCAGTTTTTTTCAATTGTAGCCATTGTAGTGGGTGCACCCTGGCATCTCACTGTGGTTTCAGTGTATACTTCTCTAATGATTAATGATGTTGAACACTTTTCACATATTCTTTCGTCTCTGACATATCCATTTTTTATCAAGAGATGTCTTCTCCTTGCTGGTGTGTAGGAGTTGCTAGAACATTCTTGTGCTGATCCAGATGCATGTGTTACAGATATTTTCTCCCATTCAGTGGCTTCTTCTCAGTCTCTTAAAGACACCTTTTCAGAGCAGAAATTCTTAATTTCATTTATCAGTCTTTTCCTTTATAGGTCATGCTTTGGTGTCCTACTTAAGACATTTTTGTTATCCCTAAAGCAACAAAGATATCTCCCCCGACTTCTACAGTGATAAAAGTTAAAATAGTGGGTAGACTTTTACAGGAGGAGTAACGACTAGGAAGCAGTACAAGGGAGGATTCTAGGGGCTGATTGTGTTTTATTTCTTGATCTTGGTGGTGGTTACACTTGCTTGTTTACTTTTTAAATATTCATTGAACTGTATACTTATTCCTTGTACACTGTGTATGTGTGTCATACTGCTACTAAAGCTGAGAGAGAGAGAGAGAGAGAGAGAATGCACAAACAGGAGCCACTAACTAAAGTGGGTCATCACAAGATGATGACCAAAAAAATACTGTAAAAGATTAGAGAAAATATTTGTGAGAGGCTTACATAGGATCATAGGGTCTTAATCTATACAAGCCAACCTTTTAATAAATATATTTTAGCAAAAAAACATTTAGTAAGTATAGCTAAAGAACAAGAACAGTGGCATTGGTTAATCATATAATATTGAAAATAAACGGCGCTGAGCATAAAATCCCTCCACATCATTGAGGCTCCACGGAAAGAGTTAAGCAAGCACAAAGCCTAAAGAGAAGCAGCAGGTTGCTCTAAATATTTGGTTTTACAAATTCTTTATTAAAATGCTACTAGCAGATATGGGGCCAGTTGACTTCTGACTTCCCACCCTCTGACGAGGCGCATGATTAGTGTGATCTGTGTAAAATGGTGGCTGGTGGGTCTGAGGTGGTGATGAGCCCATGATGCTACAGCAGAAATGTCACCAGAGGAGGACCTGAGGGCACGTTAGAGTCACCATCCAAGGCAAAAACCCAATCGCAATGCCCAGCAAGGATACAGCTAATAATAAACTGTAGCCCAGAACAGAGCCAGACTCTGAACCTGAAGATGAGAGTTAACCCAACAGGAAGTGCAGTCAAAGCAGGAACGAAGGCCCCGTCGGGAGCTGTCTCTTCCATGGGGAGAACAGCAAGATAGCACCAAGAGCAGCCAGGAGGCTGCCAAGGTCCTCAACCTGAGTCTCTTTAAAGAGAAAACCAACCAACAGCTGGTCCACGGCTACCTGGGGCTGCAGGTATGTGGGGCTGCAGCTCCTCTGCCCTCAGCCGAGCAGGAGTGCACCCCTGATTTCTGGCAGCCAGACGCCCAGAGGCCCTGAACTTAGAGATGCTCTCCGAGAGGAGCCTGAAGTGTGCAGGTGTGAATCCAGGCACTATCCTCTGAAGCCTTCGATGCCTGCCCGCTAAATCACGGCCTGTCCATTTCTGATCCTCTACCCTTGACAAACAGGAGATTTCTAGGGAGCAAATGCAGACTGTTGGACAAATACAAAATCTTTTTTGAGGCTGGGGCAACGTGAACAAAAAAATAGGGCTTGATGAAGGAAGTTAAGGAAACAAAGGTAAGCAGAAAAAGCCAACCTTGCAAACACGAGTGAGAAAAGCAACCTCAGGAACTCCTGGGTGGCATGGTGAGGAGGAAAGGGAGAAAATCCATAATTAAGATAATCCATGGACAGATAACAGGGAACGCAAGCCCAAGAAATTCAAGTCCAAGCATAAGAGTTTGCATTTCTAATCAGCTCATGCCACGTCGCGTTTTCAGAGTTCATCATTTCTAATATTCAAGAGTTCTCTTTTCCGGTCACACTGCTATAATTTATCACATCCAGGCATGCAAAATCATCCTTTTTCTAACATTAAACATGTTTAATCAGGACAATTTATAATAACAGTTTAGGGCTTTAGGGACAGAAATGAATTTGACACATGATATTTACAGTAATCATAATACTACAAGATTTAAAGTGTAATTTTTTACAGTATTAGATCAAGAAGCCAAATTGTCCATGTTCTTAGTTAGTTGTTTGCAATGCTTTTGGGGGGAGTCAGCATCCAGAAATTAATTAATAGTCTTCCTCTCCACAATGATCAGTGTCATCCCTGGGTACTGCTCCTAGATGCCAACTCCTTTATACCCTCACTCTGGGACAACCAGCAACTGTGATTAATGTTAAACAACCTGTCCTAGTAGCCAAAAGCCAAATGTCATACCACATGCAGGATCATAATTATGCTTTAGGAAGTAGATGGATTTGGCTTTGTTAACCAAGAATTAACCCAAAATCTGGAGGCCCCTTGAACTATCGCGTCTGGAAAATACCCATTATGTCTTGGCCTTGGGGATACCAGGACATTTTTCAAGGATAGCAGTTTCATGCAAAGCTAAGGGCCTTGAAATTCTTTTTCAAAAGCCTCTAAACCTTTCTTTGTCAAACTCTAAAGTTTCCCTCCGCCTTCTCTTCTGGAACCAGTCAAATTTACACACATTCCAGCTCCACTTGAGTGAAATTCAAGTTCCCATTTAGGTATTTGCTGTTAACCACAGGTCTCATGCTTCATGGCCCTTTTGACATGTGTTTATTTGAAAAGGTGAGTCGATGAACCGGTGCCTTCCTCGTATTTGACAAGTTCTATCTGACTTGGGGACCCACCCCAATAAGCAGTGATGGAGGGGCCCAAAGTAACGGGAGGGATGTTACCTGGATTATTATCCACAGCCCCTTCAATAAGGGGCCGTCTGTCAGACGGACAACTGACACTTTTTTAACAGTTCAGCTTTCCATCAACTTCAAACTTAAACACAATTATGAATGGTGAAATAAGTAGAACATTGCAAAACCCACAAATTAAAACCAAAGCCCATTTTTCCATAAATGAGGAATAGAAGGTTTGGACTTGAGCCGGGTGCCCACCTCTTGCAAGTGCCCGGGACCTCCCAAAACATGTTGGTGTTCCCACATCACCCTGGCTTCATTTGTTCCTCTCTTGGGTTCCCCTCATCCTGATTTATTTACTTAGTATCATGATTATTAATTCTAATTTAGTTTTGTGCATTTTCTAAGCTACTTAAATCTTCTTTGGAATAAGATAGGATATCATTATGCTTGAACTTTAGGAGATGCCCTAAATTCTTCACTCAAAGCTTATTTTTCTTTTTTTTAACCTACAATTGTAATAAATTCAGTCATCGGATTTCACAATACACGGAAACTTTAGAAGAGAACAGCTGACAAAATGAGTGATTGTTTCTTCTTGATGTAGCACAGCATGTTAAGCCTACTTAATAGATGTTGGTGAATGCAACAGTAAATGAATAAATGAGTGAATTGGTAGGCGAGTGATACCTGACAGTTTAACAAGGAGAAGACAGAAACTATTTAAAAACAAATAAATGAAACAAAAGCATAGCAGTTGGGGTCCACTTGGTAAGGATGTGATCTATCTGCAAATTCTATGGACAGAAGACTTTGACGATTATAGAGTTATAGTTAATGTTGATAAGTATGACTATTTCTTCAAGAAAAAAGTCAAGGTATGCTTGAATGTCTTTATGAAGACAAGAATGTGTCCTGTACATTTTCGAAAACGTTCTGTTTGAAAATAAAGTTTTAAAACATCAAACTTAAGGAAGGGATAATTTTCAGCTGCCTAGAAAGTTGCCTTCTTTGAAATGCTTCAGTCCTTGGCCATGTTTGGTACCTGAAGGGATGAGCTAATATTGTGAGTTCTCCTCTGGTAGGAACGACATCTCAGGGGAAACAAGGTAGGTGGAGAATGCAGATAGTTTAAAGGTAGGTGCTGATTCACAGGGTCATGATGTGTGGGGAGCGATCCCAACCAACCCCAGTACCATGCTGACATCCCTAAAATCGTACTCATTACTGCTAGGAAAGGGGGAGTTAACAGCAAGCATCCAAACAATTCACTCCTTTGCTCCACCAAGCGATTGACAATGATTGACAATTAAGACCTCTGGACTGAATGACCTGCAGGGTGACCTGAGAGCAGTGAGGGACCCACGTGACCCAAACCTTAGTTTCTGCAATGCTACAAAAAAAGAGAAGACAGTTCCTGGTAGTATGCTCAGAACTTTTTAGACAAAGGATACTCCACGAATGGCAGATGTTATATAAGTGTTATTTCGATCTGAGACTTGACTCCCATTGTGATGTAAATCACAGCCCTAGACTAAGGCCACCACAGGTGCTAGATTTCCCCAACAGCAGCTCTGGCCTTTTCATTTCCCACTTGAGCACAGGAAGCAGCACCAGACAGGGCTACAGTTTCAGGAGAAGCACTCGTTTATTATCCGGAGCCTGTTTCTCCTGGCCAGTTAAATAGAGGTGATCTCAACCAGCAGGTTGAACCCACACTTAATGTTTCTCAAGTACAGTGAGCAAAGACTGACTTATTCTTTTTTTGTTTACAGAATTATGCAAAACTCATTCCTGGAGCTACAGTAGGGGTACTTCAGAAGGACTCTGGAAACATTCTCCAGCTGATCATCTCGGCTTATGAAGTATGATATTTTACTGTTGGGTTTTCTTTTTGCATTTCTTTGGTATTTAAAAACTAAGATATGTTTTAGGCTGTTAAATGCGCTCTCCTTTGTTGGTAGAGACAGTGCTTATCCAAAGAAAATCTCTCTGCATTAATGGATATAAAAAATTATATCCAAAATATAAATTTTGTTCACCTTATTTGCAGATATTCTTCCCAGAAGGTGGGGCAGAATGTAGAAAAATCATAAACCTGATCATAAAGGTTGTTTTTATAGTAATAACCAACAACGGCACTGTCACCTGCAAAATTTTAATTCTACTGAAAAGGCTTCATGAGTCATACAATTAAGCTTCCCTCTTCTCTGCCTGAAAAAAAATTAAGTTTAAATTGCCAATGAGTAACAGAGCTATGAGAACTAACCCCACAGGCTTAATGAGACTAAATCATAACTCAAGGGAAAAAACAACAAAGCACACCAGGAACCACTTTGTAGATTCTCTGCTTTTGAGAACCAAGGAAATTTTCCACTGGTTTTATGTCATATATGTACATAAATACATTTTTTTTTCTTTTGCCTTGTCTTTGTAAATTAGTGCCTGAGGACAGAATTCTTCCCTTAAAATAAGATACATACCTACAGGGTTGCTATGTTTTCTCTCTATGTCACCATTTTATAACTCAATCAACAGTGGGTGACCAGTTGCCAACTCTTTTTTATTTTGGTTCCTATATATCATTATCATCCCCCCTTTTTGCCTTTACTTTCAAAGAAACACACGCACACACACACACACAAAGATGAAGCTCTAAATTAGGACAGGAATGAAAAAAATAAACTTTTATAAAGCAGTAAAGTTCTAATATTTGCTCTAAACAGAGTTACATAATAGCAAATGAATAAAATTCTAACTTTGATCCTTTAAAATGACAAATAAATGACCCATACGCACTCTATGCCAATACTTAGCATATACTGAACCAGTGTTCCTTGACATTTCAGAATCATCTAGAAAGTTTTTTAAAGACAGGTGCGTCCAGATTCCTCTCACAGATGTCTTGGGAGAATTTTAAGGGAAGGAAGAGTTACGTATTTTGAGAAAAACCCCCAGTGTTTTTGACATCACCCCACCAATTTTGAAACTCACCTTAATAGGGTAAAGCAAGCTATTTTTTCTCGAATACATTTTCTCAAAGAAGAAAATACAGATGGTCCATTAAAGTTATAGGATGAGGGTTTTTTTTTAATTCATACCCTCAGAAACTTCAGTTTTCTTAGCTCACATAAAAATTTAATCACCATGCTAGTTCACGCTTGAAATTCTTCCAGACAGGAAAGCTTGTCAACAAAATACTATAAAAACCTTCCTCCCTCTCATGCAGTAAAGTTTTAATGTGTAGAATCAATGCCAAATCACATGGCAATTCTTCACTGAATTAGAACACACTAATTTTCTTTAACTCAGGACTCTCAAAAGTGCTGGCCACTAATATTTTCAAAGGAGTTAAGCAAAGAAGAAAACAGTGAATTGTCAAAAATATTTCCCCTCCTGTCTGACCAGCCCTGTCTGTGCCCCTGCTTGCTCTGTCAGAGTTTATGTCTCACTTTACATCCCCAATCACTCACATAATTTACAAAGTAGTTGAAATCAAGACATCAGACATTTGAAGTGAATCTTGTGTCTTTATTCTACTGTCTCAAAAATATGAAGTGTCTGGTATTCTTATATCAAACCATCTTGCTCTGGAGTTATGATTGAAACTCTATGAGTCACTGTGAGGTATGCAACAGATCTTGGCACTGGTTCAAATTATTTTTCTGTTGTGTTATTTTTTAAATGTATCCTAAAAGGACCTTAAAATATGGGGATCCATAGACTAGATTTCTTTCCAACCTATAAAAAAGAGAGAGAAGGAAAGAGACTATATTGAGAGAAGACATAAAATGCTTCTGACTTGTAGTGGGGCAGAGGCAAACAATTTGTGTTTATGATTAGTGACTATAAACTTCAGCTCAGTATTTTACAGCGCTGTATTGACATTTAAAAAGCCTTAAATACCAGATGTGTATTCACCTGGCCATCATTCACTACTTTCCTTCCTTCCCTAACCACATAATAAAAGCTGCTGAAATACCCATACTCTCAAGGGTAAGGTCCTCTGTTGGCATTTAAGTTCCAGAAGGTAAGTGACTTGTTTTGTTTTGTTTTGTTTTGCCTGGTTCATAGTATATGCTCAATAAATGAATGAGTGAAAAGATGAAATATACAAACATTTATGTCCTTTCTTTGGGAAATTCACATTAAAATATTCCTGGTGAAATTTGCAATATGATATTCCAATTAGATCATTGCTGAGATTTCCTTCATTTTGGTTAGATTATGTCACTCACTACTCTTAACTGCTGTCATCTACAAACTTTCAGGTCATATCCTTCATTTCTTGTTTAGTTCACAGTGCCACTGTCTCCAGCACCACTCCTGTCTTATTTCTTGATGATTTCAGCCCATATGTATACATATATATGATCCTTCCCGTTCCCTGGACTCTCAGTTTCTTGAACTCTGCTTCTGAAATGATCTTGTTCCCTTCCCTCTTAATTACCTCCTCATACCTTCACGCTCTTGTCATACCTTAAACCTGATCATTGCCGATAGTCTCAATTACATGCAATCCATTCTCTGCTCACCATTTCCAATCTTTTCACCTCACTCTTGCTAGTTCCCCTAATATTTCTTCCAACCCATCAGGATCTCCAATTAATTGACCCTGTCCTCTGTGTACAGTTCCTCATCCCCTTGATGTCCTCTCTCACCTGCCCCCTCAGCTTCAATTCAAACATTGTGGTCACTCCTTAGACACACTCTCAACTCCCCTGCACCTTATCACTCCTTTGAGGTGGTTGGCCAACAGTGGTCCTGGTAGAATCCAACTGTCCACTCTGCACAGCTGAATGGGAACGGGAAAAACATACAATCATGCTACCGGGTCTCACTTTAAATTCATGATCACAGACTTCAAGCTGGCCCTCAATGCTGCCCAGCAACCGTGCTATATTTCTCTAGTAAACATCCAAATGGAGAGATCTAGGTGTCAGTTGATATGTTAGTTGGCAAATCAGCAGAGTAACCTGGACTCTCCCAAACATACTTCGCCATAGTTTTCTCCTTCTCAACTCACGGCAATTCCGTCCTTCATGTTGCTAGGACCAAAAAGCTTGAAACGATCCTTGACTCCCCCTCTTTCTTTTACACTGTACATTTAATCCATCAGAAAATCTTGTTGACTCTACCCTCAAATTTATTTAGAGTTTGATCCAATTGCTGCGTCCACTGTCCTCACCCTAGTTGGACCCACCATCCTCATTCACCTGAATTATTGCAAAAGCCTCCTAAATGAGATTTCCCGTTTCCACCTTTGGTCTCCTACATTCTATTTTCAACAAAACAGCCAGAATTTTCATTAAACATGTTAAGTCAACTCCTATGACTCTTCTGTTGGTAACCCTAATTGCTTTCTCATTTTACGTAGAGTAAAAGCCGAATTCTTTATAACAGCCTACGAGGACCCTACCAGGTCTGTTCCCCTCCACCCCATCACCTCTGACTTCACCTCCCGTTACTCTCCTCTCATTCTGCTCCAGTGCAGCAAACCTGCCCTCCTCGCTCTTCTGTTCCCAGAGCAATCCAGACAGGGTCCTGCCTTAGGGCCTTTGCATTGGCTGCACCCTCTTCCTGAAACACTCTGTTCACGTATATCTGCGTGGCTAATTTCCTCTCACCTTCTTGAAATGTGACCCTCTTAATGAATCCCACTCTGACCACTTTTTAAAAATTGTAGCCTATACCCCCTGCCCACACTCTCTTAATCTTCATTATCCCACCCTAACTTTTTTCCATAGCATTTATCACCTTCCTGGTACTACATAACTTTCTTATTTATTGTGTGGTTTCCTTTCTGTCTTCCCACACTGGAGTATAAACTCAGTCAAGGGGTAAGCTGTTTTAGATGTTTTTGTTTCCCAAGCACCTAGAACAGTGTCTGGTACATAGTGGACACTCAGTAAATATTTTCTGAATGAATAAACTGGTAATGTAACTAGTTGAGATAAAGCAGATTTAAAGGGTATATTTTAATGCTAAATTGGCAGAAATTGAAATCTTAAGACACAATGGGAATAATCTTTAGGACTGCGAAATGACGCTTTAATCTCTGACAAAGACTACATTCTGAAAAGTCAGCCTGTGCCCATCTACAGAAGGAGTGACCATGTGGGGCAAATAACAAAGCAGGGAGGAGGAGTGACTTAGAATTTACAGCCAGCAACTTAGAATTAGGAGGAAGGCAGGGTCATCGTAACATGCAGTTGGCAAAATTATACTTCAGGAAAGTTTGAAGCAGAATATGCTTTTAAAATTCTATCAATGAAATGGGTATAGGGACTCAAATCCTTTTAGATGAAGTATAACTTAATTCATAGTATTTTACAATTTGTTTTTATTCTGTTTTTTAAAAATAATTTGGTTTTGAAGTCCCCCAAATACAGACTTCTCTTCTATAAAAGAAAGAGGAATAAAGAAGGTCTGAATAATAACACTAGCTTTCCCCACAATAACAGCACTCCCTTCCCCTTCCTTGACATTCTTCCTCCTGGGAAACGTTGCCTTTACGTACCCCTCGGTCATAACCCACACGCCCTGTATCTAGACTTCCCCTCTTCCACCCCCGTCATTGCATATCCCAGCCACTGCGTCCCTGCTCCTCACGCCTCAGGCGTGGTGAATGCAGCAACATGCCAGCCTCCTTGACTTAAATCTTCCTGTCCCCTCCTCTAGCCTGTCCTGCACATGCCTTCCACACAACCTCCCTGCAGCTGCATTTTCAGTAAATCAGGCCCCTGCTTAAAAGCTTCATGGAATATTTCCCGCAAGTGTTAACTCATCTCTCCAAACCTCAGGGCTCTTTGTGGTCTGGTGTCTCCCCGGACAGTAGGGGTGCAGGATTGGGCTGAGCCTCTCTTTTCTCCATTCTGTACCACTCCTGGCACTGAGCTTTCTCTCTTTTGGTCCCCTCGCCTGAAATACCATTGTCATCCCCTCCACACATCTAAATCCAACACAGCCATTAAGGACCAGTCTTCTAATACTTCAGCCTTCACTGACCGCCCTCTTTCCTGAACTCTCCCAAACCCTTATGTATTACACAATTTTTTTTTCTAATTTAATGGTACATTGACTGACGTTGTATGTTAACTGCTTCACTTGGCTCCACCTTATTTTTTTCAGCAAGATGATCATCTTGAGGGCAGAAATCCTGTCTTATACCCATTCCCCCAGACCTGGCTCTATACTAAATGTACAATAGGGACTCTATAAATTCCAGCACTGATTTCAAGGCACAGTTTCTCTCACATTTTAACATCTCTAAAATTGGGATACATTTTATAATTAGTCATGTCTTACCAATGCTTTCAATAGAATGGAAGTCACAATGTAGTTTTCATGGTCTGCACATGTATAAACTTGGCAGTAACTGTATGTGTTATTATTGTCACTTCAATTCGTTAAGCACACTGTTGGTATTGTAAGTGTTGAGTACAATTGCTATTTTTAAATATCTTCCAAGTTTGCACTATGACTCAATACTGAAAAGTTATTGTTTGTGCAGAAATGTACCAAAACAGAATAAGAGGGAAGCAAATACTGATATCAGTGAAGCAAATATTCATTGTTGGAGGAATGATCTGTATTCCTTATAAAGTAACAACCAGCTGCTTTATGGGACCTAAAAATGATGATACTTAGGATACAAGTAAAGCAAGCTATTGTTATATTTTGTTACTGAAATACAAGCAAAAGATTTGCCTTTTATATGCCAAGCAATGCAATTCAGGACTGGAGAAATTTGTCAAACCCTCAAAATGGATAAAATAATTTTTAAAGCCATGATAGATGGACAGGTTTGATTCATATGTAGTGCCGAACGATCTCGAGGTATTTTGTCATAGTTTAATTGTCATAAAATAATGGTGTATCTTATAATTGATGGCATCTTAGATTCGATAAAATATGATGTGTGTGTGTGTGTGTGTGTGTGTGTGTGTATTGCTTGCTTTCTTGCTTGATTGGTGATATGGTGAATTTCTTTTAGACCCAATTTAATTTTATTTATTTGTTGTTTAATGAACATGATTCACAGATTCTTCTCTTCTGGCTCTATTTTTTGGTTGTGACTTCGTTCAACTCTTTATCTCTTATCTAAAGGAGCTCCGGTCTGAGGTGGAGCTGGAGGTGTTAGGAGACACAGAAGGACTCAACCTGTCATTCACAGCTGTCTGTAACACCGGGACCCCCTTTCCACACCAAAAGAAATGCTCTCACATGAAGGTGGGAGACACAGTAAGTAGACGGCCCATAGGTCATCTGAAAAAACATCTAGATGATCTGTCAGAAGTTACCTTAGTGCACTGAAGCTGGACTTTTCCTTTCAAGAATTTCAAAAGCGATTTTCAAAGATTTCCTAATAAATGCTTTCGCAAAGCTGATCCCCATGCAGCTTTGTTTCTTCCCATGCATGTTGGTGGCTAGAAGAAGATAATTAGTATTTTCTTTTTTTCCAGGCTTCGTTCAACGTGACTGTGAGTATACCAAACTGTGAGAGAAGAAGCAGGCACATTATCGTAAAGCCTGTGGGGCTGGGGGACGCCCTGGAGATCCTTGTCAGTCCAGAATGCAGCTGTGACTGTCAGAAGGAAGTGGAGGTGAACAGCTCCAGATGCAGCAACGGGAACGGCTCTTTCCAGTGTGGAGTGTGCGCCTGCCACCCTGGCCACATGGGTCCTCACTGTGAGTGTGGGGAGGACACGCTGAGCACCGACTCCTGCAAGGAGGCCCCGGAACTCCCCGCGTGCAGCGGAAGAGGCGATTGCTACTGCGGGCAGTGCATCTGCCACTTGTCCCCCTATGGAGACATTTACGGCCCTTACTGCCAGTGTGACAATTTCTCCTGCGTGAGACACAGGGGGCTGCTCTGTGGAGGTAGGCCATGTCCAAATCCACCTTACAGGGCGACTGTGCACGTATCAAGGAAGGGCTTTGCATCCTTTGCACCTTCCACAGCCACCTGGGCACAGTAGGTGCTCAATAAATGTTTGCTGATCAGTTGAGTGGGGTTGACCTTTAGACTAAGGTAACTGATCTTCCCTTATGTTTTTTTCTGGCTCTGACATTCCCTAGGGGTGAGATCTCTGCCAGCTGAACTTACGTCTCTATTATTATTTCCCTGGGAGTAAGTAGGTAAAAGACGGATGCCTTCTCTTTGGTTATTACCCAGATGCCACAAAACTGCATGTAATCGAACTCCATTATCTTCCAGACTATTCTGGATCAGGCTCTTGGTATCTGACTCAACTCTTAAATGCTTATTACTTTGGAAAGATAAAAAGCCAGGCTACTTAAGGAGCATACTGCAAAGGACGAGGGACACAAAAATTCTAAATGGACCTTCAGGGCCTTCATTCACTCCAAGCATATTTATTAAACACCTGTTATGTAACAGATACTAGGTTAGGCACAGGGCATAATAAAGATGAATAAGGACATATGCGAAGAAGGCTATGGAAAGGGTAAAAGTGAAAAATCCTTGGAATTTCTTGAGACTGAGAAAAATTTTAAGTAGCAGAAATATTTATGTTCTAATATCCTTTGTAGATGTAAAAATCACTTTAGTTTAAAACTATATTACATATAACATGACTATTATAAAATCATTCTGAGAGATGCACATACATATTTAAGTACAATCTAGTCAGACAAGAATTACAAACGTGTTAATATACTTTTAAATGATACAGATTTGTGTTACAACTGCAATCGTAACTGACTGCTGAATTTAAGCTCATGTCTTTTTTTTTTTTTTTTTTCACAGTGTGTGAGCAGATAGCTTTTCAAAACAGAAAGCCATTATCTTTACAGAAAACTAAGCAAGTTACGTTTTCAAACCACAGTGTCAGGAACATATAAAAGAGACTGATTTTCAGGGGAAAAGGCCTTTGAAAACCATCTGATACCCTTAGAAGTGCACCTCCGTTTCATTTCTTGGCTCTTGCTGTTGCTGCCAATAGACTCCTCTGAGGCTGCCTTCTTTCTTCCCCACCAAAGAGTGAAAAGTTTAGGGTCTGTCCAGATTGAGACACATTTCTCTCCCCTTTCATTCAAAGGTGTTTTGCCTTATCTAATGGGTGTGTTTCCAAACCCACATTGGTCTTCTTTTCACACGATGCAGACAGAACACAGCCTGAAGCCAGAGGCCGTCACCAAGTCTCGAAAAAAATCTATTCAGCGGAACCCCAGATTGCATTTCTAATAGAAATCTTTAATAAAATATGTGCTTAAGACATTTGAAATTGCCTTTCAAAAAAAAAAAAATCCGAAGTGTAATCGAATACAGTATAACAGCAATTATGACCCCACCTGTATTTCACCCTTTAGATCTGAAGTCAGAGGTCTAAGGCTGTGTAAATCGATGGGTTGTGTTCAACAACACAGTTCTTCCCATTTCTTAATGGTCTTTCAGTTTATTTTGTGTCACGCATGTGGACGGACATAAATTCAGAGTCAACTTGATCTGTGCATTTGTAGTTCAGGTGGTCTGACAATAGTGCCTCTCTTTGCATCAGATACAGTGATCGCTAAAGAAATTCTATTTAGAAAATACAATTTCTTTTCATTGGGACTCAGAAAACTTCACCAATGCCCATTTCCTTCATACATTGGTGTACTTTCCCATCCTCAACCATGACTGTTTCTCGAAAGCTTTTTTGTGTTCAGTAACATCTCAAAGGATGTTCCTCTATTATTAGTAACTTTCTCTTTTAAAAGGTATAATAAAAGTACAATCATTCAAAGTCAACGAAGGCAATGGAGCACCTACTATGTGCCTGGCATTGTGCTTAGTGTAGGGATAAAACTGATCCTGGCCTTGTGAACACACACGCTATTGTTGCTGTTGTTTGCCACAGAGGCCTGACTATGCTACAGCCTTATATCTCGTGTAAATCTCACTTATTTTACAACTAACATACTCTGCAATGTGCTGCTTCTCTGAACGGCCATTATCACAATGTTCTTTTGATGCACCTTCTTCCATCCATCTGTAAGCACTCAAAGATAGAGCGCTCCATTGATTTTTCCCTTGCCCAAATTCCATTAGTCTTTTAAATTTTGATTCTAAGAGACTGGAAACTCTAACAGGCAAACAGCATTACAGAAAAAACTTCCTGCCATTGTGCACTTAGTTATCAGTCAATGGCATTCCAGAAAGATCTCTCCCTCTCAAAAGAGCCTGATAATTTTTTCTTGATCTTTGGTTATCATCTTGCCTCTACATGAAGCCATTATGAAGTTTTGTTGTTGTTGTTATTGTTGTATGAACAGGTACCTTAGATAATTGGTTGTTTGTGGATATCAATTAACAACTTTTGTGACTGGATTAATGGTTCTGGAAGGTCCACAGAAAGGGAGGGTTTCTAAGTTCTGAAAGGAGCTCTTGGAAGGGTTTTCTAAAATTTCTGCCAAGTAATTCTTATATGCAGTGATACACTTGGGCATTCTCAAAGCCTTTGGAAATGCACATTTCATTTGACAATATTTATATACCGTATACATTTTTCAGAATAAACTTCAATATGGAAATCACCCCCTATCATGAAAGTAAGTTCCCCCTTTTGCTGAGGAAGAAACAAAAAGCAATTGTACTTTAGAGGATAGCTTACATATAAAAATTAAATGAATGGTTTTGGCCTAAATAACCTATTCTTAGCTTTGAATTAATTAGTTCAATTATGAATTAAATAGGTTATGAAATGCAGTCTTAATGTCATGGATCCAGATAAATTTCAACTCATCTTTCACTAGAGAAGTGTAAGTCTTTTTAGTATATATATGTACAAATTACTATATTACTCTCTATATATAGATGATACAGATATAGATACAGATACAGATGTAGATATATAAATATAGATATAGTTATAGATATAGATACAGGTACACATACACAGGGAGAAGTCAGAATCCAGCTTCAAAATCTTTGTGGTTTATCCTTTGTTCTGTGATTTCCTACTCCATGTCTCTTAAGGCCAGGTCATGAAGATAGAAAAGTAACGACCTTCTAGACCAAAGTTTACAAGAGAAAACCCAGAATCCTTCTTTCTACAATGAACATGGCAGCGTCTCCTACAAATGGAAACCTGCCTCACTTGTGATTTCTTTTACATCTGTTTGGTTTTCAGTATAATTACAGGAGTTTTAATATTGATGGATAATTTTGCTATCAGATTCTTCTTACTGGATAGTGTTTAGGAGTAATGATAATAACTTATATATTGCTTATTTGTGGGCCAAGCACTGTTCTAAACATTGTTATATATTATCTCAAGTAATCATCATAACAATCCGATGAAGTAGTGCTATTAATAACCCCTCCTTACCAATGAGGAAACTGAGGCATAGAAAGGTTGAGTAATTTTCCCAACTTGGCCCAGCCCGTACCAGAGCCAGGACCCAAACATGTGCTGTCTGGCTCTACACCTGTGCACTCACCCACTACATACTCAACCACCGCCACCATGCCCACATGCCTTTGGAATGTTGCCAGAGAGCAAAACTTGGGAGGCGATGGCTGGTGCACATTTCCCTTTCTGAAGAAAAGTGTCAGTTACGAAATTTGTAAGTAAATACTGTTTGTTTGGAACAGCAAAAGCCAATTTAGGATCTTGGGCATGGCAGGCACCCAAAAAATATTATGAAAGGACACACAAGCCCATTACCTGAAACACTTTATTTAACATTTTATAGTAGTTCAGACACTACTATGTGGCCAGTTCTTCAGGAGCCCCTCTTGTCTCTCAGCCTCTTCTGTGAGGATCCCTTTCTCTGATTACATTTTAAATGCTGATGCTCTCTAGGGATTTCCTCACTCTACCTGCTTGCCCTAGATGATCTCGTCCACATCAGCTTCAACTGCCATCTATCCCTGGGTGGATTCCAAGCCCCAAACTTCAGGGCTATATACACGTATTCAACCACCCATGGGTCCCTCAAACTCAACAGAACCAAAAATGAACTCATCATCTTCCCCATCCTAAGCTGCTCTTCCTCCTCTGCCTCAGAACAATCTATTCATTTAACAATTAAGCATTCTCTGTGCCAGGCACTGGGGAGAAGGCACCGCATGAGTTACTTCCATTCCAGGGCACTAAACAGCCGCCCCATCCAGCTAGCAGCCCAGGGGGGTGACCTGTGAAGGATTCCATCCTCTCTCTTCCCCCGCCCGACCTCCGCCCTGGGCATCCCATGCCGTGAATTTCATCCCCTTTCCTCTCCATTCCCATGGACACTGTTCAGGGCCTCATATCTTCTTGCCTCTATTGCTGGGAGAACCTCCTTACTTGCTTTTCTGTGTCTAGTTTGACCCTCTCTACTGATGCCAGGACATTTCTAGACACATATCTATCTCTCCAGGTCTCTCCCTTACTTAAAATTGCATAACTTTCAGGATAAAACCTCTTACTTTAGTCCATAAAGCTTTTCATGATGTGATTTCTGATTTTTGTTGACCTTTTCCTCCTATCCTCACGGACACCCCATACGCACCTTTGGCTTTATTCATGTGACTTTACTATGGGTATTAAGCAGGTCACATGGTTACACACTTCTGTCATTTACCTATGCTTTTTTCTCTGCTTATAATGCACGTAACCCTCTTCTTCTATCTTCTATCCTTATCTTCCAAATTCAGCTCAAGCATCACTTCCTCTGGAAACTTCCCCAAATCTCTTGTCTAATTTGGAAACTTCCTCTGTGTGTATGGCATTTATCACGTTGTACTTATTAGCAGTAGTATCTATTTGCCCGTCTCCTAGACTAAGCTATAAGCTCAGCCACCTTGTCTTATTTAATTTTGTATCCTCAAGCCTAAAACAATCTTTGGCACATGATATATGCTCAATTAAAATTTGTTAAATAAATGAATTTGTTGGGCACTCACTGTATGCCTGTAGGACATCTAGTTGGTGAATACAAAGCTAGGAGATTTACACATTATCTCATCTGGCCACAACCATTGGAAGCAGCTTTTATTCCCTCTACTTTATAGATGAGGCTTTCATGATTACTCAGCTTGAGTGATGTAGAGGTGGGGTTACTAAAGTCTATCTTGTATCTCTATCCTATGGCACCTTAATTGAAAGCAAAAACTTTAAAAAACTACATATATATATATATATATATATATATATATATATATATATATACACACACACACACACAGTTGGCCCTTGAACAACACGGGTTTGAAGTGCATGGGTCCACTTACATGCAGATTTTTTTTCAATAAATATATTGGAAAAATTTTTGGAGATTTGCAACAATTTGAAAATACTCACAGATGAACTGCATAGCCAGAAATATCGAAAAAATATTTAGGTATGTCATGAATGCATACAGTATATATAGATAGTAGTCTATTCTTACATAGGCATAAGGTGAGTGATATTTAAGATAAAGTTAATAATGTGTTAGTTTTCTTACTGTTTTATAACTTTGCTTTCAAAGCATTATATTACTGTACAGTATGCCGTTCTCATAATTGGAGAAACTGCATATCAGCCTACCACTACAGGTAAGCGGTTTTTTAGAAAATGTAATCATGCTTCTATATGAATATGTCTATAATGCTGTATGCCATAAACATTTTTAACAATTCATTCGTTGGTGTATAGGCTAGGCTACTGGGAAGCAATTATATCAATTATACTAGGCTACCGTAAAGCAATCATATTGCTGCTTCTTCGTTATCAAGGCACAAATAGCTATATCTGTAAATAGATATGAATTTCTTTTTCACATTATCTTTTCATTTTTGATGTCTAATGTTAGTAATTTGTATAATATCTACAGTGTCGTAAGACAATATTGATGTAGGTACTGCCAGACGATTCGTCTTGTAAATTTACGGCATTGATAAATACAGTACAGTACTGTAAATGTATTTTCTCTTCCTTATGATTTTCTTAACAACATTTTCTTTTCTCTAGCTCACTTTATTGTAAGTATACAGTATATGATACATATAACATACAAAATATGTCTTAATCAACTGTTTACGTTATCAGTAAGGCTTCCAGTCAACAGGAGGCTGTTAGTAGTTAAGAGTTGAGGGAGTCCAAAGTTATCCTCAGATTCTGGCCTGGGGGGAGGGGTGAGAGTGGGGCGGGGGGGTGGTGGTCAGTGCCCCAACCCATGCGTTGGTCAAGCGCCAGCTGTATATACACACACATACTTGCACACACACACACCAAGTAGCTATTATAGGTTTCTGGATTCTCTTATTTCATCTGGTTATAAATTCTGTTTGATATAACATCAGGCAATCAAGTTGGTTCAGTTAAGAGACCAGATCAATGAATATACACAGCTCGCAAAGTACGTTCCATAAAATCTATCTACGCTCACTCCCCCCCGCCCCCGCACCCACACACACGCACTCACTTTTTTTCTCGTTTTTTTCTTCAGTCTTTTTGATGGCGTTCAAAGAGAAAAGATGGCCCCCAAGATCCGGAAGTGGCTTTAGCCCTAAGAAACCCAGGGCTTTGTTTTGCAGATAACGGCGACTGTGACTGCGGCGACTGCGTGTGCAGGAGCGGCTGGACGGGCGAGTACTGTAACTGCACCACCAGCACGGAGCCCTGCATCTCCGAAGACGGGGCGCTCTGCAGCGGGCGAGGGGGCTGTGTGTGCGGCAAGTGCGTTTGCACGAACCCCGGAGCCTCGGGACCCACCTGCGAACGTTGTCCCACCTGCGGCGATCCCTGTAACTCTAAATGGTAATGTCTCTACACTCACCAGTCCTTCCTGCCCATAGGGTTCATGGTGATCAAAGTTATAATGACATTTTATACACTCAGACCTCAGATTGCTCTTGCTGGCTTTGGTCTCCAAGCCTCCATCAAAACACACAAACCCGCAGGGCCCCTGCGATCGTCAGCCTGGAACGTCAGCCTCTCCCTTGCCTCTCAGCGTTGATGATCCAGGACCACAAAGTCACATTTCTGCAAGAAAGCCTAGCGCGGAAGCTGAGCTGATGTCCCACGCTGATAACATCGATAGTCTCTCCCTTACAGTACCAACCACACATCAGGAATGCCCTGGGGGGAGACGGAGGACACTCACCTTCAGTACTTTTTTAAGGGAAACAGACAAGCTTCTTTCTTATCTAGACGTTTATAGCCTGACCTTACTGATTCATTCCTATCTATAAACTCATAAAGGCAAAGAGGCAGAAAGATGATCTTGGCTTTCCATTCCTTCCCTCTTCTTTACCACTCCTGCTCTTTGGCACCTTTCTTTGGTTGTCATTCTACACTGCTGTTGTGACTGACACTTTCTTTTATACAATGTGAACAACAACAGCACCAAAACAACCACATTGTTTTTATTTTCCAGAAAAAACAAAAAAGTTTCTTTGCTTGGCAGCTAACTTCTTAATGGAAGCGGGGCAACATTTGCAGGTTAAGTGAAGCAAATCTCCAAATTGGCTGTGTTAGGACATTGCAGGTATAATGTATTATACAGCAAACGTGCTTAAGCAGTTCATACTTTCATTAACTCTGGTACCTAAAATGGGGACATGTGCATTTCCAATGTAAACAAAGTAAGAAAATCAATATTATCAATATTCACTCAGTGGTTGCTCACTATTCAGGTGTCAAAACTTCTCTGTCACTGTGCCTGGACATATGCCAAGAGAAGCACGGGCACAAGGTTAGACTTACTTGAATAGAATTTAGTATAAAATGTCATTTCAAGGTATTTCTTCTATTATTTTTCTATTTTATCTTCTCTGTAAACATGATTCAATCTTCTTTGAAAAATTTTTTTATTTAACTATAGTTGATTTACAATGTTGTGTTAGTTTTAGGTGTTCACCTTCAGATTCTTTTCCATTATAGGTGATTACAAGATATTGAATATAGTTCCATGTGCTATACAGTAAATCCTTGTTGTTTATCTATTTTATATATAGTAGTGTGTATATGTTAATTCCAACTTCCTAATGTATCCCTCCCCTTCCCCTTTCCCCTTTGGTAACCAGAAGTTTGTTTTCTTTGTCAAACATGATTCAATCTTAAATCTGGTTTATAAGACATGAAATTAATAGTCCAAGTAGTTTGAATTTGAGAAATCGGGTAGAGTGATCCCCTTGGTGTTTGTTAGTTTTGAGATGAAACCATTCTATTTATTCTTTCGTGCACTTATTTATCAAATAGGTATTAAGTACTTACTATAGGCCAGGAGTCATGTTAGGCCGTAGACATACGGTGATACTGAAACAGTTATACTTCCTGCTGTCACAGCTGCTGAGCATCTACTGGGAAAGGCAGAACATTTTATAAAGTAATTATAATGATATCTGGGCTAACAGTTACAATAAGGGATAGAGAGGGTGTGGTGGAACTATATGGCAGGAGATAAAGCTACCAGACTAGCTCGGGCAGCCATCAGTGGGATGCACAAAGGGGTAGAGCTTTTAAGGGCTTCCGCAATCTCCAGCAGCCCCAATGCAAAACCACTCCAAGTAAATATATAACCCAGATAAGTGCAGTGTGTTTGCTGTGCAAAGGCAACTTCCAGGTAAGATTGCTATCCCTACTCCACATAGATTGCTGCTCCTAAACCCTTCCAGCAGAGGAATTCAGAGGCTTCCACTACAAGGGAACTAACTGATAAGGATTAGGGAAGGCTTGCCTAAGGAAGTGCTGTTTCAGCTGAGATTTGCTGAGGCATGGTGGGCGTGGGGAATGTTTCCAGCACTTAGAGGAGCATACCTTTCCTGGGCCAGCATAATGCGTGCCCACAGTAAGAAAATTTTTGCAGCTTTGGGTGACTCCAAACACTATCCAGCTGTAACGTGATTTTCAGCACAAGATTAATTCAGGGTCTAAGCTTTACTTTCCTGTATAGACATCATTAGAGTAGCTTAATTCCTGGGCTATGTTCTTGGAAATATACTTTTCTATAAGTAGCAATCCTTTATTTAAAAACCTGCATTAATGAGGATCCAGGCTGTAATCCTCAGCTTTTGAAAATACCCTTATCAAGGCTTGGACGCATTCAAAAGAATTACAGAAAAGTGAATCTTTAAAATAGTCATTCAGGACATATGAGAATTCTTGGAATTCTTGTTAAACACAGACCATTTCTATTAAGAAAGTCACACTTTGTCTAGTCTCTAATCATATTTTAGTACCATAAACCCTTCCCAGGAAAATGTTTAATGAAAATATAGCTAAATCAAATACCAAAATAATTGGATTTTTTGTTGTTGTTGGGGAAAAAAAATTTTAATCTAACCAATCAGAAGCAATCAGTACAGATGAATGAGGATAGTAGCTATTATCAAGACTGGCTCAGGGAACACTGATTACTGAATGGAATTCAGAATAAAGCAGTTTCCTCTTGGACATCACCCAACCATCTTTCTGAAAGTAACGAAACACAATATCCTCTCTGAGACACTCCTATAGCCAGAACCATAGTAACGGCATTAAAGCAATATCCCAGCTGCGTATCTATTTTCCACCAACACAAACTGATCAACTCTGTTGAATAATGTTCACAGGAGCTGCATTGAATGCTACCTGTCTGCAGATGGCCAGGCCCGAGAAGACTGTGTTGACAAATGCAAATTAGCTGGTGCGACCATCAATGAAGAAGAAGGTTCTACTTGTTTGAAATTGCTTTCCTTTCCTTTGCACAGTTTTGGAGAGGCAGAAACTCGGTGGAGGGCTTTTCAGTAGCTCGACTTCATTTGTACTAGGGTGTTAATTCACTCGCCTTCATTTTTAAGAGTAAATGCATTCCAGAAGGCTAAAGACTTGATGGTTTGGGAGACAAGCAATTTAAAGTCCCGGCAATGCTATTTGCTTTGTTGCAAATTCATCTCTGCTTAACACATGCAATTGGAGAGAATTCCAGAATGCTATATGTTTTTGAATTAGAAGAGTGGAAAATTGAAGAAATAGCTAAATGTTAACCTCCTAACCTGAAATCATCCTCTATCGTCCGATTACCTTATTTCACGATAGGACAAAGTAAGGTATAATATGGGTTTTCTGACAGCAACTCTCAGACACCAGGCAGTTTCTGGTTAGTGGCCATTTTTCCTGCCCTCCCCTCCATATGCTCTTACTCCCAGCTTTCCAAACATGGGCGTTACATCGTCATCCTTAATTCCCTGTTGCCTTGGTCCCAAACTACAAGAAGGACCTGTTACCTTTAACTGCTAAGCAAACTCTGCTCTTGCTTCCACCTGCCGTTTTTGAAGTTACTTACTTAAAATCAGATTCTTTCTAATGGCAAAATGTTATCTCAAATCTGTAAATTGGTTGTATTTTATCTGGGAAGGCATTTAAGAAATAACTTGTGAACTTTAAAACAAAGCCGATGACTGACTTCTCCCAAAGGGACCATCTGGGGGGATTTGTTTTTCCATCATCACGAACTCCCTGCCTTATCCTGCCGCTCAGGTAGGGACGTTGTTCTGCACGCCTCGGAGACACCGCCACGGTGCATCTCAGGAGGAGTGGAATAACCAAGACGATAATTTATGACCCTCTAGGATATGTATCTTGAATAGACGAAGCTAGAATACAGAAATTAATCCATTTCCAAAGTGAAATAAGTTAGTGATAGTTATATTGTTTTGAAAATTACCAACATTGTTTTAAAATTGAGGTTTCTGACCGTGCACAGTTAAATAGCCCTGTATGGACGGGCGTGATTAGCGCTCATGAAACCCCTCGCCTGTGCTTTTCTGGTGCCTCAGATAAATATGCCAAATAGCCATAAATTGGACAAGACGGTATGTACCTTACACTAATACCGAAGGTAAGATGCAGTAAAAGCACCGAGTAAAGTGGCATTTGTGGCCTGTCCACGTTAGTAACTAGTACAAAATCTCAGCATATCCTTCTGGCTTCATTTCACAGCAAACAGTTGGGATATTTACCAAGTGTTTTAAAGAAATGACTAAAAAATTGCAGAAAATGCCCTGCAAATGACTAGAACTGAATTGACTAGCAGCGTGAGAAATCTAATGTGCTGAGGGGAAAAAAGAAGTAAACCTTGGAAACATGTAAATCATGAACAGGGAATTACTATATTTAAATACACAGTTTTCTGAGTATAGGTTATCTTAAATGCTTGGATTTGAGAGGAAGACAAGATTCTCAAGTGGCATTTAAAATTTTTGCATTATTCTTCTTGTATAATCGACTAAATTACCTTCAAAATAGGGGACTACAACTTTTTCTAACTCAGAAATCAAAAATAATAATTGGATTACTAGTACCATTTAAAGCACTAATCTTGATTAATTCGAGAGAAAAACTATCTTTGTCAGCCTGTGAATTAAAAAAGTCACTCTTCTAATGGGGCTTTTTATAAGTCCTATTTCAAGTTACTCATCCAGTTATGTTATTGATCATATCATCTTGAAATTATCACAACATATTTGCTCTTCCATGGGGTCTTTTATCAGCCCATTCTTCCCCTAATAAGGACATGGAGAGTAAAGTAAGATAACCATAAACTTCATAATCTGAATAAATTATTCCTCACCTGTGCTATGGTGACTTGTGTATTTCTAAGGACATGCGGTTTAACTTTATTCATTCCATTTTACTGAAGTAGAAGTTTTTAATTTATCCCAATATTCATGTACTTAGAGCATTGTTACTCAAAGTGTGTTCCATGGAACACTAGTTCTGAAAGTGTTAAATGGACAAAAGCACCCATGGTCATATAAATTTTGTAAATGGGAAGCTAAGCTTTTTGTTTTCTTTGCAAGACTGAGAGTTGTCATGTATATTAAATTAAATATGCATTGTGAATTTGCAGGAGAAGCAAAAGGAGGAATTAGAGTAAGGAGGGATTCCCAAACTTATCTGACCCGCAGAACTCTTTTTTTTTCCCCCCTTGGGAAACTGTTTTCTCTGAGAACTACTGCCTCAGCCCCAGAGGCGAGGTCTTAAACACATGGTTATCTTGATTCAATGGTGCAGACAGTTTATATTTTCCACATCTTTTCTGGACCTTCCCACACCCCAGCCTTTTCACCTCCATTCTCACATTTCTTCATTTTCTAAGTATGATTTCATGGACTGCCTGAGATCTTATTTTCATCGTATTATTCTAGAACAGCACTGCTAGCACTCATAAAAGTGGGTAAAAAAAAGAAAGGTCCATTTCTAATGAACAACAAAAGAAAACCTTAGCAGCTAATTATGCAAATCTCCAGCCCAAGCTGGACCTTTTCACTGCACATTCAATAATGCATTTTAATACCCAAACACTACAAAACAGGCTAAATCTAGAGTCATAACAGTCATGAAAAGGAGTGGTGAAGTAATTAAAGCAAGAAGGGAGTCGTGACTCAAAGGTCATATTAGCAGTTCCATTAAAACTTTAAAAATCCTGGCCAAGTAAATTAAGCCTCCCTGTGCTTCAGTGTAGCTCTTTAAGGGAAAATAAAAAAGCAGGATTAATATTACTGAAAGAAGTATTATGAGCTGTCCACATATTTTCTACCTGAGAATAAAATGTTCCATTAAGTAAGTTTGAGAGGAAGAGGGCGGGTGTCCACTGTCACGGCAGAGACGGGGAGGGAAGGAAAAAAACACTCCAAAACAAAAAAAAGCATATTCCCGGAGACTTCATGAATCCTAGCTAACTGAATGGTTTGGTAGGAGAATATGTGGTGGAGGTCATCCAAAAATGACCAAAGTATGAATTATATATACAGTTCTGTTGCTGTCAAACACATGAAATAACACAAACTTCACTAATCAAGTGCTGCCCAGAGGTGCCCAAACCTCTTCATCAGAATCACCTCATTAAAAACACTATTAACAATTCACTAAAATGCAAGCTCCTGTCCAAACCACGGACTTCTAGAATCAGAATAGCCAGGGTGGGTCCCTGGAATCCATCACTGCAGAACTCTGAGGTGATTTAGATGATGGTAAACATTTAGGACCAGATGAGAATAATTTGTAATTAGATTTCTTAACATTCCTATGTAAGTAGATGCTTCTAATGGATTCAGAGACAGTTTGTTCTCTTAAATTTATCCTCTGGAATCTTATTAATAATGCCAAATGTTTTACTAGTCCCTGTTGTGATAGATAATACAGACGTGCTTCTTACAGACTCTGGCATGAGATGTTATAAATTAAATGCAAAAACAACTTAATTTTCTATCTTGCTATGGCTATAGCATTGTTGAACCAAAAGATAGACTATTATTTAATTTTTCTTTGTTAGAACCAGAGGAACACATGTAGATTCTGTTTTATTAAAATCTTTTTATGTTGAAGCTAATGAGAAAAGTTATAGGTCTAACAAGACTATGTCCAAGATTATCTGGGACAGTCCCAGTTTTGTATTCTGACCCATTGTGTCATAATACACTAATTTTGGATCATATGTCTTAAAATTTTAGGATAACAGCAAAAGGTCATTCTATTTACAGGTTTCTGAAAAAAAGTGTTTGTAACAGTATCATTTAAAAGTCTCTAACTTAGAAGATAGGAGAACTTTAAGCAAGTTTTTTTTTTTAATTAGAAAAATCCTACATAATTTTGGTATAGGTGCCAGATCACTAAAATGGCTCATAAATAGTATTAGCATCTTAGACTGACCATTTTACTATATTATCAATTTCTGTCATGACATTCATTTTCTGTTTCTTGAATAAGCTCAAAATTTTTCTTCTACTTGGAAAAGATTTGAGGAAAACTGAATTTTTTTTTAATTGAGAAAAGGGCTATACTGAGTGGTAGGCCAACTGTCATCCTGGTTTCCTTTTTTTTTTTTTTTTTTTTAAGTTTTAGTAATTGTTCCTTTTTTTTTTTTTCCTTTTAATTAATTAATTTATTTATTTTTGGCTGTGTTGGGTCTTCGTTCCTGTGCGAAGGCTTTCTCTAGTTGTGGCGAGCGGGGGCCACTCTTCATCGCGGTGCACGGGCCTCTCACTGTCGCGGCCTCTCTTGTTGCGGAGCACAGGCTCCAGACGCGCAGGCTCAGTAGTTGTGGCTCACGGGCCTAGTTGCTCCGCGGCATGTGGGATCTTCCTCGACCGGGGCTCGAACCCGTGTCCCCTGCATTGGCAGGCAGACTCTCAACCACTGTGCCACCAGGGAAGCCCCTGGTTTCCTTTTATTCTGGGATTTACCTTTATCCTGATGGTCCCTGAGCTACATAACACTTCAATTTCCATTTCCTCATATTAATTTATATTTACTGTTTTGACAATACGTGGCCAGCAATCTTGACTATGCCATTGTGGGAAAGGCCCCTTTAGAAATACCACTATCAGTTTGGACTGTGTAGTCCCTTTCTGAAATATAATCTCAGCTTCCTCCCAGATGCTCTCAGCCAAGGAGAACGTATAGCTTTCTCATTACCATAATCAGAGCCATTCTATTCCCAAGACAGCTAAGCGTACCTGCCTTGAAGTACTTGACTCTACTGAAATCCTACCACCATCATTTTGATGGGTGCATTCGATGGTCAGTCCTGATTGACCACACCTGGAACTGTTCTTCTGGAACAGGAGTAGAAACTAAAACCTCAGTGGGTAGGGAAAATGCTATGTCCTTTCTATTCCTATTCTGCAGTGTTGAAAATTCCTATTTGTATAATAAAACTCAGTGCTACTTTGCTTTAAAAAAAATCTCTTTTGGAATCTCATTTAACCTAATGAATGACTCTTTTATCTACAGATTTCTCAAAGGATAGTTCTGTTTCCTGTTCTCTGCGAGGAGAAAATGAATGTCTTATTACATTCCTAATAACTACAGATAACGAAGGGAAAACCATCATTCACAGCATTAATGAGAAAGGTGGGTGGCATGCCTTCCCTTGCCAGTGGTAAGAGATATTACACGGGAGAGGAGAAAACAACCAGAAAGATGCTCTGGGTAGCTTGCCAGGAAAGACATTTCCAAATTTTGATGGAGTGCCTCTACTTTCCCAATGGCTGAAAGATACCTGTTGAAAGGTTTGATATGTTCCAATGTCTCTTATTAAGACCAAAGAACAAGAGAAGTGTTCTTGTACCAATCCCCAAAAGCTGGCTGATGAATTGTAGAAAGGTGGACCAATTAAATGCAATGTAAGCAAAAGGTATGTTTTTAGGAAAGACTAACAGGGAAGAGGAGCATAGCAGTCTAAGAGAAAGAGCTTTGACTCAGGCAAACCTTGGCTCAAATCCTGTTCCACCACTTCCTTGACATTCTGGAAGATAATTGTCTCTCCGAGCCTCTATTTCCTCATCTGTAAAATGGGAAAAATAACAGTACTTTCTTCTAAGGGTTGATTCAAGGATTAAATGAAATAATGCATGTAAAATATGTACCAGTTCATAACCTACCTAATGGGTCTTTAAGTGAGAATGCTGAGTCAGGAAAGATGTGAAGAGACAAGGAAGGAAGCAAGTGATCTGTAAAGGAAGTCAGAGTCTGTGAGTTGCTTCTGTGAGTTTTTCTCCATACCAATTCATGGAGTCGGCTTGGAACTCAGGGAACCCTCAAAAAATAATCTCATCTTCAGTGAAGGGGAGAGAGAAACTTGTAGCAGGTAGAAAAGAAAATAGTGGGGAAGGTATTGATACTTTTGTTGAGAAGTTCTTAAATTTTAGTAAGTTTCACCTGGGGAGCTTGTTAAACTGCCAGCCTCCTGAGTCAGCAGGCTGGATGTGTGGCCCAGGACTCTGCATTTTAACACTTCTCCAGGCGACTCGGATACAGCTGGCTTCCAGACCTCCTCTGAGTGACTCTGCCCTAAAAGCCCTGGCTGCCTTCTTAGGTACGCACAGGTGCCTCACCTTTTCTGTCTTCAGTTAATGATGTGTCCCTAAACCTTTCTGGCAGAAATGACAGCTGCATTAAATCAGACCTCTCCAGATCCGGTCAGCAGCCTCTCCTCCTCCTTCCCTCAAAAGCTTGAGGCCTAAGTTCTGGCCCAGACAATAGCAGCAAGGGCAGGCTAGAAGACAGATGTGTTTTGTTGTGTGTGCTGGTTTATCAGTGGGCTGACAAAGTATTAAGTCCTGAAATTGAAACCAAGAGTACCAAGCTGCCATCACTTAAGAGTGTGAAAAGCAATGACAAAATTACCCAAAAGTAAGTTCAAGACGTTATGAACTAACCAAGCAAACACGATTAGAAAAGTATCACATTGCAGTGCTGAGGGTCAGGGAGAGGGAGAGGTCGGCACAATGCAAGAGACAAGTGTATGATGGTGACCTTGCCACTCAGGTGGGCAGAGTGCACCAGGAGACTTGCTCTTGAAAAGCTTCTGTAAATTGACTTCTTTGAAATACGTATGTAAAGGGCATTGTAGAGGTCATTAGTTAAGAAAATCTAAGGTGAATCCTGCTGTACAAGGAAGAAATACTTTACAGTACGAAAACTGGCCTCCTCATTATGTATTTTATGAAGTCAAATTCTTCAACTACACCCCCATCTTCTGTTTGTGACGGTGGCAGTGACTTTAGCAACTTCTCCTGAAATCAAAGCCATTCTTTATAATATTGGTTCCATTGGAAAAGCAAGTTCCAAACAAAACTGAACTTCCAGAGTAGGTTCTGTTTTTAATTCAGGGGATTTTGTATCTAGATGGTTTGATTTTGATTTTTTTTTTTCTTGTGAAACATGCTTTTGGTTGATAAATGCTTCCTCATTACTGAACTGTTGGGTTTTTCTTCTTTTATTCATCCACACAGTATGAGTGGTACATCAACATGCCATCTTTCTGAGAGCCCTCAGATGCCCTGATATCTTTTTATTAAAGCTTTTTATTCTCCCTATGATTTTGTAGCAGGGAAAAGTGAGGGGAAAATGACCTCCCAGAAGTTTAACAGGAGTCACCTGACGGCTTCAAGGATGCTTCTTTCCTGGTAAATGTTCGAGCTCCTTGATAGGCCCGGAGCTTCCAGGGGCCCTGAGGACAGAGCCTGTCCGCAGGAATCTGTAGTCCGCTCTCACAGCTTTAAGACCAGAGAATCCCAGGGCAGCCGGTTGGAGGCAAGGAGAGAAAAGAGGCAAAATGAGAAAGGAGGATGTGAAGGTTAAGGATGCCCAGTATTCTCCAAACAAATAGAAAAAAAAAACCCAGAGAAGAGTCACCATCAGTGTGTGTGTGAACACAGGGAGAGCTTCACTCGTCTTTTTTCCGGAGGAACTTTCAGCCACATTCATGAGAGCCGCAGTCAGTGAATGATAGTTGGGGAGCCTTCCTAGCAGGGATATGGGTGTGGATGTTACACCCACAGTTTCCAACTTGGAGATTCCAAGCCCTTGAGGTCTTGAGGATAGAAAAGTGAGAAGGTGCATTTGTTGTAATAATAATAATAATAATAATAATAATAACAGCAGCTTTCATTTATTGAGCCCTGACTAATACCATATGTCAGGTGTTATGCTATATGTTTTACATGTATTGATTCATGTAACACCCTCAACAACCATATAAAGCAGGTATTGCTATTATTTCCATTTTTCACGTAAGGAAATTGAGAAGTTAATAATTTGCTAGGTCCTGCAGCAATTAAGTACCAGCCCTGATTGGGGATCTCAGGCAGTTTGGCCCAGAGCCCGTGCTCTTAACTACTGTGCTATACTGCCTCTCACTGGCTATACGAGCATCATAAATATCTGAATCCCCAAAACAGGTCAGATCAGCACTCTCCCATGTCAGCTCAGCACTCTCCCATAGAAATGTTATGCAAACCACATTGTAATTTTAAGTTTTCTAGTAACCACATTAAAAAACATAAAATAAATTAATTTTAATATGTCTTATTTAATCCATTGCATCCAAAATATTATTTCAGTGTACAATCAATATACAATTAATGAGATATTTTACTTTTTTCATATCAAATCTTCAAAACCAGTGTATATTTCACACTTAACACAAAACCTAATTCTGAAAAGTCATATTTCTAGTGACTATTGAGCAATAGCCACATGTGGCAGAGCAACCAGATTGGCAGCATTAGAAACTCAGCACCTTAGAATTAGGCGCAGCACTGACCCAGACTCAATAGGCAACCCTGGACGGCACACAGTGATGGAGAAAACCTTTTGCCCCACCTACCAATATGTCTTTAGTCTGAGCATCTCAAGAAATACTAAAGAGAGTATGGGAAGTGGAAATTTCTGTTGTGTAACACCGGCTCTGGAGTTTGGGCCCAAATCCTTTCTTGAGAAATGTTTAATTCCCAATGACTCTAAGTTCTTAAAATAATTATCTCCACCAGGCCATGCCTGTTTCTCCATTATTTATTCCCTACTGGAGAGCCCTCCTAATTCATGTTCTGGCTGCAGGGTCTCAGCAAGCTTCATCTTGCTTCGAGCAAGAACGTCCTATGCCCCACCCCAGACATTTCACAGTCAAAGATGTAGCCAGTATATATTCTCATTGACACAGGCCTGCCACTTTCTTTGCAGGAGTGTTGCCAACTTATTAAAAGCAGCCATGGTTCATTTGCTATGCTAGAAACAGTCTTTAGATCTTCATACTGTAGTGCCTATTTTATTAGCTCCTTTACTTATTTCCGCATAATCTCCTTACATGGTTTTCTGGCCAAAGAACAAAAGTGTGTGAGGCCAGGCATCATGCTGTTAGGGGGCCATTAGTTCCGCTCAAATTCAGATCAGCTATAGATCTTACCTTGAAAGCAGCATGACTAGTCCTGTGTGTATAACCCTCCTTATTAAATATCTAAAAGCAATAAGAGTTAGGATAAACTAAGCGTGATTCATTTCCTCCCAAGATACCATGGATTTGCCTCACTTCTTGCAGAGGGAGACAGATATTTAATGATAATTTTTGTGTGGGATTTTCTTCTCCCATGAAAGCAAAGGGGGAGCTTAATTATAATGTTTCATTAAGAAACGTATCATCTCCCAGGCATATTGCAAAGATTATTAGTCATTCTGCTGTCAATGAGAGAAGGTACTGAGTAATTGCAAAATTATATTACTATCATCAATAGAGTCAAAATAACATTTCATAGAATGTTCAAGTAGAAAGGACTATACAGAACACCTAATTCCTCAAACTTCCCTGAAGGTAAGAATCACTTGGGATACTTTTAATAATAAAAAATTTGTGGCTCCATCTAGACCCACCGAATCAGAATCTCAGGGGTTCGGGCTAGCAATTTCAGGGGTGGGTTTAATAAGCATGACCACCTGGGCTTAAGCTTATCAGGAAGTTAAGGAAACACTAAGTCCCACATCTTTGTTTTACAGATGAGGGCACTGGGGCTCAGAGAGATGGAGGGACTTGATGGTTTCAGGCAGCTACTGTCCGTCAGATGGGAATGGAACCCACCTCTCCTGAAACCAGTCCAGGAATTTTCCAGGACACCAGGGCACTGCATTAGAGTTGAAATAAAACTGAAAGCCATGATTGTCTTCTGTCTATATGTTAAAAAAGGAAGCCCAAGTAGTATATTTCCCAGGGGTTGGTTGTATTTAATATTGAGTATAATCTCCTATACGGTTCAAGAAAATCCATAAAAAAGTAAGTGTGTGTGTGTTTGTGTGAACACGTTCCATTTCTGCTTTATCATATACCCAGAAGAGACCATCTTTAGTAAACTATAGTCTTTTTATTGGTCCTTTAAATATTCCACGTGTGTTAATTGTCACTGTTTTGAATTCGAATTCTTTTTGAGTCAGCCATTCAAGTGTCTATTCATTTGCTTTGAATAACCAAACTCTTACTTTATCTTTTGTTCTACTTTGAATGAATAGGGCTACCCTTCAACAAGTAACTCTTTTTTTTTTTTTAATTCAGCAAAACAGAAGGTGTTACAAAAGGAGAAAAAGTATGGTTGGAAAATTTCATGAGAAGTGTTTTCGCTACATCAGAACATTAATTGTACCATCTTCTTAATATAATTTTCTTTGTTTCCACAGACTGTCCACAACCTCCGAATATTCCCATGATCATGTTGGGGGTTTCGCTGTCTATTCTTCTCATTGGAGTCGTCCTACTGTGCATTTGGAAGCTGCTGGTGTCATTTCATGATCAGAAAGAAGTTGCCAAATTTGAAGCAGAAAGGTCAAAGGCCAAGTGGCAAACGGTATGTGCACACTTAGGGGCTACTCCTTTTCCTGTGCAAAAGATGGGATGTCGGCTTTCTTCTGCGCTGGGAGAGTTAGAACGTCATGTTCTTTCTCTACTCCTCTCACCACGTCCCCAACAGCTGATTTCTGTTCTGCTTTGGGGACAAAGGGACCTCTGTCCATTATCTGGGACCCAGATAGCCCTCACAGCATACATTTGTCTCTCAGTGCAATGAGGATTTCCCCAACTCTGAATCATCTCGTGAAACTCCTTATACTGTATAGCTACTTAGGAACATCAAGGAAATGCATTTTATTCTTTACCACCAGGAGGATCCCGCAGGACCCATTTGATAAAGTTTAGGTGCTGTATCTAAATATTTCCATAAATCGGTTGTTAGAGCTAGTGGAATAATGTTCATGAGTAGTATGACAGTTCATGCCAATTTCCATGGAAATACTCATTACTCATAATAAGTTACAAAGTCAAGAAGACTTTTTAAATACCGCCCAGTTAGTTTTTCTGAAAAACATAACTTTTAAACAGCTACCTGAAAAAAAACCCCCAGAGTATCAACTTTTAAATATATGTACTCAATAAATGTAATTTATGTGTCTCCTCTTCACAGTAGGCAAACACAAAACAGGACTGCAATTTTCTGTGTTTCTTTTCCACAGGAGAGATAATTCCATTTCTAGAGGCCCACAGAAACAATTTCATGGTTTTAATTTCATCTCTCTCTCTCTCTAATGGTGTGTCCAGCTATCTGATAGCAATTATCTTACATTGCTGATTCTAAAAACAGCGATACCACTGGAGGCAATACAGGCAAATACAATGCTCCTTTGGGTTCATCTCCCCAAGTAAATTGATGGTAACACTTTTTTCTCTAGGTCTATAATATCTTCAATACCTAAAGCAAATGGAATTTTCTGTTTTGGATAAATTTATCTTGATAAGGGATGTTTATATCTTGTGCAGTTATTTTGAAACAACCATAATATATGGTGCAGGACAATGGACAATGAAAATTTTTATCTACTTTATCTTCCCATTAAAAATGCCTTTAGACAGAACAACCAAATGCAATGTATGGATCTTGTTTTGATCCTGAGTTGAACACTCTAACTAATATATATTTTTGGACAACTGGAAAAAGTTAATATAGACTGGTTATCAGACTGATAGCTAGGAATTATGGTTAATTCAATTAGGTATGATAATGGCATGAGGCTTTGCTAGAAAATAATTAAGGTTTATAGTGAAAAAGGAGTGAAGGCTGGGCTTGCTTTTAAATAATTCAGCCAAAAGAGAGAGAGACAGGGATAGTTAAGCAAGTGTGGCAAAATCTTCATAACTATTGAATCTGGGTCTACAGAGGTTCTTGATACAGCTTTCCTCTTCTTTTGTGTGTGTGTGGATTTTTCCTAATTAAACAAAACCCTTAGGAATGTCAAGTGAGGATTTGCAATGAGGATATAACGTATCCATCTCTAACAAGGTAAAAATGTAACCTGACAGGTTAGTTTGGTGACTTAGAACCTAGTACTATGAGGCCAAAGTGTTAGAGCAATTAACTTCACCTGACCCCCTGGCCACAGATGTTGTTTTTAACTCTCATCCACTGCCTGGCAGGGGTCAGAAGGCAACCAGGCGAAACAATCTGATTAGTGTGTACTCGTCAGTCCCAAACTCCCAATCTATTCCTCCCCAACGCTACCCTTTCCCCTGGTAACGATAACGTACGCACTACTGTATATGATACAGATGACCAACAAGGACCTACTGTATAGCACAGGGAACTCGGCTCAATATTCTGTAATAACCTAAATGGGAAAAGAATTTGAAAAAGAAGCAAGCAAACAAACAAAAAAGAATGTGATTAAGTTGGCACAAAACACAATAGCAGCAGTTAGTTCAACAACCACGAGCCCTGTGAAGTAGTCTTGACACTCCCATTTTAAATGTAAGAAAACTGAGGCTCAGAGAGGTTAAGAGACTTCCCAAACTGTTGGTCCATAGTGGAGCTGAAATCCTAATTGCAGCCTCTTCTTCCAAGCACAGCCTTGACCCTCCTAGAAAGAATAGGCAGGTGTTCACAAACAAGCGCTTGGGCAATTATGTGATGTGTATCTACTAACCAGCATATTATCATGTTCTCCTACAAAGGCATGAATACTGACAAATGATTAATATCTTTAAAATGACATTTTAATTACCAGTTAATTTCCCGCAAAACATGAATTGTTTTCCCTCAGGATGTAGAACATGACTGAAATTCAAATGCTGAATTTTTGCTGTCTCTTCACCTAAAATGGAACAAAAATATGCATTAAACAGATAAAAGCATAAAAGAAAAATATTATTCCCTGTTAAATTGAGTTTCTTTGAATAACAAGTGTTTGATGTTCTGGACTAGATAATGACTGGGTCATAATTATTCACTTGGATGCAAAAGAGGTTTAATTCAAATAACTCAATTCAAATTTCACTAATATGTCCTATTGGAAAAAAAAGAATATTGCTCAGTGCATCCATTTTGGGGTCCTCGATTTGATTTTGTTTTTATCTAAAACCTATTTCTTCTTGAAGAACTGAATTTGGTCTTCAGACCCCTGGGGATCTCCGGGGACAGTAGTGGGACCTCTGACCCCTAGGCCCCCATTAGACTCTAAAGGTGACAGAGCTCAGGATGAGAAAGAGCTTTGTTCTTGCCTCCTGAAACATTTCATTCATCGTAGCCATGAAGAAAGGTTACCTTTTATTATGCTTTTAGAAATAACCCCCCCCCATCCTTATTCTTTATGAAAACACAAAGGGAAGATATTTAAATCCATTTTTGATTAGACATTTTTTCTAGGATGACAAGTCATTAACTAGAGGCAAAAAAATGTTCAGTCTGACATTCGTTGCAGTCACGGATTGATTTTGTACTGTGCTAAGCAAATCAGGTCTGCGTTTGGCAGTTAGGCAATCATTAAGGGAGCTGTGGGTCGTGACAGAGAGCTTTCTTATTACCACTTTTTCAAGCTCTAAAAATGTGCCATTGCCTTTGTAAAATCCACAGCCTAAATTAGCAACCCCCAGACTCCTGGGGGAATCAGGCTGGTCAGCCCAGATGGTTGGGGGAAACCTGACCTTGTCTAAACAGTGCAGGAGTGCAGACCCACCCGAAATGGAGCTAGACCCAAACATGTGTCTCAGCTAGAAATCCTGGGTAGGGAGGTTGCCACCTACGTGGCACTAGAGGAGACTGTGTGGGACATTGCCACACTTTCTCCTGCCAACAGAATCCTGTTTGAGCTCATTCTCCTGAGTTCTGATCATCAGCTGAGGCCAGGAAACACTACTGCCCCCTGACAATGTATACTTGCTCTTTCCCCACTTTTAAGCTTCCACCTTACCCTCCTACTGTGGTGGGATCTGCTTCATCCCTCACCCCTATTAGCATGCCCAAGCCCTATAACTAGCTTTTCAAGAGATGCTCCCCCCCCACACAAATATTGTAGACCTTGATAAACAAAGTTGCTTCAAAACACAGAATGAAAACTGCATAATCAAAATTAAACATTCAACTAAATGTCCTCAAAATAGCATTGTGTATTCAGTCAGTTGCAACTCAAGGCACCTCCTTTGTCGTGCATATAAATTATTTTTAGTGTGGGATGTGGGATGTTTGACATGATCTGGGATGGGGCCCACAACAGAACTCCTAGTCCTACAAAGATCTTCCCTGACCCTGCTCACAGACTATTTACTCTTAACCAAGTGTCCTTTCTGTTTCCTAAGTCCCTCTATTCCTCCAGGACAGTACCCCACCCCCATCATTCCCAGCCTACACATCTTACTTTTTCCATCTTTCCTCTTCAGTTGAGTCCTTTATTCTTCTGTAGCCAACTTAAACTTAATAGCTTGCAATCTCTTAAAGTTAATAGAATTCTACCCATGATTTTTATTTGCAAACAAGACTCCACTTGCATCTAAGACCACATCAGTCTGCCCTACACCCTCCAAATCTCAAGTTCTTATTGTAGTAGGACTAAATAAGGACTGTAGGGTCCTCATGATTATCCAGGCTGACCTCAGGAGTAGAAGCAATATGGTCAATTGGCCTTCACTCATCATCCACCACCAAGTAACCTCTTCTCTATTTGCCCTTATTACTGAGATAGCATCTCTCTCCAAAGGCACATGGACAAAGGTAACATGTTACTCAGTTAGAGGTCAGGCCACTGGCTCTGGGCAATGTAGAAACAGGTGCAGGTGTGGCTCCTCCTCACAATGAAGACACTGCAGTGAATCCAAGGGCAACAAGTGGGAGAGGCCAGGGAATGGTTTTCAGTTTTATTCAGTTCTTCTCAGAGGCGAGAGAAATGTACTGAGAAGACAAGTACAATTGTGTTTTTTTCAAATCTATGCCTAGAAATTGCTACCATCTCTGCAGTTCATGGGATAAGGAGACCAATGTATAACATTTAGTAATTTGGAGGGTTAGAGGTGGTACCCAGACTCCATAATACTCAGAAATGGGCTTGGAAATGTTGAGTCCCAAAGCCCTGGGGGGAAATATCTTTAGTACCCTCTCTAGGACCTAAAAGAAAAGGAAATTACAAATGTGAAGAAGAGTTATAAGTGAGTACTAATAAGAAGAGGCAGCATTTATTAAACACTTACTATGTGCCAGGCACCTGCTGAAGTACGTTACCTCATGGACCAGGTGGGCACTTTGGTAATCTCTCTTATGGATGAGGACGCCAAAGCTCGGAATTGCTTAAGTAAGGTTTTGTGGTGGAGCTGGCTTGAAACCCAGACTGTCTGATGCTGAAGCCTGTGTGGTCGACCTTGGGAAATGGGAGGGAAGAAACTGCTCCTTACCCAGACATTGTTCCTTCCTGGAACAATGAAACCAAAGGAGAGAAGTGGGAGGATCAGGCTGGACATTTCTCCAAACACCTAGAGAGCTTTGGTCCTTCTGGTCCTGGTGACGGCACCTGGAATCACATCTACAGCCAAATAGCACAACCTAATTATCCAGGCTTTGACACACAACCTTTCTATTGCCCCAAGGGCAAAGCTGTCTTGCCCAACCTGCCTTGGGACCTGTACTCCTTCATGAGCCCAGCGTCCCACATGTCAGTCTCTTGTGACTCCCTCCTTCCCACACTGTTATTCTCTAGTAAGGAAAAGCCACTGAATTCTTTTACTGTCCACAGCAGGTGTTTGCTGTCCTGGGGATCTTTCCCTGCTTCTCTCAAGCAGCTAGTTGTCACTCTTTCTGAATTTTGATCTCATTTTAGCAAGATTATTTGTGCCCTTGTTTGATGCCTCTCGCCAGCAACACATTTCTTAAAGGCGGATACTATGTCGTTCATCTTTGTGTGCTTCTACCAGTTCACTTTTCCCATTTTTATTTTTTACATTTCACTTTTGGGTCACCTATTGGTTCATTCTATTCATTCAATAAATTCCGAGTGCCTACTGTGAGCTAGCTGAACTGTTTTCAGCTCTGGTAAAACAGCAGTGACCAAAACAGCCAAAGTCTTGTTTTCTATCCATGATTTAGTGCATTTCCAAAAAGGGTAAGATTTCTAGGTTGCACGCATGGGACTGGCTCTTCATAATAAAAAAAAAATAAAGATGTATACATTTTTAAATGCTAAGATTATGCCATATCAAATTAATCAAAACTATTCAAATGGCTTTCAAGATTGAGCCTGACTCTCATCTTCCAATCTGTAATATACAATGAAATTATTTAGCTATATTAAAACCATGTAATAACATAATATACATAGTTTCATTTGGACCTTTTTTTTTTTTTTTAGGGAACCAATCCACTGTACAGAGGCTCCACCAGTACCTTTAAAAATGTAACCTATAAACACAGGGAAAAACAAAAGGTAGACCTTTCCACGGATGGATAGAACTACTTTACGCACGGGAAAAGTCTGTTTCACTGATATGAAATGTTAATGCACTATTTAATTTTTCTTTCTTTGTTGTTTCAAAATGAGGTTGGTTTAAGATAATAATAGGTCATTTGGAGATCAGTCATTCTCTGTGTGAAGGTTAGAGACTATGTTGGCAGGTTCAAAATAATCAAGAAGAGAAATATCCTTAGAAAAGGGGTGACTTTGGGGATCATTTCAGGAATACTAACTCTGTTGCATTAATGCCTCAAAAAATCATCAAAATGATTCATGGGGGCCTGATTTGCATTTGAAAAATGTTTGAAATTAGAATCTCATTTGTTGCAGGAATACCTGACGTCTTTGTCTCAGCAAAGTCACAAAGTCCATATGCTCACATTATATACTCACACTTGCCAATGAATTCTAAACTTTTAGTAAATCTGCCCTTTCCTAAGGGAGGATTTTTTTTTTAATTTATGAAAAAATGAGATGCTGACTTTTATTTCCGCCGTAGGATGCAATTCTTCCAAACCTGTCCCAAGTGTAAGAATGAAAATGAAGTGTTAATAATTTTTGCGGATTTGAACGTACCCAAAAGTCAAGTATTTTGTTTTACAGATGAAGAAGAAGTAATTTATAAATTAGGAAGTCACCAGTAAAAAACAAAAATAACAAGTCTATCATTAGATTATGTTTAATTACCTGAAAATAAACTTCTATACTCAGTTTCCCTATTGACCCTGAGTTTTCAAACTATTACTCCTTCTGTATTTCTCAACCCATTTTACTCAGTTTCACAGTCATGTAAATCCTGTAAATGTCATGTGAAAGTTTTAATTTCTTGTTAAAAAATTTACTTTAAATGGTTAGATAACTTATTCAAAAAGAGCTCCAATAATATACAAAAGGACCATGGGTTAAACAGAATAAAATTTTTAGTGGTTTTAAATCAAACACATCAAGAGTACACAAGTCTCTCATGAGTAATAGGCTTATTTAAATCTATATTCTTTTCTCATTTACATAACACAGCTTGCACATTTCAGTTGCATATGGTGAATATGTTACTTTAAAAAGTAAGATTTTACTTGCAAAATACATGCGGGTAATTAGGGATCCATAGGTTAATTGAAGAGATGAACTCTGTAGAATATTATTTTTTATAGTTAATACTGCTTTATAAAACACTTTCATCTCAGTTGATCCTCATAAGGAAACTAAGCCTCAGAGAGTGGGTAGAACTGGTCCAGAACTGAGGTCTTCTAGCTCCAAGCCATTGCTTCTTTCCACAGGGTGAGACTGACTCTTGTCAGTGAAATGACAGAAAGATTTTGTTAGGTAAGTGATAACTACCATTTGTTTGATAATGTAGTGACTAAGCAAATAGCACTTAAACTACTGGAATGTAGGTGAGGTCTTGTACTTTTGTGCAATGTTTATTACCTTTGAGTAAATTGTAATGTGAAGCCTTTTACTAGGTGAGTACTTCATTAGGTAATGGAGGCTTTATATTTATCCACTGAACTGGCACAGATTAATCTACAGTAAGTCTCTTCAACTCTATCAGTTAGCTTGGTACACATTTGATCACTTGGAGACTTTTTTTTTCAGGTTTCTAAATAACTCAGGTAAATTAGACACTTGGGTAGTATACAGTTATACTAAAAGAATTACTAATCACTTGGGAAACCTGAAGGGCTGATGCACCCATACGTTCCTGACTGAAGCTCAGGGTCGTGGGAAATCTAGAGCAAGAAGGAAGTTGCAATACCAATGACACAATAGTGGTATTCATCTCTACATGTGATATTTTTGTATTATTACTGGAATGGGATTTTAGAATATATAAATTTCCTTTGTGTGTATATTGGGGAAGGTAGAAAAGAATCTGCTATTTCTCTGAATACTGTTTTGACCCAAGGCTGGACCTTGAAAAGGCCAAAACATTAACAGTAGTACTTCTGTTCACTGAAGATTTATGTTACGTGATGATAAAATGGGTTTTTTGTAAGTTGTTTTATTGTATTTTGTGTTGACATAAATAAACGTGGTAATTTAAACAATGAACCTTAGATGAATGATAATTCCTTTTATTTACCTGGCACAAAACCCTCTTCTTGTATTTCTGGATCCCTGGGTGACCTGTTCTGATCGCCTTGCTGGTCTCAGTCTGGGGCCAAGGAGAAAAGGCAGCCACCAAAGGCAGGAGACAGCAGGGCATGGGCTGTAATTTGCTGCATGTTTACAACACTGACATCACGAGGTTTTTAAACAGGCCTGGACATTACCTCACATTTTGTAAAATCAAGTTCTTTAGGGTAAGTGTTTTGGGCTGAATTGTGATTCTCACCCCCAAATTCACATTCTAAAGTATTAACCTTTAGTACCTCAGAATATGACTGCATTTGGAGATAAGAAATTTAAAGAGGTAATTAAGTTACAATGAGGTAACCCTAATCCAGTATGATTGGTGTCCTTATAAGAAGAGATTAGGTCACAGACATGCAGGAAGGGAAGATCACATAAAGACACAGGGAGAAGACGGCTATCTACAGCCCAAGGAGAGAGACCTCAGAAGAATCTGCCAACAACTTGATCTTGGACTTCTGGCCGCCAGAATTGTGAGAAAATTAATTTCTTATTTTTAGGCTCCCCAGTCTGTGGTATTTTGTTATGGCCACCCCAGCAAACTAATACAGTCAGGTAGTGCTGTCTTCCTGGGCATCCATTTGTATTGGGTTGGCCAAAAAGTTCATTTGGGTTTTTCTGTAAGATGCTAGGCGAAAAACCCAAAAGAAATTTTTGGCCAACCCAATAGATTCCATGATGCCATGCTCATTTTCCAAATCAGAAAAATTAAGCAGAGAAAGACCAAATGCTCACAAAAGGAGTCAACTTAGAAAAAATCCTTTCTCTCAGAAAGACCCTATCTTTACAAAAAGACAGGGGAAGTCAAGTCAAGCATGCTAATATTCAGAAACAAGCTGTTTCTTGTAGACGAAAGGCCAGATGTCTGGAAATCCAGAAACTGCTTCCATTTTGAATAGCCCTGAGAAAGTCACTTTTCTCCTTAGTTTTTCCATCTGTTAGATGGTGGCAGTTCCTGTCTTTTCTAGCACCTATAACAATCCCCAACACATAGCAGGGGCTCAATAAATTCATTCAATCAGTATTGTTGAGTACCTAATATATGCCAGACACATTTCTTATGAATATGGATTCAGCAATGAACAAGATAACCAATCCCTATGCTCCCAAGTCGGGGAGAAGAAAAAAAACAAATAAATATACACTATCAGGGTCCTGGATCCAGTTTACACACATCCCAGATCCACTTGACTCCACCTGTTCCCTGGGTCTAAGCTGGGAGTCGCTCCAACACCTACTCACACAGTTCCCTTTGGGGTAGAGCCCCAGGTTCCACCTAACTCCCCAGGGGTCGGGGGCCACAACAAGTCCTGTGCCCAAGTCCAGAGTGGCAGCTAAAGCTGGGTAATTAAGAAAACAGAAATGTTAAAAGAAGAAAGCAAGAATTAGTCGATCTGAGTTGAGCCATTAAGAGGAGGGGAAAGAAACAATATGTTTCCCCAGCTAGGTTTGGGGAAGAGGCAGGAAGTTTTGGGGGGAAGGGAAGAGAAAGTTTTGGGGACAGCAACTCTGGGCGATATTGAGAATGAGGTACGTGGGGGTGGGAGTGGTTGGCTATTCATTTTAAATGTATTCACCCTTTGGGGCCTGCTGTTCCCCTGACGAAGGCATCCTGCAGGGTTCCAAGGCAAGAGTGAAACAGCCCAGCACCATGGGGATTTCAGCTGAGCCCACATGGTGCATTTAATCTGGTTCAGGTTTAACCCTCCTCAACACCAGAAACAATCGTGCCCTGAAATATTCTTGTGAAACCCCCCAAATGGAAGACCCTGAATCCTCCCAAAGCAAGCAAGAGTCCTCTGAATCACTCTCCTCGCCTCTCCACACCCATTTATTCCAGCACTTCTTGAAGGGACATGATACGAGAGAAGCGATCCCACCAATAATACTCTTTAACTGCAGGAGAAAGTTGATCTCTCAAGAGGGTAAATTTATTTAAATGTTGTTCATAATGATTTTATATCAGCCTCATTTTATGGAAATCTAAATGGGAAAAAAGACTCATTATTCATTCCCCTTATTCAGAGGGAATGAGAAACAGGGATTAAATGAAATGTGATAAATAGAAGTTCTCCCTTTTATTAAATTTCATTATACAGCAGCAGACTCAAGCCAACACAGCTAAACGGCAAGGGAACTTAAGTGGTCGGGGCCTCTTTTAATAGCTGGGCTAGGATGCTCTAGTACTGAATGAGTGGAGTTTTACATGAGGCCAGGATGGTGGACGGTGGTCAAATAGTCACTACTTGGGCCAACGTATGAATTCTTCTGAGCTGTGGACTGTAGGCTGTTAAATGTGGGCTGTAGGCTGCTAAATGCCACCTCCCTTGTGCTTTAGAGGCCTCCAAATGTGAATCACCCTAGGCTGAGCGAAGGGTCAAATATGTGATCTTCTGTTCTCTCCCACTTGGCTGCACAACCAGCAAAGAGCGAGCAGCATGGGCAACTTAGGAATTCTTCCTCTCTTAAGCTTGTCCCGGAGCTAGACCCTGGGAGAGACCGGGCCCTGGAAGGCACAGATTAGACTCACACATGCTCTTTGGTGTTGTGAACAACTTCAAGGCTTTACAAATCCCACAGAAGTTCTAGGTCAGTTTGAAATTTCAATCTGACCTTTGCGATTTCTAGGTACACGTTTAATGAGGAGACTTACTGCTCAAACAGTATATGCTTTTTTAGCCTGAAATGTGTTTACATTCATGGTCCTTGTATAGTAGCCAACCCAGTTCCAGGTCAACATTGAAAGACAGTGCATCATGAAACTCCACTGTTTGTCAATAACTGACTGGGGAAAAAGTCACTGTGGTTTTTTTTTCATCCAGCTGGCTTTGCTAGACCTAATATCAGTGCGTGTTTGTGTGCATATATACATACATATATATTTCTTCCTTGCTTTAATAGATGTACCTTATTAGATACATCTATTATATTAATGGAGGTATTTATTGTTTCTCATTTTAATAGGTGTAACTTACTAGCATTAAATAACTTACATTGTTAATAAAAATAGGTAACATTTACTGTTCCAAGAGCTTTTTATATGCCCATTTATACAGAGCTCACAACCGTCCTTTGGAATGGTATTATTAGTATCTCCTGTTTTACAGATATTAAGTAACTTGCCCAGGTCATGAACTCAGCAAGCTTTGAAGCCAGGATTTGAACTCTGGATTTGGAATCCATGTTCTTAACCACCATGCTCTACTGTCTTATAAATCCCAGTTAAGGACATAATAATGATAAAAGCCACCATTCATTGATTATTTACCGTAACCAGCATTATGTAAAGTATGTTATGTATCTTATTGTATTTAGGCTTGTATTGTTTTCCCCACTTTACTAAGAGGGAAACTGGCATTCAGAAAGCTGAGGGAAAAGAAACAAAATTGAGTTATTTGTTGTGAGGTGTACGGACCTAGAGTCTGTCATACAGAATGAGGTAAGTCAGAAAGAGAAAAACAAATACCGTATGCTAACACATATATCTGGAATCTAAAAAAAAAAAAAAAATGTTATGAAGAACCTAAGGGCAGGACAGGAATAAAGACGCAGACGTAGAGAATGGACTTGAGGACACGGGGAGGGGGAAGGGTAAGCTGGGACGAAGTGAGAGAGTGGCATGGACATATATACAAGGGCAGGATTTTGACCTGAGCACATCTCACTCTGAAGCCTCAGTCTTAAACACCATCCTATCCTGAAGGTCAATGGCAGTGCTCACCTTTGGCTCTGCCCCTTCCTCTGTATGCCAAGAAAGGCGCTACTACTAATCTGCATCTGGTAGGATATGTCTTAGATTTGCTTTCCCAGATGTAATCATGGATTTGCCCTGAACCACGTAGGCTTACCTGCAGGCTTATGATCAATCTAGCTATAAAGTAAAGACCCTTTCAGGGCATCAGACTCTAACCAACCAAGTTAGCCAGCCTGAGCATGAGTGTGGGGTGTGTCCAGCTCAGTTCTCCTTCTAGAGCCCTGCCTGTCACTCTTTAAGTCAGATACCTCAGAGGGCTGCCACTATGCACACATGTGATGTTCACATTGTGAGTTCTGGCAGGAAAGTTTAGGATGTTTTGGAGGTAGGGGTCTTGACATGTCAAGGAAACTTCTCTCAGCAGCAAAGGCTTCTACATCCACAGGGGCGTTTTGTGGGACACTGGTGTTTTACGCTAAGTGGGTGGACTTGGTTATCTGACTGGAGAGCCTCTGTCTTCCCGTAAGTCCTTGCTGAGTGCACACATTGCTCTGCTCACTGCCCCCCGGCCACCCTCAGGGCTGCTCCAGCAAAAGCCAACACCTGCAAGCCCTCATCCGGCACCTCAGAGAAGCCCAGCCTGGGCGGCAAGACAGAGAACTTGGAGGGAAAAGTGGACGAGTGCCCCACTTTGCTAGCTAATTAATTAGAAAGGAGAGGCAGGAGTGGGGCTGGGTTGATGGTGATGGCAAAAGAAATCAGAAAATAGTAATGACTGTGGCAGGAATGGCTCTCCAGTATGGGTAATTCGGAAGCCCTTGTTGTGTTTGTTTGTTTGTTTGTTTGTTTCCCCAAACAAGCTAGTGGAGATACAAGTTATGATTAGTCTTTGAAATACTAAAGGTGATGATTACCATTTGCTTAAAACTTCTTTCAAGAGTTCTTCTTAGGCTACAGTGTTTAAAGTGCTCAAATTAAAGTTGTCATCGCCTTTATGAAATGTCTTACAAAAAAAAACACTTCTTAACACTACTAATAAACTTAACAGTTATTTCATAATTCTCCCCTTTGATTAACAACTATTTTGTTTCATACTTTTTAAAAATAAAAACTATGCTTCTTTTATTTGTTTATTCATCTCCTGTAATAAATGACTATATTCTACTATATTCTCTACAAAATACTATTAGTTTTATAAACACTGCAGTGGGAAAATGAACATTTAAATTAAGCAGACTAGCTATTAAATGTATCTTGCATAGTTTTGGTATATTAAATGTCTATTTCATTGATTTCAAGGAGAAGTGTGTCAGATTTTGGAAACACTTTTACTAAGAAGATGGAATTGGAGAAGAAAAATATAAATAAAAGAAGATTAAAAACACTGGGGATAATAAAAGAGATGAATTTGTCATAAAGGCAAGAAAAATATACAATGTTTTTCTTCTGAGGCTTTCTTGGTCATGTTCAGTCATTATTTGGTTTATTCAGATCTAATACTCATTTTAAGAGATAACCAGCCCATGCTTTAATAAAACTCTGTGATTAATTTAAAAACCTGAAAATGACTTCAGTTCCAGATGGACACAGGAAAGGATATATAGTAATTTTTATGCTGCAGCTGCAAAGCAACTTTCTTGGCACACAAAGTTACCTTTTAATATCCTAGACTTACATGTAGGCAGTAACAGGGTGTGAATATTTAATGTGTCTAACTTCACATACTGAGAAGTTCACAGGGAAGAGGTAACAATCTGACAGACACTCCTGTCCTCATCCTGCTTCTGTTTATCACTACTGCATGTATTCTCACCTATTTCCTAGGGTTGTTGTGAGAATTAAATGAAACAATATATTAAAGTACTTGACATATGCACTCAATAAATATGCAGGAAATGATAGCCGTGTTTATTAACTGAGTGCCTCCAATAATCCCTTCTGTCAAAAAGAGCAGAGTATCCAAGGTTGGAGTCTAGGTATAATTGGAGAAGTGGGGATATATAAAGGGAAGAGGTAAAACAGAAGACAAATTTCGGAAAAACCATGAAGTACGTGAAAAAGAATAACATAGAAAAGTCTCTGATACCATGAGCTAGATAACTCAGAACAAGGGTCAAACTGTAAGAGGAGAATGCTGGTTCTGAGTATATGGGGTGACAGCTTCTTAAACCAGCCCTTAAAAGAATTCTGTGTAAACTGAAGTCTGACCTGCTAAACCCTGAGGCCTATTGTGAGGCCCCTTTGAAAACAGAGGAACACAGTAGAGAGGAGCTGCCTCCAAATGGCAAAAGAAAGACAGATGGTCTCTGTTGGCTGGGAAGGCAGAGCATGCAGCTGTGGTGCAGAGGTGAGTGGCCATCATAGAACAGGTCCTGCTAGGGCTGCTTGTGGAGCAGAGCCTGGAGGTGAGAAGCAGGAGGGATCACACTGGTTGACGGGAGCCTCAGCGTGGCCTGGAGGCACATATTCAGCTCAGGCAGTGGAGCTGGAGTGATGTTCCAGGCCTGGGTGTGGTGCCATGTAGGCAGCTGCCAGAAGGAGCACCACCAAGTTGCCATGGGGCATGGGGCGTGCCCCCTGGGGATCCCCAGATACTAGAGGTGAACATGAACCTCAGAAGAGGTCCCTTAAGTCTTCTAGGTACCATGATGAAAAATACCACCAGCGAAATTCAGGTCTCAATGTTAAAAAGACTTTATTCAGAACCCACTGGGTGCTGACACTTGGAAGGGTTTGGGACTCAAAGGACAGACATATCTGCTACGGAGGTAGACAAAGGAAAAACAATTTCGGGCAACATTTCTCAAATTAACATTTGTACACCCGTAGAGGTCATTGCTCAGCTCTAAAAATAATTTCAGAATAATGTTTCTCACTTAGTCCTTTCCCTAGCCAGTCCCCCACGAGGGGCAGCCCACAAAACAAATCGCAGGCTTTTCTGAGAAACAGGAAGGCAGTAGGGAAAATTGGGGGGTGGGAGACAGAGAGTAGAGGAATAATGTAGGTCGTGAGGACCTATAGGCAAAATTAAGAATTCTGATGGAAGTAACAAGGCCACAACTATTTATGATAAATAACGAACACAAGTAACAGGTTTCAGATTTCATTTTTTAAGAAACTCAAGCTAACAAGCCAGGACCAGTTCAGATTTGGGCTTAACCTTTCTTGAAAATAATTGCTCTTACTAATAAACTGGAATTTGCCTGAATAGAGAGCACAGTCAAAACATAAAAGATGTAGTGAAAAGAGATGCAGATTTTCTGTAGCTCACGTAGGTGAGTCACACAACCCCCTCAGGGAACACAATTAAAGGCAAAGGACCAGAGAAAAAACTGGAAGGCAGAGTATTTCATCACACTGGAGGGAGTGGAATGGTATAGAAAGTACTGTCGCGCTGCCTGGGTGATTCGGTTTAAGCACAGCATCCCTTTATCCAGCCCACAGAGGGCGAGTGTGCCGTCCCCAGAACTGGAAGTTAAATTACTCTGGAAATGACACTAGTGAAAATCAGCACAAATGGAGATGATTAACCCCTTGCAGAAATAACCCAAGAGACCATCTTGGAATAAGTGACTCCGGAAAATGTGGATATCCATAAATAGAAATAAGAGAACTAGAAAAGGGCTGGAATGTGATTTCTATAAGAAAGATACAAGACAGTTGATGGTACTTTCTACTCTATGGTCTGAGGAAAGACAATGCTAATGGAAGGCAAATGGTCTTCATGGAGCCTAGGAAAAGAAAGGTGAAGGGAAGACCTGGTCAGTGTTTTTCCTGCACTGCCTAAGATGGACCGGATGCTTCGGAAACAAGGATGCCCTGGCCTGGAACGGGATGGCTGCTGGAGTGCAGGGACCCCTCATCAGGCTTCTCAGGGTGAATGCCTACTGCAGCCCCTTGTCCTTCAAATACCATTTCTGTGAAATTGGATGGAAACCTGATATCCCAATGTTAGAATCATTCATAAGACTATGGGTCTGAAGCATTCTCCTTAAATAAGACACAGACTTTTAAAAAATTTTTATTGGAGTATAGTTGATTTACAATGTTGTGTTAGCCTCAGGTATACGGCAAAGTGAATCAGTTATACATATACCTATATCAACTCTTTTTTAAAAAAATTCATATAGACCATTACAGAGTATTGAGTAGAGTTCCCTGTGCTATACAGCAGGTTCTTATTAGTTATCTATTTTATATATAGTAGTGTGTATATGTCAATCCCAATCTCCCAATTTATCCCTCCCCCACCTTATCCCCTGGTAACCATAAGCCTATCTTCCACATCTATGACTCTACTTCTGTTTTGTAAATAAGTTCATTTGTACCCTTAAAAACACAGACTTTTTAGCCCAGACACTTCAGTAACATGCTTCTAAGATTTTACATCTAACTTGGCTGCTCAGATTTGATTGGTTGGTTTGTTTTTTGTTTACTCATTGGTTCTGAAGTCTACTCATTCTAGCTAAGTGTGAAATGCATTACTGTATGTACTAATCACACACACACACACCACACATACTCCTAGGGAAAAAACCAAGCAGAGTCATAAGCCATTGAAAAAAAATGTTATTTTACAGATTTCTAGAGTTCCTTATGCTAGTGTTTTCTTCCTATCTCCTGCTTCCCCTCATCTAAAGCCAGTTTGGAGGTCAAATGCAGATGTGAGAAAAAATATCCCTAAAAAAAAGACATTTCTGCTTTCAAGAAAATACAGAGTAACGGGGACCAACCAGATTTACCTTGCCACCTGTATAAACAAAAACAAACAAATAAAATACATGAAACAATGGTTTTCAAGACAATGGACATCAGGCATTAAAGGGCAGTTATCCCTGAGATATAGAAAACAAACAAGGTGAGTCCCTGTTGGACTGTATCCCGCAGGCTTGCAAGCCCTCTATTTGCCCAGCCTCAAGACTCAAGAAAGAGCCCGGAGTCAGCGACAGAGACATCAATGGTTTAATGGATGGAGGGAATCTTACATGTCTGAAGCAAGGTCCTGGAGCAACACCCTACCCAGTGAGTCAGATGGTGGGCAAGACAAGGCAGCAGTCTTTGCTACCGGGGGAGAGGGAGGTTACCAGTTATAACGGAAGTTGACGTCAGGTTGGCTCATCGGTTACCAGAGAAACGAGCAGAGGAGCACGCCTCTCAATGACCCTTTGACAAACTATCATATCGGAGAGAGTTCTGACCGAAAGATTAGAACAACCACTAGCTGGTGCCGGGGGCAAGAATGTAGGCATTTACTGATTAGGCTCTATGATTAAAAGGGAAGGTCAGTCAGATGAATAGGGTGTAGGTAAGGCAGGGACTGCTCCAGCAGGGGATGTAAGGAAAGCAAGAGAACAGCCATCTTGGGTCGCCTGACCATACAGCCCTACAATTGTCCCAGCTTACTTAATTAACATTTCTAGAAAACTCTACCCAAAAACAGAAGAATACATGATCTTTTTAAGCACACATGAAATATTTAGCATAATTGCAGTGACATGGATGGACCTAGAGACTGTCACACTGAGTAAAGTAAGACAGAGAAAGACAAATATAATATGATATCACTTATACGTGGAATCTAAAAGAATTGGTACAAATGATCTTATTTACAAAACAGAAGTAGAGTCACAGATGTAGAAAACAAACTTATGGCTACCAAGGGAGAAAGGTGAGGAGGGGGAGGGATAAATTGGGAGATTGGGATTGACATATACACACTACTATATATAAAATAGATAACTAATAAGAGCTTACTATATAGCACAGGGAACTCTACTCAATACTCTGTAATGGCCTGTATGGGAAAAGAATCTAAGAAAGAGTAGATATATGTATATGTGTAACTTATTCACTGTGCTGTACAGCAGAAACTATGCTCCAATAAAAATTAATTTTAAAGAATAATTACAGGGGCTTCCCTAGTGGCGCAGTGGTTAAGAATCTGCCTGCCAATGCAGGGGACACGGGTTCGAGCCCTGGTCTGGGAAGATCCCACATGCCGCGGAGCAGCTACGCCCGTGAGCCACAACTACTGAGCCTGCGCGTCTGGAGCCTGTGCTCCGCAACGGGAGAGGCCGCGACAGTGAGAGGCCCGCGCACCGCGAAGAAGAGTGGCCCCCGCTTGCCGCAACTAGAGAAAGCCCTCACACAGAAACGAAGACCCAACACAGCCAAAAATAAATAAATTAAAAAAAAAAAATTACAGATGCTTACAACAGGTATGATATAAATAAACAAGGTACTATAATTTTCACACTAAAAAATATTTAGCATAATAGACCATACTCCTCCAGGCCATAAAATGATTCTCAATAAATTTAAAAGGACTTAAGTCATAAAGTGTCTTCTTCGACCAAGGAATTTCATTAGTAATTAATAGCAAAAAGATATCTGGATAATCCTCAAATATCTGGAAAGTAAATAACACACTTCTAAGTAACCCATGGTCAAAGAAGAACTCAAAATGAAAGTTAGAAAGGTTTTGAACTGAATGAAAGTACAATATACCAGAATACATAACAGGCCACCAAAGCAGTAATTAGAGGGAATTTATAGCAATAAATGCTTATATTAGAAAACAAGAAAGGTCTCAAATCAATGACCTCAGGCTTCTACTTTAAGAAACTGAAAAAGAAGAAAAAAATAAAGCACAAGTAAGCAGAAGAAAGGAAATAATAAAGATCAAGCTGAAAACCAATGAAATAGAAAACAGGAAAACAATAGAGGAAATCAATACACCAAAAGCTTCCTTAAGGTAAATAAAATTGGTAAACCTTTAGCCAGATTGATGAGGGAAAGAAAAAGAGAAAACACAAGTTACCAATATCAGGAATGAGACTGGTGACATCACTATAGATTCTACAGATATTAAATGAATAAATAAGGGACTATTATGAACAACTTTATGCCTATAAATTTGAAAGCTTATATAAAATGGAAAAATTCCTTGAAAGACAAGAACTACCAAAGTTTGTTCAAGAAAAAAAAAAAATAGGTAACCTGAATTGCCTTATATCTGCAGAAGAAATTGAAATTATAAGAAAAACCTTCTCACAAAGGAAACATTAGGCTCAGATAGCGTCACAGATGAATGCTACCAAATGCTTAAGGAAGAAAAAATACCTCCCAATTCTACCCAAACTCTTTCAGAAAATTGAAGAGAAGGGAATACTTCCCAAAGCATTCTTTGAGGCCAGCATTAATCTGATACCAAAGCCAGATAAAACATTACAAGAAAAGAGAACTAAAGACCAATATCCTTCATGAACACAGACAGAAAAAATTCTAAACAAAATGTTAGCAAATTGAATCTCATAATATTTAAAATTAAATGGGCTTATTCACATGTAAACAAATGAAACTCATAGTAACAAATATTAACTCAAAATGGACCAGAGATCTAAAAGTAAAGTCTTAAAATATAAAGCATTTAGAAGAAAGCACAGAACATCATCATGACCTTGGATTAGGCAAAGATAACTAGATTTCAAAAGCATGATCCCTAATAGAATAAATTGATAAAGTGAACTTTATCAGAATCTAAAATTTCTGTGCTTCAGAAGACAATATTAAGAGAATGAAAAAATAAGCTACAGTCTGGGAAAAATATTTGCAAATTATATATCTGATAAAGAACTCATATCCACAACATATTAAAAACTCTCAAACCTCAGTAATAAGAAAACAATCAAATAAAAAATGAGCAAAATATTTGAGCAGATACTCCACCAAAGAAGATATATGGTTATCAAATAAGTACATGAAAAGATTTTCAACATCATTAGTCATTAGAGAAATGCAAATTTATTTATTTTTAATTGAGGTATAATTGACAAATAAAACTGTATCCATTTAAATTATACAATATATGTATACATTGTGAAATGATTGCCATGATAAAGTTAATTATCATATCCATCACCTCACATAGTTACCTCTTTCTTTTTTTTTTTTTTTTTGGGTGCGGACACTTAAGGTCTACTCTCTTAGCAAATTTCAATACATAACAACACATAAACTTATTAACTACATACAGCACCATGCTGTATGAGAAATGCAAATTTAAGCCACAATGAAATATCACTCTACTGCTATTAGAACGGCTAAAATGTAAAAGACTGACCGTACCAAGTGTTGACAAGAATATTAAATTCCAAGGGCTTCCATAACAAAGTACTACAAATTAGGTGGCTTAAACAACAAGATTTATTGTCTCACATTTCTGGAGGCTAGAAGTCCAAAGTCAAAGTGTCAGAAGGTTGGTCCCTTCTGAGGGCTGTGAAGGAAAGATCTGTTCCATGCTCCTTTCCTAGCTTCTGGTGGTTTTCTGGCATTCTTTGGCATTCCTTAGCTTGTAGATGTATCACCGTAATCTCTGCCTTCATCTTCACATGGTATTTTCCCTGTATGCATGCCTGTCTCTGTGTCCAAATGTCACGATGACCTCATCTTAACTTGATCACCTGTAACAACCTCATTTCCAAATAAGGTCACAAGTACTGAGGATTAGGACTTTAACATCTTTTGGAAGGACAGAATTCAACCCGTAACAGTGAGGAGGATATGGAGGAACTGGAACTCACATACTACTGGTGGGAAGGTAAAATGGTACAACCACTTTGGAAAACAATTTGGTAGTTTCTTAAAAAGTTAAATACATAACTACTCTGTTATCCAGTTATTCTTCTTGTAGGTATTTACTCAAGAAAAATGAAAGGATGTGTCCACGTGAGGATTTACACATGAATGTTCTTCGCAACTTTATTTATAATAGCACAATACTAGAAACAACCCAAATATCTATCAATAGGTAAATGGATAAACAGATTGTGGTATATCCATACAATGGAATATGACTCAGCAATAAAAAATAATTCAAATTTTAATGCATGCAACAATATAGCTATATTTGCAAATAATGATATCAAGTGAAGAAACCAGACCCCCCAAAAAGCATGTACTATATGATTTCATTTATATGAAATTCCGGAAATTTCAAGCTAATCTATAGTGACAGAAAGCAGATCCATAGTTGCCTGGGGTCTGGGATGGGGAGGAATAGAAGAGAGGGCTTACCAAGCATCACAGTGGAATTAGTAAGGATGATGGATATGTTCACTCTCTTGATTATGATAACGGCTTCATGGGTGTAAAGATATGTCAAAAATTCTTAAATTGTACATTTATGTAGTTTATTGTTTGTCAATTTCATCTCAATAAAGGTCTCCTATAATTTTCTAATTCACTGGATTCACTAGGAATATATTAAAAATGTTATTTAGCCCATCAATCTTAGTTTAAAAGGCTGAGGTTTCTGGCCTTATATTAATAAATTACTTTTTTTCTAGTAATAAAGCCACTATGCAGGAACAAAACTATATGTTGATTTAATACAGGAAAAATTAAGTTATATTCACAAATTCCTGGTCATTTAGCCAACCATATCTTCCCCTTTTACAAAATCCATACATTCGACAACACTATGACTCCTGTTTTAACTTAGAAAAATTGTTAAGGTATGGAAAAGCTAAGCAGCATGCCTTGGAAGATTCTAGAAGCCGAGCAATATAAAACAGGTTTGCCACCTTCTCAGTGCTCTATTCACTTAGCTTTGCAGACCTTCTTCTCAGAAAGGTACACTGGACTTTAATACTTAACTGGTTTAACCTAAGAAGGGCAGGTGAAGACTTTGTCTAGTTCCTTTTCATAGCCCCATGACTAGCTCATGTCTATTTTTTCTTCCACGCTGAGCTTTAACATTTTGAATTGTCTTAGAAATAAAACTTGACAAGTCTCCAACCCTCCAAGCACACATGATAAGACAAGTAGGAACACACCATAGACTCTCTGCCCCTGATCCATTGGGATCATTTTCCCTCCTGCAGAATGGCTGTGGGTCCCAGAGTATCTGGGTGGCCCTGCTGGCGCGTGGCATTCGACTCACGTTATTTCTCATTTTACAGCAACCCTAAATGGTAGGTTTTTATTGTAGGTTTTCTTTTTTTTTTCCAAAATTGTAATTAGGTATTACCAAATAAAGTAATAAACAACTTTTAACTTAGAGTGCAAAATAAAAGCACATTATTTTAAAGGTGCAAAAGCAAGAAAATACGACATAAACTTACCCATTTTTAAATAGTCGTCTGTGTGATGGGTAAACGCCATTTCGAAACATTTTCAATAGAAAAATGATTTATAAATCAGTTCTCAGAAGATCAAAAAAAATCAATGTTTAATACCAACTTTAACTATAAATAAAAAGAATATTGTCATCTCTCCTGTTTTTGCTTCAACATTTATATCTTCTGCTCTTTGCCTTTTGGAGAAAATATTGCATTGCAAGGCTGCCGTCTTTTTGGACGAGGACAAGGATCAAGACCTTCTTTAATGTAACCTCTTTCCATACAAGTCTGAGTGGAAGGAAAACCAACTTCCCAGAAATTCTCTGGTGTGTTGGGTGCAATGTAGCGAAATCGGTGTCTTGAGCGGGAAGCCAACTTCTTTTCTCTTTCTTCTGCTGGAAATTTTTATGGTAGGTTTTTTTTTATATACACAGTGAGGAAACTCAGCAAGATTATGTAATTTGACCAAAGGAACACAGCTGAGAAATAATGGAAGAAGAATTTTTAACCCATCACCTCTACCCTGCTCTCTCTTTCTCCTCCTCCTCCCTTTACCTAATCCTTCAACATGTGAACACACCCACAGACTCTGCTTCGATTTATCAGGGAATCCTTTAGATGACATCAAAAGGTGCAGCCACCCCTCTATTTTGTTATTGTTTTTATTTAAAAGGCGCATTGGTGATTACAAAAACTACCTTACACACTTTTCTGACTATTAAATGGAATAGGATATCTATATCCTATATCCTAGGATATCTATATCTATATCTATATCTGAATATTAAATGGAATAGAAAATGATTAATAAATGGTAAAATAAATATTGATCCATCACCAGGCTTTCCCATTAAGTTCTGGAAAGTTATAGCCTGCAGGGTGACAACCAGAGATGCACGGCTGGAGAAGGCTCTTTGGTAGCACAAGTTTCCAAATGGGGCCCCTAGAGTCAGGCAGTCCCATACCCCGTGGCAGCCAGGCCAGGTCTCCCGGTCTGCTGTGGCTGCCCACACCTTGCTTCTCCCTCCCTGTGTGATTACAACACAGCCAAGTGGAAACTTTACATCTAAAACTCACCCCTCTCCCTGAACTGAGAGGTTTCTTGTCAGTTTCACTTTTTTTCAAGTGCCAGACATTATCTCCTGCCCTCATCTATTCAGAATCCAATGCCCTTTCATGGCAGAAAGGAGAGGTTCCCCACCCCAGCTGCACGTTACAATCACTTTGGGAGCTTAAAAAAAAAAAGTACTGCTGCCTGGGTCCCACCCCCGACCCCTTGAATCGGAATCACTGGGGGTAGGGGCCTCCGTATTGGTGCTTTTCAAAAGTTCTCCGGGGGACTCTGACCGCAGTGAGGGCTGAGCACCACTGGGCCAGCTGGGTTTCAGAAAACGTGTGTTGCTGGTGACATGCTCTCCGGAGGGGTCTCCTCTTTCCTCTACAGACGGTGCCCCTTTGCCTGCTACCTCTGCACGTCCTCTACGAGGTTACGTGTGAGAGGCAGAAGGAGAGCATGAGTACGCAGAAATTAGGCTGTGTGCTGACAGGGGAGACTTAAGATACCCTATGAAGACCCAGTCAAGACAGAGGCTCAGCTAAAACTTCCAAGTGAGTGGAACTTTCGGGCTAAATACCACACACTGGGAAAGCCGTTAATTGAATTAAATTGATATAAATTGCTGCCTAGACTAAGGTGAAAAACTAGTTCATTAACTCATTATGGAAATTGGCCCTTAGCCCAATGAATTTTTACTTGTTTTTACCCCTTAGTACTCCAGTCACTGTGGATGTTATTAGTTAAAATACCACAGTACTGCTAAGTCACAACGTAAAGCAATATTTTGAACACATCCAGAAGTGTTTAATAAATGGCTGGAGGAGAGCTGCTGAAAATACATATTAAATAGGTTAGAAAACTCATGTCTTATGTAAACCAATGTTCTCTTTTATCTACAGTACAGTTTCCTCTTAATGGGATAGCTTATTATGTGAAGTTAATGAGTAGTTCAGGGTAGGGTTTTAACAATAAGTCATTTAAGCTCTCAGTGTCCTCATCAGTATATAATGACTGTAATAATACCTACTTCACAGTGTAACCGTTGTGGGTATTATCTAATAATCGTAGTTATATCTCAGGAGCACTCACTACTTGCCAGGTTTTGGGTGTTTTGCATGTATTATGTTATGGGGTGGGCACTCGCAGTGCTCCCTTTTACAGAGAGGAAAGAGAAGCTGGGCGAGGCACAGTGATTTGGTGTAGGTCACAGAGCAGACCCCCACCCAGGCAGACCTCCCTCTTCACCAGCACGCTGTGGATACAGCAAGCACTCCAGAAATGGCAGCTCCTCAGAAGAAACAAGGTCTATCATACGGCTTTTCTCTCTACCCAGCAAGAGACCAAATCAATCCTCATTCTTTGTTTGCCCCCCAGATATTTTTTTTATGTAAGTAATAACAATAATAAAAACTACCTTTGCTGAGTGTTTACTCTGCCAGTCACTGTTCTAAGCAGCTTCCAGGTATTTACTCTTTTAATTTCCATAACAGACCAATGAAATGGCACTATTATTGTTCCAAGTTTGCAGATGGGGCAACTAAGGCACCTGGAGGTAAAACCTGCCCTAGTCATACAACCAGCAGATGACAAACCCAGGGTCTGAGACTGGTAGTATGGCCCCAAGCCCCCTCTGTCTGCCTCTGCTTGCCCACCTGTGATCATGGAGCCACGTCCTGTGAGATCCCATCATCATCATCAACTTCTCTCCTGCCAACATCTTCAACTCCCTGTAGGTAATATCCTGATGGGGTGACATCGATCTGGATGAAGCCCGGTGTCCACCTTCCCCCTGCAGGTACCTGGGCTACTGAGCATCATTAAGAAAAAAACATCCACTCCAAAATCGTAGTCCCTGACCACATCTGGGCCCCTGGTTATGCCCAGATTTCTGGCCACATTTCCCCAGCAGCTCTCTCTGAGGACGTCAGAGCCAATCTCACCTCCTCTCCCCAACTCCAGCTCTCCACTCATCCTCGGCAGATGAACGCCCCTGCTACTTCACAGGGAAACTAGAACTTAGCAGAGGAGAGAACTCTCAACTCTACCTTCAGTTTACAGATTTACCTGTGTCTACAACCATTATTTCCTATATTCCTGCCGTAACGGGAGGCATCACCTTCCTTTCTAAAGTGAATCCTTTCATTTTTTGCCCTGGAAACTTCTTCCCTCTCAGGGACCTCACTCTGAATTTTCCAACGGTAAGTATCTTTGAATTCCCCCTCTCTGCTGGATCCTTCCCATCAGCATTTAGATGTGCTCAAGTCTCTCATCTAAAAAATAACAAAGTAACAGAAATAACAGCAACGGGTTCACCCTCATCCCCAACCATATACGCACAGCCTGTACAGCTACATCTCCTGCTCCCTACAGCCACCAGCTACCGGGAAGAGTCATCTACCGTTGGTGTCTTTGCTCCTATTCATCCCCAAACCACTGATGTGCCTTCTCCTCCAACCATTAGGAGCACTCTCCCCAAGGTCATAATTTCCCTCCTTGTCCCCAAATCCAGTGCACATTTCTGCCCTTAAATCCACTGATCTCTCCAGAGAATATGGAGCTGTCAATGATTCGCTCCTTGAAACACTCTTCCCCAGCTTCCAGACACCTAACTCCTTCTCAGTCTGTTTTTCTAGCTATCCCCAAATATTGTTCCCTATGATTCTTTTCAGGCCTCTCCTCTCTTCTCTTGACGTACAACAATCACATCTACTCCCATGGTTTCAATTATCAATTACAGATAACTTCCAAATCTATGCTTTCTGACTTTAATACCCATATATGGAACTGCCCCCTAGACATCTTCACCAGCCTCTCAACATATCCCAGACTGAAACCCTACTCCTTCCCCAAACTTGTTTCTCAGAGGATGAAGCCACTAGGTTGCCATGCCAGAAATGGGACATCATTCTTGATAACTCTCTCTTTCTCCCCAATACACCCGCTCAAACCCTAAGTCTTGTTGATCCTTCCTCTTATACATCTCGCAAGGTGTGTTCACTTTCCCCAGTCTTCTACTGTCTCCTTTCTAGTCCAGACAAGAGCCATCTCTTTATCCAGGATCCTGCCGCAGCCTCTTAACCCTTATGAATTGCTCACCCCCCAGTCCATTCTCCATACTATGGCAGGAATGTTTTTTCTAAAATGTAACACATAAATCTGGTCACAATGAAACCCCCCAATGGCTCCCTGCTGGCTCTAGCATAAAGGTTTTTTTAACATGATTTAAGACCTAATCTCAGCTTTCCTATTTAGCCCTAATGTTCCTAGAACCTCCCACCTCAATACCCAATCTCCCTGCTAAAAGAACTTCTCAAACACCTCATGTCCACTCTTGCCTCTATTCCCTCTGTTCTGGAACATTTTTCTGCTCAGCTAAGTCTCTCCTCTCCCATCAGCCCCCCCATTCCTATTCCCAGGCAACCACTCACCTGCTTTTTGTCACATTTTAGTTTACAATTTCCAGAGTTTTATGGAAATTGAATCATAAAGTATGTACTCTTTTTTGCCTAGCTCTTTCACTCAGCATAATTATTTCAAGATGCAGCCATGTTTTTACATGCATCAGCTGTTCATTCCTTTTTATTGCTGAGTAGGATTCCATTGCATGGATATACCTAAATCTATTTATCTAATCATCCGTTGATGGGTATCTGAGTTGTGTCCACTTTTGGGCTATTACAAATAAAGCTGCTATGAACACTCATGTACAAACTTTATATGGACACGTGTTTTCATTTTTCTTGAGTAAACACTTAAGGGTGGAACAGCTGAATCATATGGTTGTCGTACCGGATTGAATAGTGTCCCCCCAAAACCATGTCCACATGGAACCTCAGAATGTGACTTTATTTGGAAACAGGGTATAGTCAGATGTAATTAGTTACACTCAGGTCATACTGGATCAGAGTGGTCCCTAAATGCAATACTGATGTTTTTATAAGAGAGATATAAAGGGAAGAAATCCATATGATGATGTACTACAAGCCAAGTGATGCTAAAGATTGCCAGCAACCACCAGAAGCTGGTTGAGAGGCATGGAACAGACTGTCCCTCAGACCCTCAAGATGGAACCGATCCTGCCGACACTTTGATTTTGGACTTCTGGCCTACAAAACTGTGAGAGAACTAATTCCGGTTGTTTTAAGCCACCCAGTTCATGGTGCTTTGTCACAGTTGTTCTGGGAAACGAAGTAGTTATATGTGTTTTTTTTAACTTTTGAAAAGACTGTCAAACAATTTTCCAAAGTGTTTGCACCATTTTACATTCCTATCAGCAGTGGGTAAGAGTTCCAATTTCTCCACATCCTTACTGGCACTTAGTGTGGTCAGTCTTTCTAATTTTAACCATTCTAATAGATGTGTAGAAGTATATCACTGTGGTTTAAATTTGTATTTCCCTAATGTCTAATGGTCTTGGAAATCATTTCATGTATTTATTTGCCATCTGTACATCTTCTTTGGTAAAGTATCTACTCAAATCTTTTGCCCATTTGATATTTGGGTTTTTTTTTTTCCTTATTATTGAGTTGGAGAGTTCCTTATATATTCCAGATACAAGTTCTTTATCAGGTATATGATTTGCAAATATTTTGTCCCAGTTGGTGGCTTTTCCTTTCATTCTCTTGATTCCTTTCATATCTTTTGAAGTTAGCTAGCTATTCAAGGTGCCAATTTGGATGCCACTTTTTCTTGGCATCACTTTCTCTGAGCCTCAAGCTTTGATGAGTGGCCCTTCTAAGTACTTGTCAAGTTTCAGACACATTCTCATATCATGACATGCATTGTAATTGTTATTACATTAGTTTGTTATTGTAATTGCTTGTTTACCTATTTGTTTCTCCCCCAGACTCAGAACTCTGTGAGCACGGTCAAGAACTCATCACACCCTGCTCTCTGTTGCATCCTCCACACCAGTACTGAGATGGGCAGAAGATGCTCACGTTCATAGTCACTGTCTGTCTCTCCAGACTCACCGTCCATAGTTCTCCACCCTGCACTGTGTTCTGGAAAGCTGACTTCTGGGGACTCCTGGACCACTGACTCCCGGCTGGGTCAGCCAATTGGAAGAGATCAGAGGGCAGGAGAAGAAGGGACAGGCTCTTCATTTTCTCAGCTTCCTCCCTGACAGGCTCCAGTTTGGTAACAATTGCTCTTCTCCTGTCCTGCCAGATGGCCCCTGTCGCAGAGGTGCAGCTCTCACGAGGCCCCTATAACTGTTCCCTGCCGGGTTCCTTCAGGCCCTGATACAGTCATGACAGCTTCCAGCACTGGCTAGAACCTAGGTCTTTCCCTTCCTGTTTTGGTTCCCTTCACTCTGCCCATAACTTTGTAAATAGGGTTTCACTATAAATCACTATAAATCAGGGTCTCACCCTTTCTTGCGGAGACTCTGATTCCTACAGTGATCTAAATACATTTGTTAATCTTGACCCTCACCATAACCCACACATTAAGTAAGTTTTAAATCCCTGAATCTTCTTCACCGTTTTCATTCAACATCATTCAGGTTTCTAATATTTTTCTCGAGTTACAAATGACTCCATACACTACATTCCTGTCCACCTCCTTCCTTCCTTCCCTCCTTCATTCACTCACTCAGCAGAGACTTTTGGAGAATTTACTAAGTGCCAGGAACTGTGCTGCCCTGGAGAATCAAAGAGAAGGAAAATGTAGTGGGTTCCTCAAGGAACCTACACTCAGGTGAGAGCTATAAATAAAGAATTCTAATTCAAAATGATGGAAGATATACAAGGCTTGCAGGTGCAGGTGTTGCAGGCCGCAAAGGGCAGGAGACATCATTTCAGCAGGACAGAGCCCTGCAGAGCTCGCTCCTGAGCTCTCCTTTGCTCCTTGCTGCCCCGCTTCCTCCCCCTACTCTCACAGCTCCCATGGAAGGACATTGAAAGTATGCCAGACTCTGTCCCAAGCACCGCGCAACATTATCTCATTAAATACAGCAGCAAATCGTTCCATCTGCATCTTACACGGAAGGAAACTGAGGCTAAGGAGACTAAGTAACTGGCTGGTAAGTAGCAAAGCACCTACTTTCACCATCACACTACCCTACCTCCCGAATCTGAAACAGACGCAAGACCCGGGTATGGGGAAGGATCATTTTCTTGAAGGTGTAAAAGTTTTTGCCACAGATTTCCACCTCAAAGCCACAATACTTCAGGAAGAGATGAAAACGAGCCCTTATTGGAATCTTCTAATCATTGAATAGGAAATTTGGTGTCAGTAGGCCAGGAAGCTGTCATCACCATTCTTCATTACGCTAATTGCTTTGAAGATGAAATATGGCTGGTCTCTCCTCTTTATCCTGCTCATATTCATAGCTCTGCTACTTTGGAATATTATCTGCTCTGGGTCAGGGAAGGCTTTTTCCCCCCATTAGAGAGAGGATACAACTGAAGCCCGTAGCAGGTGGATGTCTCACCAGGATCCCACAGCCAGTGGGAGGTAGTCCAGTGTCCCAGTGACCGACCTCGCTTGCCAGGATGCCCAGTAGCCAGCCTTTGCTTCAGCCAGGCCCGCCTACTCACTCTCTCCCGTGCAAGTGTTTCTCACTCCAGACTTTGTATTTTCTCTCACGACTTCTTCCCATCCTAGAACAGCCTCTTGCTCCTAAATACCCTTCACCCCATCTGAACACATCTAGCCCTGCGCAATCACTCTAGCCCCTCCTGGCCTCTCCCAGTTTTACGTTCACTGCACTGCACCTCACCAAAGATTAATATCAAGGCTGCACTCTCCTACTTAATTATGCCACTTTGATAGCACTCAGCTGCCTCAATAGATGCCAGCCCACTCAGACAGGGCTGAACCATCTATACTTTGGGGTAATTCCCATAACACATGATGTAGTGCTGAGTCACAGGAGAGATTTATAAATACTTCATGACTGAGGTCTATATAGTCTCATATGCTGAAAGCATCCTTTTTCTGCATGTTTCAGGCAGGGATGCTGACTTCTATATGTAATAATATGCTATTGACTCAGGGCACACTTTGGAACTTTTCACATTCTCTCAGCCACACCTCTTACTCCAGCCACCTCTGCAGCGGCCAGCTCTGCACAGGTTCCCTCTGGGGCAACGTGACAGCACCTCACCTTTGGCCACGCCATGCACCTGTTGCTGCCTGCCGCAGGGCTTTCCAGTGGCCAAGGCATGGGACCCAGCTTGGAGCTTACCACTGCTATGGAAGTGTGCAGAGGACTTAATAACCCGAGGACCACCTTCACCAGCAGAGACGGTCAGCCTAAGGATAAATGTTTCCCCCTTTCCTCTTCTCCCCAGGACAGACAGTTCTGAGACCTTCCGAGGTTCCTGCAGGACTGAGTGCATGTTGCTACGACAGTGGCCAAGGCAGTAGCTGTCCTTGCTTCCTTATTTCACTCTGATCTTCAATCCCACTCTCTGCCAGAGATCTCAACCCAGGCTCTGCTTTCTGGAGAACCAGGCTAAGACAATTTTATTAGTCTGTTTGGGCTGACTCAACAAAATATCAGAGACAGGGTGGTTTAAACAACAGAAATGTATTTCTCACAGTTTTGGAGGCTGGAAAGTCCAAGATCAAGTTCCTGAAGGTTTTGGTTTTTGATGAGGTCACTCTACCTGCCTTGCAGATGGCTACCTTCTTGCTGTGTCCTCACATGGCCTTTCCCGAGTGCCTGGATGGAGAGATCTCTCTCTTCCTCTTCTTATAAAGCTGACCTTATCTAGGACCCCACATTTAAGACCTCATTTAAACTTGATTAACTCCTAAAATTCCTATATCCAAATACAACTACATTTGGGGGGTTAGGACTTCCACATGTGATTGGGGAGCTGGTGGGACACAATTCAGTCTAAAGCTGACAGTATTACTCAAAAATATTGGTTTGGTCTTGGCCAACAGGCAGCTGAGAAAGGCAAGGTTCTCCAAGACCCCATCACCTTCCTTTTATTTTTTTAAAGCTCCCTTTTGCTTTCTTCCCTCCTCTCATGTTTTAATGACTAGCGTCATAAGCAATGTTTTGTTTAATGACTATTTAGGAAAGATCTTACATTAGCCTGTTCTCATAAATACTGAATGTTTCTAGTGTTCCACTAGTTATTTGAAAGACTACGCTTAGAAAGACTACATTCTAGTCAGGGTTTTCCTAGTTTAGGGAGGAACTTTTGCCAAGTTAGGGAGTAACCTCTTCTTCGAGCAAATCACTTTGCCTTTCTGGACCGGTTTTCTAGGTATCAAGTGGGACAAGGCAGTAACGGCTGTAACACGGGATAACCCAGCTATTTTGCTGGGTTAGGAGGATCCAAGGAGATGGAAGGGGGAGGTAGTTTTTAAATGGGAAAGGAGCTCAACAATGGAAGAACCTTCAGCGTACTCTGGAGTGAGGAGGGTGGAGACCCCGGCGCACCCCCAGGGATCTCCGGGCTCCACACTCCAGGGGAGAGGAGGTCCAGAGCTCTCCCAGCGCGCCTGGGTCCACGGAGCAGCTCGGTTTACTCTAAGCTGCCTGCTGCCAAACCCGCAGTGTTTACCATAATCCGGGTGGCTTGCAAACCCAGATGTCAGACTTCCCGTCCCAGAAATTCTCAACTCGCTCACCCCCACCTCCTATTTGGCCTCCGCAAGAAGGAGAGAGAAGGCTGGAAGCAGGAGGAGCGTGCACGCGGCAGCCTCACCCCTCCTCTCTCCCCACCCCAAAGGCAGGAATTTCTGGGATGGGCAGACGGTCCACCCCCTCTTCCTCCTCCTGCTCCAAGCCGGAGTGGGTAGAGCGGGGAAAATCTCCTAGACTTTTCCGCCTTCCAGCCCATAACCCCGAGTGCCCACACACTGTGGCGACAGGGGTGACGGTGACGGAGCGGATCTCCGGGACGCAGGGGTGGCGAGGCCTGGGGGAGGGGTGGAGCGCGGAGGAGGCTGCGGTCCCGCCTCCGCCACCGCAGGGCCGGGCGCAGTGTCCGGCGAGTCCAGTGGTTAGCGATGTCGCTGCTGTCGCTGCTGCCACCGCTGCTGCCGCTGCTGCTGGCGGTGCCGGCGGGCTCCGCCGAGGGCGCGGCGGTGGCACTCACCCCCGAGCGGCTTCTCGACTGGCAGGGTGAGTGTCCCCCGGCCCAGAGGGACCAGATGGGCACGTCGGGGGCGGGGGTGGGCAAGAGGAGGAAGGGGCGAAGCTGGGGCGGGCGAGGGCGGCCGGGATTAAACGGTGGCCCGCGTCTCTGCCGTCCGGAGAAAGCCCTGCGGATGGGCTATAGTCCTGCACGGGGACAGGCCCCGCACCCCCTCCCCCGCCCCGCTTCCTCCAGGCTTCAGCCGGGGGCGCGGCGTGGGGCGGGGCCTCGGCTCGCAGGCGGTTTGACTCGGCTGCGGTCGGGGACAAGCTGCGCGTAGGAGGGTAGGAGATGTCTCAAACGTAAACTTCCTAGAGCAGTGTATTTGGGAGGACCATCTCTGGGATAAATGATGGCAAAAATATGTCCCATTTTGTCCCCTCCCAAAGCAAGCGCCCTGGGTGTACGCTGCCACCTGCGGAGCGGCCCCACGCCTGGCTTCCCCGCTCTGCCCCTTCGGGAGAGAAAACAATCTTCTCTGTTAACGCCTCTCAGACCAGATGGGGAAGAGGAGCCCCTGTGGCCCCAATGAACTTGTGAGCTGGAGCAGGTTACCCTCTTTGCTCTTCGGTTTCTCCCCTTTGAAAAATGGGGCCTGTGACAGACGTAGGACCCCTGAGGGTAAAATGTGATCCTTTGCAAGGCACACGGCAGGCCAGTGAGTGGAGCGTTCCTGCGGAGTTACCACTGCCGTATACACGTGTACACGGGATCAACTGATCAAACACGTATTGAGCACCTACTGTACATAAGATTCATAAAGGGCTATGGACAGAGGCAGAAAGAGAGATCGCCCGCTTTCGTAAATGACTGTATGGGCTGGCTCTGAGGCAAAGGAGCCAGCGTGCAGAAGTGCAAAGCCCATGTGTGAAGGGAGGAAAGAGGTAGAGAGAAGCTAAATAAACCAGGAGAAGCCTCCAGGCAGCCTCCAGACTCTCAGCCTTTGGGGATAAGCTTGGACAGAAGGAGTAGAACATGTCACCAATGTCTGTGTTTATTTTTTTCCCCTCTCAACATATTACGCATACATTTTGGAGGTAATCTTCTCTGGACTGTATTCTCTAGCACTCCTAGGAGGCTTTACCAGGGGCAGGTTGAGCAATTCTTATTCTAAAGTGGCCGAAGGTCAGAGGCCTCTTACCTCCTTCGTCAGTTCAATAAAAATGCTCCTGCAGACGCACCTGCGACCCCATGGGGTGATCCATCTCCACTGACAGTCGCTGTGCCACGCTTATTTCTTTACATTTTAAAATGTGGGTCTTGCCTGAGCACTAAATGTCTCTCTGGAACAGGGCAGCAGCCGGGAGGACAGAAGCTGCCACCTAGCCACACAGAGAGAATGCGCTGGTGATCCTCTGAGCCAGGATTAGCACTGATGGGCTAATCCCTTCTATATGTAGCAGATCCAAATCCCGGCTGAGACAGTTGCTAATCAGTGCCTTCTTTTTAATAGTCAAGGACACTATGAGGTTAGAATCATCCACTACCTCCTGTCCCCTCCAGGTGACAGTTTGCAAATCTGAAGGCATTTGACATAGTTGGCATAGAGATTCTTCAGATGTGAAAATGCTGCTCCTAATTTCTAAAGAGCACAGAGACTGTGTGACGTTGATTGCCCCAATCCTCACACAGGCTCCCCTCCTTGACTCGAAGCACTCACATCAGTGGAATTTCAAGTATAATCTAGATGGGTTTAAAATCAGGTTTTTCCTGTTTGTCCAAAGACGGAAACACAAAATCTTAGCGTTAGAAGGGACCTGAGACGTTGTCTACTCCAGCCATCCATTTTTCAGATGTAGAAGCTGAAATACAGCAGTGTTTTTTAGCTGTGTTTGGGTGCCTACGTTTGCCACTGTGTTCACTGGACTACACTGACTTACTCTTAGCCATGATTGGCATCCCCAGAGCAACCAGGAGAAGATATGCACCTATGTCCGTTTCATATCCACTAATAAGGGATAGGTAGTAATACAAGGCAGATTATACATATAGTGTTTTTCATCTGAAAATTTCTTTGATATGTGTTACTGATTGATCTCTTATTTATTATAAGCATCCCAGCCTTGAGAGGCAGATGATGGACAGTATTGTGCTGACTTTTCAGTCATTTACCAATAAATTTGTATTTAAAAATCAGTAGATGCAGTGTCATATAGTAGTTAAGTTCATGGGCCCTGGAACCAGATTGTTGGGTTCAAATCCTGGCTCTACCATTTACCAGCTGTGTGACCTTGGGCAAGTTACTTAAGCTCTCTGTGCCTCAGTTTCCTCATACGTAAAAATGGAACTAATAATAGTACTTACCCAAGTATTGTCCTTTTGTTTCAGTATCACCACGGTGCCCTCTTCCTCTGGCCAGTCCAGACCATTTTGACGTGTTGACAGCCCTGTAACAATTACTTCCCTGTGCACAGCACTGTACTTGGCATGTCTGCAGCCTGTCTCCTACCTCTAGTTGCTATAGCAAGGGACCTCATTGTGGTTCTGAAATCTGAGCCCTTCATTCTAGCAAGTGCTAAAACTTGATAATTTCATTCAAGTACCCCAGATACTGGGAGGGTAGAGGGGAGATCAAAGAAGGGGACAGGGCATCCTGGGGAAAAGTGGGCATAGTCTCTGTGGAGGTTGCTAAAGGAAATGAACTGGGGGCAAGTAAAAGAAGTTCGAAGCGACGTTGAGGGCTGAAAATTATAAATGTGAAATGGCCCCAACCAACATAGTAAGAGAGCTTCCCCTACAGCACTCAGCTTCCCAGCAGCAGGGGGGAGGGAGCCCACGGCTGTGTCAGCGCTCAGAGACGGTCAAGGTAGGCTCTTTTGAATGGCCAATGACCAAGGGAAGTGAGGGTGAAAGTAAGGAGATGAGAGAGATGGCAGAGCAGGAAGGGTAGTGATTATACGATGGAAATAATGAATTTTGGAGATGGGTGCATTCTCAGTAGTGACCAGGTCCAAGGTATGGTTGCAGAAGTGATCACTAAAGCGAGAACAAGTGAAAGAAGGTCCTCGGAGCAGAGTGGGTCAAGGAACCGAGCGTCCAGAGCAGTACATATCCGTCTGAAACAAAAGTTTCATTAAAAAACACCCTTACCTAATATGATGTGCTGCTACTTTTCTACTCTGTTCTACTCTATTTTGCTTTGTAATGTTCCACTCTATTTTGATTTCATGATGCATTAATGGGCCACAGCCTGCACTGAAGAAAACACTGGGCCAGAGTGTTGGGAGTTAAAGGCCTTGGGGTGGGGAGGCCAATGGGGTGTTTGCTGGAGTGACATAGTGAATGTGAGGAAGAGGTCCAGGGCGGTGCGCTCGGTATGGAGCAATGAAGAGAGGGTGCCACGAAGGAGAGGTTTCTGAAAGAGGGTGGTGAGAGCCACCCCCTGGAGGCAGCAGTGGGGAGGAGTCGTGACCCTGAGATTTTCCCCTTAGCTCCCATTTCTAATACAAAGGTCAAAATGCCCCTCACCACAGCCAGCTGGGTGCTATTAATGCATACCCTTCCTTCACAGGTGAAGACAGGTTGAGTAACTTGCACCTACAGGAACTTGTAGAGTAGGGATGTGAACCGGATCCACAAGCACTGATGCGGAGGACCCCTGTACAGCCTTGTGACCTGATAAGATAGCTCATTCTTATCCCTCTGTTTGCTGGGAGCATGTGACTTGATTATGTGACAGGAGGAACAGGAGGCCAGCCTCTTGCTCTCTTCAACTCCTCCTTTTCTAAACCTGTACTTCCACATGTAGGAGTAAATATTTTCACAGAGCCGAAGTGTGCAAAGCCATTGATTTTTTTCTAAGCGATTTTTATATCCCTGGGCAATGAGCCATCCTCCTAATCTGGGGATTTGGAATTTAAGTGAAAGCATGATCAGCTCCTGGTTTAGCTGCCCTGCCTGGCCATCAATCACTCCAACCCTCAGACTCTGTTTCTTCCATCTCTGTTCATCATCTTTCAGAAACTCTTCCACTTTATACTTTTCTCATCCCAGTTTCTCTGACCGGCTTCTTTCCTCATGAGCCTTTGAGAGTCAGCATAGACTTCCAATTTTTCTGGTCCTTTTTACTCTTTCTCAGTAGCTCCTAACCTCTTTTCCTATTATTGGTTGTCACAGTAACAGATACTACACCATGTGGGTTCCACGCCAATTACCAGAAAGGTTGAGCCATACAGAGTTTCGTTGTCCCCTCAGCTTCCCTTCCTTGAGCTAAGAATTTGCTTATTTATATCAGGATTTCTGAAGATACAATCCTTTGTTCTGCCTCTTCTGAACTCATCCCTATGTGATGGATCTTCATATGATCTACCAAAGTAATGTATTTGAGACATTTATAGACCCTTGTCTCCGTCTTCTTTTAGAAATTATCCTTGAAAGCCTTTTAGCAGATGTTCCAAACCAAAGCTTGGAACATAAATTATATTTTTTCATTGATCAGAGTGAAAAGAAATATTACAGTTCATAAAAGAAACAAACACAAGAACACCTTATAAACACTACAGTAAGTCACTTAGGGTAGAATATTTTATAAAGTCATTCAAGAAAAATGGAGGAATTTTATGAGAATTCCTATAAACTGGGTTCTGTGATACAGAGCTGAACAAAATAGACAAGAGTTTTCTGCTTTCATGCGGGGCCACGTGACTTTCTAAGTTACTATACTTTCCAGATTTTTTTGGAACTACAGTTCCAAAGAAATATGCTAATGAACAAATTTCATTTCTTCTGGCTTTTTGCATCACGCTCTTGAGAACTTTCCTTTTCGGTTATGAAAATACAAACAGAAAATTCAAAGTAATCATTTAACTATAAACATTGTTGTCTTATTTTGCTGCTATTTTTCACTACCCATGTCCAAAGTTAAGATTTGTTTTTCTTTTACTAACATTTATAAAGGGGTCGTAGTGACTGAGGTAGTCCTTATCAGGATCCTATGAGGACAGCACTATAATTAATTAAGCCCATTGTGCAGATGGAGAAACTAAGGCAGGTACTCTCAACCTCAAGCAGTTCTGCCCTAAAAGACGTGCTCTGTGGTTTGCCAAGGTCTTTTCTCCACAGTGTTAGCCTTGGCCAGTTAACAGGGCAGTCTTTATGGGCGTGTGACCAGAACTGTCTCGTAGGGCTCCATGCTCAGCAGGGCCTTGCCCTTGGGGTTGAATGCTCTGTGGTTTGGGGTCTTGGAATTCTTAGTAATTTTTATTTCTGAATTTGTGCTTTGGGTGTGAAATCCTGTGGGACAATGGCGCACAGACCAAGAGATTAAATCTCAGGCCCTCCTCTCGTCACCTCCCCACTTTCCTTGGGTGGGTTTTCAGCCTCCCCCTCCATACTCCTGTGCTCCGCCCACCATGGCAACAGGTTGCCTTGGGGCTGGGAAACTGAAGGCCCAGGGCCTGGGAGTGGACGGCCAGTGGTATCTGGGGGCAGGACAAGGCTGCTGTCCCCACCAGGTTGGCAGCACCATTGCATGTTCCGTGGGGACTGAGTGGGGACCTATCACCTGTCCCCAGTCCAGGTACTGAGCGTGTTCCCAGAGCTTCCTGCCACGGAGGTTGCAACCCCTCACAGGCCCACGGGAAGTGAAGATTGACTGGACTTCCCTGTCCCCTCCAGGGCCCTACATTTTCATTTTACTCTGGGCTCTGTGAATTACGTAGCTGAATAAGAAGCATGGGACTGTTATGAGTTGAACTGTGTCCCCCTCAAAATTAAGATGTTGAATTCATAACCCCCCACATACCTCAGAATGAGGCCTCATTTGGAGATAGGGTCTTTTCAGATGTAATCAAGTTACAATGAGGTGGTTAGGGTGGGCCCTAATTTAATATGACTGATGTCCACCTAAGAAGGGAAAATTTGGACACAGAAATATGCATAGACAGTAGATGATATGAAGAGACACAAGGAGAAGACAGCCATCTACAAGCCAAGGAAAGAGGCCTGGAACAGATCCTTCCCTCACAGGCCTCCAAGGAGCCAACCCAGCCGACACCTTGATTTTTGACGTGTAACCTCCAGATCTGTGAGACAACAAATTTCTGTTTAAGCCACTCAGTTTGTGGTACTTTCTGATGGCAGCCTTAGCAAACAAATACAAGGACTAACAACATATCTACCATTAAGAGTTGGATTTGGTTGTGTTTTCTTTTTCTTTCTTTCTTTTTTTAAAATATTTATTTATTTATTTGGCTGCACCGGGTCTTAGTTGCGGCATGCTGGATCTTCATTGCCATGTGCAGGAGTTTCAGTTGCAGCATGCAGGCTCTTAGTTGCGGCATACGGGATCTAGTTCCCTGATCAGGGATAGAGCCTGGGCGCCCTGCATTGGGAGTGCAGAGTCTTAACCACTGGACCACCAGGGAAGTCCCTTGGTTGTGTTTTCACTTCTGTATCCCACTTAATACATATTTTTCTTGAGTATATTCTCAAAGCAGACAAGATGGATAGCTCAGTGTAAACACTTCTGCTTTCAATAACGTCACATCATTTCCAGGGTTGTTTGGTTGTTGGCTGAGTTGTTTTCTGCTTTTGTTTGTTTTGGTGACCCAGTCTTTGAATCATATCCCCCAGGGCTTCCACACGAAGACATGTTGAGGGAAGTTTAACAATGTTCTGTCTTATTGTTTCTTGCCATAACATGGTCTTCTGTAGCAAGACTCCCTGGTGACTGAGATGGTATATTTTCAGCACAGTCTATAAGATGTTAACAGAGCTGCTGTGAATAATGAGTTTCACACCAGCAATGTTTGAATGTCTGTTAGATACTTTCCAGTTAAATAAAGACAAAAATGATGGAGGAATAGACTAAAAACTAAAAGGAAGAAAAATGTTTTCAACTCTGTTTAAAAATTCACCGGTAAGATACAGAGACACAGCGAAGAACTTTGAAAGAGCGAAGATTTTCTGCAGAGGTCAGAAGATTTACTGCTAAATGTGATGGACGAAGAGGGGGGGCGGGGAGGGAATGAGAGTGGCAGAGTGGCGAGGACAGTCTGGAAGGGTTAATCTACTTCACACAGGGGTTGGTGACAGGCAATTTGAATCCTGACAAAACTGGAGCCCGGTGGAGCAGATTAAGCCAGGTTTCATTTTTCCTGCGTGCGAGAAAGAGTATTGTATGCCTCGTGGAACTTGGAGTGACGATTTGGGGAGATTAGGAAGAAAAGGGAAGAGAACATGTAAAAAGATTTAGCAAGAGGGGTCCCACGGGCCTGTGGAGGTGGTGATTATCCAGGTTCAGAAGCTGCAGGAGAATAAAGAAGGCTCAAAGTCAAGGACAATGCTAGGGCAGGGAAAGAGAAGAAGTTCTGAGACAGGACAAGGGGATATTTTAAAACATACTTAACTTTTTAGTTGATTATAGAAATCAATTGTTAGGAAGCCACGGGCTTTGTTAAGTGCTGTCAGATTGTCAAGAGATAAACACCAAATCTCAGATGATCTGGGATAAAAATGCAAGTATTCATGCAGAGATGGCCAAGGAGGACAGAACACACTTTTCACTTTGTTCTGTCCTTTCAAGTACAATGCACATGCTGCATGCTGCAAACGTCAGAAATTCCTTGCTTATTGGTTTGGAAAGTCATATTAAGAATCCAGCTTCTCTGCATCGTTCAGCCATGAACGGGACTTGATTCAGCCCCACACAGCATCCCTTCCTGCTACAGAGTAATCTAAGTAAGGAAAACAATCAAATCTGAATCTGAGTCACTGGACAGGACAAACCTGAATTTGTGTAGCTGGAAAATGTCAATACATCTCAAGAGAGAAGCTGCTCAACTTTAGATTGGTTTCAGGGCAGAGATGCCCTCCCCATACTTCCTGGACCCTTTCCATGCCGAAACTGAGATACTGTCAGAAGAGCAAGGAACTGGACAGATTCAAGGGATTATCCAGGGAAGGAAATGCGTGAGCCCAGCACCAGCTGTGTGGGTAGATGGAGTAGAAGAGGTTTAAACCCAGGGGAATGGAGTAGGAGATTGAAATTGGAGTGCAGTGGGCAAGCTGTGGGCTTCCTATTAGGAAGCTTGTCTTAAACATTGCACTTGACGTGAACCGTGCATTTGAGCTTTTCCTTCCAGTTCCCATAACATGGAAGGGCCCAGAGGCCGGTTTATACGTCGGTTGGATTAGGTGCCACCGTCATGGTGTTATTTATTAAACACCAGAAAACCCTTTGCTTGCCTAAAGTCCACCATAAAAAGAGGATTTCTTTAGGAATTGTTTCGTTGTTTGTTTCAAGTGTTTTGGTTTTTTTTCAATCAAAAGAACATACATCTCACCGAGGCTTAACATTTCAAATCGTATCTGATTTACGTAACACTTCATACCTCAGCCAGTTCTAAGAGTAGCTGTTTAAAGGATAAGGGGACACTGAAAGGTGGGTGGAAGCAATCAGAAGGGGTGCTGAGCATGAAGTGGAAGGGCCTCAAGAGGAACCTCCTGCAGGGACCCCCAGTTGGCACTCTTCCAACTCTAATCGCAGCCCCAGGCTTTATTCTCCAACCTCACGGTATCATAGGGATTGGCCGGCATCTGACAGTGTATCGGATTCCTGAAGCCAGAAAACAAGTGATTGCAACTACCTTTTCCAGAATCCTCCCATTCTGTCGATCACCAAATCCTGTCATTTCTTCCCTCTTTGAATTCTCTCTCTAGTGACTAGAGTCTAACCATTCCCTTCCTTTCTCATCACCACCAGTTGAACTGACACCTCTGTCTCTCTTACCGGATCAAAGCAATAGTCTTCAGACTGTTCTCCATTCTGCACGTGGGCTGTCTCATCCCAGCTGAGAACTCCTCCAGGACAGGAACTTGGACATTTGTCTCACACCTCTACTCTCCTAAAACCGTGCTGGGCACACAAAAATGCTCAATAAATGTTTTTATCGAATGATTTACCACCCTGATTCATCTTCCACACCACAGCCTCAGTCATGCCTTCTCTTGTTCCAAAAATTCCCTTTATCTGAATAACATACAAATTTTTGAATAAAATTTAAGCTCTTCATAAAATGGCCCCAAACCACCTCTTTCCAACTTTGTATTCTACAACCACCAAACACTTTTAGATAGTGAGGCTCTTGTCACCCTAGAGCTGATTATTTTCATCACCTCTGAGCTTTGATGACTTTTGCTCTGTCCACAGTGCCCCCGGCCCAACCCTTCACCTCTCCGTCTATACCTCCTGCACTACCTGAACCCTCCCTCTGTAATGCGGACAGGCACCCATGCTGGGCTAGTTCACCCATGTACCTCCATGTGCAACAAATATTAGGTCCCTATCAAATGTTTGTTGAATGAAAGTGTGTGTGTGTGTTCTTGTGAGAGAGTGATTGATTGATTGATTGATTTCTCTGATCTTCTAGGCCAAAGTGACCCCTTCTAACTCCTGCTTTCCACCTTATTGTGCTTATATCTCTTACGTCAATATGTATTTTGGCATTAAGTTATAGTTCTTCCTGTACACTTCATGATGTACTCCCAGGGAGAACATCAGTTCCTCGAGGGCAAACACTATGGCACATATATCCTTCTATCTGCAGGGCTCCTAACACACCACCATATTAGGCGCCCAATTAATGTTTGTTTGAAATTTCAAGTCTCCCACTTCAAATAATTTGGCAACAATCTACAGCAGCTCATTTTCTGCTTTCTAGGTTATAAATGAATGGATGTAAATAGAGTTAGACCTATATGGTTTTCACTAAGTATATCAATATAAAACTTCTAAGGAGAAAATGGATTTGGAAAAAAAAATGTGTAAGAATGATTCAGTTAAATGAGCTTTACAGTCCCATCCAGCGCTGAAGTTCATGGTTCTGGGTGTATGGGTAGGTAGTCTCCTCTGCTATGTCCATGTTCCTTCCACTGCTGTTCTGCTGTCTCCTCCCCAGAAAATGGGCCAGTACGTGCACACACACCCACACACCCACTCACACACACACAAGCACACACACACACTCTCCACCTAGAAAGGTCTGATGCCACTGAGCCACCATGTCCACCTCACACATGACATCACTTGAAGATCCACTCAAGTGTTTTAAATTCTGGTCTATTTTCTTTTTCTTATCTTTCATCACTTGTTTTTAAGGGTTTACTTTAAGTGCAGTTACAATGTTTTCTTTGGAACTGATGGAACTCCCTTCTTTTCCTTAACTAGGAGAATTCCCATGATTCCAGAACGAATAGATATAGTTTTAAAGAACAGATATTTAGATAAATGATTCCTCTATCTCTGGTACCCTACACAGTGCCTTCCACATAGTCAGCACCCAGTGAATGCTTGTTCAATGAATGAATAAATAAATAAATAAATAAATAAATAAATAAATAAATAAATTCACCTTCTATTCCTTAGAAATACATGTCATCTTGAGGCGCCAAAGGGTGGATCTAAAATGATCTCGTCTCAAAAGGCACTCAGAAGTAGAAAGTAGAGCCCCTATCTTCTATGGATTTTATTTTATTTTTTAAGGATGAAAATTAGTTTATAAGTTACTTCTGGTAAACCAATCCTTTTTCTCCTCCTAAACTTATAATTATGAAGGGAAGTATAATAGCATTTTACTGCAAAGAGATTTAGTAATTCTGGCAGTACTTCATTAATCACTTAATCAGTGTTCAAGCAGAACTGATGTCCTTGACATATATAATCAATCTTGATTCCTCCCACATTTGATCTTCATCCTTTTTGAAATCTGTCTACAGACACTAAGGATTGGTGGCTTATTTTCATATTATGTTTTTGTTAGAGACGACTCATATACACATATAATAATAATCCAAATATTGATACCTATATTGGGTCTCCTCATAGTCTATTTGAAAACAGTTGTTTTCTATTCAGTGAATTTATGGAGATTAATGGTGCTAGGACCAGATTCTATTATAGCTTAATGGGAAAATGGGATTGGGCCGTTTTTTAGCTTAGTGTGACATATTATTCTTTTGGAGATGGCATGTTTATTGTTATTGGTAAGCCAGAGCTACTTGTTTATGATACATTCGGAGGAACTTTTCCAAAGCCACATCCTAAAGGTAGCTGGGCTTAGAAATATGATAGCACCCTAAGATTGAGCAGCAGGGAATTAAGTTTGTCTAATATCTTCTGCTTTGGAAAGGTGTTTTTATGACCAGTGGTAAAACTACAGAAGCTCTGATTCTACCACTCCTTTTCTCTTAACACTTAATAATTTGGATATTTTAAAACATTATTTATTCACCTCAAATTTTAGTGATTTATAATTTCCACGTCCATTTACTTACAGACCACTCGTTTACCCGTGCATAGACTGCTGGTCAACATCAAGCATTTTTGTCTTTCTTGTAAGAGAGCTGCAGTGTAGACTTTACAGGTTGACAGCGTGGCAGATGAATAGATGAAGACTCAATTCATAATCACACGTGTATTTGAACAAATGAGACAAAGATTTTGTCATCTGGTTATCTGAGGAATATTTTTCCTCCATGAAAGGTGATAGCATGGTATTTCTGGATTGTTAACTAAAATGTCTACACCTACTATGTGCTGCAGAATCTAAAGTAAAAATGAGCTTTTGTGCTAATGCTAGAAGTCTATGGGGGTATGCTCAAATTAGTACTCTACAGGTGTTCAACCAGACCTACGGCTGGATCTGCAGACTAAGAACCAGGAAGCCAGAAAGATGACAATGACAATAATAACAACAAGTCACATTTACTGAGGTCTTCCCGTGCCACGGTAGCGCGTGTTGTGCTTTGCAAGGGTTATTTAATGGAATACACTTAACATCCCTATGAGGTGACTATCATACATATTCCTAGTTCAAAGAGGAAAGGCAAGGCTCACAGAGATCAAGAAATTTGCCCAAAGTCACAAGTCTGGTCTGTGGCGGATCTGTCTGATTCCAGAGCTCTCAACCACCAGCCAGGTAGTCTACCCACCTATCTTAGGTGTATGAACTGAGGCCCAGAGGGCTATGGCACAGCCAGTGAGTTGCAGAGCTGGATATATTTGAACATATATATTAGGTAGAAGCTAAACTACAGAACAATTATAGTAACATAATTATCCTTTAGTGAAAAATTAATGGGACTCTGGGCTAGCTAGAAAGTAATTAGTAGATTACAACAGAAATTAAGGTTAACATTCTACCCAGGCATGAAAAGGTGAATAGGAGAGCTGGAGAGAAGGTTAATAATTCTCAGAGTCCACACTGCATTGGCGAGAGGTAGATTTGATCTTGAATGACTATTACTAATAACCACACAGACATGGGCTTCATTAGGAAAACAAATTTCCTGATCTAAATGAAATCTGCCTAAAACAGTTCATTCTCTGCCCCCTGCCCCCATTCCTTTCTCTTTTGTTCTGATGTATGGTGATCAAAGCAATTTTCTGACAACTAATTCAACTCCTCAAATATATGGTTATAAATAAGGTTATCAATTATTACATGAAGTATAGCTTCCATTAATACACTGACAATCTTTTTTCAACAGTGTCTTAAGTGATTTTGGTTATTGTAAATCAGTTCTTCTTGGCCTGAGCAACTTTAGAAAAACCAAAAGAACTTTTACCTAAATGAAACATTCCAGTGCACGAGGAGGCTCATTCTGCAGTGTTCCCAATCTCTAGAAGGCTCTGCCTGTGTCCACTATGGCCCTGCCACCGCACACGCCTGGCCCTAAATCACAGCCGTTTTAAGGGAACCTGATAATGTCCCTTTAGATTTTTGAAGAATGGACAGGAAGTAAGACGTGACAGCAGAGCCTAGTGAATAGGAGAACAAAAGAGCTCTTGGACCTGACCAGACAGTCTGAGCTGAGTAACCCAGCAACCTTAAGCCTAAGTAAGCAGCAGCTGCCAGCGTGTTTAATCAACATCAAACATTTACTGAACTTCCACGATGTGCTCAGGACACTCTGAACTTGGACAAAAGAAATCAGACATGATTTCCACCTTCAAAAAACCTGTGGGAGGACATGTCATAACTGCTGTGTAATAGGTGCCTTCCAGGCCAGCGACTTGAGGTAAAGTCAGGTAGTGGGCAGGTAGATACCACTAAGCCCTGGCTGGGCCCTGCCAGCTTTTCCACAGGAAACTCACCCAAATCTCTTCTTCTGGCTCCCAAAGGTTAGAGGCTCAGGGGTATATCACAAAATGCCTACTTCCTCCACATTCCCACGTGGCCTGTGTGGTTTCTATCCTGTCACAGTGCTCTTGCAACCTCTCATGTACCTAGGTGAGGGGCCTCACCTAGTGTCCTGGGCATCTGTCTGCTGTTGCCCAACAAGGATGTTCCCAGGAGGAGGCCATCCCCGTAGTGTATGTCCCCACCCTTCTACTCCTGATGGACCCAGCACAGAAAACAAATGTGGAGAAGCATTTTTTCTCACCAGCATTGCGTCTTGTATCAAGACACAAAGCAGCCCTTAACTTCTATCCTTTAGGTTTTCTACTGAAATTTGATGGTGGAAATTTTCATTTCAGTGGCTCTTGATTCAGCTGCCATATTCCTAACATTCAGGCACTTGTCTGAAGAGAACCAAAGTGTCACCATGCCTCTGGGCACCCAATGTCTCTCCCTTGCAGCGCTGAGTATTATCACCAATCCCCGCTCTCTCTTCAGTTGTGGCGAGCTCCTTTTCTATCAGTACCATTCTGGAGTGGATTCACAAGCATCCCTTGTTACTGGAGGGCCAATGCAGTCTTAGACCAGAGGTTTTCCATTAGCTCTAATAAGTCCATGTATGCTTCCCAAGAAACTCCTTTGTTTTGTGCAAATCAAGCCCCCGTGGTGGACCTCACGCATTAAATTCAGATCTGTTTGCGACAGCTGTCAGTGTGACATATCACAGCTCAGACATGCACATTAGGATCCTCCAGACACTGGTTAATTATATATGAAGATTCTATACCATATCTTCTATTTTGCTGTTTCAGATAAAGGGATCTTCATTATCCAAAGTGAGAACCTCGAGAAATGCATTCAAGCTGGCAAATCTACACTGACCCTGGAGAGTTGCAAACCACCCAACAAGTACATGCTGTGGAAGTGGGTTTCAAACCACCGCCTCTTTAACATCGGAGGCAGCGGCTGCCTGGGCCTGAATGTGTCTAATCCAGAGCAGCCGCTGAGCATATACGAGTGTGATTCCACCCACATTTCCTTGAAGTGGCGCTGTAACAGGAAGATGATCACCGGCCCGCTCCAGTACATGGTCCAGGTGAAGCACGACAACACGCTTGTGGCCTCCTGGAAATATCATCATAAGTGGGTTTCCTATACGTCAGGCGGTGGAGGCATTTGTGAATATCTGCACAAAGGTAAAAAAGAATTTCAACCAAAGTACACATGAAGTGATATGTTTAGCAAGTTTGCCCATAAGTAAAGATTTGTAAAATATATGAAAGAGGTACACAGCACCTAGAACCTCCAGACACTTCTACTAAACACAATTTAGTTGCTTACTCGCTCATTGTAAAAAGATTACTGGAGTCTTGGAATGGGCTTGCTAAATTCTGCTAAAGAAGCAGAACTGCGAATTTAAAGGTATTAGAGGAGAAAACACTTAAATAACTTTGGGAATCAATGGAAAGGAGAAAGAGGGAGAAAGAAAATAAAAATAGAAGGAAAAGATTTTTTGAAGTTAGACTTTCAGGATGAAAATAAGAGCCACTCCTGTCAATATTTCTTTTATTGTAGAAACTTTGTCCCATGTAGAGAGTGTGTCTGCAGGGCACCTCAGTGCCTCCTAAGGCCTGGCTGGCGTTCGTGTGGTGGTCATGTTACAAGGCATTTATTTATTTATTTTTTTTTTTAAAGATTTTTTTGATGTGGACCATTTTTAAAGTCTTTATTGAATTTGTTACAATACCGCTTCTGTTTCTTGTTTTGGTTTTTTGGCCCCGAGGCACGTGGGATCTTAGCTCCCCGACCAGGGATCAAACCCACACCCCCTGCATTGGAAGGCAAAGTCTTAACCACTGGACTGCCAGGGAAGTCCCATGTTACAAGGCATTTAAAGGCAGACTATTGTCAGGGGTTATTTGGTGTGTGCCGGGGAGCAAGAAAGCATGGTTTTGGTGGCGGGTAGGGGGAGGTGTTTTCATTTTCCATAGTTCTGTGATATTTGGTATTTTTAAACAGAGAAAGAAAGCAGCTTAGTTCTGAAATTCTGAAACCTCAAACCTGTTTGTCAGGTTTTGTTTTGTAGCTCTCTTCATTCATTCATCCACCCATTCACCGTCCATCACGCATTCATTGAACACTGACTTTCTGTGCCGGGCATCTGATTTACAAAGGCCAACAGGACAGGTGTGGTCCCTGCCCTCGTGGTGCTCTGTAGAATTATGGCTTAATAAGAGCTTCTATTTCTAAGAACTCTAGGAAGCAGAGCAAGGAGCTACTGAGATCTAAAGCAAGACTTTCTCCCGTACCTGCGAGAAATGAGTAAAGAGAGACAGAGCCAAGAGCAAGTCATTTTCAGGACTCACTACAATAAAGCAAGCGCTGCAAACCAGCACTCTGAATAATCTACAGTTCTAAGGAAGAACTCAGCATTTTGTTCCAGGTTAACATTTTAGCCATATGCCCACACTCACAATGCCTGCAGAGGAAGACTGAGTAGAAGGCAGAGGATGGAAACAAGAGGATGTGTCCTGGTATACCAGTAGTTCCTAACAGCCTCAACCTCTAGGGCTGATGGTGTGGAGTGAGCTCAGGCAACACCCTTCCCCCACCAGCTGTGGGAGAGGGTGGGGATCTCCACAGCCAGCCCTTTCGCTCCAGGACCTACTGATTTAACTGAGGGTGGCCCTGATCCCCCTCACTATAGAAAGCCCCAGCTGAGTCATGAAAAGTTGTTGTTTCCTGCTTAAGGCCAAGGACGACTGATCATTGAAATACTCTGAGGGAGCAGCCAGCCGGCCACTCAGCAGGGCCATCTTTCTCCTAGACCACTGCAGGGGCCTCCAGCCGGGCATCCACTTTGCCCTCTCTCTGTGTACATTCTGTTTGCCACTGTGCACCCCGTGAGTCTTTAAAACTCGGATCATGTGACTTTCCCATTGAAAACCCACTGATGACTTCCCACCGCCTTCAGGGTAAAGGTCAAAGCCCATGATGTGGCAGAGCCGGCCCTCTGTGAGCTGACGCTCCAGTGCCCTTCCTGGTTCTGCTTCGCACTGGGCCTCCCTCCTCCTCCCCGTCCACCCCGCACGGTTCTTGTCGCAGGTCCCCCGTACTTGCTGCTCCTTATGCCCCAAGAACTCTTTTCCAAAGACTTAAACCTCCCTTCCCCCGGTTCTTATTCAGAGGCCTTCCCTGACCACCTTATCAAAAATAGTGCCTCCACCCCTTCCCACACACACACACACACACACACACACACACACACAGTCATTCTGTTCTTACAGTATTTTGTTTTTCTTCATGGTACTTATCACTACCTGAAATGACATGTTTGCTTGTACATTTGCGTTCTCTTTTTTTCTCCCCACTAGAACAGAAGCTCCATATGAAAGCCAACTTTTACTCATTTGTTCACTATTACATCATATACCCAGTGCTGGACACATTAAATGCTCAACAGATGTCTGCTGAATGAATAAATTAATAAATGCCTATGAACCTCGAGATTCAGATGCTGATGGCTGATGTATTTGGGGACTGGAAGATATTTTAAAGTGAAATCTCCAACTATACACAATATCTTGAAATAACCAATAATGGAAAAGAATCTGAAGCTGTATACCTGAAACTAACACAATATTGTAAATCAACTATAGTTAAATAAAAATAATAATAATAGATAAATTTTTTCTTCTCATCCATTCACAAATATGTATGCTACTGTAGCAGTGCACCATAGTGAATAAACCAGGAGATAAACATACAAACAAACGATTTATCAGCATCTCCCCTGAACACAGCACTCAGCCTTGCACTTTTCCATACACTAGACACTGAGGTCCTGAGAGTTCACTGTGGTAAAGCGAGGGCCTTGCCCAGTGTAGGTTTTCAGTCGATAAAAAATGCATTCACTTTATGACAGTTTCCAAAGATAAAGCTGACATACTACTTATTTGACTTTGTCCTTTTCTTTCTCCTAGATTTGTATACAATCAAAGGGAACGCCCACGGGACACCGTGCATGTTTCCCTTCCAGTATAACCGGCAGTGGCATCATGAATGTACCCGGGAAGGGCGGGAAGACAACTTGCTGTGGTGTGCAACGACCAGCCGATACGAAAGAGATGAGAAGTGGGGATTTTGCCCAGATCCCAGTAAGAATAAAATCTAGTCTTCCCCATATGTCATGAAGGAATCAAGGATGATTAGAAAGTTATTGTATCTAAAGGAAAGCACTGAGATTGATCTACTAAAATCTGAATAAGCTCTTTGATTCCATTTATCCAGACTTTGATTTTGTGTTTGTTTTTGCCTTGAAAAGACAATTCTGATGTATATTCCTTTTTTTCCTTAAGTTCAAAAGATGTTAATTAGCCGTTCCTCATTAAGTTCAGTACATAAGGATGCTTTAACCAGAATCAAATTATAATACTCTGTGATCTCATTAATCCCAGCTTCCAGGCAGGATACTTCAAACAAACCTGAATGCATATAAAGCTCAGTTATCCTTCCAATCCACTCCCTCTTATGAGCTGCCTTAACTTCTCCATGTCCTGACTGCTTGCCTTGCCCATTGTCAAGTCCAGGCATCAGCTGGCCCTTGATGATCTTTTTAAAATCGCAGTCACCCTCGTTATTTCTCGACAATGAGTTCTTGTCTTGATTCCCTTTCCTTGTTACTCGATTTCTAGCTATAACCTCAAAATCTTTTTCTCTTCTTAACCCGATTTTCAAGGTCCAATGACAGCTGCAATGTTCTAAATTTTTTTTTGTCAGTTAGTACTTTATTATTATTATTATTTTTTTAAATAGAGAGGTATCTTTATTTATTTATTTTTGGCTGTGTTGGGTCTTCGTTTCTGTGCAAGGGCTTTCTCTAGTTGCGGCAAGCAGGGGCCACTCTTCATTGCGGTGCGCGGGCCTCTCACTATCGCGGCCTCTCCTGTTGGGGAGCACAGGCTCCAGACGCGCAGGCTCAGTAATTGTGGCTCACGGGCCCAGCTGCTCTGCGGCATGTGGGATCCTCCCAGACCAGGGCTCGAACCCGTGTCCCCCGCATTAGCAGGCAGATTCTCAACCACTGCGCCACCAGGGAAGCCCAGTACTTTATTATTTTATTGTATTTTCATTTAGCTTAAAGGTTTCCAGTGGTTCTTAAGTATTGGGGGTTATTTATATACACCTACTACTTCCTATATTCAATTTCCTTCACCTTGGTTTCTGCAAGGCAGAGAATATAGCTTTTATAATCTCTTCATGTTCCATGCCTACATTCCCTCCACATAGTTAACAAAATGCCACAAAGAAATTGAAACAAAAAGAAATTGAAGAGATTAACTCCAAAGAATCTGATTTATAAATTGCCTGTTGAATTGTTTTCTAATCTAAGAGCCAGTACAGCTTAGTGAATAAGAAAGAGTGTAGGTTTTGAAATTGGAAAGACCAAGTTTGGAGTCCTGCTTCTTCCCAACAATGAGATCCTGAGTCTCAGCTTCCTCATTATAAAATGGAGATAATAACAGTACCTATTCGGGTTATTGAGAGGATACAATTAGATGATGCATCTAAGCCACTTATCATAGTACCTGGTACTCACCAGGATTATCATCATCATCATCATATCATCATCAGGCCTAACTTATCCTTTCAGCATGTGCTTCTGAATCAATGATCCTACCTCTTTATTATCTGTCAACAGCACTAAACTAAGCATAGTGTTGTTAGGACTTAGGACCCTCTCTTCAAAGAACTTGGCCTCTAGATGGAATACAGGATAGACAGATTTGCTCCATGCCTGGAAATGCAGACTATATTTGACATGATGCTCTAGAATCACCTGGGGGATAGTTTAAAACATATATCCTCGCCCAGTCCCAGAGATGCAGTGAGCATTTGCATTTTTGACAAGTGACCCAGGTGATCCTGTGGCAGATAATTCTTCATCAGACAATTCATAATATGCAGGTAGTTCTATGCAACATACATCTGTATACAGGGGTGATGTCAAGACATTTAGCAACCAGTCTAGTATGAGCTCTTGGTCAATCCAAGTGGAGACCTTAATGTGGAGGTTAGGAGTCCCAGAGGCCCACTGCTGGTATTAACCCCTTATCTGCTGTAATGGGAGGGGATGCTGAGGCAGAAAGGGGCACTTGAGGAGCTCAGGGCAGCAGCTCTTCACCAACCAGCATGAAAGTATTTCATCATTTATTAACTGTCAGATCATCAGCCTTCTCTATCTGAATCTGAATGTCTGTATGGAGGTGTACGTGCATGTAATCCCTACACTCCTTGGATTCTTGAGTCAGATGTCACATTATTTACATCATCTTCTCTTTCCATTTCCATCTCCAGTAGATGTCATTATTAAAAGTAAACAAACCAATACTAATAAGATTAACATGTATTTCACATGGCCCTGATACTATGTTTTAAACTACACTATTCTCCTTGAGATCCTTTGAAGAGCACTGTCACCATGCTCTGTCACTTTAGCCAGTTATGGTTTCCCAGGTGGAAGCCTGGGTTTAGTTGTGCCCAGGGCTTTTCAGTCCCTGGACTATCTATTTGTTCAGCTTCCTACAGTTCAGAAGCATCCTCCACTTGACAGCCTGCCAGATTCCAACTCTCCTAACCTTTACCACAACCAGCAGAGAGCATGTTTATTTGTGCAGTGCTAAATTACAGTTCCAGTTTTCTTCCTTTCTTGTTACTTTTGGTTCCTGGTGGCCAACTTAACTCAAAATGATGTGCCAGAGACTGGAATCTGAGCAAGCAGATAGCTCTGTCCATGGGGTCAAAAAGTGGACAGAACAGAGAGGAGTGAGTACATTAAAGCAAAGATTCATACTTCTGTATCTCATCTTTCTTGCACAGAAATTTTTTAGTATCTCAATGTAGAATGATGCCTTTTTTTAAAAACGTTGATTGTAAGTAAGCACAATGTAAATTTAGTGCTAATAAACACATACAAAAACACACTAGCAGGGAGGGATATGATAAAACATCTGTCACTATAGATCTTCTAGAACAAGGATGATATAGAGGAATCTTTCTGGGTTTGTTTAGAGGCAGTTCTGTGTCATACTATGTCCGTCCTGGTTGTGTGTCTTACATAGCTGGAGAGTCAGGCTTAGTTAGTTTGAGATATTTTTAGGGTACCAACCTCTGGGATGATCTGATTGCCCTGGAACCTTATTCACCTGATACAATTTTTATCAGTAACTTGAATGATGTAACAGAGCAGATAGGTACCAATATTGATGTATGAGTGCCAACCTCGGCTTTGTCAGCAGTATTATTACGTGTCTCTTGTCATGCTGCTCTCTCACTCCCGGCAAGGGTCATACAAACCTCTCTACTCTCCCCTGACTTCTAACCCTACCCTACATTCTCCTTCCCAACTCTTAAGAGATGACCTCAATCCCTACCTCTCAAAGAAAACAGGATCCATCAGAAGGGAAGTTTTGACAACTTCCTGCTCCCAAACCTTTAAGCCTACCTGGGTTTGCACCCATCTCCTTTTTCTCCTTCCTGTGCAATAGTGGTCCTCCTCCTACCTAGGGCAAATCTCGCCATCTGGACTCTGGAGCCTCCCGTCCAATCTTCTCCAACTTGTATCTCAGTGTTCCTCAAAGTGTGGTTCCAGCAGCATCAGCATTCTCTGAGAACTTGCTAGAAATGCAAATTACCAGCCACATCCCAGACACCTATATCAGACATTCTAGAAGTACAGCCCCAGCAATCTGTGTTTTAACAAGACTTCTAGGTGATTCCAATGCACACTCTTACTCTAACATAGATGAATGATGCATCCTTCTCATTAGCAGTTAAACCTACTCACGTCTTAAAATAACATCTTAAAATAATACAACTCCTTCATCTCCACTTCAGCCTCCTGAAAATACCTATCTCTCTCATCCCCTGCATAGACAGACTTCTCAAAAGAATTGTCTACACCCCTTCACCTTGCTTTCGTTCCTCAGAGCACTGTCTCTTCTTGGCTTCTATGAAAATGTATGCCTGACCTCCATTTCCACAAACCATTCATTCACTCTTTTCCACAAATATGTATTGAACACCTGCTATGCACCAAGCACTCAGCTGGGTGCTGTGATTATAACCACAAATGTGAAAGATGAAAGTCATGGTGCCTGCCCTAATGAAGTTCACATTCAAGTGAATGCTGCTGAAGGGCCTGATTTGACAAGGTCTGAAACTAAGTGTTTGTTGGATCTGGCAACATGGAGGTCATTGATGGCCTTGACAAGATATACTCTAGTTACCCGATTGAGTGGGTTAAAGAGTAAATAGAAAAACAGAAGAGGAAGGAAGGAACACTTCCCGATTCATTTTATGAGGCCAGTATTACCATGGTACTGAAACTAAAGACATCACAAGAAAAGAAAACTACAGACTAATATCTCTTATGAATATACATGCAAAAATCCTCAACAAAATACTAGTAAACAGAATCCAACAACATATAAAAAGAATTGTACACCATGACCAACTGGAACTTATCCCAAGAATGTAAGATTGCTTGAAAATCTGAAAATCAATTAATGTAATACCTATATAAATAGGAGAAAGGACACACAATTATCTCAATAGGTGCAGAAAAAACATTTGACAAAACTTTACATCCCTTCATGAAAAAAACAAAACTAAACTAAAAACAGAAGAGAATTTCCTCAACCTGATAAAAGGCATCTCTGAAAAACCCGCAGCCAGCATACTTAATGGTAGAAGACTAGATGCTTTCCCATAAGATCAGGAATAAGACAGACTATCCACTCTCAACACCTCTATTCAACGTTGTACTGGAGGTTCTAGCCTGGGCAAGTAGGCAAGATAATTAAAGTCATCCAGATTGGAAAGGGGGTTGTAAAACTATCTCTATTTGCAGATGACATGATCCTGTATGTATAAAATTTTAAGTAATCCACAAAAAAAACTACTACAACAAATAGACTCATTCACAGGATACAAGATCAATATACAAAAATCAACTGTACTTCAATACTGTAGCAATGAACAATCCAGAAATTAAATTAAGAAAACAAATCAAAAAAGAGACAAAGAGAAAACAAATCCATTTATTGTAACATCCAAAAGGATAAAATCCTTAGGAAAAATTTAACAAAAGACATGAAAAACTTATCTCTAAAAACTACAAAATATTGTTGAAAGAAATTAAAGAAAATTAAATAAATGGAAAGACATTCCATGTTCATGTGATCGAGGACTTAATATTGCTAAGATGGCACTACTACAGCAATCTTTATCAAAATCCTAACTGACTCCTTTGTGGAAATTGACAGGCTCATCCTAAAATTCACATGGAAATTCAAAGGACCCAGAAGAACCAAAATAATCATGAAAAGGAAGAACAAAGTTGGAGGACTTACACTTCTCATTTTCAAAACTTATGCAAAGCAACTGTAATCAAGACAATGTGATACTGTCAAAATGGAATAAAATCGAGAGGCCACACTTACGATTAATTGATTTTTGACAAGGATGCCAAGACAATTCAATGGGGAAACAATAGTCTTTTCAAAAAATGGTGCAGGGAAACTGGATTCCACATTCAAAATAATAAAATTAAACTCCTATCTCTCACCTTATAAAAAGATTAACTCAAAATAGATTTTAAAAATGTACATGGAAGAGATAAAACTATAAAACTCTTACAAGAATACATAGGGGTAAATCTTCATGATCTTGAAAATGCAATGAATTCTTAGATATGACACCAAAATGCAAGCAACAAAAGAAAAAAATAGATAAGTTGAACTTCATCAAAATCAAAATTTTTTGTGTTTCAAAGGACACAGTCAAGAAAGTGAAAAGACAACCCACAGAATGGGGTAAAATATTTGCAAATCAGATATCTAATAAGGGACCTATATCTAGAATATATAAAGAACTCATAACTCAATAATAAAAAGACAAAAATCCCAGTTTAAACATGGGTAAAGTGTCTGAATAGACATTTTTCCAAAAAAAGATTTACAAATGGCCAATAACCACATGAAAAGATGCTCAGTATCATTAGCCATCAGGGAAATTCAAACAAAAACCACAGTGAGATACCACTTTACATCCCACAGAATGGCTAAAATCAAAGAGACAGACAATAACAAATGCCGACAAGAATATAGAGAAATTGGAACTCTCATCCACTGCTGGAAGGATTGTAAAAGGATACAGCTGCTTTGGAAAACAGTCTGTCAGTTCCTTAAAAGGTCAAACATTGGGTTACCATATGACCCCTAATTCTACTCCTAAGTATATATCCAGGAGAAATGAAAACATATACCTACACAAAAACCTTTACACAAATGCTTATAGCAACATTATTTATAATAGCCAAAAAATAGAAACAACCCAAATGTCTACCTATTGATGAATGCATAAATAACATGTAGTATACCCAGTAGTATTTAATGGGATATTATTGGGCAATGTAAAGAAATGAAGTACTGGTACATGCTACAACATGGATGACCCTTGGAAACATTATGCTAAATGAAAGAAGCCAGTCACAAAAAGATCACACACTGTATAATTCCACTTATATGAAATGTTCAGAATAAGCAAATCTATAGAGACAGACACTAGCTTAGTGGTTGCCTTGGGCTGGAGGTAGGGGTGCGGACTGAGGGAAGAATGGTAAGTGACTGCTAATGGGAATTGGGTTCCCACAAAAATGTTCTAAACTTGATTGTGGTGATAGTTGCACAATGCTTTGAATATACTAAAAACCATTGAACTGTATACTTTAAATGGGTGAGTTATATGGCATGTTAATTATATCTCAGTGAAACTGTTTTTTTTAAAGAGTAAATGAGAGATGAGAAATTGGAGACAGCATACGTATAAAAATATGTGATTAATGGGGGTAGAGAAAAGGCAGAGACTACGATGGCGAGGCCAAGGGAGGGAGTTTTTTGTTTCTTGTCTTTTAAGGATGAGAGCTGCTAGGTCATCTTTGAATGCATCTGGAAAGGATCTAACAGAAAGAGGTTGAGGATGCAGGAAAGTGAAACAATTGGTGAAATAAATATGGTCTCTCAGAAGGCAGAAGGAAGTAGGGTCCAGATCATAGATGGACAGACTGACCTTTTACGGATGTAAAGACAACTTCTCCATGGGAGGGAAGAAGGAGAGGATAGTACAGGTCCAAGAAGGTTGATGGATTAAGTGATGGGGAAAATGAGGAGAAACTAGTCCAGTGGCTGTGGACTTTCTCTGAAGAGGGGGAAGAAAGAGTGAGAGGTTTGGACAACAGGAAAGGTGTGAAATGAACACTGTGGCTGCTGGGAGAGCAAGCGTATTAGGGAAAACCGGTAATGTTTCCAGGAAGTATCGGGGGTGGTTGATAATGAACCCATCAGATGACTTTCCTTGGCAGTGCTCATCTGTTGGATGCAGGCACGGAGCAGGCAGATGATTGGGTTCCTCTGCTGGAACGCACTCCATAAAGTCACTAATGGACTCAGTCCTCATCTTACTGAAAGATTCAACAACGTGTAACAAACTGACACCATCTCTTTCCTTGGGCTTCTGGGACCCATACCTACTAGTTTTCCTCTTTCCTTTGTGGCCACCACTTCTCAGCTTCCTTTGATAGCATAGTCTCCTCTGCCTAACTGCCTTTAAATTCTGATGGGCAAGCTTGGGAAATAACATGAAAAAGACGGAACACGGTACCTGCTTTCCTGATACTTAATTTTATCAGGAAAAACAGACAATCAATAAGCAATCCCATAACGCGTCATTTAATCTCAACCGTGATCAGGGCTACCAAGGAGCATGTAAGGCATTGGGGATGAACAGCAGGAAGTCCTGACTTGGTTTGGTATCCCTTTTACATGCGATCTACCAACAAAGCACTTTTTAGGGAGCAGATATTCAATAACTATTTGCTGAGTGTATGAAAGACCAAAGAGAGAGAAAAATAGTACCTTTGTAGCCTGGAGTTGCTCGAATAGTATAAGAGTTCTTTTTTTTAAAAGAATTCAACCATTTTTTAAAGTGGCAGGAAAGATACACCTGGGACAATGACAAAGCTGCATCCTTAGGGATGACAAAAAAGCCATATTAATAGAGAAGGAGAAATGGCTGCATCTCAGTCATAATCTATAATAAAATCGGTGTTGACATGAATATACTTCAGTTCATTAGAAGAAAGGTGTATTTTGAAAGGGGAAAAAAATCACTATCATGCAAAAGATTTTGGCAATCTTTCTTCAAACAGTAGGAGATGCAAAGATATATAGGACATAGTTGCTTCCTTCAAGGAGCTCAGAATTTAGCGACAGAAGAGATAATATAAAGACAACCAAAGATGCAAAGAAATATAACAATCTGATGGTATCCCTTAGATTAGAATTTTTCAAGAAAAAGTAAATGTACCAGCCTGCAATTTTCAGTGGCTTAGAAGCAGAAGTTAGTTATGAATAAGCAAGAGGATTAAGAGTAAATACACGCAAATGCCCCAGGCCAGGACGGGACCCTGTGGCAAGGGAGTTCCCGGGGGACAGTCTCCGAGGCCAAGATGAGCATGCAGGAGGCCCCCTGGGGAGGGGTCTCAGGATCGAAGGGAAGAGAGCAGGATTGCACAAGACGGTGATGCAGGGCTGGTGACTCCCCACACTGACCCACAAGGAGTTCTCAGGCTGGATTTGCCCCTAGTTGGGGTGAGAGGAGGGGTCTTATAGCCCTGCACTGACCAGTCATGGTTTGCAGACTGCCCTTAGGAAGGGAGAGTGATATTGGGCAAAGAGCCTCTTCAGCCAAGGCAATCCTTGAAGAAGGCTTCATGTTGAGAGGTGTCTGCTGGCAGCTGGGGAAATAAAGCCTTTGGTCCTGAAGGGAGATCAGAAGAACACATCACAGTGCCCAGGCCCAAGGTGGCACTTTCATTCCACTTGTTACCATGAAATCTTCAAATCAGATCCATGGAGTCACATGCAGCCCATCTAGAGATGCAAAGAGAGGACTTGTGTCTGACAGCACAGAAATACAAATTCTTATATTTTAGTTAAAACCAAATTTTAATGACAAATGGACTGCCTTGTTAGAAGAATATGGGCACCTTTTGCAAACATTTGACCGGGAGTTTCCTTTTGATTAACCTTAAGAACTGGCACAGATAACACAAAGCCAGGGGAAATCTAACAAAACTGGGTAATGTAATTTGTAGCACAGACAGGATCACCTGCAAGCCTCTCATCTTAACTGTTTAATGTATAGAATTCAGGCAGATTTCTGCAAAAGGCTGTTTTATGTAGCTTAATCCATGTCCTGTTGAAAGGGCAGGACCAACTCTCGGCAAAAATGGGAATGAGATCAACTGAAGTGTCCTCTGAACCTTTTCTTATCATGGCATGGCTTACCATGGAGGCTTATAATTAGGACTTATTATCAAATCTTTACCCAAGGCAGTAGATGAGAGGCAGGTACCCTATACCCAGATCTCTCCTTTTGACATCCTCCTCCTATCTCCCCTTCTGACATCCTACTATCTTCTAGTAGCCAAAGGCTACTCATACCTGCTCTCCTTGGGAAGTGCTTCAAATGATTTCTTTCAAGCCAGGGTTCCCCAGTGTTTGCTTTGTGAACCATTTGCATTAGAATCAGTAATACGTTGGAAAGTCAGCTTTCTGAATCCCACCCCTGACCTTCCAATTCAAAATCTCTGAGACTGAGAACCAGGAACCTGTGGTTTTTTTAAGAAGCTGGCTAAATGATTTTTATGCACACTGAAATTGTAAACACTCCCCTGTTCCTCTTTCATGGCCTCAGCTCTCACACGGGATGAACAGGGCTAAACTGATGTCTGATAATGCTTAGTGTGCTGTCCATCTCATGGATGGCGTAGCTTTTCAACGAAGACGGTCTCTAAGGATTCAAACTCAATGGGGAAATTTCTGCCACCAGGGCAAGATGATTACTGAAGATGTCCTCCTCCCTTTCTCTTCCTCTTCCTACAGTTTTCCTCGGTGATAGACTTGTCTTCTTGGTGCTAGATCCTCCTTCAATCTTGGATCCTTCTATAAATACATGTGTCAGTCAGGAAACTCTGTAGACAACCTTAGATTTATGTAATAACTTCTCCTTAACTAACTCAGTTCTGGGAAGGCACATTGCAACCAGACATGAAAACAAACTTCCCACATTCCCAAGGGAGCCATCTAACTAAGTATTGTGGGGAAAAGAAAACAAAAAAGATTTCATTGTCAAATAAGTTTGAAGTATACTGAATTAAAATTAAGCTGTTTATTAGAGAACTTCTCAGAGCCTTTAATATGCTGTTGTATATTATGAATTCCCCAGAGGAGGCTACATGTGCACTATGTCCCAGCTTTTCTTGGAGAGCTTTTGAAGTTGTAATACTCTGTGGATTGTACTTCGGGAAAAGTTGTGCTAGATTTTAGCAGATTGTCTGACCATCAGTTACACTCATGCTGTAGCATGGTTCACATTGTCTACATTATGAAATTCTTTGGCTGAGTTTGATTTCAGGTAATTTTTATGGCTGCTTAGGTTCACCTTAGGGTTTGATTTAAAATTTCAGCAAAAGCACCCAAAGTAGGTCTTCATTTTCTGTTATTTCAATAAACTTCAGATTCCAGATCCACGTTTCATATTTTATTAAATTTACTTTTAAGCAAACTACACAATCCTTGGCCAATGTTTTGCAAGTGGATTTTGCTTCTCCTCCTTTTGACTGAAAGAACTGTCTTAAACTAAATATCAGTGCTCCCGTTCTCAATGTTTATTTGAACACTTCTGTTCATTTTAGAGTCATGTTTCTACTGTATCCCTTTTATTCCATCTAGCATTTTGGTATTTGCAGGGAAAAGCTTTTTGAAACAATATTTGCATCTATCTCAAATAAATACTTCAGTTTACACAGCTTTCAGTATAAAGTTCTGACTTTAAAGAATTCAGATGTTATTTTCACAAATACCTATACCCCAATTATATTTCCTTCTCTTAAAAATAGCTGATGTCATTTTCCCAGAAAGGATCAGAGCTTCTTTATTGATAATTTCTTGAATTTCCTTTCAATCTTGAACAAGTTTTACCATAAAGTGCTTATGGGAAAACAATGCAGATTTCATCATAAAGACCTAATCAAGAACAGATAAGGGCTCTGTAGTTTTAGGAGTTGCAAGTTGGAATCATGCCATTCAAATTCATCTTAGAAATATATCGTCGTATAGATAAAATAAGATTATAATGTTTTAATGGATTTTGTTTTCAGCATCTACAGAGGTGGGTTGTGACGCTGTCTGGGAGAAGGATCTCAATTCACACATTTGCTACCAATTCAACCTGCTTTCCTCCCTCTCCTGGAGCGAGGCACACTCTTCATGCCAGATGCAAGGAGGTGCTTTATTAAGTATTGCAGATGAGACTGAAGAAAATTTCATAAGGAGTAAGTAGGTGGATGATGCACATTGATGTTGGTACAGTTAAAATGATTGGTGTTTACAGTTATGTCCATGTATGCCAAGATACCTTCTGGAAAAAAAAAGGTCCCTTGGAAAATATTTTTCTGTTATTAACATGGCCCAAACTCACACCCAGAATTTTGAACTGAACCCTGGGCCATTCCATTTGACACCTGGCCGTGCCTCTCTTATTTTCTCCCCCTTGGAAAAGAGAAGTTGAGGCCACAGCAAGGGACCCAGGAGAATTTTCAGCTCCAACAAGTGCATAGGGAGACTTCTAAACTTAAGTCCGAATTCCTGCTTTGCTGGGGAGCTTAGCCATTCCGTTTCCATTTATAAATAATTAAGCTGTTTACTAATTAAACAAAATCTTACCTGTCATCACTGTGTGTAGTAGTAGGGTTTCCAGTGGATGCCAAAGAACTTAAAATTTAATTGGAAAAGCAAAAGCACACACATGTTAACTAACGCTGTAAAGTAATAACATAAACTGCCAAAAGACTGCTAAGGAGCTGGGTCTGATCTATTTCACCTTCTCACCTAAACTCTCTTTTTACTTCTCTTTTATAGATTAAATGTGTTTGTAGACGTGTACATGCAGCATTTAAAAATCTTTCTGAAACATTTGAAAGTGTCACAATATTAGTCACTTTCATTAAAAGTTTCTGATGCTTTTTTCCAAATTATATTGCACATGTTTCTTCTAGAATAACAATAATAAAATCATTCTAGGATAATTTTAAAAGTTCAAGTATACAGAAACAAAATCAAAGGAAAAACCCTCATAGTTCCACAATCCAGAGATAACCATGTTTCTTTTGCAAAAAAACATACAAATGCATGCATAATCCATAGTATCTATGAAAAATGATATTAAATAAAAACATGAGGCAGTTGTTGCACAGAGGTTAGGAACAGGGACCAAAGAGCCACCTGCATGGGTTTGAATCCCACCTCCATCACTTACTAGCAGTGCTAAAGAAGTAAATTAACCTCTCTGTGCCTCAACTTCCCCCCTCTATCAAGTGGAAATAATAACAATACCTACTTTTTGGTGGTGAGAATTACATGTTATAGAACAGGTGAAAATTTAGAAAAGTGCCTGGCACACAAAACAAACACTCAGTATGTGTTAAACATTTAACAGCAACTATGCGCACAGTTTAGTAACATGCTTATGTAATTTACCTGCATAGAATGAACATCTGTCCATGTCTATAAATATAGATCTACATCATGGTTTTTAATGGTTACATAGTGATACAGGTTAGAGATAATATATTTAGCTAATCTCCAAATATTAGATAGGGATAGGTAGATAAAATTCTTTATTTTGTTTTTATTTACTTATTTGTTGCTATGGAAAACCATCCCTCACATACCTTTGTGCATAGATCCCCGATTATTTCTCTCTAAGTTTGTAGAAGTGGATTCACTGGGCGGAAGAGGAAGCACATTTTAAGGCTTTTGAAAGTCATTAATAACTTCTAGAAGGATTGTAACAAATGCATGAACAGTATATGTCTGCCCCTTTCCCCACAGACTTGCAAAAGTGGGAAATTATCACTGAAACTGATCTGAGTGAGTCATATTGCAGGAAAACACCCATTTCCAAAATCATTATTAGCCTGTAATGGTATTTATAGAAAATTTTGTGCACCATTTATGAATTACAATTGTTATCTATTTTGACTGCTAGGATCTTTAATAAGAGAGTTTAGACTTATCAGACTTGAATAAAGATTAAAGGAATAAGATATGTCAGAGACTTTGATTTAAATAACACAATTTTATAATTAGATTTTGGGGACTGTTTAGATTGGGAAAACAGAGGAGTATTCATAAAGACAGAAGCTTGTTCTGACCAAGGTATTTTTTAATGTTGAGAATAGTCTACTGTTTCTTGTTAATCGCTGATGAACATTAACTATGGTATAAGGAATTATCTAAACTGCCACAAATGCCAGGAAATAGCCAAAGGAATTTAAGTTTGCATTTACTATTACAGAATTGTGAGCCAATTTACTTGTAAAGCTAAGTAGACTATTTTTGTACTTTTAAACACAGATTAGAAATTATACAATGATTTTTTTATATGTACTGTCAAAACAGTCACACAGAGGGTATTCAAAATAACTCTAAGGTAAGAATAATTAATACTTAAATATTTTAAGTAGATTACTTGAAAGCATCACTTGGTACTTACCCCGATATGAAATGTGGAAATTTCTCCATCTTGTCAATCCATCTTCCATTCTGCCTTCTGTCATGATGACACCAGTTTTGATTTAATCAAATGGTGCTATTGGAAGGACTAACCAAATAGACATTAGGAAGAGACTTGTGTTTATGCCCCAGAAACTTGGAAAGGCAGGGCCCATGAATGTTATGCTGTTTCTGTCCAGTGATTTCAGGAATCTCAAAATTATAAAGCACCTTTTTCTCTTTCCTTAAAGGTTTAGCTTCTTCCAGTTTTCCACTGTTGTTTCGAAATACCCAATCACAGAAGGTGCTGCAGCCTTGTGATGTGAATGCACTAATCTTTACAACCTTGGTGACCATACAATCGATCATCCAAACTGAGACCCTTTGAAGAGTAAAAGGTTCTGCCATCAATACTTATTCTGGAACTACCAGCATAAGCCATGAATTTTCCAGGCAAACTGGGACATACAGTCACCCTATTTATAACTCTTATCTGTCAGGGTCTCAGTCTCAGGCAGGGCCCCTGCATCTGGCTCAGAATAAATTGGGTTCTGAAGCAGATGAATCATAAGGGATCAATGCTCTCCTTTATAGATTAGAAGATTCAATGGCAACATTTGAAAGTGTCACAAAATTAGTTATTCACTAAAGTCTCTGACACTGTTTTTTCCCCAAATATTACAGCACGCGTGGTACATGTTTGTTCTAGAGTAATTTTTTAAAGTTCAGGTGCACAAAAAGGAAAACCGAAGAAAAATTTCCCCTAATTCTACAATTTTGATAAGCATATTTTTCTACACAAGCATGTCAATGCACATGTTTCTACATAGCATTGATAACAAAACTGGAATTGAATTAAAAGAGGAGGAGCCGAGGCACAATGGTTAGGAGAAGGGGCCCACAGAAAACTTTCTCCCACACCAAGCTGAAGAAGCATTTGCACTGCTCATGGCCCCAGCCTGCTTTTTTTTTTTTTTTAACGTCTTTATTGGAGTATAATTGCTTTACAATGGTGTGTCAGTTTCTGCTTTATAACAAAGTGAATCAGCTATACATATACATATATCCCCATATCTCTTCCCTCTTGTGTCTCCCTCCCTCCTACCCTCCCTATCCCACCCCTCTAGGTGGTCACAAAGCACCGAGCTGATCTCCCTGTGCTATGCGGCTGCTTCCCACTAGCTATCTATTTTACATTTGGTAGTGTATATATGTCCATGCCACTCTCTCACTTTGTCCCAGCTTACCCTTCCACCTCCCTGTGTCCTCAAGTCCATTCTCTAGTAGGTCTGCGTCTTTATTCCCGTCCTGCCCCTAGGTTCTTCATGACCATTTTTTTTCTTTTTTTTAGATTCCATATATATGTGTTAGCATACGGTATTTGTTTTTCTCTTTCTGACATACTTCACTCTGTATGACAGACTCTAGGTCCATCCACCTCACTACAAATAACTCAATTTCATTTCTTTTTATGGCTGAGTAATATTCCATTGTATATATGTGCCACATCTTCTTTATCCATTCATCTGTCGATGGACACTTAGGTTGCTTCCATGTCCTGGCTATTGTAAATAGAGCTGCAATGAACATTGTGGTACATGACTCTTTTTGAATTATGGCTTTCTCAGGGTATATGCCCAGTAGTGGGATTGCTGGGTCATATGGTAGTTCTATTTTTAGTTTTTTAAAGAAAGAACCTCCATACTCTTCTCCATAGTGGCTGTATCAATTTACATTCCCACCAACAGTGCAAGAGGGTTCCCTTTTCTCCACACTCTCTCCAGCATTTATTGTTTGTAGATTTTTTGATGATGGCCATTCTGACTGGTGTGAGGTGATACCTCAGTGTAGTTTTGATTTGCATTTCTCTAATGATTAGTGATGTTGAGCATTCTTTCATGTGTTTGTTGCCAATCTGTATATCTTCTTTGGAGAAATGTCTATTTAGGTCTTCTGCCCATTTTTGGGTTGGCCAACCTGCTGTTGATCCCTCTACGTACTCTGGTCCCTTGGATCATGCTCTCCTCTTGGCCGGACAACCCCCATTGGCTCTCCAACTGGACAGCCCTCCCCCCATTTCTTTAGCATACCTTAAATTTGAGGGCTTGCCTCCCGACACTAACAACACTTAATCTGCCTTCCCCTTCCTAGCCAGACCCCTAAGGAAAAGGTCCTCTAAATTGTTCAATTTTTTAACTATGAAATATTTCAGGAGTATTGACAAGTGTAAACATTACGTCTCTGCACACACATACCCATTATAGAGATTTAATAGCATTTCTTCCTATTCCTCTTTCTCAGGGCCTGAGGTAGCCTGAGCTCAGCATACTTGAGTCCTGAGCCTCCAGATTGAGGCCACCAGACACACGTGGCAAAAAAAAAAGGAAGACAGAGGGGCACTTTGCAGGACTGGCCCTGGGCACTTCCTCCTTCCCCCTCTAAAACCCTCAAGTGGGTAAGCTCACACAGGTCAGATGGTCTCAGATTTGTAACCATGAACTCTTGATGGATTGACGACCGTTGAGAGGCAGCATTCTTGTATGCTTAGATTAAGCACTTCACAGTTGCTGTCAGTGAGCCTTTAGGAGACTGCCATGTTTCTCAGGCTGGCTTTTTTTACTCTGAAGCACCAGTGTGGGGTTTAGTAGCACTTAAACCCTTTTCTGTCATTGCTGGAGTTAATTTATGACTCCATGCCCCAGGAACAGGAAAACAAGAAAGACGTGTAACATTGATTTTTTTTTTGAAGCTCTGTATTTCTCTTATTTCAGAGCACTTTGGCAGTGAAGCAGTGGAAGTATGGATAGGTCTGAATCAGCTAGATGAAAATGCTGGTTGGCAGTGGTCTGATAGAACACCACTCAACTATCTGAACTGGAACCCAGGTACCTGCAGCATTTTGTTTACCTTCAACAGGTGACATCGCCCCACAGCCTAAAATAGCAATATTTCCCACATATATATACAACATGTTATTGTGAAAGTGGCTTATAAACATTTTTAAAGCCTGATTGAATTTCTAAAAGGCATGCTTTTCCGAACGAGAAAATGGAGGCCGAGAAGGTAAGCCAAGGTTGCAGGAGGATTTGGGTCAAAACCAAGATTCTAGTCAGTTGTTTTAAAAATAGCAACAGAGATAAGAAATTAAATCTCAGAAGTAGATGTTTATGTACAGATCGTTTTCGTATATTTTTTCCCTCTCTCCTAGTCAATTTCCTCTCTCTTCAGTTAACCTTTGCCCTCCAAAGATATGATCAATTACTGTCTTACATCAGTATGTCTCACACAAAAAAAGGAAAATTGGTTTTTCTTATGAATTCTAAGTCAATTACATTAACTGTGTAATACAACGCACTCACATTCTGTTTAAATGTGTTTTTTAAAAGATTGTTATAGTTGAACCTTGAATAACTAGAAAATATAATAAAGTACGATTGCATTTTGTGAAAAAATAATAGCAACAGATTGCAAAGTATCTCTCTACCTTAAAACAATAAAATCAGCTGTTGCTATCTTTGGGAAATCATTTCATTGTCATGCCTGGACTTCAACTGCAAAATCATAAATATAACATCTTATAGGATTTACTACATATGCTAAAGAGAAGGGCTGTCTCCTTGATGCTAAAACTACATTTCGGTATATTGAACTAACTGCTTTTGCTTCTAACATTAAGTACACACACATTGTATTTTCAGAAATAAATTTTGAGCCATTTGTTGAATATCACTGTGGAACATTTAATGCATTTATGCCAAATGCCTGGAGAAGTCGGGATTGTGAGTCCACTCTGCCTTACATATGTAAAAAATATCTAAACCATACTGATCACGAAGTAGTTGGTGAGTGTTTTTATTTTAAGCTGTTTTTATGAGTTGCTTACTTGTCCTCTCAATATATTCAAAGTCCTTTATTTTTTGCTAATAATTTATAATTTAAACTTAGCTAAGGCTAGTTTTTATATGAATAAAAATGTGTAACAAGATAAGATCTGTTATTCCAAAGGCACCATGAATTTAATAAATGCATTTAGGTTTTTACTAAAAACTAAAGCAAAATAACCTACGTATAGAAAACATTTTCTCCCTCTCTTTTTAAAAACTTTGCTTTCTTATTCATTCTGTCTTAGAAAAACAAGATATGCTTCATTTTCTATTCTAGTTGAGTTTTATTTATGGTTACCCTAGAAATTAAACATATGAATTAGAAAATAGTTTTATAAAATTCTTTACTTCATGGATCTCCTATCATACTCTATATCTCTTATTAGTAATACTTCCTCCTTGAAATAACAAACAAAACTTTTAGGTGTACCTGAGACTTAAATACCACATAATTACAATCTAGTACCTGAAGCTCAGTTATTTCTATTCTTAAGATCTATTACTTCTTCTTAGTTTCTATGGAATTAATGTCTGAACTCAGGAAGTAGAGATAAAAACACAACCATTTTTAAAGAATCATTACCAGCATAATTAGAAACAACTCTACATTTAAAATAATAATCTGAATTATCTTTCTAAAATATTATCCCTTACAGTTAAGCTTTTTTATTTTATTTTATTTTTTATAGATTTATTTATTTATTTATTTTTTTGCTGTGTTGGGTCTTCGTTGCTGTGCGCGGGCTTTCTCAAGTTGCGGCGAGCAGGGGCTACTCTTTGTCGAGGTGCGCGGGCTTCTCCTTGCCGTGGCTTCTCTTGTTGTGGAGCACGGGCGTGCGGGCTTCAGTAGTTGTGTCTTGCGGGCTCTAGAGCACAGGCTCAGTAGTTGTGGCTCACGGGCTTAGTTGCTCCGCGGCATGTGGGATCTTCCGGGACCAGGGATCTAACCCATGTCCCTTGCATTAGTAGGCAGATTCTTAACCCCTGCACCACCAGGGAAGTCCCCAATTAAGCTTTTTTAAATTGAGGTATAGCTAATTTACGATATTGTGTTAGTTTCAGATGTACAGCAAAGTGATTTTGTTGTATATATATATATATATTCTTTTTCAGATTCTTTTCCATTATAGGTTATGACAAGATACTGAATATAGTTCCCTGTGCTATACAGTAGGTCCTTGCTGTTTATCTATTTTACATATAGCAGTGTGTATCTGTTAATCCCAAACTTCTAATTTATCCCCCCCTTTCTCCTTTGATACCCATAAGTTTGTTTTCAATGTCTGTGAGTCTATTTCTCTTTTATAAATAAGTTCATTTGTATCATTTTTTTAGATTCCACATATAAGTGATATCATATGATATTTGCCTTTGTCTGACTTACTTCATTTAGTATGATAATCTCTAGGTCCATTCATGTTGCTACAAATGGCATTATCTCATTCTTTTTTATGGCTGAGTAGTACTCCATTGTATATATGTACCACATCTTCTTTATCCATTCATGTGTCGATGGACATTTAGGTTGCGTCCATATCTTGGCTACTGTAAATAGTGCTGCTATAAACATTGGGATGCATGTATCTTTTTGAATTAGAGTTTTCATCTTTTCTGGAGTTTTCAGGAGTGGGATTGCAGGATCATATGTTAACTCTATTTTCAGCTTTTTAAGGAACCTCCTTACTGTTCTCTATAATGGTTGTACCAATTTACGTTCCTGCCAACAGTGTAGGAGGGTTCCCTTTTCTCCACACCCTCTTACAATTAAGCTTTAACTTTTATTTTCCTTTAAGTAGCTAAGCCTAAAGATATTGTAGAATATGGGGGTGAGAAGAAGCATATCATCATTTTTTTACGTAGAGATTTTTTCATTATGTCAAGAATGTGCTGACATTGCTATCACTGTTATTGTCCTGTCCCTCCCTCTTTTCCTTTCATTTTCCTGCCTCAATTTCTTCTGTCTTCATTGTTTTTTCTTATGCCCTCCTGCACTGCCTCCTTCTATCCTTTTCTTCAATTTTATTTGCTCTCCTGATCTATTAATAGAGGTCAGAAGACCAGAAATGATGGCAGCTAAGCTAACTTTGTTTGGATTATTTGCTGTTGTTTCAAGTCCAACAAATACTTTTGATGATCTAGTCCAGTGTCTTCCAACTGTGCATCCAGGGTCCCCAGGTTCCTTCCTTATCTCCACCCTTGCGTCAATCAGAGAAGTTCCTCTTTTATCTTTTTATCTTACCTCTAGAGTGAAGTTTAGGGTTCATTTTTTAAAGGGGTTCTGTGACTGTGTTTTTAGGTTGATATTATCTATCTATCTAAATGTTCTAACATTCATCCACTGTGATTCTAATAGCTGTCAGAGTCCTAGAAGCAATTTTAAAAGAATGTCTTGTTTCCCAAATTAGCAGTGAAGTTGTTTCTAACTAAGTTAGTGCTTAAGGGAGGCACCCAGTTGTGGTTAATAAAATAAAGTAAAAATGCTGTCATCAGGCTGGGGGCAAGCTCCTGGAAGAGAAGAGCCAAAGTTGGCATGCACACAGCTGCCTTCCCTGCCAGTGTCAAAGCATCGTGGCATTATTTTGCTGTAAGTCGAACCCAGAGTCCATATGAACCCAGAGGGACATCAGAAGCACTCAGCCTGACCCCCAAAATAAAAGCTATCATCTCTGCTCTAGAGAAAGTGGCCAGAATTTCAGATTCTTTTCAGCTGAGAATAACTATCTACCCCCCCCCACTACTACTGTATATAAAATCCTTTAAAAAGCATTTAAATTGTGTTCCATAATACTCCTTTTTTAGTGTAAAAAGGCTTTTTTAAATGGATAGCTCTAAATGCTATATTTTATATCTAGCCCTGACTCTCACTTTGGTTGTATGACCTTTATCAAGTCTCCTTAACCTCTTTGTGCCTTAGATAGCTCATCTGGAAAATGAAGCACTGAGATCCGTTAGATCCTAGATCCAGATCATAGATGGGATCCTTTTCAAGTCTGAAGATCTAGAATGCTATGATCTATATCTTATTGTACCATACGCTTCTGTTTTTCAAATTTAAAAAATAATCATATATTAATGGTGATTTATATTGGGGTAATAAGTAATGTTAAAACAATTGTGGAAAATAACTTCATTTTTTGTTGGTTCAAAAAGAAAACGATGCTTGGAAATATTATGCTACCCACTGTGAGCCTGGCTGGAATCCCCACAATCGTAATTGCTATCAACTTCAGAAAGAAAAAAAGACCTGGAATGAAGCTTTGCATTCTTGCCAGTCCAATAACAGTGCATTAATAAACATAGATTCGTTAGCAGAAGTGGAGTTTCTTGTAACCCTCCTTGGAGATGGTGAGTGCCAAGTGTCTTTGGTTCAAGAAGTATGAAATATAATGTAGTAACTCTCTTTATTAGTGAAGTTGAAAAGAAATTAAGCTATTTAAAATTGATTCTTTATGGCACATGTATCTGAAATTTCAAATAATATCCAGGAGTGAAAATTCACTGAATTTTTACAAAATACATATTCAGAAACTTTGTAACATCTCATAGATTCCAGATATATTAGATGTTTTCATTTTTTGGGTTTTTTTTAAGGGGGAAAGGTCATTTCCTAAAACTTCTAATTTGAAAAACCTGAACCTGTAATTTAGCATAATGGGCACTAGATAGCAGTAATGTGCTGCGACCATGTAATCCAAGCAATCAAGGAAATTCCTTACAAAAGTGATTAGATTTAAATAACTTTAGCCAGTGAAAATGGGTAATTTATTTGGTGTGGTGTTTTTCAAGCTGTGTAGCATATTCAGGGGTTCCAAGCTCTGAGGCCTCTGCCCTGCTTTACCCACCAGAGCAGATCTGCCCCTACCTATGTCATATATGGACATAGAATTCTGCTGGAAAACATTGAAATCATTGACTGAGATTAAATCTTTTTTTAGTGGAAAAATCCAGCGTCTACTCTATTTCAATGTTAGGTTTTAGTTTGGAGTGAAAACAAAACTCCTTCTGTCATTGTTCCTCACCCTTCACATTTGGGATTGAAAGAATCCTGTGGCTGCCGCTGTGTCAGCGGGGCACTGAAACACTCTCCCAGCCATCGAGGGTCTTTTCGCCCTACCTAGACTGGCAAGCTTTATTTTATTTACTTTTCCAGCAACCCCACTGCTCCTATTCAATGCTTCTAAGAATTTCTGCTCCTTTTTTTTCCTAGCCAAAAGAAAAGGAAGTAAAGCTAGACATCATCAAAAGTTTTTTTTCTAAGTGCCTTTTCTTAATTCGATTGACCTTCCTATTTTTCCTTTATAGAGGTAGAAGAAAAACCAGACTTTTCAGATCTACTTTCCATACTGTAGCACGAACTAACTAGAGTCCCAGCAATCTGACTTGCTTAAGCTTTGTCCTTGCCCTGGCTTTCACTGACACTCTGCCTCACTTATAAGGCCTATATTGAACAGATCTGGATAGATTAAGGGGGGAAAGGTTTAAGCAGGTATTTTATACCAAAACTTAAACAGGTTTCATTCCAAGAAGAAACAAAGAAGAAATCACATACAAAGTGGTATATATTGGTAATAGCCCCTCTGTGTTATCGCCTTTGCAGATACTATGATTCTTGTAAGTAATTTACGTTTATCTCTTGCAGAAAATGCATCAGAAACATGGATTGGTTTGAGCAACAATAAAATTCCAGTTTCCTTTGAATGGTCTGATGGCTCCTCAGTCATCTTTACTAATTGGCACACACTTGAGCCCCAAATTTTTCCAAATAGAAGCCAGCTATGTGTCTCAGCAGAGCAATCTGTAAGTTGATTCATTTGTTCAGTGCTCACTTGGCTGGACTTGTACTGAGGGCCACCTGTGCCAGGGACTTGGGCTGTGGCAGAGACCAAGACAGGCACAGTGCCTGCTCCTCCTGGGGCTTCCACGCTAAGCAGTAAAACACATACACACTAAAAACACATGGTAATTATAGTTGTGATGATAGTTCTGAGGACATAGGTTCAAGATGGTGAGAAACTTGGGTTGGGACAGCTACTTCAGACAAGACAGTCAAGGAGGGCTCTCTGAAGAGGTGACATTTAAGCTGGGACTTGAAGAAAAAAAAAATCTCTTGAAGGGCAGGAGAACATTCCAGGCAGCGGGCAGTTGCCCAAAGGCAGGCCAAGGCTTGCCATGTCTGATAATCAAAAAGGAGACCAGGGTGGTGTGGAGGTATGGACGGTGAAAGGTGGTAGGAGATGGGGCAGGAAGAATGCAAACATGTGAGGCTTATAGGCCTGGGATAGGACCCACTAAAGGGCTTCCAGGAGACAAAAGCATGATCTGATTTACATTTTAAGAGCAACTGTTGCTGCTACATAGAGAATTGATTGGAGAGAAGAGAGTGGAAGCAGAGAGACCAGTTTTGATATAATTAAGGTGACCTTAGTTTCCTATTGACATTCTCCTTTTTTATTTGACAGACATGGGTATTTCACTTAGCATATTCACAAAGCAGGAGCCAACATTTGGACAGAAAAATTGTTTTTAAGAGAGTGAGGATAGGTATTAATATTATTGGATGTGTTAGGACAGTGCTGCTGTAAGTGTGGTATTTTGTGGCCCCTTTTTAGCAACTCAGTAGCTCCTTAAATAGTAGATGCATAAAAAGTAACACTTATACCCCTGAAGTTGAACTCAATATAAATGTAATTATTATAATTAACTAGTTACCTAAACATGGTCGATACCTCAATTTGAATCTGAGAGATTGGTAACTATTCATTCATCTGTCCATCCAATAGTTACTAAGCAACTTCAGTGTGCCTGACAATATCCTATAACTGGATGGTTTGCTGGAGACTCCATGGGGATGGGCTACAAGGCTGCTCTTACAGGTGAAGGTGTCAGCCTCCTACATAGTATGTTTCTGAGGGTCATGGAAGAGCTCTCTACTCACCTAAAACCCTGCATGCCTGAGATACCTAAATTTTGAATTTGAATTGTGTGAAAATTTGAATTGTGTGGTTTTAGCCTAAAGGTCTGATTTGTGTTAAAATTAAAAAATCCTTTGGGAGGATAAAATTTTAATCAGTTAGCAGTTATTGTATTTCATCATTAATGAAGGATATGAGAACAGCCTTCATTAGAACTAGGAGAAGACATGAAGGTATCTGCCTGTCATATAAAGAGGAAATGGAGTGGGGCTTTGGAGAATTCGTGATGAAGAAGGGTACTGGGGGTTGAACATGAAGTTCAGCTATGATAATGTTATCTCGGGTGATTCATGGTGCTTTCCAGGCATTTCCCCAGCATCAGGTTTATACAGCATCAGGCAAGCAGCGAAGCATTCAATTTAACACCTAGAAGTGATCGGAGAGAAGAAGCAGCATTCTCACTTGGTCAGGGGAATAGTTTCATATAAGTGGTTCTCAGAGTGTGGCCCCCAGACCAGCAGCATTCACATCACCTAAAAACTTGTTAGAAATGCAAATTCTCAGGTCCCACCTGACTTACTGAATGAGACACACGGATCCCAAACAACTGTGTTTTAGTAAGCCCTCCAGGTGATTCCAGTGCGCACTAAAGATTGAGAATCACTACTTATCCCATCTTTAAAAAAGTATTGAGAGAAGTTTAACGTAAAGCCAGACCTCCCACTCGTATGTAGAGAATCAACCTCTTCTAACAACACAAGATCCTGACACATTACCCCCCCTTGAAACATGCATTATTAATCATATTTTAATTCAGAATTATTGACTTTGACTATCAGCATCAATAATGGAGTGTATTCATTCATCTTGTAATATTTTTCCTCTTAGGAGGGACACTGGAAAGTTAAAAATTGCAAAGAAACACTTTTTTACGTTTGTAAGAAAACAGGCCATGTCCTTTCTGACACTGAATCAGGTTGCCAAAAGGTAAGAGCTGTGAACATTGGAGGGACTTCATAACCAGACTGATTTATCCACCATCAAATTAAAGTGTATCTCTCTCCCTCTCTTTCCTGCCTTGGCTCCCTCCTCTCTCTCTTTCCCCTCCTTCCCTTTCTTTCTTCTTCCCTTCCCTTCTTTTTTTTCTGAGTGGGCTATTATAACAAACCAAACAATTATCAGCTAGGGGCACATGAAAGATTTACAGCTCTGCTAAGGATTGTTGTCTTACCATCTACTTCCACCCAAGACTAGTTTTCTTTTGAGATAAGAAATGTAAATGATCCTGTTATACCATCTGTATAAACAATGCCTATCATGTGATACACTGTCTCACACGCGGTTTTCATTGTCTTCCAATGAAGACTGTCAGAGTGAAAGCAAATGCATTCCTTTGAGTCAGAGAGTGATCTTCTGCACCCAGAGTCTTGTTTTCCTTTTCACTTTTCTTAAACTTGAATATTTGAATAAAATACAATAACAAAGAGAAGTGCATGTTTGCAACACATTTATTATTTAGGAAAGGGATAATAAAAATACTTTGTATTTTAAGTAATAAACTATTTTTGGTACTTAAAGTACTATTTTCAGTACTAAAAATAATAAAAAACATATTTACTTTAGGTTTGAACTTTAAAGGTAGAAAATAATCTGTCTTAAATTTCTTAAAATACATTCAATATTCTGCAGTGTTACAAAAAATTTATCTATCAGTGTCCTTAGCACATGCATTCCCTCTCTCTCTCTCTCTCATCACACACACACACCTAAAAATTTTGGATTTAACTACTGGAGATTTTTATGCTGTGTGAGTCTCAAAATGTTCACAGATCTGGTTTTTATGCAATTCTCTTTTAATTATTTTCTCTTCTAATCCAGTTACTTATGTTCCAATTAAACGATAACCCCTCTCTTCAGAAACTGCATTTGATTCATTCATCAATGTGTAAGCATATGTTACTCTTCACACTTTAGCTGAACAATACATGTGCCATAGCTGACATGTGACCAGACGTTTTACCTAATGATTACAATTCCTGAATTAGTTATTACTGATCACTGATCTAATCTCTATCTGATCAGAAATATTGAAAAAAATCCATCCTACAGTGGCTTTCAAGGCAACTCAACATGTTTTATTTGTGTCGAAAGAGTAATTAGCTTCTTACACAGCAGAAACAACTGATGTTCTATCTAAACTTTTGTATACTGCTTCCCTCTTTCTGACCAGCCTTATCAATATTTAAGGATTCTGGGTTCAGAGCCAGTTCTTTACTCTTATGGTGAAATTCCATTAATTTCTTTATGCATCTATGAATATGGTTTCGAAAGTTTCCTTTCTTTTAGCCATCTGCTTCAGTGCAATTCTCTGAACAGTCTGCACAGGCAAAACCAACTTATAAAATAAGTCTGGATAATTTCAAAGCAGAAATTTTTTAAAATTTTATTTCCATCTAAGTCACTTTTGGGGGACTGGATAATATGAGCAATCGTTTCAGTACTGTCACCATCATGACTTCATGTAAAAAGAAATGGCATCTCATGTACAAAGGATATTCACAAATACAATCAATTATTCTTCCCGCTTTCATTGTGTGGACAAAGGCTTATAGTAGAGTCTTTGTTTTCCAGTTATTACTATGCCACATTTCCCCCCCCCCCTTTCCTTGAGCCTGTTCAAGTTCTTGGGTTTTTTGTTTTGCTAAGCAGCCTATGATCTAAAAACCACTAACGAAGAAGGAGTACTTTGTCAGAAAGGTCAAATTGTCAGCCTTCCTCCTCCCGTCCTTCCAAATACAAAAGCAGTCTAACCTCCCTGCCCCCTCTGGAGTGACCCACGGAGGGGTTCTGGCTGACACTGTCAATTACTCACACAGATAAGCTTGGGGAGAGAAGTTAAGGGAGTGAATTCAGAGCACATCCTGGTGGGCTGGATGTGGTGCTCCTGTGATCCACGCCTCATTTAATAATGTTTTGAACTAAAATAGCTTACGTCTAAAATAAGATTTTTCTCTAATTTACTGCAAGGTTGAGACATTTTCTGAGTAGTATAGCAGAAATCATTTTATATCTGATCAAAATCTGGCAAGTATTGGCATGACACAAAATGAAGTGTATTTTAAAACTGGTGAATACATAAAAATAGACTGATAGAAGTGATATGATTTTATAATATTGGAAGAGAAAGAACTAAAATATCTCAGTTGAAATATAGAAGGCTAATGAACCCATGTCTCCTGTACCGTATGATTTTAAAGAATAGAGCCACCCTTCTTTGCTCCCAGGGCTTAGCCATACACGTTTGTCATTTTTTGTCTAGGTGCCAAAGCTTGTTTGCTTTCTCTCTAAAAGGCTAGGCAGTTGACTTAGGAATGATCTTTACCAAAAATATATATATATATATTTTAGCCAGTCTCTATTTGGAAGCTTGATGATCCAGACAAAACCATTCTGGATTGCACCAAAATTAGGTTCCAGGCCAGTTTATCCACTAGTCTCTGACTTAGATTATCTAAGTCCCTAATCTCAGTGGGATAACATGAAATAAGCAGTATGAAAGACCCTTAAAAAAAAAAATCAAAACAGTACACTGTTACCTAGATACTTATGTCCTCTTTGCTCATACTGAGTTCCTGGCTCTATTCTAGGGTCTCTGCCTGCATTTTCTCCCCTTGATTCTCAGAACAACCCCATGAATACTATTATTATCCATATTTACAGAGGGGAAAACTAAGACACGGAGCGATTAAATAAGGTCACATGATGGTGGAGCCAGGATTCAAACCCACGCATTCTGTCCTTAAAGCCAACACGTTCGATTTTTACCATCCCATAGGAACCATTTACAGTAAATCTTATAAGTCTGAACAGAGAGGGAGAGAGAAGGAGAGAGAGAGAGAGAGAGAGACACAGTGTGTGTGTGTGTGTGTGTGAGAGAGAGAGAGAGAAAGAGGAAAGGAGAGAAGGAGAGATCTTGAGTGAATGTCCCTTTTTTTTTAATTTGCTTTTAAGGTTTTGGGCTTAAAGATTTTAAATTAGTTAAAACATTTAGGTTTTAAGAATTAATTAAATAAATGTAGAAGTGGCTGTAGCTAATGGCAGGTAGAATAAATATAAATATATCAAGACAAACATTCAAGTTTTGAGTTTTGAGTGGGTCAGAGAAGAAAGTGGTAAATGAGATTACACCAAAAATATATATATTTTACTATTTAACTAAATCAGATTGGGTCCTTAATTTTCATTTTCCTTGTTTAAGGGATGGGAGAGACATGGTGGATTCTGTTACAAAATTGACACAGTCCTTCGAAGCTTTGACCACGCCTCCAGTGGTTACTACTGTCCTCCTGCACTTGTAACCATTACAAACAGGTAAAAATAGAAATTTTCTATCAGAAACATGCAGCGCTTTTTTGCCGTGAGGGCTCTTAGAATGATAAAATCTAGCCACAATCAGTAACTAGTGAAAATCTAAAGTGTACTGTACAACAGAGTATTAAGTTATTTAAATTACTGATTTAGATGAATTTAAACCATACAATGTTCATTTTAAATTGATTTTTGAGTAACAAATAGTAAAATTTAAGATGTCTTTTATTTTCCATAAAGATTTCTTAATTAGCTAGCTTTGCTAATATATTCAGTTGTAATGATATTTTATCTGAGTCCTTGTAATAGAAAAGAAATATGTTATTTAAATATGAAGTGTTTTTTAAATGTAATGTGTATGAGTCATGTGGAGTTTTTTTAGAACAAAAGTAAGTAAAACTAAACTGTGGAGGATTTTCAAATGCTTCCCGATTGCTTCTTAGGTCTAAGTTTGTTTAGATTTAGATTTCTCTATGCACAGGTATCTGTACATACAAACAGAGAAACTGTGCCCTTTTTACACTCCATACAATTTGCAACATGTTACAGATGTGTAGCAAGGGGTAAAAGTACCAACATCAGAAGAGACCTCAGTGTCACTATCAATGCCAGGAGGACAGTGAGAGCTGGGAGACAGACTGCTCCAGGCTGAAGACAGAAGCAAGGTAGAACTCTTCAGTGGTTCCGTGGAAAACTATACCCACAAAGCAAGTCGCTTGCCTTTTTACCGAGGTCATTGCCTTTAAAAATATCTGTTGAAGACCAGGAAGCAGGACAACTGGTGCTATGGTTTTATCTAGAGACCCCTTCACATGCAGGTCTAACGTGTAGGAGGAATTCTGTGTGCTTTCTCTGCTCTCCCCACATGGGAAGTCAACGTTCAAAGCCGCCAGTATTTCCTTCCTCCTCTTACCTCTTACCTTCTGTCCCAGTCTTTCCTCCAAACAATGCACAGGAATGCACACACACACACAGAGGGATAGATTGACCACATTTGGCTAAATAAATTGCCAGGTGAAATATTTTATGCTCAAGAAACCCTTTCTTCAGGGCACAGCACCACTTCTGATGTATCTCAGTGTTGTTTTTAGTTCTCCTCTCTCCTTCCCAGAATAGCTACCAGCCAGAAGAAAGCCTTTATCCTCAGCCTTGTTCACCCACCCACAAGTTTTCGAGAGTACCTTGGACTAGAAGTCCTCCAGTCAGTGAGTCAACTTTGGACTTTATTCAGGATCTTGACCAATGAAGCTATGCTCTTTCGTTAATTATAATGTTTTTCACTGAAGAAAAAGGTCTAATTATTTCACCTGTTTTTACATCTTATTCTTTCTTTTTTTGTGTGTAATATTCATTGAGTGTCTATCACATACCTGGCACTGTGTTAACTACTTTTCATATGTTATCTGACTATGCAAAAATCAACAGTCAAGAGTTTATTAGATGGACTTCCCTGGTGGTGCAGTGGCTGAGAATCCACCTGCCAATGCACGGGACACAGGTTCGAGTCCTGGTCCGGGAAGATCCCACATGCCGCAGAGCAACTAAGCCCGTGTGCCACAACTACTGAGCCTGTGCTCTAGAGCCCACGAGCCACAACTACTGAGCCCACGAGCCACAACTACTGAGCCCACGTGCCACAACTACTGAAGCCTGTGCGCTCTAGGGCCCATGCTCCACAACAAGAGAAGCCACCGCAATGAGAAGCCCGCGCACCGCAACAAACAGTAGCCCCTGCTCGCCGCAACTAGAGAAAGCCGGTGCGCAGCAACGAAGACCCAAAGCAGCTAAAAAATAAATGAAAAAAAAAAAAAGTTTATTAGAAAATTATTTATTGAATATCTACACTGTGAGAGGCATCATATTAAACACTGGCGTGCTGTACAAAAAATAAATAAAAATAAAAGGCACAGTGCAGTTGCCCAGGTGCCACTTGCAGGCCAGCAGCTAAAGAGATAGAACATAAACGCATGAAACAAGTGAAGAAAGTGGAATAACACAATAAATGGATAAACTCAAAGTGACATAACAGATAACTCATAGTGCCAAAGTGACCCAAGTAAGGCAGAAACCTGTTAGAGTTCAAACACTTCATTTTCTAAGAATCCTTTGGGGACCCCATGCAAATGATAGAAAGTGTCTAGAAAAAAAACCTACTATGTTTCATTTCCCCCAAAACTGAATACGAGGGTGTGCTGTGAATACTATAAATTTTTTTTTTATGAACGGTATTCAGTAGCCAAAGCTGATGTGTAGTCCAACTCTAAAGCAGATCTATAGCTTGGGTAAATTTGTTTTCATCCCCTCCTCGACCTCCTAGGCCCCCCAGGTGACCTTTCGCTGGCATGCTACTCAGTCACCAGTCAAGCCCCCGAGTACTACATATTAGTCCCAGTGAGGCAGCTCTCCCAGGCAGTTAACATGCATGAACACTGCCTTGCAAACATGTCTGCATCCAGAGCAATGACTCAAAAATGAGACATACAGGCTTCCCTGGTGGCGCAGTGGTTGAGAATCTGCCTGCCAATGCAGGGGACACGGGTTCGAGCCCTGGTCTGGGAAGATCCCACATGCCGCGGAACAACTAGGCCCGTGAGCCACAACTACTGAGCCTGTGCGTCTGGAGCCTGTGCTCCGCAATAAGGGAGGCCACGATAGTGAGAGGCCCGCGCACAGCGATGAAGACTGGCCCCTGCTTGCCCCAACTAGAGAAAGCCCTAGCACAGAAACGAAGACCCAACATAGCAATTAATCAATCAATCAATAAATCTTAAAAAAAAAAAAAATGAGACATACAAGTTGAAGACAGGAAGTGTCCTAAGCTCTTGATTTTTATTCATTCGGACCTTATCAGATTAGAAACAAAGACCCACGGCATACTGTTCTTTGAGTGACAATTCACATTTGAGTATTTTTCAACAGCATCTTTTGTCTGAGAAGGTTGGGCAGTAGATGGATAGTCTCCTCAGATCCAGGAGTATCCACTAGCAGCCTTGCTAATCATTTTCTTCCATTACTGATTTCCTGTTTAAGACACTCCTGTCACTCACCAGTACCCAAGCTTGTAGTTGCTAATTGATTTTCTACTCTTCTGCACAACTGAGCGACACATTTGATGGGCACAATTAGAACCACCTGCAACAAATTACGTACTTCTTTTGTTATAGGGCAACTGCTCCTAGTCTAGGACTTTTAACACTTTGTGGAAGAGAGAGGGAAGAAAAACAAACCCTTATTGCCAAATAACAGAATTCTATTTGCTTGCTGTTAGGAAATTTTGTTAGGCCTGGCCACCTGCTTTCAGACAGAGCACGAATGCAAAACTTGAGTTCCAAAGTTACCATGGATAATTGTCTAAATGCATGTATATCTAAACCTTGAATCAATCAGTCTTGGAATATTTGTACAAAATAATCCAAATGACATTGGATTTTGAGAATTTTGCCCAAAATGAGAAATGCTGCAATATCTCATCTTTCCTAAGTTTAAATGTGCATTATTTGCAAGCATTTTTATAGCTCTGCCATTTTCTTGCAACCATATCCCCCAAACACTTTTACAGTTAACTTTTTAATATTGTGGCAAAATATAATACATAGCAAAATTATCATTTTAACCATTTTAAGTGTACAGTCCAGTGGCATTAAGTACATTCATATTATTGTACAACCATCACCACCAGCCAGCTCCAAAATATTTTTCATCTTCCCAAACTGAAATTCTGTATCTACTAAACACTAACTCCCCATTTCCCTTGCACCCAGCTTTTGGCAACCACCATTCTACTTTCTGTGTCTGTGAAGTTGACTACTATAGTTAGCTTATAACTAGAATCATACAGTAGTTGTCTATTGTGCCTGGTTTATTTCACTTATCCTGATGTCCTCTAGGTTAATCCATGTTGTAGCATGTGTCAGAATGTCCTTCCTTTTTAAGGCTGAATAATATTCCATAGTATGGATATACTACATTTTGTTTATCCATTCATCTATTGATAGACACAAGATATTTCTGCCTTTCAGATATTGTGAATAATGCTGCTATGAATATGAATATCCAAATATCTTTCAAGTTCCTGCTTTCAATTATTTTGGGTACTATACCCAGAAGTGGAATTTCTGGATCATATAATAATTCTCTTTTTAATTTTTTGAGGAACAACCATACTGGTTTCCATAGGAGCTACAACATTTTACATTCCCACCAGTACTGCACAAGTGCTCCAATTCCTCCACCTCCTAGCCAATACTTGCTTATTTTCTGTTTTTACAGAATAGCCATCCTATGGATGTGACGTGGTATCTCACTGTGGTTTTGATTTGCATTTTCCTAATGATTAGTGATGCTGAGCATCTTTTCATGTGCTTATTGGCATCTTTATATCTCCTTTGGAGAAACGTCTATTCAAGTCTTTTACCCGTTTTTGAACAGAAGTGTTTGTTTTCTGTCATTGAGTTGTAGGAGTCCTTTATATATTCTGGATATTAATCGGTTATCAGATACATAATTTGCAAATACTATCTCCTATTCGTGGGTTGCCTTTCACTCTGTTGATAGTGTCCTTTGATGTGCAAAAGTTTTTAATTTTGATTAAGTCCAATTTATCCTTTTTATTTTTTTGCCAGTGCTTTTGGTGTTTTATCCAAGAAATCACTGCCACATTCAATGCCATGAAAAGTTTCCCCTATGTTTTCTTCTAAGAGTGTTACAGTTTTAGCTCATATGTTTAGGTCTTTGATCCACTTTGTGTTAATTTTTGTAAATGGTGTAGGGTAAGAGTCCAGCTGCATTCTTTTGTAGGTTGATACTCACTTTTCACAACGTTATTATTGAAAAGACTGTCCTTTCCTCATTGAATGGTCTTGGCACCCTTGTGGAAAATCATTTGACCATATATGCAATGGTTTATTTCTGAGTTCTCTATTCTATTCCATTGGTCTATATGTCTGTCTTTATGCCAGTATCACACTGTTTAGATTACTGTACTTTTTAGTAAGTTTTGAAATCAAGAAGTGTGAGGCCTCCAACTTTGTTCTTGTTTTTCATGCTTGTTTTTGCTATTCAGGATGTCTTGAAATTCCATATGAATTTTAAGATGAATTTTTCTACTTCTGCAAAAAAAAAATCACCGGGATTTTGACAGGGATTGCATTCAATCTGTAGATCACTTTGGGTAGTATGGACATTTTAACAATAAATCTTCCAATCCATGAATATGGGATGTCTTTCCATTTATTTGTGGTTCCTTTAATTTCTTTTTTTTTTTTTTTAACATCTGTATTGGAGTATAGTTGCTTTACAATGTTGTGTTAGTTTCTGCTGTATAACAAAGTGAATCAGCTGTATGTATACATATATCCCCATATCCCCTCCCTCTTGCATCTCACTCCCACTGTCCCTATCCCACCCCTCTAGGTGGTCACAAAGCACCGAGCTGATCTCCATGTGCTATGCAGCTGCTTCCCACTAGCTATCTATTTTACATTTGGTAGTGTATATATGTCAATGCTACTCTCTCACTTTGTCCCAGCTTACCCTTCCCCCTCCCCGTGTCCTCAAGTCCATCCTCTACATCTGCGTCTTTATTCCAGTCTTGCCCCAGGTTCATCAGAACCCTTTTTTTTTTTTAGATTCCACATATATGTGTTAGCATATGGTATTTGTTTTTCTCTTTCTGACTTACTTCACTCTGTATGACAGACTCTAGGTCCATCCACCTCACTACAAATAACTCAATTTTGTTTCTTTATATAGCTGAGTAATATTCCATTGTACATATGTGCCATATCTTCTTTATCCATTCATCTGTCGATGGACTATTTGTGTCTTCTTTAATTTCTTTCAGCAATATTTTCTAGTTTTCAATGTACAAGTCTTTTGCCTCCTTGGTCAAGTTCGTTCCCCAGTACTTTATTATTTTTGATGCTATTGTAAATGGAATTATTTTCCTTTTCAGATTGTTCATTGTTAGTATATAAAAATGCAACTGATTTTTGTGTGTTGACTTTGTATCCTCCACTTGCTGAATTCATTTATTAATTCTAACAGTTTTTATTTTTTTGGTAGAATGCAGTTAACTTTCTTTTTAAAAACACATTTTGGTTACCCTTTTTAAAATTACACAATAGAAACATTCTCATTGGTATAAATTCAAGCAAGCCAGAAGAATATCAACTAAAAAGTGAAAGTGCCCCCTTACCTTTACTCTTGCCCCCTCCCAGCCAATCTCTCTTCCCTTCCCAAAGGTAACTGCCACTAACAGTTTGGATTGCTCTTCCAGGTTTATTTCCTGTGTACATATTAGATGTATTTTCTAATTCTATATTTTTCTTCTAGTCTTTTGAAAGAAACAATATCCAAAAACTTAACATTTCTAGTTCTTGAGGAATACCATCAGAAACTTCTTGCAATAGTGGTCATGACATGTCTCCCATTTGAAAACTACTGATATTCTATTGCCATTCTTTATTTAAAAGAAAGAAATGTATCATTTTAATATTAGTTCAGCAATAGAGTTAGTTATTTGAAAATGGTATCAAAAGTGCTAACAAGTGTTTTATTGGGAGAAATACAATTGCACTTACTCAGCTCAAAGCTGAGTCCCTCCTAACCAAATCATGTATGTGTGTGTATATATATATACATATACATATTGTTTAAGTTGAAATGGCTCTCTAGTGAAGCTACTTCCAATGCATTACGTTTTTTCAATCTCTGGTTTTAGATACCACAAACACAGTCATTAATTACTGATTTCTGCTAACTACTGTGTTATTCACAGACAAGAAACATCTCTTTTTTTTTTCAGCTACATATGTCACTGGCTAAACTGATGAAGAAATATAATGTTCAATTAGAGATTTAAGCATAAAATACCTTTTTCAAAGTGTGCATTTTTGAAATATAAAATACATACTTTGAAATGAAAAAATGTGTCAAGTATGCCGAAAAATATGCATTGCTATCTTCAAATTGCATTTTTTTAATTAAAATTTAATGTTTAGCACCATGAGCAACAGATTCTTCTCAAACTGATACAAGTTCAATATATACTTGTTTTTTTCTTGTTTACATTGAAAATAAACATTTGATTTCTTGCCTTTTTAAAGGATTGATGGGAAATTTTTTTCTGATTTTTAAGAAGTATTCACCCACAGACTTTGATTTTATAAGTAGGTTATAAGCAAAATATTTTATCATTTGTTTTTCTGAAGAATAACAATTTTTACTTTACTGAATTCCTCAAAAAATACATAAAAATATGTACATATGGTTATTGTTTGTTTCTTAAATCATAATAACATTTGAATTAAACAACATCAGTGAAACCAGACAAAAAATCCAGATATGAAGCTCTGGAGTATTCTCAAATGAAGAATTCTAAAACACAGGGCCCAAAAAGACTTTAAAAGGTCATCTGCTCTATTACCATAAGCCAGAGTTTTCACAACCCTTTAAGTGTTTGAAGCCAGTGAGTGATAAAGAATATAAAAAGATCTCTTGTTTCTTTATCAGTTGGAAACAAGACACTCAAGAGATTGCATGCTGTTATCCAGAGTAAATTTCTTAGAGTACATGGTTTAGAAAAAAGATATAGTTGCTGAATTTTGTTATTAACAATGCCATCTTCTAAACTGAACCAGGAAAAACTAGAGTCCTGTTTTTATCTGAAGGTTATAGGATTTAATGTATTAGTATTATATGTAACTGCTTAAAAGATATACTTGCCAACTCAAAAAGCAGGTTTGTATTGTTTTGAGCAATGATAAATGGTTATAAAAGAGCAAATCAGAGTGGACTAAATAAATCTAAAACCAACAGGGGACAAAAGCAAAGTGCTGTCATGAATAATGATACCAGACGCCAAGCTCACAGACAATGTTATCTCTCCATTATCCAATAAATGCCATAGTACAAGGTAATGGAAGAACCAGTGATGGCCCCTGGGTTTAGAACCAGCACAGTGACTAGTGGTCCTGACCGTAGCCTCCATGGTGCAGTGCCTTGCTGGCCTCCTAGCATTGTAGTTTCAGGCACCAGCAGTGCATGATAATGATGCTACTCTGCCTCAGAGGGGAGAAGGAAAAACAGATCCTATGTTATAACAGCATGAACGAGTGGAAGTGTAAGGAAACTTACACAGCATCTAGAGAGTATTTACTTTTATATACCTTCTTTTTGAAGCATGTTTATGTAAGGTTCTGCCACTGCAATCTGATTAAAAAAGAACTTTTCTAATTTCAAATGTGTGCTATTTAGATTATCAATAGACTATCTGCAGAAAATATTCACTAAAGCATATGCTCTGCAAAGATGAGTATCATGGATGCCTCATATAACTAACTGTTGCTAGTGATGTTCATAAGGCAGTTAAAAAGTTTGCATCTTTGTGTTCTTTTCTCTTTCTCTCCCCTATTTCCTTTGAGACTCCTCTATTCTTGAATGACTCCATTTCTTTTGCTTCCTTTAGCAAGTTAAAGATGCATGGTAATGAAAAAAAATCCAAAATCAGATGAAAAAGTCTAATTTGCTTTCTCCTTAGGTTTCCCGGATAATTTCATCAGGCGTTTCCTTTCTTAATGACTCAGCGGTTCTGGCCAAAAGTTACCACTGTTTGAAAGGTGTTTCTTCAAAACTTTACATGTAATGAAAGTAAATTTTTCAAGATAGTTTCCAACTTAGCTTAAAATTCCAATGCTGGTTAAAGCTTAATACATATTTCTGTTAGGTATTCATGTGGAAGCATGTATACAAATTTTCTAGATTCTGCTTTCAATGCATTCATGTTGAAGAGGGAGCATTGCCAGCAGTTAATGAACACTAATTCATTCAGCCGGTTGGGGAATATAGTGGGTGTACTTCTTTGGATTAGTTCCTAGGGTTTTAAATTTATCTTCAGTGAATATGCACATCTGAACACATTTGAATAAGCCAATGACTCCATGTGCCTGTGAACAAACTGATCTGGGAGACATAAAATTGCTACTCCAATTTCTGTTCCATTCTCACCAGGCAAGTGTGGTGGGTGGGCGCATGTGAACCCTGTGTCGGCAGATGCTCATTCAGAAAAGCATAGTGTCCCTACTCCTCCCTCTTCTCCACCTCCCCCACTGCCACCTCCCCACCACATGCACATTACAGCATGTGTGTGCTGTGTGGCCTAATTACACAATAGAGCACATGTTGCACCAAGAAATGTATCGCTAGCTTTCTGGACTTTACTACCTACACTCCAAAACTGGAACCGGACTCTATTCCTTGAAAGAATTGAGCACCACCTTTGAGGATCAAATTTTCCTCACTCATATTTCTGGGAATTGCACTGACGTTTGGCATTTATTAGTAACGTTCAGGGTCTTTGAGTATTTTTCTGTCCCATGTTCTAAAGAATTCATGAGAAATGCTTACACGGGTGCCATTCTGTGCACCTCATTATGTTTTAACGACATTTCTTTATTGCCCAGAAACTTACTATAAAATCATTTCTTTTTTCCCTTTTTCAGGTTTGAACAGGCTTTTATTACCAGTTTGATCAGTAGTGTGGTAAAAACGAAGGACACTTATTTTTGGATAGCTCTTCAAGATCAAAATGATACAGGAGAATACACTTGGAAGACGGCAGGGCAGAAGTCAGAGCCAGTGAAGTACACACACTGGAATGCACGTCAGCCCCGTGAGTAGAGGGCACTGTCACACCACTTCTCCCTCCTGTTTTCTTTGCCCCCAAATTCTATCCACCTCATGGTCCACCTCCTCTGATTCTTCCTTAGTGTTTTCTTAATGCATAAATCAACTAAAACAATTACCACCAGTTCTCAGGGGTGATATATGGCTGGCCATTTTTTAAAGTATAATTCATATGAGTCACTTGATAAGTTCAAGGTATAAATTCATTGCTCAAGACCACACATGCCTTTGTTAGCAGAAGTCCAGTTTCTCCCTCCTAAAGTCTTTTCCTCATCCGCCCTCATTGTCCAAGAATCTCAGGGGCTTACTCAGTCCAGAATAGTCTGTCATACTTCAAAGCAGAGTGAATGGGCACATTTGAGCATATCTAAACAGTTCACAGTCACTGCCACGTGACTTTGCTGTGGAATGTCACTTAGGTAACATTCTTGCTACTCCATCTCCTCCATGGACTTCTGTGGTACCTTAGCCAGAATTTCAGAGTTACAGGTCTATTAATTCACCATCCTGTGCTCAGTTCTGGATCCCAAAGCATGAAACTGTGCCAGAGAAGCTAATGGTTTCAGCCATAATCTACACTAAAACCAGCCCCTGTGGACCAAGCTTTAGGCCCTTGTGTTAATCTTAGGTCACCAACCTAGATCCAACACACCTTTACCTCAGTGTGAACCCTGTTTGGATGCCTTGATCCCTTTCTTTTTTTAAAAAAAATAAATTTACTTATTTTATTTATTTATTTTTGGCTGCATTGGGTATTCGTTGCTGTGCATGGGCTTTTTCTAGTTGCAGCAAGTGGGGGCTACTCTTTGTTGTGGCTTGTGGGCTCTGGAGTGCAGGCTCAGTAGTTGTGGTTCACAGGCTTAGTTGCTCTGTGGCATGTGGCATATTCCCGGACCAGGGCTTGAACCCGTGTCCCCTGCATTGGCAGGCAGATTCTTAATCACTGCACTGCCAGGGAAGCCCTTGGTCCCTTTCTTGCCTGGGGATCTCAATCAGGGCTACCCAATAGATAATAGACAATAGGCTACCTTTAAATTTGTATCTAGAGGAAATGGGTTAGAGGCTCAAGCTCTTCCCTGAGGAAAGATAACTATTATTGTAATATTATAATAACTGTTATCATATATCATATATATAACAATAATTAGAGAACTAAACACCAATTAAAAGATATTTTTAGAGTGGTTCAAAAAATAAGACCCAAGTATATGTTGTCTACTAAAACCCCACTTTAAATATAGACACCTATAGATTAAAAGTAAAGGGATAAAGATATCCATGTTAACATTAATCAAAAGAAAGCAGGAATAGCTATATTAATTTGACACAGAGCAGACTTCAGAACAAGAAAAATTTCCAGGGATAAAAATGGACATTACATAAAGATAAAAAAGTCAGCTCTAAAGAAGACATAACAATCCTTAATGTGCATGTACCTAACAACAGAGTATCAAAATATATGAGGGAAAAACTGATAGAACTGCAAGGAGAAATAGATGAATCTACTGTTATAGTTAGAGACTCTTAACACCCCTATGTCAGAAATGGACAGATCCAGCAGACAGAAAATCAGTAAGGACAAAATTGAACTCCACAGCACTATCAATCAACTGGATATGATTGACATCTATAGACTACTTCATCCAACAACAGCAACAGCAGATTACACATTCTTCTCAAGCTCATGTGGAACATCCACTGAGATAGACTACATTCTAGGCCATAAAACACACTTAACAAATTTAAAAGAAGTCATACAATGTCTGCTCTCAGATCACATGAAATTAAATAGAAATAAAGAACAGAAAGATAGCTGAGAAAATTCCAAAATACTTGGAGATTAAACAATGCATTTCTAAATAACGCATGGGTCAAAGAAGAAATCTCAAGAGAAAATTTTTTAACATTTTAAATTAAATGAAAATGAAAATACATTTGTGAGATGAAGAGAAAGCAGGGCTTAGAGGAAAATTTATAGCACTGAATGCACATACTAGAAAAGAAGAAATATTTAAAATCAGTAATCTAAGCTTCCACCTTAGGAAACTAGAAAAATAAGAGCATATTAAATCCAAAGTAAGTAGAAGAAAAGAAATAATAAGAATTAGAGCAGAAATCAATGAAATTGAAGACAGGAAATCAATAAAGAAAATCAATGAAACTAAAAGCTGGCTCTTTGAAAATATCAATGAAATTGATAAGCCTCTAGCCAGGCTCACTAAGAAAAAAGAGAGGAGACACAAGTTACTAATATCATAAATGAAAAAAAGGGACATCACTACAGATCCCATGGACATTAAAATGATAAAAAAGGAATATTATGAGCAACTCTATATCCATAAATTTGACAACCTAGGTAAAATCGACCAATTCTTTGAAAGACACAATCTGCCAAAACTCACACAAGAAGAAATAGACTCTCTGAATAAGCCTATATCTATTAAGAAATTGAATCAGTAATTCATAACTTTCCAAAACAGAAAGCAGCAGGCTCATATGGGTTCAACTGGTGAATTCTACCAAACATCTAAGGAAGAAATTATACCAGCTCTCTACAACCTCTTCCAGAAGTTAGAAGCAGAGGGAATACTGTGTAACTCATTCTATGAGTGCAACATTACCCTAATACCAAAGTCAGACAAGGACATTACAAGAAAAGAAAACTACAGACCAATATCTCTCATGAACATAGGCACAAAAATCTTTAACAAAATATTAACAAATTGAATCCAACAATGTATAAAGAGAGTTACACACCTCAATCAAGTGGAATTTACCCCAGGTATGCAAGGCTAGTTCAACATTTGAAAACTTATTAATGTTATCCATGACATCAACAGGCTAAAAAAGCAAAATCACATGATCGTATCAATAGATGCAGAAAAAAGCATCTGACAAAATTCAACACCCATTCATGATAAAAACTGTTAGCAAACAAGGAATAGAGGGGAACTTCCTCAACTTGATAAAGAACGTCTAAAGAAAACCCACAGATATCATACTTAATGGTGAAAAACTAGAAGCTTCCCCACTAAGATCAGGAACAAGGAAAGGATGTCCCTTTTCAACACTCTTTTAAACATTGTACTAGAAGTCCTAGCTAATGCAACAAGACAAGAAAAGCAATTAAAAGGTACAGATTGGAAGAAAAGAGATAAAACTTTGTTCACAGATGACATGATTGTTTATGTAGAAAATTAGAAAGAATCAAAAAAAATTCCTGGAACTAATAAGCAATTATAGCAAGATTGCAGGATACAAGATTAATGCTCAAAAGTCAATTGCTTTTCTGTATACCAGCATTGAAAAGGGGAACTTTAAATTAAAAACATATTACATTAACACCCCTCAAAATGAAATTTTTAGATATAAATCTAACAATATATATAAGATCTATAGAGGAAAACTATAACCTTTAATGGTAGAAATCAAGAAGAACTAAATAAATAGAGATTCCATGTTCATAGATAGACTCAGTATTGTCAAGATGTCAGTTCTACACAAATTGACCTATAGACTCAATGCTATCCCAATCAAAACACCAGCAAGTTATTTTGTGGATATTGACAAATTGGTTCTAAAGCTTATAATGAGAAGCAAAAGACCCAGGATAACCAACTCAGTACTGAAGGAGAAGAACAAAGTCAGAGGATTGATACTACCTGACTTCAAGAGTTATTGTAAATCTACAGTAATTAAGACAATATGGTTTTGGCAAAAAAAAAAAAAAGACAAATAAATCAATAAAAAAGTATAAAGAGCCTAGAAATAGACTGACACAAAAATAGTCAGCTGATCACTGAAAAAGAAGCAAAAACAATACAATAGAAAAAACTTTTTGACAAATGGTGCTTGGGCAATTGGACATCCACATGCCAAAAAAAAACAAAAAACAAAAAAAAATAGACACAGAGTTTACACCCTTAACAAAATTAACTCAAAATGGATCATAGACCTAAATGTAAAACACAAAGCTTTGACATTCCCAGAAGATAACATAATAGAAAACCTACATGACCTTGGGTATGGTGATGACTTTTTAGATACAACACCAAAAGCAAAATCCATGAAATAAATAATTGATGAGCTAGATTTCATTAAAACTAAAACTTCATTAAAACTTGTGCTCTGAGAAAGATAATGTCAAGAGAATGAGAAGACAAGCCACAGAATTGGAGAAAATATTTGTAAAAATCATATCTGATAAAGGACTGTTATACCAAATATACAAGGAACTCTTAAAACTCAACAAGTAAACAAAAAACCCAATCTAAAAATGGACAAAAGATCTTAAAGAAGATATATAGATGAAAAGTAAGCATATGAAAATATGTCCAACATCATATGTCATTAGGAAATTGCAAATTAAAACAACGAGATACTGCCACACACTTATTAGAATGACCAAAATCCAAACCATTGACAACACCAAATGCTGACAAGGATTTGGAGCAACAGGAGTGCTCACACATTGCTGGCAGGAATGCAAAATGGTATAGCCACTTTCAAAGACAGGTTGGCAGTTGCTTACAAAAGTAAACATACTCTTACCATACAATCCAACACTTGCACTCCCTGGTGTTTACTCAAATGAATTGAAAACATGTCCACACAAAGACATGCATATGGATTTTTTTTTATAGAAGCTTTATTCATACTTGCCAAAACTTACAAGCAATCAAGATGTCCTTTAGTAGATGAGTGAATAAACTGTGTTACAGGGGCTTCCCTGGTGGCGCAGTGGTTGAGAATCTGCCTGCTAATGCAGGGGACGCGGGATCGAGCCCTGGTCTGGGAAGATCCCACATGCCACGGAGCAACTGGGCCCGTGAGCCACAACTACTGAGCCTGCGTGTCTGGAGCCTGTGCGCCACAACGAGAGAGGCCGCGACAGTGAGAGGCCCGCACACCGCGATGAAGAGTGGCCCCCACTCGCCGCAACTAGAGAAAGCCCTCGCACAGAAACGAAGACCCAACACAGCTAAATAAATAAATAAATAAATAAATTTAAAAACAAAACTGTGTTACATGCAGACAATGGAATATTATTCAGTGCTAAAAAGAAATGAGCTGTCAAGTCATGAAAAGACATGGAGGAAACTTAAATGCGTATTACTAGGTGAAAGAAGCCAATCTGAAAAGGCTGCATACTGTGTAATTCCAACCATATGACATTCTGGAAAAGGCAAAACTATGGAAACAGTAAAAAGATTAGTGGTTTCCAAGGGCTGGGGGAGGGAGGAGTTTATAGGCAGAGCACAGAGGATTTGGGGGGCGGTGAAACCATTCTATATGATACCACAATGGTGGATATATGTCATTAAACATTTGTCCAAACCCATAGAATGTACAACATCAAGAGCGGCCCCTAATGTAAACCATGGGCTTGGGGTGATAATGATGTGTCAATATAGGTTTTAACAAATGTACCATTCTGGTATGGGATGTCAGTAGTAAGGTACGTGGGGCACAGGGTATAAGGGAAGTCTGTACCTTCTGCTAAATTTTTCTGTGAACCTAAAATGCTCTAAAATATATTGGTTATTTATTTATTTTTTAAAAAAACTATACTTTTAAAGGATGCATGCAAGGTGAAGTAAGACAAATTAGATTCTTTGTGTATAACCATTGGTTTAGGAAATTTGTATATAAACCGGTGACTGCATAGCTCTAAACAAGAAACATCACAATTCACTCAATAAACAACCTTCTCATTCTACAAATTTATGAATGTTATTAAAATGCAGAGAATAGTAAAGTTCCATGTCACACTATTACTGGAAAAAAATCCCCAGGTATCATTTCTAATATACTTTGTAATTTTGTTAGGAGTGTCTATACCTGTCAAAATAAATTAATACATTTTGACTAGACAAAATTCTTAGTTTTTAATGTTATCTTCCTTGGGGCATATTTGGATGTCTAAAATTTGGAATTGAAGCAGAACTCCTTGTCATTCATAAGTTTCTGCTGTAATTTATTTGAGTGGCACTACTCTTTTTCTCTTTTCCCTGAAGCAAAAATAATATCGTGATGCTCAGTTTGGCTGCTCAGGCTGATTGACACTGAGTAAATTGTCTCTGAAAATGTAAATCTTTTTTTGAAGAAAATAGCAATATAAAAACCCCTGTGTTTCCTTTTTCCTTTTAAATTGCAGTTTGCAGAAACACCATCCTAAATGACATTTTTTTTCCTGCCTGTCACAAAAGAATCCATTAGCTTGGTCCCCATGTCAGAACCTTAATCCAGCCCAGACTGACTACATAAATTGACCACTGAACAGGAAGCCTGAAGCTTTTTATAAACTCAGTGAAGACTCTGTCCTTATGTCATATCATCAAAATATTCAATCTGTGGTGGAATCATAGTTCTGCCATTTTTTCAACCTTGTATTATGTTCACCAAATAGCATAATGAACCACCATATATACCCATCACCCAGTGTCATCAATTATCAACCCATGGTCAATCTTGTTTCATCTATACTCCCACCCACTCCTTCCATTTCCCATATTTTTTCATAAAAAATCCCAGATATCATATCATTTCATCCATAAATATTTCAGTATTATCTCTAAAAGATAGACTCCTTTTTAGAAACATGACTATAATACAATTATCACAACTAAAAGTAATTAACTATAATTCCATAGCATCATAAATCTTCAGTTAATGCTCAAATTTCTAAATGATTCATAACTATTATATAATGTATTTTAGAGTTCTTCATTTGAATCAAGATCAAGAAAAGGTGCATGCACTGTAATTGGTTGGTATATCTCCTGAAGTCTGTTTTAATCTCTGTGTTTTCCTTGCCCACTGTCATTTTTAAAAAATTTTATTTGTTGATGCAAATGTGTTTGTCCTGTAGAGCTCCCTTCAGTCTAGGTTTTTTTATTGTATCCCCACAACACATTAAAAATGTGCTACTCTTCTGGAAGAGGCCTGCCTGCTATTCTAGGAAGTAACAGTTCACTAAAGAGTATATACTGTTTGTTGAGTTGGAAGAATAACAATATACTACCTTTGGTATAAAAAGTATACATTAGAGTATTCTTTGCACTGAGTGTCACAGTGCTAATAAATGGAAGTCTTTAATATAAAAAAAAGTTACTCTATTCTTTTTATTTTTCATAAAATTGACATTTTTAAAATGACATTTTTAAAAAGTTAGAATCAGAGGCCTGATCTAAATCAGATACTCTTATTTTTTTGGAAAGACCATTTCATAGATAGTTGTATGCTCCATATGGAGGCATATAATGTCCAGTTCTCTTATTATTTGCAATGTTAGAAGCCATTAATGATCGATGCCTAGATCCATGGATTCATTAGGGATTTCTTCATAGCTTCATAGCTGGGATATTTCTATACAGAGATAATTTCCTGCTATCCTTACTAAAACAACAACAAAGAGACTATGGTACTTGGTATTTTAAGAGAAGTAACTATTCAGGTAAAACAGGAAAAACAGTTTTGATCCATACTAACTAGTGCCACTGATTAAAGGGAAAGAAGACAAATAGGGCCTTTCTCATTTAGGGAGAAGCTAATGCATTAGAAACCTAAATGTACTTTGTACTTAGATTAAGGATTCAATATAAATGGAGGCTGCTCTATGGTGAAAGAAAACAGGTAAGTCCATCCTTTAAGACATTCAAAAAAACGCTTCCGGGCTTCCCTGGTGGCGCGGTGGTTGAGAGTCTGCCTGCCAGTGCAGGGGACACGGGTTCGAGCCCTGGTCTGAGAGGATCCCACATGCCGCGGAGCGACTGGGCCCATGAGCCACAATTACTGAGCCTGCGCGTCTGGAGCCTGTGCTCCGCAACAAGAGAGGCCGCGATAATGGGGGGCCCGCGCACCGCGATGAGGAGTGGCCCCCACTAGCCGCAACTAGAGAAAGCCCTTGCACAGAAACGAAGACCCAACACAGCCATGAATAAATAAATAAATAAATAAATAAACAAACAAACAAACCCAAAGTTAAAAAAAAAAAGTTTCCAAGTTATATTAGAGTTTCACAGTTACTTCATAGAGAAAATGTTGCATCCATCCATAACTCAGGCTCTGTGACAAAAGGTTTGTGTTTCTAGATCTAGATAGCGCTGTGAAAAAGGTATGTTTCACTCATGGGATAACTCCAGAGTATTTACCCTAATTGTCTCAAGTCAATGGAAATCTTCTGTCAGTGACAAGGAAAATGGGATTGCTTAGAGCCAGTCAGATATGTTTTCTTGAAACTGCCCTACACATGGCAAGGAGAACCCTGTCTAGCCAGCAGATAGTTATCCATTTTGTCTCATCAGAGTACTGAAATGCACCAACACACAAATGAGGACAAACAGCCTCATTTCTGAGCACCCTTTTGGTATTTCCATATGTTTTTAAATATATAGGTAACTGTCATACACACTAAAAATGTGATAGTAGATCTTCAAGGAAATGCTTCGGTCTCACAAAGGAGAGAAGCATAATTAGAGGGAACAATTCAAGCATTCATTCAACAGCTATTTATTGAATGTCCACCTCCTCTGTACCTTGACATTGTCTCATGGTAGACTCAGTTAAATATGGTTTCAAATTCCAGATCAAACCCTCAAGAACTACATGGCCCTAAGGCAAGTTGCTACACCTCTGTGCCTTGGTTTATCCATTAGTGAACTGTAGCTGCTAATATCCACCTCAAAGAGGTTTTGAAGTTAAATAGGAAAAAGACCATATAAAATGCCTAACATGGTATCAGGCAGATAAGCAGAGCTCCATGAAAGCTCACCTTCCCTGACCCAAAGCTTCACTTTTCTCCATGGAGAAGCAGAGGAGAGAGATGGAAGGTGGCTGGGGCAGAGGGCCTGAGATTAAGGATGTGAAAGTTGTTGCAGGGAAAGGGAAATGAGTAGACGGGCTCAAGTAAAATAATTGTCTAAAGGCCCGGTTATGGTTCCCTCCTGCCCTGAGGCCACAAATAGATATTGTTTGTTTTCAGGTATATGGCCAGAGAAGTGAAAGATGGAGGCTTTCCCAGGTTGGTTCAATTTACTATAAGGCTAGGTAGTTTTGCCAAATTGAAGAGACTAGACTAGTGAATTGGAATTTCTTAATTGACCGAAAGTGTTCCCATTCGTGTTTGATGGAGAGAGTAAAGGGGTGGGGATAGAGGGAGGCTAAGGCAGGTGAGGAGAATCAGTTCAAATGTGAGATTCACCGCTAAGGGATATGACGACAGTTGTTCTTTTCCAGTGAGAAATGAGTTAATCAAATTGGAGAACAATTTCTCTGGGAGAAGAAACACCTCTGCTCTTTTCCACACCCTACCCTTATTATTTGGCTTTACAAGCATCCCCACAACATAAGATTATAAATCTGGTTTATATCTCCCTTAGCCCAGTCTCCCTTTATTATACCACTTTACTGCTTCTTTGAGGCTGAGACTCTAAAATTCAGGTCAAATGTTCCATTAAGTTAACCATTTTTGAATACCAATAACACTACTACACACTTTTTATCTTCATAGCAGTTCACAAACATCTCCTTCTTCACTAATGAAGATGAGTTGAATATCTAGTGTCTAAAACCAAAGCTATTTAATCATTGTCTGATGTGGGAAAGTAAGACAAAATGCAAGACCAACAAAAAAGTATATTGCATTTTAAACTTGCTGATTTGAGCTTTTTAAAAATTCTTTGAACATGCAGGCAGAACTTGTGCCACAAAATCCCAGCTTTTGTAATGAAAACAGTCAAAACAAGAATAGAAGCAACCTTAGTGATGGTTTTACCCCTTCATATCTTTCAGGGAGCTTTTTAATATATTATTTTATCAGATCTTCATGAAAATCCATAAGAAGAAAAGGAATTATTGCCCCTATGTTTCAGACAAGGCTTTTTGTGATTTATGAACCTTGAGTTTCAAGTTACTAAATATTTGTGCTGAGACTAGAACCCCAGACTTCAGGCCCCAAGTCAAAGGCTGCTGGGAAGGAAGGATGGAAGAGTCAGGTGGGAGTGTGTGTTTTTTCCTGCTCTTTCAACTAGAGCAATTCCATCCATATACATATTAGGTTTGCGGCTTCCACATGGATTTCCACAGTTCAGTTTCATTCGAATTTCATTACACAGAGCGGGCAGCATCTCCTCTGTTGTTCATGACTCAGCTAGATTGTGAGCTGCGTTCCACAATTACACTCAGCAGGCCTGCAATGCTCCATTCACAGCAGGGGCAGTGGCATGCTATACTATCTCCCCTGCTTGGCCCCCCAGACTCCACCTTGAACACTAACTAGCTCTTCTGGCCAGTGGAGCCAAATGATGGCCTTTGCGTGGACCAACTCTCTCTATTGACTTCCATTTCTTCTGCATGTCACACAATCGTGTTTTCTTGTTTACCACTGGTCATTTTCATCTTCGTGGGTCTCTTTGACCATCAGCGTGCACACACGTTGAGCTTCCTGCAGGTGTCTAACACGGGGTGTGCACCCAGGATTGTTGAAGACACAAACACTCGTGTTGTAGCTTCATTATTCTTTCTCCTTCTTCACAAACTCTTTTCCATTCCTTTAGGAGGAATGTAAATCTTTGTACATCTTCCTCTGTCTTCTTCCTTCTCATTCCACTCCTCATTATCTCTCTCTTTAGTCTTTCTATCAGCATAAAACAACCAAAACATGGCTGGCAAGGATAATGTCAATTACCCTGTATCTACAGAGATTGAAGCCATTACTTCTGAAGGGAAATTAAGCAAGACAAATATCTAGTACAAAGTGACTACATTTTTTAAAGTGCCTTTAGATCCAGAATCGTCACAAGTCTTTAGATGCTTCATCTATAATCACTTGCTTTTTTAAAAGCACCCCTTGAAAACTTTTTTCTCCTTTTCACCCTTCAAAATTCAGCTCAAATGTGATTTCCTGCAAATCCTTTACTGACATCCTGAGGAGACCCCATCACTCCTTCTGAAGTCTCCCCACAGAAATTTTAACACACTGTTACTATAGCACTTAATCCATCATGTTTGCTGCCAGTAATCATTTATTTTTTTGTGTCTCACACTAAACTAAATGTTTTTTGTCCTTCTATCTCAAGCAGCTAATAATATAAAGCCTAGCCTGGTACGTAGATACAGATGCATAATTTTATTGTTGTTGTTGTTGTTGAATGTTGATTTAGTTAACTGAATGATCGCTCTGGATTGATGAAAAAAGAAGCTCATTTTTACTCAATTTTTATTCTATTTTTGGAATGGGATTGTTTTCTACTAGTCACTGAAATTGGAAGTGCATTTTTTAGCTGTCTTATGAGTTGTATACATTTGATGACAAACTTGAGAATCTTAACATAGAAATTGCTTCTATGGAAAAATATGTTTCATTTTCCAAAATGTCAAACATATGCAAAAGAATAAAATGGAATTTGTCTAAAACTAAATGGTCTTTCCCTTTTCCCTGATGTCTGCCCCTATCCCTGCCCCCAGAATTTCACCCCATTTAGAATATACCTCATTCTCTCCACTCTTCCATGGTGTACTGTTTGGTTTTCCGTTGTGTACCTTGCAGTCTGCTTTACTCCATCATTTATGTATTTTTTCCTGTTGAATCTATTTCTCAAAGGATCAGCACTATGTATTTTTCATTGTTAATTTTTCACAGTAGGGTTTCAAAGCACAGTGTACAGGGTAGGTATTCAATAAATGGTGAATTAAATTTTCCTCTGCACAGTTAAAAAGCTCAATAATTCAAAGTAGAGGGATGTTGGCATTTGATGAGATATGGGGGATATTTCAGTCCCAAGTTGGAACAGCACCTAATTTCCCATCATTTGCCATCTGAGCTCAAAATGCCCAAATTTTAGGCTTCATAGTCTCTCTTCTCTCACTTTGCCATCTACTATTCTCTTCTCCAGAGATGAAGAGAAATGAGATGATCATGCCAATAAAGCATCCTTTTTCATCTTTATTGTTCTTGTCTGGATGCTTCATTATGAGATGTCAACTATTCAACACTCTAATGAGCTGTCTTCCAAGCACAAAATGTTCTAGTCATCTGGTATTAAAGTGTTGTTTTCTGCTTTTAGGCTACAGTGGTGGCTGTGTTGTCATTCGAGGAAGGAGTCCCCCTGGTCACTGGGAAGTGAAGGACTGTAGACACTTTAAGGCAATGTCCCTGTGCAAGCAACCAGTGGAAAATCAGGAGAAACCTGAGCAAGAAGAGAGATGGCCCTTTTCCCCCTGCTATTTGGATTGGGAGTCAGAGCCTGGCCTGGCCAGTTGCTTCAAGGTAATACAAAGGTTACATGGGCATTCTCAGTGGGACCAACATTATTCCAGTTTTGTCCATGTATCCCAAACTCCTTTATTCCAGGATAGTGCCTGGCACACAGCAAGTACTCAGTTAATATTTGTTGGCTGTCTCCATCCTTTCAGTTATATTCCAAAATAATTTTTAAGTAAAAATATTGACAGATCCCTGGTGAGATTGAGGCCTCCTCATGAGGACCGATATCAAGGCCCTGATCAATATTGTTCTTATTGCATATACAAATGAACAAGGCAGACACGCGCTGGGTATTGAAATGGTACAATTCCATATTGTTTGTAAGCAAATGAATAATGTCCTTCTTCTGGAATAATACCATTCTCCTGCCAAGAATAGCTTTCGCAGCTTTTGATGATCAAAAGTTTATATAGAGAGATAGAGATATAGAGAGAGATATAGATACAGATTTACAGAGAGGTAGATATAGATAGAGATATATAGATGTAGAGAGAGATATATACAGATATGTGTGTGCGTGTTAGAAATGTCTTTTTGCAAATCATCTTTAGATCCTAGGTTTAAATCAGTATCTACAATCTTCTTCTCAGAAATACATTTTTGAAATATGATGTTTTTGTTTGGTGGTTTTGTCTTTGGTTCATTGTACAAATAGAGATTTCCAAAATCCTGGGAGAAAGTTCTTCTCCGGCACCTGGGCACACGAAGAGCAGAATGGAGACAGCCTTTATCTCTAGAAATATTGCAGTCTCATAGATGGCCTGAAACACCTGTAATACACTAAATTTAAATGTACACATGTATAATCCTACATTAAATTCATGGAATAATAGGCCCAGAAGCGACCACACAGAGCAATAAGTTAAACCTTAGAAATGAGTAAACTGCGGCATGAAGTGAGATGAAGTGATTTGCCCAAGATCACAATTATTTATTGACAGAGTTGGAATAAATTGCGGTTTTGGAACTCCCAGTCCAGTGCTTTTTCTACTACACATCACCCTGATATGTCAACAAATATATGGTGTGTTTGATGGGCATAGCAGTAGGACTTATGAATTTAAAGTGATTCGAGAAAAGGTTCCCAGAGGAGGTGGGTTTTGACATATAATTTAAAAGATGGAAATGCTGTGCTGTGGTCCATGGGACTGGGAAGGTTATTCATCCTGGTCTCAGCAAATCAGAGCCTGGTGAAGCCTGGCCGCAGGGTGCCTGCCTGGCATTAGAGACTCAAGCATAGTGTCAGGCAGTTAAAAATGAGAAGGGTGCAGAGGCCCAGAATCTGAAGCTCCAGGTCTTCAGTTCCTCACCCTTGACCTTAAATAAAGTCAAAAGTATGCCCGCCATTTGACTGACTTCTTCCTGCTACCGTGAGGACAGCTGAGAAACAGGAGAGAATTTAGTCACAGCTAAAACCCAAAGACCCTAGAAATATACCTGCCCCAGGTCCCAGGTCTCATTTCTCATTTCTTCGCCTGGGTGAGCCAGATTCATTCAGCTATAGAATACAAGGTCTAATCCTAGCTCTGCTAGTTTGTGGCTGTGTGACCTGAAATTTGTAACCTCTCTTATCCTGACTGTCCTCATCTCTTGACAAACACTTTATTAAGGGACAAGCATATGCCAGTCACAGGAAATTTAGGAGGGGGGAAAAAAAAAGAGATTTCAAGGAGGAAAAGGGTCCTCATCTGTTAAACTGAGCCTATCATATCCTCTGCATGACTTTGTCATGAGAATAAAATGAGGTAATGGTATTACAACAACTAGACACACTTTAGTTCAGTAAATGTTATTTCTCCCTACTCGGTCAAGCTTTTAAAGTAGAATAATGACAACAATTATATTATTGTCATCTTCTTGTCCAGAATTAAACAGCCTCACCTTATTCATGACCGTGTCAACTTTTTTTTCCTTTTACTACACAGGTATTTCATAGTGAAAAAGTTCTGACGAAAAGAACATGGAGAGACGCTGAAGAATTTTGTGAAGAATTTGGAGCTCATCTTGCAAGCTTTGCCCATATCGAGGAAGAGAATTTTGTGAATGAGCTTTTACATTCAAAATTTAATCGGTAAATACTTGTTAATTTTGAAAAATTTCAGTCACATATGTTGTCTCCAAGCAATGGCTTCTTAGGCATGAGTATCCCAAATATTGGGGGTATTTGGGATATTCAAAATCTCAAGTATTTAAGTCTAAAACCAACTAAACACTAGTTGTGAAAGAAAAATACATACTTACAGTTTTATATTTATATTGCACCAACTACTCATTCCATAAAACAAAGAACAAAGTGATGATTGTTTTGATATTTGAAATCTTTTCTGTGTACCTCAAATCAGAATTTTAGAGCTTTCCTGCCAAGTTCAGAAATTATCTAGCCCAGTGGTTTTCAAAGTGCTGTCTGAGGGTCCGGAGGGTCCTGAGCCCCCAGAGCAGGAGAGACCAAGTGGGCAGAGCTCCTGGTTCCTTGCTCACTGACTCAGCAGGTCCAGCCAACTCCACTTCTAGTTGTTTTGTATACAACAGGAGTCCATGTGAGATTTGGTTTGAAAAAAAGAAAGTCCCACCAATTTTTTTTAAAAATTCCAATCCAACCTTCTAATTTTACCTCTGAGGAAACAGGCATTCACTTGTCTGCATCCGTTTTGCAAGTTTACAGAATCTTGAATTTAACGAAGTTGGAAAATCAATCAAATTTAAATTTGAAGAAACATAGGAGGTCTTGTGCTACCTCTGACCCAATGCAGGAATTTCTTCTACTACATTCCCGTGGTCATCTACTGCCTACATCAGGGGTCCCCAACCTCCGGGCCGCAGACCAATACCGGTCCGCGGTGTATCAGGAACTGGGCCGCACAGCAGGAAGTGAGCAGCGGAAGAGCGAGCTAAGCTTCATCTGCCGCTTCCCATTGCTGGCATTACCACCTGAACCATCCCGCCAACCCCCCCACCCCCGGCAGTGGAAAAATTGTCTTCCACGAAACCAATCCCTGGTGTAAAAATGCTGGGGGCCACTGGTCTACATAATTCCTTTCAGTTTCAAAGCGCTCTTTACTTGGGATAAAACCCATTCCATTGTTGGAGGCTAGTTTCAAAGATCAACTTTCTAGTAAGCCAGAGCAATACAGATCAAGTCTACTCTATTTTCAAATATTTGAAAATAGCCATCATGTTCTCTTTTAGCAAGTCTTCTCATCCCTTGGCCTCTTTCTCTAGAATGTTCTTGTCAGTTAGCGTGTATTTTGGGAATATCTTCTATGGAAGGGACCCTATTATATGCATGGGTGGCTGGAGAATGCAATAGACATGACAGACAAAATCCTGCCCCTGAGGATGTCGTGGTCTGGGGGCAGGGGCATGCCTCCATATATTTAACACAAATATAATACCAGGTACTCTGTTCCAAGCTCTGGAAATCTGAAGTCTCAATGAAACACTTACCTGAATCTCAGAGAAAATCCAGAACTACTTTTTGAGGAAAATCCTGGTCTTCCCCACAAGTTTCCTTTAGGACCCTCCCCTAAGAAGGTTAATATGTAACATCTATCAAATTATTCATCTCCAGCATCTACAAAAATGACCTCAAAGGTGGGAATATCTCCCAGTGTGTGTCTCATGAAATACTCCAGGGGAAATAGGGGGATTTTGTGGTCAAATATGTTTGCAAAACAAGGCACGATCTTGGAAATTTGCCATATACCTTAGCATTGTAAAGACTTCTAGAAGGAAGCAATTTCTTTGACTGCAAAACGCTTTTTTTTTTTTTTTTTGAGACCACTTACCAACATCCCACGGAACTGCTGGTCCCTGCAGGAAATGCTGGCCTGAGACCATGGTTCCCAATCTGGCTGATTCTCACGCTCACTTGGGAGACTTTTTCACACAGTGCCCTCTGGTCTCACGCCAGAGCTGCTGAGTCAGATTCTCTGAGGCTGAAGAAAAGTTCAAGAAGCTTCCTTGTTGATTGGTTTGCTAGTCTGGTGTGGGGCCTCAGATCCAAGGGAGATGTGACTGTCTCCACTGTTCTAAGTTGTAACTTGGCTTCATGACTTCAGCCCCTTGCAAAACATCCTTTCATACTTGCATATTGTGAGGTTTGCTGTATGAAACAACACATGCAAACTGCTTCCAAGTTTGCTGTAACATCAAATTTCATTATAACACTTGTATTTATATAAATTCTCACACTTGGAATGTCTCATAGAATTTAGTGTCAAGTATCTATCAAATTATCGATCTTCGGCACTTAATCACGAAAGCTATATAACGTATGTTTTACTTTTTGTCCAGACTGCCAGGGAGTTCAGCCAAATCTCATGCTTAATTATACCAAATAAACCAATTCTCATAGTTAGCATACATGCTTCTTCTCCTTCTTATGGCACTGCTTTTCTATTTTATTATATTCATATTATATTATATTAATTAAAGTTACATAATTTTAGGAAAATGATGAAGAGAAAATAAATACCAGTTCATCGTTTAGGAGCCAATATCTAGCAGGAAAAATGTAAAATTCTGAATTCAGTGAGGAAAGGAATAAAACGCTCTCAACGCAGGGAGAGTGACGTGAGTTTTCAGCCTGGCCATTAAGATTAATATGCCTGGTTTAACCTTAAGGTAGCATTCTCACCTTCCCACAACCTTAAATGTAAGTTATTGTCATGGCAGTGACCAATGCGCCTCAGTGATTCTGACCTTTTCTAAGTCACATTTTACTTTCATTTGTATCGTTCAGGCAAAGGAGCTCAAATATCTGAGAAGGGGATTCTTCAGAATAGGCTTGCTTCTGTGCACTAAGGAAAATAAAGCATCTGTCATGACTTCTGAATCTTTTAAATCTTTAATTCTTCAAAATTATTCTCAGAAAATTATCTTAGTCAGATGATTCGTTGTACAATTAGGCTTTATTGCTTGATTTATTGAGTGCTCTCTGGTTTGATGCATTCGTCCTCAGCCTAATAGGAGGGAAGATGGTTCTCTGTGGGGCTTCTCACCAAGTCTAACCAGTGGTGACGGCTGAAGTTAATCTACCGTGCCTCAGACTGGTTTGCTGTGGAATTATTTACATTGGGACATTAAAAAGAAACCAAAAAAACAAATCTGCTGTGTACCTTTTATTAAATGGGGTGGTGGTGATTAACCTTCAGAGAATACATGAACATTTGACAAAAGAACAACAAATTAAAAGAGTAAAGTAGTATAAATAGTATAGTCAATTAGCAAATAAATAGTCCTCTAGGGAAAAGATGTTCCAAAATTTCTTACCAACTTGCTTTCATGTGTTCTTGTCTTAATTGAAAGACATTGCCCTTCCTAATGAACATGTGAAAGCCATGTTCTCAGTACGAGCTGACGGTTCCCCCAACTGCCCGTCACCAATGAGCACACCATACAAACCAAGAGAAATGGGAAGTGAGATTAATCTTCTCTCAGTTCATTTTATAGCTCAGGTTTTGCTTACAGGAAATGCTCCATAAATGCTTGCTGACTTGACCAGTTCTGCCAGTAGTGTCAGCTGTTCCCTACACAACTAAATACTTTAAAATATTTCTTGAACATTTTACATAATGTTGTGAATTCAACGGGAAGAGCCAAGTTTTTGTTTCCTCTCTTCATAGGACAGAAGAAAGGCAGTTCTGGATTGGATTTAACAAAAGAAACCCACTGAATGCTGGCTCTTGGGAGTGGTCTGATGGAACTCCTGTAAGTCTTTCCAAGCTGGAGAAAAGAAAATGAATTCAAAGCAGGCAGCCCTGGAACCACTTGGTAAACCAACCAAGAGAACCTGGAGAGAATGACCATCTTCCCCATGACCCAAACCTAAATCAAAAACTGCACCAGACCTTGGTACCAAAAAAGTTATTTCAGCAAGGTCTTGAGAAACCTTTGCTAGCCAGATAGTTCTAAAGCCAGCTATAAGATCTCATCCCAAAAAGGAATCAAATTCTCTGAAAAAGCCCCCAAAACCATCTCCCATGTGAAGACTCTCCAGCAGAGAAGCAACTATTCTCTAAAATAATACCAGGCTTCCTTTGCACCCCCCGCCCCTGCTGCATAGCACCTGATTGTGTAAGTGTGGGACCGTTGTCTGTGTCGCAGTGAAAAGAAACATTTTCAGTTTCTCTCACTCTGAAAGAACAGAAACGCCAGCCTTAGACACAGCTCCCCCTTCTCAGACAAAGCAAGTTATTTGGAAGGAAGAAAAAGACTTGCTTTTCATTCAGCCTCACGTGTAAAAAAACCTCTATGAAGGGAAGAGGGAACTCACAATTACGTTTTGGTCTTTTTTTTTTTTTTCAGGTACAATGAGGATTTCTCAGATTTTCCTCATAATAGGGGAAAAACAGTAGCAGTATCCCAGATTAAAATGAGATCCATCTGAAGGCACATGCAGAATCAAGTGATTCAGTTTCACCTGTGAACTGGGGGGTAGCAACAGCCTGCAGTGAGCATTTAATGCAGCTCCTGTTCCTTGAGCCCTAATTATGTTCTGAGCACTGAGCTGAGTGCACTCCTGCATGATCTCATTTCATCCTTGCAGTGATTCAATATAGTGGGTATTAAAATGATTAAGTAGTTTGCCTAAAATAATACATAAGAGAGACAGTATTTGTACACAGGTTGTCTGCCTCCAAAGCCACAATATCGTAATGTCTCCTCGTTGGCAAAACAGCAGCAGCCAAACTTTGATGAAACAGTAAATATCAATAGAGAAAAGGGATCTATCTCTAGGCCTGCTACATAGATGGTGTTCAAATCTGTAGCAAGGAAGGGGTTTGCGGAAAAGCTACATGCTTATAGTGGGAGCAAAAATAGTAAGAGTGTGCTAGTTTAAAAAAAATAATGATTCTACCCCAGTACTGCTTCTTTGAAAAGGGCATCAGGACCAGAGAACAGGAAGAGATCTTAGAGATCACCCAGCCCCACCCAACTGTTTTGCTGATGAAGAAACCAAGGCCCAGAGAGTGGAAGGGGCATAGCAGGGTCGACCTACCCCATAAATGGCAGCTACCACATGGCACAGTTGGTTAACGTTAATACGGCACTTGGAGCATAAAATGTGGTACATAGAGGTTGAGAATGCGTTTTAGTAAAACAAACAAACAAACAAAAACTCATCAGTAATAGGAGGGGAATAGACAATTTGGTTCAGAATCAGTGAGATTAAGCGGTGAAGCAGTGGACTGAGTCCCTTGCCACTTCCCTCTGGACAAAATAAATATCAAACTCATGCCATTCTCCGAATCTGAGCTTATATATATTTAAGTTAGATGAATTGTTGCATGACTGTGTAGATGTTTGAGGAGGAGCATAAATGGTTTCAAAACCCTCTTTTTTTCAAATTTTTTACCTCAGTTTTACTCATGGTCCATCCACTCTTCTGTCAAGTAGTCATCAAATCATTGAGAAGGTTGAATCTCTAGTCAATACCCCGTTATGTGATCATTCCTGGAAAACATTGGATAGTTTCCTGATTAAAGCTAGGGTTGACTTAGAAGTTAGTGATTAGAGACTAAAAGCCTAGTATTTATGCAAAAGAATCTACATCAAAGGTGAGACTCGATTCTGAAACATCCTTGAGCCTCTAAACAGTTTACCCAGGATCCCAGGGCTAGCCTAATCTTGCCAGTGAGAAAACAGTGCAAGTTCATCTGACTTGTTCCTTCTGGAGAAAAGAGTAGAATGCCTCTTAAAGAAAGAAAAAAAAAAAGGCATCTTCAAGAAAAAAATGATAAAGCTTTGATTAGCTTGCTTTTCACAAATGTGGAACAACCTTTAACTGGCATCATAACCATACTTCCTCCAGAAGTCTATTGTGATTTATTTACAGGGATGCCTTTTTGATCTTTTGAAACTTTTTGTGGGGGATCATTATTAAGGAATAATGAACTTCATCTGCTGCAGGTTGTCTCTTCATTTCTAGACAATAATTATTTTGGAGAAGATGCAAGAAACTGTGCTGTTTATAAGGCGAATAAAACGTTGCTACCCTCATACTGTGGTTCCAAACGTGAATGGATATGCAAAATTCCAAGAGGTAAAAATATTAATAAGATCTTTACTATTTGTTTGCTTTCTAATAATCTATAGCATTTTCCCAAGTGAACAGTTACAGAGGTCCAAAATTTAAGCACCCTGGAGCACAGTACCAACAGCCTTCATGATGAACCAAATTGTACTCTTTTAGCAAATAATGTATCATGGGGGAATGAGAAAAGATGACACCAGTGCAGTATGCTAACTTAGTAGGAAATGAAAATAACTGCCTATGTTGTGGAATACTGTATTTTGCAAGTACAACCTGGAGGAAATGTCACTGTGACATTACAAGCAAACAAAATTACTTATCAAATGAGTAAGTGAAAGCACCTGGCACAGTGTGTGACACACAGTGGGCTCTCAACAAGTATTCACATCCTTTTCTCTTTAACCAGAGATCTCTCTTGAGCTTCCTCTTCAAGTATGAGAACTTACCACTTTCCAAACAACACCTGGTTCTTAAATGATCTTTTAAAAAGCAAAGTCCAAAATATTGTGTTTAGACCTAAAGTAATTCAGAGATAGTACACCTGTAAATAAAGTTCACTCAAACTGGTTTGCTTTCACTTTGCAGATGTGAGACCCAAGATTCCACCCTGGTACCAGTATGGTAAGGACTATCCTGGCAGTTCTTGAATTTCTAATTATGTGCTATTTTGTAGCATTACTGTGTTATTACATAGCTCCAATCAAGTTTCTCTTTTCTTGTGTCAATTGACAACTAATTTTTTCAAATTAACAAATTCATCATTAATAAATAATCAAACTAATAAATGTCACTAAGTATTACTGAAGACTAATATCATAGCTTAACTCCACGTTCATGACACATGATTTTAAAATATGTATCTATCCCAGACTTTTGAATATACGTGAATGTTTCTTATATGAAATAGACCAAGGAAAATAAGTAAATTGTATACTTATGTGTGGGAGTGGGTGTATACACACACATTTTCTTAATGCTGAGTGACCAAATTACACATTTGGGGTCAATCATAGCATACCCTATTTAAGTCTGTATTACACTGCTCAATAATTGTTGCCTCACCGGTGTTGCTTATTTTTCTTTCAGATGCACCCTGGCTCTTTTATCAGGATGCAGAGTACCTTTTTCATACCTCTGCCTCGGAATGGTCCTCCTTTGAGTTTGTCTGTGGCTGGCTGCGCAGTGATATTCTCACTATTCATTCTGCACGTGAACAAGAATTCATCCACGGCAAAATAAGAGCGGTACTTAAATATGATTAACTATGAGAAACTCAGAGCTTAACTCCTTCTTCTGTCCTTGAGGGATTTTGTTTTTATATTACTTCAGATATTTATTTGTTTCATTAAAAGTCTTAGATTTTTAAGAACTGTTTTTCTTCCTGTTATAGAGATTTAGAGCAAATAATGGAAACACAGGTTTACGATGCTGGTCAGTCATTTCACTTCTCATCATGCTTTTTTAGCAACAAAGGATGAGTAAATAGCATTTTATTGTTTTTGTGAGGTTCATTCCAGCATTCAATGCATATTTATTGAGTACTCTTCTAGGGGCTGAGGCTCTATCAGTGATTAAAATAGACCAAAATTCCTGCCCACCTGGAGTTTTTAGTCTAGTCTGGGAAGGAAGACTGTAATCAATATAAATAAATAGAATTACATAATATTTTAGAAAAAGATAAATGGATAAATGCCATGGAGGAAAATAAAGCACAAATGAGGGACAAAGAGTACTGGGAGGTGCATGGCTATTTTAATGTTTCAAATTTGACTTATGAAAGTACAATATTTTTTTAGACTCTATGCAGAAAATGGTAAGGAGTGGTTCTCCATTTCAACTTCAGATAGAGAAATCCTTTGAGAAGCTAGGCTTGTTAGAAAGCAGCATGCAAAATCCGTTAAACAATGAATAAGATTGCCAAGGAATAGTGTTGGTTTTCAGTGTATTTCTTCAGCAAGCATTTATTGAGCATTAGGTATGTCTCAGACACTGTGGTATTTGTCAAGGACACAAAAATGTCAAGGACATAAAAATGAAATACAGTCAGTGTCTTTAAAAAGCTGGAAATAACACGATGTAATAAGACAAAAGGGAGCAGTATGTACAAATTACCAAGGGGGCACCAGGGAGGAAAAGCCTCATTCCCAATTTTCCCTAGGAAATTGTTGAAGGTAAGAAAGAGCCTTTTTTCTTTTCCCATAATTTAACATTAGTTCATGGTCTGCAGGAATCCTTGGTTGCTCTATCATCTTTTCCTATGTTTGTAAGTTGACTGTTAAAATGAAGCTCTGGATTAAAGCCTCCTTGATTTGTAAGAGAAATGTCTCCCCTCACACCTCATTGGGCTTTCCTGTTTCTATAATTCTGTTTGATACACATACAGCCTGTGAGGTACATGCAGGTTGGGACTACTACTGCATTTTGATGGAAAAGTCAAGAACCAGAGGAGTTAGGTGACAACTGCACGGCCTCACAGAGACTCAGTGGCAGACCACCCACGAGAACTGGATGTTCCCCAGTATTGGTTCATGCATTGTTTTACTACTCTCCATCTCCTACAAATGGAACACTCAAGCCAAAACTGTAATATTAAGTATCAACAAATTACATATCATGACCTCGGAAAATACATTTGTTTCTTTAGCTAGACAGCAGACTCCTCACCCCTGGCGGCAATAACAAGAGATCAGGTGAATGGCTAAAAACTAATCCCTGGACATGTAAAGTGCACGTCCCAAAAGGAGCTGATACTTGGCCAATGCTTATTGTAACAGTGTCAAGCACGGCTAAGTACTAACGTTTAATGGCATTTAATCTTTCTAAGAACTCTCTGTGGGAAGTTCTATCGTCAGCACAATTTACAGATGAAGAAGCTAAGACTCCAAAGAGGTGAAGCAACTTTGTTACACAGCAGCTAAGTAGTGGAATTTGGAAGTGATCCCAGGTCATCTGACTTACAAGGTCATTTTTAAAAATGGCCGCAGGCAGCAGAACAGCATATTCATTACATTAAAGGGCTAGTTCTAAAATCCATCCAAAAAAAGGAAACCCTTGTGCATTGTTGGTGGGAATGTAAGTTGGTGCAACCTCTATAGAAAATAGTATGGGGGTTCCTCAAAGAACTAAATCCAGCAATTCCACTCCTGGGTATATATCTGAAAAAAAATGAAAACACTAATTCGAAAAGATACATGCACCCCAATGTTCATAGCAGCACTATTTACAGTAGCCAGGACATGGAAGCAACCTAAATGCCCATCAACAGAGGAATGGATAAAGAAGATGTGGCACATATATACAATGGAATATTAGTCATAAAAAAGAATGAAATTTTGCCATTTGCAACACGTATATGGACCTAGAGGGTATCATGCTTCATGAAATGTCAGACAGAGAAAGAGAAATACTGTACGTTATCATTTATATGTGGAAGCTAAAAAACAAAACAAATGATTAATATAACGGAACAGAAACAAACTCACTGATACAGAAAACAAACTAGTGGTTATCAGTGGGGAGAGAGAAGGGGGACAAGATAGGGATAGAGGATTAAGAGGTATAACCTACTATGTATAAAATAAATAAGCTACAAGGATATACTGTACAGCATAGGGAAATATAGCCATTATTTTATAATAACTTTAAATGGGGTATAATCTATAAAACTTTTGAATCACTATGTTGTATAGCTGAAACTAATAGAATATTGTAAAACAACTATACCTCAACTTTTTAAAATTAATAAATAAAATAAAATAAAATCCCTCCCCAAAAGATAGCTGTCAGCTCTGTTTCAGACATGCACAGTAAAGGGCTTCTTTGAGCTTAGCTCTTTTAGGAACCTCTGCAGGTCTTCTCTCTTAACCTTTCCCTTAATTCACTCTCCCAGCCTTTGGTTGTTGGGAAGCCAGTGGAAATGGCAGAGTTAATACCTCCCATTGAAGGGAATAGTAAAACCCCACAGGCTTAGACATTTGAGAAGGCATAGCCAGTGCCATGATCTAGTTGAGGACTAGATCTAGTGATCTCAAACCAGACAAACCTTGTAGTGCCTTATACGGCAAAATTATTACCAAGCCTATGACCATGTTAATAAAGAATGCCCTGTCAGTATTATGGGTGAGTGGCTGACTGATCTAACACTGCACTGTGCCACAGAAGAAAATCATCATAGGGAATGTGCAGACCAAGAATTGAGCAAGAAAACCAAATGGGAAGGGTATCAATTTAGAAAAAAGAATGCTGTACATTTCTAAAGCAGTTCTTCCTCCTGCTTAGTTTATAGCAGTTAGGCAATTTTTGTTGGTGGTAGCGGTGGTATATACGGTGACCATTTACATTTCTTAACTAAGAAATCCCATATCTAAGAACGTCTTGCTAGAATGAGTCAGTCCAGAAGTTCTGGATGAGGAACTAAACATGTAGAGGTCATACCACTCATTCTTGTGGCATGCCCATCCTATAATTGCCGGAAGAATAAGAATTAAATAATTAAATATTTTTAAAGTTACATATGTATTGTATAGCTCCTCTAAGAAGAGTAGTAACTCAGAAATATGAAAGACAAAGATAACATTCAGTTGGCAGTAGAAGAACTAATTATTGAAAAAGAAAGCTGGATGCATTTTTTTTAAATCTGAAGCAGAATTTTTTTAACAGAATATTTCCATCTTGGAAAAGTGATGAGTCAGAATTTCCTCTTTGACTAACAGAAGACCACAAGGCATGATGCGAGGGAATTTTTGAGTACTAGTTTTTTGAGCCATCTTGTTTGGTCAGATTAATGCCAGAAAAGTAAAAAAACATGAGCACTTTAGGAGTTGTTTGACATGAACTAACATTTTTATGTTGTGTTGTACAATATTTGCATTTCAAAATTGCAATTTACTCTTTTAAAATTTTATTTCAAAATATTTCTAACAAAAATATATCAAATCTATTAGTCATCCTCAAAAATCTGGTGTTTTAAATCCTTAAAATAACTTGGTTTTGCTACTTTTATGGAAACATTTTAAGAGATGACAGGTTGTTCTTCCTTATACTGCTTAGTAGATTAATATATTGGCTATTGCTGTGGGTTATTTCTTTCTGGTGTGTTCTTCCATACGATGCTATCTATAATGACTGCTTTTCTGTAACAAAACATAATTGATACTATGAGGTACATGGTTGTATCACGTTTTTTATACAAAAGAACACTAATGTCTTCTACTGTTGCGGTTTCATACCTTAAACTGAAATTTACAACATCTATTTTTCACATTGGATTTTTCACTTTGGGTGTCTTCTATCTTGTCCTATGAATTTCTGTTCCATATCACAACAGGTTGTGATGTGCCCTGTGGAGGATTACCGTGCTATAGTCGAGGTAGTAATAAATATGCCACTTAAGATGCAGTAGTTACACTTCCCCTTTAGAGGTCCTTAATTGGGGCAGTGAACAATCAGGCCATGATTTCCACTATTGTTGCACACGAGACCTCTTTAGATTGAATGAAATTGTTGTGGTTCTTCCACTGAGTTCACAGCCAGTCTCCATGGACCCATTCCAAAATCTGACAATAGGAGTCTAAATTCAGCATGTAAGAACACGTCCATGAAACAACAACTCAGGGATCCAAAATTATAGTTGCTCCATCTTGCATTCTTCTTAAATTGCTGATATGGCAGACAGCCACACTGATTAAGGAGTAAAAATACCTGTGTATAAATTACAATGTTAGAGAGCTATTAGGTTCTGTTGTATGATGACCTGAAATTCACATGGAAAAATATTTATATATCTTAAAACTCATTCCCAAGTCTTTACAGAAGAAATGAAAGTGTAAATTTAAATGTACAATGCCTTCAAATTAACAGGTTTTTAGCATAAAAAATTAAGTTACATTTCACACCCAGCACACACACAATAAAGAATATTGATTTAAAGACCTTAGAGAAATCCTTAATGCCTGTTCTTCTTTTATAGTTAAAGAGGGAATTTCAATTTCCTGGGTCATAAATCCAGTATTACATCTGCTCTAATGTGTGTATGCATGTGCATGCCTATGGTGTTTCAAGTTTATTCTTTACTGTACTGGGATCTATGTGATAAATAATGGTGTAAATTCATAAAATATATAAAGGATAATTTTCTAGTTGTCAAACATTGGAAATACTGTAGTATTATTTTGTCCTATAATGCGATTTCCATTTGAATGGGGAGGGTGCTAATACTTAGTTTAAAAGCTTACCAATCAGACTAATGCTTAAAATACAAATTATTTTTACTATTGAGGTCTTTGTGCCTCGAATTGTTTTTCAAGTAGGTGGCATATATAATAAACTTCTATAAATCACTGAGCGCATAAACCACTAAATTTTTAGTCAAAAAAGGAATCCACATTCTATTTTGCTTTACAATATTACTTTTTAAATCCCTATTATGAGAGTTAGAAAATTTACTTTTAAATATATAGGAAACATTGTAACAAAGTTATGGCATGTATGAAACCAAAATTATTTTCAATATATGATTCCAATTTTCTTACATAATGAGGAGGGAGTAGTTTAGAATAATGAAGTTTCAGGTCTTCTCAAGATGCTAGGCCTTAGTGTACTCTTCTTTAGGTAACTGGGTAAAATACTGAAGAATAGAAAGCTATTAACAGCGACCCCATTAATCTTAATAGTGAAAAGGGGAAAAAAGTAGGATAAATGCTGAACATTCTCTCTCTCTTTTGTAAATAGCTATCAAAGTATGGTGTAAACTGGTGGATTGGACTTCGAGAAGAAAGAGCCAATGATGAATTTCGGTAGGACCTAGATTAATTTGCATTTAACTTTGTTTAACGGGTTTTTATTTGCAGAATGATTAGACTAGATCTTAGTAGTTAACTTGTTGAATAGGAGATTGGTTTAAGATGGTGGAGTAGAAGGACGTGCTCTCACTCCCTCTTTCAAGAACACCGGAATCACAACTAACTGCTGAACAATCATCGGCAGGAAGACACTGGAACTCACCAAAAATATACCTTACATCCAAAGACAAAGGAGAAGCCACAATGAGACGCTATGAGGGGCGCAATCACAATAAAATCAAATCCCATAACTGCTGGGTGGGTGACTCACAGACTGGAGAACACTTATACCACAGAAGTCCACCCACTGGAGTGAAGGTTCTGAGCCCCACATCAGGCTTCTGAACCTGGGGGTCCGGCAACGGGAGGAGGAATTCCTAGAGAATCAGACTTTGAAGGCTAGCGGAATTTGATTGCAGGACTCCAACAGGACTGGGGGAAACAGCGATTCCACTCTTGGAGGGCACACACAAACTAGTGTGTGCATTGGGACCCAGGGGAAGGAGCAGTGACCCCATAGGAGACTGAACCAGACCTACCTGCTAGTGTTGGAGGGTCTCCTGCAGAGGTGGGGGGTGGCTGTGCCTCACTGTGAGGACAAGGACACTGGCAGCAGAAGTTCTGGGAAATACTCCTTGGCGTGAGCCCTCCCAGAGTCTGCCATTAGTCCCACCAAAGAGTCCAGGTAGGCTCCAGTGTTGGGTCAACTCAGGCCAAACAACCAACAGGGAGGGAACCTAGCCCCACCCATCAGCAGACAAGCAGATTAAAGTTTTACTGAGCTCTGCCCACCAGAGCAACAGCCAGCTCTACCCACCACTAGTCCCTCCCATCAGGAAACTTGCACAAGCCTCTTAGATAGCCTCATCCACCAGAGGGCAGAAAGCAGAAGCAAGAAGAACTACAATCCTGCAGCCTGTGGAACAAAAACCACATTCGCAGAAAGATACACAAGATGAAAAGGCAGAGGGCTATGTACCAGATGAAGGAACAAGATAAAACCCCAGAAAAACAACTAAATGAAGTGGAGATAGGCAACTTTCCAGAAAAAGAATTCAGAATAATGATAGTGAAGATGATCCAGGACCTCGGAAAAAGAACGGAGGCAAAGACTGAGAAAATGCAAGAAATGTTTAACAAAGATTTAGAAGAATTAAAGAACAAACAAACACAGATGAACAACACAATAACTGAAATGAAAACTACACTAGAAGGAATCAATAGAAGAATAACTGAGGCAGAAGAACAGATAAGTGACCTGGAAGACAGAATGGTGGAATTCACTGCTGCGGAACACAATAAAGAATAAAGAATGAAAAGAAATGAAGACAGCCTAAGAGACCTCTGGGACAACATTAAATGCAACAACATTTGCATTATAGGGGTCGCAGAAGGAGAAGAGAAAGAGAAAGGACCAGAGAAAATATTTGAAGAGATTATAGTCGAAAACGTCCCTAACATGAGAAAGGAAATAGCCACCCAAGTCCAGGAAGCACAGAGAGTCCCATACAGGATAAACCCAAGGAGAAACATGCGAGACACATAGTAATCAAATTGGCAAAAATTAAAGACAAAGAAAAATTACTGAAAGCAGCAAGGGAAAAACGACCAATAACATACAAGGGAACTCCCATAAGGTTAACAGCTGATTTCTCAGCAGAAACTCTACAAGCCAGAAGGCAGTGGCATGATATACTTAAAGTGATGAAAGGGAAAAACCTACAACCAAGATTATCCTACCCAGCAAGGATCTCATTCAGATTCCATGGAGAAATCAAAAGCTTTACAGACAAGCAAAAGCTAAGAGAATTCAGCACCACCAAACCAGCTCTACAACAAATGCTAAAGGAACTTCTCTAAGTGGGAAACACAAGAGAAGAAAAGAACCTACAAAAATAAACCCAAAACAATTAAGAAAATGGTCATAGGAACATATATATCGATAATTACCTTAAACATGAATGGATTAAACGCTCCAACCAAAAGACACAGGCTTGCTGAATGGATACAAAAACAAGACCCATATATATGCCGTCTACAAGAGACCCATTTGAGACCTAGGGACACATACAGACTGAAAGTGAGGGGATGGAAAAAGATATTCCATGCAAATGGAAATCAAAAGAAAGCTGGAGTAGCAATACTCATATCAGATAAAATAGACTATAAAATAAAGAATGTTACAAGAGACAAGGAAGGACACTACATAATGATCAAGGGATCAATCCAGGATGAAGATATAACAATTATAAATATATATGCACCCATCATAGGAGCACCTCAATACATAAGGCAACTGCTAACAGCGATAAAAGAGGAAATCGACAGTAACACAATAATAGTGGGGGACCTTAACACCTCACTTAAACCAATGGACAGATCATCCAAACAGAAAATTAATAAGGAAACACAAGCTTTAAATGACCCAATAGACCAGATAGATTTAATTGATATTTATATCACATTCCATCCAAAACCAGCAGATTACACTTTCTTCTCAAGTGCACACAGACCATTCTCCAGGATAGATCACATCTTGGGTCACAAATCAAGCCTCAGTAAATTTAAGAAAATTGAAATCATATCAAGCATCTTTTCTGACCACAACGCTATGAGATTAGAAATCAATTACAGGGAAAAAAATGAACAAAACACAAACACATGGAGGTTAAATAATACGTTACTAAATAACCAAGAGATCACTGAAGAAATCAAAGAGGAAATCAAAAAATACCTAGAGACAAATGACAATGAAAATACGACAATCCAAGACCTATGGGATGCAGCAAAAGCAGTTCTAAGAGGGAAGTATATAGCTATACAAGCCTACCTCAAGAAACAAGAAAAATCTCAAATAAACAATCTAACTTTACACCTAAAGGAACTAGAGAAAGAAGAGCAAACAAAACCCAAAGTTGGTAGAAGGAAAGAAATCATAAACATCAGAGAGGAAATAAATGAAATAGAAACAAAGAAAACAATAGCAGAGATCAATAAAACTAAAAGCTGGTTCTTTGAGAGGATAAACAAAATTGATAAGCCATTAGCCAGACTCATCAAGAAAAAGAGGGAGAGGACTCAAATCAATAAAATTAGAAATGAAAAAGGAGTTAGAACAGACACCACAGAAATACAAAGCATCCTAAGAGACTATTACAAGCAACTCTATGCCAATAAAATGGACAACCTGGAAGAAACGGACAAATTCTTAGAAAGGTATAACCTTCCAAGACTGAACCAGGAAGAAACAGAAAATATGAACAGACCAATCACAAGCAATGAAATTGAAACTGTGATTAAAAATCTTCCAACAAACAAAAGTCCAGGACCAGATGGCTTCACAGGTGAATTCTATCAAACATTTAGAGAAGAGCTAACACCCATCCTTCTCAAACTCTTCCAAAAAATTGTAGAGGAAGGAAAACTCCCAAACTCATTCTATGAGGCCACAATCACCCTGATACCAATACCAGACAAAGATACTACAAAAAGAGAAAATTACAGACCAATATCACTAATGAATATAGATGCAATAATCCTCAACAAAATACTAGCAAACAGAATCCAACAACACATTAAAAGGATCATACACCACGGTCAAGTGGGATTTATCCCAGAGATGCAAGGGTTCCTCAATATACGCAAATCAATCAATGTGATACACCATATTAACAAATTGAAGAATAAAAACCATATGATCATCTCAATAGATGCAGGAAAAGCTTTTGACAAAATTCAACACCCATTTATGATAAAAACTCTCCAGAAAGTGGGCATAGAGGGAACCTACCTCAACATAATAAAGGCCATATACGACAAACCCACAGCAAACATCATTCTTAATGGTGAAAACTGAAAGCATTTCCTCTAAGATCAGGAACAAGACAAGGATGTCCAGTCTCACCACTATTATTCAACACAGTTTTAGAAGTCCTCGCCGTGGCAATCAGAGAAGAAAAAGAAATAAAAGGAATACAAATTGGAAAAGAAGAAGTAAAACTGTCACTGTTTGCAGATGACATGATACTATACATAGAGAATCCTAAAGATGCCACCAGAAAACTACTAGAGCTAATCAATGAATCTGGTAAATTTGCAGGATACAAAATTAATGCACAGAAATCTCTTGCATTCCTATACACTAATGATGAAAAATCTGAAAGAGAAATTAAGGAAACACTCCCATTTACTACTGACACAAAAAGAATAAAATACCTAGGAATAAACCTACCTAGGGAGACAACAGACCTGTATGCAGAAAACTGTAAGACACTGATGAAAGAAATTAAAAATGATAGCAACAGATGGAGAGATATACCATGTTCTTGGACAGGAAGAACCAACATTGTGAAAATGACTATACTACCCAAAGCAATCTACAGATTCAATGCAATCCCTATCAAATTACCAATGGTATTTTTTACTGAACTAGAACAAAAAATCTTAAAATTTGTATGGAGACATAAAAGACCCCGAATAGCCAAAGCAGTCTTGAGGGAAAAAAATGGAGCTGGAGGACTCAGACTCCCTTACTTCAGACTATACTACAAAGCTACAGTAATCAAGACAATATGGTACTGGTAGAAAAACAGAAATATAGGTCAATGGAACAGGATAGAAAGCCCAGAGATAAACCCACACACCTATGGTCAACTAATCTATGACAAAGGAGGCAAGGACATACAATGGAGAAAAGACAGTCTCTTCAATAGGTGGTGCTGGGAAAACTGGACAGCTACATGTAAAAGAATGAAATTAGAACAGTCCCTAACACCATCCACAAAAATAAACTCAAAATGGATTAGAGACCTAAATGTAAGACTGGACACTATAAAACTCTTAGAGGAAACATAGGAAGAACACTCTTTGACATAAATCACAGCAAGATATTTTTTGATCCACCTCCTAGAGTAATGGAAATAAAAACAAAACTAAACAAATGGGACCTAATGAAACTTAAAAGGTTTTGCACAGCAAAGGAAACCATAAACAAGACGAAAAGACAACCCTCAGAATGGGAGAAAATATTTGCAAACGAATCAACGGACAAAGGATTAATCTCCAAAATATATAAACAGCTCATGCAGCTCAATATTAAAAAAACAAACAACCCAATCCAAAAATGGGCAGAAGACCTAAATAGACATTTCTCCAAAGAAGACATACAGGTGGCCAAGAAGCACACGAAAAGCTGCTCAACATCACTAATTATTAGAGAAATGCAAATCAAAACTACAATGAGGTATCACCTCACACTAGTTAGAATGGGCATCATCAGAAAATCTACAAACAACAAATGCTGGAGAGGGTGTGGAGAAAAGAGAACCCTCTTGCACTGTTGGTGGGAATGTAAATTGATACAGCCACTATGGAGAATAGTTGGAGGTTCCTTAAAAAACTAAAAATAGAATTACCATATGACCCAGCTATCCCACTACTGGGCATATACCCTGAGAAAGCCATAATTCAAAAATACACATGCACCCCAATGTTCATTGCAACACTATTTACAATAGCCAGGTCATGGAATCAACCTAAATGTCCATCGACAGACGAATGGATAAAGAAGTAGTGGTACATATATACAATGGAATATTACTCAGCCATAAAAAGGAACGAAATTGGGTCATTTGTAGAGACATGGATGTATCTAGAGACTGTCATATAGAGTGAAGTAAGTCAGAAAGAGAAAAACAAATATCGTATATTAATGCATATATATGGAACCTAGAAAATGGTACAGGTGAACCGGTTTCCAGGGCAGAAATAAAGACACAGATGTAGAGAATAAACATATGGACACCAAGGTGGGAAAGCAGTGGGGGGTGGTGGTGGTGGTGTGATGAATTGGGAGATTGGGATTGACATGTATACACTGATGTGTATAAAATGGATGACTAATAAGAACCTGCTGTATAAAAATAAAATTAAATTAAATTTAAAAAAATTTGTTGAATAGCCTTCAAACATTAACTTATAAATTTTCATTTCCCTAACCACAGACATGATTTTTTTTTAATTTAATAAAATATTATGCCTTCAATCCATATCCCAGAACTCCAAAAGTGGTGTTGGAGATTGAACATGCAGAATGAGAGAAGACCTTTAATTTTTTAATTTTTCTGCAGCTGGAGAGATGGATCACCAGTAATATACCAGAACTGGGACAACGGAAAAGAAGAATCCATGATTAATCAGAGTCAGAGATGTGGCTTCATTTCATCCATAACAGGTTATTTTGTTCATCCACTTTTGGGTTTATAATACAAACATAATTTTCAGAAGACTTGAAGTCTCCTTTTCATTGCATTAGTCCAGTGAGAAGGTTTTGTTTGGTTACTTTGCTTTTCAACTGAGTGTGTTTAACTTTATAAGTCTTAAGTCTTAAGGATGACCATTCCTACAGTTTATTCCATGCATTCATGTTCCTGAAAATAATTTATATCCAGATAAGTCCTTCCTCTTGAACCAAAACTACCAAAAATGAGCCCACTGAAATGGGTTAAAAATTGCCTGACAAATACTATTCTCTATGAAATTTCAACATGGGCCCATTTTTTAAAATCTCTTTGTAGTATCCAGTTTATAATTGGTCAGAACTTTAACCTCTGAAATTTACTTCCATTTCCCATTTAAGAAAAATTTTCATTGAATTCAGTATTCTTTTTTTTTAACACCAGGCATTAATTGCTGCCTGCCTTAGAACACCAACTCTTCGCCTGTTGGATTTAGAAGTACATGTACATTTAAGATGGGTTTTTAAATTCTATTCATCAATACAGTATTATTGGGGTTGATTGTCCACTCATATCCATCCCACTGTTTCTATCCAATAAAAGGTAATGATGTCCCTGGCTCTAACAGATTCTCCCAAGTCAGGAGAGGGATAAACATGGAAAGCAATCTCTGATGTAAGGGCAGCTGCAGAGAAAGTTAAGAGACGAAAAAGCATGTTGTTAATCAGCTCGCTTTTGCCAGCAGGTGTCACAACAGCCTGCAGAAAGGCTATTTGTGATTCTGGAAGAATAGCAGCTAATCGGCATTGAAAATAGCATTCCGGCCCCTCCTTCAGAATGCCAATATCTTTTTGGCTCATACCCCTCACACTAGAAAACTGAATCTGCCCTTGCAATTTACATGCATCCTTGCCCTATTCTGGAATTTATAACTTGAGTGCTAATGAAATGCATTCTATAACCTTTACTCTGAAAATATAGCTCTTCTAATTAAAAGAACATTTTCCAAGAGACTGAGGACTTTGGGATAATATTCCTGAGGGCATGTCTCTAAGTGTGTGTGTTTTGTTTAGGGGTCAGGGTTCAGAAGTGCTTCTTCCTTAGAAGTTCCTGAGTTATTTTTTCTAAATTATTATATTTTTAATAATTATAAAGTAGAAATGATCATCTATTGTTTTAGAATTTTTTTACCTTGAGGTTGAATACTTTAAGTCAAAAATATTACTCTACAAAGTATTCTTTGGCTAACCAAGTCAAATATTCTTAAAACTTTCATCAGTTTTGTGATTGCAATTGCAGTATTTGTTTAGATTTTTTTTTTTTTTTTTTGCATTTGCAAAATTTCTACATTCTTAAATTAGAATTACTGATTTGGCACCTTGCGCAGTTAGCTCTTGTCACTAGAGAACTCTATGATTAGTAGTTAAATTTAGTTCAATTTCTAGATTTAACAAAGTCTGGTAAACCAGAGCAGTCATAAAAAAACAGTGACCAATAGAGAATGCCTACAAAGAGTCACCATTGTTTCCGGTCATTTCTAACCATTTTCTCTTCCAGGACTCTGGGCTAGTGAAGAGTGTTCAGTTTCTATGCCTAGCATCTGTAAGCGAAAAAAGTTTTGGATCATAGAGAAAGAGAAAGATACACCAAAAAAACATGGAACATGTCCCAAAGGATGGTTATATTTTGACTATAAGGTAAACTTGTTTCCAAAAAGTTGCTTTTGTTTCTCTTTTGTAGGTTTTAATTTTAGAAAGTAATCAAAAAGCAGGTGTGGCTTTGAAAAACTATGAGTTGTCCATTGGACCTGGAATTTTTTTGTCACAATTTTCAAGAGATTTGAGAAGTTTTCTATTTAGGGACAGATCTCTTGAAATTAAAAGGTTTTGTCAAAAACAGCCTTGACACCACCCTTCATATGTATATTCAGTTTTTGCTACTGACATTGTCATTCATTGCGCTGTATGACTGTTTCGGTAGGTGGGATGTGGGTGTGTGCACATGTGTGTGGGCATGTGTGTGCGTGTGTGCATGTGTGTCTAGGCCCTGTTCCCAAATGAGCTGTCAGCTCCAGAGGGCCCAGACTGTGTCTTCTTCTTTTGTGTCTTCCCTGCCTGGAGCCCTCATAGAGCTCTACCCGCCTTGTCAATTGCCTGACTAATAACGTAGCTCCGTCAACTTTGTCTTGAGCCTCATAGCTGGCACTTCCACGAATTGAATTTTTTTCCTAAATGGCCAGTGGGGATACTGTAAACTAGATTTATTATTTCTGATACTGTCCCCAATTAAGGCTGAGACTTCCCCTCCGCTCCTTATGTTTTAAAATAACTTTATAAGCCTTAGGTGGAAGTAATTAAAATGCATCTCAAATTATAAATGTTTAACTCTTCGATAATTAAAAACTCAAACTGTGTCATAATTTCATATGCTAGTAAGAAATTGCTCCTCCATCATGGACAATTTTCAGTCTATGTGTTTAGTTACATTGGCAGGGCATTGCCTCCCTTGTGATCTTCCTCTCATTGTTAGTTTGTGAAATGGGGCCATTTGGACTTAATACACATTTATTGAGCACCCACTACATATTTGTCACTGATATTTTTAATTGTAATATTCACATAATATAGAATTTACCATCTTGACCATTTTTAAATGTATAGTGCAGTAGTGTTAAGTATAATCACACTGCTGTGCAATGACTCTGCAAACCTTTTTCATCTTGTAAAACTGAAACTCTAAACCCATTAAACAACAACCCCTCATTCTCCCTCCCCACAGCCCCTGGCAACCACTATTCTACTTTGTCTCTATTAATTTGACTATTTCGGACACCACATGTAAGTGGAATCATACAGTACTCGTCCTTTTGTAACTGGCTTATTTCACTTAGCACAGTTTCCTCCAGGCTCACCCATGTTGTAGCACGTGTCAGAATTTTCTTCCTTTTTAAGACTGAATAATATTCCATTATATGTACATAACACATTTTGTTTTTCCATTTATCCATTGATGGACATTTGGGTTTCTTCTACCGTGTAGCTGTTTCTGCTGGCAATTTCATATATATATATGAATATATATATATATATGAATATATATATATGAATATATATATATGAATATATATATATGAATATATATATATATATTTCTTGTTTTATTGAATTTTTAAAATACACAGAATTGTTATCCCATCTTACCTATGAGAAGACTGAGTCTAATAAAATTGTGTGGTTTTTTCTGAAACTTACAGCGAATAAGTGTCAGGCTGAGAATCAACCTTAAGTTTTTTGACCCTGAGTCTTGTCCCTTTCCTACAGCTGCCACTTCATATAAGAACTTAAGAATTACCAATCACCTTAGCCCTATGACACAATCAGTCCGGGGGCACTGTGAAATATTTTCTAAAATAATATAGTCATTCTCTAAAATGTTATATAGTATTGAGACACACTATTTTTAATAGTTGATACCTTCAGTCTGCTTCTTATTTTCTCAAACCATAAACTCTTTCTACCAGTTGTAAATTATTTATACATTTCAATATGACAAACATAGCAAATATTCAATAGAACTTGAGTATAACTAAGGTTTTTATTAAAACCTTTGACAATTAGCTTTTTATTGTGGTAAAATATGTATAACATAAAATATGCCATTTAAACCATTTTCAAGTGTACAATTCAGTGGCATTAATTACATTCACAATGTAATTCAACTATCACTTCTATTGCCAAAACTTATCATCATCCCAGACAGAAACTCTGTAATTGGTTAAGCAATAGCTCTCTATTCCCCATCCCCTCTAGCCCACAGTAAGCTCTAATCTATTTTCCATCTCTATGAATTTGCCTATTCTAGATAATTCATATAAATGAACTCATACAATATTTTCCTTTTGTGGCTGGCTTATTTCACTTAGCATAATGTTTTCAAGGTTTCCCCATGTTATAGCATGTATCAGAACTTCCTTTTTATGACTGAATAATATTCCATGCCACATTTTGTTTATCCATTCATCTGTTGATGGACTTTGGTTATTTCCACTTTTTAGCTATTGTGAATAAATCAGCTATGAACATTGGCATACAAGCATCTGTTGGAGTCCCTGCTTTCACTTCTTTGGTGTATATACCTAGGAGTGGAATTGCTATATCATATGCTAATTCTATGTTTAACTTTTTGAAGAACGAGCAAACTGTTTTCCACAGTGGCTGAACGATTTTACAATCCTGCCAACAGTGTATGCTAGCAATTTTTCCTCATCCTTGACAACACTTGCTTTTTTTTTTTTTTTTTGACAACACTTGTTATTACCTGTATTTTTGATTACTGCCAACACTAGAGTCTAGCATTATCTCACTGTGGTTTTGATTTGCATTTCCCTAATGACTAATGATGTTGAGCATCTTCTCATGTGCTTATTGACCATTTGTATATTGTCTTTGGAAAAATGTTTATTCGACTCCTTTGCCCACTTTTTTATTTGGGTTATTTGTCTTTTTGTTATTGAGTTGTAGGAGTTCTTTACATAATCCAGATACAAAACCCTTATCAGATATATGTTTTGTAGGTATTTTCTCTCATTCTTTAGGTTGTCTTTTTACTTTATTGATAATGTCCTTTGATGCACAAAAGTTTTTAATTTTAATGAAGTTCAATTTCTCTAATTTTTCTTCTGTTGCTCATGCTTTTGGTGTCATATCTAAGAATATGTTGCTAAATCCAAGTTCACAAATATTTACCTCATGTTTTCTTCTAAGAGCTTTACGGTTTTAGCTCTTAGATTTAGGTTTTGATCCATTTTTAGTTAATTCTTGTACCTGATAGTTTTTCACAACTATTAAGACAAGTACATCCCATGTATAAAAAAGAATATTTTAAGGAAATTCATGACAAGTCATATCCCTGGCATTAGAGAAATTATTCTTAGAAACTTACACAAATGGTTGTTTTTGGTTTACCCTTGGCCATTGTCCTTTCCTTAAACTTTCTTATCTACACAGCTTAGCTCTATTCCATGTTTCCTCCTGTGTAAACATGGGGCGTACGTACACATATGGGCATGGTAACGGTGATGGTGCAGCAGACCCAGGGCAAAAGAGCAAGTGAATGCTTCCTTTGAAAGACTAAGAAGGGGCATGAGTAAAGCACAGACACACACATGAGAGGAGAAGGGCTTTCTGAGGCTAACTATGGAGCAGGATTAAAACACCCTCATGGGGGCTTCCCTGGTGGCGCAGTGGTTGAGAATCGGCCTGCCAATGCAGGGGACACGGGTTCGAGCCCTGGTCCGGGAAGATCCCACATGCCGCGGAGCAACTGGGCCCGTGAGCCACAACTACTGAGCCTGCGCGTCTGGAGCCTGTGCTCCGCAACAAGAGAGGCCGCGATAGTGAGAGGCCCGTGCACCGCGATGAAGAGTGGCCCCCGCTTGCCGCAACTAGAGAAAGCCCTCGCACAGAAACGAAGACTCAACACAGTCATAAATAAATAAATAAATAAATAAAAGAACGTGAATTTCTTAAAAAAAAAAACAAAACAAAACAAAAAAAAAACACCCTCATGTAGCTCAGAGGGTATTTTTAATTTTTATTGGTAACTAGTAGCTAGATTAGTGGTTCACAGCCCTGATCAAGTATTTAGAATCACCAGGTGAGCTTTCTAAAAATATCAAGGTGCAGGTGACATCCTAAAGATTCTGATTTAATTGATCCGCATGGGATCCAGGCATCAGTATTTTTTAAGAGCTCCCTCGGTTATTCTAATGCGCAGCCAATAATTGCCCAGCAATGCAACAGTTACACAACTTAGTCTTCTAATCAATCATTCGGAGGATTTGATTACTAAGGATAGGGTCACAGCAGGCTTCATGGGAGGGTGACCTGTTACAGAGTGAGATTTCAGGGTCCCCAAGGGTGTCTCCCCACCCACAGTGCTCTCCCCTGCATATTAATGCCTAAAATCCCACCACTGGAGTCTCATTCCTTTGCCTTAACACTTTCCATTAAGTTTTTTAAGGGAAATATTTCTGAGATGGCCTCATCTGTCACCTACACTTTGGGATAAGTGGGTTTATCAGATCATTAGAAAAGGTGGGAATAGGAGGGTTAATAGTTGAGAGGAGTGGAAAGCCCAGTGGGGATAGTTCTGACTAACAAAAAAAAGCTACAGAAGGAAAACTGGGAGATAGCAACGACAGACATTACTCACTTCAGAATTATGAATAAGCGTCAATGTATTATGTTCCACTAAACTTTGCTTCTTGTTTGTCAACTTCCTAGGACAAATTTTCATTGGTTATTTCTCAGAAAAAAATCCCACTTGGTTGACTCTTCGCCTTTAAGAGTTTCAAAACTGAGATAACAGAAGTTAAGTGTCTTTTCTCATTTCACATAAATTATTTTCCCCATGTTTGATGATGTAAAAGAGGCTTGACCAGGGATTCCCCCAGGAAGAGTGAGTCATCTAAGATACTTGTCACAGCAGAGTTGTATGTAAGAGGAAGAAATTCTGCGTGTATATTAGATTAACTCTTGTGCTTCCACTTATACATTTTTATTCAGGGACCTGGATTTAGCGCTGATGGCTGCTTTGCACCATCTAATTTTGGATTAGCCAATATTTGGTTTCATGCACGACATAGTTTTTCCTTAAAAACAAAAGACAAAAAACACTCTCTCCTCTTTTAAATTATTCAAATTCTTAGTACTTTATTCATTCATTGCATTTAACTATGCTGGATATTGGCGACTCAATGGTGACAAAAACAAATATAATCCCTTCTCTTTGGGAGCTTACAGACTAGAGGGAGAGAAAACATTAGCAAATCAATCAGGAAAATAACTCTAATTTACAGCTGTGACACAAGCGATGGAGAGTTACACAGTTCCATAAAAGTATATAACAGGAGGACCTGACTGAGGTGGTCAGAAGGACATGAAGCATTAAAAGTAGGGGAAACTACATGTACTAAGGACCTGTGGTGAGAAGGCATGTGACATTTTGAAGAAAGTAAAAGAAGCATAGAGAACTAGAATGTAGAAAGTGAGACAAAAGAAGTAGGCAAGGGCGATTATTGTGTTAGAGTTTCTGGTTTTTATCCTAAGAGCAATAGGAAACCCTGAAGTGTTTTAACTAAAGAGAGACATGATCATTGGGATTGAGTTTTGAAAAGAATCATTCAGGCTGCAGTACCAAAGATAGATTGGAGGAAGGCGAGGTTGAGGAAAGTAAGAGCTGTTAGAAAGATATTGCAATAGTCCAAGCAAGAGATAAGTCCTTTGGGCTAAGATGATGGTGGCAGAGACTGTGGGGTGGTGGGAATAGAGAGAGTGGTGAAGGTCTCAGAAATGGGATGTCCAAATGGTAGGACTGAAGGGGTGATGAAGGTGACTGAAAGGTGAGAAGACGCTCAGGTTTCAGATTTAGGTAAATGCATGCCTGACTATGCCATTCAACGTCAGTAAGAACACTGAAAAAGGACAAATTTGGGAGGAAGATCGTGAGTTCCATTTTCAAGTATTGAACTGGAAATGACTTTGAGACAAAAGAGTTTTATATTCAAAACTCGTTTGGAATACAGTAAGGTATCCTTAATTCACAGTAATAATCAGAGATGCATTAAACTTGATCACATTTTGCAAATCAGTAAGTAAATAAACAATTTAAAATTGAGGGTGTTGTACTCCATCTTGCTACTTTGCTTTAATTATTGACACAATTTCAAAGTGTGTTAGTAAACATGTTATATTTTTAGAAACAATGAAGTTGTGGCAATGGGGGTCTACACTCCCATACTCAAGCTGGTAAATCCTGGCTGAGGCAAACAGGGTGGGGGGGGGGGGGCTGGGTGGGAAGTGGGAGTATGTGTGTGTGTTTTCTGGAACGATTTATTGAGCTAAATGAAACAGTGAGGTTCATTGGTATTTATAAATGGTTCATTAGCGCAACTATCTGAACACAAGGTGAATTCGCATTAAATGATAAGACTTCCTAATAATTAGTATGCGCCACTCTCTGGAATTTGTAATTAGAGGAAAGAGGCAGAATGAAAGGAAACTGATAAAAGGATAGTTGTTATAAAATTAAAACCCTTTAAAGCCAATTCCATTTCTTTGTGAAGCAAATAAGGTAAAGGGGATCAGAAGAAGAGAAAATATACTTCCTCTCTTAGTTGGCAACTCAAATTCAGGCTAGACCAGAGTTTCTGGTTTTTATCCTAAGAACAGTGGAAAATCCCTGAAGGGTGACATGTTCAGAATTGGGTTCTGAAAAGAATTACCTGAGCAGTATTGACATTAGGGGCTGGATAATTCCTTGTTGTGAGGGACTGACCGGTGCATTATAGATTGTTTAGCAGCAGCCCTGGTCTCAACTCACTAGCTGCCAATAGCAGTCACCACCCCCTCCCGCCTTGAACTGTGACAACCAAAATGTCTCTAGACATTATGAAGATATCACCTGAGGAGCAAAATGGCCTTGTTTGAGAACCACTGGACTAAATCTAGAATCCTGAGAACGTCATTTGACAATCATTTCAGGGTCTATTGGCTTTTACTTTGTTGCATAAATATTTATTGTTTGTTTTGCTGTTCAAAGAGGAGCAACACTTAGTCCCTCTGCTTTGTAAGGAGTCTACAACGGTAGGGAAGGGATGGGGGACTGATAAACTTAGAAATTAAAGAAGGATGCAGACGGATGCGCTCTCACGTGGCATGGAGGTTGTCACATTAGCCTAGAATAATCTTGTAGCTTGGATTTTCTCAGTGGCAGATCTCAAGATCAGACCTATCAATGAGCAGGGTTGGCTATGTTCATTAATGAGAGAATAATCCACATGGAATATTTTTTGCATAAAGTCTCTCCGGACTTCTCTGGAACTTTGCCTGATCTGTTACAGCCTTTCTCTTCTATCTTTCCCTCTCCCCTGACTCCATATAGCCCAACTAACATGGTTAACTTTCACTGAGCTTGGTGAGGGGGTGATTTTCTTCAACTGGCCTGATCTGCCTAGCAGTTACCATTCCATATTTCTCATCCCATAATGAGTAACCCCTGCCACGCCATAGACATGATTCTCTCTTGAGTGAAAATCAACTCTCACTGCCAAACCCCACAGCCTTCTTTTTGAGTTCCTTTTGACATTGTTGGCACCCCTCCCCTTTGTTTCTCCTTCCTAGGTTTCCTTGGTCCTGCCCTTGCTTTTCTTCCCACTGGGCTCATTTTTTTCTTTTCTGCCTCTTCCTCATTGACTTTTGGACCACGTGGCTGACTCCAAGTATTTAGTGAATTTAAATACCTGATGTGGTTTGATTCCCCAGTATTCCTCTCTCACTTAAAGTGAGGAAGTGTATTTGTAAATAAAATTGAACGAATCTATTAACTGCCACTGAAAGAAATTTTTTAAAGATTAAATCCTCCACTGTAAACTTTGCAGTCAGACTGGCTCCTTTTTAGAAGGAATGCTATTTTTCATTGAGCCGAAGACATCGTTCGGACGTCCTGCATGACAAAACACATCCTTGCCTCTGTTCCCGCCTGATGCAAATGCACAAAAGGCACTGACTCACCCTGAAAGCTGGTCCTCTTTGTTTTTCTTTCACACCTTTGGAGCAGCTGGGGGGGGAAAAAAAAAAAGAGTCATTTCTGTGCAAGAAAATTATAAAAAATTTTCAAAGCTGGTCCTTAGTATCTTTAGGAAACTTTTAATTCATTTAGAAAAATATGGAAATGAATGCTTTTTTGGACATTTTTATAGTGCCTTTTGATGAAAATCCCCAAAGACCCAAGCGATTGGAAGAACTGGACATCTGCTCAAGATTTTTGCGTTGAAGAAGGGGGGACACTTGTCGCCATTGAAAATGAGGTGGAACAAGGTAGAGTACTCAATGTTCAATCAGGCAAAAATCACCATTTTTATTCAAGCGTCTGTTAAAATATTCCTCCAAAATACTAACATTTCCAAATCAACATTTTAAGTATTATATTGCTGGTGACACGTAAGTTTTCAGTGTGACCTATAAGGTTTATATCATGACATCTGTAAAAGTTAGTACACTCCGTTGTTTACAAACTGCTGATTTTTTGGAGCCTTTTGTCTCACCAGGCGTAGTGGAAAGAATAAGGATATATTAATGATCGGCATTTCAAAATGGCTAAAATAATCTGAGGTATAGTCTATTATAATTGCATGGTATAATTTTTTAGATCCCTTTAGAGTTACCTACACACTTTCATTTGCTATTTAGGCAATAATCGTATACTTTAGTGAAGTATAATGGATAAACCCTCTTTTGTTTAGAAAGGCATTGAATGAACACTGGAAATTGTTTTGCTAATGATATGATGAAATCCCAGGCTTAGCCAGCTAATTTCTGTCAATTTAAACTGAGCAAAAGTGACAGAGACTGCATCATCTTAATAAGGAGAAAGTAACAAATTCCTACAATTGATTCATAATTAAGTTTTGCTATCATTTAAATAAAATCACAGCTATAAACAGAATTTGATGATTACCCAAATGGTTTATATGGTATTAAGTTTGATAATGTATTCTTATTTTTCAGCTTTCATTACTATGAATCTTTTTGGCCATACCACTAATGTGTGGATAGGGTTACAAAATGATGATTATGAAAAATGGCTAAATGGAAGGCCCGTGTCATATTCTAATTGGTCCCCATTTGATATAGTAAATGTAAGTTTTAAGATTTATTTTTTAGAAATCATTTTAGCAAGAGATCCTATTTGAGACTTGTTTACTGAAGTTTTTCTTTTTTTACTTCCTATATTTTGTAGGCATAAATTTTTATTAGTTGGTTGTTAATATATTAATTTTTAATAATGTAATTTCATATAATTTTCATGTGTTCCATGAATATCATCTCTTTACTCATCACAATAATTATTTATTTTGTGGGTTATGAACTGATTTGTGAACAGGTTTATTAAATGCAAATAAAGGAATAATAGTGTTTGAATTTTTAAAATTATGTCCTTAATAAAAATATCAATGCTATGATAACGTTATATGTTACCATTTTTAAAAAACGTGTATTCTTTTGAAGATTCCAAGTCATAACACCACCGAAGTTCAAAAACGCATTCCTCTCTGTGCCTTGCTGTCAAATAATCCTAATTTTCATTTCACTGGAAAATGGTATTTTGAAGACTGTAGAGAAGAAGGTTATGGGTTTGTTTGTGAAAAAATGCAGGGTAAGAAATATTTGTTTTTTTATTCCTTTCATTTCCATGGCCCACTCTTCTCTTCCACATTTGTTTTACACACTGTATAAATGATAGTTTCATAGCTAAGTGCCAGCACTTATTCTTTAAGCTTTACATATATATGGTCACTTAATCTCCACTACTTCAGGGTTGTGCCCCCTAGTGGGGTTCTAAGGACTCCAGAGACCACTTGAGTGATGACCAAGTTTATGCATCCATTTTGGTCATATTAAAAGGCTTTATGCTTGTTCTAGGATTATGTGTCTGTTCAGATATTTTAAAAAAGACACTGAAAAAATGTTGGAAGAGAGTCAAGGACATAAACCAACTCAATACTTACTCCTTTCTTGGAACCCTAAAATGGTCTCTGTGGCTAAATATGGCAAACAGCACATTTCTAGATCTGATGATCAGAACCCCCAATGACTTCTGGTATGAAATACCAAAGCTATAGTATTACAGGTAGCCAGTGGGGACATGAACATTGTGAATGCACTGTAAGTGACCTTGAGTAACAAAAATAAAAACAACAACAACAATAGCTCACATCTCATGCTTTTACTGAGTCCCAGGCTTCCCTAGAAGGCCATAATTTGTGTCTGGAGCTGTGTGGAATTCTAGGCAGCCTAGGATACATATGCTTACTTGGAATATGAATTATACCTCTCAGTGTTGCATACATGTGAACTCTTTGATGATACTAAGTATCAACCCATCCTCAGAAAAGCAGTTCCAGAGAAATCCTCTTTCTTAGTTCACAGTTATCACTTTAGCATGGTAGTGGTCAGGAACTGAAAGATACCAGATCAGCTATAGCAAGAGTATTATGAGAAGAGCAGAGTCTCATCAGAAAAGAAATAATATCAATACATCATTACTTGTACACTTATGATGCACCTGGCACTGTGCCTTGCTTTTTATAAGTATTGTGCCATAAAATCCTCCCGACACTTCTATGAAGTAGGTAAAAGTTTCCACATTTTACAGATGAGGAACTTGAGGCTTAGGAAAAATAAGTAACATATTCAAGTTCTCTCAAATACAATGATTCTATTCTAGGACCTTGATGTTGATCTCTTCTTGAAATGTACTCTCTGACCACTTTCTCTCTTTGATATTTTTGGGACTAACAGTGTTTATGTTCTTTTGGAGATAGTATAGAGCAGTGGTGGTGGAGTTCAAATCCCACATGGGTTCCTATTCCACCTCTATAAATAAACTGTCAGTCAAGTTTCTTATCTTCTCTGAACCTTGATTTCTGCATCTGTAAAATGGAATAATAACTATCTCACAGACTCTACATATATACAATGCTTAGCAAGTTCCTAGCATGTGTTTAACAAACAATTGTTGCTTTTGTTATTATTGTTTCTATTATATTATTATTCAACTACACAAGTTCTTGTAGTCTACAATGAATATCCAAATTCTGACTCCTCTTCTTTGTGTGCCATGTGAGTATGTGTTTACATTGGGTTTCGAACCTAAAGTCTTTGATCTGCCTGAAAGAATAAAGATATCTGAATAAAAAGAGAGACAAGGGCAAAGTCAAGACCCCCAATTTTGAACTTGGTTTCCAATGGATCTTTCTCAGGGCAGCAGATGGCAAAATCATAGTGCTCAAAATCACTTATGTTTTGAAACTGGATGAAATCAATAACATAGGGAGAAGTTCATATGTGTGAAAATACAGGTGCACGACTTAGTGGGGAAAACCAGTTAAATTGGTATTTGGGTCACACATACAAAGAATTTCAGTTACTTTAATTTTAATAATTGTTATCATTTTTAAATGGCTACTTTGGTATTATGCTGGTTTTGTATAAATAACATTTAGTCTTGGTACATCAGCTGGCAAACAGAGTTCTACAAAGAAAAACAGATGATGAAAGTGTGGTCCATCAGAATTTAATTGGTGAATAGATTAATTTCACTTTGGTTTTACAATATGTACTACTGCTATATTGAGGTAACAGTTTCAGGAAAAGTCAGATCCTCACTCAGCCATTTTTATTTGGGAGAGTGTGACAAGAAGAGGAGAGGAGAGCAAGAAGCAGCATTTACTGAGTGCCTGCTGTGGTCCACATCCTATAGTAAGTGCTCTATGTGAATATCTCCTTGAATTTTACCCACACGCCTCTAACGAAGGCCTTAGTAATCTCTTACAGACCAGAAATTTAAAGTTTAGAGAGATTAGCTGATTTGGCCATTTAGGGTCCGGACTGGGATTGAGTCCCAGGTCTTCAGACCTATCCACCATGCTCCTTTTCAACCCCAAACGTGATAAAAACCAGTATACAGAGAGAAATCCCAGCCACTTTGGATCAGACAGTTGAGAAATTCTTACCTTTTTTGTGTGTTTTAGGATGCCTAAACTCAGCCTAAAGATAGTACAGAACAAAAAGGCAAATGCACATAGTAAAGAAGAAACATCTGTATGTAACACATGAGCTTGGTTCTCACTTGATCACAGCCACTCATTTATACAAAGCACCAATGATCATGTGTGGGAAAACCTTGTCTTTTAATTTATAAATCTTGACTCTGCTAGGTGGCATATTAATAGTAATGGTTTATAAGAACTGTATGTATTTCTAAGCATTAACTTATTTCTTAACTTCTCTTTAGAAATTATACATGTTAGCATTAAACATGATAGCAACTATCATACAGTCTCAAAAGTTTAATAAAGTGTTATATTTGAGAATATGCACTTGTAAATTGTGTTTGCAAAGCAGTGTTTGACTACATTATATATGTTAATATTCTCTTAGTAAGTATTAAGTTCTGCCAGAGGCATGTGTTAGGCTGAGTGTACCTAGTAGAAGTAAACTTGCCTAAGGAGATCCTATCAGTTCCACCAAAAAGTGGTCAGTTTGACAAGGGATTGTCAAAAATGGGAAATCTAGAAATGATTCAATATATGTTTATATATATATTTAAAACTCATTCATTAAATTTCCTAGGTGTTTTCATTCTTTAGTATCACCTATGCTTACAGGTACTGTCTTCATTTTGAAATAGTCATTTCTGGGAAGAAAAACTCTGATGTTAACAAGAGCATGGTTCATTGTACAGGGATCCATGCTAAGCTTTGCCTCCCCCTTTCTCATCCAGGTTCTACAAATAATTTTTGTTGTTCTTTTTCTAGATACTCCTGGACACAGTATAAATACATCTGATATGTATCCAATCCCCAATACCTTAGAATATGGAAACAGAACTTACAAAATAATTAATGCAAATATGACTTGGTATACAGCACTAAAAACCTGCCTGATGCACGGAGCAGAACTGGTCAGCATTACAGACCAGTACCACCAGTCTTTCCTCACTGTTATCCTCAACCGGCTAGGACATGCCCACTGGATTGGACTGTTCACTGAAGATGTAGGTGTCCTAAAATCCCTTGGACAATCCTTGCATAATTAAGTTTCATATCTACCTCCTTAGTGTTATAGCCACTGAAATTAGCACAGGAAAAAAAAAAAAGCCATGAAATAAGAGTAAATGTAACATTTGGGTAATTGGATTATACAATAACTACTGACCAACCTCATGAGCAGCATATAACTACAAAAGGTGTCCTTTTTTAGAGTAAACATCTACTTGCCTAATTTCTGGAAATTCATGCCCTTCAAAGTTTCTCTGAAGATGTCTGAAAATTTTCAGGATACTGACTTATAGGTGCACTGGAATACATACTGAACTCAAGCACCTGCATTTGGGTAATTTGTTGCATTTAAAGAATCCCCAAGAAAAATGAATCATGCTTCCTGCATAGAAATTTGGTTATTAATTAATTCAGTACCCCTTGGAATTTAACATGTGCGTTATTTTCCCCCTCTAGGGAAATGGTTTGGAAAGTAGTATTTTTAAATTTTTTAAAATAAAAGTATTACAAACTCAAATAGTGAAAAGTAAATCTATTCTATCCTGACCTCTAGTTCTACTCCTCAAAGTTAATCACTGTAAACAGTTTCTTGTGTGTCATTTAGAAATTTTCTGTGTATGCATATATATACACATGTAATGGATTAGTATGTATATTTTTTAAAAATATAAATGAGCTCATACTATATATACTGTCCTTAAGCTTGCTTTTAATTTAATATATGTTGTTCAGCTTTCTATGTCAGCTCATAAAAATCTAATACATTCTTTGAGACAGCAGCATATATGGATATACAACAATTTATTAAACCATTCTCATGTGAATGGACATTTGGGTTCTTCCCAGTTCTCACAATTCCAAACAATGCACAACAAATATCCTTGTACAAGTAGGATAAATCCCCAGGAATGAAGTTGCTAAGTACCCTTTATAAATTTTAACAAGTGATGGTGCCATATTGTCCTCTAAAATTTTGTGCCAATTTACATGCTAACAACAGTGTATGATAACATCTAGTTTTTTCACATCCTTGCCAACACTGGGTATGTCAAAATTTTAATCCTTGCCAGTAGGATAGGTGAAAGGATGGTATTTCATGGTTGTTTATTGTATTTTTATATTACAGAATTTTTAACTTTATGTAGTCAATTTTGCTTTATGGCCTCTGGATTTTTTTTATCAGACTCGGAAAGATTTTTCCCATATCAAGAGTATAAAATATTTAGCCAAGTTTTCTTTAGCACTTTTATGTTTTCAATTATATGTATGAATCTTTGATCAATCTTAAATTTATTTTGGTGTAAAGAACAAGATATTGATTCAACTTCACTCTGATTGCTTACCAGGAAATTATGGTGGGAGGGAACCAAGGATTCCCAAAAACTAAAAAAGATATTGCTTATGGCAGATAGTCCTTTTTGTCAGGCCATATCCACAAGCTGTCCTAGACTTCCTGAAATATAAGTCTAGATGTAGAAATATAAATCTATGCATGAAGTGAGAGCTGCTCAGACAGCATTGGGTGGTGTTGCCAGCATTCATGGCAAGGCAATGATGGCTCAATTTCCCTCCACAGAATGGTCTTAATTTTGACTGGTCAGATGGCACCAAATCCTCCTTCACTTTTTGGAAAGACGATGAGTCATCCTTCCTGGGTGACTGTGTTTTTGCCGACACCAGTGGACACTGGAGTAGCACAGCCTGTGAGTCATATCTGCAAGGAGCCATTTGTCATGTGCCCACAGGTAGGTTCAATTCTATTCAACTCAAGAAATACATACTGTGAACCTACTGTATGCAAGGCACTGTGCTAAGCAAGAGCTATGAGGGAAAGTAGTAAGAATTATCTGCCCTCATGAAGCATTTGGTCTGGTAGGTGATGTACAAGTGTTACACGAGGCAGGGCTACCAAATGATATAATAGCCACAGCAAGTGCTGTGGGGGGATAGCAAGAAAATAGACACATCAGATCCAGTTGGGGAAAAGCAAAAAGCCTTCTTGAAGGACATGACTGTGAAGATTGGTCTTGAAGAATGGGTGTGATCAGGAAATGATGGGACATGGAGAAGCATTCTGAGCAGAAAAGCTTGGGCAGACATGGGAGGAAAAAAGGACTGGGCATGTAGCTGAGCAAAGCTGGTGTTGAGATTTTCCTGCATGGCAGGTTTTTGGTAAGAGAGAGGTAGGAAATCAGGCTAGAAACATAGGTTAGGAGCATGTGTGGCAGACCTTGAATACCACTGAAGATTTATGTTTAAGTCAAAGACTAATAGGATTCTAGGGCCATCATCATCCTCCTCCTCATCATCATCATGGTAATAATATTTATATTTATATTATATATGTATATATAAAACATGACAATAATGATAATAATATCTCATTACACTGAATGTTCACCTCACCCAACCAGATGAACATTATTTTAAAGATGAAACTTAAACTCAGAACATTAAATAGCTTCCTGAAGATCTCACAGATGTCTGTCAACAGCACCAGGAGCAGAAGCCAAGTTTCCTTGATTTCTGATGTCGTGTTTATCCCATTAAATCAGGTCCCCTTTCCTTTGATTGCTATGGTGTACAAAAAGAAATTTCCTTAACACTAACTGGTTTCTTTTTAAATCTCTCATTTAGTAAGTGTGCATGTATTTACTTACTCTCTGGATACTATAAGTCAAATAGCACACATATTACATAACTTCAGCTCAAAACAATTCAGGACAAAAATGTAAATGATAGCCATATGTATTGGGAAAGCTAATTCTCCTTCTAAAACACCATGAAGTTATCCTTCTTTTTTCAATAACGCTACATTTATTGAGTGCTTAAGTGACAGGCACTAGCTCACCTAAACTTCTTAAGTTGTAAGAAAGATGTTATTGTTAGCTCTCTTTTACGTGTGTGGGAGTGTGGGGAAGATAGGTAACATACCCACAGCCATGCACCTAGGATCTCAGTGTGGGTGCGTCTGACTCTCATGCTTGCCCTCTGAAACAAAGACTTCCCTAAATTCCCCTTAGTTATGTGTTGTGTTATGTCATGTCATGATATATGTTATATTATGTTATGTTATACTATGTTATGTTATGCTATGATATATTATGTTATACTAATGTTATGTTATGATATGTTGTGTTATGTCATGATATATGTTATGTTACATTATGTTATGATATGTTATGATATATTATGTTATACTATGTTATGTTATGTTATGATATGTTACTTTATTGAATGCTTTATTTTCTCTAAGTTGACTAGCAGGTAAGGATTTACTAAATCTTCAGCACTGAATGGAACACATTCTGTACATTTGGAAGTGTCTTTTACCAACTTCATTCAGCTGCCAGTATTTCTCTGAATCACATCCCCCAGTTTTTCCAACCTTTAGGACACTAATTGGAAATATTAAAGATAACACCCAAACTAAGCCTATGAAGCTATGCATTAATATACCCTGTTATGTGTAGGTAAAGATTATTTCTGCCAGACATGCTATAAGCCATTCCAGTTTTGTAATCATTTACATTAAACCCACTCTTTCAGAGTATTATCATGAAAATCTCATTACATATATTTATCGTGGTCTTTCATATAATGTAATGCAATGTTTATCTCAATAAGTGAACCCAGTCACCACCCTGAAATTATAACTGATTTTGTTCATAGAAACAAGACCATTTGGATACCCAGAGTTGTGCTCAGAAACATCTATTCCCTGGATAAAATTCAAAAGTAACTGCTACAGTTTTTCTACAGTCTTAGACAGTACGAATTTTGAGGCTGCTCATGAATTTTGCAAAAAGGAAGGTAATTCTTTTGTTGTGGTAAAATGCTTTCAATGTGTTCCTTCTTGACATTTCAGTAAACAATGTAGTTTTCTTCATTTGTCTGATTATTTAGTGATTTCAGAAGCAACAAAAACAATTGCAAAAGTAAATATTATTGAATTTGCTTGTTTGGGGGATGGCTAATATGTTCAATGTTCAGTATACAATTAAAAACCCAAGACCAGGGCTTCCCTGGTGGCGCAGTGGTTGAGAATCTGCCTGCTAATGCAGGGGACATGGGTTCGAGCCCTGGTCTGGGAAGACCCCACATGCCGCGGAGAAACTAGGCCCGTGAGCCACAACTACTGAGCCTGCGCGTCTGGAGCCTGTGCTCCGCAACAAGAGAGGCCGCGACAGTGAGAGGCCCGCGCACCGCGATGAAGAGTGGCCCCCGCTCGCCACAACTAGAGAAAGCCCTCGCACAGAAACGAAGACCCAACACAGCCAAAAAATAAATAAATAATAATTAAAGGTGCTAATAATTAAAAAAAAAAAAAGAAACTTACAACCTTAAAAAAAAAAAAAAAAAAAAAAAAAAAACCAAGACGATGTCTCAGGATACTGCACTTTCCCAAAAAAGTGTTCCCTTTGAATGAATTTGAATTATGAATCTTTAATGTTCCTGAAAATTAATATTCTATTCTTTAAGTACAAGCTTGTATCTTTTACTAAATGTCATACTACTTTTAAAATTCTAATCAAAAATTACTTACTAACAATAGAAATTTTCACTTTTCAAAGCCTGAGCTTTTTAATTTTTTATTGAAGTATAGTTGATTTACAATGTGTTAGTTTCTGGTGTACAGCAAATTGATTCAGATATGGATAGATAGATAGAAATATAGATATATATTCTTTTTCAGATTCTTTTCCATTATAGGTTATTATAAGATATTGAATATAGTTCCCTGCGCAACACAGAAGGACCTTGTTGTTTATCTATTTTATACATAGTAGTATGTATCTGTTAATCCCAAGCTCCTATCTTATACCTCCCCCAACTTTCCCCTTGGTAACCATAAGTTTGTTTTCTATGTCTGTGAATCTGTTTCTGTTTTGTAAATAAGTTCATTTATTTCATTTTTTTAGATTCCACATATAAGTGATATCATATGATATTTGTCTTTCTCTATCTGCCTTACTTCATTTAGTATGATAATCTCTAGGTCCATCCATGTTGCTGAAAATGGCATTATTTCATTCTTCTTTATGGCCAATATTCTATTGTATATATATACCATATCTTCTTTATCCATTCATCTGTCGATGGACACTTTAGGTTGCTTCCATGTCTTGGCTATTGTAAATAGTGCTGCTATGAACGTTGGGGTGCCTGTATCTTTTCAAATTAAGAGTTTTCATCTTTTCTGGATATATGTCCAGGAATGGAATTGCAGGATCATATGGTAACTCTATTTTTCATTTTTTAAGGAACCTCCATACTGTTCTCCATAGTGGCTGCACCAATTCACATTCCCACCAACAGTGTAGGAGGGTTCCCTTTTCTCCACACCCTCTCCAGCATTTACTATTTGTAGACTTTTTGATGATGGCAATTCTGACTGGATAGCATCTCAATATTATTGAGATGATATCTCAGTATAGTTTTGATTTGCATTTCTCTAATAATTAGCAATGTTGAGCATCTTTTCATGTGCCTGTTGGTCATCTGTATGTCTTCTTTGGAGAAATGTCTAATTAGGTCTTCCATCTATTTTTTTATTGGGTTGTGTTTTTTTGGATATTGAGCTATATGAGCTGTTTGTATATTTTGAAAACCAAGCCTTTGCTGGTCGCGCTGTTTCCAAATATTTTCTCCCATCCCATAGGTTGTCTTTTCGTTTTGTTTATGCAAAATTTATAAGTTTAAATAGGTCTCATTTGTTTATTTTTGCTTTTATCTCTTTTGCTTTGGGAGACTGACCTAAGAAGACATTGCTATGATTTATGTCAGAGAATATTTTGCCTACATTCTCTTCTAGGAGTTTTATGGTGTCATGTCTTATATTAAATCTTTAAACCATTTTGAGTTTATTTTTGTGTATGGTGTGTGAAGGAGTGTTCTAACTTCATTGATTTACATGCATCAAAGCCTGAGCTTTATGAATTATGGTATAGAAGAAATTATTTTAATTGTATTTACATGTAAACACAAATAGTTATTCATTTGCTGTTTGTCTCTTTTATAGGAGCTAATCTTTTAACAATCAAAGATGAAGCTGAAAATTCATTTCTTCTAGACCAGCTTTTAGCTTTCAGTTCTTCTGTCCAGATGGTTTGGCTGAATGCTCAGTTTGATGGTGACAGTAAGTGACTGGGTAGAGAGAGGGCATAAATAAATACACAGTGGTCAAGGTTGATGGAAATGGCATCTGCAAACCAGAAAACTTCCCTTGGATACCTTCCTGTTTAAAAAAATATCATAAATCCTAAAGCCATTTCTTCCAAAGACATCATTGCTAACCCCTTTTTATACCCTCTTGCCCTTTGAAATAATCCCAGAAAACCAAAAATGAAAACAAACAAGTTTATCTTATACTTAATCTTGTATTATGAAGATGCTTGGCTGGAACTTTGTGTTCACAGACTTAGTCATAGACATCAAACCATATTTACTTGAAAATACCCCAGGTTTCTAAATGTTATGAGAGCACAGTAGAGTTATGGAAATGTTTCAGTGTTAAATAGTGCTAGTAGAATTGTTATTTGCTACTCATAAAAACCAGAGTTTGTAATCAGATGAGAGCATGCTATTCTTTTCTTTATGTAACTGATGGTTGTTCAAAGTACTTGTAAAGAAAATTACTTTAACTGGTATAGAGAACTTGTTACAGTGGTGTACCAAGGTGGAGGATGGGTCCATGCTGGCAAGGAAGAGTATTTCAATCACCGACATTGCTTAAAATTTCTAGCACAGGGTGATAATAAAAAGCTGACTGACTTATGCTTAGTTTTTATTGTTTGTTTTAAATCCTTTTCAGACAAGGCACTCCCTTATCACCTACACATGGATGGATTCTACCACTGCCCCCACCCCTTGGTATACCACTGGCTTGCTTTTTAAAGAAGCTCACTGTACTCTGTGCTCATAAAGGACTGTTTGCAACTACTTGATTTCTAAGATATTCAATATACTGAAGTAATGAAGTTTTTTTTTCTTTAAGCTTTTAAGTTCAACCTACGATTTTATTATTCTATCTATAAATCTAATAAATTTTAAGGGGTACTTTACAAAAAAAAGAAGCTGACTGTAAAATTCTTTTAGAAAGTGATCTACTTTGTAATGATATAGCTGTTAAGACTTTAAATGATTTCTTTAAATTGTTTGTAATGATAGGGAATATTTCAAATTCAAACTGTACATTAAGAAACATGATATCTTGAATGAACTAAATTAGAACAATATACCTAAAATAAAGAGAGTTGTTCACCAGGCAATTTTACTTATACCTACATTTTGATGTTGAGTTCATGATTTTACCTACTGAGTTGAATGCATCAAATAAGGAGAGAGTCTCATTAAATTTAGGGGCTGCTTTTTAAGGTTCATTCCAGACTTAGTATGTTTGATAACCATGCACATAATTCATGTTAGCATTTTTTCCACAGATGAAACCATGAAGTGGTTTGATGGAACTCCCGCAGACCAGTCAAACTGGGGTATTAGGAAGCCAGAGATGGACCACGTCAAACCCCATCTGTGTGTTGCCCTGAGGATTCCTGAAGGAGTGTGGCAGTTATCCTCATGTCAAGACAAAAAAGGATTTATATGTAAAATGGAAGCAGGTGGGTAAAGTTAGAAGGTAAATCTTCATTTTGCTTCTACCTTGACTAAAGTTGACCCACCTCTTTAGCACTTAAAGCTTTTAAAATCTAAGTATTCAGAGAGTATTCAGGTAGATTCTAACATTATCGTCTTGTTTTACATCAAACAAGTCGGAGAACATTTCAGCTCCTTCCTCTGATATGAAGAAAACAAATAATTATAAATCAAATCAAAGACTATGACTTTCTTGTGTCACCCTAGCTGTTAACTTAATGGGCAAAAAAAGAAGTTTACCTCAAGCAAATAGAGCTGGGAATGTAAACCAGCAGCCCTCATTCTGGCAGCTGCTACTCAGAATTTTAAGCTCCATCTTTGGTCCCAGGAAATATAATTCAGGTCTAGGTATCCTTGTTGTGGATAAGTAGATGTGATTCTCTATTGCAAGCCATAATATATTATAAAAATCATATAACTTCATCTTGAGCTATATACTTAGTTTGTGGTGATTATAAATAATTTTAGAAATATAAGCCAGAAAATTCTAGTCAGTTGCAAATAATAGAGCTTTCTAAGAGAAGACGTTAACAAGGATCATTAACAGTGGGAAGGTGTTTATAGTAATCACAACAGTTTCTAGATGCAGGTATTAATAAAGAAGGAGGGATTGATATGGCCTGGGCTCCTGAAGAAAACTTCATAGAGGGGATGAGTCTTTGGAATCGCAAAAGATAATGAGAATAGAGGAGGGAAGGAATATTGGATAAAAGGTCCAGAATGACTAAAGGCAGAAACTGAGAATGAGCTTAGACTGGACCACGTTAGGTGGTGTTGGGAATAAAACCGTATTACTGTAGGATCCATCCACAGAAAGTGCTGGGCTAAAGAGCTGAACTCCATGGTGAAGGACACAGGGAACCCCTACATGCTCTAGAGACACCAACAGTGGGGTCACACCCATCTGATGTAAAGGGAGATGGTTGTAATTTGAGTGATAGAACTGGGAACAAAAAAGGGAAGGTGGAAATGGGAAAAGAGAATAATCAGGCTTTGGTGACTGATTAGATATTGGGAATTAAAGAGCAAAAACTGGTAGGTGTGGGAACCAAACTTTGAAGCTCCGAAAGTATGGATATCAACTCTGTTTGGAAACCATGACTAACCTATTAGTGTGCCCAAGCAACCACTAGCATTCAACTATCAAGAACAAATCAGAAACACCTCATGTCTGTTCAGGACTTTAAAGCTTCCTGTACTACATAGGACACCTCTTTTATCCTACACAGCAACTTTCCAAGGCAGTGAAGCAGATTCAGTATTCCCATGTTACAGATGAGAAAAGTACTTGTCCAAACGGAGACTACATGGAGAACTACACGCCACATTTTCTGATTCCATATGCCCCTTCTATACCCGCCCGCTGCCTCCATCCTGAGAATGAATACTCGTTCAACAGTCTTTCTTTAAAATGTATCTTTACACATACACAATACTACATGTTTTCAATAATATTATGCAAAATTATACAATATTATTTTAAAATTGCAAAATCGAGGTTTTTTTTTTTTTTAAGTGTATTTTTGCTATTGGTAATGTTGACATTTCTTTTAAGAGTGAATGGGCGTAAGTAGTGCACTAAGGCACTTCCTTCACTCACAAATCCTTTACTGCTCTGCCTCTGGGTCATTCCCTACATATTTCTCTGGATCTTTGCTTAAATCAAAACTAGCAGAGTTCAAACTTTGATATAGAGTCTACTTGGAAGAGATACATTCTTACAGTAGAAAATCCTCAAACAGGAACCCTCTAACTTTTTGAATGGGGGAGCTATTATTCATTTCCCAAGATTCTTGAGATTTAAAAGGTGAGAAGGTGCTGATTTTTTTAATCTTTGCAAAAAGCCAGGGAGGTTACCGTTGCTGGACCAACTCCACATCAGATCCCAACAAAACTGAGTTCCTTGCAGGCAGGGACTATATTTTACTCATATTTTTAATGCAGCACAGTGCTGAAACTGGATGGGGATTCTTCAGCTTAAAAAAAAAAGCAGTGTATGTGTTTGTGAGCACTAATAATGATTATTATAAATCAGGGGTCAGCAAACTTTTCTTTAAAGGACCAAATAGTAAATATTTCAGGCTGTAGGAGCCATATGGTTTCTGTCACACTGCTTTTGTAGCACAAAAGCAGCCATAGACAATAGAAACATTATTAGTGTGGCTGAGTTCTAATAAAACATCATTTGTAAAAACAGGTGCCCAGATTTGATCCATGGGCCATTATTTGCTGAGCCCTGCTATAAGCAATGACATGACTTTGCTGATCAAAAGGAAATTTTCACCTCAGTATTTTTTGTATTTGATTTTAGATAGTCACACAGTAAAGGAGGATCCAGGAAAACGTAGGTTTAGAACAGTAGAGAAAGTTTTGATTTTTCATAGAAATAATAAAATAGAAAGTAACTATGTGACAGTATCTATCTTACTACTTGTCATTGAAGTTTTCTTTTTTTCATCTTCTTTCAGGACCAAGTCACAGCATTATACCCCTTGCAGTAGCAGTGACACTGATAGTAATTCTGGCGATTTCCACACTTTCCTTCTGCATATACAAGCACAATAGTGGTATCTTCAGGAGACTTGCACAGTTTGGAAATCCTTACTATCCTGCAACCAACTTTAGTACAGTACATTTAGAAGAAGATATTCTCATTTCTGATCTTGAGAAGAATGACCAATAATAATGAAGTGAGAGGATGCCACGGCCATGAGAATGAGTAAAGAAGAGTACTTTCCTTTACAGACCAGATGCCGCTCTAATGTGAATCGTGTCACCATTTTAATTATTCTTAAAATGATTACTGGTTTTGAATTGTAACCAAATCAGATAGGTGTTCATTTATTCATTTCCTCAAACTGTGATCTGTTCTTTAAAAGGGGAGATTTTACAATGGCTATTCTTCAGAAAACAAAAACTATTAAAAGAAACTCCCAAATGAAAACTCTCAAACCAATGTGAATGATAGTTTTTGCATTAATATGCTTCTACCAAAAATTTTTGGGAATTTTAAAACTAATCTGATATCTATTCAGACGTTTACCAATACTCATTCCATTAAAAAAGAGAGGCAGAGAAAAGCAAAACAAATTTTAAAGTCCTACCCTTGTATAAGAGAGGAAAAAAGAAAAGGCTTTTGAGAGGTTTCTTGTTTGTTTTTTAATTTGATCAGTTTAACAGCAGGGTTTGGAAAACACTAATTTCTAAGCTTAAAACTCACAGGTTCTGGGCTCTATACTAGTATTTAGGGTGACATTCACTTTTATTAGTTCTGACTTCTCAAACTAAAGGAGAAGAAAAATAACCTTTCTTTAAATAGTAAAAATCTTGGTTAGCAGCACAATTTCATAAGCAACCATGCAATGTGGCCTAAAATCATCAATTACTAAATGATGACAAAGTTGGATAGTTAAAAAGATCTTATAGATAAGCTCAGAGGAACTTATTTTGATCCTAATACTGTTAAAATTCACAAGCTTTATCAAAGACTAAAGGTATAAAATGTATACCACTCCTAACAACCAAAAGATATAAAATGTAACTTGAATTTAAAGGGGAAAAATGAAAGATGTGAATTACAGTTTCATTAGAACAAGACAAGTACTAAATAAATTACTCTCCAGTAGTAATCTAGATACCTTTGCTATATAAAGGAGTTTATTTGGGGAGTTCTATTGAGTAAACTAGGGTTTGGGGGAACCAAGTCCATTTGCATTGGGCTAGTTCATGCATTCAGTAAAAAATGATTAAAAGTATGATACTATCCATAAATTAAAACTCACAGATTTGATCTTCCTTCACTAATTTCTTATAAAGAAAAAGGACTTCATAATCAACGTTCAAAAGTTTACTCATTGCGTAAATGTTTATCGAGTTCCTGTTAAGTACCAAGAGCCATTCTAGAGATTGGAGGTATTGGGGCGAGCACTTATTTTCGAATGAAGGAAAACCAACAGTAAACCAGTAAAGAAATGCATAAGAAGAAAATATCAGGTGGTCATGAAAATTAAGTAAGGTCCTGTGATAGAGAGAAACTGGGGGAGTCTCCCTAGAGTGTGAATTTTAGTTATTACAACCAGCTGCCTCAAAACTGGTGGCAAGTAGTCACAAGATGGAGCTTGGGAGAAAGTATGAATAAGTTTCTAAGTGGAAAACTATCATCATTAGAAACACAATTTGAAGAACCTGTCCTAAGAATGAAGTCCTTGCGGCCTGAAACAGTTAATACAGCTTCCAAAAGCAGCTCTTTGCTACTGCTGTGCAGTTTACACACTGAGACAATCTACTTCCACAATTTTGTTTGTTTGGGGACTTTATTTTTTTTTAAGATATTACATTATGTGACAGTTGTATATTTATGACTCAAAAGAAAAATTGGCTTGGACTAACCAGATGTTATAAAAGCTCAATTTAATCATCTGTCAAGTGAAATTAAAGTTCTGTTCTTTTTAGTGGACTTGGTAAAAACTGTTAATCAATTATCCTTCCAGTCAAGGTATATTGAAGTTGAATAGTCAGTCACACATAAAAATTTGACAAAGTATGTCATTAGTAAAGTGGTTTTACAGGAAAAAAAACTGTACTGCTTGTCAGTGCTCTGTACTTTGACATTTAGTATTGAACCACATCCTAATGGACAGATCATGCGCTGCTTCCCATTACTGAAATTTCAGAAATAGGAATTACTGAAATACTCTGTTTTATTCACATACGTGCACTTTTAAAAACTTTCTTCCACAACAGTTTTTAATCTGAGCTAGATTTCATGCTATACATGAAAAGAAAAAAGTAGCAGGGTCACAAACTCATTCACACATAATTAATGTGCCCCCTCCAAAAAACAGTCAATTATTTTCTATAACTCTGAGTAATAGAAACTCTTGGATTTTTCCAATTGAAGGTATATTGGGCTCTTCCAATTCCAACAGTCTTCTTTCAGTTTAAATGTTTCTTCTATTGAAAGTTCCACTCCCTATCAAGGGTGCATTACATGGTCTCATTAGATAAACATTCAGTCTTCTGGAGTTTCCATTCCCTACTCAAAATGGTGGTTGGATGTATGAGAACTTGTTGTGTCCTTGTGGTACGGGGGGGAGTAGGTGATAACTGACTGTGGCTGTGTTATCTGGTGTCCACTGATGGTAGTTGTCTGGCCCACACCTGGGAATTCTACTGGCATCTCTATGAAGTCTGTATCTAGTGTAACCTGTAGTCTAGTCTCTTTGGACTGGCCCCATCCTGGCTTTCCCTGGCATTGCCTTATCCCTGGCTGTGACTCCCATTCAATTCCCTACCTGGACATTACAGTTCTTGGCAATAAGGCCATGTCACCTCTGCAGCACTATCAGTTACTCCCTTGGTCAGGGGAGGCTTAATATGGGACCAAACAATCCCAAAATCTCATTGGCTTAACACAGCAAAGGTTTATTTTTCATCCACACCAACATGGGCTTGCAGGAAGACTTTGCTCTATTCAGTTATTCATGGGTCCAGGCTCCTCCTAAATAGTAGGTCTTCCATCTCCTAAGGCCTTGGTTTCCTCAGTGGGTCCCCTACCTCTGCCTGACAGAAGAAGTTAGAGATCTGTCTTCAATTAATTATGTAGCTTCCATGGGCTATTGAAATACATTCTCTAAGTTAGCAGTCTTTAAATTGAGAACATGCGCCCTGTGGATACATAAAGACTTCCAAGGGATACAGGGCCATGGATATTTTTAAGGAGCTCAGTTTCCAGACTCATTAACCTTTATATATATTCTTTCTTAGAATTGACTTGCCTGAGATCAAGGTGTCATGCTGGTTCTTCTTTCCCACCTCTTTTTGTAGAAATGTCCTTTTCTACCTCAAAAAAAAAAAAAAAGACGTCTTTTACTCCAAATATTATGATGACGCCTTCTCTTGGTAAAATCCTCCATGGCACCAGACAAACACAAAATTTCAAAATAATAATGTCAGTGAAACTTCTTTTAACAAAGGAATTTATAAACGCATGTAAATTCTCATGTCTTCCTCTGTTTTCATACATTTTTCTGTTAAGGATGAAGTGGTGAATTAGAAAAGGGTTATTTTGCCCCATGTTAGGATAGTCTAAATAATATGTGTTGTATATATATATATATATATATATAAACAGCAGGAAAGATAACTGCCTTCCTTTGAGACTTTATCTCATCCAGCCCCTGTCTATTATGAAAGACTATTTCTGGAGAGAAAATCTAGGGAAAGCAAAGTAAAGACAGTGCAACTATTGATAAGACCCTGATGTGTTACTTTATCTGGGCTAAGAGCTCATGGCAAGACTTTGCACTTTATTTATCTTAGATTTTTAACTGAGCTTTGGGGATTAGTATTATCATGCTTATTTGAATTGAAAAATGAAATCAGACTTTTTTGAACTTTGTCTTATTTGGATCACTTCTTTGACAATGAAGATTGGCTTTACCAATTAAGTTTTATGATGAACATTTTCATTAAACTGGATGAACTATATGTGCAACTCCAGTGTTCTGATTAAAACATGTATTAATATAAAGACATTTTAATAGAAAAGTAGTATCAACAAAAGTATGATAAAATTAACAATATTTTATTTTTCCAAACCTTACTTTGTATGCCAAGTAAAGCAAGGTGCCCGTAAGTGAAAGAGTAACAGGCAAAATTGATAGTCATTTTAAAAAGGAGTAGAGAACTCAAGTTTCTGGCTCTAGAAACACAACATGGCACTTCCACTCACATATCATTGGCCAGAGTTAGTCACACGGTCCATCCTAACTGCAAGGAAGTCTGGGAGGTCTCCCGGTGTGCTCAGGAAGGAGAGGATAATGGACTACAGTGAGCCCCAGCAATCTCTGCCAGATTTTCTCAGCACATATAGCTACAAAAGAAAGGGAGTGGGGGAATAGAATTCATGCTGAATCCTGGCTCATTCTAGCAATTTTTAATTAATATTAATTAATTTCTTCTATGATACATCCATTTCATTAAGAGATGCATTACCTATAACATTTTAGTTTTATATATACTGATTATTTATTAACCATTGTAATATATTCATGTTGGTCTGATCAACTGTGTGCTGATAGTAATTGAAATGGCAACTCAATACAGAAGAAAATGTATAACACTGCCTATGTTCACAGGGAAATTTTTTAAAATAATTTTAACTTATATACATATTTTACTACAGGCAAATATGGCAAGGAAATGAATAAAATAGTTTCAAGAATAAAAATATTAGGATAAAATTCTGTGTGGAGATTAGAATAGAAATACAAGACTAAACAGAAAAAGAAACAAGAATCTCTGACTGCTAAGAGCTTGTTTCTGTGTGTTTCTATCTTTAAATAGACTATGATAGAATTCAAATTATCATGGTATCACCAATCAAGAGAAATAGGGCTCCTTGGTGAAGTGGTTGATTCCAGGTCGGGGGCAGGAAAAATACAAGATGAAACTGAAATATCTTGTGATACTAGAAAGTAAGGAAATGCTTACAGAAAGATGGGGTCACGTCCAAAGGACATAGGACTAACCTGAAGGAGTTCCCAATGGCCAAAGTTGGAACACTTTGAGAAACAAAATAAAAATAGTATTGGGGCTTCCCTGGTGGCGCAGTGGTTGAGAATCTGCCTGCCAATGCAGGGGACACGGGTTCGAGCCCTGGTCTGGGAAGATCTCACATGCCACGGAGCAACTAGGCCCGTGAGCCACAACTACTGAGCCTGCGCGTCTGGAGCCTGTGCTCCGCAACAAGAGAGGCCGCGATAGTGAGAGGCCCGTGCACCGCGATGAAGAGTGGCCCCCGCTTGCCACAACTAGAGAATGCCTCGCACAGAAATGAAGACCCAACACAGCCAGAAAGATAGAAAGAAAGAAAGAAAGAAAGAAAGAAAGAAAGAAAGAAAGAAAGAAAGAAAGAAAGAAAGAAAGAAAGAAAGAAAGAAACTCTCCCAGAAAAATCTTAAAAAAAAAAAAATTGGTATTGGATTTTAAGCATAGAATAAATATCTATGAATCCATATTAATGTAAATAAATATGTGAATGAATAAATAAGTAAATCGGGGAGGAGCAACAGTTCTTTTGTACAGAAGAATCCCAATTAAAAATGTAGAAGGAATGAGAGAAAAATCACCATTAGGAAAACACAACAGTAATAATTGTTACAGGCAAGATCCACCAGTGGGTGCTAAAATTTGTGGATGAACATTTAAGGAGAAACGGGAAATTTTCATAGCTTTAAAATAGTGCCTCCAAAATAGTCATTAATTACAACTGGAAAGTACTAACTTTACAATGGAGAAAACTCTTTAATCATGTAATCAAGGTTAACTTAAGCAGTAATAAGCCACATCAGCATCATGTATCCTCTAGTATGATGCCCTGAGAAGGGCACATGACTTTTTTGGTATCCACCCCAAAATAATGTATAATCCCAATTTAACAATAAAAAATATCAGACAAATCCGAATTGACGAACATTACACAAAATAACTGATGACTTCAACAGTGTCCAGGTCATGAAAGATAAGGAAAGATTGAGGAAATGTCACAGATTGGAGGAGAATAAGGAGACATGACAACTAAATGCAAGGTAGAAATCCTGGATTGGATCCTGGAATGGAAAATGCATGTTATGGAAAAATATGAAATTAAAATCTATAGTTAGTAGTACTGTATCAGTATTAATTTCTTAGTTTTAATGATTGTACTATGTTTATATATGTACCATTAGAGGAAGTTGGGTGAATGGTGTATAGGAATTCTCTGTACTGTGTTGGCAAATTTTCTGTAAATCTAAAATTATTTCAAAATAAAAAGTTAAAAATCTGCTATGATATTAGATTCCACTGGATATATTGAAAGGGTGACATGACGTGTTTACTTTTAAATGTCATTATAATTTGATGAAAATTGCATCCTAATTATAAAAAATTTTAGATGTCAAATTAGAAATGTAGGAAGCGATATACATTTTTTCCAAAGTTCTTTTAGGAAGTATGCAAGCAAAAATGTTTGAGGACTACTGCTGTATGACATTCTTTTCTCCTGCCCCAAATGAGAAGGAAGAAAAACCCAACTTTTCTTCAATCTGCCTATAACAGCTCACCCGCTGGAGGATTTGGACAAACATACGTCTTGCTGTCAGCCACGGTTACTTCTATTTGCTTTCTGGCCTCTATGTTCTTCTTTTATTTCGCCTCCATAGTGTCTTATCAGCACTTCTAATGCTCTCACTCCTGCTTATCCACTACAACCTAATGGCTTAGTCTTCATGGTAGACAAAGTACAGAAGGGGAAAAAAACAAAATTTGCTTCGTTTCCTCTTTGTTCTTCGGGAACAAGCATTGGGAGATATTTCAAAATGTTACATCCATCAAAATTCTTATTTCCAACATTTATAAGAAACTTTGTGGTGATTATTACTATACATGGTTGGAATCTTTAATCCCTCTTCCTCCACCCCTCAAAACAACGATAAAGAGCAGCAATTGGCAGGGCCAAATCCAGCCTGCTGCCTGTTTTTGTAAATAAAGTTATTGGAACACAGCCATCCTCATTCATTCACTCATTGTGTAGGATCACTTCCAGGCTACAACAGCAGAGTTGAGTGGTTACAACACAGACTGAATGGCCTGCAATCCTATGGTATTTACCTCTCGCCCTTTACAGGAGAAGTTTGCTGACCCCTGATTTAAAGAAGAAACACCTAGATGGGAAGTCTAACATCCTTTGGCATGTCTGACAAGCACTATTATATACATGGGCAGCACTTCAGTGTATTGATAAGCAATTCTGATCAGTAAACATTTATTGAGAGCCTACAGTGTCCCAGAGAGGGCCCTAGGTTCTGGAGCTGGCAGTATGAACAAAACCCCATCTCTGTGCTCATGAGGTCTCAGAGGAAGAGGAATATGTAAATAATAAGTGTAATATAATGCAATACAAATATTAACAGATGAAAAGAATCAGAAAAAAAGGGTACTGATTAATTCTGTCAGGTAGAGAAAGAAGCTTGACAGAGAGAGTAGTGCCTATTAAATAGTAGAAAATTTTAGATAAAACAGATTTCTTTGATATCTTTTTGAGTTAGAAAGAAAGTTTTTAGTTTTGGGCCAATAATGAAGAAAAGACGTACCTAATTTACATACACTTAACTTTTGAATCCTCAGAAAAAAGACAATCACAAGAATGGCATACATTATTACCTTTGTACTAGGGCTAAATCTATTTAAAGCCAAATTGTTTAGAGTTATTCCTAGTTATTACTGGAGTGGAATGGAAAGGGTGAGTAAATCTGCATTGCTGATCATACCATGGCATTATTATTTACTTCTGTAAACAATTTCAGTTTAAAAATCTATATTATATCACGTGTTATATGAGCAACATAATTAACACACATTACGGCTCTCTTTTAATTCTTAGGCATAAAAATATTGGCTTATACTGAAAAAAAAACTAAAGCTTTTATAATTGAACATTAGAAATAAACACTTAAAAGTTATATCTATTTTAGAAACACTGACTTAGCTGTTCATGGTTCTCTAAAGCCTGATGAAACTTTTGGTATCTTGGATTACTTACAAGAATTTACAGCGTTTAGAATCTTATCTCTGATGTTTACAACTCAATATAAAATGACTGAAAACTCGGATTTGTTCATTTTTATGTTGTAAAATTTGAAGTACAATAGTGTATGCAGTTTAAAAAATTCAGCTATAATAGGCTTATATAAAAGGTTAATATTTTAGGTGTACTTATAAATATGTTGAACCATATGTTTTATTTCTTAAGTCAATTCCATTAGCACTGTTGCAATTTTAAAGTTTTTTAGAGAAAAATAACAATGTGCCTAAATCTAAAATGCTAGATAAAAAAGTGAAAATCTGCATGTGTTTATAAAGCCTAATGAAGAATTCTAATTGCAAAAGAAAATCTATAACTAAAGCCACAAAATGAGTACTATGTATACCAGTGACCTTCTTTACTTAGAGTTAATTAACACAAGCACTTGCTTCTTGCAGAGCACTTTGCTGTAATTTAGAACAAATTAAGGGAAAAAATCATTCAAGTGCTGTTTTCTTCACGCCATGAAGTGAGCACGATGGGCCAAAGTTTACTCATTTAAAACGTTGTCATCCTTTTCTTGTAATTAAGAGTAGCAATACCTTTTTTTTTTTGAAAAAGAAAAAAAAGACATCCTGATCTATGCCATTTTCATTTTTTTCCCAGGCTTCTATTTAATAATGGAAATTGATTTTTAAAACTAATATAAAATGCCGTTTTCTGTTTCTCATTTCTCCTAAGTCTCTCATTTACATTAAAGTCAAGCATTATATATTATCCTGGGTATTTTCCAAATATTTTGAATTTAATATGGCAAATTATTAAAGGACCTTTTTCATATTTTTCTGCCCCTCCCCCAACCCTGAAATTGCGACTTTATTACTGTTTCTGTTCGGTAGTTTATTAATTAACCTGAGGGCTTCCCTGGTGGCGCAGTGGTTGAGACTCTGCCTGCTAATGCAGGGGACACGGGTTCGAGCCCTGGTCTGGGAAGATCCCACATGCCGCGGAGCAACTAGGCCCGTGAGCCACAGCTACTGAGCCTGCGCGTCTGGAGCCTGTGCTCCGCAAAGAGAGAGGCCGTGATAATGAGAGGCCAGCGCACCGCGATGAAGAGTGGCCCCCGCTTGCCGCAACTAGAGAAAGCCCTCGCACAGAAACGAAGACCCAACACAGCCATAAATAAAAATATATTAAAAAAATAATAAATAAATAAATAACCTGAGCTCCTTCAGTCCCAACTTATGAGGTCATGTCCCCAGGAGGTTGTTTAAACTTTACTCTTCACCTTCTCAGACAGTGGAGCTTTGCAGGAGGTGGAAACCCAACTCAGAAGACGTAGGAATCAGCAGGAGTCTTACCCCTATAGAATTTGGTTAGAGGGGAAGACCCAGAACAGAAGGCAGAATCAGGAAAAACTCACTGAAAGGATTAGGGCGGAATGGCAACTTAACAGGGGTGTTACCTCATGTGTCACCAAAAGCTTTGGCATTCCTGATTAAAAATTTGATTCTGTGGAAACTGAGAAATTGTTCAAGATTGAGCATCCCTGAACAGATGCAGTGTTTACCCAAGCCATCAGCACTTGCAGTCTTCAAGCAAGGGCTCCTCTGGTTGGACCCGAAATTGTTTTATTCCCATTTCACTCCCTGTGACACCTAAAGGTGCAAAGGAAAAGCAGTCTCTCTGCTCACTGCCCAACAAGGGGTGCATCTGAGTGAAGCAGCGCCTCCTGGCGACAGGGAAGGATCAGAGAGCCTGGTGACACTGGCACTCAGTAGAAACTCCCTGGAGTTGGTACCTCAATTTATACTCCCCAAGGGAAGTTTAGAGAGAGAAAAGAGAGATATTGAGCAAGAAGACCAATTTGTTTATCTTTTGCTTTAGAAGATAATCTGTAATTGCATATTAGTAAGTAAATTTCCTGTTCCATTTTAATAATAAACTGAATTTGTTAAAAAATGTAGTTCCATGGGGGGTAGCCCCTATAATTATCCTGTAGTTATTATCATTACTCATACTGCATATGAAGCACTTTTAACTGACTCAGTTGGGATCCCTAGTTAGGGAATCAAAAATATCAGTTACAAAGATGGCGGAAGAGTAAGATGCGGAGATCACCTTCCTTCCCACAGATACAGTAGAAATACATCTACACGTGGAACTGCTCCTACAGAACACCCACTGAACGCTGGCAGAAGATGTCAGACCTCCCAAAAGGCAAGAAAATCCCCACGTACTTGGGTAGGGCAAAAGAAAAAAGAAATAACAGAGACAAAAGAATAGGGATGGGACCTGCACCAGTGGGAGGGAGCCGTGAAGGAGGAAAGGTTTCCACGCACTAGGAAGCCCCTTCGCGGGCAGAGACTGCGGTTAGCAGAGGGGGGAAGCTTCAGAGCCACGGAGGACAGCGCAGCCACAGGGGTGCAGAGGGCAAAGCGGAGAGATTCCCGCACGGAGGATCGGTGCCGAGTAGCACTCACCAGTCCAAGAGGCTTGTCTGCTCAGCCGCCGGAGCGGGCGGGGGCTGGGAGCTGAGGCTCGGGCTTCGACGCTAGCCGGGAGGGAGTCCGGGAAAAAGTCTGCAGCTGCCGAAGAGGCAAGAGACTTTTTCTTGCCTCTTTGTTTCGCGGCGCGCAACGAGAGGGGATTCAGAGCGCCGCCTAAACGAACTCCAGAGACAGGAGCGAGCCGCGGCTATCAGCGCGGACCCCAGAGGCGGGCGCGAGCCGCGGCTATCAGCGCGGACCCCAGAGACGGGCAGGAGATGCTAAGGCTGCTGCTGCCGCCACCAAGAAGCCTGTGCGCGAGCACAGGTCACTCTCCACACCGACCCTCCCGGGAGCCGGTGCAGCCCGCTACTGCCAGGCTCCTGTGATCCGGAGACAACTTCCCCGGGAGAACGCACGGCGTGCCCCAGGCTGCTGCAACGTCATGCCGGCCTCTGCCACCGCAGGCTCGCCCCACATCCTACTCCTCCCTCCCACCGTCCTGAGTGAGCTAGAGCCCCTGAAACAGTTGCTCCTTTAACCCCGTTCTGTCTGGGCGGGGAACGGAGGCCCTCAGGCGACCTGCAAGCAGAGGCGGGTCCAAATCCAAAGCTGAACCCCGGGAGCTGTACGAACAAAGAAGAGAAAGGGAAATCTCTCCCAGCAGCCTCAGAAGCAGCGGATTAAAGCTCCACAAACAACTTGATGTGCCTGCATCTGTTGAATACCTGAATAGACAACAAATCATCCCAAATTCAGGAGGTGGACTTTGGGAGCAGGATATATTAATTTTTCCCCTTCTCCTTTTTTTGTGAGTGCATATGTGTATGCTTCTGGGTGAGATTTTGTCTGTATAGCTTTGCTTTCACCATTAGTCCTAGGGTTAGGTCCGTCCGTTTTTTTGTTTTTGTTTTTTTGTTTTTTTTTTCTTTTTTTACTTAAAAAAATTTTTTTTCCTAATAGATGTTTTCTTAACAATTTTTTCCTTATTTTCTATTTTTACAAATTTAAAAAAATTTTTAATAAGTTTTTTCATATTTTTTATTTTAAAAAGTTAAAAAATTTTTTTTCTTAATAAATTTTTTCTTATTTTTTTCTTCCTTTTGTTATAAAAAATTAATAAATCTATTTTTAAAAATTAAAAAAAATTTTCTTAATAAATTTATTCTTAATAATTTTTTTTCTTATTTTTTATTATAATAGCTTTATTTTATTTTATTTTATCCTCTTTCTTTCTATTTTTTTCTCCCTTTTACTCTGAGCCGTGTGGATGAAAGGCTCTTGGTGCTCCAGCCAGGCATCAGGGCTGTGCCTCTGAGGTGGGAGAGCCAACTTCAGGACACTGGTCCACAAGAGACCTCCCAGCTCCATGTAATACCAAACAGCGAAAATCTCTCAGAGATCTCCATCTCAACATCAAGACCCAGCTTCACTCAACGACCAGCAAGCTACAGTGCTGGACACCCTATGCCAAACAAATAGGAAGACAGGAACACAGCCCCATCCATTAGCAGAGAGGCTGCCTAAAATCATAATAAGGCCACAGACACCCCAAAACACACCACCAGACGTGGACGTGCCCACCAGAAAGACAAGATCCAACCTCATCCACCAGAACACAGGCACTAGTCCCCTCCACCAGGAAGCCTACACAACCCACTGAACGAACCTTAGTCACTGGGGACAGATACCAAAAACAACGGGAACTACAAACCTGCAGCCTGTGAAAAGGAGACCCCAAACACAGTAAGATAAGCAAAATGAGAAGACAAAAAAACACACAGCAGGTGAAGTAGCAGGGTCAAAACACACCAGACCCAACAAATGAAGAGGAAATAGGCAGTCTACCTGAAAAAGAATTCAGAATAATGATAGTAAAGATGATCCAAAATCTTGGAAATAGAATAGACAAAATTCAAGAAACATTTAACAAGGACGTAGAAGAACTAAAGAGGAACCAAGCAATGATGAAAAACACAATAAATGAAATTAAAAATTCTCTGGAAGGAATCAATAGCAGAATAACTGAGGCAGAAGAACGGATAAGTGACCTGGAAGATAAAAAGTGGAAATAACTACTGAAGAGCAGAATAAAGAAAAAAGAATGAAAAGAACTGAGGACAGTCTCAGAGACCTCTGGGACAACATTAAATGCACCAACATTCGAATTATAGGGGTCCCAGAGGAAGAAGAGAAAAAGAAAGGGACTGAGAAAATATTTGAAGAGATTATAGTTGAAAACTTCCCTAATATGGGAAAGGAAATAGTTAATTAAGTCCTGGAAGCATAGAGAGTCCGATACAGGATAAACCCAAGGAGAAACACGCCAAGACACATATTAATCAAACTGTCAAAAATTAAATATAAAGAAAACATATTAAAAGTAGCAAGGGAAAAACAACAAATAACACACAAGGGAATCCCCATAAGGTTAACAGCTGATCTTTCAGCAGAAACTCTGCAAGCCAGAAGGGAGTGGCAGGATATACTTAAAGTGATGAAGGAGAAAAACCTACAACCAAGGTTACTCTACCCAGCAAGGATCTCATTCAGATTTGATGGAGAAATTAAAACCTTTACAGACAAGCAAAAGCTGAGAGAGTTCAGCACCACCAAACCAGCTTTACAACAAATGCTAAAGGAACTTCTCTAGGCAAGAAACACAAGAGAAGAAAAACACCTACAATAACAAACCCAAAATATTTAAGAAAATGGGAATACGTACATACATATCGATAATTACCTTGAATGTAAATGGATTAAATGCTCCCACCAAAAGACACAGACCGGCTGAATGGATACAAAAACAAGACCCATATATATGCTGTCTACAAGAGACCCACTTCAGACCTAGAGACACATACAGACTGAAAGTGAGGGGATGGAAAAAGATATTCCATGCAAATGGAAATCAAAAGAAAGCTGGAGTAGCAATTCTCATATCAGACAAAATAGACTTTAAAATAAAGACTATTACAAGAGACAAAGAAGGACACTATATAATGTTCAAGGGATCGGTCCAAGAGGAAGGTATAACAATTGTAAATATTTATGCACCCAACATAGGAGCACCTTGATACATAAGGCAAATACTAACAGCCATAAAAGGGGAAATCGACAGTAACACAATCATAGTAGGGGACTTTAACACCCCACTTTCACCAATGGACAGATCATTCAAAATGAAAATAAATAAGGAAACACAAGCTTTAAATGATACATTAAACAAGATGGACTTAATTAATGTTTATAGGACATTCCACCCAAAAACAACAGAATACACATTTTTCTCAAGTGCTCATGGAACATTCTCCAGGATAGATCATATCTTGGGTCACAAATCAAGCCTTGGTAAATTTAAGAAAATTGAAATCGTATCAAGTATCTTTTCCGACCACAACGCTATGAGACTAGATATCATTTATAGGAAAAGATCTGTAAAAAATACAAACACATGGAGGCTACACAATACACTACTTTATAACGAAGTGATCACTGAAGAAATCAAAGGGGAAATCAAAAAATACCTAGAAACAAATGACAATGGAGACACGACGACCCAAAACCTATGGGATGCAGCAAAAGCAGTGCTAAGAGGGAAGTTTATAGTGATACTAGCCTACAACAAGAAACAGGAAACATCTCAAATAAACAACCTAACCTTGCACCTAAAGCAATTAGAGAAAGAAGAGCAAAAAAACCCCAAAGCTAGCAGAAGGAAAGAAATCATAAAGATCAGATCAGAAATAAATGAAAAAGAAATGAAGGAAACAATAGCAAAAATCGATGAAACTAAAAGCTGGTTCTTTGAGAAGATAAACAAAATTGATAAACCATTAGCCAGACTCATCAAGAGAAAAAGGGAGAAGACTCAAATCAATAGAATTAGAAATGAAAAAGGAGAAGTAACCACTGACACTGCAGAAATACAAACGATCATGAGAGATTACTACAAGCAACTCTATGCCAATAAAATGGACAAGCTGGAAGAAAAGGACAGATTCTTAGAAATGCACAACCTGCCGAGACTGAACCAGGAAGAAATAGAAAATATGAACAATCACAAGAACTGAAATTGAAACTGTGATTAAAAATCTTCCAACAAACAAAAGCCCAGGACCAGATGGCTTCACAGGCGAATTCTATCAAACATTTAGAGAAGAGCTAACACCTATCCTTCTCAAACTCTTCCAAAATATTGCAGAGGGAGGAACACTCCCCAACTCATTCTACGAGGTCACCATCACCCTGATACCAAAACCAGACAAAGATGTCACAAAGAAAGAAAACTACAGGCCAATATCACTGATGAACATAGATGCAAAAATCCTCAACAAAATACTAGCAAACAGAATCCAACAGCACATTAAAAGGATTATACACCATGATCAAGTGGGGTTTATTCCAGGAATGCAAGGATTCTTCAATATACGCAAATCAATCAACGTGATACATCATATTAACAAATTGAAGGAAAAAAACCATATGATCATCTCAATAGATGCAGAGAAAGCTTTCGACAACATTCAACACCCATTTATGATAAAAGCCCTGCAGAAAGTCGGCATAGAGGGAACTTTCCTCAACATAATAAAGGCCATATATGACAAACCCACAGCCAACATTGTCCTCAATGGTGAAAAACTGAAACCATTTCCACTAAGATCAGGAACAAGACAAGGTTGCCCACTCTCACCACTATTATTCAACATAGTTTTGGAAGTGTTAGCCACAGCAATCAGAGAAGAAAAAGAAATAAAAGGAATCCAAATCGGAAAAGAAGAAGTAAAGCTGTCACTGTTTGCAGATGACATGATACTATACATAGAGAATCCTAAAACTGCCACCAGAAAACTACTAGAGCTAATCAATGAATTTGGTAAAGTAGCAGGATACAAAATTAATGCACAGAAATCTCTTGCATTCCTATATACTAATGATGAAAAATCTGAAAGTGAAATTAAGAAAACACTCCCGTTTACCATTGCAACAAAAAGAATAAAATATCTAGGAATAAACCTACCTAAGGAGACAAAAGACCTGTATGCAGAAAATTATAGGACACTGATGAAAGAAATTAAAGATGATACAAATAGATGGAGAGATATACCATGTTCTTGGATTGGAAGAATCAACATTGTGAAAATGACTCTAGTACCCAAAGCAATCTACAGATTCAATGCAATCCCTATCAAACTGCCACTGGCATCTTTCACAGAACTAGAACAAAAAATTTCACAATTTGTATGGAGACACAAAAGACCCCGAATAGCCAAAGCAATCTTGAGAACGAAAAACGGAGCTGGAGGAATCAGGCTCCCTGACTTCAGACTATATTACAAAGCTACAGTAATCAAGACAGTTTGGTACTGGCACAAAAACAGAAATATAGATCAATGGAACAGGATAGAAAGCCCAGAGATAAACCCACGCACATATGGTCACCTTATCTTCAATAAAGGAGGCAAGCATATACAGTGGCGAAAAGACAGCCTCTTCAATAAGTGGTGCTGGGAAAATTGGACAGGTACATGTAAAAGTATGAAATTAGAACACTCTCTGACACCATACACAAAAATAAACTCAACATGGATTAAAGACCTATGTGTAAGGCCAGACACTATCAAACTGTTAGAGGAAAACATAGGCAGAACACTCTATGACATAAATCACAGCAAGATCCTTTTTGACCCAGCTCCTAGAGAAATGGAAATAAAAACACAAATAAACAAATGGGACCTAATGAAACTTAAAAGCTTTTGCACAGCAAAGGAAACCATAAACAAGACCAAAAGACAACCCTCAGAATGGGAGAAAATATTTGCAAATGAAGCAACTGACAAAGGATTAATCTCCAAGATTTACAAGCAGCTCATGCAGCTCAATAACAAAAAAACAAACAACCCAATCCAAAAATGGGCAGAAGACCTAAATAGACATTTCTCCAAAGAAGATATACAGATGGCCAACAGACAGATGAAAGCATGCTCAACATCATTAATCATTAGAGAAATGCAAATCAAAACTACAATGAGGTATCATCTCACACCGGTCAGAATGGCCATCATCAAAAAATCTACAAACAATAAATGCTGGAGAGGGTGTGGAGAAAAGGGAACACTCTTGCACTGTTGGTGGGAATGTAAATTGATACAGCCACTATGGAGAACAGTATGGAGGTTCCTTAAAAAACTAAAAATAGAACTACCATATGACCCAGCAATCCCACTACTGGGCATATACCCTGAGAAAACCATAATTCAAAAAGAGTCATGTACCAAAATGTTCATTGCAGCTCTATTTACAATAGCCAGGACACGGAAGCAACCTCAGTGTCCATCATCGGATGAATGGATAAAGAAGATGTGGCACATATATACAATGGAATATTACTCAGCCATAAAAAGAAATGAAATGGAGGTATTTGTAATGAGGTGGAGTTAGAGTCTGTCATACAGAGTGAAGTAAGTCAGAAAGAGAAAAACAAATACAGTATGCTAACACATATATATGGAATCTAAGGAAAAAAAAAAAAAAAGGTCATGAAGACCCTAGTGTCAAGATGGGAATAAAGACACAGACCTACTAGAGAATGGACTTGAGGATATGGGGAGGAGGAGGGGTGAGAGGTGACAGGGTGAGAGAGTGTCATGGACATATATACACTACCAAATGTAAAATAGATAGCTAGTGGGAAACAGCCGCATAGCACAGGAAGATCAGCTCGGTGCTTTGTGACCACCTAGAGGGGTGGGATGGGGAGGGTGGGAGAGAGGGAGATGCAAGAGGGAAGAGATATGGGAACATATGTATATGTATAACTGATTCACTTCGTTATAAAGCAGAAACTAACACACCATTGTAAAGCAATTATACTCCAATAAAGATGTTTAAAAAAAAAAATCAGTTACAGCAAGGAATCATAAAAAGTGATAGATGCATAGGTAGCATAGACATTTTATTTTTCATTAGAACACATAAATATACATTTATCCACAAATGTCTTGGTATAGGGACAGTACAATTCATTTCAGTATGGCTTCCGGTTGGTCTCGTGCATAAAGCATATCCATAAGGTTTTCTTCAAAATCACTGGTTTCATGGTCTTTAGTGGAGTGAAAATTTAAAGATATCTGTAAGCCAATCTGAGTGCAAAGCCCTAATTTTTTATAATTTTCACCAATATTTATAATTGTCTTGCTCAACAACAGAATTTTTTGCTATTCGCCTTTATTGAGTCTTTGCAAAGCTTTTAGTTTTCATAAAAGAATTCTCTTTTTATACTCAGATTTTGCTTCAAAATTTAATTAAACTATAAAACTACAATACCTAGTACAACTGGCATAAATGGATTTGGGAACAGACACAACCAATCACATTAACCATGTATATGAGAGAATTGGTGGGAACGCAGCCTTGCCATCTTTTTTTTTTTTTTTTTTTTTTTTACTGTCTGGAATGTCACATTTATAAAACCAGGGCTCTCTGAGAGCACCTTACAATGTAGTGCCTGTTTTATTTTTTATTTTTTTGAATTTTATTTTATTTATTTTTTATACAGCAGGTTCTTACTAGTTATCCATTTTATACATATTAGTGTATACATGTCAATCCCAATCTCCCAATTCATCCCACCACCACCACCACCACCACCCTCGCCATTTCCCCCCCTTGGTGTCCATACGTTTGTTCTCTACATCTGTATCTTTATTTCTGCCCTGAAAACTGGTTCACCTGTACCATTTTTCTAGGTTCCATAATATGCGTTAATATACGATATTTGTTTTTCTCTTTCTGACTTACTTCACTCTGTATGACAGTCTCTAGATCCATCCACGTCTCTACAAATGACCCAGTTTCATTCCTTTTTATGGCTGAGTAATATTTCATTCTGTATATGTACCACATCTTCTTTATCCATTGATCTGTCGATGGGCATTTAGGTTGCTGCCATGACCTGGCTATTGTAAATAGTGCTGCAATGAACATTGGGGTGCATGTGTCTTTTTGAGTTATGGTTTTCTCTGGGTATATGCCCAGTAGTGGGATTGCTGGGTCATATGGTAATTCTATTTTTAGTTTTTAAAGGAACTTCCATACTGTTCTCCATAGTGGCTGTATCAATTTATATTCCCACCAACAGTGAAAGAGGGTTCCCTTTTCTCCACACCCTCACCAGCAATTTTTGTTTGTAGATTTCCTGATGATGTCCAACCTAACTGGTGTGAGGTGATACCTCTTTGTAGTTTTGACTTGCATTTCTCTAATAATTAGTGATGTTGAGCAGCTTTTCATGTGCTTCTTGGCCATCTGTATGTCTTCTTTGGAGAAATGTCTATTTAGGTCTTCTGCCCATTTTTGCATTGGGTTGTTTGTTTTTTTTAATATTGAGCTGCATGGGCTGTTTATATATTTTGGAGATTAATCCTTTGTCCATTGATTCATTTGCCAATATTTTCTCCCATTTTCAGGGTTTTCTTTTCGTCTTGTTTGTAGTTTCCTTTGCTTTGCAAAAGCTTTTAAGTTTCATTAGGTCCCATTTGTTTATTTTTGTTTTCATTTCCATTACTCTAGGAGGTGGGTCAAAAAAGATCTTGCTGTGATTTATGTCAAAGAGTGTTCTTCCTACATTTTCCTCTAAGAGTTTTATAGTGTCCAGTCGTACATTTAGGTCTCTAATCCATTTGGAGTTTATTTTTGTGGATGGTGTTAGGGACTGTTCTAATTTCATTCTTTTACATGTAGCTGTCCAGTTTTCCCAGCACCACTTATTGAAGAGACTGTCTTTTCTCCACAGTATATCCTTGCCTCCTTTGTCATAGTTTAGTTGACCACAGGTGGGTGGGTTTATCTCTGGGCTTTCTATCCTGTTCCATTGATCTATATTTCTGTTTTTGTGCCAGTACCATATTGTCTTGATTACGGTAGCTTTGTAGTATAGTCTGAAGTCAGGGAGTCTGATTCCTCCAACTCCGTTTTTTTCCCTCAGGACTGCTTTGACTATTCGGGGTCTTATATATCTCCATACAAATTTTAAGATTTTCTGTTCTAGTTCTGTAAAAAATGCCATTGGTGATTTGATAGGGATTGCATTGAATCTGTAGATTGCTTTAGGTAGTATAGTCATTTTCACAATATTGATTCTTCCAATCCAAGAACATGGTATATCTCTCCATCTGTTTGTCTCATCTTTGATTTCTTTCATCAGTGTCTTACAGTTTTCTGCATACAGGTCTTTTGTCTCTTTAGGTAGGTTTATTCCTAGGTATTTTATTCTTTCTGTTGCAGTGGTAAATGGGAGTGTTTCCTTAATTTCTCTTTCAGATTTTTTGTCATTAGTGTATAGGAATGCAAGAGATTTCTGTCCATTAATTTTGTATCCTGCTACTTTACCAAATCCATTGATTAGCTCTAGTAGTTTTCTGGTGGCATCTTTAGGATTCTCTATGTATAGTATCATGTTATCTGCAAACACTGACAGTTTTACTTCTTCTTTTCCAATTTGGATTCCTTTTATTTCTTTTTCTTCTCTGATTGCCGTGGCTAGGACACGTGCCGTGGTGAGAGTGGACATCCTTGTCTTGTTCTTGATCTTAGAGGAAATGCTTTCAGTTTTCACCATTGAGAATGATGTTTGCTGTGGGTTTGTCATATATGGCCTTTATTATGTTGAGGTAGGTTCCCTCTATGCACACTTTCTGGAGAGTTTTTATCATAAATGGATGTTGAATTTTGTCAAAAGCTTTTTCTGCATGTATCGAGATGATCATATGGTTTTTATTCTTCAATTTGTTAATACGGTGTATCACATTGATTGATTTGCCTATATTGAAGAATCCTTGCATCCCTGGGATAAATCCCACCTGATCATGCTGTATGATCCTTTTAATGTGTTGTTGGATTCTGTCTGGTAGTATTTTGTGGAGGATTTTAGCATCTATATTCATCAGTGATATTGGTCTGTAATTTTCTTTTTTTGTAGTATCTTTTTCAGGTTTTGGTAGCAGGGTGATGGTGGCCTCATAGAATGCGTTTGGGAGTGTTCCTTCCTCTGCAGTTTTTGGGAAGAGTTTGAGAAGGATGGGTGTTAGCTCTTCTCTAAATGTTTGATAGAATTCACCTGTGAAGCCATCTGGTCCTGGACTTTTGTTTGTTGGAAGATTTTTAATCACAGTTTCAATTTCATTGCTTGTGATTGGTCTGTTCATATTTTCTCTTTCTTCCCGGTTCAGTCTTGGGAGGTTATACCTTTCTAAGAATTTGTCCATTTCTTCCAGGTTGTCCATTTTATTGGCATAGAGTTGCTTGTAGTAGTCTCTTAGGATGCTTTGTATTTCTGTGGTGTCTGTTCTAACTTCTTTTTCATTTCTAATTTTATTGATTTGAGTCCTCTCCCTCTTTTTCTTGATGAGTCTGGCTAATGGTTTATCAATTTTGTTTATCTTCTCAAAGAACCAGCTTTTAGTTTTATTGATCTCTGCTATTGTTTTCTTTGTTTCTCTTTCATTTATTTCTGCTCTGATCTTTATGATTTTTTCCTTCTACTAACTTTGGGTTTTGTTTGTTCTTTCTCTAGTTCCTTTAGGTGTAGGGTTAGATAGTTTACTTGAGATTTTTCTTGTTTCTTGAGGTAGGCTTCTATTGCTATAAACTTCCTTCTTTGAACAGCTTTTGCTGCATCCCATAGGTTTTGGATCGTCATGTTTTCATTGTAATTTGTTGCTAGGTGTTTTTTGATTTCCTCTTTGATTTCTTCAGTGATCTCTTGGTTATTTAGTAACATATTGTTAAGCTGCCACGTGTTTGTGTTTTTTACTTTTTTTCCCTGTAATTGATTTCTAATCTCATAGCGTTGTGGTCAGAAAAGATGCTTGATATGATTTCAATTTTCTTAAATTTACTGAGGCTTGATTTGTGACCCAAAATGTGATCTATCCTGGAGAATGTTCTGTGTGCACTTGAGAAGAAAGTGTAATCTGCTGTTTTTGGATGGAATGTCCTATAAATATCAATTAAATCTATCTGGTCTATTGTGTCATTTAAAGCTTCTGTTTCCTTATTTATTTTCATTTTGGATTTTCTGTCCATTGGTGTAAGTGAGGTGTTAAAGTCCCCCACTATTATTGTGTTACTGTCGATTTCCTCTTTTATAGCTGTTAGCAGTTGCCTTATGTATTGAGGTGCTCCTATGTTGGGTGCATATGTATTTATAATTGTTCTATCTTCTTCCTGGATTGATCCCTTGATCATTATGTAGTGTCCTTCCTTGTCTCTTGTAACATTCTTTAAAGTCTATTTTATTGGATATGAGTATTGTTACTCCAGCTTTCTTTTGATTTCCATTTGCATGGAATATCTTTTTCCATCCCCTCACTTTCCGTCTGCATGTGTCCCTAGGTCTGAATTGGGTGTCTTGTGGACAGCGTATATATGGGTCTTGTTTTTGTATCCACTCAGCGAGCCTGTATCTTTTGGTTGGAGCATTTAATCCATTTTTGTTTAAGGTAATTACTGATATGTATGTTCCTATTACCATTTTCTTAATTGTTATGGGTTTGTTTTTGTAGGTCCTTTTCTTCTTTTGTGTTTCCCACTTAGAGAAGTTCCTTTAGCATTTGTTGTAGAGCTGGTTTGGTGATGCTGAATTCTCTTAGCTTTTGCTTGTCTGTAAAGCTTTTGATTTCTCCATGGAATCTGAATGAGATCCTTGCCAGGTAGAGTAATCTTGGTTGTAGGTTCTTCCCTTTCATCACTTTAAATATATCATGCCACTCTCTTCTGGCTTGTAGAGTTTCTGTTGAGAAATCAACTCTTTACCTTATGGGAGTTCCCTTGTATATTATTTGTCGTTTTTCCCTTGTTGCTTTCAATAATTTTTCTTTGTCTTTAATTTTTGTCAATTTGATTACTATGTGTCTTGGCATGTTTATCCTTGGGTTTATCCTGCCTGGGACTCTCTGCGCTTCCTGGACTTGGGTGGCTATTTCCTTTCCCATGTTAGGGAAGTTTTCGAGTATAATCTCTAAATATATTCTCGGGTCCTTTCTCTCTCTCTTCTCCTTCTGGGACCCTTATATTGCAAATGTTGTTGTGTTTAATGTTGTCTCAGAGGTCTCTTAGGCTGTGTTCATTTATTTTCATTCTTTTTTCTTTATTCTCTTCCATGGCAGTGAACTCCACCATTCTGTCTTCCAGGTCACTTATCCGTTCTTCTGCCTCAGTGATTCTGCTATTGATTCCTTCTAGTGTAGTTTTCATTTCAGTTATTGTATTGTTCATCTCTGTTTGTTTTTTAGGTCTTCTAGGTGTTTGCTCTTTAATTCTTCTAGGTCTTTGTTAAACATTTCTTGCATTTTCTCGATCTTTGCCTCCATTCTTTTTCTGAGGTCCTGGATCATCTTCACTATTATTATTCTGAATTCTTTTTCTGGAAGGTTGCCTATCTCCACTTTATTTAGTTGTTTTTCTGGGGTTTTATCTTGTTCCTTCATCTGGTACATAGCCCTCTGACTTTTCATCTTGTCTATCTTTCTGTGAATGTGGTTTTTGTTCCACAGGCTGCAGGATTGTAGTTCTTCTTGCTTCTGCTGTCTGCCCTCTGGTGGATGAGGCTATCTAAGAGGCTTGTGCAAGTTTCCTGATGGGAGGGACTGGTGGTGGGTAGAGCTGGGTATTACTCTAGTGGGCAGAGCTCAGTAAAACTTTAATCCGCCTGTCTGCTGATGGGTGGGTTTGGGTTCCCTCCCTGTTGGTTGTTTGGCCTGAGGCAACCCAACACTGGAGCCTACCCGGCTTTTTGGTGCGGCTAATGGTGGACTCTGGGAGGGCTCACACCGAGGAGTACTTCCTAGAACTTCTGCTCAGTGTCCTTATCCCCGTGGTGAGACACAGCCACCCCCGTGTCTCCAGGAGACCCTCCAACACTAGCAGGTAGGTCTGATTCAGTCTCCTATGGGGTCACTGCTCCTTCCCCTGGGTCCCGATGCGCACACTACTTTGTGTGTGCCCTCCAAGAGTGGAGTCTCTGTTTCCCCCAGTCCTGTTGAAGTCCTGCAATCAAATCCCACTAGCCTTCAAAGTCTGATTCTCTAGGAATTCCTCCTCCCGTTGCCGGACCCCCAGGTTGGGAAGCCTGACATGGGGCTCAGAGGCTTCACTCCAGTGGGTGGACTTCTGTGGTATAAGTGTTCTCCAGTTTGTGAGTCACCACACAGCAGTTATGGGATTTGATTTTATTATGATTGCGCCCCTCCTAGCGTCTCATTGTGGCTTCTCCTTTGTCTTTGGATGTGGGGTATCTTTTTTGGTGAGTTCCAGTGTCTTCCTGTCAATGATTGTTCAGCAGTTAGTTGTGATTCTGGTGCTCTCACAAGAGGGAGTGAGGGCACATCCTTCTACTCCGCCATCTTGAACCAGTCTCCAGACTTGCCTTCATTTTAACAGCATATTTCACAGAGGGCTTGGCTGGCCCACCAAGGCAGTGAAGTCTTCAGCTTCTTCTTCAGCTGTTAGAGTTTGAGATTTACTCCAAACACAGGAAGTGAGAATTTCCCTCAGAACTTAACTCTGAAATCCACACAGAATGGATGTGAACATAAATAAGCAAGTCATCTAAAAGAGAGAAAATAGCTCCCCAGTCCACCTGCCTACCGTCTAGATTTCAACTTGATTAAACATGTCCGAGGAAAGAAATCCAGAAGGTGCTGAGGAAGGGGGTGGGGAGGGGAATCACTGCCCCATGGCAGCAGGCTCAGAGACAGACATCCTCGACAGTGTTTGGGGCAAGGGGAATTGGATATTGGGCAGAGTGTATTTTAGCGTTCCAAAGACATCCCTGGGTGAGATGGATGTATTGTTAAACCATTTCACCTTGTGGTGTAAGCATAACTATCTTGGTTCTATTTCCATGCCCAACAAAAATCTCCTTAGTGTAGATCTGCCTAGTGTTGTGAGAATGTCTGACTTCCCAGACTTTGAGTATATTAGGCTCTTAGGAGAGGGGTTGTCTACGGTAAAGGAAATAGCTTGAGACTGTGATTAAATTGCCCATGCAGCTTGAAAAAAGGTGTTGATTATATAAGTACTCATCTTAAATTTCTCATTGTTAATTAATACAATGGCACTGTGATAGCTACTTCAGTCTCCTGTGTGGTTTTGTTGGGGCAGTGATGGCTCCAGAATGTTGCAGTAGGAGGTGCCCAAGGGTGGGTAATCTCACTGGAAAGGGGATCTAGATGCAAGGAACTTATGCTGGTACAGTGACTGAAGAACAAGGGCATGGTGCTTACTTGGATGGCAGAACAATCATAAATTGGTATAAAAATCTCTACCCCAGATTTTGTGGGTGTTTAGTTAGGGTGAGTCAAGGCATGACATCCCGTAGTCCCAGAGTGACTAGGGTGAGTTTCTGTGGCTTAAAACCAAAAACCAGATCCTGGGACACAGTTGTGATCTTCAAGGTCCATCCCATCTCCACTTAGCCTCATTTCCTGTGAAGACAACTAGGTTTCTTCCACCAACTCTCATTCTATTGATTTCACGGTAGTATTTAAGGGATCACAGATATGTTTCATGCACCCTGTTTTCCAGATAACAAAAACAAGCCTTCAAAATATTCTTTGATTTAACCAATGAATGATACATGGCTAATTTGTGGCAAAGTTGGAATTAGAACCTATCTCATGATTCCCAGTTCCAAGCTCTCATCAGTAGTCTGTGTTGCCTGCAGTTCGGCTGACCCCAGAGCACTGTAAGAAAGTGGAGGTTCAGAGGAGTGGGGGGGGATGGTAGACCAAGGACAATGAAAGAGCCTGGGCTATAAAGTCAGAGAAGGGCATATAGGCTTCTCAGCTAACTCAGATACCTGGGAAGGTGAGACAAAGTTGCAGTTCTGCTTTGGAATCCAAACAGGTCTGTGGAGCAGGGAAGAAGCCCCAGGTAGAGCTCTGAAAGTGGGGAGTTGAAGGAAGGAGATACAGGAGGGGGATTCAGGAAGCCCAGAGGAGATCTACAGAATACCTGACAAACAATTAAAAGCAAAGTTACCCATCTGCTTTTTTTGATGGATCTTATGAATAGCAAGATTTCCTCCTGCAGTCCTGGATAGTAGCAGGAACTAGGTTGGTTTCTGTTTTGTTCTGTGTTCCTAGAGACCAACATATTCTTGTTAAAAGCTAGTGCATTGCATTCCAACTTGATTAAAGATACAAAACAAACAGCTCCGAAAGTCACATAACCTCAGGAAAAAGAGAACTTTGAGAGAGGCTTTTTTATGTGTAACGGCTAGAAAGCAGAAAAAATGGGAACTAGAAGATCATTGAGTTTAGGTTCTAATTGGTCACATATATATCAGATAAAAATGCAAAGCCTCTTAGCATCAGTTTTGTTGATGTTTCCTCACTTGCCGTCTGGTATGTGTGCTGGATAGTCCTCCAAATCCACGCCCCACCTGCCTTCACCTTGCTCTGTGACTCAGCCTATATCACTTGGACTTCCTTGCCTTCCAGCTTTCGTTGGGTCCACCCAGTGGGAGACTCTGCAAAGAGATTTCAAAGGTGGGGGAAAAAAATTGGGGATTTTAATCTCCCTGACTCCCTCCTTGCCTAAATGCAACCGAACAATAACCACATTCTTCCACTGAGGCCACAGCACCCATATCCTGCCCCTGTCCCACAGCCTTTTCCAGATCCAGGAACAGCAAAACCACTTATCTCTTCAGGCCTGGGGTGGTAAAGTCTCCTACTGCAGGAATTCCTGGGTGCTTCACTGTCCTTTGTTGCTCCCTGGTACCTTCCCACACCTTTATAAATACTTCCTTCATTAAACTCTCTTCAGTTCCACTTCTCATGAGCTCCCCATTTCCTGGAGGGCCCCTATAGGTACAGCAAGCTTGGGTCATGCTTTTGATATTGGAATAGCTCACACTTTGACAGTCTTTATCCTCCAGCTTTCAATTTCATTTTTGTGTGAAGCTTTTTCAAGACAACAGCATAAAACTCCAATTAAACACATGTTCAGCCCTACTAGACTCTAAAAGCAAGTACAGTAAATCATTCCCAAGTAAGCCATTCTTGGGCTAAAATTAGAGTGGACACTGTCAAGGGATAAAAGGTTATTATAAGCCCAAACTGTTAAATTATACTTTCATGACTGAACACAACTGTAATCCATATTATTATTTTAAATTACACTATAAAAAGCAGTCATTTATCGCCTTTCCAAAACATAGTGATAATGTATTACCAAATTACCAAGGGTCCTTTATTAAAGCTCTTGAATTTGATTTATAATGCATGATGTAGCTTATCCTTGAGAAAAATCTACTAAAAGGTATGCTTAGTCTTAAAGCCAGTGAAATAAAATCTCCCTCTAATCAGCCGCCAGAAAGCTTCCACTTCAATGCTTTGTTGATACTGGTGTCAGCAGGACATTAAAAGCTCGAAGCTTTTTATGTTTGATCAAATACCAGAATTATGCTGAAGCGGAAGTATTAATTCATGGAGTGAAGCTTCCAAAACTTCTCCAGTTCTCCTTCATCCTTCCTCCCCCTACCACAAAGTTCACATCGAATCAGTGGGTTGGCCTTAAAACAGAGATGGACATTTGGTGAATGTACGATATACACAAAACCACTCTAGAACCCAAGGAGAGACAAGCACTAAAATATACTTTTCTAAAAATGCCAGTCATATCTAATAAAGGAAAAAGTGACTGGTGCTGGAAAGTAAGAAAGTGACATGGTTATGATTCTCATCTTATAATGAGAAGCGGAGTGCCAGAAAGTGTTAGGTATTTGCCCCAAACTTTTCAGTCAGTGTTTGGAGGAGCCGAGATCATTGTCAATCAGATCGTAACAGTCCCTTCCTGAATAAAATCTCTCATCAAAGAAATAGGAAGCCTCTAAGGTTAAAGAAAAAATAAATTTTTTCACAACTTTTTTCATCACTTTGATTCTGGGCCTCCAAAAGAAAGTTTTTGTTATGCTGCCAGATTCACGAAAAAGTGCTCAAGGGAACAAACTGGATTTTAAGTGTGTCTTAGAAACCTACAGCTAAGTGTCAACAATAAAAACAGTGTTCTCAGAAGATTATTTATACAGAAGAGCCCAAAATGTCTTTATATTGACATCTATGTAGTTGCTATAAACGCTAATCTCAGTAACTTTTACATGGTTCCCTCCCCGTCTTATATACACATGCACCTCAAAATGTAGAATTATTGCTCTGCCACAGTTATTTGGACACTGGGCAACCTGTAAGATGCCTACCACCACTGTAATACTATTAAGCCATGGCATTTCTTACCAGACTATTTGATTTTTGTTTTTGACAGACTGATTATGCAAATAAAAGTTGGCACCATTATTCTAGCAGACATACAGGTGAGAGGAGCTGGGAAAATTAATTGCTGACGTGGAGGCACATGTGCATTGGAAAAAAGGGGGGAGGTACAAGAAGGACCTTTTGGTTTGTTTGAAAATCGTATCAGAGAGTTGAAAAATCAGAAGTTGTCAATCTCCTATTGTCCAAGTCCTTGTTGCCATAAATGTATTGGACGATGCTGGGCACCACGGGCGTGATATGCATCAGACCAGATAGGAAATGGAATTTACCATGACATTATAACCAAATGTTATTCTTAACAAAACATAGGATCTAACTGAATTGTCCACTCTAGGGTCCTAGGGAAGATTTTTCCTGTGATCAAAAGAGGAACACAGCCCAAAGCTGTTCCTGAAGTTTTTGTTTTGTTTTTGTCACACACCCCCTCCCCAAGTCAAAGAAATGATTTTCCAGATTGATGATTTTCCTTGTCCATAGTTGCATGGCTTGAAATTTGGTGCCCAAAACATTCAGCCATAAGTAGCTTCTCTCAGTTTAACGATTCTGGCACCAAGTTCATTTTTATGATGCTTTGGTGACTATTTTAGTTGATATTTGACATGTATTTTGCCCATCTATCATCTTTGAACACCTTCCCTGATAAGCTTACTTCCCAGCCTCCCTTGCAGCTCAGCAGCAGGCATGTGACCTGGACTCCACCAGGGAGATGTACACAAGTGAGACTTCAGTGCAGAAGAAAACACTTGGTAAGCAGGCTGAATGATGGCCCCCAAAGATATCAGGTCCTAATACCTGGAACCTGTGAATGTTAACTTATAAGGTAAAGACTTTGCAGATGTGGTTAAATTAAAGGTATTGAGACAGGGAGAGTAACCCGCACTATACACACATATACACATACACAACATTGCATGTATCCTTAAAAAAGAAGGGCAGAGGGAGATTTGACACATACAAGGAGGAGATGACAATGTGATGACAGACCAGACAGGGATTTGAAGATCCTGGCCTTGAAGACTGGAGTTATGCAGCCAAGCCAAGTAATGCCAGAAGCCAGAAGCTAGAAGAGGCAAGGAACGGATTCTCCCCTAGAGCCACCAGCGGGAGCACAGCCCTGCCTGCAGCTTCCTTGATTTCTGCTCAGTGATACTGATTTCTGACTTCTGACCTCCAGAATTGTGAGCAAATAAATTTTAGTTTTAAGCTACTCAGTTTCTGGTAATTTGTTACACACTGGAAACGAACACAAAGACGAAGAAAGAGGCTCTGCACAGAGTCCACTGTGGTGAGGGTGGTGGCAGATGCACACAGCTGAAGAGGCCGAAATTCTAGAACTACTGCCAAATATGCTATGAGCTGCGGATTCTATGTCCAAAGGGTGTGGCTATGGAGTCCTCTGGTATAATTTATGCACTGCTTTTACTGTGTAGTCTCGGACCCTCTCAACGATTCTGTGAGCTGCCTAATATACTTTCATGAGTTACTTTTCTGCTTAAGCTAGAGTGGGTTCACTTCTTTGCATTTAAGTATCCTAGCTATAACAATAATTAAATTATCATTATCTTCAAAATGTGAGTCATCCTCACCTGCAGCAGATCACATATGGAGGATCCCCTTCTTCCCACACATTTATCCATTTGAAATTCAATTAAACTAAGAAGTGAGGGTAACCATGGAGTGGAAAAGAAAAGAAGTTGCTATCAGAAGCATATTCAATTCAATTAAAATAAATTGTTGGAGTTACTGCATTCAACCAAAATTACAATTTGCCAAGCCCAATCCCTGTCCTTGAGGAGGCAAAATGGGTACTTTAAAAATTGTAGAATAGTACAAATAAATAATATACAGAAGGAGGACTTCATGGAGGAGATGGCATTCGGTTTGGAACTTAAGTTGACTCTTGGGTTGAGTACAGAGAAAGAGACTCCATGTAAAGACAACACCCTAAGCAAAGGCCTGAGAGTGGGAGAGTATGGAACATGATTATGGGTCATAAAGTGTTTTTTAAAATCCTACCTATATGACAAAGAAGGGTAAAGTAGGTTAGGATCTGACTGTGGATGGCTTGAGAGTCAGGTTTTAGAGTTTTCACTTTAGACTGCAGCACAGAAGATGCGCGAAAGGGCAGGAGAGGCGGTGCTGTGCCCAGAACTGTGCTTTAGGAAATTTAATCTGACCACACGTGTCAGATTGATTTGGAGGGACAACTAGAGGTAGGAGCTCAGTGGGGAGCATATGACAATTGTTGAGGCAACAAAAAGGTAATGACAGTATGAATGAAAGAAAGGATTTTTTTTTTTTAAGTTTTTGGCCACACCCCACAGCATGTGGGATCTTAGCTCCCCAACCATGGATCAAACCCATGCCTCCTGCATTGGAAGGCACAGTCTTAACCACTGGACTGCCGGGGAAGTCCTGGAAAAAAAGGATTTGAGAGGTATTGGTCCAGAAAAAAATAAAAAGGACTTGGTACTATTGGGGGATGTGAAGGACACCATAGAAAGAAAAATCCAAAGTCTAGGTGTTCAGCAAGAAAAATAAATTTGGAGAAATTGGTTTATTAGCGAGATGAAAATTGATGAGTCTGAATTTTAGTCTTACTGGTTTGGGGTGCATCAGGACAGGCAGTGGGTGTGCATATGGAAACATGAGATTAGATTAGAGCTCAGGAGAGAGGTGGAACCTGGAAAAAGTTTTGGGAAAAATCAACATAAAGGTGGTAACCGATATCTGGGAAATAGGTGAGCTTGCCAGTGTTAAAAAAAAAAAAAGCGTGGATGGTGAAAAAAAACAGGCAAGGAAAGAGCTGGGAGGAATACCTTCACTTAAGGGTCAGAAAGAGGAAGAAAAGAAAAGGTACTAGCCAGGGATCTTGGGAGCAAACCAAAGAACCCAACTCTGGCTCACCTAAGCAGAAGAGGAGGGTATCGATAGGACATGGGCTCAGAGAGTGGGAAGGGGAAAACCAGGCCCAGAAAACAATGACCAAACGAGGCCAGCAGCTGTGAGGAGTAACAAGCTCACACAGGCCAAGGAAACGGTTTGGTGAGAAAGGGACCGCAGTGCTGCCTGCAGGGCACGCCCCGCAGAGACTTTAGGGCTATCTCCACCTGCAGAAAACATTCTGACTGTCTTGGGCAGGAGCCTCTGACTGGCAAGCTGCAGTCAACCGGGCTAGCAGCCGGGGTGGGGGAGGGGAGGAAGAGGGCAGCGAAGGGGCAGGAAAGGCAGCAGAGGAATCAGGTGTGCAAGTCTCTCTGGAGAGAAGAGCAGTGGTCACGTGATCACCAGAGGCAAACAACCAGGAAGCCAAAGAGGATGCGGGCAAACGGTTCCTGGATCAGCCCACTGCGGTCGCTTGCACCTTCAACAGGAAACAAGCCAGACTTTGAGAAAAAGAAACGAGCCGCTGAGAGGAGGAGTGACAACATGGAGGCTGTATATAAACTTTTTTTTTAAGTGTGGGAGTAGAAAGAAAGGTAGCCAAGAATGGTTATTTTAGAACCAGGGACATTTGAGCATATTTCAGGCCACTGGGCAGGAATCTATAGAAGGTGATGAAAATTCCAGAAGAAAAGGAGTGAAATAAGATCCTAGAGGATGTGGGCAGGGTTGAGATAAATACCAGCAAGTGGTGGTGGAAGGTGGTGGCTGGAAGGGAGAGTGGAAATGGGGACAAGCAAATCTTGGTATGGTTCCTTTAATTCAATGTAACTAATATTTATGATGTGTCTACTCTAAGCAAGTACTCTGCTGGGAACTGGGGGTTTACAAATTTGGGTAAGGCAAGCTGTGACCTCAATGAGCGGATAAGCTAGCCACATTAGACAACCTGTAATGTTCATTCAACCTTAAATGTGCTATAACTTTAACATTTTTAACTGAAGATATCAATAAAAACAAATTAGAATTTAATAAGGTCAAACAAGATACAAATTGCTGTAGGAGTTCAGGGCAGGAAGCAGGCACTTGCAGCTGGAAAGGTTTCCAGGAGGAAGCTGGATCTTAAAGGATAAACACACACAGTGGGGATGATGAGCATTTGGAAGGTTTGCCAGAGAAAACAAAAGGTATAAACAAGAGCACACACACAAAAATTGGATGTTAGAGAAGATATGCATCAATTATGTGGCTTCCCAGCATTTGAATCTCTTGTCTGAGATTCCTCTGAATTATGAGGCAGAGAGCTATCACTCTAAAAGCTGAAAGGTCAGATCCTCAATTGCCCTGTCACCTCTAAGTCCAGGACAGAGGGGCATGGGTTACATTCATCAATTAGGCACACCCACCACTGATTGTAGCAGTGGATGTCACTGCATTGGCTCTGTGACATGATTTTATCCATGGTTTCCCATCTACTGCCTAGATTCATTTTCAGAGCCTGGTTTTCCAGCCCTCCCAGCAATTCCACATGCTCTCTGAATCCATTCAATAAATTTCTTTTCTTTTTAAATCGGCTGTATTTTCTTTATCTTGCTTGCAACTAAGAATCCTGACAGATATGATAATCCTGACCAATACTGATGTGGAAAAGTTCATAATCCAGCTTAAATGAAGAATTGGGGGGATCCATTAGCCAAGGCTATGTCAGGAAAACAAAAAGCTCTCTAAACACATCAAGTTAAAGGGGATTTAACACAGAAAATTAGAGGATTACTCGGTCTCTAGAAGGTCCAGGGAAAAGGTCAGAGCAAAGGTCAGAGAAGCCACTGTTGGAATTCAAGGAATTTAGAAATGCATACATTGTAGAAACCACTATTGAGGATCTCAGCCCTCTGCAGCAGCAAAGTAGGTGATTCTCACGAGGAAGCCTGGAAATCTTGGCATGTCTGCCCAGATGTCTGCCATCCACAGATGCTCATGCACTTGCGCATACCTGCAGCTGAAAAACAATGGCTTCTCCTCTTCCACCTCGCAGATCTCATGGGTTCAAATTTTGCTAGGACCAATTACTTAGCTGTGTGACCTAGGGCAAGTCACTTAAACTCTGAAAGTCTCTGATTATTACCTTAAATCAGGGGTAATCACAACTTCTCAGAGTTATATGAAAAGTGCTTAGTTAGCACAGTTTGGCATGCAGTGAGTGTGTATTAAATGTAACCTGTTACTGCTTACACCTTGAACCTCCATGATCTGGCTGCCACCTCTTCTAGTATTGACACTACCCCTATCAAGGCCCCCAGTGACCGAGTTGTTAAAGGTGATAAACATTTTTCCATTTATTAGAAGACAGCATTTTATTTAATTTCTTCAAGGTATTCCACACTGTGGACCCCTCTCTCTTAATTAAAACCCAGTTTCCAAAGTGGGGCATACAAGATGATTCACTTGGGTGGGAAAAGAAAATCTTGCAACTTCCATTGATTGTAACAGGCACCATTATTTTATGTACCAGTAAGAAGGAAAAACCATGCCAATTAAATGTGATACAGCTTTCTTGTCATTTACACGTTTAGTTAATATTTCTTACAAGAACTCTTTTAGCTTTATGTAAACTTATACATTTATTTAAACTTACAAATAATGGTGGTATGATTCGTTGTGACTAAATTCATGTATGTGTGGACACTGATGTCATTTCAGCTCCCTGATGGACAGACATAAAATGGGAAAAATAAACATCTTTTACTAAATAAAATATATTTAGTTTATATCTAAAACTTAGAGAAATTAAGTTTTACTAATAGTTACTTATGGATTGATAATGTTATATGTATATAATTCATAAGTAAATATACATATATGGGTATTGTTCAAAAACGCTATCGATTGGATACACAATTTTTAAAGTTTGGAGACCACTGATTTAAACCATCTCCAATAAGTAATAGTTTCACGGTTTTCTTCCTCCACCTTTTCTTTCTGACTGTCTTCATGCCTCCTCTCTCCCCTTCCTCCCTCTTTTCCCCTTCATGTTAGTATTCCCTAGAATTCTTTCATTGTTTAGACAGCCCTATAACTTCATCTGATGACTCTCAAATCTCTGTCTCCAACACAGATCCCTCCTAAATTCCAGACTCAGTGAATTTCTCCACATCCATACCATGAATACCTCAAGTTCACCAAATCTAAAACAGAATTTGTCTTACCCTTAAAACCTCCCCCTCCACCAGTCTCCCTTATCACAGCAAATGGTACCATCATTTGAGTTGCCCACTTTAGAAGCTTGGAATTTATTCTTTCAACTCCCACTTTCCACTTTCAGATACCAAACCTTCCAAATAGCTCTGGAATATGTCACCTGCTCTCCTTCTCCACTGTTACTGTTCTAATTTAGGGCCTGGCTGCAATAGAAACTAGGTTATGTTAAAGGCCAATAGTTCCATCCACAATGTAAAATTAAAATGAAAAAATAATTTCCATCATTAGTTTATCATGCTAGAGTTACCGAGATCATCAAAATGGTCCAAAACAAAGACATCTGCTGCTAAAGGGTGTGTGCCAGGACTCAACACAATATTTTTTTAAGCCAATAATTAACTGGGATGCTGAATTGATTTTTTATCCTATAATTTGGTGTCTAGTGACTTAAGTATCTGGCTGTTAGAGAAAATCCCATTTTTATTTGGCAAATGATTTTAGACTGGATTGATTAGCCATGAGATGAAGGCAAGTGATTTGCACAGCTTAAATATGCACTGAATAGTTTAAATATGAGATGACATTGACAGCTTTCCAAATAGTGCTGATATTCTAATAGAGCTATTTGCTAACATATATCAATATACTCCTTACATAATACCATTACCATCCCATTTTTTCTTTATATCTCCAGAATTTCCCATTTTTATCTCGGCTAAACTCCTAAATTCTTCATTCTAACACCATTCAGCGATAATGGACTGTGGCAAATACAAGACAAGCTACACAGACTGTTGCAGCTTTATGGCTGACTTCATTCTCCTCTTCCAATATGTACAAGTTAAATGTAGACAAGTTTGGTTGCAAAGTACAAAACCCAACACCACAGTATACAGTCTGAAGAGAAATGCAAAGAATCTCAACTGTACATGGATTGAGAGTCATCAAAGTAAGTTTCGTTAAAATAATTGGGAAACCTAATTGTATAATACTATAAATAACAATTATATCTCTCACCCTTTCAATAACAGCTTATAATATTCTATGTCCCTGAGGAGACCTTGAAGATGGAGGAGGAGTAAGACGTGGAGATCACCTTCCTCCCCACAAATACATCAAAAATACATCTACATGTGGAACAACTCCTACAGAACACCTACTGAACGCTGGCAGAAGACCTCAGACTTCCCAAAAGGCAAGAAACTCCCCACATATCTGGTCATGTGGCTGACAGGGTCTTGGTGCTCTGGCCAGGTGTCAGGCCTAAGCCTCTGATGTGGGAGAGCTGAGTTTAGGACATTGGACCACCAGAGACCTCCTGGCCCCACATAATATCAACTGGCGAGAGCTCTTCCAGAGATCTCCATCTCAACGCTAAGACCCAGCTCCACTCAACGACCAGTAAGCTCCAGTGCTCGACACCCCATGCCAAAAGCTATCAATTGGATACACAATTTTTAAAGTTTGGAGACGACTGACTTAAACCATCTCCAATAAGTCATAGTTTATTACAATAAGTAACTAGCAAGACAGAAACACAACCCCACCTATTAGCAGAGAGGCTGCCTAAAATCATAGTAAGTTCACAGACACCCCAAAACACACAAACAGATGCAGTCCTGCCCATCAGAAAGACAAGATCCAGGCTCATCCACCAGAACACAGGCACCAGGCCCCTCCAACAGGAAGCCTACACAACCCACTGAACCAGCCTTACCCACTGGGGACAGACACCAAAAACAATGGGAACTATGAACCTACAGCCAGAGAAAAGGAGATCCCAAACACAGTAAGTTATACAACATGAGAAGACAGAGGAATACACAGCAGATGAAGAAGCAAGGTAAAAACCCACCAGGCCAAACAAATGAAGAGGAAATAAGTAGTCAACCTGAAAAAGACTTCAGAGTAATGATAGTAAAGATGATCCAAAATCTTGGAAATAGAATGGAGGAAATACAAAAAACGTTTAACAAGGAGCTAGAAGAACTAAGCAGCAAACAAACAATGATGAACAACACAATAAATGAAATTAAAAATTCTCTAGAAGGAATCAATAGCAGAATAACTGAGGCAGAAGAACAGATAAGTGACCTGGAAGATAAAATAGTGGAAATAACTACCATAGAGCAGAATAAAGAAAAAAGAATGAAAAGAATTGAGGACAATCTCAGAGACATCTGGGACAACATTCAATGCACCAACATTCGAACTATAGGGGTCCCAGAAGAGGAGGAGAAAAAGAAAGGGTCTGAGAAAATATTTGAAGAGATTATAGTTGAAAACTTCCTTAATATGGGAAAGGAAATAGTCAATCAAGTACAGGAAGCGCACAGAGTCCCATACAGGATAAATCCAAGGAGAAACACCCCAAGACACATATTAATCAAACTATCAAATATTAAATACAAAGAAAAAATATTAAAATCAGCAAGGGAAACACAACAAATAACATACAAGGGAATCCCCATAAGGTTAACAGCTGATCTTTCAGCAGAAACTCTGCAAGCCAGAAGGGAGTGGCAGGACATATTTAAAGTGATGAAAGGGAAAAACCTACAACCAAGATTACTCTAACCAGCAAGGATCTCATTCAGATTCCACGGAGAAATTAAAACCTTTACAGACAAGCAAAAGCTAAGAGAATTCAGCAGCACCAAACCAGCTTTACAACAAATGCTAAAGAAATTTCTGTAGGCAGGAAACACAAGAGAAGGAAAAGACCTACAATAACAAACCCAAAACAATTAAGAAAATGGTTATAAGAACATACATATCGATAATTACCTTAAGTGTAAATGGATTAAATGCTCCAACCAAAAGACATAGAGTGACTGAATGGATACAAAAACAAGACCCATATATATGCTGTCTACAAGAGACCCACTTCAGACCTAGGGACACATACAGACTGAAAGTGAGGGGATGGAAAAAGATATTCCATGCAAATGGAAATCAAAAGAAAGCTGGAGTAGCAATCCTCATATCAGACAAAATAGACTTTAAAATAAAGACTATTGCAAGAGACAAAGAAGGACACTACATGATGATCAAGAGATCAATGCAAGAAGAAGATATAACAATTGAAAATATTTATGCACCCAACATAGGAGCACCTCAATACATAAGGCAAATGCTAACAGCCATAAAAAGGGAAATCGACAGTAACACAATCATAGTAGGGGACTATAACACCCCACTTTCACCAATGGACAGATCAACCAAAATGAAAATAAATAAGGAAACACAAGCTTTAAATGATACATTAAACAGGATGCACTTAATTGATATTTATAGGACATTCCATCCATACACAACAGAATACACTTTCTTCTCAAGTGCTCATGGAACATTGTTCAGGATAGGTCATATCGTGGGTCACAAATCAAGCCTTGGTAAATTTAAGAAAATTGAAATAGTATCAAGTATCTTTTCTGACCACAACGCTATAAGACTAGATATCAATTACAGGAAAAAAAATGGTAAAAAATACAAACACATGGAAGCTAAATAATACACTACTAAATAACCAAGATATCACTGTAGAAATCAAAGAGGAAATCAAAAAATACCTAGAGACAAATGATAATAAAAACATGATGACCCAAAACCTATGGGATGCAGCAAAACAGTTCTAAGAGGGAAGTTTATAGCAATACAACATCCTACCTCTAGGAACAAGAAAAATCTCAAATAAACTACCTAACCTTTCACCTAAAGCAATTAGAGAAAGAAGGACAAAAAACCCCAAAGTTAGGAGAAGGAAAGAAATCATACAGATCAGATCAGAAATAAATGCAAAAGAAATGAAGTAAATGATAGCAAAGATCAATAAAACTAAACACTGGTTCTTTGAGAAGGTAACCAAAATTGATAAACCATTAGCCAGACTCATCAAAAAAAAGGGAAAAAACTCAAATCAATAGAATTAGAAATGAAAAAGGAGAAGTAACAACTGACACTGCAGAAATACAAAGGATCATGAGAGATTACTACAAGCAACTATATGCCAATAAAATGGACAACCTGGAAGAAATGGACAGATTCTTAGAAATGCACAACCTGCCGAGACTGAACCAGGAAGAAATAGAAAATATGAACAGACCAATCACAAGCACTGAAATTGAAACTGTGATTAAAAATCTTCCAACAAAAAAAAGCCCAGGACCAGATGGCTTCACAGGCGAATTCTATCAAACATTTAGAGAAGAGCTAACACCTATCCTTCCCAAACACTTCCAAAATATAGCAGAGGGAGGAACACTCCCAAACTCATTCTACAAGGCCACCATCACCCTGATACCAAAACCAGACAAAGATGTTACAAAAAAAAGAAAACTACAGGCCAATATCACTGATGAACATAGATGCAAAAATCCTCAACAAAACAGAATCCAGCAGCACATTAAAAGGATCATACACCATGATCAAGTGGGGTTTATCCCAGGAATCCTAGGATTCTTCAATGTACACAAATCAATAAATGTGATACACCATATTAACAAACTGAAGGATTAAAAATCATATGATAATCTCAATAGATGCAGAAAAAGCTTTTGACAGAATTCAACACCCATTTATGATAAAAACTCTCCAGAAAGTAGGCATAGAGGGAACTTACCTCAACATAATAAAGGCCATCTATGACAAACCCACAGCCAACATGGTTCTCAATGGTGAAAAACTGGAACCATTTCCACTAAGATCAGGAAAAAGACAAGGTTGCCCAGTCTCACCACTATTATTCAACATAGTTTGGGAAGTTTTAGCCACAGCAATCAGAGAAAAAGAAAAATAAAATAAAAGGAATCCAAATCAGCAAAGAAGTAAAACTGTCACTGTTTGCAGATGACATGATACTATACATAGAGAATCCTAAAGATGTTACCAGAAAACTACTAGAGCTAATCAATGAATTTGGTAAAGTAGCAGGATACAAAATTAATGCACAGAAATCTCTTGCATTCCTATACACTAATGATGGAAAAGTCTGAAAGAGAAATTAAGGAAACACTCCCATTTACCATTGTAACAAAAAGAATAAAATACCTAGGAATAAACCTACCTAAAGAGACAAAAGACCTATACACAGAAAACTGTAAGACACTGATGAAAGAAAATAAAGATGATACAAACAGATGGAGAGATATACCATGTTCCTGGATTCGAAGAATATACATTGTGAAAATGACTATACTATCCAAAGCAATCTACAGATTCAATGCAATCCCTATCAAACTACCAATGGCATTTTTCACAGAACTAGAATAAAAAATTTCACAATTTTTATGGAAACACAAAAGACCCCGAATAGCCAAAGCAATCTTGAGAAAGAAAAACGGAGCTGGAGGAATCAGGCTTCCTGACTTCAAACTTTACTACAAAGCTACAGTAATCAAGATAGTATGGTACTGGCACAAAAACAGAAATATAGACCAATGGAACAGGATAGAAAGCCCAGAGATATACCCATGCACATACGGTCAACTTATCTTTGATAAAGGAGGCAAGAATATACAATGGAGAAAAGACAGCCTCTTCAATAAGTGGTGCTGGGAAAATTGGACAGGTACATGTAAAAGAATGAAATTAGAACACTCCCTAACACCATACACAAAAATAAAGTCAAAGTGGATTAAAGACCTAAGTGTAAGGCCAGACACTATAAAACCCTTAGAGGAAAACATAGGCAGAACACCCTATGATATAAATCACAGCAAGATCCTTTTTGACCCAGCTCCTAGAGAAATGGAAATAAAAACAAAAATAAACAAATGAAACTTAATGAAACAGAGGCTTTTGTACAGCAAAGGAAACCATAAACAAGACGAAAAGACAATCCCATTTTCTCAGAATGGGAGAAAATATTTGCAAACAAAGCAACTGACAAAGGATTAATCTCAAAAATATATAAGCAGCTCGGGGAGGGGCAAGATGGCGGAAGAGTAAGATGCAGAGATCACCTTCCTTCCCACAGATACAGTAGAAATACATCTACACGTGGAACTGCTCCTACAGAACACCCACTGAACGCTGGCAGAAGACGTCAGACCTCCCAAAAGGCAAGAAACTCCCCACGTACTTGGGTAGGGCAAAAGAAAAAAGAAATAACAGAGACAAAAGAATAGGGACGGGACCTGCACCAGTGGGAGGGAGCTGTGAAGGAGGAAAGGTTTCCACACACTAGGAAGCCCCTTCGTGGGCAGAGACTGCGGGTGGCAGAGGGGGGAAGCTTAGGAGCCACGGAGGAGAGCGCAGCCACAGGGGTGCGGACGGCAAAGCGGAGAGATTCCCACACGGAGGATCGGTGTCGAGCAGCACTCACCAGCCCGAGAGGCTTGTCTGCTCAGCCGCCGGGGCGGGCGGGAGCTGGGAGCTGAGGCTCGGGCTTCAGTGCTAGCCGGGAGGGAGTCCGGGGAAAAAGTCTGCAGCTGCCGAAGAGGCAAGAGACTTTTTCTTGCCTCTTTGTTTCGCGGCGCGCAAGGAGAGGGGATTCAGAGCGCCGCCTAAACGAGTTCCAGAGACGGGCGCGAGCCGCGGCTATCAGCGCAGATCCCACAGCAACAGGGGCGCAGAGGGAAAAACGGAGAGATTCCCGCACAGAGGCTCGGCGCCGAGCAGCACTCACCAGCCCGAGAGGCTTGTCTGCTCAGCCACCGGGGCGGGCGGGGGCTGGGAGCTGAGGCTCGGGCTTCGGTCGGATTGCAGGGAGAGGATTGGGGCTGGCGGCGTGAACACAGCCTGAAGGGGTTAGCGCACCACAGCTAGCCGGGAGGGAGTCCGGGAAAAAGTCTGCAGCTGCCGAAGAGGCAAGAGACTTTTTCTTGCCTCTTTGTTTCGCGGCGCGCAACGAGAGGGGATTCAGAGCGCCGCCTAAACGAACTCCAGAGATGGGCGCGAGCCACGGCTATCAGCGCGGACCCCAGAGACGGCATGAGACGCCAAGGCTGCTGCTGCCGCCACCAAGAAGCCTGTGTGCGAGCACAGGTCACTCTCCACACCGCCCCTCCCAGGAGCCTGTGCAGCCCGCCACTGCCAGGGTCCCGTGATCCAGGGACAACTTCGCCGGGAGAACGCACGGCGCGCCTCAGGCTGCTGCAACGTCACGCCGGCTTCTGCCGCCGCAGGCTCGCCCCGCATCCGTACCCTCCCTCCCCCTGTCCTGAGTGAGCCAGAGCCCCCGAAGCAGCTGCTCCTTTAACCCTGTTCTGTCTGGGCGGGGAACAGACGCCCTCAGGCGACCTACATGCAGAGGCGGGTCCAAATCCAAAGCTGAACCCCGGGAGCTGTACGAACAAAGAAGAGAAAGGGAAATCTCTCCCAGCAGCCTCAGAAGCAGTGGATTAAAGCTCCACAAACAACTTGATGTGCCTGCATCTGTTGAATACCTGAATAGACAACGAATCATCCCAAATTCAAGAGGTGGACTTTGGGAGCAGGATATATTAATTTTTCCCCTTTTCCTTTTTTTGTGAGTTTCTGGGTGAGATTTTGTCTGTATAGCTTTGCTTTCACCATTAGTCCTAGGGTTAGGTCCATCCGTGGTTTTTTTTGTTGTTGTTGTTGTTTTTTTTTTTACTTAAAAACTTTTTTTTTCCTAATAAATCTTTTCTTAATAATTTTTTCCTTATTTTCTATTTTTAGAAATTAAAAAAATTTTTAATAAGTTTTTTCATGTTTTTTATTTTAAAAAATTAAAAATTTTTTTATTAATAAATTTTTTTCTTATTTTTTACTATAAAAAATTAATAAATCTATTTTTAAAAATTAAAAAAAAATTCTTTTTCTGAATACATTTATTCTTAATAATTTTTTTTCTTATTTTTTATTATAATAGCTTTATTTTATTTTATTTTATCCTCTTTCTTTCTTTATTTCTATTTTTTCTCCCTTTTACTCTGAGCCGTGTGGATGAAAGGCTCTTGGTGCTCCAGCCAGGCATCAGGGCTGTGCCTCTGAGGTGGGAGAGCCAACTTCAGGACACTGGTCCACAAGAGACCTCCCAGCTCCATGTAATACCAAACAGCGAAAATCTCTCAGAGATCTCCATCTCAACATCAAGACCCAGCTTCACTCAACGACCAGCAAGCTACAGTGCTGGACACCCTATGCCAAACAAATAGGAAGACAGGAACACAGCCCCATCCATTAGCAGAGAGGCTGCCTAAAATCATAATAAGGCCACAGACACCCCAAAACACACCACCAGACGTGGACGTGCCCACCAGAAAGACAAGATCCAACCTCATCCACCAGAACACAGGCACTAGTCCCCTCCACCAGGAAGCCTACACAACCCACTGAACCAACCTTAGCCACTGGGGACAGATACCAAAAACAGTGGGAACTACGAACCTGCAGCCTGTGAAAAGGAGACCCCAAACACAGTAAGATAAGCAAAATGAGAAGACAAAAAAACACACAGCAGGTGAAGGAGCAGGGTCAAAACACACCAGACCTAACAAATGAAGAGGAAATAGGCAGTCTACCTGAAAAAGAATTCAGAATAATGATAGTAAAGATGATCCAAAATCTTGGAAATAGAGTAGACAAAATGCAAGAAACATTTAACAAGGATGTAGAAGAACTAAAGAGGAACCAAGCAACGATGAAAAACACAATAAATGAAATTAAAGATACTCTAGACGGGATCAATAGCAGAATAACTGAGGCAGAAGAACGGATAAGTGACCTGGAAGACAGAATGGTGGAATTCACTGCTGCAGAACAGAATAAAGAAAAAAGAATGAAAAGAACTGAGGACAGTCTCAGAGACCTCTGGGACAACATTAAACGCACCAACATTCGAATTATAGGGGTCCCAGAAGAAGAAGAGAAAAAGAAAGGGACTGAGAAAATATTTGAAGAGATTATAGTTGAAAACTTCCCTAATATGGGAAAGGAAATAGTTAATCAAGTCCTGGAAGCACAGAGAGTCCCATACAGGATAAATCCAAGGAGACACACGCCAAGACACATATTAATCAAACTATCAAAAATTAAATATAAAGAAAACATATTAAAAGCAGCAAGGGAAAAACAACAAATAACACACAAGGGAATCCCCATAAGGTTAACATCTGATCTTTCAGCAGAAACTCTGCAAGCCAGAAGGGAGTGGCAGGATATACTTAAAGTCATGAAGGAGAAGAACCTACAACCAAGGTTACTCTACCCAGCAAGGATCTCATTCAGATTTGATGGAGAAATTAAAACCTTTACAGACAAGCAAAAGCTGAGAGAGTTCAGCACCACCAAACCAGCTTTACAACAAATGCTAAAGGAACTTCTCTAGGCAAGAAACACAAGAGAAGGAAAACACCTACAATAACAAACCCAAAACATTTAAGGAAATGGGAATAGGAACATACATATCGATAATTACCTTGAATGTAAATGGATTAAATGCTCCCACCAAAAGACACAGGCTGGCTGAATGGATACAAAAACAAGACCCATATATATGCTGTCTACAAGAGACCCACTTCAGACCTAGAGACACATACAGACTGAAAGTGAGGGGATGGAAAAAGATATTCCATGCAAATGGAAATCAAAAGAAAGCTGGAGTAGCAATTCTCATATCAGACAAAATAGACTTTAAAATAAAGACTATTACAAGAGACAAAGAAGGACACTATATATTGTTCAAGGGATCGATCCAAGAGGAAGGTATAACAATTGTAAATATTTACGCACCCAACATAGGAGCACCTCAATACATAAGGCAAATACTAACAGCCATAAAAGGGGAAATCGACAGTAACACAATCATAGTAGGGGACTTTAACACCCCACTTTCACCAATGGACAGATCATCCAAAATGAAAATAAATAAGGAAACACAAGCTTTAAATGATACATTAAACAAGATGGACTTAATTGATATTTACAGGACATTCCACCCAAAAACAACAGAATATACATTTTTCTCAAGTGCTCATGGAACATTCTCCAGGATAGATCATATCTTGGGTCACAAATCAAGCCTTGGTAAATTTAAGAAAATTGAAATCGTATCAAGTATCTTTTCCGACCACAACGTTATGAGACTAGATATCAATTACAGGAAAAGATCTGTAAAAAATACAAACACATGGAGGCTACACAATACACTACTTAATAACGAAGTGATCACTGAAGAAATCAAAGGGGAAATCAAAAAATACCTAGAAACAAATGACAATGGAGACACGACGACCCAAAACCTATGGGATGCAGCAAAAGCAGTGCTAAGAGGGAAGTTTATAGCAATACAAGCCTACATCAAGAAACAGGACACATCTCGAATAAACAACCTAACCTTGCATCTAAAGCAATTAGAGAAAGAAGAGCAAAAAAACCCAAAGTCAGCAGAAGGAAAGAAATAATAAAGATCAGATCAGAAATAAATGAAAAAGAAATGAAGGAAACAATAGCAAAAATCAATGAAACTAAAAGCTGGTTCTTTGAGAAGATAAACAAAATTGATAAACCATTAGCCAGACTCATCAAGAGAAAAAGGGAGAAGACTCAAATCAATAGAATTAGAAATGAAAAAGGAGAAGTAACCACTGACACTGCAGAAATACAAACGATCATGAGAGATTACTACAAGCAACTCTATGCCAATAAAATGGACAACCTGGAAGAAATGGACAGGTTCTTAGAAATGCACAACCTGCTGAGACTGAACCAGGAAGAAATAGAAAATATGAACAGACCAATCATAAGCACTGAAATTGAAACTGTGATTAAAAATCTTCCAACAAACAAAAGCCCAGGACCAGATGGCTTCACAGGCGAATTCTATCAAACATTTAGAGAAGAGCTAACACCTATCCTTCTCAAACTCTTCCAAAATATTGCAGAGGGAGGAACACTCCCCAACTCATTCTACGAGGTCACCATCACCCTGATACCAAAACCAGACAAAGATGTCACAAAGAAAGAAAACTACAGGCCAATATCACTGATGAACATAGATGCAAAAATCCTCAACAAAATACTAGCAAACAGAATCCAACAGCATATTAAAAGGATTACACACCATGATCAAGTGGGGTTTATTCCAGGAATGCAAGGATTCTTCAATATACGCAAATCAATCAACGTGATACATCATATTAACAAACTGAAGGAGAAAAACCATATGATCATCTCAATAGATGCAGAGAAAGCTTTTGACAAAATTCAACACCCATTTATGATAAAAGCCCTGCAGAAAGTAGGCATAGAGGGAACTTTCCTCAACATAATAAAGGCCATATATGACAAACCCACAGCCAACATTGTCCTCAATGGTGAAAAACTGAAACCATTTCCACTAAGATCAGGAACAAGACAAGGTTGCCCACTCTCACCACTATTATTCAACATAGTTTTGGAAGTGTTAGCCACAGCAATCAGAGAAGAAAAAGAAATAAAAGGAATCCAAATCGGAAAAGAAGAAGTAAAGCTGTCACTGTTTGCAGATGACATGATACTATACATAGAGAATCCTAAAACTGCCACCAGAAAACTACTAGAGCTAATCAATGAATTTGGTAAAGTAGCAAGATACAAAATTAATGCACAGAAATCTCTTGCATTCCTATATACTAATGATGAAAAATCTGAAAGTGAAATTAAGAAAACACTCCCGTTTACCATTGCAACAAAAAGATTAAAATATCTTGGAATAAACCTACCTAAGGAGACAAAAGACCTGTATGCAGAAAATTATAGGACACTGATGAAAGAAATTAAAGATGATACAAATAGATGGAGAGATATACCATGTTCTTGGATTGGAAGAATCAACATTGTGAAAATGACTCTACTACCCAAAGCAATCTACAGATTCAATGCAATCCCTATCAAACTACCACTGGCATTTTTCACAGAACTAGAACAAAAAATTTCACAATTTGTATGGAGACACAAAAGACCCCGAATATCCAAAGCAATCTTGAGAACGAAAAACGGAGCTGGAGGAATCAGGCTCCCTGACTTCAGACTATATTACAAAGCTACAGTAATCAAGACAGTTTGGTACTGGCACAAAAACAGAAATATAGATCAATGGAACAGGATAGAAAGCCCAGAGATAAACCCACGCACATATGGTCACCTTATCTTTGATAAAGGAGGCAAGAATATACAGTGGAGAAAAGACAGTCTCTTCAATAAGTGGTGCTGGGAAAATTGGACAGGTACATGTAAAAGTATGAAATTAGAACACTCCCTGACACCATACACAAAAATAAACTCAACATGGATTAAAGACCTAAGTGTAAAGCCAGACACTATCAAACTGTTAGAGGAAAACATAGGCAGAACACTCTATGACATAAATCACAGCAAGATCCTTTTTGACCCAGCTCCTAGAGAAATGGAAATAAAAACAAAAATAAACAAATGGGACCTAATGAAACTTAAAAGCTTTTGCACAGCAAAGGAAACCATAAACAAGACCAAAAGACAACCCTCAGAATGGGAGAAAATATTTGCAAATGAAGCAACTGACAAAGGATTAATCTCCAAGATTTACAAGCAGCTCATGCAGCTCAATAACAAAAAAACAAACAACCCAATCCAAAAATGGGCAGAAGACCTAAATAGACATTTCTCCAAAGAAGATATACAGATGGCCAACAGACAGATGAAAGCATGCTCAACATCATTAATCATTAGAGAAATGCAAATCAAAACTACAATGAGGTATCATCTCACACCGGTCAGAATGGCCATCATCAAAAAATCTACAAACAATAAATGCTGGAGAGGGTGTGGAGAAAAGGGAACACTCTTGCACTATTGGTGGGAATGTAAATTGATACAGCCACTATGGAGAACAGTATGGAGGTTCCTTAAAAAACTAAAAATAGAACTACCATATGACCCAGCAATCCCACTACTGGGCATATACCCTGAGAAAACCATAATTCAAAAAGAGTCATGTACCAAAATGTTCATTGCAGCTCTATTTACAATAGCCAGGACATGGAAGCAACCTAAGTGTCTATCATCGGATGAATGGATAAAGAAGATGTGGCACATATATACAATGGAATATTACTCAGCCATAAAAAGAAATGAAATGGAGGTATTTGTAATGAGGTGGATGGAGTTAGAGTCTGTCATACAGAGTGAAGTAAGTCAGAAAGAGAAAAACAAATACAGTATGCTAACACATATATATGGAATCTAAGGGAAAAAAAAAAAGGTCATGAAGAACCTAGTGGCAAGATGGGAATAAAGACACAGACCTACTAAAGAATGGACTTGAGGATAGGGGGAGGGGGAGGGGCGAGATGTGACAGGGTGAGAGAGTGTCATGGACATATATACACTACCAAATGTAAAATAGATAGCTAGTGGGAAGCAGCCACATAGCACAGGGAGATCAGCTCGGTGCTTTGTGAACGCCTGGGGGGGGTGGGATGGGGAGGGTGGGAGGGAGGGAGATGCGGGAGGGAGGAGATATGGGAACGTGTGTATATGTGTAGCTGATTCACTTTGTTATAAAGCAGAAACTAACACACCAATTGTGAAGCAATTATACTTCAATAAAGATGTTTAAAATATATATATATATATATATATATATATATATATATATATATATATATATATACAAGGAGCTCAATATCAAAAAAACAAACAACCTGATCCAAAAATGGGCAGAAGACCTAAATAGACATTTCTCCAAAGAAGATATACAGATTGCCAACAAACACATGAAAGGATGCTCAACATCACTAATCATGAGAGAAATGCAAGTCAAAACTACAATGAGGTAGTACCTCACACCAGTCGGAATAGCCATCATCAAAAAAATCTACAAACAATAAATGCTGGAGAGGGTGTGGAGAAAAGGGAACCCTCTTGCACTGTTGGTGGGAATGTAAATTGATACATCCACTATGGAGAACAGTATGGAGGTTCCTTAAAAAACTAAAAATAGAACTACCATATGACCCAGCAATCCCACTGCTGGGCATATACCCCGAGAAAACCATAATTGAAGAAGAGTCATGTACCACAATGTTCATTGCAGCTCTATTTACAATAGTCCGGACATGGAAGCAACCTAAGTGTCCATCGACAGATGAATGGATAAAGAAGATGTGATACATACATACAATGTAATATTACTCAGCATATTAAAAAGAAATGAAATTGAGTTATTTGTAGTGAGGTGGATGGACCTAGAGTCTGTCAAACAGAGTGAAGTAAATCAGAAAGAGAAAAACAAATACCGTATGTTAACACATATATATGGAATCTAAAAAAAAAAAAAGGTTCTGAAGAACCTAGAGCCAGGACAGGAATAAAGACACAGACGTAGAGAATGGACTTGAGGACTCAGGGAGGGGGAAGGGTAAGCTGAGACGAAGTGAGAGAGTGGCATTGACATAAATACACCAAATGTAAAATAGATAGCTAGTGGGAAGCAGCCGCATAGCACAGGGAGATAAGCTCGGTGCTTTGTGACCACCTAGAGGGGTGGGATAGGGAGGGTGGGAGGGAGAAGCAAGAGGGAGGGGATATGGGGATATATGTATACGTATAGCTGATTTACTTTGTTATACAGCAGCAACTAACACAACAATGTAAAGCAATTATACTCCAATAAAGATGTTAAAAAAATATTCTATACCCCTGCATGATCTCCCTTATCACTCATCTCCTCTCATTGTTACTGTCCTAGTTAACACTCTCCTTTCTCTTGCTGGACTCTCCTAACAGCTCTCCCAGTCTTACCAACTTTAAATGTATCCACAGCTGGCAGAGTCATCTTGTCGCCTTTTTAAAATGTAAATCTGGTTATAATTTTTGGTCAAACCCTTTCAATGGTCTGCAGTACACTGAGGATAAAGTCCAAGCTCCTAAATGTTGCACACAGAACCTTTTCTTGACATGGCTCCACCTTACCATCCAGCATCACCTGTGGCCACTTCTGCACCGACAGACCTTGCTCCACTTCTGGGTATCCACTCAAGCTCCCAAATGCTCTGCACTGTGTCATGTCTTTATGACACTGCATATACAAGTCTCAGTACTAGAAAGTCCTTCACCCCTCTCCCATATGACAACCTCTTTCAGCTCCCAGAACCTCCTACTCTGGAAAATCTTTCGCTACATATCTAAGCAAAATTACCTGGTCCCTCTTTTAAGCCAGGACCCTGGTGTTAATGTGTCTCTACTGTTGCACTGAATCCTCCTAAATCATAAATGCTTCTTCACATGTCTCATTTTCCATTAGGCTCAGAGCTACTTGAAGAGAAGGACTGTATCTTGTCTAGTTTTATATCTCCAACACTGACTTGAGTAGCTAACAGTAATAATAAATATTAGAGATTACACACTAGAACTGTCTCAGGTGCTAATCTAACTGCTTCCCTCATTTAATTCTTACAATACCTTTATGAAGTAGGTCATATTATTAGCCCCGTTTTATAGATAAGAAAAGTAAAGCACAAAGTAGGTGCTCAATAATGTTAATGAATATTGTTGCTTTTTAAAAAATTTAATGTAGTCATATCATCATACTCCTGAGAGCTCAGAGACACTATTACAACATGAAGTAGATACCTTGGTGCAGCAGGGTAGATGCAGTGGCATGAGGATAGCTATTTGATTTGGGAAGACCTAGATTATCTGCCATTCTGAATTCAACTCCACATATAACGGGCTTCAAGATTAACTGCTTTGTTTCTGTTTTTATTTTTGTTTTCACATGCTATACTGGCTTTGTAAATCATTTTCCCCTTCCCTGATCTTGTCTGTACCTAAACTACATGAATCGTTGGCATTGGTATTTCTTGTCTATTTCCTTAAAATGTCCAGTACAGAGATAAGGTTGCCAGGCCTGGGAAGAAAACAATGCCCACCTCAATACCACTAAGTGAGCAGTTCTTGTGCTAATTTAATATTTGTCTGGTTTGAGTCCTTCTCTCCAGCAAGTCTCACTATTAAGATGGATTTGAGAGTTATCCTAGATTGCAAGAAACAGTTGTTTTGTGAAACTACAGTTTTGCAATTCTTCAGCTACATCACTGCACATGAGCACATGAACTTAGATTGTTAACCAATATCGGTTATTTCCAGAAAACATTTTCATTTTAACAACTCCAATATGCTGAACTCAGATGCATAATAAATGGGGGGCTGCTGGCTGGGTGGAAGATGAGAGGCTGAGGTATTTGTCCAAGGATTGGTGCCAAATCACACAGTTTGTAGCAACTACCTACTGCCCACCATGAAGCTGGCTCTGCCAGTGAGGTAGAGAAGTGTTACAAAAACACCTTCAGTTTCTAGACTAATTCATCAGAGATACCCACCACCCATACTGAAAATCACAGAAGGATAAGTTCACTAACAATCTAGTTAGTCCTTCCAGGTGGAATCCACACCTCGCCTGACATAGGTGAGGAAAAGGGAAAACAGAAGCAGAATAATAAAGTAGTTGAACCCAAGGATTTGACTATCTTGTTCTTCTGTTGGGGGAGTCATGCCCATTGTCTTTACTTTACACTTAAGGTATTCTGTCACTACAAAAAGCAGTGATGGGGGAGTTCCCTGGTGGTCCAGTGGTTAGGATTTGGTGCTTTCACTGCAGAGGCCTGGGTTCAATCCCTGGTTGCGGAACTGAGATCCTGCAAGCTGAGCAACATGGCCAAAAATTTTTTTAAATTACTTAAATTTTAAAAAAAGCAGTGATAGAATAATAAAAGACCACTTCCCCAGGGGAATGAGAGAGTTCAGCTGAGTGAAACCATGGCACATGCCCACAAACAAAGAATTCTGTACACTTTTACTTCTATTCTTTTCAACTCTTTCTGCTTCTTCTAGCTCCTGGATCCTGCTGCCTCATGAATTCTTGCTAACTCTCTGTGTTTGTCATCCCCAGATCCCTAAGAGAGAGGATATGATTAGTTCCATGAATCACAATAGTCCCTGCTGAGCAACCTCTAATGCCAGGCCTGTAGAACACAACTAATGGTGCTCTGTGCAGATCCCCTCTGGTGGTTGTGCTATGTCAGTGTACTTCAGTCTTGCAGTGCTTTCATTCCCAACAGCCAGCACCTGCATCTCTTTGTCAGGGGGCTGCCCTCAGGTTGCATAAGGCCCAGCTTTTTCTGCATGCACAGAGAGCAGACAGTGCCTGGGAATTGATATCCCCACCCCAGCCTCAGCTTTTGGCTAAAGACTGATGAATATGGGAGTATAAATGCCCCAGCTCCCTCACCCGTGATGGGATTGTCTGTGATGAGACCCATATGTCTCCAAACCTCTCTACAGAACAGTTACAAAGTTACTTTCTGTGGGGCTTTGCTTGACATCCCACCCTTGTTTGTCTTAGTTTTATCCTTGTCCCATGTCCACACTGCTCTAGATTTTTCTGGGAATACTTCCTATCTCAAGAGTCCTGTGACAGTGAGACGAACTCTACATTCTATTTGAAGATTCTTTTCAGGAGGGCACTTTCACGCAATTATCCCAGGGCCTGCTTTTGAGGAACCCATCTCAGAAAAGGCCATTTCATTTATTTTCTTGAGAGTTTTCAATCTGCCCTTCTTAACAGCCTACCTTATGTATTTTGGCTTATGTTCATAGAAAAGAATATTTCATATTCTGCTAAGCCATGTAGAAACTGGTTCTCTTTGAGGCAGAAGCCCATCTTTGATCTAATCAGCTGTGATCAGAGCTGCAGGCTCATGTGGAACAGAGAGCATCGTAATCTGTGCCTACTCTTTATCAGGGGCTTTGGCCATAGGCCTTGGCAGCCTCTCTGAGTATGAGAAGCAGAATCTCAGAGCCAGAGAGCTTCCCTGAGAACATATTCATATTTATTTGGATAATGCCTGCTGGGCATAAATATGGCAAGGGGATAACAAGTAAAGGCAATAATTATGAACTGTGTATGTCAAATTGAAGAAACCAAAAGGCTCTCTGTAGTGGAAATGATGAAAAAGCGTGGAAATGGTAATGTGTCATTTGTAATCATAAAGCAGTACCTTAAAATATGAAAGACAAAGATGTAATAAACAAACTTGGGGGTATAGTATCAAGAGGGAAAGCACACCTACAGGTATGCATATGTGCACAGGTACATGCACGTGCACACACACACATCAACTCTTTTCACTAAGAGCAATGTGAGGTTGAACCATGTTTAAGAACCTTAACAGTATCTCCTTAGTTTTCCATTAACTCACTCACAGGGGAAGTCTGACCACCCATGGGGCAGAAACTGTTTACAGCTATTTAGAAGGTAGCAAGGGTATACATTTATTTATGGTTGTATTCTGCTTTTAATTTTTGAATTGTTAGGTATCTATCTTTCATTCTGTAAATTGCATACAGAAACATGGTAGGTGATTTACAGATTAAATCATTTAACTGTAAGAATAATAAAACACTAAAAAATCCTTTAGACTCGATAACTACTTACCTTAACTCACACATAGACATCACAATACATCAGTAACACTATAAAACAGCCATAAAATTAAAGAAATCACAAAACACACAAGGTACTTTTGAAGGAAATGAGAAGAGAAAGGTCCACAAATATTCCACCCCCCTAAAAAAATATTCTACCCAAATTTGTTTGTGATGACCTCATACAGCACAATGGTCCAAACTCTACCCACAAAAGGGAGGGGAAAAAACCCAGTGTCCTCTATGGAACAAGCAAAGGTTTTAATTTTTATTCTTGAATTATCATCCATTGTTGTTGCCTGACAGGATTTTTTTCTTTGCATTAAAAGGAAAAGATTTATATATTTGACTAAGTTAAAGTTTAAAACGTCTGAAAGATACCTTAAAGAAAAAAGATATACATCAAATTTGTAAAAGATATATGTAATACATATAACTGCCAAAGGTTTGGTGTCCAGAATATATAAACAACTTCTAAAAACCAATAAGAAAAATACAAACAAATCAGTAGAAAGACAGCAAAACAATGACTATCAACACACAAACGAAGAAGATCAAAAGGCAATAAACACAGAATGCTCAATTGCTGACGACAATACAGAGCAGTAGAAACTGAGAGTTCACATTGGTACCATTTTGGTGAGCAATTGGCGACATTAAAACAAGTTGAATACACATACCTTAATTTCTAGCAATTTCCCTCCTAGCTGTATATTTTAGAAAAAGTTTCATTCATGTACCCAAGGAGTCACATGGCCACCAGTTTCCTCATCATGTGTTCACCAAATATTAATTTATCTCCACTGTTTTCTTTGGCGTGGAGCTTCTCTAGTCCTCATCCATCTTTTGATATGAAGGCAATGCAGTGCGGAAGGTGTGAGAGGAAAGAGTCTGAACCCTCCAGGTTGCTCTGCACATAAGTATTACAGTTAAGAAAGATGCTTTGTTTCTCACACCATATACAAAAAATAAGCTCAAAGTGGCTTAAAGATCTAAATGTAAGACCTGAAACCAAAACTCCTAGAAGAGAACATAGGCAGGACACTCTTTGACATAAATCATAGCAATATTTTTTTGGATCTGCCTCTTAAGGCAAAAGAAACAAAAGCAAAAATAAACAAATGGGACTTAACTGAACTCAAAAGCTTTTGCACAGCACAGGAAACCATCAACAAAACAACCTACTGAATGCGAGAAATATTTGAAAATGGTTATGACCAATAAGGGGTTAATATCCAAAATATATAAACAGCTCATACAACTCAATATCAAAAAACAGCCCGATTAAAAAAGTGGGCAAAAGACCTAAATAGATATTTTTCCAAAGAAGACATACAGATGGTTAATAGGCACATGAAAAGCGCTCAACATCGCCAATTATTAGAGGAATGCAAATCAAAACCACGATGAGATATCACCTCACACCGGTCAAAATGGCTATCATCAAAAGATCTACAAATATATTACAAATATTGTCAAGGAGGTGGAGAAAAGGGAACACCTGTACACTGTTGGTGGGAATGTAAACTGGTGCAGCCACGATGGAAAACCTTCACTACGGATGTTCTTCCAAAGACTAAAAACAGAACTACCATATCATCCAGCAATTCTGCTCTTGGGTATATAGCTCAAAAATTCCAAAAACAAAAACAGTAACTCGAAAAGACACATGCACCCCAATGTTCATAGCAGCTTTATTTACAACAGCCAAGACATGGAAGTAACCCAAGTGCCCATCAACAGATGAATGGATAAAGATGTGGCATATATATACAATGGAATAGTACTCAGCCATAAAAAAGAATGAAATTCTGCTATTTGCAACAATGTGGTTGGACCTAGAGAGTATTATGCTTTGTGAAATAAGTCAGACAGAGAAAGACTAATACTGTATGTTATCACCTATATGTGGAATCTAAAAAATAAGACAAACAAATGTACATAATGAAACAGAAAAGATAATAATAAAAAGCTTTGCAGTGGCTCTTACCTGACTTTGAGTCATAGCTCTGCCATTTGCTAACCATCTAGCCTTTGGCAAATTTTCAATCTAAGTCTCAATTTCCTCATCTGTTAAGAAGGGCTAATAAAATCCACCTCAAAACTAAGAAACTAACATTGGTGCAATACGGATAACTAAACTACAGACTTTATTTAGATTTCCCCAGTTTCTTCACTAATATCCTTTTCCCAAAATCCAATCCAGGACATCACATTATATTTAGTTGTCCTATCTCCTTAGTCTCCTCCTCTCTGAGACAACTCCTCAATCATTCTCTATCTTTCATGACCTAGGCACTTTTGAAGACTAATGGTCAAGTATTTTGCAGAATATCCCTCAACATGGGTTTGCCTGATGTCTTCACATGATTAGACTAAAGTAATGGATTTTGAGAAAAAAATACCACAAAACTGATGATTCATTCATTACATCATACAGAAGGTACATGATATCAACATGCCTTATTTCTGGTGATATTTGTTTACCTACCTTTTTTATTTTGTGGTAATTCATTAAGTTGTATATAAGTCATTGCATTTAATATATATATGTATTTGAATATATATTATTAAGTTGAAGTATAACTCTATATGTGTTATATATCACACATATATGTTATATAACAAAACACACATAAACAATTTAAATGTTTTTAAAGCTTTAAAAATATAAACCAAAGAATAGGAAAAGATATTTGTAATATTTAAAGTTGAGAAAGGACTAATTTCTAAAATATGCACAGAGTTTCTACAAACCAATAATAAAGAGATAGACAACTAATTTTTTTTCAATGGGCAAAACACTTGAACACATATTTCACAAAAGTGGATATCCAATCAGCCAATTAACACATGGAAGGGTGCACAATCTCATTAGTCATCACAGAAGAGCAAATGAATATCAGAATAAGATACTACCACACATACACCAAACTGGCAAAACTTAAAAGTCAGAAAATGTGTTGGTTTGATTGCAGAGCTACTAAACTCTTCTACACTGCTGATGAGGGAGTAAACTGGCAAAAGAACTTTGGAAAATAGTGTGACATTATCTGTTAAAATTTGATATGTTCAAACCCTGTGACCAAGCAATTCCACTTTTGCAATATTCTCAAAACAAACACATGCACTTGTACATCAGAATATTTGCACAACAATGCTCAAAGTGCCTTATTTCTATTTGCCAAAAACTGGAAACATCATCAAATGGATAAACAAATTGTGGTATATTCATCCAATGGGATATACACAACAATGAAAATTTTAAAAAAAGCACAGCTACACACAAAAATGTGAATAAATTTTACAAATATAGTATTGAGCGAAAGAAATCAGATATAAAAGAATACATAGATCATGAACCCATCCATATGTAGTTCAAAAACAGGCAACACCTAAGGGGTCTATTTGTAAGAGTTCCAACTATAAAGTAAATCAAGGACATTATTACCATGAAAATGCAAATAGTGGTTACCTCTAGAGAGGAGGGAGGGGCGTGTGATAAAAAAAAAAAGGGACACAGAGAGGGTTTCTGGAGTACTGGAAATATTATTTCCTTTTTGCCTAAGTGGTGGTTACATGGATATTCACTTTGTAATTTATTATACTGTACATTGATGCTTTACATACTGTCTCATATATGTTACGTTTCAAAATAAAATATAACAAGACATCTGTGCCATCAGTGATGTGACAGTATTACTGGAGAAAAGACATACATATATGGAAAAATTATTGAAACAATACAAAACATATGATCAAATGCCAAAGATAAGAGGTATTGCTATAAGAGGTCAAAGAGAATAGGCTTTGAAGGATCAAAATTTGCACAAAAGAGAAAGGACAGTCCAGGTTGGTGGAACGTGAACAAAAGTTGCATATTCAAATTTCCAGTGGTTAGTATGGAAAAGTAATGAATGATAAAGTTGAATAGGTAGCATTGGATCAGTTTAGTAAGCCCCCTCTATTTGATAACATGCACATCTGTGTTAATGAAGACATGAAATATTAATAGCTACTATTTATTGGTTGCTTATTTTGTGCTAGGCAACTTAAGCCTTGCAATAATCTTATGACTATCATCATCTATTCTTTTTTCAAATGAGGAAACTGAGGCTCAAGTTAAGAACAGTGGGCCCTCCACACCCATGGGTTCTGCATCCAAGGATTCAACCAACCATGAATTGAAAATATTTGGAAAAAATTCCATATATTTCCCAAAAGCAAAACTTGAATTTGTCACGTACTCCAGCAACTATTTACATAGCATTTGCATTGTATTAGGTATTATAAATAATCTAGAGATTATTTAAAGTATACAGGAGGATATGCATAGGTTATATGCAAATATTACACCATTTTATATTAGGAATTTGAGCATCCATGGATTTGGGTATTCAAGGGGGGGGGGTTCTGGACCCAATCCCCTGCAGATACCAAGGGAAGACTGTATCTTGCCTAAGTGCACAGCTAGCGAGTAGTGGGGTGAGGACTCATGTCCACATGTTTTGAGTTTAAATCCCATGATGGAAATAAGGACCAACCTATCAGGAATAAGTACTCCTAGTACGTAGTTGTCTCTAAATACCATTTCCTACTTAAGGAAGCAAAGATCTTTAGAGAAGTGGATGATTCCAGCTCTGAGACCGGAAATGTACAGGTTAAAGCTGAAACATCTTGTCATTCCAGATCACAAGGAAACTATGAAACTCCTACAGCCATGACTCTGCTGGCCAAAGTGGAATGTCAATAAATATAATAACTGAAAGGGATTAAAACACATAAAATATGACTAAATGATTTTTAAAAAACTAAAATCTCATTGGTCACCTTTGGAGGATGCTAGGGAACCACCTCTTTATTTTTAAAACTGATAAATAAAGGGAAAGAATCAAGCATTTTCCTGCCTTTCCTATATGATTTGTAGCTCTGGGTAACCAAATAGTTGATAAGGGAAAGCTTCTCTTTAAAGAAGCATCCAGCTAATAAGTGAAGGAAAAATGATAGAATTAGAACATCTCCCTTTTCTAATTCTTAATAAATTAAAGGTTCCAGGTAATGATCATCAGTGGCTGATAACATCACCAAACAAGAAAAAATATGACATTGTGTGCTCCCTGATGGAAAAGTACAACACATAGGAAATAGTACTGTCAAGAATAAATTGAATCTGAATCTTATAAAGCCTACTACTAATTTATAGGAAATATGAGGGATAATGGAACATGTTAAACAACACAACAGTGATGCAATAATAAAAATCCAGACTGTGAGAAATTCTACAAATGAGCTGGCTCTTCCTCACACGAGTACAAGGGAAAAAGAATGGAAAGACAGGGTGCCCAGAGATTAAGAGATACTTAAGAGCTCTATCAACTGGTGTCAATGTAAAAGCAAAAAACATTTATAAGCTAATTGGGGAAATGTGAACACCAGCTGGATATTTAACAGTATTAAGGAATTGTTGTCAATGTTTTTAGGGGAGATAATACGGTTGTATATTTTACGTGATCTTATCTTTTAGAGATGTATGCTGACATATTTACAGATGAAATATTTGATGTCTGAGATTTGATTCAAAATAATCTGTGAAGAGTGGAGAGTGGGTCAGAGTACAGATGAAACAAGACTGGTCACATATTGATAACTGTTGAAGGAGGGAAATGGGAACAGCAATTGTCTCTACTTTGGGTGTCGCTTTTACATTCTACAGTAAAAAGTTTTTTTTTTTTTAATTTAAACATGCTCAGAGCCTCTCTTCCTCTGATTCATGGAGAGGGAGAGACAAAAAATATTGAAGAGGGGAGAAGTGTGATTGGAGCACAGCTAAGAAAAGGGGGGTTGGCTTTTCCTCCAAGGCTGAGAAAAAGATAAGTTTACAGAGAGGAAAAATAGAGACCTAGTGAACTCACATCAAGTGGTCTCTAGCCTATCAGCAAAGTGAGAGGAATGTTCCTCTCCGTGGAGGAAGCCCAGGGGGAGAAGGAACTGGGTCCTGAAGAGGAAATGGTTTGGACCATCTGCTTTATGGAGATATTAGTGAGTTGACAAAAGGCGAGTAATGGTAAAATTGGTAAATACGGTAATGTCATAGGTTCATGCCCCTCGGTAACAGAATTTCTTAGTAGGATTCTCACTATTACACTTCACAAATATTTCTATAAATTAGCAATCCAGCGTTCTTAACTTCACCCTTAACTAGCAGGTTAGGTGGTCCTGAACTTTGTCCCTGGGTTATGAGTCAGCTTTGGTATATGGTCATAACACCTCTGATTTCCAAAGCTGGAAAACCTGACCTTCTTTATCTTCTGCTAATGTTGGAAAAATAACTGTTCTAAAGCGTAAACCTGATCAGTTTCCCCGAGAAGCAAGGACTCCTAGGCTTTGGTTATTTATCATTTGAACTGTTGTTTTCTTGGAACAGGTTTGGGCAATGGATTTAGTTAATCTGAGGAAAGAGCCTCCAATTACATAAGTAAAAAGCAAACACATCACCTCAGATCTTGCCTCTTTGACAAAACATAGTGAATGCATGTCTCTGGCAAAGTCAAAACTTACCCCTTCATCACATTTCCTACATCCAGAAAATCATCTGTACCGCTACAATTATTTCCTTATTCTTCAAAGCATGCTCCTTTGATGAAAATGTTTCCTAGAGAATTCCCACCATGCTTGAGGTATTGCACTCCTATCTGAAACACATCACTGATCTTTGCAACACACTCCTACCAGCTACACATCTCCTACCAACATCAGCATCCTCTTGATCTGTGACCCACCCTTGCACCATCACCTCACACCCAAATTCCGCCTCTGCCCTCAATCAGAAGTAGCTTGCTAGCCCTAAGTTGCTCTTGTTGGTGTTTTGGACTCTTCCTATGAATCTCAAGGGTCTACAACTAACCCCTTTAGTGTTTCTCATATCCACAATGGTCATTGAACCCTCTGAGCCTCAGTTTCCTTGTCTATCAAGTGAGAGGGCAGATAATGAACTCCAAGATCTCTACGAGCTCTGTAATTCCACAGTTCCTTGGTGTCTGTGCATGAGGTTAAGTCGAGCAAGTGAATAAGTCTACCACATCGACTCCTTGTCCAGTCTCTTGCATCAATGTTCTGTAGACATCCTAACAGAGCATTTCCTCATCTGAGAATTCTACAGTTGAAAGTCTGTGAAGGAAGTTCAGTTTACTTTAACAGGATGAGTTGTTTAAATTTTTTTGTTTGTTTTTTAAGTGGATGAATTACAATCTCATCTTTGACCTTTGGGGTCTATGTCCATGACTATAGTTCTCAAGAGTTTAGTTATGACCAGGAATAAGCACAGATCTTTATTATCATAGTGTAGTGGGAATTGTTTAAAATTTATTCTTAGACCAAGCCCTTGCCTGGGTCTCCTGGGTCTTCCTTACCACACCTGAGACCATCTGTTGGCAGCCTCAGTTTAAATGCATCCCACGCCGGCTCTCCTTATGCCACAACTCCTTGTGCAGTGAATACGCTCCACTTGCAGTTTTTCTTGTTTACATCCTAACTCAATTTTGGATGCTGTCTCAGGTATAATTCTTTTGTAAGTTGAATCAGTATCACCAAGGTCCAATAAGGAGAACAAAACCAGTTCAACAGAAGAACTTTACTATGGGGAAAGAACTAGTTACAGAGGTGTTGGAGGGGCTAAAAACAAGTGTTAATGAGGCTATGCAGAAGGTAACAACCTCAAGAAGCTACTACTACCCATGGGGCCTGAGGGACAGAAAAGGGCTGGTGCTACCAGCACAAGAGCCAGGGCTACCCTGTGGGAGCTAGAAGCTTGGAGAAGGAACCATTCAAAAGGAGCTAGAAACAAAACAGGGGTTGCCTGGTGGGTGAGGCTTCCGGGCAGGAGATGGAACCACAGAAGAGACACAGCACTGCTAGACATACTTGCAAAGCAGAGAGGAGAGAAACACCTCAGGGCCTCCCCTTCCCAAACTTCCATCTCCTGTCAGGAACTCCCACTAGCTGAACCTAATCAGAAGGCAGTGGGTGAGGGAGCCTGAGAAATGCAGAGCAGCCCCTTGGGAGTCAAGGCAGGGAAGGTCAGGGAATGGGTCCAAGAGAAAACAGACAAATAACCTATACAAGAATTGGAAAAGGAAATACAAATAACCAATAATCATAGGAAAACATGTTCAACCTCATTAGTAATCAGGGAAATGCAACGTTAAACCACAATCAGATACTATTTTGCCTCCCACCAAAAATGTTAAAATGCCAAGTGCTGATGGAGATGTTCAGCAGTGGGAACACAGTGCACATCACCGGGAGTGCAGAATGGAAAGCACATTGACATCGTCTAATAATGTGATGCTGAACATACACTATGCTCCAGGAATTCCACTTCTAAGAAGACACCCTCAGGAAAATCCAGCAATGTGCACAGGAGATGTGTACAAAAATGTTCACAGAAGCATTGCTAAGGACAGCAAACCACCCAGCTGGAACCTACCCAAATGTCCACCAATAAGAGAATGGATAAAGTGTGCTTTATTCTTGTAATTGAATACCACATAAAAATGAATGAATTATACCTACAAATGCCAACACAGATGAATGTCACAGGTATAATTTTGAGCAAAAAGGATAAGTAGGAAAAAAACTTGAAATAATTCTATTTGCATAAAATTCAAAAACAAGCCAAGTTATATATACTGTTTAAGAAATGAATCATAGATGGGAAACTGTAAAGAATGAATGAGAATTCAGAGGAGTGTTACTTCTGTGTGGGAGTGAGGTGGGTATGATCAGGAGGAGGCCCCCAAGCATAGCCACTCTTTTTTAGGTATGATATACTTAACAATTAAAAACATGACTTCAGGGGGGACCTTCAAGATGGCAGAGGAGTAAGACGTGGAGATCACCTTCCTCCCCACAAATACATCAAAAATACATCTACATGTGGAACAACCCCTGCAGAAAACCTACTGAACGCTGGCAGAAGACCTCAGACCTCCCAAAAGGCAAGAAACTCCCCACATACCTGGGTAGGGCAAAAGAAAAAAGAAGAAACAGAGACAAAAGAATAGGGATGGGACCTGCACCTCTGGGAGGGAGCTGTGAAGGAGGAAAAGTTTCCACACACTAGGAAGCCCCTTCACTGTTGGAGATGGTGGGGGGGGGCAGGGGTGAAGCTTCAGAGCCACGGAGGAGAGCGCAGCCACAGGGGTGCAGAGGGCAAAGCGGAGAGATTCCCACACAGAGGATGGGTGTCAACCAGCACTCACCAGCCCGAGAGGCTTGCCTGTTCACCGACCAGGGCGGGTGGGGGCTGGGAGCTGAGGCTCGGGCTTTGGAGGTCAGATGCCAGGGAGAGGACTGGGGTTGGCTGCATGAACACAGCCTGAAGGGGGATAGTGTGCCACAGCTAGCTGGGAGGGAGTCTGGGAAAAAGTCTGTAACTGCCTAAGAGGCAAGAGACCATTGTTTCCGGGTGAGAAAGGAGAGGAGATTCCTTCCCTGTCTGCCCACGAAAGGCAGAGCACCACCTAAACGAATTTGAGACGGCCGCGAGCCGCGGTTATCACGTGGACACCAGAGACGGGAATGAAACGCTAAAGCTGCTGCTGCAGCCACCAAGAAGCCTGTGTACAAGCACAGGTCACCATCCACACCTCCCCTCCCAGGAGCCTGTGCAGCCCTTCACTGCCAGGGTCCCGTGATCCAGGGACAACTTCCCCAGGAGATCACACGGCACGCCTCAGGTTGTTGCAATGTCAAGCTGGCCTCTGCCGCCACAGGCTCGCCTCGCATTCCATACCCCTCCCTCCCCCTGGCCTGAGTGAGCCAGAGCCCCCTAATCAGCTGCTACTTTAACCCCCTCCTGTCTGGGCGAAGAACAGATGCCAGAGGGCAACCTACATGCAGAGGTGGGCCAAATCCAAAAATGAACCCCAGGAGCTGTGTGAACAAAGAAGAGAAAGAGAAATCTCTCCCAGCAGCCTCAGGAGCAGCGGATTAAATCTCCACAATCAACCTGATGTATCCTCCATCTGTGGAATACCCAAATAGACAATGAATCATCCCCAAATTGAGGCGGTACACTTTGGGAGCAACTGTAGACTTGGGGTTTGCTTTCTGCATCTAATTTGTTTCTGGTTTTATGTTTATCTTAGTTTAGTATTTAGAGCTTATTATCATTTCTAGATTTGTTTATTGATTTGGTTGCTCTCTTCCTTTTATATATATATATATTTTTTTTTTTCCTTTTTCTCTTTTTGTGAGTGTGTATGTGTATGCTTCTTTGTGTGATCCTGTCTGTATAGGATTGCTTTTACCATTTGTCCTAGGGTTCCGTCTGTCCATTTTTTTGTTTGTTTGTTTGTTTTCTAGTATAGTTTTTATCGCTTGTTATCATTGGTGGATTTGTTTATTGGTTTGGTTGCTCTCTTCTTTCTTTTTTTATTACTTTTTATTTATTTATTTTAATAATTTTTAAAATTTTTTATTTTAATAACTTTATTTTATTTTATTTTTTCTTTCTTGCTTGCTTTTTTTTCTTCTGAGCCGTGTGGCTGACAGGGTCTTGGTGCTCTGGCCGGGTGTCAGGCCTGAGCCTCTGAGGTGGGAGAGCCAAGTTCAGGACATTTGTCCACCAGAGACCTCCTGGCCCCAAGTAATATCAATCAGTGAGAGCTCTCCCAGAGATCTCCATCTCAACGCTAAGACCCAGCTCCACTCAATGACCAGCAAGCTACAGTGATGGACACCCCATGCCAAACAACTAGCAAGACAGGAACACAACCCCATTCATTAGCAGAGAGGCTGCCTAAAATCATACTAAGTTCACAGACACCCCAAAACACACCACCAGACACGTTCCTGCCCACCAGAAAGACAAGATCCAGCCTCATCCACCAGAACACAGGCACCAGTCTGCTCCACCAGGAAGCCTACACAACCCACTGAACCAGCCTTACCCATTGGGGGCAGACACCAAAAACAACTGGAACTACAAACATGCAGCTGTGAAAAGGAGACTCCAAACACAGTAAGCTGAGCAAAATGAGAAGACAGAGAAATATGCAGCAGATGAAGGAGCAAGGTAAAAGCTCACCAGACCAAACAAAGAGGAAATAGGCAGTCTACCTGAAAAAGAATTCAGAGTAATGACAGAAAAGATGATCCAAAATCTTGGAAATAGAATAGAGAAAATACAAGAAACGTTTAACAAGGACCTACAAGAACTAAAGAGCAAAGAAGCAATGATGAACAACACAATAAACTTCTCTAGAAGGAATGAATAGCAGAATAACTGAGGCAGAAGAACGGATAAGTGACCTGGAAGATAAAATAGTGGAAATAACTAACGCAGAGGAACAAAAAGAATTGAAGACAGTCTCAGAGACCTCTGGGACAACATTAAACGCAACAACATTCAAATTATAGGGGTCCCAGAAGAAGAAGAGGAAAAAAAGGGACTGAGAAAATATTTGAAGAGATTATAGTTGAAAACTTCCCTAATATGGGAAAGGAAATAGTCAATCAAGTACAGGAAGGGGAGAGAGTCCTACACAGGATAAATACAAGGAGAAACATGCCAAGACACATATTAATCAAACTATCAAAAATTAAATACAAAGAAAAAATATTAAAAGTAGCAAGGGAAAAGCAACAAATAACATACAAGGGAATCCCCATAAGGTTAACAGCTGATCTTTCAGCAGAAACTCTGCAAGCCAGAAGGGTGTAGCAGGACATATTTAAGGTGATGAAAGGGAAAAACCAACAACCAAGATTACTCTACCCAGCAAAGATATCATTCAGATTCAATGGAGAAATTAAAACCTTTACAGACAAGCAAAAGCTAAGAGAATTCAGCAGCACCAAACCAGCTTTACAACAAATGCTAAAGAAATTTCTGTAGGCAGGAAACACAAGAGAAGGAAAAGACCTACAATAACAAACCCAAAACAATTAAGAAAATGGTTATAAGAACATACATATCGATAATTACCTTAAGTGTAAATGGATTAAATGCTCCAACCCAAAGTCGTAGACTGGCTGAATGGATACAAAAACAAGACCTGTATATATGCTGTCTACAAGAGACCCACTTCAGACCTAGGGACACATACAGACTGAAAGTGAGGGGATGGAAAAAGATATTCCATACAAATGGAAATCAAAAGAAAGCTGGAGTAGCAATTCTCATATCAGACAAAATAGACTTTAAAATAAAGACTATTACAAGAGACAAAGGAGGACACTACACAATGATCAAGGGATCAATGCAAGAAGAAGATATAACAATTGAAAATATTTATGCACCCAATATAGGAGCACCTCAATACATAAGGTAAATGCTAACAGCCATAAAAGGGGAAATCGACAGTAACACAATAAGATTTGGGGACTTTAAAACCCCACTTTCGGGCTTCCCTGGTGGCGCAGTGGTTGAGAATCTGCCTGCTAATGCAGGGCACACGGGTTCGGGCCCTGGTCTGGGAAGATCCCACATGCCGCAGAGCAGCTAGGCCCGTGAGCCACAAGTACTGAGCCTACGCGTCTGGAGCCTGTGCCCCGCAACGGGAGGGGCCGCCATAGTGAAAGGCCCGCGCACCGCGATGAAGAGTGGCCCCCGCTTGCCACAACTAGAGAAAGCCCTTGCACAGAAACGAAGACCCAACACAGCCATAAATAAAAAAAAAAAACAAAAAACAAAAAAACCCCACTTTCACCAATGGACAGATCATCCAAAATGAAAATAAATAAGGAAACACAAGCTTTAAACGATACATTAAACAAGATGGACTTAATTGGTATTTATAGGACATTCCATCCAGAAAAAACAGAATACACTTTCTTCTCAAGTGCTCATGGAACGTTCTCCAGGATAGATCATATCTTGGGTCACAAATCAAGCCTTGGTAGATTTAAGAATATTGAAATTGTATCAAGTATCTTTTCCGACCACACACTATAAGACTAGATATCAATTACAGGAAAAAAACTGTAAAAAATACAAACACATGGAGGCTAAACAATACGCTACTAAATAACCAAGAGATCACTGAAGAAATCAAAGAGGAAATCAAAACCACCTAGAAACAAATGACAATGAAACACGACAGCCCAAAACCTATGGGATACAGCAAAAGCAGTTCTAAGAGGGAAGTTTATAGCAATACAATCCTACCTCAAGAAACAAAAAAATCTCAAATAAACAACCTAACCTTACACCTAAAGCAATTAGAGAAAGAAGAACAAAAAAACCCAAAGTTAGCAGAAGGAAAGAAATCATAAAAATCAGGTCAGAAATAAATGAAAAAGAAATGAAGGACACAACAGCAAAGATCAATAAAACTAAAAGCTGGTTCTTTGAGAAGATAAACAAAATTGATAAACCATAAGCCAGACTCATAAAGAAAAAAAGGGAGAAGACTCAAATCAAGAAATTAGAAACGAAAAAGGAGAAATAACAACTGACATGGCAGAAATACAAAGGATCATGAGGGATTACTACAAGCAACTATATGCCAATAAAATGGACAACCTGGAAGAAATAGACAAAATCTTTAGAAAAGCACAACCTTCCGAGACTGAACCAGGAAGAAATAGAAAATATACACAGACCAATCACAAGCACCGAAACTAAAACTGTGATTAAAAATCTTCCAACAAACAAAAGCCCAGGACCAGATGGCTTCACAGGCGAATTCTATCAAACATTTAGAGAAGAGCTAACACCTATCCTTCTCAAACTCTTCCAAAATATTGCAGAGGGAGGAACACTCCCCAACTCATTCTACAACGCCATCATCACCCTGATACCAAAACCAGACAAAGTTGTCACAAAAAAAGAGAGCTACAGGCCAATATCACTGATGAACACAGATGCAAAAATCCTCAACAATATACTAGCAAACAGAATCCAACAGCACATTAAAAGGATCATACACCATGATCAAGCAGGCTTTCTCCCAAGGATTCTTCAGTATATGCAAATCAATCAATGTAATAAACCATATTAACAAATTGAAGAATAAAAACCATATGATCATCTCAATAGATGCAGAAAAAGCTTTCGACAGAATTCAACACCCATTTATGATAAAAACCCTCTAGAAAGTAGGCATAGAGGGAACTTACCTCAACATAATAAAGGCCATATATGACAAACCCACAGCCAACATCGTTCTCAATGGTGAAAATCTGAAACCATTTCCACTAAGATCAGGAACAAGACAAGGTTGCCCACTCTCACCATTATTATTCAACATAGTTTTGGAAGTTTTAGCCACAACAAGAAGAGAAGAAAAAGAAATAAAAGGAATCCAAATTGGAAAAGAAGAAGTAAAACTGTCACTGATTGCAGATGACATGATACTATACATAGAGAATCCTAAAGATGCTACCAGAAAACTACTAGGACTAATCAATGAATGTGGTAAGGTTGCAGGATACAAAATTAATGCACAGAAATCTCTTGCATTCCTATATACTAATGATGAAAAATCTGAAAGAGAAATTAAGGAAACACTCCCATTTACCATTGCAACAAAAAGAATAAAATACCTAGGAATAAACCTACCTAAGGAGACAAAATACCTGTATGCAGAAAAGTATAAGACACTGATGAAAGAAATTAAAGATGATACAAATAGATGGAGAGATATACCATGTTCTTGGATTGGAAGAATCAACATTGTGAAAATGACTCTACTACCCAAAGCAATCTACAGATTCAGTGCAATCCCTATAAAACTAGCACTGGCATTTTTCACAGGAGTAGAACAAAAATTTTCACACTTATTATGGAAACACAAAAGACCCCGAATAGCTAAAGCAATCTTGAGAAAGAAAAACGGAGCTGGAGGAATCAGGCTCCCTGACTTCAGACTATATTACAAAGCTACAGTAATCAAGACATTATGGTACTGGCACAAAAACAGAAATATAGATCAATGGAATAGGATAGAAAGCCCAGAGATAAACCTACGCACATACGGTCACCTTATCTTTGATAAAGGAGGCGAGAATATACAATGGAGAAAAGATAGCCTCTTCAATAAGTGGTGCTGGGAAAACTGGACAGCTACATGTAAAAGAATGAAATTAGAACACTCCCTAACACCATACACAAAAATAAAGTCAAAATGGATTAAAGACCTAAATGTAAGGCCAGACACTATAAAACTCTTAGAGGAAAACATAGGCAGAACACTCAGTGACATAAATCACAGCAAGATCCTTTTTGACTCATCTCCTAGAGAAAGGGAAATAAAAACAAAAATAAACAAATGGGACCTAATGAAACTTAAAAGCAAAGGAAACCATAAACAAGATGAAAAGACAACCCTCAGAATGGGAGAAAATATTTGCAAATGAAGCAACGGACAAAGGATTAATCTCCAAAATATACAAGCAGGTCATGCAGCTCAATAACAAAAAAACGAACAACCCAATCCAAAAATGGGCAGAAGACCTAAATAGACATTTCTCCAAAGAAGATACACAGATTGCCAACAAACACATGAAAGGATGCTCAACATCACTAATTATTAGAGAAATGCAAGTCAAAACTTCAATGAGGTATCACTTCACACGGGTCAGAATGGCCATCATGAAAAAATCTACAAAGAATAAATGCTGTAGAGGGTGTGGAGAAAAGGTAACACTCTTGTACTGTTGGTGGGAATGTAAATTGATACAGCCACTATGGAGAACAGTATGGAGGTTCCTTAAAAAACTAAAAACAGAACTACCATGTAACGCAGCAATCCCACTACTGGGCTATACCCTGAGTAAACCATAATTCAAAAATAGTCATGTACTGCAATGTTCATTGCAGCTCTATTTACAATAGCCAGGATATGGAAGCAACCTAAGTGTCCATCGACAGATGAAATGGATAAAGAAGATGTGGGACATATATACAATGGAATATTACTCAGCCATAAAAAGAAACAAAATTGAGTTATTTGTAGTGAGGTGGATGGACCTAGAGTCTGTCATACAGAGTGAAGTAAGTCAGAAAGAGGAAAACAAATACCGTATGCTAACACATATATATGGGATCTAAATAAAAAATACGGTTCTGAAGAACCTAGGGGCAGGACAGGAATAAAGACTCAGACGTAGAGAATGAACTTGAGGACACAGGGAGGGTGAAGGGTGAGCTGGGACGAAGTGAGAGAGTGGCATGGAGATATATACACTACCAAATGTAAAATAGATAGCTAGTGGGAAGCAGCCGCATAACACAAGGAGATCAGCTCGGTGCTTTGTGACCACCTAGAGGGGTGGGATAGGGAGGGTGGGAGGGAGACTCAAGAGGGAGGAGATATGGGGATCTACGTATATGTATAGCTGACTCACTTTGTTATAAAGCAGAAACTAACACACCACTGTAAAGCAATTATACTCCAATAAAGATGTTAAAAAAAAAAAAAACATGACTTCAGAGGTCCTAAAACTTCATACTCCCTCTCCCTAATTGTAACTGGCAATAAAATAATAGTAACAACTACACACACTCATGCAAATTCTTGGTATCTTCACTTATGGCTACTGACCATGGTCAAGTTGTTGATACTGTGTGTGTTGTTTCAGTTTCCACAATGAGTATAATAGTAATAAATAGTAGTGAAATGGGACTTCCCTGGTGGCGCAGTGGTTAAGAATCCGCCTGCCAATGCAGGGCACATGGGTTCACGCCCTGGTCTGGGAAGATCCCACATGCCACGGAGCAACTAAGCCCGTGCGCCACAACTACTGAGCCTGCGCTCTACAGCCCAGGAGCCACAACTACTGAAGCCCGTGCACCTAGAGCCTGTGCTCCGCAACAAGAGAAGCCACCGCAATGAGAAGCCCTCGCACCGCAACGAAGAGTAGCCTCCGCTCGCTGCAACTAGATAAAGCCCACATGCAGCAACAAAGACCCAACGCAGCCAAAAAATATATATATATAAATAAATAAATTTATTTTTTAAAAAACAGTAGTGAAATGAGGATAATAGTACCTTCATAGAATGATTATTAGATAATAGAGCATACGGGAAATGCTCCACCAAATGGCCTGGTACCCAGCGGATGGCAGGTGTCTGTTATGTTGCTCACATCATTGCCTCAGCTTGGATTTTCCTCCCCACCACCTCTATCTACCGAATGTTACTCATCCAAGGCCTGCAGACCCTCACTTTCACCCTGATTTCTCCCTCTTTTAAATACCTAGACCTCTTGTTGCCTGCACCATTTATGAGGCGTTTACCACGTATTTATTCTTTTATTTCATCCAGCAACTCATGGGCTAGGTACTGCAAACACAGAAGTGACTAAAACAGATACAGTCACCACATTCATGGGTCCTATGGCCTGGGGAGGGAGACAGACATTCAACAAACGAGCAAGCACATAATTATTTAATCCAGCTGTGCTAAGTGCTATCAAGACAAAGTGTGGCATGCACTGAGATCCTGTCACACAGGAAGTTCACCTAGCCTGCAGAGTCAAGAAAGATTTCTTTGAGGAAGTGACATTCAAGTTGAGGCTTAAAGGATACACTGCTTTCTACTGTCACCATAGACAATAAATATTTATTTAGGATCTATAACCTAGGTGGAATGTCAATGCACATGTACTTACAGAAAAAACAGCCAAGAAAGAAAGAGAGAAAGAAAGGAGCATTCATAAAGCTGCATACAATTTCAGGGGTTCACAATCCCCCTGAACTCCCATTTAGGAACCCCTGCTACAAGCAAGTAGCACTGAAAGGATGTGAGTGAAGGAAAGGTGGCACGTTTCAGACCATGTTTAGAAGCCTTCACTTTCCTGAGAGGCTAACAGCCGTTGACAGTGAGGTTAATTGAGAAACTATTGCAATACAATGCAAGCTAGAGCTCATACCGCCCTAGGCTAAGGTAGCGGCTTTAGGCACTCATTAATTAAGTAAACTAATATTTATCGAGAGCTCTGGGACAGGCCTGGTTCTGTTAACGAAGAAGAAAAGATCACTGCTGTCAGGCAGCTCCAAGCTGGGCAGGATCAGAAAGGTAAGCAGCCACAGACGTGGAGGGAATCAGAGCAGCAGCAGATTGTCTTACCCAGAACTTGCCACTGCCCATTCCCTACAGAATTAAGTCAAAGTCTTTAATATCATGTTCAAGGCATTTCACAAAATAGCCACATCTCACCTTTCTGCTGTCATTTCCACTTAGGCCTGCATGACAGCTTCTTTCAATATGCACCTGCACCCTGCAGGGCGGCCACACTGGACTCTTGACTGTCTTCTGACACTGCTTTGCCTTTTCCTGCCTCTGTTCTGTCAGTATTTTCCTCCCACCAGCTGTGCCTGGTCAAATGCCTACCCATTACCCATTCTTCAAGGCCCAGTTGAGGTGTTGCCTTCCTGGAAGCTTTGTGGAGTCTCCCCATTCATTCTGCCCTGAGTTACTGTGTGTGCCTCACTCTCCCCCAGTACTCAGTAAGCTGGAGAGGGCAGGGGGTCATCCTTTGATCTCATCCTGGGAAGTGCCCAGTTCCTGTGCTGACAGGTGCTCAATATATACACTGAACCGAAAGGCAGGGGCCTGGGGAGAGAACAGGGCCAAGGGAGCTTTGGGAGCCATCATCCAAGCCTTGGTGGTTGGCATCAGAAAAGGTAAACTTCCTATTCACCTCCTCCTGGAAGAATTCACCCTGTAGGGAGGGAGGGAGGCCATCCCCGGCACACACCATGTGCTCAGTAAATACGGGGTTAAAAGTATAGGACATTCATATCCAGGTGACTCAGATCACCCTATTTATAATGATGGCGGTTCCCACAGGCTGAGGATAAATTCTACTCTCACAATTACCAGTTCTGGATGCAGACTTCCACATTTCTACTGGATTACTATTGTTGCTATTTAATTATTAAGAAAAGAGCTTACTTGCAAAAGCCAAATGGTTATAAAGTCTAATCATCCTTGGAAGTATTATAGTGTCACTCGAATAGCTCTTGCTTTTCTTTAACAACTGTGGGTCGAACCTCATTGTGCCATTATCTCACCTTTGTTTGCACTATCAAAATACGCAAGACGTTGCCAAGGACGACTGAATTCTTTGGCTCGACCGCAGCTGTAACAGGATGGGTGCACATTTCCCTCTTCGGGGTACGAGGGGATGTGGGTGCCTTCCCAGGCCTACCGTGCAAAACGAAGAAGTCATGCCTGACTGAGGTGCGCTAGGCAGAAAGCAAGGTCCTAAAATGACCACCCACCAGGGCGGTGCCAAGTCCCAGCAAGGGCCGCGTCTCCTCAACTGTACTGAAGAAGCGGCGGGGCGCAGGACCGCCTCATCCGTTAGTCTGGGCGGCGCTCTGCCCTCTGGCCTGGCGCTCACCACCCGCCCCCTCGCGGGGCCGCCCTTCGCAGGTGCGCAGAGCTCCTTACGCCTCGTCTTCCCGCCCTGTATCCGCACCGCCGCCCCCCCCCCCCACGCCCTGGGACCAAGGACGTGCTGATCCGATTGGCCGAGGGCGGCGGGGGCGGGTCTGGGGCGCCCGGGGAAGCCAGGGGCCAAGGCGCTGGCGGGGCTGACTGCGCGCACCGGGAGGGCAGGGTGCCGAGTGCCCCCGAGGATTCGACTGACCCGCCCGAGCCGGCTCAGGATGAGGACGCGCTGGGCCAACCCTCTCCGTGCGGCGGAGCTGCTGGTGCTGCTCCTCCCGTGCTTCGGTCTGGTGGAGCCCTCTGGTCGCTCAGGTAACCGCGGGCGCGTCCGCTCGCCGGCCGGCTAGGGACCTCGACGTTGCCAGGCCGGCTGACTTTCCTCGGTTCGGGTTAGGGCTGCGCCCCGGGGTCACGTCACCTCTGCTTTGCTCGGGGCTGGAGCCGGACAAGTGAGCCGAAGGGAGGTCCGGGGAGAAGCAACTCCATTACCCCCCGGGGTCCGGGAGGAGGGCGGGGTGGGGCGTGAGAGCGCAGGGCTTTTCTCGTGCTGAGGGCGAGGAGTCCACCGCAGGGGAGGCACCCAGAGTCTTCTCAGAACGAGGCTCCCGCTCCTGCCTCGTCCTCTCTCCTCTAAAATCTTGCTTCCCTAGAGTATAGGGCTCCTCAACACCAAGCCCCCCACCAAGCCCCATCCCGCCCATCTCGCCCATCTCGCCCCTCCTTCGTCCCTTGGTCACCTTGGCCACTCAATGTCAAGAGGAGCTTTCCACCCACAGCGCCAGAATGAGTAACGATTCCGTGACTTCACTGCGCTTATGGTGCACATCAAAAAGCCGTGTCTCCTGCAGTGGCTATGGCCGTGACTCTGTTATGATGCCCTCCCCCAGTGCCTCGAGCAGCGACCGTTTCTTCTACTTGGCTTATCATCTCCGGACCACCGCCCCATGCCCCACCCCAGAGGCCGGTGGTCCCGCGGTGGAGCTCAGGTTGCTTGCCCGGAGACCTCCTGCCTGTCACTTCAGAAGCAGGACCAGGATCAGACACCCTTCGCTGATGCTCTGGGCAGTGCTTGCCGCACCAGCCCCTTCGCAGCACCCGGAGTTTGCTTTTACTTTCTCTTTTTGCCTTGGCCAAAGGTGTGCTGAGGATTTTGTTTCTTAGTCTGGCTGCTTAATAGGCAGTCAGTGAGCCGTCCCCACCTACCACTTCCGTCATCTTGTCTAGATGAGGAAGTAAAAGATGGTCGAGGGAGTTTTTGAAAAGCTTCAGTTTGCTTGTGGCATTTACTTTCTTTGCAGCTAAACTAAGTTACTACATGAGTTATAGTTTGTTCAGAGTATGAGTGGCATCATCTTGTCTACATCAAGAACTTTTTAGTTGACCCTGTTCTGACTCACACTTCTGTGTACTTTGATCCTCCATGTTGGAAACTACCAAAAGGCCTTTATTGCCGTGAGAATTCTATTCTGCCTGCGCCATAATCCAGGGAGAAAATTTTCACTGCAGCGACTAACTATAGTAAAAGCACACTAGACTTTCAATCACTAAACTCTCCGTTTCCATCTACATTTGCTTTAGTCTTATCTGTTTTGTCTCCCCCATAGAACTCAAGACTTTCTTAATTTTTGCAGTCTCTACAATCCCTGGCCTTTCTCATCAACCCAAAGCAAAGAGCACCAGCTTAACGCCATTCTTCCTGCACTAGGTCCTCGCAGGTATTTGTTTTCCTGCATCCTTCCCCACCTTGAGCAGCTGCTCTGATCAGCTTACACACACCATCAGACCAGACTTGTGGTCCTATTAAGGGAAGCGCTGGAATTTTGAAACCCTAGCCATTTGGGTAGCTTGTTGGCAGTATGCCAGCTTCATGATGCTGGTGACGGCGTGCACTTCACCACATGTACGCAGCTAGGTTTGCACAGGTGGTCTCCATTGCTCAGATGCTGGAGGAGTACCTCTGTGTCCTTGGGGAAATGCCAATTGCTTAGTTAACTTTTTTTGTCTCCTTGGAGAACCAACAGCTTGAAGTAAACTAATTCTTCAGGGACTTCTGGGGGTCTCACCAGCCCACACCACCCAGTCTGAACCCCATGACTTTCTGACTGCTAGTACACTGATGTGGACCCAGAGCTGTCACTTCAGGACCTGTTTTTTGTTTGTTTGTTTGTTTTGGCTTTATTTATTTATTTTTGGCTGAGTTGGGTCTCCGCTGCTGCACGTGGGAGGACCTGTTTTTGAACTGGCAAATCCAGACTTCTGAGTCTCTCCTAGTGTACACTCTGTGCACACATGGTAGCAAATCCACAAAACGCTTAACAGTGTGGGCTGTGGGAGTTCCCCTGAAACTAAAAAAGCTGCAGTCTTCATCCTTCTTGCCTTCCCAAGCCATCTCTTCTCCATTTGTCTGTGGTTACAGGATGCTGAGGTCCAGCTTCTCTTTGGAATGTGCAGAACTCTTTGGTTTAGGGCTTGTAACAAAGGAGATACTTCACAATCAGACAATAAGAAATAGTTTTCCTGTGATGGTCTAAAAATTCATTTTCAATTATGATAATGCTATGTAGCAATTTCCTCTCAAACACCAGTAAAATGTTTATATAAAACGAAACATTAAAAAGTGCTGCTAGAGGTGTTGAGGCTTCTTTTCATCAACTTCTGTCTTTTAGACTTGTCCCAATATTGTATTTGTAGGTAAATATTAAAATTCCATTTAGGGCCAGTATAAAGTGAACAAGATGCAATATAAGGCTATCAATACAGAATCTGTTTTATAAATTGCTCTGCAATCACCTTTTCAAAGTGTAATACATTTCTGATATATGTCATAGACCCTTATTTAACAAATTTTCTAAATAAATTATTTTCATACTTTCTTAGTCCTTCTTCCCACTCTTCAACCTACCCTCCCAATAGGGTCACAAGACTGGGGCAGACTGAACAGCTTCTTCTGAAGGGTAAAGAAAGATAGGGGAAAACATCATGAGTACAAGACTCTCCCTAGGTTATGTATTATGTATGAATGCTTACACATACATCATGTATGAAGGCTAATAACAAGTTTCCTTAAATCATATCAATACTTAATGTATTTGCTAAGTGATCACTATAGGTGTCAAGCATTGATATTGCATACTTGGTTAAAAGACAGATATAGAATGAGGCAAGTATCTATAATCATAGATGTTTGCGATTAGGTAAGAAGCTTGGCAATTCCTCTTCAATGTAGCTACTCCACACCTCTCCTGTAGTCTTTCAGAGGTCCTACAAGCTTGTTAAGTCCATGGGTGTCCTAAAAGTTAAACATACAGTAAATGGGAAAGATTAAATTTTTTTTCTCTTCCAAAGAGTACTTATAGAGCAGCACTGTCACTTAAGTGCACATGCCCAATACAGATGGAATTCAAATGACCTAAAATTCTACTAGCATGACATAATAAAGTTGTGGACATCTGTTTAAGAACAATATGCAATGAACTTAGCACAGACCTGTAAAGCCTACAAGGCTAGAAAAACTCAGTTAGTAGAAGCATAGGATGTTAGTACTGGAAGTGACTTAGATTTCTTATATCCACTGCTTTCATCTTACATTTGGAGAGTAGAAGACCCTGGGGAGGTTAATTGACTTCCCCAAGGTCTCCCAGCTAACCAATAGCAGAGGTAAGTCTTCAGTCTAGGACCCCTAACTCCTTATTCCACTGCTCTTTCCACTATTCTAAGAGCTGTAGCTAATCCATTGGATTCTGCAAAGGCAACTTGGAAAATCTAGAACTCCAGATTGCAAAGGTAGGCAAAGCTGGGGTCAAAGGGCACAGAGCAAAGTGCCCAGGAAAGATTATAAAGTGCAGGGAGATTATAAGGCAAGAGAGGGGAAGGTTCCAGCAGGGGTGGCCACCGCCCACTCTCCTGCAGAATCAGACTTCTTTTTTTTCTGCGGTAATTCCTGATACTTTGGAACACAGGAGAGGTGAGAGGGAATAGGTTGGGAAAGAGGTACATCACTGTCTTATAATCTTCTAAAATAGTACATTTTCCTTTTTTTTGTTAACTATCCTTCCAAACTGTGCCCATAAAATAGAGAATGGCAGAGTGATATCAAAGAAGAGTGAGGGATGGAAGCTGCTATCCAAACAGATCTAGCTGCAACCCTAGGCAGTATTTTAAAATACCGATTTGAAAGCAGAAATAAAGTTTTAAAGCATTTTGTTCTTGTTGTTCCTGTTGTTTCTCTTCGTGCTGCTACTGCTATTTAAAACAAACAAAAATTCCGTCCAAAGTTCAAACTGGAATTGGACTTAATTTTATAGTTGTTACTTGCATGGTGAAATTTCCCCTCAAGGCCTTAGTGTGAGAATTTTTAATTCTGCAAGCCTGTGAATTATTATTAGAAAAGGTGTTTAGTGTTAGTAAGACCACTGAATGTGAAGCTGGTATCAAAATGAAAGTGCCTTTTGGGAACTAAAATCTTACAGCTCCTTCTGCTGAACCCTTCAGTTCATTGACAAAGATTGCTTACGTTTGTCTAAACTATTTCAGCTCACCAACGTGAGGTTCTGTGCTACACCTTCAAAAAATGTTTCTTTGTAAAAGCACTGACCAAATTGTTCAATTGTCATTTGCTGTAACAGATGTGACCCTTGCTCCACAAACTCAGGTGTGCAAGCAGCAGTGCACTACTTTATTTTCATAAAATAAAATTAAATTTTGTTCTGAGGTCCCATTCTACCAGATTAACAGAAATTCAGTTTCTGTCACTACTGAGGTCTTCCCCAGCTCATGCAAAACTGCCAGGGAAGCATTCAGGGAGATCCCTCCCTTTGCCCTCAGCTCACACTGATTACTTCTGAGTTTCCCATTGTCCAAACCTACTGGGTCTTGAATCCTGTGGCTCAGGTGATTTCTGGAGCTCAGGTTTGACCTTCCTGGGTGATCCCCACATCCCCTCCCCAGGGGCATCCTGTCACCTTCCTGGAGGTACAACAGTGGAGCTTGTCATAGGTCCCCCTACCGTCAGAACCCAGGCCTCCATTTCCTCTCATCCTTTTATCCCACTCTTCTACTTCTACCCTATTTCCTCTCAGACACATTAATGTCATATAATAATTTACCCTGCTGTAGTAGCCAAAATGTAAGCAAGACAGAATTGCAGTCCTGAATAAGCTCAGGATATTTTTCATTGACTACAGGTCACTTATCTAAAGAAGATGAAAACTAAGGAACTTCTTCATCTTATTAAATAAGGGGGGGAAATAGTTCACTGAATGGCTCTGACAAATATGCATACTATTCTAAGTGCTTTGTGTGTATGAGCTCATTTTATCCTCACATCTACCCTATGAAGTACTGTTTTACAAAGGAGGAAGCTAAGGCACAGCAGGTAAATAACGTCCTGATCACATGGCCGATAAGTGATAGAGGCAAGCTATAAACCCAGGCAGACTGGCTCCAGAGCCCATGCTGTTACACAACACTGAACTGCCTCTCTGGCTCTCACTGTCCTCCGACCTTGTGTAGAACATTACAGTTTATACAGCTTGGAGGGTGTTAACAGTCCAGGGGTGCCCAGACTCTCCTTAGCAAACAGGGGCCAAGGCACATCAACCACATAATTCAGAATCCTGAAATGTCTTTTCTGCCTGTCTTGTCTCAGGTAATGATTCATTCACCATCGTTAATGAAAACACAGGCAAGTGCATCACACCACTGAATGACTGGATAGTAGCAAAGGACTGCGATGAAACCAAGGACATGTTGTGGAAGTGGGTGTCCCAGCATCGACTCTTTCATTTGCAATCCCAGAAGTGCCTTGGCCTAGACATTACCAAACCCACGGATTCCTTGAGGATGTTCAGCTGTGACGCCAATGCCATGCTGTGGTGGAAATGTGAGCATCACTCTCTGTACGGAGCTGCCCAGTACAGGTTGACTCTGAAGGGTGGACACGCCATAGCCAGTACCAATTCATCTGATGTCTGGAAAAAAGGAGGCTCAGAGGAAAACCTCTGTGCCCAGCCTTACCATGGTGAGTACCGGAGAGGCACTTTGACTCACTTGCTGCTGTATTTGGTGAAAGTGGCCTTGAACGTGTACCACTGACCACAAGGAGAGTCATGCACTTGTGAGGGGAGTGAGCTGGTGTTTGGTGCCAGACACCGAGGTCAGTGCCATTTGCTCCCTTTAACAGGCAAGGCTAGGAGAGGTTAGGTGCCTTGTCAGAGGTCTTGCAGCCATTCTGTGGCACCGTGGGATTCGAAACCTCTCCGGTGCCTGAGCATATGTACTTCCTATGATTACATCCTGAACTCCAGAGAAAAGGAAATGTTAAGAGTAACAGGAAGTCCTCTACACAGGATAAAAGTCAAATGATCTAGTAAAGTTGAACCTATTCTAAGTTAAAAAAGAAGAAAGAGAAAGGAAAAAAAAAGGAAATGAATTTTTTCTCGTCTGCAGATTTGGATGTAATGGAAAAACTTTCAGAGTCTTGCGGGCTTTACTTTTATTTTTGGCGTGGCTATCACACTTTGATGTTTGTATTTATGATTCAACATTTTAAGAGTGGACTTTTTCCTCTCTTGCTTCCAAAAATAAGTATATGAATACAGATCTGCCTCCACTTACAATGGGGTTATGTCCCTATAAACCCATCATAAGTTGAAAATATCATAAGTCAAAAATGCATTTAATACACTTCTAATGAACATCATAGCCTGGCCTACCTTAAATGTGCTCAGAACACTTACATTAGCCTACAGTTGGGAAAGATCATCTACCACAAAGCTTATTTTATAATAAAGTGTTGAATACCTCATGTAGTTTATTGAATACTGTACTGAAAGCGAAAAACAGAATGGTGTGTGTCAGTTGTTTACCTTCACGACCGTGTGGCTGACTGGGATCTGTGGCTGCTGCTGCCCAGCATCACGAGAGAGGATTGTACCATGTACTGATAGCCCAGGGAAAGACCAAATTCAAAGTACGGCTTCCATGGAATGAGTATCGCTTTCGCACCATCACAAAGTCGGAAACTCATAAATCAAACCATCGTTAAGTTTGAAACTGTCTTTGTTGCCTTTGGGGGAGCTGATCATGAACTTTGTTTTGAGTCTAGAGACTCAGTTATAACAAATTTCTGAGTTTAAAAAGAAAGAGTAGATTCATTTTTTAAACCTCTAAATGTAAATTACCCAAGCAAGTCTTTTTTCATTATGTTGCTCTAACTTACATCAAATGTTGGTGCATATATATATATATATGTATATATATTGAATTATCTAAGTCTTAACTATTATCTGTGCTCTCCTTTGTTCATTTACATAGCTTTACAGAGATTTTCCTCTTCTCTTAAGCTAAATTTGGCCTCCCATTCTTCTTGTCTCTGCACAATTTTTTCTCCTAGGGGAACCTCTTTCTGTTTCCTAGTGAAGATGCAGCAGCTTCTGAGATGTCAGGTTCTGCTGTTACGGGAAATAGTAGAGAATCAGAGATGGGATTTTCCTTTTCTTCAGTCCTCAACCCTTAAGTAGTTGAAAAGTCTGCTTCTGCTAGCCACTTCCTCCTAACCTTTAAGAGCAACTGCTTTCTGGATACCACTTAATGGCAAGCTTAAATTTTGTGCTATAAAAGCCTTTCTCTAACTTGACAGCTAAGAGAAAACATGGAACCAAACAAATTGCCTTTTGAACTGGATTTGACTTGTTTCCTTGTATTTGTTCAAGGATTAGAAAAGATAATTTTCTTGGCAGGGCTCTTTCTGTCTCCTGCTCCTAATTCTTTTGAGGGACGTAGTTGTAATTATAAATTCCCTCAGTCCCCAAAATGCCTTTATTTCAACGTAACTGGTTTTCTTTGTAATCCTATGTGTTTTATTTTATGCATTTATAATATTCTTCTGAGAAGGGGGCTCGTGTGCTTCACACGGCTGCCAAAGTGATCAGTAGCACAAAAAAGATTAAGAACCCACCTAGGGGACTTCCCTGAGGCACAGTGGTTAAGAATCTGCCTGCCAATACAGGGGACACGAGTTTGAGCCCTGGTCCAGGAAGATCCCACTTGCCGCGGAGCAACTAAGCCTGTGCACCACAACTACTGAGCCCACATGCCTAGAGCCCATGAGAACAACAAGAGAAACCACTGCAATGAGAAGCCCGTGCACCGCAATGAAGAGTAGCCCCCGCTCGCCACAACTAGAGGAAGCCCGTGCGCAGCAACGATAACCCAACGCAGAGAAAAATAAAATTAACTAATTAATTAATTAAAAAAAAAAAAAAAAGAACCCACCTAGGGTGTCACCCAGAGAAAGCTAAACAGCGCTCACCAGCAAGAGCCCATAGGCATAGAGTGTTTCTTGACCTTAGCAAATACAGTATTTGGAACACTAAATTTCCAGATAAGAAACTTAAAAATTTCTAAGAAAAGATGCATGTAGTCCTGACTTATCAACATATACCTCAAGTTTTAACATGCCAGAGGCCAGGGCCAAACGTGCCTCTTCTTCATTCCTCTCCAGGTGACTTGTACCATCGAAGTTGCATGTGTCAGAAATCTACAAGTCACTCTAGAGTTGCCCTGCTTTCTTCTCCCACCATTCAAATTTAATCAAATATTAAGTCCTGGCAATTCTACTCTTTTAAATTTATGCAGTCCCTTCCTGTTCTTGGGTTGGAGACTGCTGTCTTAAGTTAGGGACTTCCTCTAGGACTGCTCTCTCAGACTCCTCATATTGGTCCCTGTCCCCTCCTTCTTGTCTAATTGTACAGAATAAGAAAGATAAGATACCTGAGTTCAACAAAGTGACGTTCAAGGTAACCCAGCTTGTTACAGCAAAGCTAAGACTCAAAGCCAGCACTGTGTTCCCCAAATTTAGCTTCTTTATTTCTCCCTTGGCTTTTGCTGTATAATTTCTTTTTTTACCTCTGATATAAGAACATTTATCTGTCATTGTGTCCTGGGTTACCTCTCTCCCCAACCCCCATCCTGAGTGAGCCATGTTTCTCTCAGAGAAAAATTTTAGCTGTATAAATTTTATGAATAAATTGCTCTTGACTAGCATCCAGGTATGCATTTATATCATTAAGATATCTTGACCTCACTAGCACTCTTCAAGTTTTGAGTGTTTGGTGAATCATGCAGAGGAAGTAGACTTTTAGTGGAGGGGTGGCTGTAGAAGTGTCTAAATTCTGAGCAACTCAGAAGTCTGCCAAGCTCTTTAAACACTGAAACTATTTTGTCTTGTGTTACCAAAGAGATTAATGTTAGTTTTCCAGGACTTCCCTGGCAGTCCAGTGGTTAAGACTCCGTGCTCCCAATGCAGGGGACCTGGGTTCGATCCCTGGTCAGGGAACTAGATCCCGCATGCAGCGCCGTGCGGCCAGAAAAAAAAGGAAAAAGTTAGTTTTCCATATAAGCATCTCATCCCACAAATTTGTGCCTACTGTAGAATAATCTGTTGTTTTCAGGCCGCCATCACCATAAATTCATACATTCAGAGAAGATTCTTCTCAAGAAAGCCTATGTCTCTGGGGAGACGCTTGGGACTTAAGAGGTCCAGTAGCATCGAACAATGTGTAAGAATAAAACTAACACAGTATTGTGAAGCAATTATACTCCAATAAAGATCTATTAAAAAAAAAACTCTTAGTGAGTAGTTAGCATAATTTAGCTGCTGCTCTTGTGGTGGTTGTTCCATGTTATCATTCTTCAAAACATATTGTGAACAGGAGAGTGTTTTAATTGAAGCCCAGCTTTGAGCTATGACACTAACTTGGAACCTGAGAAAGCAGCCACTGATGTCACAAGTTGTCCTTATATGTCAAGGACTCTAATCAGAGAGTCAGTTTTCATCCCTGTCACAGCTGGATGAATGTTTCACTTAACTCTGCAGAAATGGGGATTTCACAAACAAGTGTAATACTTGCCCTACTGATCTTGTGGGCTTATGGGAAAGAACAAGTGAAAGTACTTTGTATTACAGAAACACAAGGTTTTACAAAAAAACCCTGATGGTTCTACAAATAATAGTCATTGTGCTCAGGGACTCTCCTTTTAAGTGCTGTAATTTGGGAAGAGAAATCGGTCATGAGCTATTGGGAGTTTTGGTATGGTTAAAAATAAAACATGCTAATAAGCAGAATCCTTATAAAATATAAGGTCAAATTACTCTTTAACAAAAGTACACTGTTCAAAACCATTTATATGTCAGAGGAAAACAAAACCCATGTTCCTTAAAAGATTGTTTGCAAGTAAAAGCATCTAGATTACTCTTCCTTTTGCTGTACTGCTGCTTAATACATTCTAAACTGTTAAATTAAGTCTCACACTTAAGTTAAATGAACATTTGAGAATAATAAAGGATATGGAATCAAATTCTATCTTAGGCACACTTTCAAGCAAATCTATGAGACATTTTGAGGGACCCTAACAGCCTGGTAAATGATGCTAAGATCTGATTACTATGCTTTACGTAATAGTCATTATTTGATCTGGTAACAACCACGGTTTTAAACAAATTAAGGCTATGGAAAAAAGTGAGCGAAATAGTCACAGGGTTAGCTGTTCTGTAAGACACCTCTCCAAAAGAACTGTTATCACCATAAGTATTTAGCACTTCCTCTAGCATTTCCAGACATATTTGAGGTTAGAATAATTTTTCAGTTCCTCTCTGTGTACCAGAGGAAATTGTTAAAAGGAAAAGCTAGTTCTGCTACCTTGCTGGTCACCAGCTGGTTCCATGACTGCCTAGCTGAAGCTGGTTCTTCTTTCGTAACCTGGATTACCATGTCCTGCCCTCTCCAAGGGACTGCTGAGAGAGTCAGCAGCCCTTCCTCCTCCTTCCTCAAAACGCACAGCCTCAGTTCTACCACCAGACTGTAAACAACGGGGCTATTTGTGCATCTCTGTAACTGCACAGTTAGTTTCAAAGTCCACAACCAGCCTCAGTGATTCCAAGGTATTTTTCTAGCCTCACTCTTACTAAAGAAAATAGAGCGTAAGTTTAATCTCAAGCGGGGCACCCCTTCTGGTGGAGTACTCTGCTACCCGCAGTAGTCAGTTGATCCTTAGTTGGTAAAGCTGGAATCTTTCAGCTCTTCATCGCATCACAGTTAAACAGTTAAGTTTTTGTAAAACCTTTACGTGGATCATCTCATAGAATCTCATGAACAACCCTGTGAGCCCCATATCATTATTCCTAATTTGCAAATGCAGAAACTGAGACTGATAGAGGTTGGAGAGCTTGCCCACAGCCGCACAGTTGATCAGTGGGGGAGCCAGCATCCACGCTCTGAATCTCCACACTGTGCAGCCTACCCAGATACTATATTCTCATACATGTGAAAACATAATCTTTCTTTCAAAACAGTTTTAGAAATTAGTTAACTAAAGCTGATTATCCAGTTTTTAACTCTTCTTTCCTCTACTTTCTCCCCAACCCACAGAGATCTATACTAGAGATGGGAACTCCTATGGGAGACCTTGTGAATTTCCATTCTTAGTTAATGGGACCTGGCATCATGAGTGCATTCATGATGGAGATCGCGGTGGGCCATGGTGTGCAACCACCTTAGATTATGGATATGATCAAAAGTGGGGCATCTGCTTACAACCAGGTATGTATGGGCTGGTAAACTTTATGTGTGGAAAGGAAAGGATACCATTCCTATGAGGCAAAAGGGAGAAGCAAGAGTCCATCGTGACTCAAAAATGACGGCAACAAATATCCTAGAGAAGGGATATATATTTGAGGAAAGAGAGAGAAGTCATGTGTAGCTAAGAACTTACTTTCAGAAGTAGGCCAGGAAGAAAACCAAGACAGGGTGTTGTGATGGAAGACAAAGGATGAGGAAGTGTTCTATACCCACAGATACCTTAGGAAGGGGAAATGGACCAGGCAGGAGCAGTCAGGAAATTGCTGTTGGCCTTTAATAGAGCAGTTTCCAAAAAACTAGTGTTCAAAGAAGCTGGGTGATAGTGGACTGAGGAAGCTTCTTTTCAGATGATGGAGACTTAACTATGTTTATGGCCTGAGTAAAGAGCAGCGAACAAGAGACAGATATCCCTATCCCTCTCAGAATTGGTGACGTTGTTCCCTCTGCTGTACCTGTACGTTGGTCAAAGCATTTTTTCTAATTGCTTCTTACTTGACACAAACTCTTCAGGGTGTGCTAAAATATTCATTGTTCTTTAGAAAGAGGGACCAAAGCAGCAGCTGCGTCACTATCCGGTATATAACTGAGACATATTTTCTCGATAATCTGGTGAGAATTACAGGGGACCATGGTACCTGACATGTGATAGTTGCCTAAGAAATATTTTTTAATGGGCAATAAGTTAAAAGAATCTACAGTAAATAGAAAGGAAAAAGCTCCAGCCCTAAGTAGTAATAGTTATTATTTATAGTAGTAATAGTTATTACTTGGCCCTGCCAAGTGTCAGGTACTATTCTAAGCATTCAACCTTCCTTAACTCATTTAATCCTCACACAGTTCTATAAAGTAGGTACCATTATTTATCCCCATTTTACAGATGAGCAACGTGAGGCACAGGGGAGTTAAATCATTTGCCTAAGGTCACATAGCTAATAAATTTCAGAGCTAGGATTCAAACCCAGGATATCTGTCTCTGAAGTCCTTGCCTCAAACAACTGTACTATCCTGCCTTATTCAGTAGTCAATCTGGTGATATTAGTAATACCACCACCAGAGCTCAGCTCTCCTTAAGGGAAGCTGAGCTTCAAAATGCAGAGTCCTAAGCAACTTGAAGAAATTATATCGAGCCAATGGTTCTCAAACTTCAGGTTACAACAGAATCACTTGGGGAGTTTGTTAAAATACAGATTTCTGGGGCCCTCGTCCAGAAATTGTAATTTGGTGGATTTGGAATGGGGCCCAAAAATTTGCAGTTTAGTGAGTTCCCAGATGATGCTGGTCTGGGGACCACACTTTGAGAATTACTTTTCTAGGTAGAGGCACAGGCTCTTCAACACTTAGAACCTACTGAAAGATAAAAAGCCATTATTTACTTCAGCTATAATTGATAACAGGCAGGGTTTGGTCAACCAGACACCAATTTCATTTAAATCTTACTGTAGTCTGGATCAGAAACTTTAGGGATTGTGAAAGGGAGCTTAGAGGTTATCCCGAGCAAACCCTCATTTCTCAGGTGAGGAGCAGCAGACCTTGATTGATGAAATAGCCTGTCTGGGTCAGACCATATTTGTGTGGAGCCGGGTGGAGATCCCAGGATTCCTGACCCTTATTCCCCTGTGTATTTATCCCATTCTACCTTGCTGCCTTGACTGACATGTGTCTTGGTGCCTTTAGCCTGCTTTGGATGGAAGGGGGGATTGTCAGTGCATTCATGTGCCTCCCTTTCCACAGAAGAAGCAAGATAGTGAGTTTCTCAAACCTGAGGACTGCCAAACCATGGAGACTGTATTTTATAGCAAACACACTGCCATCCTGCTGAAAGTTTCCAGATGTACAAGTGTTGGCCTTAGTGGTAATAAAGAACCTTTAGGCAGTGCACTTGCAAATCCACCTATTTTGTTTTTACCAAATATCACAACAACCTCTGTTGTTATTTAGGACATTCAGAAGTGGCTGAAGAAGCAGTGTATGCCATTCAGAAGATCAACAACACCAGACTTAGACAACAGTACTCTGGTTATAGCTCTGCCACAAACACCCCTATATCTTTGTTCCTATCTGTAAAATGAAGACATTACACAAAATGATCTCTAAGGGGCCTTCCAGCTTGAGAGTCCATAAGTTTGACTGGTTATGGGAGACCCTTTGGAAAAACCCCAAGTGATACCTGGGATACACTTGACATAAGTTATGTTGGTTTTTTCCTCTTGTTGGGAGCACATAGGAGGCTGTGAGTATATTTTTGAACTAGTTGTATCAAGACCTACAAATCTTGTCCCAGAAAGAGCTTGAAGGTTCTTCATCTGAAATTATACATGCTTTTTAGATATTTTTTAAAGAAAATGATGTTCACATGTGTATATGTATGTTTATAAACAAATATATGCACACATATATGTACATATAGATATACAATGCATATATAATGTTAGTTATATAATATTTGTCATATATTAAATCATCTATTAAAATATTAAGGAGAAAATGGACTGAGTTTCCCAAATAAGGTATCACTAGGCTTTAAATCTTGGGCACTTAAGCAGCATGTCTAAACACACACACATGCACATCCAGTGGTTTCACTGCAGGCCATGGGCAAACCCCTCTGCAGTCTGCCACCATCTTTAAGTGAGCTCAGGGGTTGAGCACGGTTGAAGACTCCTACTTTTAGGCAGAGGGTAGGCATGGGCTAAAACATGGCATTGTAATTGATGGGGATAAAGGGAGAGTAGAAGATAGGAGAGTGGAAGCTTTAGCCAGCCTAAGTCATTTCCTGTCCTATGACTTCAGTTTTTTTGTGTAACCAAAGAATCAAAATGTTGTCTAGTAGAACAATGACAGCCTCCATTTTAGCATATCCTAAGAGTATGCAAATTGAATGGCAGTATTTGTAGGCATTCTAAGTAATAGACAACATTGTGCCCTTACTTTATGATCACTAACGTATCTTTTTATCAATAGAAAATGGCTGTGAAGATAATTGGGAAAAGAAAGAGGAGATGGGAAGTTGTTACCAATTTAATACTCAGGCAACTCTTTCTTGGAAAAAAGCTTATGTTTCATGTCAGAATCAAGGAGCTGACTTACTGAGCATCAACAGTGCTGCTGAGTTAACTTATCTTAAAGGTAGGTTTAAGTTGCGTGTGGTAGAGCAAATTGCGGCGATTGTAAAGGTGCTGTCTGCCTTCTGTTTTCATATCTAGGTATGTTGTTTTCTGCATATATTTATCTTTTCTTGGGATTTAAACTTCAACACCAAAGCCCACAAGTAAAAAATACTGAATATAATCCTATTCTGTCCATTGAAAATGCATCTCATGATAGAGACCAAGAGAGGTTAATATTCAGAAAACGAGGTGAGGTAGCAAGATTAAACTGCTACCTGAAGCCTAGGTGAAAGGATTTGAAAAAAGATAAGCATTACACTCTTTGAACATTGAACGGTAGAGAACTTGAGGAAGGTGGAGAAGATGGCTGAGTCAGAGTAGATCACCTCAGTAAAAAATCTTCACACTTGAATAAATGAGTGCAATTCCACATCCGTAGAGTCAACCAACCATAGATTGTATAGTTCTGTAGTTTGTATTTAGTGAAAAAAATTGGCATATAAGTGGACCTGCATAGTTCAAACCCATATTGTTCAGGGGTCAACTATAATTTAATCATCATTACAACACCATAAGACAAGTATTTTTATACCCACTTACAGATTAGGAATTGATGTTTAGAAATAATATACCCAACATCCCAGAGCTATGAAGTACCAGAACTGGGATTTGAATATCAACATGTATAACTCCAGAGCCCTTGCTTTTTTACTATAGTACTTACTCCTCTTACATATCTTTCTTTCTTTGTTTTCATCATTAAAAGTCTACTGGACTTTTACATTCCCACCAACAGTGTAAGAGGGTTCCCATTTCTCCACATCCTCTCCAGCATTTTTTATTTCTTGCCCTTTTGACAACTGCCATTCTAACAGGCAGGAGGTGAAGTCTCATTGTGGTTTTGATTTGCATTTCCCTAATAACTAGCAATGTCGAACATCTTTTCATATGTCTGTTGGCCATCTGTATGTCGTCTTTGGAAAAATGTCAATTCAGATCATCCGCCCATTTTTCAATTGGGTTGTTTGTTTTTTCTTGTTGAAATGTATGAGTTCTTTGTATATTTTTAATATTAACCGCTTATAGGATAAATGACATGCAAATATTTTCTCCCATTTGGTAGGTTGTCTTTTTGTTTTGTTGATGGTTTCCTTTGCTGTGCAGAAGCTTTCAGTTTTATATAGGCCAGTTTATTTACTTTTGCTTTTGTTTCTCTTGCCTAAGGAAACATATCCAGAAACATTGCTAACACTGGTGTCAAAGAACATACTGCCTATGTTTTCTTTTAGGAGTTTTATGGTTTCAGATCTTACATTCAAGTCTTCAATCCATTTTGAGTTGATTTTTTTGTATGGTACAAGATAGTGGTCTAGTTTCATTCTTTTGTACATGGCTGTCCAGTTTTCCCAATACCATTTATTGAAGAGACTATCCTTCCTCCATTGTATGTTCTTTGCCCCTTTGTTATAAATCAGTTGTCCATATATTCCTGGCTTTATTTCTGGGCTCTCAATTCTGTTCTTTTGATCTGTATGTCTGTTTTTCCGACCAATACTATACTGTTTTAATTACTATAGCTTTGTGGTAAAATTTGAAATCAGAGAGTGGCTACCTCCAGCTTTGTTCTTCTTTCTCAGGATTGCTTTGGTTATTTGGGGTCTTTTGTGGCTCCAGGTAAATCTTGTTTATATAAAATTTTGTTCTATTCCTGTGAAAAACGTCATGGGGAGAACTTGATAGTATTGTGTTAAATGAAATTAGTCAGACGGATAAAGACAAATACCGTACGGTTCCACTCATGTGAAATATTTAAATAAATAAATAAACAACCCAAACCAAACAAAAACAAACACATAGATACTGAGAACAGAGCAATGGTTATCAGAGGGGAAGCAGGGAGAGAAGTGGGTGGAATGGGTAAAAGGAGTCAACTGTATAGTGATGGATGGAAACTAAAATTTGGTGGTGAGCACGCTGTAGTGTATACAGAAGTTGAAATATAATGTTGCGCACATGAAACTTCTGTAATGTTATAAACCAGTGTAACCTCAAAAAAAAGTCCGCTGGTCTTTTGTCATGCTTTCTGGCTTAAGCTTTATTCAGACCTCTTTCTTATAGTTTTAACCTTTTCCTGTGTTGTTCAGGACTTAAATAATCAGACCTCTTGAATAGAAATCTGTCACAGAAGCATAATGGGCTAGTGTTTGGCAATGGAATTCTTTTCCAGACCCCGCTGAAACCTTACAAAAAATATTGTTGAGAGTAGAAAGGGCCAATAAATTTAAGTCTCCCAAAATACTGACATTTGAAAACTGATAGCTTCAATGAAGGAAAAAGGTGTCAAAGTGTGACTGTCAACACCATACCAAACAATCTAATGATGCATTTGGAGGAATAAATGTTGCAGGGTTCCTTTATGCATCAGTTTTCTTTAATAACACATGAAAGTGAGATAATGTGTTAAAGGACCCAGTTGTCCCCTATCCCTGGCCAGACACTCCCCTCATTTTTTGCATATCACTAATTTTAGAGGTACAGCCCTTTCTAATGATCCAAGCTTCTCTTTCACTGTGAGTGCTCTTTAGAGATATCAATACGCCTAATTATGATTGCTGGTTTCCTAAGACCTAAGAAAGCTGTACTTTAACATCTGGAACATTTCTTGAAGTCCCTATTAATATTGTGTCCCTTCCCTGAAAACTACCATGTTAAACAGTGCGCTAGGAACAGTGAGGCCCACAAAAGTGAATCAGAGATTTTGTGATCAAAGTGCTTGATCTAGTCAGGGAAATAAGAGTTGTACATACGCAGAGGATAGTGGAGAATGTTATTCCCAAAGGACCTCAGGGTTTCGTAGCTAGTAGTTAGGTGGGACTAGGGAATTTGCTGACAGAAATAAAGCAGAATCAGCTCTCTTGAAGATAAATCCCATGCAGTCTAAAAGAACTTTCTTCCTCTTTTGTGCCTGCCCTGCACCCAATTAGTTGGTTTTGATTTTGTTTTACTAATACAGGGACCTATGGTGGGGGATTTGGTTTCCTCAGCCTCACTGGATTTTGTTTGAGAGTCAAATTTCCTATGGCTCTGGCCTTCCAGGGACCTGTAACCACAGATTCAACCCCAGAGCTCAAAGGAGGACTGAGAGTCCCCAGAGCAGGAACAACACATTTCAGTTCTTTCTAATTTATCTCTGGCCTGAGGGGCTGCTCACTTTGAACTACCTTGATAATGACCCAAGGCTAGAACACTCCTAGGTCAGAGCCCCTGCTGGCTGTGGCCTTTCTGATGTTCATCCCAGATACATGACCATTATCAGGCCCTGCAGTTTCTCATTGTGGGAAGAGGAATAGAAATATAGGGTCATGTCTGAATAGGGGTGTTGGGGACAGTCAAGAATATCTAGCTCATTGGACTCGCCCATTTGATTAGATATAGGAACTTATGCTAGCAATCATCTGATTCTTGATGGCAAAAATGGGCATTGATAGAGTCTCAAATTGGTCAACACCCTGCCAAACAATCTAATGATGCATTTGGAGGAATGCATCATAGCATTCCTTGCCTGGACTCTATGAAGGAAAAAATCCAGCTCCAAATTGTCCAGGCCATATAAGAAATCCCTGCCCTTTGCATTTGCCCAACCAGGGCCTTTAAAATTTATCACACCCATCTGGCACAAGACACATAAAGAGCATTTGTATTTACCAACACAGTCACAATTTTAAAATCTTATGATTCTAGTGAAGAATAAGTCATCATCAATACAGATCACAAATGGAACACTGTGATGAAGTAAACAAGAGCCTGACACCCTCCAAACATCATTTTGTTCCATTGTAAATGTGTACTTGTCGTGTGCAGGTGAACAATAGGATTATTCATAGGAAGCAGTAGGATTATTCAGACTTCCTGCTGGGGGATATCTGGAAAGTCTTCATGGAAAAGAGGACATTGAACTTGGGATAGACGGGAAGGATTGGTCCTCTATAGTATCCCTGGTTAGAGATGAATGAATGAAAGGAATTCTGAATGTCAGGGTATGGTTGAGTCTGGAGTACCATAAATATGTCATAGTTCCCAGGACTTCTTTAGGAATGCTGGAAAATCAATCACATTTACTGATGAAGAAAGATTTACATTAGAGTAATTCCTCAAGGTCTTGCTATACCAGTGCTGGCAGCCTTTGCTTCTGCTAACAAGGTGAAAGAAAAGGATAAATCCAGAGTTCCCTTCAGCATTCTCCTCAAGCCAGCTACCCGAACATCCACCTTCTCCTTCCTTAGTAGAGAGAGTATCCTTATCATCTATCTCCTTGAGAAAAGTGAGGTGAACCCTTAGTTTGTCACCCTCACACTTACAAATTTATCTCTATCTATACTGTTATTTCTCCAGCTCGTTCAAGGTTAACTACTTCCCCCAAGCTCTTTGTATCCACATCAACTGTTTCTTCTATCTCTTATACTTTTATCGACACTCACTCTATTAACTCTTCCCCAGTAGGCTATAAACTTGTTTAAACTTCTACCATTAAAAATTTTTTCCCTAGACCCTGAAGCCCTGCCTCTGTCTTTCACAGTGAAGCTCCTGGAAAGCACAGTGTATCCTTACAATTCACTTTTAACCTCACATTTATTCCTCACTGGAGTGATAATTGGGCCTCTGTCCTCCCACCCTCTTCCCAGACTCCTGTGCATCCCTTGGATGTTGGTGTCCGGGTTACTGCTCTTGGCCGCTTTTGCCTTTGCTGGTGCTATTTCTGCTTTACCCAGGGATTCTCCTCCACTCCCAGGTGTCAGTGCCAGTGAAGTTACTTGTTTTAGGCATTTGGGTTCTAAAGTGTGAAAGTAAGGCAAAAATTACATATAGTCAAAATACCCTCCAAGAGCCCTTAAAGTATGGATATGGTTTTCTGCATGCAAATCACACACAGATATATCTGATATATATGATGGAACAAAATCCATACTTTAAGAATTATTTTTATAATATAATATATAAATTATGTAATATAGAATTGTATTTTATATTTATATAGAGAGATATATGAATTATATATATAATACTATAATACATCATACAGAATTCTTTGGGAGGAATTGAGAAACTGTTATCGTGTGTTTTATTCCTGGGAATATTTCAACAAATTTATAGAGATTCCAACCTGTTAGCTCTTCCTGTTTGTCAACATCATCCTTGTCTTCTGTAGACCATTTCATTAGTTGCTTTATCTCTTCTACCTGGCCCTTAATATCTTCAAATTCTTTGTGATGTCGATAAAGTCTTACCAGGTTCTTGAATAATGGTGTCGACTTCCTTGACAGTGGTGTGAAAATCCTTACAATTGTTCGCACATTCTTTTTTTAATACACATGGACCCATACAGCAAGCACGATTGCATCCATTGCTTGTGAGCATGTGCACATTGAGTGGCATATCAGCACTTAGCTTCTCTATTTAAATTATTTCTGCTTCTCTTTTTCTTTTATGCTAATGTCATCTAGTTGTCAAATAATAAATTTGAATGATGCATCTCAACTGTAACACGAGTGCTTGTGTGTGTGTGTGTCCCATTCTGTATCTCCAGCCTTAATGTCTCCTCTGGACTCTAGAGTTGTATATCCCTTGCCTAGCTCAGTACATATTTCTGAAACAGTACTGGTTACACTTCACCATTTGGGGATCCATATCTGTGTCCTACTAGATTGAAATCGTCATGAGGGCAGGACTTTATCGTTTTGGTTTTTATGTCCTTAGTACCTGGCAAATGATATGTGCTTAACGAATTTAAACTGTCAGTCTGGAATATAATCAGACCTTCAAAATTTAGATGTGTAAGGGAAACTACTTTTCTATATCAGTACAAGAGGGTTAAAAATAGTGAAACAGCTACTCTGAGAAAATTCTGTTCTTACTAGAAGAAAGGGAATTGGACAAGCTAATGGGAAAGCAGCATTGAATTAACTTAGCAGCCTTTGGGTTTCTCAATAGACTGAGGTTTTGTTGCCTCTCAGCATCATCTGCCTTTGTTGGATAGACAGCCTCCTACAGGGTTCCTGCCTCATAATCAAGGCCTTCAGATATTTTTGCTATTAGTATAAACTTAAGTCTGACTTAGATAATAACAGGTAATTTTGTCACTTTTTAAAAATGTGTAATTCTTACAGAAAAAGAAGGCATTCCGAGAATTTTCTGGATTGGTTTAAATCAGCTGTACTCTGCTAGAGGCTGGGAATGGTCAGACCACAAGCCATTAAACTTTCTCAACTGGGACCCAGGTAATCGCTCCCTCTTCCACTTACTATACACAGAGCACAAGCTTCAAAAAAATAAGAGCTTCCCATCCCCTGAGAGCTTGTACAAATTTCAAACTTTGACAACTCTTATTATGGTTACCTCTCAGAAGAATATTTTTTCCTACACCCTTGTGATGCCATTATAGGCAAGTTGACCCCCAGCATGGGCAACTGAGCATTTGTCCCTAATCTTTAGAGTGACCCTGCATTTTTAGATAGGAGCAGAATGAGCCCCACTCTGTGGCCCAGGAACCATTCTGTGTCCCTGAGAGGACTTGACGTGCCCATGACTGACCCATGTTGTGTTTCATCTGCAGCTTAACTCTGATATGGAAATAGTTCCTCATTCTCAAACTCTTGGTGTCTTCCACTGCAGCACCCAAGTACTGACAACATAATGGTTATATTTTAATGCACAAAAAAAGACCTTAAAGAAAATTTTATACTAAATAAAACAAACCCTAACTCGCTAACTAGCCAATATACCTTTTTTCCCCCTGGAAAGAAGGTTTAGATACCTTTTTAAAAAATAAAACCATAGGCTTCTGACAAATGTAGAATGACTAACTTCAGTACCAAAGTATTCTGCATACATATAAGAAAAACAAGTTAAGCACAATAAAATACCAATACATGGGGCATTTTAGTTAATGGAATTTTATAAGTAGTAAATAAATTTTCCATTATCTCAGTAGATAAAATCTTTAAAGAGAATTTAATCTTAAAGCCTCAAAGGCATGGCAGAATCATAAATCAGTATTTTTATTGTGTAGGGTAACAAATTAAGTGCTACTGACCACAAGATACGACATGCAAGTTGGTTAGGGGCAGAGGTTTGGTTTTTGGTTTTGTTTTTTAAATCAACTACAACAGATCAGAGTATTCCTGCCCCCCCCACCCCGCCCCAGCCATATCCTGTATTTTAAAAGACATAGGTAAGCCCATGATTGTCCATTGCAGCTTATACATTTCAATTTAGTTGAAAGTTTTAACTATTTTATGAGTCCCCATAAAAGCAGAAAATTAGGAATACAAGTTATTTTTTCTAGCCACCACCCTTGCCCCCAACCTTCTTCTTTTAACTCTTTGAAAATCCTACTGTTTAAGATGTGCCGAGTGCACCTATAATTGACAGATCGAGCTGTGCAAGAATGGATGCCGACTCGGGTCTGTGGCAGAGTTTTTCCTGTGAGGCTCAACTGCCCTACGTCTGCAAGAAACTGTTAAATAACACAGTGGAGTTGACAGGTACCTTTCTCACTTCCTCCGACAAAGAGGTCCCACAATTACAGTCTTGTGAAGTCAAGTAAATCCATTTCAGATGCCTGTTTTCCCCTTTCCTTCACCTGATACTGCCAATGCAGGGGAGTATTTGGTTTTGAACCTGTGGTTAGATATTATCAACTACGCATGAGTAAAGCTTTGGTTTGGTATATGCCCATGAGAAGGCAGAGATATTCTAGATAGGAAATATATTTCTGTTCACAGGTGGCTCTTCTTTCTCTAGAGCAGTGGTTCCCCAGGCCAAGAGCATCAGCTTCACCTGTACCTGTAAGAAATGCAAATTTCAGGACCTACCCCAGATTTACTGAATCAGGAGCTCTGAGGGTGGGAACCAGCAATCTGTGTTTTAAAAAGCCTTCCAGGTGATTGTGATACACACTCAAGTTTGAGGGCCACTGTTTTAAGGCCAGGTCTTACATATTACCTGCCTCCGTGGGAAGTAAAAAATGATGGACACGGGAATGTTCCCACACCCTCTTCCCCACAATGCCCACCCCTTCTTTGCCCACCTCTCTCTCCTTCTTTGCCAGACTGATTCTTTGTGTTGATAAATCAGGTAGAAAGGAGGGGTGCAGATGGACAAAATATGTACACAGAGGGGGGTTTTTTCCAGGGAGTTTGGGGGTAAGAGAGACACAGGACAGCTGAAACTTCTGAGGTGCAGAAAAGTTTAAAAGTTTGAAAGAAAAGTCTTTGAAAGAATGGAGAAGAGAAATGCCCTGCTGTCTTTCACAGCGCCCACCGTATACCTGGTATTTGATTAAATCCTCACTGAATAAGAAAAACTAATACTTAAAACTGGGAGGAGAAAGGGAGATTTTAAAATGTCTTGCTTTAAGGAATGTTGGGGGAAGAGAATAAAGTATAAAATTTCTTATCATCCAAATAGGAGCATAAAGCTATTTTTTAAGTTTAAAAAATAATAGGGGAAAATGAACATTTATCTTCCAAGTTGATTCAAACCAAATTTAGTCCATACAATAAAAGGCATAGCAGAAAAGACAGCACAAATGAAAATAAACCAGGATGACTAATGATAGATCAAATAAATACCCTGTAGTAGCAATTATTAAGTAAATCAAGATGCTTCCACATGATTGAACAGTATGCATTTATTAAAATAACGGTGCCAGCAGGAAAATACAAAAAGCAGAACAATCATATGCCTACCTATCATTTTAATCTTGTAAAAATATGTATTCATAGAGACAAGGACTAGAATATGAACATAATTATTTCAAGTTCAATTATGGGTGTTTTTCCCTCTGTTCTTTTATTATAATTATAAAGTATAATCATAATAATAAGTGCTATTTCAGAACCTTAAAGCTAATTGAGTGATTTTACAAGTGTGAGAAGCTGAACCTGAATTGTATCGTTTAGTAAAAATCAAACTGTCCACATTTTTAAGATGCTGTGTTTTCTTATAACAAACATTCCAAATGGTCCGAATCCGTGAAGCCTGAAAAGCGAAACTGTTTTCTAGTTCTGTTAAGAGGGGTAGGTAGAAGTATTTTGTATGGTTTATACCTTGCTCTTTTTCTCTAATCTTTCTTGACCATCACTTGAGTGAGTTTTATTATAGTCAAAACAAAGAGTCCCTCATTCCATGGACCGTAGGACTAGCAGAGGGGAGGAAAGAAGAGGTCCAGAGATGCCCTTTGCCCTTTCCCTCCAGTGATGCCATTTCTTGGGTGTGAAGTGAATAAATGTCTTATTATGTTCCTTAAATCTCTGCCTGTTCTCTGTTCAACAGTGAGCATTAATGCACATTCCCTTGCTAAGCTGACCATACATGAAAAGGAGGCTCAACTTCATAATCTCTCAAAGTCAGAGACTGGAGGGGAACCTCACAAATCCCATACCCAGGAAGAGATTTGTCAACAACTGGCTTACCCCACACTTTTCTTCTGTCTGCTAGGACTAAGGGCAATCCCTCTTTAAATAGTCTGTGGCCAGCCATGTAGCACATTTGTATCACTTTAAAGTCACATTATTATCTGAATCCCTGCAGTCACCCTTATGATGTTATGTATACATTAAGCACCACAAAAATTCATGTCACTGTACCATCTGACATCACATTCTCCAGTTTTCCAGAAGCCTTATGATTCAAGAAAGAAGAATTTGCAATTCAATATTCAAGAATTTAAATATTGATTCAAAATAGATGTGTCTTTACTGGAATATAAATAGCTTCTTTTCCTCCAGGTGTTTGGACATACTCAGATACCCGCTGTGATTCAGCAGACTGGCTGCCAAATAATGGATTTTGCTATCTGCTGGTAAATGAAAGTGATTCCTGGGATAAGGCACATATGAAATGCAAAACCTTCAGCAGTGACCTCATCAGCATTCATTCTTTAGCAGATGTGGAGCTGGTTGTCACAAAACTCCATAATGGGGGTAAGTTTTTAAGGTATCCTCTTTGAGAGGTTTAAAACATTTTAATGTATCCCTGTTTTCAGATTCTTAGCAAGAATGAAAAGCTTATAGTTTGATCCTATACCTCAGCATTGTCTAATAGAATTTTCTGCAGTGATGGAACCATTCTATAACCTGTGCTGTCCAGTTCAGTAGCCAACAGCCACTTGTGGCTTTTGAGCCCTTGAAATGTAGCTAGGGCGACTGGAGAACTGAATTTTTACTTTCATTTCATTTTAATTGATTTACAGTTTTAAATAGCCACATGTAGCTAGCAGCTACCAACCTGACAGTACAACCATTGATTGAATAATTTCCTTCTTCTCATAAGCTAAATGCTATTTAAATTACTCCCAACAGTTAAGTGATGATTATTTCACTTTTATAATTATTTGAAAGCTGAAAAATGAAGAACAAAACACCAGAGAGCCAGTATTAAGACCTCCTCCTAGGATTCACCCATAGTAATAGCAAGTACTAGATACCTGTTCTGTGCCAGCATGGTGCCAGTTGTTTTACCTGGGAAGGCAGTATAGTCATTCCATGGCGGTGATGGACAATATCCTTATTCTAACTGGAATATCTATGACTGTATTTGTAGAGTTTCATTATTTCTCATAAAGCAAGGTTTATCTAAACCAGGTATCAGGAACATCCAGCCTACGGGTCATAGTACAGCTGTTCCACCTGTGTACCCTACCTGCATAAGTGACCTGAAAAGCCCTCATCATCGGGCCTGCCTAACTTATCAATACTTTTACAGATTAATTAAGAATACCATTTTCTGAATTAAAATTTTAAAAGAAAAGAAATACCATCAAGGCTCGTTAACGCCCCATATCAGAATGTAACAATCAGTAGCAGTGTACATATTGAAGTATGTAATTGAGTAACCAAACAAATAAAACATTTTTCTTTTAGATGCCAAAGAAGAAATATGGACAGGCCTTAGGAACATAAATACACCAACTCTATTTCAGTGGTCAGATGGTACTGAAGTTACTCTGACTTACTGGGACGAGAATGAGCCATATGTTCCCTACAATAACACTCCCAACTGTGTTTCCTATTTAGGAAAGGTAGGAAACCTCCTCAAGTTTATTTATATCCTTATTGTTATACCTGAAAATCTAATAATAATAGTAAGATGACTTTGGTTGGGATATTTGTGTTTAAGCTGGGAAAGAAAATAAAAGGTAATAGCACTGTAGACTGTCTTCCCAGTAGCTGCTGAAAAAAGGTAAATAAAGCAATTACTAAAGAAGCAATCCGATTCCTGTCTGAGAGTATCTTCTCTGGTGTGAAACAGATCAAGAGAATCCCTTTAGAGCTCAGATTCTTGTGCCAGATTGCTTCTGCTTTCTCTCAGTACCACCAGTGTGATATTTAGCAGGTAGCCACAATTTAACCTGGAAAATCCCATCTTCTCATGTTCAGATCAAAGTAATTCAACTTTGAGAACTGAAAAACTAGTTTTGTTAAAAAATTAGGTCTGACTTTGTTCAGAGAATATCTTACTCCTATAGAATGCATAAATGTTTATTGAGCATGCTTCAGTAAGCATGCTCAATAAAGCATGCTTTGGACTTTCAGAAGAGTCCAGAATAAACTATTGAGCCGAAAGGACATATATGTCTCTATATTTTTGTTTGTAGCACTTTCCTGTGGACTCCTAATTGTCTGGGAGGCCAATTGTGTCACTCAGACTTCTAGAGAGACTTAAGTGGAAGCAATAAATGGTAGGACTATTTAGAAGTGTTTCAATAGTAAAGATGTTTTTAGAAAGGTGTAAAGCTGAATTTAGAAAGGTGTCACATTTAATACTCTATTTAAAAGGATACACAGGATATCTTTAAAAGAGTATCAAAGATAGAAATGAGGTCCCATAGGCCAGAGTGAACTGATGGCTTATCTAGACAGTTTCCAATGTTCAAAACTGACCCGTATCACAATTGACTTACTAAAATTTAATTCAAAGAAAGCAGAGTGACTTAAGCAAAATAAGTGTTAAGTAGCATATTTGAAAGATAGAACTTTGACGTCTAGACTGAAGTAGAGTTGGCAGAAACTTTTGATTCTAAAATTCTTGGAGAGTCGCTGTTCTAATCACCATCATCTTCTTACATATGAGGAAACTCAGACAGGGAGATTAGGTGACCTGCCCCAAAGTGGTTTTTTTTGTTTTTTTTTTTAACATCTTTATTGGAGTATAATTGCTTTACAATGGTGTGTTAGTTTCTGCTTTATAACAAAGTGAATCAGCTATACATATACATATATCCCCATATCCCCTCCCTCTTGCTTCTCCCTCCCACCCTCCCTATCCCACCCCTTTAGGTGGTCACAAAGCACTGAGCTGATCTCCCTGTGCTATGCGGCTGCTTCCCACTAGCTATCTATTTTACATTTGGTAGTACATATAACTCCATGCCACTCTCTCACTTCATCCCAGCTTACCCCTCCCTCTCCCTGTGTCCTCAAGTCCATTCTCTATGTCTGCATCTTTATTCCTGTCCTGCCTCTAGGTTCTTCAGAACCATTCTTTTTTTTTAGATTCCATATGTATGTGTTAGCATACAGTATTTGTTTTTCTCTTTCTGACTTACTTCACTCTGTATGACAGTCTCTAGGTCCATCCACCTCACTACAAATAACTCAATTTCATTTCTTTTACTGGCTGAGTAATATTCCATTGTATATATGTGCCACATCTTCTTTATCCTTTCATCTGTCGATGGACACTTAGGTTGCTTCCATGTCCTGGCTACTGTTGCCCCAAAGTTTTTTAACCTGTGGACAAACTTTGGCTGTGTCATATGGAAGAAGACTACAACTCTGGCAACTCTGTGGGCTGGGTTCTTCTCTCTTCAACTTCTGTATAGTGTCCTTTGGTGGTTTTATTGTCACACTTATAAGAACTTATATGAAACTCATCCCCACTGTGACCTTGAGGTGATGCTGAAGTAACAGGCTTCCAGGTTTGTTGGGTAGCATTTTCTAGGAGTATGTTCTCAGATTTAATCATTCATTTATATTCATTTTCTCCCCCTCACTTTCCTCCTTCCCCTCCTCCCCCTCTCCCTCCCTGATAGTTGTGGGAAGAAACTATCTTGATTTAAGATAAGAGTTCAATTCTAAATATGTGGCAAATCATTTCTCTTGTGGGAAAAATTATTTTCTGTTTTTTAAAAGCTAGGTCAGTGGAAGGTCCAGTCATGTGAAGAGAAACTTAAATATGTATGTAAGAAAAAGGGAGAAAAATTGAATGATACAAGATCTGATAAGATGTGTCCTCCAGGTGAGGTATGTAAAACCCCTGTGGAAATTTTTCTAAGCGATATTATACCTTCTTGGTTAGATATGGTAGTTGAGACTTACATACTTTAGACTTGGAAAATAGAAGAAATTACTAGGTTCTGTTCATTTATACATTAGAGCAAGCCAGAAGGTGGTGAATCATAGATATCGGCACTCTTACAGAAGAAAAAAGAGTTATAGGAAAAATAATTATCTATTCATGAATTTCTATAAAAATGTATACGATTATATCCTCAATGCTGATTTTTTACTTCTCTTACTTGCATTATTCTTATTCAAAAATTATTGAACTAACAACTGTTATACTCTTATGATGAGCTAGGCATTAGGGGTAAAGAAAGTTAAGACATTCCTTCTGTCTGACGCAGGCTCACAGGCTTATGGAGGTTTTCTATGAAATTGTATCCCACTCTCATCATGTGTTTAAATTCCCTGCCCATGTCCTTAATTTCCCTTAGTTGTAAGATGTTACTTATGTAACAGAAACTTGCTTCTTATCAAGTGCAGAAGACAGTGTGATATTTTTCCTCTGATTTAGGGCTGGAAGAGACATGGAGAAGCCTGTTACAAGATTTACAAGGATGAGGTCCCCTTTGGAACCAACTGCAATCTGACTGTTACTAGCAGGTGTGAACTTTTAACTCTGGGTTCCTTTGCTAAATAATCTTCCTAAAAAAAAGTGCGTCTTCAATTTATATAGTATTTCAGTCACTGTAAAAAACACCTACTAATTTGGCTCTCATTTTGTAGATTTGAGCAAGAATACCTGAATGATATGATTAAGAAGTATACTAAGTCTCCAGAAAAATACTTCTGGACTGGCCTGAGAGATACAGATGCAAGTGGAGAGTATAGTTGGGGAAGCGCTGGTGGAATAAAGCGGGCTGTAACGTTTTCCAACTGGAATTTTCTTGAGCCAGGTGAGTGCCTTAGCCTTGAAAGCAGTAGAATCCAGTGACCTGTGAGAGGCAGCATTCCTCCCAAATGTGTTCTTCACTTACCTTTGAAATATGAAGAGGATGATGATCTTCAGGACTAGAGTCTATCTATGGAACCATAAATAGAAGCAGCGACTATGTCTTCCCTATGAAATCCTCGGCAATTACCCGATAAAAGCTAGAAAACTCAGTTCTCAGAAACCACCGTCTAATGGCACAGAGCTAGAAGCGTCAGTGTGAGTTTGTTATCTTTTCCATGTAGTCTCAAACAGAACCTAGAAGCTTCATTGTGGAGCACTTTACATTTTCACCTCTCTGCTTCTTAACTTCTTTCTCCAAAGTTGAATGTGTTTATTTCTGTTATTCTCAATGGGTGAGAATTAAGGAGGCAATGTATTGTAGGTATTATTTATTCTGAAAGGTAGTTTATCCTTCTTTAGCCTAAAGCATTGACCATAGTTAGCCATAGAATCAGAACACTTGAGCCAGAAAAGGCCTCAGAAGGCCCTTCTGATTTTAGAGTTGAGAAAACAGAGGCTTAGAAAGGTGACTTACTTGTCAAAGGTTACCTGCTTATTGAATGGTTAAATCCAGATCTGATTTCTAATTCAATGCTTTTTAGAGGCCTTTGGCTTTTTATGAGACAGCATTCGACTTTTCTTCCTTTGAATTATTTATATTTTCTTATGTTTGTATAATGGAATCATGAAGACCATTTTTATAACATAGAAATTGGAACATGTGAATGTGTAGTTCAACACAATATTTGAAATAGAGAATGCCCACAAAATTTGTAATACATGATCATCAATATAAATATGAGTGGTATTGATAATAACAAGGTCATCTTTTTACTTGTAGAAGATGGAGGATGCAGATGCTAATCCTGGTTAAATTTCACCTCAAATTAGAATGTTCTAAAATACAAAATACGTGATTTCTTTTATAGACACTCAGACATTTTAGAGTCAGTGTCACATTCTTCATGGATAAGCCTCAGTGGTTTGGGGCAGGGGTGCTTAGGAAGTAGCTATAAAAGCTATTGTCTCAGTCTGTAGCCAGAAAGACTGCCTTTTAAGTCCTCTTTACCATTATTACTCCCAGATTCAGCCAGTTTGGTTTGCACTGGGCAAGCCATGGATAGGGGGTAGAATCAGAGAAAACAGCACACCCATCCAGGGTAGCACAGCATTATTTTTCCCAGTCCCTTGTTCCTCTTGCTGTCCTTGTATAATGAGACATGAGACCATCTGGCTTCTCTGTGTGACGGAATGGAAGTTGTCCTTATTACTTTGCAATGTATTTTCTTCTTGTCCTCTGCACATTTTAAGCAGTGTGATGTAATGGGAAAGGGAGCATGGCATTTTGCCAGACAAATCTGGGTTCAAGTTCTGACTCCACCACTCACTAACTATGATTGTGGGCAAGTCACTAATTCTTCATCTGGAAATGGATCTGACAATACAAACTATCTTTTAATGTTGTAGTGAGTAAATAAAATTCTGGCTGCCATAAAATAAATAGTAAACAAATGTATATTACCACACACCTCCTTTTACCTTTATTGTACCAGCTCCTCCTTTGGATCTGAATCTGAGAGTGTTGTTTTGAGGTTTACTAAGTTGCTTAAAAACTGTTGAAAGCTGTTAGGTGAATATGAACGGTTGAGACTGTTCTGAGCATCATAGTGGTTTAGGGTACAGCTCTACACACACACCACCTAGATTCCAATTCTGGATCAGCAACTTACTCACATGTGACCTTGGACAAATCACTAATCCTCACTGTACCTCAGTGTGACAATAGAATCTACTCTATGTGACGATCAATTCATTTAATCCTCTTAGAATAGCACCTGGCAAGTAGTAAACACTTCTCTGTATTACTGTCATCATTATTATTGTGAACAACACATTTATTTCCTCCATTTTCTTTCCTATTCTCTCTCCCCACTTTGAATCAAAGTGTGTAGGCACTAGAAAATGTTGGGGCTTTAATTTTTTAATGTTTTTTAAAAATATTTATTTATTCATTTTATTTTTTGGCTGCATCAGGTCTTAGTTGCAGCACCTGGGATCTTCGTTGCGGCATGCGGGATCATCGTTGTGGTGCGCTGGCTTCTCTCTAGCTGTGACATGTAGGCTTCTCCCTAGTTGTGGCTCACGTGCTCAGTAGTTGCGGTACGCGGGCTTAGTTGCCCCACAGCATGTGGGATCTTAGTTCCCTGACCAGGGATCGAACCCGCGTCCCCTGCATTGGAAGGCGGATTCTTAACTACTGGACCACGAGGGAAGTCCCTTTAATGTTATTTTTAATTAAACTTTTCCGTTCAACCCCAGCTTCTCCAGGAGGGTGTGTGGCTATGGCAACGGGAAAGTCTCTTGGAAAGTGGGAGGTAAAAGACTGCAGAAGCTTCAGAGCACTTTCAATTTGCAAGAAAATAAGTGAGACCCCTGAGCCTGAAAAAACAGCCCCCAAGCCTGAAGACCCCTGTCCTGAAGGCTGGCATAGTTTCCCCTCAGGTCTTTCTTGTTATAAGGTAAAGTAATGTTCTCATTCAATCCCTCAACGAAGCTATCTGTCTGCTCTCCTAGTCCATGTCTTTGTACAAACTGTGCTTCTCCCCAGACACATACATCACCTACTGAAGTGTTTGGGAGCACAGCGTCCTTGTCAGGGTATCATTGAACCTCTGGTGTCAGATGACTCATTCCCATATAAACTCACGTGCTACCCAAAAGAGCAGGGCCAGAGCCAGAACTGGCTCTTTCCTAGGGTTCTTTTGTTTTGGGAAATTGGATGAGCTGCATGCCATGCTAATACTTTGCTTATGATTCTCATATCCCTCTAATTAGTGTTGTCAAATGAAGAGTTCTGTCACTTCTTACAAGTCAAAAATTTTATTTTAGGGTCCGTGTCAGTCTGGCCTCTAGTTGACACTTTACAGCAGGACCTGTCTGTATCACAGTATATGGGCCTTTACCTCTGTCTTTATTACACTTCTAAGAGTCCATTTCAGGGGCTCACACATTTGACTGTAATCAACTTTGAAATTATGAATACTTTATGATTATACCAGAAAACAAATTAACATTATATTTTGTTAAGCTATTTCATATAGAAAGAATTGTAAGAAAGAGGAACTGGGAAGAAGCTGAGAGATTCTGCCAAGCACTTGGAGGGCACCTTCCTAGCTTCAGTCATATGGATGAAATAAAGAAATTTCTTCACTTTCTAACAGACCAGTTCAGGTAATACTTTTAGAATGAGATCTTCTATGTTAAATTTGATGTCCTCTAGGTATTCAGAATTGACATGTTTTATTATCTAAAAGGGTTATTCAGTACTTTGACAGTCATTCAACATCAAACATTTTTATGTGCAAGACGCTATGAGGGATTCAGAGATGAAGGAGACAGAGTCCCCACCCTTTGTGTAGTGTAATAATGTCCAGCAGTGGGGATAATAAAAGTATGGTGGAAAAGTCTAGAACATGAGTAAGGAGAGGCCATGGGAATTTAGAGGAGGGAGGAAGTGTTTCTGGGAGGTATAATTGGGGAAAATGTTATGAAGAAGGATGGTTCTTAGGAAGTAAGGTAATACTTGAAAGTTAAGATGGGAGAAAAAGCCAGGGAAAGCAGAACATAAGCAAAGGAACTGAGACTAGAATATAAAGATATGGTGAAAGAGAAATGAGCCATAGAACTTAGCTAGAAAATGGAATTTGGGTATAAAATTAGAACACCCTTTCTTGCCAGGGAAGGAGTTTAATATTAAGTCAATAGGCAAAAAACAAACAAACAAAAACAAAGTGTGTATGTGTGTGTGTGTGTGTGTGTGTGGAGAGAGAGAGAGAGAGAGAAAAACAGACAGACAGACAGACAGACAGACGTGGTAGGTAGATGCAGAACAATTAATTATAAGGCTATTACAGCCCAGCTGGTAGAAAACTACATTGAAGAAGGGCAGTAAGATGGGACAATAAGGAAGTGATCAGAGATGTTACAAAGATGGAGTCAATAAGCCACTGTGATTTTGATGTTATGTAGAAGGAGGATTCCTGAACGGTTTTCTTGATGTCCTTAAAGATAATGTGGAGAAATATGGGCCAGGTGTTGCTGCCATAGAGGGAAATTTTTCTGAAGCTTTGGGGACAATCATAGGTATGAGGGGCTTCTACTTCACAATTTATTTTTCCCCTCACTTTTTTTTTGTTTTCTTTTTTAAGAGAATGAACTTTTTAATTAATTTATTTATTTATTTTTGGCTGTGTCGGGTCTTAGTTGCAGCATGCGGGATCTTTCATTGCAGCGCATGGGCTCTTCGTTGCAGTGCACAGGCTTCTCTCTAGTTGTGGTGCACAGGCTCCAGAGAGCGTGGGCTCTGTAGTTGTGGTGCACAGCCTCTGTAGTTGTGGTGCGCAGGCTCCAGAGAGCATGGGCTCAGTAGTTGCAGCGCACAAGCTCTCTAGTTGTGGTGCGCGGGCTCCAGAGAGTGTGTGCTCAGTAGTTGCGGCACACAGGCTCTGTAGTTGTGGCTCGCGGGCTCCAGAGTGTGGGGGCTCAGTAGTTGTGGTGCAAGGGCTTAGTTGCTCCGCGGCATGTGGGTTCTTATTTCCCAGACCAGGGATCAAACCTGCGTCCCCTGCATTGGAAGGCGGATTCTTAGCCACTGGACCATGAGGGAAGTCCCTCCCCTCACTTTTTGAATCGAAAAGACCTAAATTTGTAAATCAAGGAGTCAGGGTATATCAGGCAAAATTATGGAAAAGAAATCACCACCTGGGCATATCCTAGTGAATACTTTCCTGATCATTTTGACTCAAAAAAACAAAGACTTCAAAGAAAAATAGCAAAAATAAAACAGGTACCAAAACACAAAATCCAGCTAGCCTTCTTCTCTAGGCCATTAAATATAAGAAGGCATTTTAAAAACTGACATCTAAAGAGTTTTGAACTGGAAAATGTGGGCAATGTGTTGATCTTAGTTCCCAGTGGTGTGGTTTTTCATTTGTGAAGGTAGTAATAGATAATGCTCCCTACTTGAAAAAAATTTCAAAGACACATTCCAGTTGAGAGATGAATAAAAATCAAAAAACATGAACAGGTATTTTGTTGTTCAAGAATTAGAAGGAAGAATGCATAACATAAAAACATAGCCCCAGTCTAAATAATGCAATATATGTAATTATAAAATTACCCTAAGTTATCCTAAATTTGGAATGTAATTATCCTAAATTCTGAAAGAGAAACAAGAATATTTTAATAAAACCAGGTGTTAACTCTGGTTAATACCAGAGTTTATAACTCTGTTTATAAATAAAAACTGAGATGTAAAGAGATAAAATGGTTGTGAAAACTGAAAGTATAATAAATTTTTCATTTTACCTGGAAATCATATTTAGAACACAGATTTTGTATTTTTTTAAAACTGTAAAGAGTATGTTCATCTACTGAATATGTAATGGTTGAAAAAAAAAGGCCCATACAGAAACTTATAAAGGAATAAAATAACAAAGCATGAAGTCCGGCATAAAGAAGATGGCAGAAGACCAAATGTATCCATTATCAGTTATGTTTAAGTCCAAGTTTGCAAATGTGTTCAGTAATGAAACCCAACTCTATGCTGTTGAAAGATACCTAAAACAAATCTTGCCGATTAGTACCTTTCCAGCCCAAGGAGTATTATGTTCTTTTCCTGGAAGGAAGGGACCACAAAGCGTTTCAGAATCAAAACATTTTGATAAAATCCATATTTTTGACACTCCTTTTACAATTAAAACAACCGGCAACATTTTCATATTGCAGCAATAATTAGTGCTGATTAGCCAGTGGCCCACCAAAATGCGGCATCACTCTCCAATTTGTTGTGGTCTCCAATTTATTACTCCTTGGCCACTTCACTTGCTTATGCTATTTTATTTCTTTATAATTTGCTGTATGGGCCTTATTCACCCAAGTAGCATTGAGTTAATAATCACAAACTTAACACAAAAATTAGAATGGGAAAATTAAAATAGTGGGCAAAATTATATTGTGTAAATGTGAATGAAAAAGCTAGAGTTGTAGTATTAATATTAGATAAAATACAATTGAAGTAAAAAGACATTAAATGGGAAAATGAGATCTTATTATTGATTAAAGGTACAATCTACAGTGAAGTTATAATAGTCAAGAACCTTTACACACTTAAAAGGTATCAAAATGTATAAAACAAAAATATTAATTATATTACTAAAACTTTTCAATAAAAAATAGTAATGAGAGACTAACGCTCATCTCATTTATCGATGAACGAGACAGGCAAAATAGAAATAACATAGAACATATGAATAGTATAATGAAGGTTGATTTAATAATATCCTCTTTATTTATAGATTAAAAAGTGTGTATATACTTCCTCTTCAAGCTCTTTGCCTGGATCACTTAAAATAATGCATCTATTAGGCTAAAAAAAAAAAAACCCTAACATTTCGAAGTGGTAAAATTATACAAGTTACATTAGAAGTGAAATCAAATCCCCTTCACCTAAAAATTCAGTGTTTTTAAAAAAATTTTTATTGGAGTATAATTGATTTACAATGTTGTGTTAGTTTCAGGTGTACAATGAAGTGAATCAGTTATACATATACATATATCCACTCTTTTTTAGATTCTTTTCCCAAATAGGTGATTACAGGGTATTGAGTAGAGTTCCCTGTGCTATACAGTACATCCTTATTAGTTATCCATTTTATATATAGTAGTGTGTATGTATCAATCCCAGTTCCCAATTTATTCCTTCCCCCACCCTTTCCCCCCGGTAACCATAAGTTTATTTTCTACATCTGTGACTCTTATTTACAAAATAAACATTCAGTGTTTTTAAGAACTCTTTTGGCAAGTAAATCAAAACTGTATAGATGATAATAAAAACACTCATTCTGAAATTCATGAGATATAACCAAAGCTATAGCTGGAGGTACATTAATAGCTTTAAGGGCTTTAATTGTTAAACAAAAATAATGAAAATAAGCATTCACCTAAAAGTTAAAATATTTATCAACATAAATAAAAGGAAACCATAAGAAAGAACCTAATAAAGATAAAAGTGAAATGAATGAAATAGAAACTAGAAAAGCAGTAGAACTGACAAATCCTAGAGTTTTATCTCTAGAAATAAAACTACAAAACAGAAGAAAAAAATCTACTGATGACTAAATCATGAAAACAAACCAAAAAAAACAGATACTTAAAATGAAACCTAAGTAAGAGATTATAAAATCCTTTCAATGGAGAATTTTTTTAATTGGTAAGAATCCTATGCATAATTCTATGTTATTATAATGAAATTATTAAAGTGAACAATATCTAGAGAAATATAAATTAGTATATAATTGATTTAATAAGTGGAAACCCAGTAATCCAATAGCCATGGAAAAAATGGAAAAAGTTAACAAAGAATATCTTCCAAGAAAAAGATAGGAACTACATATATGGTTCTATATGTGAACTCCTTCATATTTTAAAAAAGAGATCATTACCACGTATTTCAATAGTACAACCAAGAGATTGTATTCCATTACATAGAAACTGGTGCAAGCATTCAGTTTATTTCACAAATAGTCTAATTCTCATATCACAACCTGTCAAAGATAGCACAAAGAATTATAGAGCAACCTCATATCTAGACTTGAAAAAGTAAATACTAACAAGGGATACAATAACAAACACAGATATACTGCTTATTGAGTGCCAGATAATGTCCTAGGTATTTTCTACTAACTAATCCTTACAACGGCCTATGAGGTAGGTTACTATGCCCATTTTATCTAAATGGGGAGATGGAGACACAAAGAAGTAAAACAACTTGCCCAAGGTTATATAGTTAGTAAATAAAGGATCCAATATATGAACCCATTAGAGCCCACTTTCGTAACCGAGTGTGTTATAGTACCTCAAGATAACATGCCTTGATCGTGTAGGATTTCTTCCAAGAGTACAAGGTTGGGCCAGTATTAGGAACTCTATATATCTAGTCAAATATGTGATCATCTTAATAGGTGCTGAAAATGCATCTGGTAAAATTCACTATTCATTCCTGGTTTTATATATAAATATATACTTAGCATATTTAATTAATATAATTAACACATAATTTCTTATTAAATTAAAAATAGAAGTATAGTTCAACCAATAGCCATATGATACTAGTGATTAAACATTAAATGCATTTCCATGAAAGTCAGAAAAAAGGTAAAGATGCCTAGTATCATCACTTTTGTTGATCTTTGTTTGGAATTTTTCCCCTGTTCATTAAGATTTAAAAAAAAAAGAACATTACAACATGCAAGTATTTATAATATATTAAGTGGGAAGAAAGGCAAATTATAAAAGAGTAAAAAATATACTATTTACATCAAAAAGTAGACTGCAAAAATACGTCAGAAAAGATCATCGTTGTTACCTCTGGAAGATAAGATTTTGAATGCGTGTTTAAATGTTTGAACATTTTTCCACATTTTCCAGATTTGCATTAATATGCTAACTATTGTAAAGCAAGTAAAGTCTCACTACAGTGTGCTTGGAATCTGATGAAAAATATAATACGTGTGTTCCATAAATAATCATTTATTAAGCATCTATTGTATAATTTCTAGTATTTTAGACTTCATTCTCTAGCATTAGAAATTAATATACAAAATTTCATTGCACACTAACTAAGCTAATTTGAATATACAAACTCTTAAGTTTCTTTTGAGGTGAGTGTTTCTTAGCTACTGCCCACAACCTTGAGAGTAGAGTATAATGAATGCAATATTCAGACCGAATCTTTCCAGACATACATTTATTAAACAGTCATTGAAGCAGGCACAAAACATGTTATATAACCTGTCTTGTAAGCTTACAGCATCCCGGTAGTCTGTCCTTTTAGGTTCCAGTGACCATCTTGCATGGAAGGCTCATTTGAGGTAAATGTGACAGTGTTCCAGAGGCAGGATACTTCTGTTCCCACTATAGTTGGCATCAGGCAGTCCCAGTCACCTGACCCAATGACTGGACATGGGACCATTAAAAGATCAGGCCCCAGGGCTTCCCTGGTTGTGCAGTGGTTAAGAATCCACCTGCCAATGCATGGGACATGGGCTTGAGCCCTGGTGCAGGAATATCCCACATGCCGTGGAGCAACTAAGCCTGTGTGCTACAACTACTGAGCCTGCGCTCTAGAGCCCATGCTCCACAACAAGAGAAGCCACCGCAGTGTTCGAAGCTCGCGTGCTGCCACGAAGAGTAGCCCCCGCTCGCCACAACTAGAGAAAGCCCGTGCGCAGCAACGAAGACCCAACGCAGCCAAAAGTAAATAAATTTAATAAATTTTAAAACAAGAGAGAGATCAGACCCCAGATCCATTTCCAGTGGTAGAGGATACCAGCCTCACCAGATTCTAATACCCTTTCATGAGAGTGAGAATGTCCCTAAGTATTTTTAGCTATTCCTCATATCTTCAATTTTACCAGTGAGTGCCCATTTCTAAGATCATGCTGATTAACAAGCTTCTAAGTTTGCTGATATTAACCTATTTCTGACATTTACTCCGCTAACAACCAAAGTCTCAGGTACGGCTTTTGGACCACAGACTCCCTTGTGGTAGCTGCCTCTGGAGCATAACCTTTCTAATACCCTGCTGACCCTCCCTGAAGAGAGAATTTCAGCCGGGCAGCTTGCTAGCCCCTAGATCTCAAGCTTGACATACACAATATCATACTGTCTAAGCTAAAGTATTTTTACGGAAAATACTGACATAAACAAACTGGGTTTTGAATCAAGTTCCTAACCCAGCAAGAGGTTAGAAACCTTTACGTGGTTCAGGGAGCCATGGAAAAGTACTAAGCCATGAGGTTGTGGATACAGTCAGCCCTCCATATCCACACGTTTCACATCCACAGATTCAATCAACTTCAGATCGAAAATATTTGAAAAAAATTCTGGAAAGTTCCAAAAGGCAAAACTTGGATTTGCCTCATGTTGGCAATTATTTACATAGTATTTACACTGTTTTAGGTATAATAAGTAATCTAAAAATAAAGTATACAGGAGGACATGTTTAGGTTACATGCAAATACTACATCATTTTATATAAGGGACTTGAGCATCTGTGGATTTTGGTATGAGGGGGGTCCTGGAACCAATCCCCTGTGGATACCAAGGGGCAACTGTATTTGTGGGAATCAATTGATGAAAAATGGAATATCATATATGATATAAATGATCATTAAGAGCTTGTATATACAGAACAAATTACACTAGAAAACAAAAGTCTGAGAGGTATTTAAGGACTCTTTCTTGATTTTTTAATTTCTAATCACACTTGCTGAGTTCTCCCCCTCAATTAAAAATTAATACAGGTTCATTATGTAAAATTGGGGAATGTAAAAAATGATAATGAAGAAAACTAAATCACCTCAAATCCTAGCTCCTAGTTATAAACATAGTTAACATTTAGTGTAAATCTTTTCCATTTTCTTCTATTCCTATCATATAGTTTATTTTCCACAGAATATACAATGTTTAGTTTCTTTTCTGATCACAGAAGCAATGTATACTGAATTTAGAAAACAGAAGAGCACAAAGGAAAAACACATCACCATAATCCTTTCACTCATAGGGACTATATTTTATTTGTACTCATCCTAGCAGCTAATACAGTACCATGTATTAATCAGACTGTAACGTCTGCTTAATATGTGCTCCATTAATAGATCATTTGCCCATGCTATATTTAGACAACATATTCTAAAACTTATTCAATATTATAACCATGGCTTGAAGGGAAGAAAGGAAGCCAGCCCATTTATATCAGAAAAATGATTCTAAAGCTTATTCCTTGAACACCTTAGCTTTTTATTGCAGGGATTGACCTTTCTCAGCGAGACGTCCATTGCCCAAATTGTGTTTTGCCTGCCAAGGAATAAGGTCAGATTACTGCTCTACTTCTCACAATCTAAGTTCCATTCTCTGTTTGTATTTCAATGAAAAGAGTTCATGGTGCACCAGATCATTAAGGCTCTAAAATCTTTGCAACTCTTAACAGCAGCCCACCAGGGAAAGCCATTGTAGAACAAAAGTAGTTTTAGGATTAGGGAAGAAAGCCTTGTTTGCAGTGCGATTGCTGCTGTGTGCACTACCTCCAGTGATGTGGCATGAGTGGATTTGGATATAAATCTAAGGCTTTGCAGACTAAGCGCCCTCATCAAATAGTGTTTATTGGGGGTTATGGTTGAGGTGCTGTTTTCCTTAGGAACCAGATGCAGCAGGAAATTTGATTGAGAGTAGAAATTTTAATGCAAATACAGAAAGTAACCTTTCATGCAATGTCTTCTTAACCTCATAGCCTTAAAACCATATACTTAGTGTTTGGAGCAGAAGAAATTTATATACAGAGAGAAGTTTTCAGTTTGATTTAATTCCTCAGTTATGATCCATTTCTTCCCACAAATTTTTTTTCTTCCCTCGAATTTTTGAAAATCCATATTAAAGGTGTGCGACGATTAATGTGATTTCCAATTTCTTCTTCTCTTTATCTACCTACAGACAAATCAGGCCAAACCAGGAAGAAGTTACAAATGAGAAATTAAGTAAAAAAAACCCCACAAGTAGCTACTATTTACTATATTTATAACACACACGAAAAAAAAAACCCACAAGTAGCTACTATTTACTATATTTATAACCGACTAATAAATCTCTTGAAGTGGAAGCTGAAAACTATAAAGGTCTGGGTTGCAATGAAGTTCAGTCTCAGAATGTAGTGAAGATGAGAAGCTTTGGACATGGGACAAACTTCTCTCTAGGAAACTGTTCTCTGAGATGCAGCAGAGGAGGCAGAAATGGGCTTGAAACCAGAGGTTTCTAAGGGAAGATGAGGAGCTAAGAGCAGACTGAGTGGAAATGGTGGGGACAGACCCCTAAAGAAGCTTTCTGTGGGAGCAGCCTATAGAGTAAATGCAGATGGCAAATGATCTTTGATCATCTTCCAGTCATACTGTTGATTGTGCAAAGAAGATAAAATATCTAATGCTTACTTTAGGGAAACACAGAATTCCGCACAAATTCTCCAGGCCCAAATACATAATCTACAAAAATTAGAAAGAAATGAAGTTTGAGGAAGCAAACTTGACCTCTTCTTTATTTTAGCTGTCTGAGTTTAATTATAATGTATATATGGCAATTATCTAGACCTGGTGGTTTAGAAATCTAACAATCGGAAAGTATGATACATTTGGAAGTCTGTAGGAAAGCTCTGATTAGTTGAAGACACAAACTGCAAAATCCTTTTTTAGCTGCTAAATTCAAACTAGACTTAATTGTCTCCACTGGATTTATCTTAACTCTGCAAATTGGTAATCTTTCTTTCTGAAAGAAAACAGTATAACAATAAAAACTGAAAGGGGACTGCCTTCATATTCCATTGCAATAAGTTGAAAAGCTTGAGGTTGGTAAGGTGCAAAACATGCTTATTGATGTTAAAATATGAGGGAATGTTGAACAGAGGAAAGAGATGAAGAAAAGCAATTATTTCATTAAAAAGTGAGAAATTAATTTAAAATTAAGTTTGTTCCTGCCTTGGATTCACTGGCAAATATTTTTAAATGCAGACTTACTCTATTTCCCAGCAGTCTTGTAACTGTATGTTCCGTATGTTCCATATATTCTACTGAGCTTGAGAGTAGTGATTAACTTTAGATTTGGATTCTACCCCTTTTCTAATACGTGTTCTATTTATACTTAGCATTTATGTATGTATTGCTTTGCATATATAACATTCACTCGTGTACTGGTGGTACATGACATATACAATCAGAAGGTTAAATTAAATGGAAAGTAACCAGCATCACCAACCCACCACACCCGCCAAAAAAAAATTGCATGGTAAATGGTCTACTTTTTAAGGCCTAAGAAGTATACTATGTTTTAGAGAGTATTTTCAAATGAAGTTAGAGATGGAGAAATTTCTTATGGTTATATCGCTTCAATTTATTGAAAATATCTCCCTGGTTAGAGTATAAGTTTAATTGAGGGGAAGGGATCACTTACAATGTATGTACCTGCGTCTATATGTTGTTGTATGTAGTCTTCCTTGGAATGCCTATCCTTTCTCCGCTCAGCCAGCCTGAATACTGGCACATGGTAAACACTCAGATTATGGCTCCAAAGAAATGTTGGCAATTCTTCAAAGACTGTCCTTTGTCCTACTAACTCTACAAAATGTTTCCTGGCTTCCTACAGTCCACAGTGACCTCTCCTTTTTCTGAACTCTTTGTAGTGCTTAAAATGTATGCAAATTTTTATCATTTGATGTTTTTCAAAAATGGTCTCATATTTTCTTTATTCATATATATCTTGTCTCCCTGACTAGTTTATATGCCACTTGAGGGTAGATATTATGTCTTGTGTTTCTCTGTATCATCATTGCACATAGCTCAGTGCCTTGCACATGAAAGCATAATAGTTATGACAGTTAAATATATTCACTTAAGTGATTGCTTAATTATATTGCTCTGGTATAACCCATGGAGTTTGGTATTTAGAAAATATTGATACTTGAATGCTTGTTTTACTTTAAACTTAGTGGGCAGAGGGAATTAAATTTTTTTAAAAATCTCATTTAATAAAAGGTTAGCCAAGCCAAAGGTTAGCCAGGTTCTTCATTTTAAAAAGATACTTGATAGTTATAGACAAATGCTTTAAGGAAATGCTATGGTTGTTTTTGTATCTGAACACATTATCTAATATTGAAGCTCTGCAGTAAAAGTTTTGAAATAATCATATACTTTTTTTCCCTCCTAAGTTCTTCAAAGCAGAATAGTTTTTGCCTTTCATATGAAGAAAATAACATAAAATTTAGTTTAAAAAAGTCTGGTACTTTTTTGATAGCTACCCTGTAAATAGGGTTCAGTTTCATTTCAGAAGACTTGTTTATATAGCTTGAAACTGTGTTTCTCAGTTAGTGAGAAGGTCTTCTGAATAAACTTACATGTCTTAAGCATTTTAGACATGTGGATGCTAAATGTTTTTGCCAAATGCTGTGCTCGAATTTTCTTAACACTTCCTTTTTACATAGTGACCAGCGTTGGCTTTGGATAGGTTTGAATAAAAGGAGCCCTGACTTACAAGGATCCTGGCAATGGAGTGATCATACACCAGTAAGTTTAATCTTTCTCGTTTAGGATAATATGGAAGGAGTATTTATTTCAATAACAAGAAAGTTGATTGTTAATTAATATAGCCATACAACCATTAAATTATGTAGATGTATCTTTTTTGAAATGGAAATAGATTCATATATATGAAGTGGGGAAAAATAAGTTACTAATCTCACTTTTATTAAAAAAATAACCATACACATAGTCTCTCTACATATAATCCAAAAAAAATAAAAATATAGATATATAAATATAGCGGTCATTTTGGGGTAGTAAAAGTGATTTTTTTCTTTTTCTTTGTTTTTTTTTCCTTTTTTTTCATAATGAGCAGCTTTTATTTTTATTATTTAAAAATATGAGTTATATAAAAAAGAAAGAATTTTAATTGGAGGAAACAATTCAGGAGAACCTTAAAAAGTCCTTAAATATTATTTCAAATGTTTACATTATTCTAAGGAGAGGTTTTAGGTAACACTTAGAGGAGCAAATTATTCTCAGGTATTAAATATTTGCTCCACATTACCGTTGTGTCAAGTCATTGTATATTCTTTCAAAATGTAAAATTCCTTGACTTCATTTTCATATTGGAGCATATCCAAGAATAGTCAATCGAATAACTAACATTTCAACACATGCATTTAAAAAAAGTATTTTGCAAGCTCCTGATTCTTTATGACTCCAACTGTGAACTTAATACATGATTAACCTCCACTTCTGAAACTGTAGCCTCCTTTGTTTGGAAACTGAAGACCTCATGGCATTTTATAAGTCCTCGCGTGATTTAGCATCCTGACATAAAAAAGAAATGAAAAAGTTTTCCTCCCTTGGCATATGAACACACTTGAGTTATTAAAGCTGCCTAAATTACATCTAAATTGCAAATATTTATACATCAGTCTTAAATTCTCAAGCCTCTCTTGTCTTTTAAGGTGTCTACTATCATCACGGCAAATGAGTTTCAGCAGGATTATGATATCAGAGACTGTGCTGCTGTCAAGGTCAGTACAATGCTGGAAAATCTGCATATTTAAAAAATAAATCTGGCAGTATGTGCAGTCAGGCAACAGATCCATGAAGTGCCTTTTGTGCATGGAACATGATATTAGGTGCAATGGGAGGTTAGAAGTACACCCATGGCCCAGCCCTCAAGCAACTTAACTGACACTTAATTTGAGAAGATAAAATTCATATTCAAGAAAGACGACTCTTGTTACTATGCAGTAATAAGCTCCAAATGAGTAGGCTGAGGAGGGCTAATGAAACTCAGAAGAGGAAGTGATTTCTATTGCCTATTTCCAGAAAGAGGTGGGACCTCAACTGGACCTTTAAGGATAGATAGAGTTTGTACAGGTAGGATAGGGTAAGGCATAAAAGAAAGTGGGGGTGGAAGGGAGAGGCTTAGGCAGTGAGGGGAGCAATGCAGATCAAGAAGTTTTAGTTGGTGCTGTGGTTGAAAACAAAGGTGGGAAGTTAGACTGATGCCAGGTTAAGGAGTTTGTGCATTTTTTTGGTAGGCAACAGAACATGATTAACGGTTTTTGACAAGAACTAAGGAGGGCGTGAGAAGATTCATCTTGAGACAGATTTCAAGATGCAAAAGATAGGACCAGAAGACATGGAAGACCAGTTAGGCCTCTTCCTTTGCAGACTTCATTTGTTTATTCGTTCCATAAGTAGTACGTCCAAGCAGTCTGTGATGCTCTGGGGGGTCAACAATGACAAGATATAAAACAGTCGTTGTCTTCACAGAACTTACAATCTCGTAGGAGGTAAAGACAAGTAAAAGAGCAATTACAAGGGCTATGACAGACAAAGTGTAAGTTTTATGCAAGAACAAGAGTGTTATAGGAGAGTAACAATGACGGTGATGATGGTTACGATACAGCAGCTAACACTTGTTGACTCATGAGCCAGGCACAGTCATATCACATATATTATCTCACTTAATACTTAAGCAACCTTGTCAGGTAGGTACTGTTACCATATCCATCTCACGGGGAAGAAATGTGAGCTCTGAGTAACTTACATGATTACAGAACTGAAATTTAAACCTAGGTGTATGGGTCTACTATGCTATGTATGGCATTTATAGAAACAGTCAGAAGGGGTATTTGTTTATGGAGAAAATAGTAGTACATTTTAGTTTAACTGATGTTTTGAATCCAAGCTTGCAGTAAGAAATATGCTGTAGTAAGTTAGAATAAAGAAACTGGAGTTGAAGGAAAATGTTCATTAAAAAAAGAGTTCTCTAGTGGCCTAGTGGTTAGGATTCCGGGCTTTTACTGCCAGGGCCCAGGTTCAGTCCCTGGTCAGGGAACTGAGATCGCACAGGCCACACAGCACGGCCAAAAAAAGAAAAAAACAATCGCAAAGGGCCAAGAAGTGGATTTGGGGTGATTACCAACATTTTATAAAATGTAAAAGGATGAGGAGGGAGGAGACATCTAGAAACTATCTTTGCTATGTAAGCCCAAGAAAGAGATTCAGGAAGATGATTGACCAGAAATGTTGCACGAAGGTTGAGACCAAGTACTGAGAAGGCCATTGGAAAGCATTATTTCAAAGTAACTGTTTTAGTAAAACACTCTGTAGTATCATGCTGTTTTTATAGAATTCCCAGTTTAACACATGAAAGAATGAAAACTTAATAGAAGTTTGTGAAGTTTCCAGAACACTGATGCAATAAACTACATTCTATGTAAGTTGTGTCCCTATGTGTGAAAAGATTGGAAGAACCTACCAAAAAACTAAACAGAAGAGACACTGATCAGTAACAAGGCCAGCTAGGGCAGTGTCTGGAAGGAGAATCTTACCTCACCTGCCACCTTCTAACCCTCCAAAATGTTGCCCTTAAGAGATAGCAGTCCAAAAACTGATGGATGCTCCTACCAGGTCCTGTCCTCCCCTTTCCTTTCCCTGTTGCTTGCTGCCTGGAATTTGTAGAGAGCCATCTTAGACCACACAGAGGAGGGCAATATCCCAGAAACACAAAGCAACGCCAAAGGTGGAACTTGGGCCCCGGATGCCAGACTTTTATGTCACTTTTCACAAGTCTGCTATGATCACAGGCTGATGTTTGGAAACCAGTGAACCAAATACTCTTTTCTAGCTTGATCTTCCCAAAATTTAAAGTTGCAAGATTCTACAATTTCATATCAACAAAAAACAGAAAAAAAAACAGTAATTTGGATTTTGGACATAAACATGACCCTATGCTATATTTTCTTTATCAGTCCCTTTGAAGGCTCTTGCTTAGACTGTTACTGCTTAAACACTGCATTCTTTCATGTGTTCATTCATAAACATATATCCTAGGTGCTAGAGCGAAAGCAGAGTTAAAGACCATAGGGCTTACAGTTTAGTGTTGTATAAGGGCTGCATCAACTTGAAAATATTCTACAATCCTCTTCCTCCTTTAGGTCATTAATAGGCCATGGCGAAGAAGGTGGTATTTCTATGATGACAGAGAATTTATCTATTTAAGGCCTTTTGCTTGTGATACAAAACTTGAATGGATGTGCCAGATTCCAAAAGGTAAATGTAGTTATTCCTTTTCACAGTCTTCTCATGTGAACTTGTGAATGCTGAGCCAAAGTACCTAAGAGGGCATTTTAGTCTATAATTATAATTTTAAAAGCCTTTGACACTATAGTTAATATGTTAAGCTCCATCCTGCCTGACTCCTACCCCTAGTAAAATGCTGCCTTATTGAAATTAGATACTACCTTCCTCTTTTGTCATGAAAGAATTTGTATAGGAGATAAAATTTAAGGCTAATTTAGGGAGATTAGGTCTTGGAATGAAGGATTATTTCAAGTGAAAGGAGAGACGAAGTAGAGGGAATCATTTTAATTTTTATTTTGTTGCAAAATGAAGGACAAAATGAAGACAGACTTGGGAAGAATGAAGCAAAAGTCAGGAAATCAAATTTGGGCAGGTCCCAGATCTAAATTTTACAATTTAGAAACAGTTTTCAGTGAGCTCAAAATTACTAATAGTTTATCTCATTCAAATTCAGGAAACCAGTTAGCTTGATAGTAGAGCCTTTGGTGACAAAAAAGAGAGAAAGGATAATAAATAGATATCCTTTTACTTCACTTTTTAGTAGGAAAATGTCAAGGATATATTACAGAAAATGTTAAGAAGATTTTAACTCCCAAATTATTTTTAAGCAGATATTAGATATGTTAAATTAATTAATATAATGGTAAATGCACAGAAAGTTCCTAAATGAATTTCTGAACTGACTGTAAACAGATCATTGAAACTAAAGGGAATTCCTCTTATAAGTTCTCAAAAACCCAAAGATTATCTCATGGAACTGCCCATTAGAAGATTGTTCTTCTTTCCTAAAAAAGGCCACCATCTTGCCTTTAAAAGAGCTTCAGATGCAACATCCAGTGCAGTAACTGGCAAGTCTCTTTCACAGGGCAAACTGGGGGGTCATTAATAGAAGGGGAATTGTGTGTGTGTGTGTGTGTGTGTGTGTGTTGATGGGGTTTTTCTTTTGTGTGTGTGTGTGGAATTTATTTATTTTTATTTATTTAAATTTGTTTATTTATTTGTTTGTTTGTTTGTTTTTGGCTGCGTTGGGTCTCCGTTGCTGCATGCGGGCTTTCTCTAGTTGCAGTGAGCGGGGGCTGTTCTTCATTGCAGTGTGTGGGCTTCTCACTGCGGTGGCTTCTCTTGTTGTGGAGCACGGGCTCTAGGTGCGCGGGCTTCAGTAGTTGTCGCGGGCTCAGTAGTTGTGGCTCGTGGGCTCTAGGGCACAGGCTCAGTAGTTGTGGCGCATGGGCTTAGTTGCTCCGCAGCATGTGGGATCTTCCCAGACCAGGGCTTGAACCCGTGTCCCCTGCATTGGCAGGCGGATTGTGAACCACTGCGCCACCAGGGAAGTCCCTGATGGGGGTTTTCTAAAGGAGAAATTATACCTGAGTTAGTCCTGATTATTGATTAAACCGGAAAGAAGGAAAAAGGAAAACCAGTTTGGATACCTTTCAAACAAGTGGCAAAGTAACTAATATATTATTAACTTGGACAATATCTCTGGCTTGAAGCATTAGTTGTGACACTCCTATTGTTCTTTGGTATTTGGCATGCCACAGAGAGTGTCACTGCTCCCTCCAAAGTATGCTCTCACTGGTAGCTGTTCCCCTGCCTCATGTCTGAGTACAGAGGCAGACCCTAGAGTATACGCCAGGAAAACCTTAGAAATGACAAACCAGTAACCACAGGAAATATTATGAAGAACATATGGTTTTCTTTTTTCTTTTGAATGTATTTGTTATTTTAAACAAAAGAGAAGGGAATTAACTAGCTTAGCAAACATAAATCAGGTAACCAAATAAATAAATCTTTTAAATAATTGCACCCCTGCTCTCTCCAATGCAGAAACAAAATTAAAAACTAAAGAACTTCCTGTCTCAGCCTATTTGCAGTCATTTGAAGCAATCAGTGATGGTTTGATCCAGGGTTTAAATGTTATATTAACTCCCCTTTGACAGTCCCTAAATTTCTGAGTTACAATGTGTCACATTCACTGGTTGGATATTTTCTTGGCTACTAGAACAGCCAAAGCCTGCTCAACTGGACACTTCTGTATTAATCTGTGTTTTCTGGTTTTCTTAAAGCAGTTTACCTCTTCAGTAGCCCAAATCACCAAACCTTTTCTCTAGCTCTTGCCCTTTTTATTACCTCATACAGCTGGTTCTAATTAGTCCCCTCCTCTCTAAAAGAGATATTTTGACAACCTAATTTTTTTAAATTATCATAATCACTATGGATATATATACTTTTTAAATATTCTTTTTTAGTTGCGAAAACAGTAGCAAAAATAAGGTTCATAAAAGTGTTTTTAGGAAAATGACGTATAAACACAACCTTTTTATATTGTGTTTCTTGATACCTTGTACACACATACATGTTTGTAATCCTGTGTAAAAAGACACCTTTTATTTTGCTTTTCTCACTAATTTAAAGAAATTTAAAGGTTAGGCATAGCTTTCCCCCAACATACAAATGAACAGAATTCTTTGACAAGATTACAAACAAGAAACTATGTCTCTTTTTTTAACTGATTTGCAGCACTGTTAATGGAAATTATCCAACATACAGAGGACTGAGTTAGAGAGATAAACCACAGATACTGGATATATAGGCAGTCCTCGGAGTAGGGTCTTCTCGTGCATTGGCCCTGATACAATAGCAAAATTAAGAACAGCTATTTTACCCTGTAATTTCTAAAATTCCTCAAATTATGTCTTTGGCTTGAAACCAGTGTGACCTATGACCAGAATAAAAAGGGAGAGGAAAGCAGCTAGCATCCTGAGAGGAACTGTTCTGTGCCTGGCCCTGTGCGGGGTGCTTGCATAGGGGTGATCTTACATGATCTTCACACTGTCTTTGTGAGTTAGGTAGGAGAGTTTCATTTTTATAGAATAGAAAGTTGGGCCTCAGGGAGTTAAACAACTGATCCCAAGTAGCACAGCAGCAAAGAGTCTGAGGGCATTTAGACACTGACTCACCCAGCTTCAAAGACCATAATTCTTTGTACGGTACCATATTTCCCGCTGGGTGAATTTTATTATTTTCTTCCCAGTTTTGTCTCTCATTTTCTCAAAAGTTTCAGTACTGGATCACTGAATATTTTTTTCCAAGGATATCTTGGGAGGCAATAAACTCTACCAACCTAGGTGTATTCAAATTGCATTTAGATGGAGACGTGGTTCCTGAATAACCCCATCCTACAGTGATGATTATCTTGGTGCATATTCCTTAGTGCTTCTATGTAATGTATACAGTGTATTCATTTACTTATTTGTACTTTCTAATTATTATCTATATTTTATCCATCTAGTCTTCCTTTGTGACTTCCGTGATATAAGGTAGAGAACTGCTAGTAATGCTGTATTAATATGTAACAAATCTGCCTTTTTGGTTGCCACAAAAACAGCTTTAGTGTGGGCCCCACAAAATTCAATGTTATGAAGTGATCATAACATGAAAGGAGATGATTTGGCCAGAAATGGACAAATCTCAGCCATACTGCAAGTCCTCTTGAGTTAGACTAAAGGCACTTATTAGTACGCCATGGTCTGTAATTGGATACTAAACTTAAGCCATTTGCTTTCTTATACAGGTCGTACTCCAAAAATACCAGACTGGTACAATCCAGGTGAGTTAAGAAAACTAAAATTTATCCAAAGCTGCTTTTACCTTTTCAGTGACGTATTTAGTTAATTATTTAAGCCCAGGCCTAAGTGCCAGCTTCTTCTCTATCATGTCTTCAAATGAGATGAAGTGTCTCCATGCAGGGAAGGTGATTAGCTGGTGTGGGATGAGACTCTGAGGCTGGATTTATCCTTCTCTGTGAGTACAGGAGGGTAGCAGAGTCACTCACTGGCTCAGGAATCCTTGGATCCCTCCAGGCAGCACTGCCCTGGCCAAAGAGAGCCAGTAATCTAAATGGATTATTATTTATAAATAGTTTTGAACAATAATCCATGCTGAGAGGGTGCAGTTTGGTTTATGCAGTCATAATTCTGCTATTTTTCTTCTTCTTTAGAGCGTGCTGGAATTCATGGACCTCCAGTTGTAATAGAAGGGAGTGAATATTGGTTTGTTGCTGATCCCCGTTTAAACTATGAAGAAGCCGTCCTGTATTGTGCTAGCAATCACAGCTCTCTGGCTAGTTTAACATCTTTTGCAGGACTAAGAGCCATCAAAAACAAAATAGCAAATGTAATTTAAAAGAACATATTTTTTAATATTTTCTTATTTTTACATTTATTCTGTTAAAAAAATTTCAAAACTCTACAAAAGCTAAATGTTCCTCTCAAGTAAAATTTGCCTAACAACATATAAGTTCATCACTTCATGTTAGAAAAGTTAAAAAGAATTGCTTAATGTTTTAAAATATTCAAGATTAATTATTAATGTCAGTTGATAAGATGAGCTTCAATAGATAATATAAATTAGTCTAATTCCTTGTCACATTTTTTACTAAAAGTTAACTTTGTAGTTAACTTGAGATTCTGTTTCTAATAATAACTAACTTTGCAAAATAGTTTTTTGGAGGAAAAATAATTTGTATATTTTTAAATTTATAACTACTAGCAACAGGATACTATATGTCCAATTAATATATGCCCATAATTACAGTGACCATATTTTCTGTATGCAAAATACAGCCTGTGAATATAAAAAGAGTTTCTAAACTACTTTTTTTGATGAAAGGACCTGGTTTATGTAATTTAGAGACCAAAGTAATGAATATCTGGAAATTATAGTGGTTTGTGGTTATGATGGGCCAGGGTATTTAAATCAAAACTCTTCTAGAAAAGTCAGCACATATAAGGATGGGTGTTTAGTTGTTTCTTGTTTTGTTTTGTTTTTGTGGGTTTTTTTTTCAGATATCTGGCGATGAGGAGAAATGGTGGGTGAGAACTACTGACCAGCTAATAGAACATCGTTTTATGCAGTATGTGACATCCTTGATGGTGCCTTTGTAAAGTAATCATTTAAAAGAAGCAGTCCCAAATCCCCTTTTACTAAATGGAGTACTGTTTATAATTAGTTTTGAACATTAATCCATAAACTACCTAGACTAGAGAAACCAAATCCTTTAGCAAATGAGCATCAAGAAAAAGTAGTATAAAATAATGGCCTAACATTAAATTTAGAATTAAAATTACTTCAGTAAAAAACAGAATGGAACATGTAACTACATTATGAGCTGACACATCTCTCATTTTCTTTCAGCTCACGATATCCATGGCATCACTTTCCTATAACATTTGGAGAGGAATGCTTTTACCTCTCTGCCAAGACTTGGTTTAGCGGTAAGGTGAATTACAAATCCTTTAACGTTGATTATGTAATATGTGAACTTCAGGTTCAATTACTAGCTTAATCTTGCTTTCCTTTTGATTATATGTTTGGTAGCTTTGTCATATTCTGATTTATTGCTAATGACAATAGATCAAGTTCCAAATGCAAATAAAGGTGCTTTTCACTGTGAATATTTTGACTTCCTTTATCCTAAAGTAGTTACTTAGAAATAAACTTACCACTTTCATAACCAATAAGGATATAGACAAATTCACAAAGATGAACAGGCAGCAGTTCTAAAGTATAATTTAGGTCCCTTTCCCCCTCATTAGCCTTCTTCAACTCTCTATTTCCTGCCATCAGGAACCGTGGTAACTGTGTGTGTACCAAGTGTGTGCATTTTTATAGGCAGTATTGGTATGCTACAACTTACTGGTATGAGTAATAATAATAGAAGACAAAAATAGCTAGGGAAGAAAAGGAATATATTTTAACCATTTGGGAAAGATTGATTTAAAGAGACTTTCTTCACTACTGGATGGTTTTTAAAATGTGCTGAATGGAAAATTCTCACCACGGTAATCCTGCTTTTCATTTCTCAGACTTAAATAAACCAGCAGACTGTAGTACCAAGTTGCCCTTCGTCTGTGAAAAATACAATGTATCTTCATTAGAGAAATATAGTCCAGATTCTGCCGCTAAAATACAGTGCTCTGGGGATTGGATTACTTTTCAGAATAAGGTAAAAAGAGAATTGCTACGTTGTGCAAATGATGATTGCTTTCATGATGGTTATATGGCCTGTGGCAGAATGGCATCCCACCAAGTAACTTCACTAAGATAGACTCTGCGTATTTCAGTGTCTCACCTGATTCTCTACATTTTCAGAAACCAAGTTAACTCTCAAGTTAATCACGCCTACAGGTCTTTCAGAGTACCGTGTTCCTATTCTGTTGCTACTGACACTTAAACTGCCAACGTTGATCTTTCAATGAATAGTAATACATTGACTCGTCAGGACTATCTCTTTGGCATGTAGGAAACTGGCTTAATTTCTGGCTGATAAATTTTCCCCCTTAAGGAAAACATCCAAACAGCATTTACCAATCAAATTAGACCAGCATTTCCCAAACTACTTTTTGGGAATATACACATATGCTAACAAAATGTTAATCATTGATGTTGCTTCCAGAGCGGGGTTTATGATTAAATAGCTTTGGGAAATGCCACATTCTATATTTGTTTCCTTGAGATGCACAATTCATATTCGTGTATGTATCTCTTAGGAAATGCATTTGGCTGCTGAAAAGAGAGATTACTATAGTATGCTAAAACATTTATTCTCTCAGATAAAAGAAGTTTGAAGATAAGCAGGCTGGGGTTGGTATGAAAGCTCTGTGGTCTTCAAAACCAGGCTTCCTTTGTCTTTCTGCTCTGCCATCCTTAACTTATGGCTTCCAAGCTCAAGTTCAGGGTGTTCTCTCTAGAGTCTTTTCTAGAAGCCACCCAATGACTTTATATTTCTCTGGCCATTCCAGTCTGTAAGGAGGCTGAAAAAAAAAACAACCCATTTTATAGCCTGTTTCAAGGAACACAATTTGGGACATGCTACTCCACACTAACATGATCATAATATCAAGAAGAAAAAGGAAGAGATGTGTCTGACAGCTGAAAGCATCTGTAGTAAAGTTAAAATATTAGGGGTATATTTTGACTTTTTAAAATTTGGACAATCTTTTTTCCCCCCAAAGTACTAGATTAATTTGCATAGTTGATGTAAATTTATGTTTTTTGTTTGTTTTTATTGAAGTATAGTTGACTGAAAATATCATGTTAGTTTCAGGTGTACAACATAGTGATCTGATATTTCTATAGATTACACACCATACAAAGTTATAAAATTACTGACTATATTCCCTTTGCTATGCATTACATCCCTGTGACTTATTTATCTTATAACTGTTAGTTTGTATCTCTTAATCCCCTTCACCCCATTAGAATATCCTGTCAAGAGACAGGGGGATGATTTCTTTAAAAATGTGGTTTTTTTAATATAAGGTAATGATGAAGAATACGTATTTGAAATCAAATGGAGCAGAGTCTAAATGCTGACCATACCATGCTATGGCTATTTCACTTATGGGTAAAGTTACTTAATGTCCTTGTGCCTCAGTTTTCCCATTTGTTGTGAGAATTAAATGAGATAACACTGTGCAAAGTGTTTTACCACAAGGAAGCACTCAATAAATGGGAGATTTTTTTAAAAAATAGCTCAAGGACAACTCTTCAGTTGCTTAAATTAAGTGTAGAGTTGCATTCTTGGGACTTCCCTGGTGGTCCAGTGGTAAAGAATCCACCTTACGATGCAGGTGACATGGGTTCACTCACTTGTCAGGGAACTAAGATCCCACATGCCACGGGGGCAGTTGAGCCCGCACGCCACAACTACTGAGCTCGCGTGCCTCAGCTAGAGCCCACGTGCCACAAACTACAGAGCCCACACGCCCTGGAGCCTGCGCGCCACAACTAGAGAGAGAAAACCCACACACCACAACTAGAGACAAGCCCGCATGCCACAGTGAAGAGCCTGCATGCTGCAACGGAGACCCGACGCAGCCAAAAATAAGAAATAAAATAAATAATAAATAAATCTTTCAAAAAAAGAAGAGTGTAGATCTGCATTCTTTTGGTACTACTTTGTAAGTTTCTATATCTCACAAACAGAAAATTAGCAGCCTTCTAAAAGATGAGGCATTTTCTTCCTATGTGAGCTTTCCCCTGTGTGGAATCTTATACTTCATATGTGTTCTTTGTTTACAGTGTTTTTTAAGGATCAAACCTAAGTCTCTCACATTTTCTGAAGCCAGTGATGCTTGTCATACCTATGGTGGAACCCTTCCTTCAGTGCTGAGCCAGAGAGAGCAAGGTAGCAGAATTGTTTCGTAAACATGCTTTATTCTGATCTGGAGGCCATGTCCATGTTGGGAGGCTGTGGGGAATTAACACATACAAAGAATCTTATTAAATTACTTTTTACAGAGTAGGTGAAAGATTATCCTGGTAGCTAGATAAGCAAGAGGTATTCATTGACATTTTTAGTATATCTTTAATTTGAACAAGTCAAATGCTTTTTTAAAAAAAAAAATCTTTCTGACAGATTTTATTACATCCTTGCTTCCGGATATGGAAGCTACTTTATGGATTGGTTTGCGCTGGACTGCCTATGAAAAGATAAACAAATGGATGGATAACAGAGAGCTGACATACAGTAACTTTCACCCATTATTGGTTGGTCGGAGGCTGAGAATACCAACAAATGTAAGATTTTTTTTTTTTAATCAATAAACTGTGTAGCTCTATGAAATACCTGAGTCTTCCACAAATTATTGGCTTAAGAACAAGGGCCTATTTTATCAGTCGATTTATATGAAACATCCAAAATAGGCAAATCTATAAAGATAGAAAGTAGATTACTGGTTGCCAGAGGCTAAGAGGCTAGAAGGATTGGTGGTGATGGCCTAAAGCATATGGGATTTCTTTCTGGGGTGGTGAAAATGTTCTAAAATTGATTAGGGGTGATGGTTGCACAACTTGGTGAATATACTAAAAATTATAGAATATATGCTTTAAATGAATGAATTATACCATCTATTAATTATATCAATAATGCTGTCTCAAGAAGAATGACAACAGAGCTTCCCCAGCCTTCACGTAGATGCCCTAGTTTTTCATAGTAGTATCAGATTCCATAGCACTTATTTCATAACCATGTAAAACCATCACTAGTGAGTTGCAAATAAAAGCTAATATAAATGCTTTACTTATCATCTTGGAATTTGGAGCTGTCAGCCTCAGTCTCCTGAGGTTAAAAAGTACAAAATCGGTGATTAGTGATCATTTTTCCCTAAGATCTAAATGTAAAGAAGCTATAGAAGGGAAGAAGGCATTATATTAACAGTAGTTACCCTGTACCATGATATTGCTGCCCACTGCTTCTGTCTTCCTTATTTACTGGATACAAACCACCTTTTGCACAAAAGGCAAAGATTAAGAGATTAACTTTAAAGTTGAATTCCAAAAGTACATCCTAGACATCAACTGATATTCCTGATGCAATGGAACTTTGCTCAAGGTTGACATTGGTGGCAAAGGGAACTGTGAAACGTGTAATTATGTACAAAGTAAATATCAAAATAATGCTTGGTTATTGTAGAACATTTGGAAGTTATAGAAGAGTAAACAAAATAAAGAAAAATGTCAACCCTTATCCTGCTTATACTTAGGCTGGTAGCTTTTAAACTTTTAACTCATGACCCATAGTAAGAAATAAATTTAAATTACCATTCAGCACATAGATATAAATATAATATTGAATTGCAACAGAAGTTTCAGGAAATAATACTTACCCTTAGAGCTTATATTTCTTTCTTTTCTATTCTACTCTAGTCTGATCTAGTCTAGTCTAGTCAACCTATTCTCTGTGTTCTATCCTATTCTAGTTCTTTATCACAAATAAGAATCAAGATCCACTGAACTGATTTCATGACCTACTAAATAGGTCTCAAACCATATTTGAATCCTGATCTAGGAAATCACAATGAATATTTCAGCATTTTTCTTCTAGGGCTTTTCTATACATTGTCTTCTTGACATAGATAAGATCATAGTATATATACTATTGTATCTACTTTTCTCACTTAGTATTATATCATAAGTAGTTTCTTATGCCATTAAAAGATGTGCTTGATAAGCATTTTGATGGTTGCACAATATTTCTTGATAGATATACCATCATTTACCTAAACAATGCTGGGTATTTTGGCTGTTTCCAGTTTTGCATAATCCTAAATAGTGCTGCAATTAACATCTTCATGCATAATCTTTGCTATATATTTCAGGTTACCTCCCTAAGATAGATTTAGGAAGTGATATAGCCAGATCAAAAAATATAAGTAGTTGTAGAACTCTGGTTACCAAATTGGTTTCCAGAAAGGTTTATGAGTTTACATTTTTGTCAGCAATATATTGTGATTACTTTTCTATTCATACCAGTGTATTAATAATTTCCAACATTTATTGAGCAGCTAATATGTGTCAGACACTCTGCTAATGCATCACATGCATTATTTCATTTAATATGCACAATAGATGTGAAACAGTCTGTACTCCTCTCCTATCTTAGAAATGTGGAGACAAACAGAGAGAGTCATGTAACTTGCCAGAAATCATGCAGGGTCTGCGTGCAGAGTCGGCATTTAAATCCAAGTCTGCAGAGCCAGCATTCTTAGCTTCTCTACTGCACTGCCTCTACTACAAAGCTCTAAGGAGAATTATCTTTTAAAAATTCTTGCTAATTTGGTAGTTTAAATGATATCATATTTTCATTTATATTGCTCTGATTTCTAATGAAAACATATAAATTCAGTAATAATTTGAATTTCATCCAATGTGAATTTCTTATTCTTTGACAGTTTATCAAGGCCTTCATGTATTTCTTATTGATTTTATGACTATGTAAATATTCAGTGTGCTAACCCTGTGTTTCTTGCATTTATTGCAGATATTTTCACAGGTTTTTTTTTTCTTTAGGTCTAATACCAAAAATATTACAGAAATAAGTTTTGATTTTTTTGGTATGTGTTCAACTCCATTTCTTTTTTTCCCTCCATTGCTTTTAGGTTAGAAAGTCCCTCATGTAAATGTTAGTTAAATGTATGCCTTTATTTTCTTCATTTTGTTTTATAGCTTGCTTTTTTGTTCTGACAGTATGATACATCCATGGTATATGGCATATGTTGTCAATGGTTACTTAATCCTTTTCCCTAATCCTGGCCAATTGTCTAGCATCATTTGTTGCATATACTTCCATCTGTTAATATCAATATAGAATGCCTTTTTTATCATATGTGAAGTGTGCATGTGTATGTATCTGTGTGTGAGACATATTCTTGTATAGCTCCCACACTGGTCTAAATACTATAATGTTGCCATATTTCAAAAAATATAATAGGATTAGTTATCCTTTATTATATGCCTTTTAAAAATATTTTTAGCTGATTTTGTCTATTCTTCAAGACAAACTAGAATTATTTAGTTAATTTCCAATCTAAACAATTAAATAGAAAACTTCTGGTGAGAATTTGACAACATTTTAGGAAGAATTGACATCTTTTTATTAATTTTCCCTCAAGAATATGGTGTAACATATCTCTCCATTGATTCAAGTCTTCCTTTTAAATTCCTCAGTGAAGTTTTTAGAGAAATTCTCTTTCTTTTTGCCATTGAGAATGGCAGCTTTTTAAAACTGTCTTACTGATATGTAGGAAATCTATTATTTGAGTATTTTTGTATATTTATTTCATAGGCATCCATCTTACTAAAAGCTCTTATTATTTCTCAGAGTTTTTCACTAGATTTTCTTGGGTTTTCTAATTAGATAATCATAATTTGCAAATAACTGTTCATGCTTCACTACATGTGTAGGACTTCCAGAACCATGGTAAATACCAGGAGTAATAAATAACATCCTAGACTTGATCTAGACTTTAATGGGAATATCTGCAGTCTTTCATTATTATATTTGATGTGGACTTTTTGTTTAAGATATATCATTTATTTAGAATTTTTATTCTGGAATAAGTAGTGGATTTTCTAAAACTTGTTTTCACCATCTATTGAAAGTGTCATACAGTTTTTCCCATTAGGCCTATGGATATGTAGTAAAATCCATTAATAGATGTTATATTAAACCATTTTTATCTCCTTATCATAAAATCTAGTTGCTGAGAGTGGGTTATTTTTACTACTGAATTAGATTTGTTAGAATTTTATTTGGGAATGTTTTCATCTCTGTTCATAGAGTTAATTTTTTTTATGCTTTTTTTTTTTTCTGATCATGTCAGCTTCATAGGATGAACTGGGTAGTTTTCTGCCTTTGTGTTTTGAAATTAAGACTCAGTCTGGGGAATTATCTTTCCCTGAAAGTTTGAAGGAACTGTATACAAAACTATGTGATATTAGAACCCTGTTCAGAGATCATTGTTTAATACTAAAGGGATTTGGTGTAGTAGGTGAGGGCTAAACTCTAAAGTCAGATTGAGTTTGAATTCCATTCAGCCATTTCATATGCCTTAGGAAGTTCACTTAACTTTTCTTAAGTCTCATTTTTTCATCTGTAAGTTCTTTTTTTTTTAATTAATTAATTAATTTATTTATTTAACATCTTTATTGGAATATAATTGCTTTACAATGGTGTGTTAGTTTCTGCTTTATAACAAAGTGAATCAGTTATACATATACATATGTCCCCATATCTCTTCCCTCTTGCATCTCCCTCCCTCCCACTCTCCCTATCCCTCCCCCCTAGGTGGTCACAAAGCACTGAGCTGGTCTCCCTGTGCTACCTGTGCTATGCGGCTGCTTCCCACTAGCTATCTATTTTACATGTGGTAGTGTATATATGTCCATGCCACTCTCTCACTTTGTCCCAGCTTACCCTTCCCCCTCTCCGTATCCTCAAGTCCATTCTCTAGTAGGTCTGCGTCTTTATTCCCCTCTTGCCCCTAGGTTCTTCATGACCATTTTTTTTTTTTTTTTTAGATTCCATATATATGTGTTAGCATAAGGTATTTGTTTTTCTCTTTCTGACTTACTTCACTCTGTATGACAGACTCTAGGTCCATACAAATAACTCAGTTAAGTTCTGATGCTGTTGTTCCTACAACACAATGTGAGGATTGCGTAAAATATTTCATTTAAAGCTTTTAAGCACAGTACCTGACATATAGTTTTAAAAATGAGCATTATTATTAATTTTCAATTTCCTCTAAAGTTACTGGTACATTTTAGTGTTTCTACTTTTCCTTATAACAGTTATGCTAATTTGTATTTTTCAAGGAAGTTGTCTATTTCATGTAGATATTCAAATGTATTAGAATAAAGTCCTGTCTGCTATTATCTTTTAAAATCGCCATGTCTTATTTTAATCGTTTTTACTTTTTCTTATTTAGATTTTTACAAAAACTAGTGTATGTTACTAGTTTTTTCCTCCCCTTTCTCCACCACCTACTCCTATTGCTTGAGATACAAATACTACTACATTTTTCTATCCTGTTTTTCTTGGAGTTATATTTTTGCTGATTTTCTAATCTCATACTGAATTCTTAGTTCATCTTTCCTTTAAAAATCAGAATGCATTTAATAATACATGTTTGCCTTCACATAAAGTTTTACTCATATCTCTTGTAATATTTGTCATATTAGTCTTTCCTATAATTTTTTCATTTTTGTTTTAATGTTTATTGAATAGCATGTGAGTATGTAGTTTTTAAAAAAATTTTGTAGCTCCTGGGATAAGCTTACTTTTCTTATCTTTCTGAGATGATATGTTTCAAACATACAGAAAAGTATAGGGACAATATACTTTGAATAAATTTCCATGTCTAATGTTATTGATTTGTGGTCAGAGAATGAAATCTAGATAGATACTTTTATTTATGGATATTTTATAGTGACAAGTATAGGATCAAAGCTTTAAGGTGAGTTCTCTATTGTGTGGTACACCATTTGTCATTATAAAAAGTTTATAAACATCTAATAAGTTGAATTAACAGTCATTACTTTTTTGCTTACTTGCAATGTCAAGAAGGAGAGCAGAGTGTTAAATATTATTATAATTGTGTATTTGTCTTCTAACAGTTTTTCTTTATCTATTTTGAAGATGTATTCATCAATATTGCCACTATTTTGTTCTATAATTTCTAAAGTTAATTGCCCTTTCCCATGTTTTGAAAGTTTATCAGGATTTTCTTAGTGATTTCATGGTCAGCTCCTCATTGGATTTTTTTACAGGAAGAAAAATCCAATTTGGAATATAAAGTTCCCTTGCTGGGATCTTCAGACTGTTAGTTTCATGATTGCTTGTACATATTTGCCTTTCTGTTTAGATTTTTGATGAAGAGCTGTCCTACCACTGTGCTCTAATGCTCAACTTCCAAAAGTCACCTTTTACTGGGACGTGGAATTTTACTTCCTGCAGTGAACACCATACTCTGTCTCTCTGTCAGAAATATTCAGGTATAGATTATTATTTAGATAACTATTGTACTTTATGCTGTTAGATATGTACAGTACTTTTTCACAAAAAAATCTTATAAATTAATTAATATTAATTTGTAATCATACAGCTTCCTTAAAATTTTAGCATGACTAAATGCATACTGGCTCAGTGAGGCAAATTAGCTCAAATAGAATGTGATTTTTTTTCAAGATCATTGCCATAATTAAATATCAAAATTAAATATCCAATGGAATTTGTTAATCGGTGTTGTCTAATGACAGTAAATTATGGTTGCATTTTGTTCTCCTTTCTACTCTGGAATTTTTCAGATTTTACTGTCATGAGGAAAGGAGGAGAAAAAAAATGTTTTTAACTGAGTTCGGTATAAACAATCACGGTTAAATTTAGCACTCAAAAAAAAAAAAGGATGTGAAGCATAAATGGATCACTGTCTATGCCCTCCTATAATCCAAATAAAAGTAAAATGTGTACTTAAAAGTAGGAATCATCTATATTTTGAAAAAGGTATTTTTTAAAGGTATTAAATCATTTTCATTGGTCACAGTAAGTTTTTAAACAAACGATTAAAAAAAAAAACCTTTGTCATGTAATGAGAACTTCAAGTAGCTAATCCATGTGCTTCTGGGGTTTTTTTGGGGGGGAATTTTATTTTATTTTATTTTTATACAGCAGGTTCTTATTAGTTATCTATTTTATACATATTAGTGTATATATGTCAATCCCAATCTCCCAATTCATACGTTTGTTCTCTACATCTGTGTCTCTGTTTCTGCCTTGCAAACCGGTTCATCTGTACCATTTTTCTAGATTCCACATGTATGCGTTAATATACGATATTTGTTTTTCTTTTTCTGACTTACATCACTCTGTATGACAGTCTTTAGGTCCATCCACATCTCTACAAATGACCCAATTTCATTCCTTTTTATGGCTGAGTAATATTCCATTGTATATATGTACTACATCTTCTTTATCCATTTGTCTGTCGATGGGCATTTAGGTTGCTTCCATGACCTGGCTATTGTAAAGAGTGCCGCAATAAACATTGTGGTACATGCCTCTTTTTGAATTAGGGTTTTCTCAGGGTATATGCCCAGTAGTGGGATTGCTGGGTCATATAGTAATTCTATTTTTAGTTTTTTAAGGAACCTCCATACTGTTCTCCACAGTGGCTGTATCAATTTACATTCCCACCAACAATGCAAGAGGGTTCCCTTTTCTCCACACCCTCTCCAGCATTTGTTGTTTGTAGATTTTCTGATGATGACCATTCTGACCAGTGTGAGATGATACCTCATTGTAGTTTTGACTTGCGTTTCTCTGATAATTAGTGATGTTGAGCAGCTTTTCATGTGCCCCTTGGCCATCTATATGTTTTCTTTGGAGAAATGTCTAGTTAGGTCTTCCACCCGTTTTTTGATTGGGTTGTTTGTTTTTCCAATATTGAGCTGCTGAGCTGTTTATATATTTTGGAGATTAATCCTTTGTCCATTGATTCGTTTGCAAATATTTTCTCCCATTCTGAGGGTTGTCTTTTCATCTTGTTTATAGTTTACTTTGCTGTGCAAAAGCTTTTAAGTTTCTTTACGTCCCATTTGTTTATTTTTATTTTTATTTCCATTGCTCTAAGAGGTGGGTCAAAAAAGATCTTGCTGTGATTTATGTCAAAGAGTGTTCTTCCTATGTTTTCCTCTAAGAGTTTTATAGTGTCAGGTCTTACATTTAGGTCTCTAATCCATTTGGAGTTTATTTTTGTGTATGGTGTTAGGGAGTGTTCTAATTTCATTCTTTTACATGTAGCTGTCCAGTTTTCCCAGCACCATTTATTGAAGAGACTGTCTTTTCTCCATTGTGTATCCTTGCCTCCTTTGTCATAGATTAGTTGACCATAGGTGCATGGGTTTATCTCTGGGCTTTCTATCCTGTTCCATTGATCTATATTTTTGTTTTTGTGCCAGTACCATATTGTCTTGATGACTGTAGCTTTGTAGTATAGTGTGAAGTCAGGGAGTCTGATTCCTCCAGCTTCGTTTTATTCCCTCAAGACTGCTTTGGCTATTTGGGGTCTTTTGTGTCTCCATACAGATTTTAAGATATTTTGTTCTAGTTCTGTAAAAAATGCCATTGGTAATTTTATAGGGATTGCATTGAATCTGTAGATTGCTTTGGGTAGTGCAGTCATTTTCACAATATTGATTCTTCTAATCCAAGAACATGGTATATCTCTCCATCTGTTTGTCTCATCTTTGATTTCTTTCATCAGTGTCTTACAGTTTTCTGAGTACTCCATGTGCTTCTGAAGAACTTTTTGCTGAATTAATCTTTGCTCATTTGTCTCATACTTTTTACTAACTGCCTTTTTCAGAGAAGTACTGTAAATCAATAATTCAAATATATCCTCTTAGGGTTGGTTGTATACATTTTTTCGTGGGTTCTCCCAGATGAAAACTTGTAAGGGGACACCCAACACCTCTTGTTGAAGCAGTTCAAACAAAGGAAGAATTTGACACCAATCTGAAATGGTAATCTTATTGCCATTAGAAGTAGTCTGCTTTTATTTATAGCTTTTCTCCTATTGCAGTCTACTTTTATTTATAGCTTTTCTCCTTCCTAAATCAGATCAACTAAATCAGAATTTTGTTCTAATTGTAGAAAACAAATTTGTGGTTCACAAATTTACCTAAGGTATACAGCAAAACATACCTAGTTCTCCCACCCAAAGTCTAAAATAAACGAATAGGTAAGTAATATCTAAAGTACATTATTACAGGGAGAAATTTGAAAAAATGTCCCATGACTTGCCAAGTAGGTGGTTTTTGTGGCTTTATTTTTCTTTTACACACAGAAATTGAAAGCAGACAGACCTTGCAGAATACTTCAGAAACTATGAAGTATCAAAATAATCTGTACAAAATAATCCTGAAGACTCTGACTTGGACTGATGCTCTAAAGGAGTGTCAGAAAGAAAACATGCACCTGGTGAGCATCACAGACCCTTACCAGCAGGCCTTCCTGACTGTGCAGGCGGTCCTTCATAACTCTTCTTTATGGATTGGACTCTCCAGTCATGACGTAAGTTTTCAGTCCCCACTGCCAGGATTGGGTGACGGAATGTGACATTTTTTATTGCACACAGCATCTCTCATATAAGACTAAAAGAAACCAGAGATCATAAAATCTTACTCCAGTGAATGAATTTCATGAGGTATGTAATTTTTAGCAGCAGTCATCTTTCCACTGTTGAAAGATCAGGTGCTTTATCGTTTAGCTTAAGAAAAATGTCTAATGGACATATGGAGCTGAGCACTTCTTTTTATTTATTCCAATCGAAGACGGAGCTGGAATCAGGAGCTGCCATGTCTCCTCAGCCAATGAAAAGAAGAGAGGGAGGGAAGAATTAAAAGTTCAGATGGGGTTGGGTGAGCGGAAGCCCATGAACATTATTAAAGGGCTTTTTATCCCTTTCCGAATCAGCAGAGTGAAATGAAGCCACTCTACAAAGGGATTAGAATAGCATTTTGCCACATCTCAAGCCCTGATCTTGGGTACTTCTCATTCATTTCATAGCCCAGCAAAGAATGCTGGTCTCCTATTAATTCCCAGCACTCAACTACATACATGTAGCACAAACAGGAATATTTATGCTACTAAAGCTTTTGGCTATAATTAATAGGGAATCTTTTTTTTTTTTAATAAAGCTGTAGCATTCCTCTCAGCATTGTAGGCCATTTTTGCCTCTTTTCTGAGCCTTGTATGTAATAAGTTGATGCTCTGCCCACGGAGATGTATTGAAAAGTAAGATATAGGGCTGGTATAAAAGGCTGCATACATTGTGCACTGATGGGGGTGCCATTTATTTATAAAGATTGTGATGTGAATTTTGCTTCCTGCATCTTTGCAGTGTGTGACTCGTAAAGCCCTAGTTAGATACGTGTCACCTAAACCAGTATTCCTAATCCACTCTCGGAGAGAAGGTAATTGGGAGAGTAGGAAAGAAGTGTCCATTGCATTATGAAGCAAACCCGAGTTATGTAGATGGTAGGATAACCCTCGGTATACCAAGATGGTTTTAGGGCTGCATGGAGAAAATGTGATTGAAGACAATTTAAGTCCTTGCGCAAACCCCAAGTTGAACTGGAGAATGGATGAAAAACTTAAAACCTAAGACGCAGAAGTAAACATTATCTTTGACAAACTTTGGACTTATTACCACCAGCATTTGTCAGAAGCTCAATTTAAAAAGCAGTATTTAGAAATTGCTTGAAGACTAGCTACTCCAAAATTCTGGATTTTAAAATGTACCCTCAGGTCCAGCCAGATTATCAGCTTGAACTGCTTCCCTAGACCTCACAGTATCAATTCCTTCATAACATTGCTTTACTTCCTTTTTCTTTTGTGTTTGGCATTATGTGAAACCCATCACTGTGTCTCTTGTGCAGGTGGTAATTAAGTTATTACATTTCCTAGTTTTAACCACCTTAAACCCTTTTAAACAAAAGCAATATTGTCGCTGTAGAAAAATCATAAAGCTAGAATAAATTAAAAGAATAAAATTGGAATCACCTATAATCCCAGTATCTAGTGATAAATGTGGTTTAAATATTTGGTAGATATCCTTCAAGTTATTTTTCTATGTACATGTATTTATTTTTATGACACTTCGGATCATACAGTTTTGTAACTTTTTTTCCCCACTTGATGATTTCGGTCTTCTTTCTTATCCTATTTTCAGTCGTCACCTGTGTTTTTCTTTTCCCTTTTGCTCTTTAACATATTAAATTTTACATAGCTCTTTCTTATGTATCTTCATAAGCTGCCTGAAATCTTTGGAACATGGCAGAGTATAAATAAGACTTTACATTGAAAGCAATGGGAAGGTTTTGAAAGATTTTAAACATGGTAGTAACAATATCAGATTTTGACTTGAGAAAAACTATGCTGGGCAGAAGCTGGGGAAGGAAGTGAGCAGTCCAGAGATAGAAGACCGGTTAGAATTTCTTGTAGACATTCATGCAGGAAATGATGTTGGTCTGGACTGAGGCATGTTTACAGTGTCTGCAGTGCAGCAGTTCTGGGTTATAGAAGGTCTGGAGTGTGGCTGTGAGAGCAGGTCACTCGAGTACATAGAAGTGAAAGTCCATAGAAGAAGAGGAAGTCAAGAAGGCTTGGGAACGGGGTGAGTCATCCACATGAACATAGACATCCCTAAGTCAGTGGTAAGACCAGGAGGACAGAGCAAGGCTTGGGGCACCTCCTTAGTAAATATCAGGGAGGAGCAAGGGGGCCAAGACCTCAGTGAATGTCAGAGAGAAGCAAGGACTCTGGGAGTTTGCCAAGACCTCAGTGAATGTCAGAGAAGAAGGGCATAAACCTCAAAGGAAATGACTGAAGGAAATAAAAATACCCAGTACCTCATTCTCATGGCTCTGTGATATCTGAGACTAAAAAAAACAAGCAGCCTTCCCTTGTGGATGCTGAAAGGAACTTAATCTATTAGAAAAGACAGGTTTTAATTAAGATCAGTCAAGGTCTAGAATTCAGTGAAGAGATACTTATAGTCTTAATAAAGAGATTTAGTGTTCAGTAAAGAGATGGTGTGAGTGGGATGACTTATCTACAAGGAACAGAAGTTCCAAAGGCCCAGGGACCTGGGTTAGTTGGGAGTGCAACAAGGGGGAAGGAATCCAGGGTAATACTCCGTACAGGCAACATCACAGGGGCAAAGGGCCACATTTGAGGCTGCTTGGTTTACAGGTTAACTGGCCATAAGTTTACAACTGGAACACTGGTAGAGAACAATTCTGAATGAAACAGTTGGCAGTGTTGAGGTTTCACCACATTTGCTATTTTTGGTTCACAAAGGAGACTGTGAGACTGTGTGTGGTCTTTTGCCCAATATTCCAAATAAACCAGTGGTGCAAAATTGCCCCAGGCCTAGGAAAGCATAGCTCAGTGGATCAGTGTGGAAGGGCTGGTGCTCTGGCAGCACCACAGGAAAACTCAGGCAGGCCTGTACTTCACAATCCATCCCCTGCACATCTGTACCTACCTTGTAAAGCCTCTCTCAAGACAGGTGGGTGGTCAGGCCCTTGTCAGGATGTAAAGATAGATGTTTACAGACTTCTAGCGCACAATAGAATGTAGTGAATAAGGAAGTTTCTCTTCAAAGACCAGTGTGAAAAGGATGGTGTGAGATCCACAGGGCCTGAAGGTTTAAGAGGAAGGGAGCTGACGTCTATGTAGCTCTTCTTGTGTACCAGCTAGCCACTGACTTGTGTGTCTTACACGTTACCCCATTAATTCCAACCCCATGAGATTGTCACATCCATTTAATAGATGAAGGAATGGAAAAGTGGCAAGGTAATACCACAATCAAAAGCTAAGTGACCGAACCAGAATTCAAAACTAGGTATGCTTAGCTCTAAAGCCCCTGTTCTTTCCACTACTACATATTATCTCTAAGTTAATCAGAGCTTACAGTGGTCCTCACTCCATTTTAGCTTTCTGATTTCCAACAACCAATGGTTCCAATTATGTGTGAGGCAGCAAAGCATAATGGTTCAGACCATGGACTCCAGGGCCTAATGGCCTAGATTTGTATCCCAGCACTGTGGTTTACATTCTGTGTGACTGTGCACATTACATGGCTTCAGTTTTCTCATCTGTAAAATGGATATAATAATAGTACCTATCTCCTATGGTTGTTATGAGGATTATATAATATTTGCAGAGTACCTAAAACAATGCCTGGTGCGTAGTAAGTGCTGTGTAAATATGTGCTAAACATAAGATAAAATTAAAAATTATTAGATTGGGGACTTCCCTGGTGGCGCAGTGGTTGAGAATCCGCCTGCCAATGCAGGGGACACGGGTTTGAGCCCTGGTCCGGGAAGATCCCACATGCCGCGGAGCAGCTAAGCCCGTGCACCACAACTACTGAGCCCACGCACCACAACTACTGAAGCCTGTGTGCCTAGAGCCCATGCTCCGCAACAAGAGAAGCCACCGCAATGAGAAGCCCACGCACTGCAATGAAGAGTAGCCCCAGCTCGCCACAACTAGAGAAAGCCCGTGTGCAGCAACGAAAACCCAACACAGCCAAAAATAAATAAATAAAATAAAAGAAATTTTAAAACTATTAGATCGACCACGAGGGTCAAAATCATACAATAGGGATAACATGAAGTATCGCCACTTAAGATATATTTCTGCTCCTTACAGGATGAACTCAACTTTGGTTGGTCAGATGGGAAACATCTTCAATTTAGTCGCTGGGCTGAAAATAATGAACAACTTGAAGACTGTGTAGTATTAGACACTGATGGATTCTGGAAAACATCTGACTGCGATAATAATCAACCAGGCGCTATTTGCTATTATTCAGGAAGTATGCTAATTTCAAATATTTTAATTCTTAAATTGTTATCAGTCTCATGAGTAGTGGAATTTTGAGGAAATGGTTTTGTAAAATCTGATTTTAAAATTATAAAACAATTATAATCATGTCCTTTTTACAACAAAATCTGTTGTGAAAATTTGTATTTGAGGAGAATTATTATATGTTAAATATTTTGTCATTAATTTGTTATTTTAGATATGTTTTATCTTTATTTTTGTCAACTGACGATAGTAATTGACTTTTGAGTTTTAAGTCCTTGTTAGCCTCATTTTGCATACATTTTGTGTTTATATTCTTATGGAAAACTTACATTTGTGGAATTCTTTTGTAATTCTTATCATCAATGCTTAACATTTCTTTTATGAGTCACTAAGATTCATTTGGTTGCTAACAGTAATTAGCTCACGCTAGCTTAAGCCAAAAGGGAAATTTAGATCCTCAGAAATGGGGATAGAGCTGAGCCTCCCGAGGAAAAGGGATCTCAAAGCCAGAGATGCCGTCTTGCACCTCTCCTTTCTGTTTCTCTCAGTGGATCTGCACTCTTCTCTTTATGTACTTACTGCTTCTCTCTGCACTTCCTGCTTCTCTCTGCACATGGTGAAACATGGCAGCTCTGCAGCTTTCAATTTTAGCCGTAACTGGAGATGAATTGACTATCTCTGAATTCCACTTTTCAAATCTGTAGAGAGAATCTGATAGACTCAGCTTAAGTCAGATATGCCGTCTCTAGCGCAGTCAGAGGAAAGTGGTTTTACAGCTTCCAGGGGCGCACATTTGTGGGTTTGTGGTTAGAAAAAAGACTACTTCACAAAGGGAGTTGCTGTGAGCTGGGAGAAATATTGCATAGTCTCTACCATGTGTTGAATCAGTTTGATTGGCTTTGAATAGAGCATATCTCTGTTTGCATCTTTTTGAATCTGTGGCCTTTTCATAAAATGAAAAAAAAAAATGCCGAATTCAGATTTTTCTAGATGTCAGATTTTAAATTATTTCTGTTTGCTTTGGTTAAAGCAATAACTTATTTAGAACATCAAGTATTTCATAAAATGTTCTTTTAAAGTTAGAGAAGATATCAGTAGCCAGAAAATTGAAGATGAATTCTCAAAGTTATATTTAGGTGCCTATTATTATGTTTGTATAGTTTCTCTGAAGTGGCCCCTTGTATTAGAAGTTTGGTGATGCAGGAAGACAGAAACTGCATTTAACCTAATAACACCTCATTTTCCACATTCTTCTACTCATTCCGCATCAGGGGAAAGAAAATTGTATTAAATAATTTCCTTCCTACAGAAAGCTGGTTAATAGGTCACATTTTATTTGAGCATAAACAGAACAAGCATCACCAGGCTATTATTTCTTGGCTTCCTGAATATGTCCTACAAATCAAGTCTAATTACGGTGAACAGGATTTAACATTTATATCTGAAGTTAGAATTCTTACCATTAATTCTTTTTCTAGATGAGACTGAAAAAGAGGTCAAACCAGTTAATAGTGTTCAATGTCCATCTCCTGTTCTAAATACTCCATGGATACCATTTCAGAACTCTTGCTACAATTTCATGATAACAAAGAATAGATATATAGTGACAACACAAGATGAAGTTCATTCTAAATGCCAGACACTGAGTAAGTATGTTGGATGGCCATTATATGTTGCATTATGCTCGTTAGAAAACAAATCTCATCTGAGTGTATTATATTCAATAAATATTTCTAATTAGCGCTAGTAACTAGAACTCAAAAATATTCATCTCCTAATTTCTACATTATCAATGACAAAGTATTAAAATTTGTGTTTAGTTAAAATGGAAAATGTAGGAGTTACCTCCTTTTTTACCCATCCATTAGGGAACTAGTCTCTCTTTACATGTATAAATGGGTTCTACTTAAAAAGAGAAAGAAATGACACTAGAGAGCAGAGAGCTGGATATTAAATCAAGTTAGGCTGTGGGCAAAGAGAAAATACGTCAGTTTGAGTGGTTGAAAACTTAGATAAGCCAGAAAGAAGCAGCTCTGCTTAAAACAAATACGTATTTCATACTTTCAGCTCTCAGGACTCTCCAGATATTTCCTATGAGATCCACTGAGGATTTGTGACTTTTGAACAATGGACCCATCAACTTTGTAGGAAGTTCCTATGGAAAATATTAAACCATTATTCCCCAAAGTGTGTTCTGTGGAACACTACTCTTGAGTTGTTCTATAAAGAAAAAGATCCTTAGTTAAAGAACAAGGGTGAGAAATACCACACATCTTCACTTCCTTTTAAACATTATCAAACGTGCATTAGCATATACTTTAAGAAATACTGACATGAATGAACTTGTTTACTTTTGGTTAACCAAAATTTGTAAAGTTTTTTTCAATGTAGCTCTTTTCCGAGGAACCCCTGAGGAACACACTTTGGGAAATATTAAACTTTTAAAATCCTGTTATAACAGTGATCGCTATGGAAAACGAAGGTCTGTCTTTTAGCCCATCTAAGAGGTTTTTATTTATTATAGTCTTTGACAGTGTGTCATTAATATAGGTGGATTTGTACCAACTCAAAATAAGCCTTATATGGGGAAAAGTAAAGTGAATCAATGTTTCAGGTTCTCCGCTCAGCTACTAGTTTTCCACTATTCTGTGAGACCAAATTTAAGATCAAAATGTTTGAAAACATTTTAACCTATTCATTTAGTGCAACAAGATAGTTTTAATTTATATGTCTTTCTTTTTTTTGTAATCATCCTCATCAGTTTATTCTGTCCTATATAGTTAATTTTTGTTCTGCTTGATCTTGAGTTCGCAGTTTCATGAATCCATCAGTTTCTTTACTAGAGTTCTGGAAACTCTTACCCAGTCCAGTGCTATAATCTTAAAGTTATCAGAAACCTGTATTCCAGAGTATTTGTCAGAGTCTTTTCTATGAATCTCTTTGAGGATTAAGTACTTTTGGATTGTAGCTGATTGTAAAAGATTTCAGGAGAACATCAAAGTAAAACAATAATTGTCTATGAATAACAAAAGATGTAAAAAGCCATGGTTAAAGATATAATGAGAGTTCATTATAATGCAATTGATAAGGAAACTTTGTTACTTCTGTGGCATACAACATTTTAAGATAACTGGAATTATGACTGATTACATAGACAGTAAGGACATTAACAGATTTCTAGGAGTTTTATACAATTGCTGAAACATTTATGTTAATAACATATATCCATACAAATATAACCTAAAGAATATTAAACATCCTTTTTTTTTTTTTTACAATGCCGCCCATGCAATTTAACATATAAAATAAATCTAGTCAATTTAACATCTCTCTATTTACCAGGTGAGAAAACAAATCCTTTGAGATTTTTCAGGAGCCTTCTGGGAAATCTCAAAGTTAGTTTGAAGTCAAAAAGACTTTATTTAGAATTTGATTTTGTAAAGTTTGTCAAAAATGCCAAAAGGTTTGAGCACTTGATCACAGATCACTATGAAAGAATACTTACTTATTCATTTACCAATGTGACAATAAAAGATTTCAAAGGCAAGATATAAGAAGTAACACATGAGAAAAAAAAAAAACCTTAGCTCTTTTAATATTGAGAAGTTTTGGTTTTCATAACTAACCAAAGACCTAATGAAGTCAACAAGAAGCACAGGAAATTATCTTGATAAGACATCAAATCTGTATTTCCTAGGAAAATTATTCATCAGGTTAAAAAAACAAAAACAAGACCCTTTTACAATCTCTCATTAAGAACAGACCTATAATCCAAGAAAACTGTATCCTTGTAACAGAGAAAGAAAACAAAATTCTACTTTTGCATTGGTACACTATTGCTATTAAAGCTCATTTAACCCTTACAATAAAACCATTCAATTTTAGCCAGCTTGACCCCATTAGATATTCTCTCTCTCTCTCCCAGCCACGAGTTAGGTATAAACACAGGAACATAAATTTCACTAATTTTTATGAGTTGATTCTCATTCTTGACTTATTTTTTCTTAATCTGAATTATGTTTCTGGCAGGTAGAACAAGTTAAGGTTACCTGCTCATGAGGGCTAAAGCTTTTTACCAGTATTCCTGGAGAAGAACCTTATGATTTTTATTTGCCTGATATGTAGTATTGTGGAGAGTGTGGACTAAATTTAGGGCCAACGGTGACTCTTTGGAAACAGCAAGTATCAGTTTGTTTCCAAAAAGCCTCTTTTTCCCTCTTTTATTTCTTTTAGTCTCAGATGGCTCTGTTAGCTAAGAGTTATCTCCTAGGATGTTTATATTTCAAAGATACAGTAAGATTTATATCTCAAAGGGACAGAGAAAGGATGTAGGTTTCCTCTAAAAAGGAATTCAGGGGTCCTATTTGCCTATTATCAGAAATCTAGGGCAATCACTATTTAATTCCCCCCCTTCCTTTTCTTCTTAATTATAGGACAATTATTTTTCCAATGTCCTGGCTTTTTACAGAATCTGAAAGTGTCCTGACATAAATAAGAATGATTCTGCGGTTGGTGAGGAGGTTTTGAGTCATTAAAAAAAAAAAAATTGTGCCCTTTATTTTTTAGGGCAGTTTTAGATTCACAGCAAAATTAAGTGGGAAAGCACAGAGATTTCCAATATACCCCCTGTACCCACACAGGCATAGCCTCCTCCACTATCAGCATCTCCCACCTGAAGGGTGTATTTGTTACAATTGATGAACCTACACATCATTATCATCCAAAGTCCATGGTTTATATTAGAATTCACTTTGGTGTTGTACATTCTGTGGGTTGGGACAAATGTATAATGATATGTATCCACGACTACATCAGAAGAGTTTCCCTGCCCTAAAAATCCTTTGTGCTCTACCTATTCATCCCTCGCTCCAAATCCCTGGTAAACACTGATCTTCTTTCTGTCTCCATAGTTTTGCCTTTTCCAGAACGTCATATAGTTGGAATCATTCAGTATACAGCCTTTTCAGATTGGCTTCTTTCACTTAGTTGTACGCATTTGTTGGGGAGTAAAAGGTATCCCTCAACCTTCTTAGGGTCCCTGGCTGGATCTGCAAGTTAGACTTTTGCCAGCTTTTATCTGTTGTCCCAGGATCTCATCAGTGGTTTCCAGAGCAAGTAGGGTACCCCAGCCTTTTCTGTTCCTTCATGGTCACCAAAACTTTAGGGGAGGAAAAATATGTTTTTCCTCTACCATCTGAAGTTCATTGGCTGGGGCCCTGCAAATTAGTCTTGAAACAGGAGGGAAGGGGGCATGGCACAACCCTTAAAGCATGACATAGCCCTTGAGGATACGACAAAAACCGGTTAGAACCTATCAGCCCAAGACAGCGGAAGATTCGACTTCCAGTAGACCTTGAGCCTCTATATATGTCTTTCTTATTTTCTACTATTGTTTAAGTTTTGGAGTGTGTTAAACTGGGAAATAAAAATTACTAAATCTATCAAAGTGTTCTAAATAATTAATTATTTAAATTATTGACTATTTTTTATTTAACAGATCCAAAATCACATATTCTGAGTATTCGAGATGAAAAAGAGAATAACTTTGTTCTTGAGCAGCTTCTACACTACAATTACATGGCTTCATGGGTCATGTTAGGTATAACTTATGAAAGTAAGTTGTAAATCTACTGGTTTTCACTATTTATATTCATAGTTCATTATAAACTACTTGTTTATCAAGCTGTGAAAGTATATTCCTCAGAGTGTATGTTAATCAGTATACAAAATTATAATTATGCACTTAGCATAACTTAATACAAATACCAAGACAGTTTTTGTGTCTCTGCTCTGCCACTAAAATGCCTTTACCACCAAGCTTAGAGTTAAATGGTGGAAAACAATTTCCTTTCTTCACCCTTCCTCCTAGCAGTACAAGACTGACTAAAATGACTGCACTCCTGCATAAATCTCCAATACTTACTTTATATCTCTATGTATGTGGGATGAGTGAGAACAGAAATACACTTCTACTAATGTTGCATGTTTGGTTTTACATCATTGGCTTGGGGTATACATTAGAAAAATGAGACACATAGTCTGCCAATGGGATAGAATATTTGAGATTGCAAATGCCACAAATTCAAGATATAATTGCTATGAAAATTTTTTAAAAACACAGACTCTAATAATAGGGGAAGTAAGACCAATTTAGAAAGATACTCAATTAGAGGTGTCCTGAAAATCATAAAGTTTGGGAATTAGAAAAGAAATCACTGTGTGGGCATAAAGCATCAAAAGCATACATTCACCCCAAAAAAGGGACTTAATAAGGGACACAGGACAGTGATAGCTAGAGGTAGGGTAGGCAAAGAAACTTAATTACTCAAATCTGACCATTTTAAAAATAGTCTTCTCTTTGCTATCTAACCTGTCTCTTTCTTAGAATTACTCAGGTTTTTCTTAAATGTTTATGGCTTGCAGATGAGTTAACAAAAATTAAGCTATCAAGTAATGGGTAAGACTTGGGTTGCCAGCTGAAGATGAGTTCATCATGGTAGGACTTAGTTGCCCAAGTCTTTTCTCTAATGATGCTTGAACACTCTTAAATTTAGGAATGGAAAAAAATGGAGAAGAACTAGGTAGAAAGTTCCCAGACTTTACCTGAAAGTGACTGAGGAAACAGTGATCCCATGTGGAGCAACAGAAACTATACCCAGGATGTAGTTAGAGATTTCAATTGTACCCTTTGCTGTACTTTGTTAGTTATATTATCTGAAACAACTGAAAATGTATTCTGTATTCTGAAAAGCATTTTCAGATCTGTAGGCTTTCTTTTAATCATCTTAACTTCTTTTATAAAATGTAGTTGTAACCAAACTTCTATTAAAATATACAGACATATGAGAGACATATAGAAAGATATTTCCAGCAAACAGTAAATTTGGCTTAAAACTAATTCTTACTGGCTTAATTTATATCCATAGTGGTTTTTTATCACTTAAATATGCTTAAATAATATTTAATTGTACATACCACCTATACAAAGGATTCTATTTTTTTTAAAGTTCTGACTCTTCAAAAGTAGGGCCGCGAATAGAAATTACTAAGAGAAGCCATGTGTCAACTGAGAGATATTTCAAGCCAAGTGAAAAAGTGACTCTTTTGTTATAACAGCTTTAGAAATATACCATTGCCTATCACATTGGCCAGAAAATTGTAACTTTATTAACATTTGGGGAGAGGGAAAGAGGGACTCAAAGACATGAGGTGATATAAAGCAGCAAGCAAGAACAAATCATATGTACCGTATTTCTTGTGTATCATGGCTGCAGGCAGATGTTTAGGTAGAATGCCTTGGGAAATGGTAATCAGTGAAAGGAAGAAATAACCAGGACAACAAGGAGTATGTGTAGGTAATAATGACATCACTCTTCATACCAATTCATAATTTTAATAGGCCTAGCAACTTGTTTTACAAAAAACTTTAGTAAGGTATATTCACGTAGCATAGAATTCAGCCATTTAAGTTGTACAATTTAGTGGCTTTTGGTATAGTTACAGGGTTGTGCAACTATCGCTATCCCCCAAAGAAACATCATACCCATTAGCAGTCCCTCCTCATTCCCCATCCCCTCTCCCAACCCTCAGCAACCACTGATCTATTTTCTGTCTCTACAGATTGCCTACTCTAGACATTTCATGTACACGAGATCATATAATATGTGACTATTTTGTGACTGGCTTATTCCACTTAGCATAATGGTTTCAAGGTTTATGCATGTGGCACTGTAGCAAGTATCATTCCTTTTTTGGCTGAATAATATCCCACTGTATGGATATACCACATTTTATTTATCCATTCATTAGTTGATGGGTATTTAGGTTTTCACTTTTTTGGTTATTATCAATAACATTCACGTACAAGTTTTTATGTGGATATATGTTTTTGTTTCTCTTGGGTATATACCTAGGAGTGGAATTGCTAGGTCTTTGTGTAACCCTTTGAAGAACTAACAGATGGTTTTCCAAAGCTGCTGTACCATTTTCCATTGGGGGTTCCAATTTCTCCATATCATGCCAACAGTTGCTTTTATATGTTATGTTGATTATAGCCATTCCAGTGGGTATGAAGTGGTATCTCATTGAGGTTTTTATTTCATATCCCTATTGATTAATGATATTAAACATCGTTTCATGTGCTTATTGACTATTTGTATGTTATCGTTGGAGAAATCTATATTCTGATCCTTTTCCCATTTTTTTAATTATTTGTCTTTTTTATTATTGAGTTTTAAGCATTTTTTATGTATTCTGGATATAAGTCCCTTGTCAAAGAAATGATTTGTAAATATTTTCTCTCATCACTTTCTTGGTAGTATAATTTGTAGCACAAAAACTTTAAAAATTTTAATGAAGCCCAGTTTGTCTATTTTTTATTTTATCACTTGTGTCTATCGACTTTGCCTATCCTAGGCTCGTGAAGACATACTCCTGTGTTTTCTTCTAAGAGTTTTATAGTTTTAGCTCTTACATGTAGGTCTGTGATCAATTTTGAGTTTTTTGTATGGTAAAAGGAGAAGGTCCAACTTAATTTTTTTTGCATGTAGATATCCTGTTGTCCCAGGAACTATTCTTTCCCCATTGAATTGTCTTGGCACCCTTGTCAAAAATCAATCGACATAAATTGTGCACAGTTTAGGTCCAGAGAAGAGGTTTCTAGCACTAGTTTTATATATGTTAATTTTTTAAATAAAATAATTATGTTAATTTCCATTACAATTAAACATATATGTAGGAAAAAATGAATATTGGATGAAAAACATAACAAAATGTAAAGTTATTTCAGGATGGTAGAATGATAAGTAAATTTTAATTTTCATGTTTATAATGTGTACTTTCTATACTAAAAATAAGCATGGTTTACTGTTATAATTAGAAAATATTTTAGAGGGATACACATAATTATACAACCTTTTAGAAGGTGGTGAAAGAAGAAAGAAAATTAGTTGAGTTTGAAATATTAACGTCATAAGTGTAATTCAAGTCTTGATTTAATCTCTAAGCATAGAAAAAAGTGTTTCTTTTCTAGATAATTCTCTCATGTGGTCTGATAAGACCACGCTGTCATATACACACTGGAGATCAGGAAGACCAGCTGTAAAAAATGGCAAGTTTTTTGCTGGCTTGAATACTGATGGCTTCTGGGATATTCAAACCTTTAATATTGTTGAAGACATACTTTACTTTCACCAGCACAGCATTCTGGCTTGCAAAATTGAAATGGGTAAGTATGCTAATGTAGAGTTTCTACTCCAGGGAAAGAGAATGTAAAGTCATTAGCTGCACTAGCGGGAATCATGCAGTTGCACTTTTTGAGTGGCTCCCTTGTATTCAGTCCTATGAGAGGCGCTGTAGACGTCACAGAGGAAGGAAAAGACACACTCCCTGGTGTCATGTCCTTGATCTCAAGGAATAAAATGTAGTTGGGGAGACAGCATTAAATGTTTATCACTGTTTTATGCAGGTTAGTCTTAGGTTATTTGGTACAGGCTTACATTTGTTGGGAAGTCAAAAGAGACCAATGAAAACAGGAATAATGAAAACAAAGAATGTACTGAGGAGGAGTAAAAACTTGGTCGGGCCTTAAGGATGGATAAGATTTCTATAAATAAGGAAGTGTGTTTGGGTAGAGTTTTGACGTTCCAGGCTGAAAGTGAATGTCTCTCAACCTTGCCTAATTCCTTAAATAAGTGTATTTTTAAATGCATGTCAGTTTTAAATTTTTCACAGCTTAAAAACTGTTACTACGGCCATTCTGCTCTAAGCCCTCTGCTAACATGGAGCCCATCACAGGCCCATTTTCTCCCTTCATAGTCCTGCAGAATAACTTTCTGATGCACCATTTCCATCAACAATCTCCAGGGATTCCATATTATTAATTGCTTTGAGTTCATGTAAGCTTTTGAGACTTTTAGAAAACAGAGTCTCTTCTAAAATTCTAGGCCTTCTCCCAGTCTCCATTTTTTCCCCCATTTTTGGTTCAGTAGGTATCTTTTCCTGTCAGGCTGATCTCTTCATTGTCCCATGTACAGTGTATAACCATTCTCATTTCCACCTTTATATATGGTTTTTTTTTCTGGTCATGATGTCTTCTACCTTCTTTTTTTTTCCTTTTTAAATAAAATTTTCATCTTAGAATAGTTTTATATTTACAGAAAAGTCGCAAAGATAGTACAGAGAGTTCCCATATACACGATAACCAGTTTCCCCTGTTGTTGACATCTAACATTAGTATGGTACACTTGTCACAACAAATAAACCAATGTTGGTAAATTATTGTTACCTAAAGTCCATACCTTGTTCAGATTTCCTTAGTTTTTACTTTATGTTGGTTTTCTGTTCAGGAATTCATCCAGGATACCACGTTACACTTGGTCTTCATGTCGCCTTAGGTTCTTCTCAGCTGTGATAGTTTCTCAGATTTTCTTGCTTTTCTTGACAATTTCAAGGAGCACTGGTCATGTGTTTTGTAGAATGTCCCTCAGTTTGGGTTGGCTGATGTTTTTCTCATGATTAAACTGGGGTTATGGGTTTGGGGTTTAGGGAAAAAAACCACAGAGGTAAAATGTCATTCTCATCACATCCTGTGAAGGATATATGCTGTCAGCATGACTTACTTATCACTGTTGATTTTAACCTTGATCACCTGGGTCTAGGTAACGTTCATTAGCTTTCTCCACTGCAGAGTTACTCTTCTTCCCCCTTTCCATATCGTACTCTTTGTAAGGAAGTTACCATACTCAGTCCTTACTTGTGGAATGGAGAGTTATTCTCTACCTTCCTGAGGTGGGAAGTATCTATATAAGTTACTTCGAATTCTACACAGGAGATTTGTCTATTCTCTCCCATTAAAAAAAAATTATTTCGTTATTTATTTATATCAGCACGGTCTCATGGTTATTTATTTTATACTTTGGGTTATAATCTAATAGACTGTATTATTTAATATTTTGCTCAGATTGGTTCAGATTTGGCCATTGGGAGCTCTTTTACTTGGCTTCTGTGTCCCTTTGAAATACCCTCATCATTGTGGTTTTGTTATTACTGTTGTTTGTTTTTAGCTGACTTTCTGCTTACCTTATTTCTTTTTAGTCCTAATTTCAGCTAACCTGAAGTCTGGAGATCTAATTTATCAAGCAGGTTTTCTGACTCCCTTAATTCAGATGACTCTTTCTCTAGTCATTCACACATATTTTAGTGGCTAATTGTTTTGCCCTCATTTCAGGTGTTGTTGTTTTCTGTGCCCAACTAATATGTGAGGTCCTTAAATAAAAGACAATGTTGATGCCTTTCTTTAATCACTCAGACAATTGTAATAGTTAAGAGCCTATTATATATGCTGTGGCTATAAGAAAAAGAAAGTATGCATTTGACCTCCCTTATTAATAAGAGGCCCAGTTTTATTTAACTTTTGAAATGATTGCATGTCCAACCTTACCCAAAATATGTATTTTGAATAATTTAAATTTAATCACTAACACTTTTAATTTAAATATTACAGTTGACTACAAGGAAGACTATAACACTACTCTGCCATGGTTTATTCCATATGAAGATGGTATTTATAACGTTATTCAAAAAAGGGTAACATGGTATGAAGCATTAAATACATGTTCTCAAAGTGGAGGTCATTTGGCAAGCGTTCATGATCAAAATGGCCAGCTTTTTCTGGAAGATATCGTAAAGCGTGATGGATTTCCACTATGGGTTGGGCTCTCAAGTCATGATGTAAGTCTTGTTTTGTTTTCCAGAAATTTTCCAAATATGTTAGAGGGTTGGAAATTTGAGCATAAAATATTAATTCAAAGTATAACATCAGATTAAGTCCTCGGATTACATTTGCATACCATAGTGCTTTCTATCTTTTCACAACATAGAACAAATGGAAAATTATATTTATAGAGTGAGCTAGGCAAATGGCCAGGACTGCAGCTGCCCTAGACACTGCCAAGCCATCCCAAGGGCTTAGTAGATTAATGTCTCAACAACACCTCTGTAACCTATTTGGGACAGACCAGTTGGAGAGCTGGTGAAAAGGGAATAGCACAGGATTAGAAAAACCTGAGTTCCAGTACGAGTGGCAGGTCTTCTGTTTACATGTTGGGTGATCACAAGCAAGTTATTAAACCTTTGCAAGCTTATTTCCTCATCTGTAAAATTGGGGTGATAATATTTTCCTTAATAGAGGATTATTAGCACAAAATTTATACTGTATAAGGTGCCAAGTAAAACTCTTAACATTAGGACTAATAGATGTATATTTTCTCCCCACTTTCCCCCTAGAAATTAACACTATTTGAAAATAATCTTCTGTGGGTAAACACATCTTTTGTACCACTATTCGAACCCTATTAATTAGTATATTCATGTACTAATAATGATGTCTAGTGTACAAAAAATAGACATCTATTGAGATTAGAATTGAAGGCCTAATTTAAATAATCTTTAGAACAAAGTGGGGAAAATAAAAGGATGGCAAATTAGGATTATAGAATCGAGGACAAGTCAAAACTAACCTTCCCGTATGAGTTTCTTGGGAAGTATTTTTCTCTTCCAGACCCCTGCTGCTTGATGACTTCTGTAACATGAAAAAATCTAGCCAGAGACACAAACCACAAAACTATAAAACATAAAAGACAATATTTAGAATAATGTGAAGGTTGAGACTGTAAATCTGTAATTGTGACAAATGGAAGACATTTGCATGTCATTTAATTTCAAGTGTTATATAAACTCATCCTTTAAAAAAAAAAAAAACAAATCTAGAGATAGAGTATAGTAACCCTGTCTCGAAATTTAAAGTCCTATTTAAATTATGCCAGAGCAAATGTCTCAAATCAATGCATCAAAAATAAATCCCTGATTTTACAAGTAGGTCCAGATCTACAATACTTGTAAGCAAATAATTAACACTCCATCCCTGTATTTTTTAAAGCATGCATGTTCTTCTTAATGTTCTTTTTGAAGTCATACATCTGAATTCAAGTTATCTCTATTATTCTTAACACAGGGAAGTGAATCAAGTTTTGAATGGTCTGATGGCAGTGCCTTTGACTATATCCCATGGAAAGATAAAAAATCTGCTGGAAATTGTGTTGTCTTGGATCCAAAAGGAATTTGGAAACATGAAAAATGCAACTCTGTTAAGGATGGTGCTATTTGTTATAAATCTACAAAACGTAAGACTTGATTTCAAATAACTGTATATTTACTAAAACATGACATTTTTTTTATGCACATGATTAAATACTCAAAGGAACTTTTTGTAGATTTTAAATAAGGTTTATTCACAAGTCCTATCAAAATAATTTTGATACTTTGTGAAGAGAAACAAATATGATATGCCCATTCAGGGAATTTGTTCTCAAAGACTTTCAATTGTTCTGTCACTAGATGAGTTTTACTCTAGAATTTGTGAATTTTAATTTCACTTGGCAATGTTTTTCAAAGGCTGAGATGCTCCTTTTAAAAAAGGGTTCCACAGCATAGAAATTTGGGAAATACCTCTATGATTTACCATACTGATGGCTCTGAAATTTTCTATAGTAAAGAAATGTTTTGTGTAACTGAACGTTTTCCAAACATATAGGATCCTTAAAATCTAAAGAAAGAGCCCCTTCCTTCAGGGGCTGGACCTGGGGTCGTCCCTGGTGGGTGGAGTATGAATCATGATGAAGAGCACAAGAACCTACAGCGCAAGCTGCAGAGGCCCTCTGGGCAGGCCACGAGATGTGGCCATGTGGTTATCTGAAGCTTCTGGTTCTCGGTGCTTACCATATTTTCTGCTCTGAAGAATCCTCAAGAGAGGTTTAACATTCAACAGATTTAAGCAGAAGAAAATGTGAACACCTTATCTAGATATACAAGTGAATACAAGAAAAGGCGAATGATATAGAGAATGAGGAATAAAAACACAATCAAGAACTGACATCTTAGCTGTTAGGTATAGAAAATAAATTTAATCTTTTAGAAAAACAATTGAAACACATGAGAAATATGATAAAGCATGTAGAAATGGAGAGGACAACTGTGTTAGAGAAACAGACTTTATAGGATGAAGGAGAATGACAACAGCTCAAACACAAATTCAGTGATGTATTGGGTTGAATGGTGTTCCCCAAAATGCATGTCCACCTAGAACCTCAGAATGTGACCTTATTTAGAAATAGTCTTTGCAGAGGTAGTTAGTTAAGATGAGATCATACTTAATGAGGATGGGCCCTAAATCCAGTGACTGGTGTTCTTATGAGGAGAGACTCAGACACACAAGAAGAAGGCCATTTGATAACAGAGGCAGAGATTGCAGTGATGCAGCTACAAGCCAAGGATTGCCAGCAACCACGAGAAGCTAGGAGAGAGGCATGAAACAGATCCTTCTTCAGAGCCTCTAGAAAGAACCAACCCTGCTAACACCTTATTTTCAGACTTCTAGTCCCCAGAACTATGAGAGAATAAATTTCTGTCGTTTTAAGTCACCAAGTTTGTGCTAATTTATTATGGCAGCCCTGGGAAATGAATACAAGTGCAAACTTAAACTGGATCTTAAAAAAAAAAAAAAAAAGAAAATAACAAGTATTGGTGAGGATGTGGAGAAATTGGAACCCTTGTGCATTGCTGGTGGGACTATAAAATGGTGTTTAGCCACTGTGGAATATGGTATGACGACTCCTCAAAAAATTTAACATAGAATTACTGTATGATCCAGCAATCCCACATCTGGGTATGTACCCAAAAGAAGTGAAAACAGGGACTCGAACAGATATTTGTAAAACCATGTTCATATCAGCACTATTCACAATAGCCAAAAGGTAGAAGCAACTCAAGTGTCCATTGATAGATGAATGGATAAGCAAAGTGTGCTGTGTACATCCTGTGGAATATTATTCAGCCTTAAAAAGAAAGGAAATTCTGACACAATGCGACATGGGTGAACCTTGAAGACATTATGCTTAGTGAAATAAGCCAGTCACAAAAGGACAAATAGTGTAAGATTGCACTTATATGAGGTACCTAGAGTTGCCAAATTCACAGGGACATAAAGTAGAATGGTGGTTGCGGGGAGGAGGGAGGAATGAGGAGTTATTATTTAATGGGAACAAAGTTTCACTTTTGCAAGATGAAAAAATTTTGGAGGTGGATGGTGGTGATGTTTGCACAATAATGTGAATGTACTTAATACCACTGAATGGTACAGTTAAAAATAGTTATAGTGGTAAATTTTATGTTGCGTGTATTTTACCCCTTTCAAAAAAGTTGAATCTTCTTGACAAGAATATAACAAACTTACCACAATGCAAGAGTCGGAAGCAAAACTTCATGAAAAACAGTAAGGAAAGAAAAATGTATGCAGTCTAAAACAGCCCAGTTGCAGCCTGGACTAGAAACAAATAGACTTTGAAGATAAGGCATTTCCATATGTTCTCAGTGTAAGAAGAATTTTTTTAAAGCCAGCCCATTCATAAAAGTCCGCTTGTCCTAACCATGCATTGGTAGCCAATGTTCAACATGTTTTGCCTCTAATGAAGCAACACACATTACTACCTGTGCAATGAAGGAGTAGTCAGCTGTATATTTTTGGCAAAGAAACTATATTCACAATGTGGTAGAATCAAGAGCTTGCTAGTACCGTCTTCCTCCTCCGGCAGCATTAATGAAGAATTGTCACAAGTCTTACAGACTTTGCAGATGAATTTGCAGATGACCAAACGTCATCTGCAACTGGGAAACTTACCCAGGAGTAATCAATTGTCAAACTGAAGGAAGAAGACTTGGAACTGAAACTAGTGGCATTAATGGGAAGTATGGAGGCAGAAGGCAATCAAATAACTAGATTTCAAAAAAGAACAAGCCCAGGTGAAGAAACAGAGGCTAGAGAAGCAGAAGGAGGAATGGAGAGCCATCCTGAAGTCTCCTGATGAAGAAGGAAGGGACAGCAGCCATTCTTCTGGAATCATAGGGATCATAAATAAAAAGAATTCTACCAAACTGTGACAAGGAGAAAAAAGCAGAAAAGGCCTTCAGTGACTGAAGGATATGCAGACCATACATAATGCATACAGAACAATGGTTTGGGTTGAGATTACTGGCCATACGAGGTCAGATATTTGATTCAGATAATCTGTACCCCACCAACAGGATGCCAGCAATTTACTTTCCAGTTCTCATACTCTCTTCTGTTGGAATTAACAATGGTCTTAAGGGGCACAGGCTTCATTACACAGGCTTCTTGTGTTACACAGCACAATTAAAAATTAAAGAGTTTAAGTGGAAACAAGGGGAATTGTTAAGAGCTGCGAAGCCACACTTACTTTTTTTGTTTGAGACAGATTTTACTGTGCTGATCTGTTGTGCTTTGTAAACAAATTACCAAATTTTCACTTGTGGGTGTGATTTTTTTTTACGGCAAGGTACAACTACATTTTTATTATTACTATAAAAAGGAATCCAAAGAAATAAAGAATTTTAATTATTATTTCAAAGTAGTTACAGGTCTACCCAAGCTGTCTTTTCTTCTTCTCCTAGTCTGTCTTTCCAATTGTTTTTACTTTAGTCTAAAGTCATCTTAGAGGGCTAAGTACTTTCCTCTGTATTCTCAGTTTTAAAAATGGTATTCCAAAAACTAACAAGAATGCATACTCACACAGTGTGGGCTGCAGCTGTCTCCGATGTGTATTGAGTTGAATGCTTCTTACCCACAGGAACCACAGTGTCAACCACAGTGTCAGTGACATTTAATGAGATTTTAAAAGTCAGTCATTTTTTTCTGTGCATTTTCACAGTTATGTCTAACACTTTTACAGCTAAAGAGGTGTCCTCTCATACATACTCATCAAGATGTCCAGCAGTAAAAGGGAATGAGTCACAGTGGATTCAGTACAGGGACCACTGTTACACGTCTGATCAGGCATTGCACAGTTTCTCAGAAGCCAGACGGTTTTGTTCAGAGCTTGGTAAGTTAAAATGTGTTGACTTTCTTTGACTCAGTAATTTAATCATTGGAATTTTTCTTAACGAAACCCTTTAAAACAAAGATTATATTTTTGAAAATATTTCTAAAGCACTCACTAATTATAATAGAATTATTACCCAATTGCCTAGTGGTGGGGAAATGGTTAAGTATTTTATGATATATGAGCTCAATGTAATATTGAAATAGCCATTAAAAATGATCAGTGTCAGACCTAGGGACACATACAGACTGAAAGTGAGGGGATGGAAAAAGATATTCCATGCAAATGGAAATCAAAAGAAAGCTGAAGTAGCAATTCTCATATCAGACAAAATAGACTTTAAAATAAAGACTGTTACAAGAGACAAAGAAGGACACTACATAATGATCAAGGGATTAATCCAAGAAGAAGATATAACAATTATAAATATTTATGCACCCAACATAGGAGCACCTCAATACATAAGGCAAATGCTAACAGCCATAGAAGGGGAAATTGACAGTAACACAATAATAGTAGGGGACATTAACACCCCACTTTCACCAATGGACAGATCATCCAAAATGAAAATAAAGAAGGAAACACAAGCTTTAAATGATACATTACACAAGATGGACTTAATTGATATTTATACGACATTCCATCCAAAAACAACAGAATACACTTTCTTCTCAAGTGCTCATGGAACATTCTCCAGGATAGAGCACATCTTGGGTCACAAATCAAGCCTTGGTAAATTTAAGAAAATTGAAATCATATCAAGTATCTTTTCTGACCACAACTCTATGAGTCTAGATATCAATTACAGGAAGAAACCTGTAAAAAATACAAACACATGGAGGCTAAACAATATGCTACTAAATAAACAAGAGATCACTGAACAAATCAAAGAGGAAATCAAAAAATACCTAGAAATAAATGACAATGAAAACACGACAACCCAAAACCTACAGGATGCAGCAAAAGCAGTTCTAAGAAGGAAGTTTATAGCAATACAGTCTTACCTCAAGAAACAAGAAAAATCTCAAATAAACAACCTAACCTTACACCTAAAGCAATTAGAGAAAGAGGAACAAAAAAAACCCAAAGTTAGCAGAAGGAAAGAAATCATAAAGATCAGATCAGAATTAAAAAGAAATGAAGGAAACAATAGCAAACATCAATAAAACTAAAAGCTAGTTCTTTGAGAAGATAAACAAAATTGATAAAGCATTAGCCAGACTCATCAAGAAAAAAAGGGAGAAGACTCAAATCTACAGAATTAGAACTGAAAAGGAGAAGTAACAGCTGACACTGCAGAAATACAGAGGATCATGAGAGATTACTACAAGCAACTACATGCCAATAAAATGGACAACCTGGAAGAAATGGACAAATTCTTGGAAAAGCACAACCTTCCAAGACTGAACCAGGAAGAAATAGAAAGTATAAACATACCAATCACAGGCACTGAAATTGAGACTGTGATTAAAAATCTTCCCACAAACAAAAGCCCAGGACCAGATGGCTTCACAGGCGAATTCTATCAAACATTTAAAGAAGAGCTAACACCTATCCTTCTCAAACTCTTCCAAAATATAACAGAGGGAGAAACACTCCCAAACTCATTCTACGAGGCCACCATCACCCTGATACCAAAACCAGACAAAGATGTCACAAAGAAAGAAAACTACAGGCCAATATCACTGATGAACATAGATGCAAAAATCCTCAACAAAATACTAACAAACAGAATCCAACAGCACATTAAAGGATCATACACCATGATCAAGTGGGGTTTATCCCAAGGATTCTTCAATATATGCAATCAATGTGATACACCATATTAACAAATTGAAGGAGAAAAACCATATGATCATCTCAATGATGATGCAGAAAAAGCTTTTGACAAAATTCAACACCCATTTATGATAAAAACTCTCCAGAAAGTAGGCCTAGAGGGAGCCTACCTCAACATATACGACATAAAGACCATATATGACAAACCCACAGCCAACATCATTCTCAATGGTGAAAAACTGAAACCACTTCTTCTAAGATCAGGAACAAGACAAGGCTGCCCACTCTCACCACTATTGTTCAACATAGTTTTGGAAGTTTTAGCCACGGCAATCAGAGAAGAAAAAGAAATAAAAGGAATACAAATCAGAAAAGAAGTAAAGCTGTCACTGTTTGCATATGACATGATACTATACATAGAGAATCCTAAAGATGCTACCAGAAAACTACTAGAGCTAATCAACGAATTTGGTAAAGTAGCAGGATACAAAATTAATGCACAGAAATCTCTTGCATTCGTATACACTAATGATGAAAAATCTGAAAGTGAAATTAAGGAAACACACCCATTTACCATTGCAACAAAAAGAATAAAATACCTAGGAATAAACCTACCTAGGGAGACAAAAGACCTGTATGCAGAAAACTATAAGACACTGATGAAAGAAATTAAAGATGATACCAACAGATGGAGAGATATACCGTGTTCTTGGATTGGAAGAGTTAACATTGTGAAAATGACTATACTACCCAGAGCAATCTACAGATTCAGTGCAATCCCTATCAAACTACCAATGGCATTTTTCACAGAACTAGAACAAAAAATTTCACAATTTTTATGGAAACACAAAAGACCCCGAATAGCCAGAGCAATCCTGAGAAAGAAAAACGGAGCTGGAGGAATCAGGCTCCCTGACTCAGACTATACTACAAAACTACAGTAATCAAGACAGTATGGTACTGGCACAAAAACAGAAATATAGATCAATGGAACAGGATAGAAAGCCCAGAGATAAACCCATGCACATATGGTCACCTTATTTTTGATAAAGGAGGCAAGAATATGCAATGGAGAAAAGACAGCCTCTTCAATAAGTGGTGCTGGGAGAACTGGACAGCTACATGTACAAGAATGAAATTAGAACACTCCCTAACACCATACACAAAAATAAACTCAAAATGGATTAAAGACATAAATGTAAGGCCAGACACTATAAAACTCTTAGAGGAAAACATAGGCAGAACACTGTATGACATAAATCACAGCAAGATCCTTTTTGACCCACCTCCTAGACAAATGGAAATAAAAACAAAAATAAACAAATGGAACATAATGAAACTTAAAAGCTTTTGAACAGCAAAGGAAACCATAAACAAGACGAAAAGGCAACCCTCAGAATGGGAGAAAATATTTGCAAACGAAGCAACAGACAAAGGATTAATCTCCAAAATATACAAGCAGCTCATGCAGCTCAATATCAAAAAAGCAAACAACCCAAAGCAAAAATGGACAGAAGACCTAAACAGACATTTCTCCCAAGAAGATATACAGATTGCCAACAAACACATGAACGGATGCTCAGCATCACTAATCATTAGAGAAATGCAAGTCAAAACTACAGTGAGGTATCACCTCACACCGGTCAAAAAGTCTACGAACAATAAATCCTGGAGAGGGTGTGGAGAAAAGGGAACCCTGCTGCATTGTTGGTGGGAATGTAAATTGATACAGCCACTATGGAGAACAATATGGAGGTTCCTTAAAAAACTAAAAATAGAACTACCATATGACCCAGCAATCCCACTACTGGGCATATACCCTGAGAAAACCATAATTCAAAAAGAGTCATGCACCACAATGTTCATTGCAGCTCTATTTGCAATAACCAGGACATGGAAGCAACGTAAGTCTCCATCGACAGATGAATGTATAAAGAAGATGTGGCATATATATACAATGGAATATTACTCAGCCATAAAAAGAAACGAAATTGAGTTATTTGTAGTGAGGTGGATGGACCTAGAGTCTGTCATACAGAGTGAAGTAAGTCAGAAAGAGAAAAGCAAATACCGTATGCTAACACATATATATGGAATCTAAAAAAAAAATCGTCTGACGAATCTAGGGGCAGGACAGGAATAAAGACACAGACGTAGAGAATGGACTTGAGGACACGGGGAGGGGGAAGGGTAAGCTGAGACGAAGTGAGAGAGTAATATTGACATATATACACTACCAAATGTAAAATAAATAGCTAGTGGGAAGCGGCCGCGTAGCACAGGGAGATCAGCTCGGTGCTTTGTGACCTCCTAGAGGAGGCGGATAGGGAGGGTGGGAGGGAGACGCAAGAGGGAGGGAATATGGGGATATACGTATGCATATAGCTGATTCACTTTGTTACACAACAGAAACTAACACAACATTGCAAAGCAATTATGCTCCAATAAAGGTGTTAAAAAAAAAAGATCAATGTAACAATATGTACATGGTAAGTATAAGTAAGTGGGAAGAAATAGAATAAAAAATTGCTAAGTAAACTATTATGTGAAAATACTGACAAATGAAACTGTTTTAAATATAGCTAGATGTGCTTAAATGAAAGGATTAAGAAGCTGATTTTTTGTGAAGTTGGTTAAGCAGTAAATACAAAATTGTAGATTTTTCATTACCTGGTCATTAATAAGTAAGCTTAGCCTGACCAGGGTAACAAAGTGTAAGAAGCACGGGTTGTACATCCGTTCTGCAAAAGGGATGGCCCACACCTCTGAACATTATAACGGACAGGACTTTTTGTCTTCAGATTGAACTAAAATGAAAGAGCAGCAATGATTGACTCCCTCCCATGAGAAACTTGGCGGGTAGTCTAACTGTGAAACGACTTCTAGGGAGACCACCTAGAGTATTTCAAATACCTGCATCCTTGGGTCTCAATTTAGGCAGGCAGATGACGTTTATTTATTTTACTAACTTGTGGAGACACTCTACTGATTTAAAAATCTCCTTGTTGCTGCTTAGCTACATGATGGAAACTTGTGTGTGGGAACTGTTGTGTGTTATACATGTTACACGTGGTGGGAACTATTATGAGCTCTATATACATGTTCTGAAAGTCAGAAGCCTCTTGCTCCTAAAGGAGAAAAAAGGTTTACTGTCATTGTAGTGTAGGGTTTAAGCACTTAAGCCTTGGAGACAGACAGGTCTGGGTTCAAATCCCAGCTTCCATACTAACTAAGCTGAATGATATTGAGGAAGCTACATAATTGTTTCTCTTTCTCCTCTGAACAATGAGAATGAAAATAGTACTCACTTCAAAGTTTGGGTAGGGCTTCCCTGGTGGCGCAGTGGTTAAGAATCTGCCTGCCAATGCAGGGGACACGGGTTCGAGCCCTGGTCTGGGAAGATCCCACATGCCGCGGAGCAACTGGGCCCGTGAGCCACAATTACTGAGCCTGCGCGTCTGGAGCCTGTGCTCCGCAACAAGAGAGGCCGCGATAGTGAGAGGCCCGCGCACCGCGATGAAGAATGGCCCCCGCTTGCCGCAACTGGAGAAAGCCCTCACACAGAAACGAAGACCCAACACAGCCATAAATAAATAAATAAAATATTTAAAAAAAAAAAAAAAAAAAGTTTGGGTAAAGGTTGGGTTGTTGTAGAAATGAATGAAATGGGATAATGTGTGCTAATTTATCACAGAGCTCTGCAAATGGAGAGCATTCGTAACTATTCTTATCATTAGAAAGATTGAGATTGACTTTCTATTTCTAAAGCTGTCTGGCTATGAAAGTCTGACAAACTTACTTAATCTTCTTGCCCTTCCATTTCCACATCTGTAAAATAGTGATAATACTTTTCTACAGGACTACGTAGTATTAAACAAGGTAAAGTGTGCACACTGTGGTGATCTGTAGAGAAGAAAAGGCTTTCTTTTGCCCTTCTTTAAATACTTCACACCACAAAAGAAATGCTTTAGTTCAAGTATGGATAAGCTTGTTTGGGTTGAAGACTATTTGATTCCATTTAGGATGGATTTCCAAGTCTAGTTATTATTTTGTTTCTATCCCTTGCCTGATACTGGTGATAGCACTATTATCTCTGTGGGTTTAGGGCAACCTATCAAACTTCAAGAATACTCACTCATTCAGTGCCATACTATATTTAGGAACTTAACAATGGATGACCAAGTACTCTTATGTATAAAATAATATTAAAAGGAAGGCCAATGCTCTCTGACATCCCAAACCTATTTGCTTTTATTTTCATTTTAACAGAAGCAAAGTTAAAGCTGAGTTATTGTACAGAACTGGTTGTTGAGGAGAGAGTGTTGAAAATCTGTAGGGGAGCACAGACTTCTGCCATTACATACCCCATTCTTATGACTAGCTGTTCATACAGAAAGGTCTCACTGGTTAGGTAGTTCCAAGATCCAAAAATATTACCAGGTAAACATTTTGAGGAAATGTAAAATTTCTATATACAAAGTTTCAATCTAGAATATTACTAACTTTTTTAGAAGCTATTAATGTTATATTTTTAAAAATCTGAAATAAATATCAGATTTTAAGAACATTCTGTGTCAAGTTTGAACATCTTTGTGATCTTGATCATGATAGTTTTTGTCAAATGGCTGGTTCAGAATAAGCCACTTCCCTAGTTTGCATAAAACTAATTGGTTTGGGGTTTGTTTCCTTCAACAGATCATTCTGCAACTATCGTTACCATAAAGGATGAGGATGAGAATAAATTTGTGAGCAGACTGATGAGGGAAAATAATAACATTACCATGAGAGTTTGGCTTGGATTATCTCAACTTTCTGCCGGTAAATGACGTATCTGTATGTACAGTGTGCAAAGAGAGTTCTAACTTGTCCTAAATACCAAGTCAGCCTCACTAAAGAATGCCAAGTGGTGGCTAATTCGAATGCTTCTTAGTGATGAATAAGCTAGGTCTGCTGTTTTAGAGGCTCATAAATTCCTAATGAATAAACAAGTGACTTATTAGTAATGATGGAAACACTAATGAAATAGAAAATCAGGTTAAATCAACTGGAATTGTTTTAGAGGCTTAAGATACTTGGGTCAACAGAATATTTTTTTCTCTTGTGGCAATATCTGTGTCCCTCGTGTCCCCCACCAGGAACCCTTAGATTTCTAGTGTCTATCACACGGTGTTTTTGTAACTTTTAACTGTTATTCAGAAAGTTCTCTTCCTGTTGTTCCCTTCCCTCTAGGAACGTTTTTTACCATAGAGCTAAATTAAGTCTTAATGGTGATTTTTTTTTCATACTAGCTTAGTAAAATTGCAGAAATTTGGTTCAAAAAGGTTTGTGGAAGAGTTTTTCAATAAGGCATAATAGATAGAGGGTTTCAGTGCACTTGAAATTGATAAAGAATGAAGAGTACAAATTTGATAGAAGAATAGGAAGTCTGCTTCACATTTTATGCAAATTTGAATTCTAAATAATTAAAATGAGTGTGAATTCCAAAATAGTAAGTATGTGTCAAAAAGTCAGTGAATTCAAAGTTGGCCATCTAAATGAATTATAAATTGTGTTTATACTATCACCACAAGGTGGTGCAACCTCAGCTGGAAAGCAAAAATGGAGTCATGGTGAGGAGGCCTTCCTGGACCCCACTGGACCTTTCCTCGCCCACCAGCACACTGGGAATGATTTTTAATGGGGGAGGGGGGCGGAGAGCAAGAGAAAAGGGATACAGGTCTTTAGAAGTCTATCTGTCACACAATAAATGTACAGGCATTCTGCACTTTAATCAAAACACCATATTCTATATCAGTGCTGTCTAATAGAACTTTCTGCAAAGATGAAATTGTTCTATATCTACGCTGGCCAACATAGTAATCACTAGCCATATATGGCTATTGAACACTTGAAATGCGGCAAGTGCAGGTTATGGACTGATTTTAATTTTTTCACTTTCAATAAATTTCATTTTAAAATAGTGGCACAGCACAGTTCTAAGGAAATAAATTATATGAGCCATGCACCTTTTAACCTTAGTAATTTAGTTGCAATAAACATAGTTATACTTAATTTCTTTCTTTAGATCAGTCTTGGAATTGGTTAGATGGATCAAAAGTGACATTTGTCAAATGGGCAAATAAATTTAAGAGTGGCAGTGGACAATGTAGCATTTTGTTAGCTTCAAATGAAACTTGGATAAAAGTTGAATGTTCACGTGGCTATGGAAGAGTTGTCTGCACAGTTCCCTTGGGTAAGTATGTAACCTGTCCTTAAGGAACACTTTGCAGAATAGGTCAAGAAATAAATGTACAATTCAATTATGTGCAGTTTTGTACTTTGTCCTAAAGTACTTAGTCCTTAGAGTATATCCAAACAATCTTGATTAACTTATAGATTCTTTCCCTCAGAAAAACAGATAGATTACAGATGGCAATAAATGCATAAGATGTCTAGGACTCCCAGAGGAAAGTGCTAAACTGTCCAAAGTTTGTATATTCTTTCCTAAGAAAAATGGAAGCTGCCAGAGTATTAGGGAGGTCATTTCTTTGAAAATGTTAAGATGTATTTTATTCCATAGTTCAAACATGTAAAAACTCAAAGGTCTAATTCTACGGTTAGTTTGTTTCCTTTCTCCTCATTCCCATAAAACTCATAATTAACAACAGTGCAAAACTATTTAATTACTTAAAATGTCCTGAGTATCTATAGGAAATCATAATTTGAACTACCATTTCATCATAACTGATACATAAAATAACCACAAAAATCTTATCTTAATAAGCTCTAAAATTTTCACATCAACATTTTTAAAGATTAGCATAAAATGTTCAGTTTGGTGTACAAATATTAAAAATAAAACCCTAATTCTAGGTGACCAGTATCTATATGCATTGATTCAGCAAATATTTAGATTATCTGTTTTATGTGCGGAGCTATACCCGTGTACAAGACAGATAAGATACCTTTTCTCACAGATCTTACAATCTAATGGAGGAAGACATAATAAGTAACCAAGCAGGTCTATTTTTAAAAGAGAGGAAAATATCAGATAGTTATAAACGCTATATAATCGAGACTAGGGGGTTGACTACTCTAGATCAGGTTATCAGAGAAGACATCTTAGAGCAGGAGATATTGAAGCTGAGATCGGAAAGGCCTTGGGGACCAGGGTAGGAGTCACAGCAGGCAGAGGTGCCAGCTGGAGCAGAGAGCCTAAGACAGAACAACTTGCTGTGGGCTCAGGGAAGAGCTGCGAAGTAGACAGGTGCCAGACACTTAGGGCTTTGGAATCCCGAGTCAAGAGTTCAGGTTCCATTCTGAGTGGAATGGAGAGTGACTAAAAGATTTGGGGGGGGCAGGGGGAGCAGGGTTAGAGTGGTATAAACCAAGAGTTCTGTTTTGGCATTTTGAGCCATCCGTGTGGAGATGAGCTATTCACATGGCATGTGCAGTGTGTGCCTTTGGACATATGAGAGAGAAGGGAGGTCAGCATAGAGATGGTATTAAAGCCATGGGAAAAAATGAGTCCATCTCGACAGCATGTAGACAGGGTCTGGGACGGTGTCTGATATTGAATAGCAAGGAACTAAATGAGGTCTTCCTAAAGGCTTAAATTCCTTTAAAGCAAATAATACTTTATTTGGCATTAGGTAAGTCAAACACAAACATTTACAACTTTTAGCAATTTGCTATCCAAGTAAGGTAATATACTGGGAATGATAGTCTCAAAGGGATGATGGGAAGGGAAGTGAGAATAATGATAGCACTTTAATTTCTTTGGAAGAAAATTGCTATAGCAATGAAGAGGATTTGAATGAAAACAGTTAAATTGGAAAAGAAAACACTTAAGTGTCTGATGATGAATTTGAATTGTGTTCACACTATGAAACAATCAGGTACTTACTGTATCTAATTTGTACAGTGTTTACATATGTGACATAGAGCCTAATGTATAAAATCAATAATGATCACTTTTATATTCTCTCCTCCACTGTCAAACCTTTCCCTGTTCTAGGCCCTGATTACAGAGGAATGGGTATCACATTTGCTGTGCTAAGTTTCTTAGGTCTCATCAGCGGATTGATCTGGTTGCTTTTCCAAAGGAACCGTTTGCACTGGGTGGGCTTCTCATCAGTTCGGTATCAACAAGGAGCCAATGAAGATGAAATTATGCTTCCTTCTTTCCATGACTAAACTCTTCTAAAGGTTTGCTAATTTGCACTGATGGTTTAGGAAACCATTTAAAATGAGCCATTTAAAATTTCCCCAGTGTCAGTATTTACTCTGTTTCAACGCAGAAGTCTTAAGTACTTTTTCTTTTTTTGTTTAATTGCTATCCTGGTATCTACAATTACCCACAAATGCCATGTTTATAACTCTACTTAATAGAATGAAAAGGAACCAAAGCTGGAACTAAAGTCCAAATTGTTCATAAGATAATAAGTTTAATGTGCATTTTTCTCTGTAAGAATGTGGTTGGTAATAAGGATATGTATATGTTAATGGTATTTTAATACAACATCTTAGGAAATCAAAACTGGCATATTACTAGGTCACAGATCTACCTTTTAAGAACATCCGAGCCAAATGCAAAAGTAGTACCTCAAGGTAAAAACACAGCTGTAAATAATATCAACATTGTTTTAAAATAGTCATTTGTAGCTTTGGGGGGAAATTATTGAACAATGAAACATGTAAACAGCAAAATGGTGCCTCTTGGCAAGAGTTTCTTATACTATTCCAAAGATATTTCACACCAAAATTATTTAAACTCAAATGTTTTGTTCTGTTCATAGTTTTTTTTTTTTAAAAAGACTTTTAAAAAAGATTTAGTACTTAACATTTTTCTGAAATGTGTTTTTTTGTTTTATGTACAACATATAACTGTTCTCTTTTTAAAGGGAATCAGCTAAGGATAAGATTTTTTGAAAATTTCACAATTTATATACTTACATAGTATGGCAACTTCTGACTAAGCAATTTTTATTACTTTGTTGCCTTTTACATAAGCTAAAGAGAAAAGAGGCCTGTGAAGGTAACTGTGTATCTCACATTTGTAAAAATGAAAATTTTACCATGAAACTCTAAACCTTGTGATTACTACTAAAATGTTTAAAATTAGGAATGGTTTAGGAAACAGTCTTGTGGTTATCGTTTTGAATTTTACCACCTAGAATATATTCTTAATAATAGCTTCTACTGCATATGGTGAATGTTTTATTCAGTGTTTAACTTATACTTGTACTTTAGAATATTTTTGTATAAAATCCACAGATTTATTTTAAAATTTAGAGTGTTTATACTATGATAACATTGTAAATAAATTTCTAAGACAACTTTAGTATAGTCTAAAACTCTTTAGTACAGTTGTCCTGAACTGTTTTTTACTTAATTTGTTAAGTAAAAACTTAATTTGTTAAGTAAAAACTTAACTTGTTAAGCTCTATGATCTGTACAATTCTAGTTGTTAAGACTTTCTTCAAAGAACTAAACAAACTGGATGCAAAAAGTACAGGTATATGTAGTAGTGATGCCATAATAAAGTCATTTTATTTTTTAAGTAAAAGTGTTGTTGATCCTTGTTGGGGGAAAAAAATGTCTAAATTTGGCTTTATTATGTTAGGCATATAGCATGACAAGAAATAAAGTGTCCAGCTATTGTAAAGCAAGGCATCCTTAAGATTTTGTGTGCATTTTTAAAAGAATAAACGTAATCATCCCTACATCTCTGAATGTTTGATTTTAGGCTCCTTTTTTGATTCCTCTGACTCAGCGTTTCTTTAAACTACTGGATCAGCAGGGATTCCACCTATGATCTACTTGCTTCTCATTCTGTGTGCTCCCCTCGGGAGATCCAGTACACCACCTCCCACCCCACGACATTCATCAACCACTTCTAAGTCAGTAGTTCAGATATCTAGTTCCAAGTTCATGTTTCTAACTCCCACTGAACAATCTCCATGAAAGTCCTTCTCAGCATGATAAGAACTGCCTGTATTGTGTTCCCTTCCTCATTTCCCCTGTTCCAGATGTCTCAGAAGAACTGAAGACAACTTTTTCCAATCTTCCTAACTAATCCAGCACCTACATGTGGTCTGACAAAATTGATATTTCAAAACCAGGCACCTAAAAAAGCAGGCAAATACACCCAATGATCAGGTATAGGGGACAAATTTAGAAGTGCTACCAATGACTGTCCTCTCACAGCATGTTCCCTTCCCTGATCCCAGGGCAAGATGTTTCGTTATCTGGGAGATCTCCCCTGCAAATGGCTGCTGTAGTGTTGGCAGCCCCCAGTCCTGACCCCACTGCTGAGTTGAATCTAGAGAGAGCCAGAGATTCAGGTTCCTTTCTCTTAGGTTCATTTAATCCTAAAACCCTCCTGGAGGAACAAAGACCTAATTGTTAGGTCTTTGCTCAACAACGTTTTCTCTAAAAAGACAAATTTTCACTATATGTATCAAAGACTTTTTTTTTAAACTAGACCTCATGATCTGTATGTACAAAGTTAACTCTGATTTCCTGTATATTCTAAATTCAAACATTTTCACAATATTACATCTCAACAAATTTAGCATACACCTATTTCTCTTTTTTCCCAAGCTAACTTAATCACAAGTAGAATTTGAGACTTTTTTTCTATTCTCCCAAACAGTTCTTCTTCTTATATTCTCCTTGAATTAATATGAAGACAGTATACCCCTTGTTTCCCAAGCTAACTTAATCACAAGTAGAATTTGAGACTTTTTTTCTATTCTCCCAAACAGTTCTTCTTCTTATATTCTCCTTGAATTAATATGAAGACAGTATACCCCTTGTTTCCCAAGCTAGAAACTCAGAAGTCATCCTTAAATTCTCTCTTTCTCATCTCTCTAATCCAACAATTCTGTCAGTTTTTTTCCACACTTCTCATGAACTGGTTATCTCCATTGCCAGCTGTCTTAATTCAGACCTCTATCCTTTTTTGCTTCCTGGATTATCTGCACGAGGCTCTTCACTGGTCTTCCTCATCAGCCTTTCCTCTTCATCCCATTTTTCGTGTTCCTGGGCCTAGGGGACCTGAAATTCACAGAGGAGGACTCCCCCTCTGTTTTGGTCTAAAGTTATCTAGGCCTAACTTATCTCACAACAAGGGAGCTCAGCAATGCCCAGCCCAGGACCCTCCCCAGGGACCTTATGTGGGTTGATGTCAGTCCTGAGAAGTCCTAAGAGGGTATCCGGTTCCCTGGCCAAATACCCTCTTAATACAATGTAAAGTCAAGTCAATATTGCTCCAATTGCTAAACAACAAGGAGCCAAAGTCAGATAAAACTGGAATCCAGGAATCAGGAAAACATTGGTGATTTTAACCAATGGAAATGCAGGCGATCACCAGAATCCAGATGGAAGTGAGCTGAAAAGTGAAAGGGAAATTAGGAAATAGAGAACATGAAATCTTGAGAAGTATGTAGAGATGGGCCATAGCTAGAGAGAGAAGGAGGGTTGAAGAAGATTTTTTCCCAAAGGAGAGCAGAAAGAGATTCACAGGTTGGGAAGCTTAGAGGAAAGAAAACACATCAAAAACTAAAAACGATGGACAGAGAGAAGTTGATGCTGGGGAGAGATGGGGAGTCATTAATTGAAGAAAATCTTGGAGAAGATGGGATGAGAGGGGCAGTTCTAAACCCACATAAAGAAGAACTAGGTTTGGATGGGATGGGAGGAAGCATGCATTCCACTCTGAGGGCAAGAGAAAGACCTGTGCGAAAGGGAAGGGGAGAGCAGATAAGTATTTGAAGATGTTTGTCTACACCTGACGGCCCCTATTTTCCTATTGAGTAGAAGGTGATGTTTTCTGCCAAGAAAGACAAGTATCAAATGTGGTTTCAGCTTGAAGAGCATAATAAAAAAATTGAAATATTCTATGTGGGGAATGAGAGAGGAGAATGACCAAGACAAAATAAAAAGATTGCAGAAGAGGCTTACTGGGCCCAGATGAAATTAAAAGCCATATATTAGTAGAGGCAAGCATCAAGAGAATTAATAGATTTCCTCTACCTGCCCTCAGCTACTTCACTAAAATTGAGGGAAAGGAGACTATGAAGAAGAAAGAAGAGACCCCACATCCTCAAAAAATTAAAAATAGAACTACCATGTGATCCAGCAATCCCACTTCTGGGTGTATATCCAAAGGAAATGGAAACAGGATCTTGAAGAGATAACTGCACTCCCATGTTCATTGCAGCATTATTCACAATAGCCAAGATATGGAAACAACCTAAGTATCCATCAATGGATGAATGGATAAAGAAGATGTGATACACACACACACACACACACACGAATATTATTTAACCATGAGAAAGAAAGAAATTCTGCCATTTTCAACAATATGGGTGAATCTGGAGGGCATTATACTAAGTGAAGTAAGTCAGACAAAGAAAGACAAATATGTATGATATCACTCATATGTGGAATCTAAAAGAGCCAAACTCATAGAAGCAGAGAGCAGAATGGTGGTTACCAGGGGTGGGAGTAGGGGAAAAGGGGGGATGTGGTTTAAGGGTACAAACTTCCAGTTATAAGATGAATCAGTTCTGAGGAATATACAGCATGGTGATTATAGTTAACAATACTGTGTAATATACTTAAAAGTTGCTAAGAGAGTAGATATTAAATGTTCTCACCACAAAAAAGAAATGGTAATTATGTGACAAGATGGAAGCTATGGTGGTAATCCTTTTGCAATATACATCAAATCAACACACTGTGCACCTTAAATTTACAAAATGTTATATGTCAATTATATTTCAATATATTTCAATAAAGCTGGAAGTTTTTAAAAATTTTTTTAATTTTAAAAAAGAGGGAAAAAAGGAAGAGACCCCAGGAGTCACAGCTGGCCAGGTGGATGCAACAGAGAAACAAGGGAGGGTATGGTATCCAGGCTGGATGAAGAAGGGAGAAATAAAAGGCCGGGAAAAATGAAGTCAAGGGATTGGAGTCTGGAATGAGGTCAAAGAGAAGTGAAAGAGAAGGAAAAATATAAGGTATGAGGTGTGACTGGACAGTAGAACATCATAGTGAGAGATCTTGATGAAATAGTGTATTATTCCGTGCAGACGTGGTAAGTAGTCTGTTTTGTCATATTAGCATAAAAAATGAGGAAGTATGCATCAGAGTTAACAGTGGGGAAAATATGCCTTCCCTTAGTTCAAATGACTTAAAAATAAAAGACTGCTGAAATGGGTTATTTGCCTAAATGACGTTGACTCATTAAGGTTCTACTCCTATTGTAAATCTAACCATTATTTGACAATTAGTTTTAACGCAAAGTAATCCACATCAATACAGCATACTCTGGTGCCCGAGGAAGGGGGTGGAGATGACTTTTCCAAATACATGACTGCACAGAGCTGTTCGTTTTACTTGTGTAGTTAGCAGGACAGAAGTGTCCAGAATCAGGATGTTTTCGTATTTAATGAACATTGTGTACATTTGGAAGGATTTGCTTTGGGTTTGGCTTTAGTATATAAACCCATCGTTGACAGTCTGAGAGGAATGATGGAACTAAATAAGTTGAGCAAGACCTTGATACTTTGGCAAGAGAGGCTGAACCCGGAGTGGGTGGGAGAGTCCAGCAGAAGACCTGGGCTCTGGTTCATTTTCTGGCATTCACTGTGTGGCTGTGGCTAAGTGATGTCCCTTCTTTGGACCTCAGTTTCCTTATCAGTAAATGAAGATGGCCCCTACCACCTCTAACATTCTATGACTCTCCTTATAGACCCCTTTGGTCAGATAGATTTCCTTGGTGCAATCACTCCATTTCCGACTCGACTATTAGAGGAATGGAAAGGGTTAGAAAGGATTGGAAAAGGTTAGACTTGATCTTTTAGAATAGACTTTAATTTTTGAGCAGTCTTACGTTAAAAAATGAGCAGAAAGTACAGAGAGTTCCCATATACCTCCTTATCTCTCCCCACGTTTCCCTATTATGAGCATCTTGCATTAGTGTGGGACATTTGGTAAAACTGATGATCCAGTATGGATACGTTATTATTAACTAAAGTCCACAGTTTACATTAGGATTCATCTTTATGTTGTATATTCTATGGGTTTTGACAAATGTATAATGATATGTATCTACCATTACAGTATCTTACAGAACAGTTTCACTGCCCTAAAAGTTCTCTGTGCTCCGCCTATTCATGCCTCCCTTCCCACCTCCCCCAACCCTTGGCAACCACTGATCTTTTACTGATACCACAGTTTTGCCTTTTCCAAAATCTAAAGTTGAAATTACAGGGTATGTGGACTTTTCAGATTGTCTTCTTTCACTTAGCAATATGCATTTAAGGTTCCTCCGTATCTTTTCATGGCCTGATAGTGCATTTCTTTTTAGTGCTGAATAATATTTCATTGTCTGGATGTACCACAGTTTATTTATCCATTCACCTATTGAAGGATATCTGGGTTGCTTCCAGGTTTTGGCAATTATGGATAAAGCCACTGTAAATATCTACATATACATTTTTGTGATGGGGACTTCCCTGATGGTCCCGTGGGTAAGACTCCATGCTCCCAATGCAGGGGGCCCGGGTTCGATCCCTGATCAGGGAACTAGGTCCCACGCGCTGGTCGAAACTAAGAGTCCGCATGCCGCAGCTAAGAAGTCTGCATGCTGCAACTAAATATCCCGCATGCTGCAACTAAGATCCCGCGTGCCACAACTAAGACCTGGCACAACCATAAATAAATAAATTAATTAAATATTTTTAAAATTTTAAATAAAATATTAAAATTTAAAAATAAATAAAATATTAAAAAAAATTTGTGAATATGTAAGGTTTTAGCTTGTTTGGATAAATACCAAGGAGCATGATCACTGAATCATATGGTAAGAGTATATTTAGTTTTGCAAGAAGCTGCAAAGTGTCTTCCAAAGTGGCTGTACCATTTTGCATTCTCACCAGCAATGAATGAGAGTTCGTTTTGCTCTCCATCTTCATCAGCATTTGGTGTTGTCAGTGTTCTGGATTTTAAAGGCCATTCTAATAGGCGTGTAGTGGTCTCTTGATTTAATTTGCAATTCCCTAGTGACATGTGACGTATGTTTTCATATGCTTTTTGCCATCTGTGTATCTTCTCTGTCAAAGCGTCTGTTCAGCTCATTTGTACATTTTAAAATTGAGTTGTTTGTGTTTGTAGAGTCTAGACTTGATTTTAAAGCACTCTTTTGCTAATGACATGAGACAATGTCAGGGTTTAAACAAGCAGCCTGCCTGGCCCTGATTGTCTGGTTCCAGAGACACTCACTAGTGGAGTTACAGTTGCATAGTTTATACATATAATAAGTATGGGTGGGGTTTTGGGTTTTTCTTCTTAAACGACAGAAATTTATTGTGTCACAGTTCTGGAGGCCAGAAGTTCAACATCAAGGTATCCATCAGAGTTGGTTCCTTCCAAGGGCCGTACAAGCATAGTTTAAAGACCCCTAATCCAGAAGCTGCTGACAGAGAAAAGTTGTCTGAGGGCCACAGTCCACTGAGAGAAGAGACTTTGAAAAGGTTTCTGACCATTAGGTCCAAAGAACAAACACCACTTTAACCAAGGGATCAAAGTTAACATCACCAGTGATGAGACAGAATGACATGGTCCTCCTGGGCCGGGCATACGGCTTCTGTGGTGCTCTTGCCAGAAAACAAACAAACAACAACAAAACAAAAACAAAAACATAACCGGAATCCTGTTCTTCTCATCTCCCTCAGGAGGAGACATCAGACAAACTGAAACTAAAGGACATTCTACATAGTGACTGGCCAGTGCTCTTCAAACTTGTATCCAGATGGATGGTGAAAGATAAGCAATGACGCAGGAACTGTCCCACATTAAAGAGACTGAGGAGACGTCACATCTCAGTAGTGTATGACCCTGGATTGGATTTGAGAACAGAAAAAGAACATCAGAGGGACAGTTGGTGAAGTGTGATAACGGCTGTAGATGAGTCCACAGTATTACACCAGTGTTAATATGCTGGCTCTGATTCATTGTACTGGAGTTAGATACGACGTTAATATTTAGAAAAGCTGGCTGAAGGGTTACGGAAATTCCTTGTACTACTTTGGCAACATTTTTGAGAGGCTGAATTTATTTCGGTTCAGATGAAAAGTTTTAAAAATCACGGAGAGTCGGAGCGCCGGCCGCAAGGCAGCGCGGGCGGGCACTCGGGCCGGTGAGGGGCCGCGGGTGGGAGGGGTCGGGCGGCGGCTCCGCACTTCCGAGCAGCGCGCGCGCCGGGCCCGCAGCGCCGTCATGCCCCGCGCCGCGCCTCCCGCTCTCCTGCTGCCGCTGCTGGGCCTCGCAGTCGCAGTCGCCGCCGCCGCCGCGGGTAAGCTGGCCCCTTGCCGCGCCCCCTCCTCGGCCTGGGAGCCTGGGCCCGGAGCGACCGCCTTCCCGCCGCTCGGCGGAGACCCTGCACCCCCTCCGCGGCCGAGGGCTGCAACTCGACGGGCATATCACGCTCCCCTGCACGCGCACCCCGCGCGCCCCCGTGCGCCCTGGCGTCTGGTCACCCCCCCTCCTCCGCGTTCGGTGGGTTCCGAGAGAGCACCCCCGGGGAGGGGGTCGCCGGGGACCCGAGAGCGCCCTTCGTCTCCCGCCGTGTCCACATCCTCGGCGCAGACCCCACTCGCGGGCAGGGGTCCCAAACGGCGCTAATTGACAGGAGAGCGGAGGGACTTAGAGCCCCAGGACGAACATAGTTTCAGGGCCATTGGGGGCTGAAAGGGGAAGTGGGGAAGTTGGCTGCGGAGATGTCCCCCGCTCGTGAGCGGCGGGGGCGGGGGGTGGGAGGAAGCTGGCCCTCTTTTGGTCTCGGCGTTGTTTGTCCAATTGGTTGGTGTTCAAGTTGTCGCAACAGGAAAACAGTTCAGCCAAATAACCCTGAATGGAAGTGGGACGAGAACGGGGGAGGCCTGGATTCCACTTCAGTCGTGTGATTTAAAAATCTTTAAGTCCAGTCTGCTGTTGTGCAAGTGACATCTGAAAATTTACTCTTGATGAGCCAGTCATTTCCAAAATGAATCGTGAGGAAAATGGACAATTCTCTTGAATGTTTTGTGTTTTTTTAAACAATTTTCTCTTGCAAACATGTCAAAAATGTTGATGGGGGAAACTCTGGGGAAAGACTACCATCCAAAATCACTATTGATGGAACAATTCCAGGAATTAAGGAGCAAAATAAACAAGAACTAAGTGAGTACTTGCGTGGGTTTGAATGAAATGATTACGCAAGAGTTTGGCTTCCCCCCCCCCACCCCCCGAATTTCACTGCCATTTTATAAATTCCTGCTGGAAGCCTGCTGACAGGCGGGAATATATTAAAGGATCTCAGTATTGGAGGCAGCAGTAGAGTAAGCAGCTCAGAAGTTGCTTTTTTTTTTTTACAAACTCAAAGCTCCTATCCTGACACCTTTTGTCGACCAGCATTTATGACCAGTTATGCCATCTGCTGCCTATGGAGGAGCAGAAACAAGAGTTTCACACTGTTGAGACTGAGCACATTGGTTTTGTCCAAAACAAGGCTGGACTAGAGATTCTGTGAAGCCCTCCTTATGCACGCCCTCCTTATGTTTGCCAGTAACATCTAAACGCCCATTTAAGCCACCCTCTGGGTTGCCGCGCCTTCATATGTCAGGCTAGGTAAAATAAATACTTTTCTTGTCAGATTTTTTTAGAAGTCCGTTTCTAGATTGTGGTGTCTCTCTTCTTAAGAGAAGCTGTTTTGATCAGCAATGGAAGACAGGCTGTTACCCACCTGGGCTCTTGGGCTCCTTAATAGAAATTGATGAGACCAGATGAGGAATCCAGGCGAGGCTTTATTAGGGACTCGTGCTGCAGCGTGAGGGAGCGAGAACAAGTAACAAGTGCCCTTGCTTGCTCCCTGAGCGGGGGCGAGCTGATCCCCTAAGTGGGGTTGAGGGTAGGGGCTGACATGGGTGGCTGGAGAGGTGGCTTAGGTGGGCTGCCCACCCCCTTGGTGGTGCTGTGTGCAGGGATCCTTTGCTCCGGGCAGCTCAGAAGCGGCAGCTGGGTTTTGATCTTTTTGTATCTTGTTGCTCATAATTTGCCCCAACTGTGCATGCGTGCAGTTATTTTTAGTCTCTTATAGTTTCTTTGCATTCTGTTGCTGGAGGAGATGTTTGTCCAGGTGCAAGCACTGCAGCAAAGGGTCCCAGGTCCCAGCCTGTCTCAAAACTATCTTTGGAAAGTTTTGTTCTTTTTCCTTTTATAAGTCCAGTATGATTAAATAGACTTTTCAAGAGCTGAAGAAGTGCCTGTCGAATAAATGATTGCTATTAATTAATCAGCTTCTCTCAGGAGGTTTGAAGGATTAATTTAGAAGGAGCATGAGCTTTGGAGTTAGGTACAGACTCTGTGGCCTTGATCGAATTGCGCAACTCATTGCACTTCAGTAAAATGGAGATAATACCCATAGAGCTGTAGTGAGCCTTCAGTGAGAACTCCATGTCTAGCACCTATTCCAGGCATGGTGAATCTTGGTTTTCCTTTGTTCTCTTCATACGAAATGAAGGGTAATTATTGCAACTAGAAAATTATGTCACGAGTGCCACTTTATGTCTGTTGATGTGAATGGTTACTGAGCACATTCCCATACATGTTGATAACACAAGGCTGAAAAACTGTGTGTTTTATTATCATACTTCACAAATCTATCCAGACAAGATCAGGAATCACATTTGGCTTAGAACTAAGTAAAGAAAGAGCTTTTCAAGGTTCTCATGGAATTTGCTGAATGGCAAGGTCTTAACAGAAGAGCTCCTAGGGTGTTGCATAAAGTATAAATGTAATATTGAAATGGAAATTATTGTTATTGTTCTCTGTTATTTTGGAGTTTATTAGTGTAAATGATCTTGTGTTGTTCTTAGATATTATCTTGAAGAATCACAATGAACAGAAAATACCTGAGTAAGGTTCCATGGCATCCCTTTTAAAAAGTTCTTCTGTAACGGCACTTTTTGTACATAGTACATGATCGGTATGTTTCCTGGGTCAGTGGTTTCCTGTGGGCAGCGTGAATAAAAGTGAACACAAGCGTGTTAGAGGAAACCCCATTCTATGGTCACTGTGTCGTTACTAACTTTGAGTTGCCATAGCCTACAATACTCTGCCTCCTTCCCTGACACCACCTCTTACCGCCCTTCCTGCTATTCACTGTTTATCCACACTGACCTCTGGGGAACTCAGCCACCTCCTGGCTCTTCTGCCCAGACCCCCCTCCCCTTCCCCAGTCCTTGGCATGGCTGCCCCCTCCCATATCGTTCAGACCTCTGTTCATATGCCACCTTCTCTATCACATCCCCATGTTTTCTCTTCTTCAGAGCACTGAATTCTCTCGGAATCAATCTCGTTTTTTCACTGTCTTCTTGCTTTTCGCTCCCCTTACCAAGGGAGCTCCATAAGAGCAGAAACTTTACTATCTTGTGGATTTTTTGTTTTGTTTTGTTTTGAAAAGTGTCTCTGTACTTTATTCTAATTTATAATAAAAGGACAAAAAATTTAGATGAATGATTTAAGAAGTAGGGGGCGATAATGGGATTGCAATTTCCTTCAAATTATTTTTACTTCTGCCCATGAACTCATCTCATAATTGAACTCAAATCATTAAATCACCTTAATCTATTGATGTGACTTTTTCTGGCCCTTGTGAATGGCACAGTGATGTTTCAGGGGAAATTATTTCAGATTGTAAATTTTGAAATTTTAGTAAGTGTTTGTCTTCCAATGAAAAAGTGAAATAGTAATTAGGTATTTCAGGACTTCTTTCATTGTTGAGAAGCTTTTAGAAATGTGCTCACGTGTTGAAAATTAGTTTTGCAACGGGGTTGCTGTCCACAGTTTTTTATTATACGTATCAAGTATTTAAGATTATTTTAGATTTTGAGGACAAATCTTGAGATTGCATCTATAATAAAATGGACCAATGTTGCCTAGTAAGAAAGGTGGAGAGAAACACTGGCACCCTCATTCTATGAATAAAAGTCATGACAGCTTTTCTGAGAAGGGACGTGAAGGGAGAAGATGGGGATGGACATCTTGGAAGCTAGGTTGGGTAGCGTGGAGAGGGGACGGAGTGTCAGAGTGGCTGAATTTCCTTACAGTTCAGGGATATGTTGCAGCCCAGGCCCTCCGGATTGTCAGGGGCCTGGAACACCATGTCCTCCCCCATACTTAATAAAGGTAATAACCAGCGTCTCTTTCTTCCTCTTCCTCTGCCCTTGTGGAAGGTAAGTGACTGACTCATGTCTAATGGGAGAGGGGCAAAGGTCTTATTATTGACAAGGAAAAAAAAGTACAGTCTTGCCTCCTTTGTTAACAGTCAGAACAAGTCTGTCCCAAGGATCACTTCCTCTTATTCTGTGCCTGGTTCTTTAAAAAAACTAATTTACAAGGGAACAGAGAGTTCCATTAGAGCTGACTGGTAATGCAAAACATTCTTGTGGCTCTGCCATTTTAGTCTTTTAGCACATGATAATTTTAAGCGGAGGATCTATTTGGAAACTTCTGGAGTTAAGTACAAGCTTTTAAAATTTTCACCAGGCTCCTAAATTTCTGTACATATTAAACCGATAGAATTATAAAATTATACAATCCATGAAGAATCATTTAGGTGCGTTATTAATAACAACCTATCTTTCAGCAGCTGTGAAGAAGCAAGAGTAACAGAAAAGCACTTTGGAGAGAGCATTGTGGGCAGGATTTTTTTTTTTTTTTTGACCCAAGGATATTTCTTGAAATATATTTTCTAGAAAACATTACAGAACCCGTAATTGAAAACTTATGGCAGTATTTTGGGGAGACAGGTTTTTCATTGTAACAGGATTATAGCCAAGATACTTAGCATTGAAAAAGACTTAGTTTAGCCTTTCTGCTCACGAAGTGCATGAACCTCAGTAGGTTCCCTCACAAGAGGTATCAGCCTCTGTTGGAACACTCTTCTTCCAAAGTAAAAATATGTCTTGAGTAGTGCTTAAAGCTTGTTTCTGGGGCACACACTCTGACTGGTAGCATGAGAAGAAGGGTTCAGTGCTACATTAACTGGAGTTAATTGCTAATGCTGAAATGAGCCTAAGGAAAAGACAGTTGAAAGTTGTAAGGATATGAAGTTAACAGTTTGTTTTCTGCTTTTCTGCCTATAGCTTTCTGTTTTTATTTTTGGGTTTTGGGGCTTTTTCTTGTCTTATCACATATTGCTTATTGAATTATTCAACAAGGGTCTTCGTCAGTTATCATTATCATCACACTCACTCCCATCTCAGAGGCCTGTGTGACCTAGATAAGCACTTGGCTCTTTTCTTTCAGCTCCTTCAGAACTCTTTTTGTATATGTCACGTTTAGAATGACGTCTTCCTTGGACACCTTTCTACAACTTCAACCCCAGCCCCCACCCTACAGTCAGGACCTGGCATCTCTTATCTGTGGTTGCTAGCCTCCAAGATGGCCCCAAAGATTCTTGCCCCCTGGTATTCATACTCTTCACTGAATAGGGCTGACCTGTATCCTGTATAACCAACAGGACACTGTGGAAATAATGGAGAGTGGCTCCCAAGGCTGGATTGTAAAAGACGTTGCACTTCTACCTTGTTCTCATTTGAATCACTTACTCTTAGGGAAGCCACCTGCCATGTCATAAGGACCCTTGAGCAGCCCTGTAGAGAAGTCCACATGGTGAGGAACTGAGGCCTCCTACCCACCGCCAGCTCCTACTCACTTGGTGGCTGATCCTCCAGCCCCAGTTCACTTTTCAGATAGATGCAGCCCTGACTGAAACTTTATGAGAGATGCCAAGCCAAAATCACCCAGCTAAGCAGCTGCTTCTGAATTCCTGATGCAGAGAAATTGTGTGAGATAATAAAGGTTTTTATTGTTTTAAGTTGCTAATTTGTTACATAGCAATAGATTGCTAATGTGCTATCTAAATAAAATACCATCTAACATATTATTTTACCTATTTATCTTGCCTTTATGTATCTTCCTCAACTAGAATGTAAGCTCCAGAATGGCAGGATTTTTGTTCCTTTTTGTTCACCGTGGAATCCCCAGCACCTAAAACAATTTTCTCACAACAACTCCCTGAGATAGGTACTGTTATCATCCCCATTTTACAAATAGGGAAATTGGAGCACAGTTAAGTAACATACCCGAGGTCATGTAGTCAGAGCCAGACTTTTCTCCATAGCTTAATGTGCTTAATCAGAACCCTGCACTGTCCCATTTCTCTGCAGGCTATCTGTGTTCTGTACAAAACTCTATCATAGTTATTATTGGGGGTACAAGTTAGGTTTAAGATATGATCTCTGTTGTCATGCAGTTAACAGTCCAATTGGGAAAACAGGATAAGTATCAGATAACTACCATACAGAAGAGCAGGATTTATCAGTGCACATGAATGTGTGTTGGTCATCAAAGGATAACACAGCCCCTTTTCCAAGAATGGCTTCCTACGGTTCTTATGCATAGGGCCATGGTTTGTTCCATATTATGCTCCCCATCCGAGCCATAACTAATCAAAATAAGGATAATTTCCTATATCGAAGGCTGACTACTCTAAGCTAGGTAGGGGTACCTAGTGGGTATCTGGTATATAAGAACCCTAGGAGGCCTATTTGCTGGGATAGTATCCTCAGATTTCTTATTACCCCATGTATCCTTGCAAAGCATCTCTATTATTTGGGGTAACCTGAACAAGTCTTTAGTCTTTATAACCAGAAAAGGCCTCTCACATGTTGTATAGTGCAAAGTCCTGTAGAAGTTCAGAGGGATCAGAGGTTATGGGAAGGTGAGGGTTGGACACTTCATGGAGAATTGACACATGAGCTGCTACTGAAAAAAAAGAATATACTTTATAGATGGTTTGGAGATCAGAGTTCATTGTAATTCTAAAGCCTAAGAGCTACAAGTGTACAAAGAAATAAATTTCACTTCACTTGGTGTTGATTATATTTTTGTATACTTAATAGACATGCTTTATTCCATTTAAACAGTATTTCAAAAATTATTTTTTTATATTCTTGAGTTATTTATTGTCAGTACAAAATCCTATGTATAGTTTTGACTAGAAATGCTACAAGAGAGCATTTCTTAACCCGTGGTTCAAGACTTCCAGTGTTTCACTTTATAAAGGTGTTTCAGGTGTCCTTAAACGTGGTAATAGAGTCTGTTTCCATTTCCATTTTTTTAAATTCCATAAGGCTAAAGAAAAAGCAACAAAGAGAACCAAAAGAAAATAGGAGAAGAAAAACAAGTCCAAGTTTGCAATTCAGAGTGTGTGCCCTTGTGACTTTCAATTTGAGTTTCATTCTGGAAATGATTGCTTTTTTTTTCTCTATCACGTCTTAATACATAAAACATCTGGTGGGAGGAGTGTGAGGAGGGAGAGACCTGCTTAGTTCACCCATTCAACAAATATTTGACTCCTTACTAGGTGCCTGTCACTGTGCTTTTTATGGTGTTCCCTCTGCCTGGGATTTCTTTTTCTTTTTCCTTTTCCACATGGTAAACTCATTTGTCCTGCGAATTGCAGCTCAAATATTGTCTCCTTTTTGAAATGGTTCCTTACTCTACAAGTTATTACTTTTTTAGCTATAGTCTTATAGCATTTAACCTCTCACACCTTTGTTATTTATATGTGTCTGACTCTCTTATCAGACTGAGCACTTCAAGTGTAGGACCCATTCCCCTTAAATCCTTTTACCCTTACCCCTTAGCACTGCCCGTTGTATCTGACACGTGGGAGTTGCTCAGCAAACGATTGTTGGATGGATGATGGTAGCACTTATCGATAACTTGCTTAAAAGTGTGAAAGAGGGAATTCTGCTTCTGGCTATAGTGGAGTGGGATACTAACGCTCCCACTAAGAACAACTAGAAAATCTAAATAAAATTCCATAATAATGGTTTTTGCAGGCATCAGAGAGCTGCTAAGGCAGCTTGTTGATGCGAGCCCAATATTCTGTGCACTACTTTTCCCTTTAGGAGAGTTGCCCAAATTTTAAGCAGCTAAAAGCAGAGCAGAGTTTTTGGTATTCTCATGGTGTTAAGGAGACAAAAATTTGAGTTTTTACTTGCCAAAGAGGAGGGACTTTAGCTAATATCCAGGCTTTCAGTTGGAATCCATGGATATTGGGCCTCACAAAGGCTGTAACATCCCCCTCAGGTGGACTCCACCCTTGATTGTATTAAGATAACCTTCAATACTCCAGATGCCTACCAGAATCCTTTCTAGGGGAGAATGACATCCTCTAGAGCCTCTGCAATTTTTTAAATTTTAAATATTAAATACCAGATACTGTGCAATTTTTCCTGCACAGTATCTGGTATTTGATATCAAAAAAAAAAAAAACCCAAAAACTACCAGGCATAATAAGAAACAGGCCAAAGAGGGGAAAATAAAAACAGACCAACAGGTGACCCAGAAATTAGAGTTTTCAAAAATGGACTTTAAAATAATCGTAATAGGGACTGCCCCGGTGGCGCAGTGGTTAAAACTACACGCTCCCAATGCAGGAGGCCGGGATTCGATCCCTGGTCAGGGAACTAGATCCCACACGCATGCTGCAACTAAGAGTTCGCATGCTGCAACTAAGGAGCCAGCGAGCTGCAACTAAGGAGCCCATGAGCCACAACTAAGGAGCCCATGTGCCACAACTAAGGAGCCCGCCTGTGCAATCAAATAAATAATAAAATAAAAATTAAAGAAATAAAAAATAAAATAATCGTAATAAGTTCAAGAATGTTTATAAGATTGAGAATTTCACCAGAGACTCAGAATCCATAAAAATACAAACAAGCTGAAATTCTATAACTGAAAAATAGCTGACATTATGAACTCAGTAGATGGGTTTAATAGCAGATTTGTTAAAACTGAAGAGTAGATTAGTAAACCAGAAAGAACAAGATTATGATATGGAGAGCCAAAAGTATTAAAAATAGAAAAGAGCGAAGTGAACATATTGGACATGGTGAGAAATCTAACATATATGTATTTTGAGTCCCAGAAAGGGAGGAGAAAGAAAATGGAGGAGAAGCAGTATTTGAAGTGATGATGGCCAAGAACTTTCCAAAAGTGAACAGTGAAAATAAACCCACAGATTCAATAATTGCATTACATTATTACCAGGATTAAAAAAAAAATACTAGGCATACCACTGTCAAACTACTAAAAACCAAAAACAAAGAAAATCTTGAAAGCAGCCATCAAAGAGTAACAATCAGACTAATACCTGATTTCTCAATAGGAATGATGGAAGCCAAAACAGTAAAATTATATACATCTTCAATGAAAGATAAGCTGCCATTCTAGAATTTTGTATTTGCAAAAATATCCTTCAAACAGGAAGGCAGTATAAAGACATTTACAGAAAATCAAGAATTGAGGGAATTTGTAGTAGACCTACCATTAAAGGGGTTTATTCAGGCAAACAGAAAATTATTACAATTAGTAATACAGAAATGTAAGAAGGAATGAAAAGCAACAGAGAAGGTACATATGTGTTTAAAACTAAATGAACATTGACTATGCAAAATAGTAATACAACAATAACACAAAGGAAGAGAAGTTAAATTACTGTAAGATCCTAGCGTTGTCTAGGAAATGGTAAAAGTACTAATTTATTTTAGGTACTAATAAATCAAGGTTGCATGCTGTAATTTTCAGGGTACCCACTATAGAAATAAAATTAAAGAATGTGTAATTAATAAGCTAAAAGAAAAATGGAATATAAAATTGTTTAATAATCCAAAAAGAAGACAACAAAGGGAAAAAAAAGAACATAAAACAGGTAGGACAAATAGAAAATGAATAGTAAGATGGTAGATATAAACTCAAATACATCACTATCTACGTTAAATATTAATGAAAATACTCAAAAGACAAAGATTATCAAACTGGGTTTTTTTTTTTTTAAACCTACTTGTTTAAAAGGATTATAACCACTTTGGAAGAGTGTTTGGCAGTATCTGCCAAAGCTGGACACATGTACACTCTATGGCCCAGCCATCTACTTCTAGAAATATACCCGCAAGAAAGCATGCATATGTGCACCAAATCATGTGCAGAGGATATTTATAGCATTACATATTGTCATGGCCACGAACTAGAAACTACCCAAACATTCATCAACAGAATGAATAAATTCATACAATACTATATAGCAATGAGAAAGAACCTACAGCTACATGCTACAACATAAATAAATCTCATAAAAGTAATGTTTATCAAAAGGAGCCAGACACAAAAGAGTACATACTGTATGTGTTCATTACTATAGAGTTCAAAAACAGACAGAACTAATCTGTGGTGTTAGAAGTTAGGCGTGATTACCTTTGGAAGTGAGTGGACCAAACGGGTTTGGTTAATGGTCTGTTTCTTCATCTCACCGATGATTACATGGGTATGTTCATTCTATGCAGATTCACTAAGATGGGTATGTATGATTTGCACATTGTATATTGTATTTCAGTAAAAAGTTTAATTTTTAAAAAGTATAGTCTCTCGGTATCTGCAGGGGACTGGTACCAGGACCCTCTGTGGATATCAAAATCCGAGGATGCTCAAGTACCTTATATAAAGTGGTGTAGTACAGTCTGTCCTCTGTATCCGAGGGTTCCACATCCGCAGATACCGAGGGCCAACTGTACCAGTAACGGTGTTAAAATTGGCAGCAAGGTCAATCCAGTTCTATTCCAGGGTATAAGAAACAGCATGCTTCTAGAAGGAAAAGATGAATACACTGCAAAGGGAGTGTTTGAGGATGCTGAAGGGTTGATAAATTAAGCCATTTAAGGATGAAGAGGAGATAGGATTCATTCATTCATTTAGCAAAATATTTTGGTCCCTATTATAGTCCAAGGAGCTATCTGAGGTGTTGGGGATTCAAAAATAAGGCCCAGCCCCTATTTTCAGAGAGGTCACTGTCTCTAGAGAAGCGTGCCGAGGATGGTAGAGTTAATAAAAACTACAATATTTTGAGCACCTTCCTTGTACTAGGCACCGTGCTGTGCAGTTTTGTTGCTTCTTAATGTTCACAACAACAATCCAATGAGGTTGTTATCCCTTTTTGCCTGAGGAAACACAGGAAATAAGTTGTCCAAGGTCTCACCACCAAGATACAAATACAGGTCTGTCTGACTTCAAAGCTGTGTTCCTTCTGCTACTTTACATGGCCATTGGATGGTGGTTTCGAAGAGAAGGAACTATGTGATGAAATTACAAGCGGAAGTTAAAATACATTACAGTGATGGTGTCTTAGAGAAAGTGGTGTAGATAAATGGCCTGAATCTCAAAGGATGAGCAGTGAGTAATGTTTGATGGTCTGGAAGTGGAAACGGAGGAATAAAAGTCTTTTCTTCTGAGTAAGGGCCAGACTTTCAGAGAAGGCAGCAGAGGTGTACGGAGAAACCGAGATGGCTGAGTACTGCTTCTCAGGAAGAGGATCTAAGGGTCTGCTCCACATACAGACTTTCAACCAAGCACCTTGTTTTCAGGCCCTTCCTGAGCCTTCTTCCTATAAAATGCCTTTCCAATTCCTGAACTTTTCTAGATTTCCTTGCTTTTTTAAAATTTAATTTTACTTTATTTTTTTTTTAATCTTTATTGGAGTATAGTTGATTTACAATGTTGTTAGTTTGTTAGTTATGTTAGTTTCAGGTGTACAGCAAAGTGAATCAGTTATACATATACATATATCCACTCTTTTTTTGATTCTTTTCCCGTATAGGCCATTACAGGGTATTGAGTAGAGTTCCCTGTGTTATACAGTAGGTCCTTATTAGTTATCTGTTTTATATATAGTAGTGTATATATATCAATCCCAATCTTCCAATTTATCCCTCCCCCCCCATTACCCCCTGGTAACCATAAGTTTATTTTCTACATCTGTAACTCTATTTGCTGTGTAGATAAGTTCATTTGTACCCTTTTTTTAGATCCCACGTGTAAGTGATACATGATATTTTAGACTTCCTTGCTTTTAAAACATTGGAATCATACTGCAGATATATTTTTATAGTGAGATTTTAAAAAATTAATGGTTTATTGTGAGCATTTTCCCAAAGCAGAGTGCTTGTTGTTAAAACATCCCTATCCAACTTTAAGCCACCATAATGGGAAAGTTCTAGATTCCTACTGGAGTTCAAACCAAGGTAATCACACGTGTAAGACAAGAATTTATAAACAGCAGGAAGGAAAAAAAAAAAATGGAACCTATATACAAAATAAATTATATCTTGGGGTGCCTACCCTCAGGCTAGTACATCTTGGATGGTTTAATGACTAAATGTAGCAGTATGAGGCCAGAGAAAAACTCATGACTCACAAATTGAGATAATTTTAAGTAGCCCATTGTATTAATTAGGTTATTGATTCAGCTGCTATAACAATGACCTGAATTAACAATGGCTTAACAAGATCGAAGTTTATTTTCTCTCTCTTTACAACCTGAGCGTGATATGTTGGCTTCACTTAGGATCCTTCTATCTTGTTGCTGTTATTCCTAGGCTGTTTCCATTGTTTACACGATTGATTGATTGATTGATTGATTGAAGATAGCTAGCTACATTTTAGCCAGTGGGAAAGAGGAAATGTGGTCCAGGGAGCACACTCTTTGCTTTTAAAGGCCTATTTTTGCACATTTCACTTCTACTTACACTTCATTATCCAGAAGCCACCAGAAGCCTGGGAGATAGTGTAGCTTGGTGGCCTGTAGTCTGTGCTGTATAAGAAGCTGAGGTCAAGTACTAGAGACAACGAATGGGCTCTGCCGTATTCTGAGCTTAGTGAAATGGAGGTTGTTGAATTTAGACTAACATAGCTGATTGTTTAATTCTGATCTTTGTAGTAAGCCATTCTTCTACTTGTTTATATTAAAATTGTAATTCAGGGAGTTCCCTGGCGCTAGGTCTAGTGGTTAGGATTTGGTGATTTCACTGCTGTGGTCTGGGTTCAATCCCTGGTCGAGGAACTGAGATCCTGCAAAAATAAAACCAGGTAAAAAGTGATTTTCCCTATACAGACCTAAGAGAATATGGAAGGTTAATGCCTTAATGTTCCTTTATTCACTGGAATTCAGTAAAATCTTCACATCCTTTCTCCATTCTGGCCAGTGAAATCAAGGTCTTAACAGGCCTACTTTTGCTTCTAATGCTAACTAATGAAATTCCAGAGCCAAGGCTGAAAAATACACATCTTTATAATGAATAACACCAGAAGGTAGAGATGAAGGAGATGACCCTCTACAGCAATAGAGGAAGAAGTATGGTTCTGCTTCATAAAACTAGTTCAAAGAATCTGCTTTGATGAAGTGTTAAATTAAAATATTCATAAAAACATCAATCTTGTTTTCTTGTGCAATAGGAAAACTTGTCTGAATATTCATAATCTAGCAACTTCTTTTCTTCTCTGTTCTTGAAAGTATATTTTGAACAAAAGATCTTGTAAGACTCTTAAGACTTTTGAAATTGAATTGTTACTATATACTGCAAAAATAACCTTGAAAGAAAACTTGTAATTCTGATTGGTTGTCTTCCTTGATAGTTTATTGCCTTGGTTATTAGCATATGTAATATGCTATAATTTACATGTCTGAACTATTAAACACCTAAAGACTTGTAACTTTGCTCTGTCAAATCAGAAGGGAATCAGTGGCGCATTTTCCTTTTCCCACATGTACAATGGTGAAAAATAAATTCCTATCACACTAGTCAATTTCTTTCTTTTTTTTTTTTGGTCAATTTCTTATTTTAACAAAGACCAAGAGCCTTATGGCTAAATTAACAAGGGAAATTGCCATTCTTTTTTTTCTGTGAAAATTTAATATCTAATATCTTTATCTTTAGGAATTCATGAAATTAAAGTTATTTAATAGCGTATCTCTTTTTCCACATAGACTGCCCTTCATCCAACTGGGTTCAGTTCCAAGACAGCTGTTACATTTTTCTTCAAGAAGCCATCAAAGTAGAAAGCATAGAGGATGCCAGAAATCAGTGTACTGACCATGGTAAGGAGCTTATTCTATTTTGTTTTTTCACAGCTCAGTAAAGAGTGTTCACTAATTTCTTTAAAAAATAGTTTTGTTGTATCTCACTTTTACCTTGGTCCTTGTAATAAATGGACAGCTTTTATTCTATAATACACAAGACACAAGCAGTGGAATTGGGCTATACCCTTGAGCTGGAAGACAGTTGTTGGACCACACTGCCCGAAGCAGAGTGACAGAACCTTAGCAAGAGCAGGGTGTATTTAATGTAAGTACTCTGTGTCAGGCACTGTTCTTAAGCACATAATATACTTTAACTGGCTTTAATTATTACAGCAAACCTATCAGGTAGTTTATTATTAGCCTCCTTTTATCAAGAGAAAAAAACTAGTTCACTTATTTGTTAAAGGTCACACAGGAAATAATTGGCAGAGCCAGGATTCAAACCAGGGACTGTCTGATTTTAGGACCAGCGTTCTTAATCACTCTTATTCTGCTCTGAAACTACTGTTTCAGGCATGCAGTGGGGGCAGAAGTTAGATTACATGGGACTGTGACGTGAGACTGTGGTAAAGAAGCATACCGTTAAATAAAAATGAAAAAAAGGCTGTGTATTTGCTACATGATATGCTCAGTATTCTCTGGGAAATATAACTTCACATTTTGAAATCTTTTAAATAAAAATGTCATTTAAAAAAAGGTGTGCTTGGGTGCTCTTTATATATTTGGCTGTTTGGCCCAAAGTGCATCCTTGTTGTTAAGCCTCTTATTGTGATACTTGTCAGCTCAAACTAAAACGATGGTGTGAGTTAGCATGTTTTTCAACTGAGATATCTATGATGGTGAGATGAGAGTCCTTGATTATATAAAGGTACTTTTTATTATTGTGTGAGATCTAAAAATCTCTTATTTCATTAAATTTTCTCTTAAGCATATTCATAACACCAGCATTTAAAAATGTGCTTTACTGGGACTTCCCTGGATGTCCAGTGGTTAAGACTCTGCGCTCCCAATGCCGGGGGCATGGGTTCCATCCCTGATTGGGGAACTAAGATCCCGCATGCCGCAGGGCACGGCCAAAAAATACATAAATAAAAAATAAAAATAAAAATGCCCTTTATCTAAAAAACACAATTTCTGACAACCCATCAATTAACATTTTGGAAGAATATCAAATTGCTTTAATTAAAATCATACTCACTTATTATAGAAGGAATAAATGTAAGCATAGGAGTTTTAAATCCTAAGAAGTGCCACGTACTACTCAGTACATATTGTTTTCCTTAGGAATAAATGTAGGCATAGCCATTTTAAATCCTATGAAGTGCCATGTATACTCAATACATATTTTCCTTACTTGCTAAATGGTGTTGAACATTGGCTCTTTGAAAACAAGACATTTCCAACATGCTAATATGGTTTCACTCCAAGGAAATGGAGTAATAGGAATTTTGCTGGTCTTCCAAGATTTTTATTTATATATGTATGTATGTATGTATGTATGTATGGCTGTGTTGGGTCTCTTGCTGCGCGTGAGCTTTCTCTAGTTGCGGCGAGCAGGAGCCACTCTTTGTTGCAGTGCGCGGGCTTCTCTTTGTGGTGGCTTCTCTTTTTGCGGAGCACGGGCTCCAGGTGCACGGGCTTCAGTAGTTGTGGCGCATGGGCTCAGTAGTTGTGGCGCACGGGCTTAGTTGGTCCGCGGCATGTGGGACCTTCCCGGGCCAGGGCTTGAACCCGTGTCCCCTGCATTGGCAGGCGGATTCTTAACCACTGCGCCACCAGGGAAGTCCACAAGATTTTTTTAAATGGTGTTTCCCCCACAACTATTTTCTATCTCTTTTTAAAAAACCATTTATGTCAGGTATACTTAGACATAAACACAGATTTCAATAAACAAATTATATTGGAGGCTCAGAGTCAAGAAAAGACATGTTCCTGTACTCCTATTAGCTTGTATGAACCACAAGGTCAGATTTCGTCCTCCAGCTTTAATACTTATCTTCAGCAGTTAAGCAACTGCATACTCTACAGAGGCATAGTTAATATTTGTTGACTGACTTCCTCTACAACTAAAGTGTAGTTAATTGTATTTGCTAATTTTTTTTTAGAAAATGAAGCAAAATGAAATTGAAAACACCCAGCAACTTTGAGGCCTGATTTTTGATTATTTGAAGTCCATTAACTCTACTTATTCAAGTAGAGTAGCCACTTAGGAATTTTAAATCGTTGTATATAAATTTGCTTATAAAGTTTATCTTGTGTCTAAAGAAAAATGTCTTTTTTCCCAGTTAAATATTTATAAATTCAGTTTGTCTTACTGATTTGATTTTTTTTTAATTTTTCATACATTTCTGATAATCTCATCATTTATTTGATCATCCTCTACATTTGCTGCCACTCTGGAAATATCCATTTCATTGATGAATCAGAAAATTAGCTAAAATTAGTTAATATTACCATTACTTTTTTTGGCTAGGGTAGTGTTTTGGCTTAGAACAGTAGGTGGACATGAATTCAGTGTTTGCTATATATGAAGAAGGAAAAGCATAAGGAATACTAGGACATTTACATTTGGATTTATAAAATCTTCACAGGTATACAAAATCCTATCTTAAACCTATAATTAGGGGTATAGAAAATAGGTGACTTGTTACCTTTTGAACTGCTGAGAGCTATATTTAGAAATATTCCCAGTGCTTTGTGTTAATTTACTTGATGTTACTTGTACTTATTTTGGGTACTGTTATTGTTCATCTAGGAAAATAATTGTGAGAGGCTAAAATTTTTCTTATTTTGCAACATTAACCTTTGATTTAGATATTTTCATTATAATAGAACAAATAAATATTTTCAATCTTTCCTTTTTGTGATCTGTGTATGAGCTATGTCACTAGCCATAAAAAGAATTAAAGACCCAAATTACATCTCAGCAGGTAGCATCACTGGTAATGCATTGTAAAAAAAAAATTTGCTTGAGCACATGTGTTCTTCAGGGATTTATGCTATCATTTGTTAAAGAAAATTAAAGTGTGTCTTTTTTCCTAACATATTACGTTTATACAGTATTTACTTAAATTGCAATGTTAAAAATCATTCAAGTTCCATTGGCTGACACAAGGTCAGAGAAAGGAATGAAAATCTCATCTCTGAACACCTAAGCCTAAACTATAACCTAGTTAAATATTTCCCTTGAGGATTTTTCTAAAATGGCATTTTGGTTACATTTCACAGCTAAGTACAAGTAAGTACGAGGGTAAAACAGATTAAAAGTCTGTATGACATTTAACAGGAGGTGATAGCAGCTAGAACTGATAAGAAAACCATCATAGAATTTTTAAAAATGGAGCTATGACTGAGAGAGAGAACCTTGCTGAATTCTAACTTTGAATTAAAGTATTAAGTATTTTAAAGGTCAGTCTTATTTTTTCTTTTCTTTTAGAAGTTCTTAATTACACGGTTAGTGCACAGTCACTATATAGAAGAGCACTTATGCAAATATTTTAAAAATAAAATTACCCTAAATTGTACCATCCTAAGGAAATGTAATGACTATTAACATTTTGGTAAGTATCCTTCTAGACTTCCGACCCCCCAGGCAGATATATTTTAATAAATATTTGATATATATGTATATATACATGTATATATGTATACATATATGTACTATATGTACATATATATTTCCATAATCTATTTTCCTTTAAAAATATTTTTCCATGGCAGTAAATATAGAATGCATATTTCCTAATAACTGTACACTATTCCTCTATATAGATATGCCATAATTGATTTAATCCTCTAATATTGGTTATTAAATTATTTCCAATCTTCCAGTGTTGTAAATGTGATGAACATCAGTGATTGTGCCTATGTGAGCAGAGCCAATGATTGTCTTGCAGACATCTTGCCAAATTATCTCCAAAAAGGTTTTACTAATTTTTACTCCAACTAACCACTTATGAGTTCCTATTTTTCTACACCCTAAGCCAGCACTGTTTAATCGGCACGTCTGAAACTCTTATTTTCATTCTTTTACCAGTGAAATTGCGTTTTTCACACTTCTTGTGTTACATTTCGTGAGAGTGAATTGTCTTTTTTATTTTAATTGAAGTATAATCGATGTACAATACTGTTACAAATTGAACAATATAGTGATTCACAATTTTTTAAGGTTTTACTCCATTTTTGGTTACTATAAAATATTGGCTATATTCCAGTGTTGTACAGTATATCCTTGTAACTTATGTTATGCATAATAGTACCTCTTAATCCCCACCCCTATGTTGCCCCCTTCCCCCATCCCTCTCCCCACTGGTAAGCACTGGTTTGTTTTCTGTATCTGTGTCTACTGCCTTTTTAACAGTCTGAGACCAATTTTTTTTTCTTCTGTTAAGGTGTTTGCCTGTTATTTTTTATTCATAACAGAGCTTTAGTCTGCCCAGTTTGATTTTCTTCTCTAACAGTATGGTTGGTTTGGGGGGAGATTTTAGGCCCTGTAGTTTTCTTTTCCCCTGTAGTTAAATTTATTTTTTAAGCCTCTTTTAAAAGATGTGAAACTAATCGCCTAATACAAATTTTTCTTACCACGTCGTGACCTAATGGCTCTTTCTCGTCTCCATATATCTGTTAATTACCAGAAAGTTACTGGTTTTAGAGTGATGTCATAAATACAGCAGCCTATTATTTAAGTTTCCTGTAATTTCTCAGTGTGTTCCCTGGATCAGCAAGCAGCATCAGTGTCACCTGGGAACTGGTTAGGAATGTAAATTCTCAGGCCCCACGTTACTCCAGCTAAATCAGAAGCTCTGGGTGTAGAAGCCAACACTGTTTTAACAAGCCCTCCATGTGATTCTGGTGCACACTAAAGTTGGAGAGCCGCTGATCCAAGGCAGTATTCTCAAGTTTTCGGAAGTTTTTGTTAAGTCAGGATGATTTTGGAAGAATGTAATTTAATGATAGGAAAGACTTCCTCATCTCTCCATGTAGTACCTGAATTAGTTGTAGTACCCAAAGCTTCCAAGATAACTTTTAAAATGTTTAGGATCAATGACTTCTCCTTGGAAAATTATGAAAATTTTAACTTCTAAAATTACTGAGACTGGAAAGTCATGTTTCTTAGGAACATTTTGATGTTTATTCCTCACTTAGCTGAGTACAGCTGAAAGGATGTATTTTTCCCAGGGGTTAGATGTACCTTCCCCACCAGATTTCTGGTTGCTATAAGCTCTGATGTCATCATTCATTCTTCACTTGCAAAAACATGCAATATCATGAGAGAAACTAACTCCATTAGCGTTTTCTCCTAAGTATTATCCAGTTGAGACAGTGGAATGATTTTTTTAATTTGCAAGAGAATCTTTGTTGGGTTAAGAAACAAGATTAAATATATCTGGTAAAAGTGAAGTTACTGCTAATATTTTATAGGGTGCTATGTAGCTTATAGATTGAAAGGATAAAAAATGTGAGACATAAAATCTATGTGGCTGCTGCTCTTTACTCAAACCAGGTGAGACAGTACCAGGAAATATCAGCTGTCCAATGAGAAGAGGACCAAGGAACTCCTTTATCACTTTCCCTAACCGGGACTTCCCCAAGGGTGACCACAGAGGAAAATATGGGAAGGCATAGGCTTCAGGCAGCAGGCACATGGTGGCCCGTTAAGTGAGGCAGGTCAGAGACCGCTTGTTACTTGAACTTCACTCGGTCTTGGGACTGTTCTGGCAAGTTGCCCTGGTAGTTTTCAGCTCTCCTCAGTGTGGTCAGAGCTACTCCTCCCTATAATTGTGAACTGAGGGCAGGAGGGGCCGTGATTGCTAGAGGAAGGGGTAGTGAAAAGTTGAGATGCAGGAAGTGTGTTCTACTGCTCCAGCCTTCCCATGATGTTTTCTTTCCATGTTGTTTACGAGATTACTAACCCTAAGTGAATGAAATAAAAAGTATGATTCTGTTCAGTTTATCACATTATCATTTTACTTTTCTCATGAGTATTGTCTCTTCAGAAATGTGCATGACATTTTCAAGCTAAATTTTTTAAAAGGATGTAAAAGTATAATGTATTATAATAATGTATAATTTGTATATACTTCATGTGATTTTCATTGATTTGGGGAACATGCTGACTTCTTCTCCCTAAAATAATTTCAGGAGCAGACATGATAAGCATACATAATGAAGAAGAAAATGCTTTTATACTGGATACTTTGAAAAAGCAATGGAAAGTCCCAGATGATATCCTATTAGGCATGTTTTTTGACACAGATGGTAAGTGATATTTATACTTAAATTGTTTCTTACACTTTTTTCTTAATGTTAGTAAAACTGATAACTTTCTTTTAGATTCTTCAATTCTGTAGTTCGGTATTTCCTGTGGTTTCCAGGTATTGTATTTTCAGTATGCACCCATGTACCACAGCTTTCCCCTGAGCAGCTCAATGTGTGTCACATGTTCTGGATTAAAATATGGTTCTAGACTCAGTATTTCTGTAATATGGTGGGGTAATAAAAATTGGTACTAGTGTCAACAATTAATAGGATAAAGATAGACAAGTGTCAAGTAATACTATGTGAATGTATTTATTGTCACTGTTGAAAACAGAAAGTACATAATCATTTTCAAAATGAAATGAAATTACTAAGGTTACCATTAACATTTTAACTATTTTCTTGACTATTTCTTCAGGAAAATTATATATATTTTTTAATCACAAATGGGATCTTCTTCAGAACCTTCTTGAACCAGTATCTTTTGCCTGTGTACAGGATATATTCCTCCTTCTAATTTAAATCCTACAATCAAAAGTTTAGACCAGACATATCTTAGTAACTTCCCACCTTTAAAACTAGACCCAGGAAATTCCTGGTGGTCCAGTGGTTAGGACTCCATGCTTTCACTGCTGAGGGCCCGGGGTTCGATCCCTGGTTAGGGAACTAAGATCCCACAAGCCATGAGGCGTGGCCAAAAAGTTTTAAAAAAATAAAGCTAGACCCTTTTCTTTGACTTTCTTTTAACACATTTTATACTGTCATAATGTTAAAAATTTTCCTTAACTGACAGATGCCAGTTTCAAGTGGTTTGACAAGTCAAATATGACATTTGTTAAGTGGTCAGACCAAGAAGATGGCGAGGATCTAGTTGACACCTGTGCCTTTTTGCACACCAAGACAGGTGATTGGAAAAAAGGAAATTGTGAAGTTTCTTCTGTGGAAGGAACCCTTTGTAAAGCAGCTAGTAAGTATAATTGAAGGCCTTTTTCCATTCTAAGAGAGGTGGGGAAAATAGGGCTGGTTTTAAAATAATTTTCTTTGTGATGTGTGACTCAATATGTAGAGGAAGTAAGACTTCAGAAGATACTGAGTTGGTTTGCTCCCAAGACTCTTGGAAGTCAAATATGTAATCCTATTACATTTCAGAGGTAGGGCCAGATCATGTGAACCAGGAATACTTTTATTCTATCTGCTTATTCTTAGAGCTTCTAAGAAGTCAAAAATTTCTTACGTTGTTCAAAGGAATTATCATAGCCTCTTTGTGATTTGATTAAACAGTGGAAGTGGTGAAGAATAATCACGGCTGATTCCGGAATTCTAATGTTAGCGTACAAAGAATTTGATTCAGTACAAGGACATCTTTGATTAGGCCAAGAAAAATTGCATCATAGTTTATAATTTACTCTGGATTAAAGTATAAGTTTTCTTCTTACACGTCACAATGCTTTCTAATGAACAAAATTATCCTGTCCCAAAATATTTTCATATTATTGTTAAACATTAGACAGTTTGTTCTTTTATGTTTTAGAAAGAACTGTTTTCTCACTAAAGACATTTAAATTTCAAAACACGATTTTGGGTTGCTTGAAACAAGACAGAAACAGCCATTTCCCGCATTGCATCCTTAATATTCCCCCCTTCTACTCCAACTGCAAACCAAAACTATACATCTGCCTCTGATTATTTCCTTTCTTTACATCTGGAACGACATACAATTTTTTTTTTTTTTAAACTTGCCTCAGCAGGGTTTTTGACTAATCAGTCACACTTTTATGGTAGTAGCATTTGACTTCCAATATTTGTTGGATTTTTTAAATGTTGGTTCTTTTCATATACTATGCCTCAGGGCACCATTATATAAGCCAAATTTTTAATTAAACTATAACTTCAAAACATCAGAAATAGTGAGCAAATCTGTACTACCAAGGTAAGGTCACAATTGTATACTTTTACTGTTTCTACAGACTTTCCAACCCAAATCCTCTTATCTCCCTCACTTCATCACACTTTTTCTTGAGTTCCCTTATTCTTTTTCCACCAACTGAGCTAATGCGTTTTTAGCTCTCTACATCTTTTTTTAAAAAAACTGAGTTCAAAACAGATAATACAGACACATGACCAAGCAACAGAAATATGGATAATACTAAACTATTAAAGGGTTCGTTTTAAACTACTTTCAAAGTGTTTAGAAGCATTCTTAGAATAAGTCATACTTAAATTAATTATGATTTTCTTTTGTATTCTAGTCCCATATGAAAAGAAATATTTATCAGGTAAGTATGGTCTTTTGTTAAATTTTTCCCACAAGAAAGAATATATTAAGATTCTAGCATATTAAAGTAGTACTGAAGACCTCTTTAATTACATGACAGTGTAAAGCAGAACAACTTTTATAAGAATACAGAAAGACTTGACATTTTAAATATATCTGCAAGTTATGTATGAAATGAACATTTTTTAAAAACACCAAATCTATCTCCTCATTGCTCCATTATCTGTTTTTGTGGGGAATGACTGCATCTTTTGTTAAAAAATTTTTTTCTTATAGTTGTAATTACAGTTCATGAAGAATCTTAGGGCTTACTAAATGTATTTTTGGGAAAGGAACAGGTAATATATTTTACGTGGTTCCAAAAGCAAAACTATACAAGGCAAACGCTGACAAATCTGTCTCCTCCCACTGTGCCTCCATCCTATTCTACCTGAACCCTTATTGGGCACTATTTCACTTTCTTCTTTATAGCTACTTTTATTTTTATTTATTTATTTATTTTTGGCTGTGCTGGATCTTCGGTTCGTGCGAGGGCTTTCTCCAGCTGCGGCAAGCGGGGGCCGCTCTTCATCGCGGTGCGCGAGCCTTTCACTATCGCGGCCCCTCCCGTTGCGGGGCACAGGCTCCAGACGCGCAGGCTCAGTAGTTGTGGCTCACGGGCCCAGCCGCTCCGCGGCACGTGGGATCCTCCCAGACCAGGGCTCGAACCCGCGTCCCCTGCACTAGCAGGCAGACTCCCAACCACTGCGCCACCAGGGAAGCCCTCACTTTCTTCTTTAAATGTCTAGTGTTTCTTTTGCCAATGTAAACAAGAGATATGACTTACTTTTTTATTCACTAAATAGTCTAAATATCTCTCCATGTCATTACCTATAGCTAAATCTTCATTCTTTTTTACAACTGTATACTCATCCATTGTATGGATACATTCAATTATTTACCAACTCCGGACCCCTACTGGGTTGTTTCCAAACATTTGCTATTGTAACAGTGCTGCAAGGAATGAATCACCTTGCACAAAAGCATGTTTATCTTAGATTCTCTGCAATATAACTGCCGTATTGAACATGAATATATAACTTTGATCAATACTGATAGTTTCAGAGAAATTGTACCATTTTGCATCCCCCAAAACAATGTATGAATGCCTGTTATGAAATTTTTGCAAATTGTGTAGCATATTTTTTAACCTCCATATTTTTGATGTGTAATTAACTGAGGATAAAATGCACAATCTTAAATGTACACCTTGATGGTTGCTTATGTATATACCTGTGTAACTACCACTCAAATCGAGATATAACATTTCCATCACACCACAAAATGGTGTGTCCGCATGCCCCTCCCAATAAATGCCCACCCTACCAGCATCCACCCCACAGGTAACCACTATTGATTTCTATCACCATAGGTTAGAGTTGTTTGTTCTTGAACTTCAGATAAATGTAACTTTTTCAGTCAGAACATTTTTTTGATTCATCAGTGCTGCCCATATATATTGTACTTTTTCTATTGCTGCACACTACTTTATAAACATACCATAATTTGTCCATTCTCCTGTCTATGGACATTTGATCATTATTAGTCTGGCATGAATGTGATCGTGCTATGAACATTCTCATACTTTTTTTTTGGACCTTTGTTCTCATTTTCCTTGAGTGAAACAGCCATAGGGTAGCTAATAATGTTTAGCATTATTAGAAATAATCAAATAATTTTTCAAAGTGGTTGAACCATGTTAACATTCCTGCTGACAGGTTCCATTTGCTCTACATCCATCCGATGATGGTCTTGTCAGTCTACTTTTAGCCATTCAGATGGGTATGTAGAGTGATCTTATTTTAATTTCCCTGATGAAAAATGATGTTGAGCACCTTCACACATGTATCAGCCATTTGGATATCTTCTTTTATAAAATGCCTATCCAAGTCTCTTGCCCTTATTTTTTCCTTAATATCATGATTACTTTCTCTCAGTTTGGAGCTTGCTATGACTGACAGAAGAGGAGAAAAGGAGTGTTTATGGGTTCATTGGGTTCATGTATATATAGGAGAGGTAAATCCTGACTCTTCTATAAGATGAATATATATAACATCTTAAAAAAAAATCAAGCAAAGCACCACCTCACTCATTAAGTTGGCTATCAAAAAGAAAAAAGAAAGAAAGGGAAGAAAGGGAGAAAGAAAGGGAGAGAGAGAAAGGGAAGGAGGAAGGAAAGGAAAGAAAAGAAAGAAAGAAAACAGAGGGACTCCCTGGTGGTCCAGTGGTTAAAACTGTGCTTCCACTGCAGGGGGCACGGGTTTGATCCCTGGTTGGGGAACTAAGATCCCACGTGCTGCACGGTACAGCCAAAACCAAACCAAACCAAACCAAAAAAAAAAAAAGAAAACAGAAAATAACAAGTGTCAACAAGAATGTGGAGACCGTGGAACCTCTGTGCACTACTGATGGGAATGTAAAATGGTGCATCCGCTGTGGAAACAGTACAGGAGCTTCCCCAAAAATTTAGCATAGAATTACCATATGATCCAGTATATACCCAAAAGATGTGAAAACAGGGACTTGAACAGAATTTAAACAACCACGTTTATAGCAGTATTATTCTCAGTAGCCAGGAAGGTGGAACCAAGTCAAGTGTCCATCTACAGATGAATGGGTAAGTAAAACATGGTATATACATACTATGAACATTATTCAGCCTTAAAAAGGCAATTCTGACACATGCTACAACATGCATGAACCTGGAGGACACTAGGCTAAGTGAAATAAGCCAGTCACAAAAGGACAAATACTGTATGACTCTAATTATTTGAGGTACCTGGAGTAGTCAGCCTCAGAGACAGAAGGTAGAATGGTGGTTGCCAGGGGCCGGGGAGAGGGGGGAATGGGGAGTTAATGTTTAATATAGTTTTCAGGTTTGCAAGATGAAAGTTCTATAGTTGAATGGTTATGACACAGCACAACAATGTAAATGTACTTAATGCTACTGAACTGCACACTTAAAAATGGTTAAGGTGGTAAATTTTGTTATGCATATTTTACTACAATTAAAAAAAATTTTACATCAAAGAGCAATATAAGCATGCATGGAGGCAAATAACAGAAGTAAGAAGAGTGGCTGCTTTGAGGAATGGTAATTAAGGGTGAGTAGTAGTAGGGCAGGAGGAGGAACACAGTATTTTCATTACATACCCTGTAGAACTATGAATTTTAAGCTATGCACATGTATACTTTGGATAACATAAAATAATATATGCAAATAGAAATATACGGTGAAACCTTCAGTGTGGATAATTTCCATTTTAGGATCTTAAAGTAGACTGGAGACCTGCAAAGTTTATTTCAAATTTTGAAGTATGGCAATTATTCAAGCTAAGAAATATAAATTTTGATAGGAATAAATGTGTGTAACTGTTTTTCTAACCAATGTGAGAAATTCTCAAAATAGTGAAATATTTATGTGATGAAACTATATTTGTGCTCCCCAAAGAGCAATACTATCAACTTGTGTATCCTGATTTCCCATATTCTCTTTCGTCTTTTCCTTTATAGATAACCACATTTTAATATCAGCTTTGGTGATTGCTAGCACAGTAATTTTGACAGTTTTGGGAGCAGTCGTTTGGTTCCTATACAAAAGAAGTTTGGATTCTGGTTTCACCACAGTTTTTTCAGCTGCACCCCGATCACCTTATAATGATGACTGTGTTTTAGTAGTTGCAGAGGAAAATGAATATGATGTTCAATTCGACTAAGGTTTTGGAAATCTCAGATTAAGAAATCAAATACCTTGACAGTGATTCCTATGCAAGATTCTAATATAAAACCTAACAATGAAAATCATGGTTTTTATGATGTATTACCTAATTCCAGTAACATCCACTATTCTCATGTAATCACTGACTGTGACAAAAATTAATCTTTAGGATTATAAGAACAAAGTTTTTTAAAAAGGAATAATCTTAGATATAATTTAATGGTTTTAACCACCTCCTCAAATGCACCTTTCACTTGAATGAAGGAAAGCTTAAAGCCCAAGTATTAATAGTAAATCAGGTAAAAAAAAAAACACCCAGTCTACTTGTTTTACCTTCTCCATCTTCCCTCCCACTGAGTTGAACCACCTTATAGTTGAATTTAAAAAAAAAAAAGAAAAATTCTACTTATCACTATAATTTTAGCAATCACTAGGTCTTTAGTAATTTCTGTGGTCTTGCTCCTTTATCAGTAAGGTATGGAAGAATAAACCTGACCTTAAAATAGATTCTCTACATTTAGATATCACTTATGCTTGTTACTCTGATAATTCCTCGAATATTTCCATCTTCCTTTACGATTTACATGTAGAAAATTTTACAGATTTTTTAACACCCCATATGCCACATAATTATACAATTTCAGTACTTTCAGAACACTGTTTTGGACCACAAACAGTATTTAGCACTGATCATAAATGGTCAGAATTTCAGTAAGATTTAATAAATTTTGTGAAACAAAAAAAATTACAGCCATACCAGGAAGGTGTGGAGGAGGCTGGCATTGCGGGTAACTCTTGGGTCATAGTGTCCTTCAAGGATTTTTCTCCTACCACCATATCTGTTCCTATATCATCATCTCTCATGCTCCCCAAGCCTTGATGAAGTTTATCATTCAATGACATGAAACCTGTGTAAGCAATAACTGCAGAGAAAAACTAACTACTACTGTAGTGATCATGTTCAAAGTTTTCAGTATGTGTATTGTACATTTTAAGACAATGGTGAAATAATCATTTGGGGGGGTAAAAAATGAAAATGGAAGAAAGCTGAAACAATGATTTCTTTAGCAACTTGAAAACACAGTATTAGAAAAGATAATGTACTTCACATAAAATTGTATTTACTATATGTAGAAACTTGAAAGTGCGAGGAAAGTAACCTCTCTCCCTAATGCATATCCCATCAGTCATCTTATGGGAATACTTTTCATATGGATAGAGACACTATCATCTCTCAAGGCTGACCAGTGGCAACGAAGTCCTAGCTTGCGCCATCTGTTTCCACTGGCCACCATGAATCAGAAACATCCCTCGTCACAATTAATGGCAGTTTTCTTAATGAGACATGTATAACTGCAAAGTGAATAATCTGACTATGTGGTACTAAAAACCAAATTTTATACTAGGTGTTATTACAAAACAATTATGCTCTGTAAAACTTTGAGATTTTGTGTATTGATTGAGATGTCTATTTTATTACTGATAGAGTATTAATGGTGCTGCTAATCGTGAACATTAGACTGGAATTCCTTACTGCTTTTCCTCCTCAAATTCTACCACTCCTTTAAGAACTGAGACCAGCCATCTGTTCCTTAAAACTTTGTAACTATCAATCACAAATCTTTACAGTATCTAGTACACTAGCCGCTAGCCACATGTGGCTATTTAAATAAAGTTCATTTCCTCAATTGCACTAGCCATATTTCAAATGCTCAAATCACGTGCAGTTAGGAGCTACCACGATGGGCAATGCAAATTGTAGAACATTTCCATTATCATAGAAAATTTCAGTGGACAATGCTGCTGTAGAGTCTCCCCTTCCACTTCTACATAACTAATTTTCTTCAGTTCATTTCAGTAACTTCTACCTAATAATGACAGCTCTACCAAAATGGCTGTTTTAACTGATTTAATTTTCCATGTTTGATTTTATTTTCAAACAAACAAGTCCTTAAAGACCCTGGTAATGCAGTGCTAAATCTTAATTCTCTTTATATATCTGAACATCTGTAATAGGCCCTTGTATCTATTTGGTGGTCAACAGATAACTGAATCATTCAAGTCTGTATTTATTTTTAATATTAACAGTAACATTAGCATGCCTGTTTACATTCAGAATGTATAGACTGCTTTCTTCAAACATCTTGGTTCTACCCAATAATGACAATGTAATTCTTATGTTTGGCAACTATTACTACTATCATTACATTTTACCACTTACTTTTAACTACATTTTCTTAGGAATTTGCAATCTTAAATTCTTAGGTATTTGAGTAGTGTATGGTCTCTATTTTGTTCAGAATTTAAAAGTGATACCAATGAAAGATTTTTCTTATTCCCTCTAATTCACATTTACAGGACATAAGCAGCTAATACAATACTGAAATACTAAGTGGTACAAAGGAACTACAAGAATACTATAAAGCTCAAGCCACTGTCTGTATCTCTGTCATTTAGCACTTAATATAGCAAAACTATTAATAAATGGTATGCACACCAATGGAATGTTTTCTACCATTTACTTAAAACTTTTAAATAAAAAATTTTGTGGGTTAAGACACTACATTTTCATGCTGAGTTCTATTAAAAGCATAAATGTTTCAAACTCAAAGCATCCCTAAAGACCTGTAGAATAGATACTGATACTGGCATCCTTAAATTTTGCATATCTGCTTTAAGGAAGGCAACGCAAAGATAACAGGCAGAAGTTGAGCAAATGTTTTAGAAACAATTATATTTCATTTAAAATGGGATTTAAAATAAGATTCTTGGCTATAAGGTTTGAAGGCTTCTTGAGCACCTGTTTAAAAGGAAACATTTCAAACTATAAAGTAAATCAATCAGTATGCACTTTATTTCAAGCCAAAGTTTTACATTAAGACCAACAATCTGACTGAATGTGGGCAAACTGTTGATTCACACGTGAGAAATTACATGGTTTCTATTTAGGTTCTGAAAAAGTAGCTTGACAAAAGACTTTATTTAACCTGAAACCCGCCTGAAGGCATTTTTAAGTGTATCCTAAGGGTGTTGACAGAGAAAATATACAGTGTTATGGACATATACACAACTCAGGACCACAGTATGGTGAACAGTTAATGTTCATCTCTTCTCTAAAGGTAGTGAAAAATATTAAGTCATCAAATAAATGCTTAGAATTACCAAGGAACAGTTAAAAACGACCAGGATCCAAACAGGTTATTTATATCATATTTATCTATAAAGAAGTGACAACACTAAAAAACACATTGAAAACCAGTGTTTTAAACTCTGAATGTGGGATTTAAAAATATTTCGTTAACTTGAGACTGCAATAATACTTTTAACCAAATAGCATCTGACTGGCAAATTCTGATATAATTTACAGCTGTAATATTCCTCAAAGGAATATCTACATACTATGGCCTATCAAATATAATCTGCATTTTGCATATCAATACAAAAATTTATCCATTTGTACACTTTATATATTTTAAAAATTAGATTTCATTGCTAAGTGAATTTAGAATTCAAATTAAATTTGGAAACCTAATATAATGAATGCTCTTCTTAACTTTCTCCCCATTCTTTTTTTTTAAACACTGGAAGCAAATGATTATGAAAATGAGACCGCAACTTAAGGCATTTTAAAAAGAAAAATAATTAGGTGCCATTTGGCAATTTATTCTAAAAGCATATTTTGTCCCACTTTTTTCACTAACGAGACTAAAACACCAACCTTTTTTCATAAATATAACTACAGTAATCACAACACAAAAAAGGGCTGTCAGCATTGCTTAGATATTTAAAACAAGGGTAACACTTTCCCCACTCATCTAAAAGAAAAATACTTTTAATTACCAGTTTATAAACATCAGATTCACTGGCCATGTTAAAAGGCCCAGCAGAATTTTAATTCAGCAACACTTGAGAATGAACATATATATACATGCATAATGTGTGTGTGTGTATATATATATATTCATTCTATATATAGACAGTAAATGTGTTCAATAGGTATTTCCCCAGAAAATTAATTCATACTTAATTGCCAGTTTTAATAAACACTGTTCACAGATCATCCATTTGTCTCATATGAAGTTAGGCAATATCAAATGTTCTGTTATGGTCTCCATCTTCTTCAGAATCATCCTCTGAAGCTGTTGAAAGAAAACAGGATGATCAAGAATGATTTTAAGGGGGATGAGAATGGATGTGTAAGTATGAAGCCAGAACAGCAATGACTTGTACGATAAAAACCCCAATGTAGTATATGCCAGGGTTAGTGCGGTCTGACTGTGGGTGAGGCCCGTCTATAACGCTCCCACCCCCCATTTTCATTTTTTCTTGTTAGTTTTTATTAAAATGAAAATGTTTAAAAATGTGGCCCAAGAACATCTAAAAAGTTTCTGAGATCAATTTGTGTTCACAGTAGCTAATGAGAAATACACTAGAGAAAGAGTAAACTTAAGGCAAGTGCTCTCACACACCTGAGTAGAATCTGGCTTATTACCGCTGCATGTTTGATGTATCCGATGAGAATGAAAAAAAATGTACATAGAATAATAGGTTATGGGTGTTCTTGAAATTTACATCAGAGCTATGTCTATACAATGCCAAGAAAAAGCTCTATTTAGTCAAAAAAGCTTTATATAGACACAGCCTAATATAATTGGATTTAGTAAAAACCTTTTGTTGAGATTATTCCTATGCCTCCACGTCAGAAATTTATCACTCTTGCAACATGTCCGACCTCAATTTATTTTAGTCATTAGTGGCTCAAGAGTTTAATATAAAACTTCCACGAATGTCTTTAAGAAGGACACAGTAAGTACAAGACTATGTAACTGTCTGCATGTGAAGGAAAATGGAAGTTCACTAAACATCCTACCAGCATTTCCCCTATTATCAAGGGCAGAAAGGTTAAATGTACACTCTTCTTGTATTTAATACTGTACAATTTAAGGGCAACCAGAAAATGGAATCAACAAGAAAAAATTATGCAACACGTACAGATGAAACTTCAATCTCCATATATTTACCTTGCAGAAATTTAAAATCCATTTTAAATAAATATCAAGCGTATACTTAGCTCATGAAGAGTAAATCCTATGCTTAACTTTTATGCAATATCATGGAGAAATGTCAAACTAAAAAATAAAATAGCTTTTCAGAGAATTTCTCATGTTTTCTATTGGATTAACTCTACAGAAGAAAATTCAGTCAGAACCAATTTTCAGAATGTATTAAGACTCTAGCACTTAGGAGTTAACTTGTAGCACCCACATCTTTCACTCTCAGTTGAGTCTGGGTATATATTTCAACTTCACCTTTTCCCTCTCGTTCACATGTTGGGAGTAGACCCTCCTATATGTTTAGAAAACTAAATTCTAAATGAGAATGTTAGTTGAAAACAAACAAGCAATCTGGGGAAAATGTACACTGCAACAAATTACTCTCATCACATTTGACAAAGTATCAATTATAATTTACAAAAGAGAGATCTTTGTATTAGCCAACATGATGGATCTGAACTAAGAAGGTATGAAGGAAAAAAAGATTTACACTAAATGAAGTCCCACTTTATTATATCATTTGATTCCTTTATATACCATTTCCACACATACTAAAGTTGTGAAAATGCATTACCTCGTTGTACCTCTAATCCTTTTAAAACTTTAAAAAAACCTTACTTCAAAGGATGCTAAGCTTTCTCTAAAGGTAAAAATATTATGCACATTACAGGTTAACAGTCCAAGTATTTTGAAGATGAGTATAGAAGATAATCAATTGGAGAATACATATATAAAAACACTTCAAAGAGTGTACTGGAATCTGATCATGGGATGCCAGTTGCTTTGGGTGAAAAAGCACAATAGGTAGGGTAATCTTGGATTCCCAGGAACTGTTCCAGAGCCACCAATATCTGTGCCCACCTGGTATGAAGCACCCTGGAGGTTGTAGGACTTTGAGAAGAGGGTAAGCTGTGCAGATGCCTGTAAAGATTTGGGCATTAAGTGCCTTCACATAGGAGCCCAGGCAGAAGTCCTAAAGCTGGAACGTGATCTTAAGAGATTGGAGCTGCTGGCGGAGCTGGCTGCCTATTAAAGGTCCATGAGGACCTGAACAAGGAGCAAAAAAAAAAAAACAAAAAAAAACAAAAAAACTATGGCTTCTGTTAGGGACTCAGAATTAGGACTCTTTTCACCACTATATTCCTAGAACTATATATAAACCCAGGGAACACCTTTTATGATCTAACAAAGCTAAAGAACAAGTAAAATTTCACACACAAAAAATCTAAAGAAGTGTGTTTTGATTAGTAAACGTGTCTTCTTTTAAAAAAGTGAACATTAAAAGTGTTAAAATTAAGGTGATTAAATATATATTTTTAATTTAAATAAAATACTGATGGTTAAAATAACACCCTTCCATACATTAAAATTAATTTAATTTTTAAAAAATAGGCTCTTAAAAAACTAGTGTCAGTTGCCCAACCCATCTTTCCCAAATCAATTATTCTGGTATTATTAAGACTATAAATGAAGCTCTAATTTGGTAAAAGAGTATATATACTTAGGTTTTGCTCTGTGGGTTTAATTTGCAAAAGTAAATTCAACAAGTCTGGGGAAGGGAAATTCCACCTACTTTCGAGATCTTCCATATGTGCCTGAAGAGTTCTTGCAAGGTTAATAAACTAGAAACAATGCAGAAAGAAATACAGTAGTTTAAATGTAGCAAATGGATCTAAAGAGAGAATCAGTATAAGAGATTCATTTCTACTTAAAAGTCAAACATAATTTTAAGCCTTTAAATAGGGGGTTTTTCTCCCCCCACATCAAAACTTAACAAGCTTAAGGATATGATTTTTTTAATGTCTTACATAATCATTATTGCGATATAAAAATCATATATTAATCACGTAGAAATTGGGAGCAGATACAATATAATATTCTATGAATACCGCTGTCTTCTTGCATTGATATAATACTTCCAAAAACTATGGAGAAAAAAAATTAAACCTCTGCAATTTGGACCCAAGTGAATTTTACTGGTCAATTAAAAAAATAAATCAGTATTTTCCTGCCTAGAAGTATTGCATTTGACTCTGTACTTTTAAAAAAAATCATAAAAGTGACTTCCACTTTAATATTAACTTGTGTATACCTTTTACAAAGGCATGAATTCAACACATCTTATTATATACTTTATATGGTTCGGTCACTCTGAAGAGATTAAAGTTGCCTGTTTAGAAATCAAGAGCTCTTTGCTCAAATTCTGAAAGCTCTTGATAGTTCGTTCTCTTTTCTCTGAATGATAATAATCTGTCAACTGGCTCACAGGAATAATGTTTACATGATTACAGAAAAATGTTCTACCCATATACACTGAATTGGTTATTTGATAATTTTCAAAATATAATAGAAACATTATACCTCACCATAAACTCTACTAAATTTTCATCACCAAGAGAACATCTATATAAAAAATAGTTTGAAGGATATGTTTATGAACACATTTCAAGATATTAGGTGTTCAGAATGCTACTGTAATGAGATATAGACTCTAGTCCCTGCTACATAAAATGGGCAAGGCAGTAGAGTATATAAATTTCCATAACAGTACCTTTTAATTAAAAATACCTAACAAACAGCTAGCTTAAGTGTTAAATTAAGGCAATAGTGTATAGACTAAATGCCAAATAGTCCAGATCTTAAGTAGTTTGAAATATGGAGGCTTAAAAACTACTACACTGGTAATCTTTTACAAGACAGTAACAAATAAATTGAAGTTAATTTCCCATACTCTTTCAGTTTTTGGAGTTCAATTTCAGGTTTCTAAGTTAAAATACTGAGTCTTGTTTTTGTTTTTTAATTAAAAAGAGCATTTTCCTTAGTACTTCCAATTCTGTCCCTGTTTTTCACTGAAATATATTCCAATCACCTTCAAGAGCTAGAAAATTACTTCTTTTTCTAAAACAGCTTTATGAGAAAATTAGGCTGCTTGATACAGAGGTAAGCCAGACAGCAATTTCTATTAAATCTACAGTATCTTTAATTTTAAGAAAGATTTTAATATAAGAACTCCCCAAAGGAAATAGACTGTGAACATATAGAACAATCTGCTTTCCAAAGCAAACACTTGTTGCATCACATCCACCCTTTTCCCCTGCTCCAAGGTTACTTACTCGGACACGTGTGCTTGGTTCATTCGTATTTCCCATCATATCAGAAAAGCTTTGTTCGCACAAGTGCAATAACACAACTAGGTAGAGACCAGAGCTGATAAACTCATACTCAGCCTTCAACAGGGAAGCAAACGAGAAAAAGAAGAATATGGAGAATGAAAAATTAATAGACAAGAGATTGACATCCAAAGTATACTGAGAAACTAGAGGAAATGTATTCATATCCAGTCTTAGTAAGAGATACAGCACCATCTATTAAACCAAGAAATAAAAAGTCACCCTCCATAATTTCATAATTTTACTAATGCTATAAGGTGTACAAATAGGTGTGTGAATATCCTCTTTATTTTCATACAGTCTTCTTTTATGTAATTTATATAAAAGTGGGACTTTTAACTCATTTGATGGTAGAATGAATGCTCTGGTTCTATCAAGTTATAAAGCGCCTAACAGATTTTATTAATACAAATGGCTATAAATGTTTACTTAATTATCATTTCATCTATAGCTAAATCAATAAATTATACAATTAAAACCTAGTCAAATGGGTCAAGTGTTTATTACATAATATAATTAACTTTAAGGTAACAGTAAGTATAAAAATGAATAAAGGTAATAGAGTAACTGTTCTTCATATCATTCACATAGAAATTTATAGTGGGTAAAACCTGTCCTTTGGTTCAAAATTGTTGTTTTGAAGCTAATAATACAAGTCATGAATATAGTGTTATTAAAAGTCTAATCTATCCTGTAATTTTTATACAGTGAACTACCTGTAAGTTGTACCATTTTTGGTAATTAACTCATCTGAAGTTAAGAACTATACGTTCTTAGTAACAACTTCAGCAAGTAACTGGTTATCAGATTCCACAGAGCAGTCAAGAAATTTGAAATTGACTTATTAAAACTTTCTTTAAATCTTTGCTTACTTTTCTTATTTTTAACTTAAAAGAAAATAAATTTATGTCCTGAAAATTTTTTTAAAAAATTTTAATGTTTATCACCTTGAAAAAAATGAAGCTACTGGATAATGAGGAAATAAACTGCATTAAGCTAATCATTTCAAATGAGAGTAGTTCTTGGGCCCCCAGAATCCAAGATTCACACAGAACAAAGAAGTTAAAGCCAGGAAGCTTAATCAAGGCTGTCACTGCTTTTACAATGACTCCACCTAATATTTCCTCACACCTAAATTATTTAAGATTGTGGGTCATTAAATCCTTGGAGAACCATGAAAACATTCCTGGTTGAATCGAAATGCCAAAGAACCACCTTTAAGAGACATGATGGAGCACCTAGAGAAGGAAGAATGGCAGAAGAAAACCATCCTTTGAAACCTACTCTCATTTTGAGAAGATGAAAAAAAAATTTTTTCTTTCCATCATTCTATTTTTACATACTCTTTTCCCCGTTCTTTAAAATACCAATGCTCAGCTGTCTAGAGAGACTCCTTAGGGATTTAAGACAATTCCTTGCTGAAAACACTATTCTCTTTGGACAAGTGGCTCATTAAAGAATAGAGTAATAATTAGTATGAATAGCATCTATGCTACATCAATTGCCTTAATGGTTCATTAATTATATCAGTGATTCTTAACCTGGATCTAAGTAATCAGCTTCAAAGGATCTGGGAATCCCTTAAATCACATACAAATATTGTGTCTTTGTATATTTTGTTAGGAGTGTGATTTTAATCAGATTTTCAAAGGGTATTCATTATTCCCACATTTTAAAAGTAAAGGGTATCCATAAAAGATCATGTTGCTTGATTCCATTTATACGAAATGTCCATAATGGATAAATCCAGAGACAGAAGGCAGTTGGTGGTTGCCGAAGGAAGCGGGGACAGGGAGCAACTGGTTAAGGGGTACAGGATTTTCTTTAGGAGAGATGAAAGTATCTTGGAAGTAGATGGCAGTGGTGGTTGCACAACATCGCAAATATACCGAATTGTTCACTTTAAAATGATTTTTATGTTTATGTGAACTTTACCTCTATCAAAAAAAGGGGGGTGTCCACTACTCCTTAATTTAAAGTGCTTTTCAAGCATTCATGCATTCTCCCACCATCATATCTCTTTTTATAACAAATATGCTAAGCATACTTGGAGAGTACGGCTCTTGAGTCATCCTTGTAATCTCCTTTAACATCTTTTTTCCCCCAGAATTTTCCTTTAGCAGGAAGAAAAGGGGGAAAATATTGAACTCTTCATTCTAACTATCTAAGCATCTCAAAAAATTTTTTTAATTTAAAGCTTCAAGAAACAAAAATTAGTGACCAAATCAATTATTAGGAGAATAGTTATCAATAATACCAAAAAATCTGAGAAATGAGAAGAAAATATTTGAAAAAAAATTTAATAAGAGCAGATTATTCATTATATGAATAGACTATAATGACACAAATACTAAAAGAAAGAGGTTTATAAACAATGTGAACTTGGAATTAAAGATTTCTTAAGTAAGTTGTTCATCATAAAGTTAGAGGTAGGAATGAGGAGAGTGGAGGGAACCAGGATAGTAGAAGAACATGGGGGCAGATAGGCACATAAAAAGCTATTCCTAACATTAAAAAAAAAGGAAGGGAGGAAGGGAGGGACGGAGGGATGGAGGAAGGGAGGGACGGAGGGATGGAGGGATGGAGGGAGGAAGGAAGGAAGGAAGAGGATGAAGATCCAGGGCTTGGTGTTTCAATCATGTTCTAGGACTAAGAGGTATTCACAACTGAGACAGCTCTTAGCATGCCTATTTGGGGACCACTTAGTAAGCCTTTATTTTCACGTTTATTTAGGAACCATATAATAAATTTTACCTTAATAATTTAAAACCTGCGACTTGCTTTTTTGCCTTTCACTTTCAAAAAGTTATAGGAAAGTAAAGAAAAATTATAAAATTATACCTAATGCAGTAAAAGAAAATGTTATTATTATTATTTTAATGCAGGTTTTCTGACCATGATTTAATCTTTTCTTCAAGAGTTGTCCTTTAAGCACAGAATAGACACTTACCAAGGTAAATTAGGCAAAATATACTAACTTGTTCATTTGCATGAGCTCTATGTAGTTCATGAATATCAAAATCCTCCAGGTTAAGCTGCAACTTCTCTTTACAGAGTTCACAGGTGGTTACAGCCTCTAGCGAAGAACCTGGTAAAAAATTACAAGTAAAGCTTAATTTTGCAGGGTCTCCACAAAACATTTTTCCTTGTAGGTTTAAGCTTAGAACACAGAAAACTGAAAGGAAGGCAGGGAGGAAGAGATAGCAGGGAGACTGTGCTACGACCATAAACCAGTAATGTCTCCTAAAATATCAATCAGTAACACCTGATGTGCATGTCAAGTCCTACTCTGTGGTACCTAAGCCTCCACCCATTTTTCCCCCCAGACGCTCATACATTTTGATATGGGAAGCTGACAATGGAATGTTAGTTATCTGTACCTCCTACTTCCTCCTTAAGTACTCTGGCAAGATGCCAAGAAAACATGGTATCTAAAACAACTAGTTACATATACTCAGGCTAGTATCTTTAATGTGACGACATATACTAAGACCTTCTGTGGTCGAAGAAATGTGTCTTCCCTGCAGCATAGAAGGCAAAAAAAGGGATCCACCTTTGTTCAGATAAAAACAGCTCCCCGGGGCCTCCCTGGTGGCGCAGTGGTTGAGAGTCTGCCTGCCAGTGCAGGGCACACGGGTTCGAGCCCTGGTCTGGGAGGATCCCGCGTGCCGCGGAGCAGCTGGACCCGTGGGCCACAATTGCTGAGCCTGCGCGTCTGGAGCCTGTGCTCCGCAACAAGAGAGGCCGCAATGATGAGGGGCCCGCGCACCGCGATGACGAGTGGCCCCCGCTTGCCGCAGCTGGAGAGGGCCCTCGCGCAGAGGCGAAGACCCAGCACAGCCATAAATAAATAAATAAATAAATAAAAATTGTATAACTTTAAAAAAAAAAAAAACAGCTCCCCTCCGCCATGAAAAGAATGAAGTCCTTATACATGCTACAACTGCTAAGTAAAATAAGGCACAAATAAGATACAAAAAGGACAAATGTTGTATGATTTCACTTATAAGAAATATGTAGAATAAGCAAATTCATAGAGAAAGTAGATCAGAAGTTACCAGGGGCTGGGGAGGAGGGGGAGAAGGGTGTTAGTGCTTAATGGGTATAAAATTTCTGTTTAGGGTGACTTAAAAGTTTTGTAAACAAATAGTGGTGATGGTCACAAAACATTCGGAATCTACTTAATGTCACTGAATTATACACTTAATAATGGTTAAAAGGGCAAATTTCATGTTATATCAATATATATTTTACCACAATTAAATAAAATTCCATCTGTCCTGTAGGCACTCAACACTTGGTTACTCCTAAGCTTCTGGCTCCAATTAAGTAGGTCTTGTCTAATTAAATATATAGCCATTTTCCCCCTTGTGTTTATTTTTAGACAGGGTTTTAAAATGAAAAAAGGTACTAAAAATTAGAGCCAGTCATGTGCATAAACAAGATAAAGATTTAGATTCAATTTAACTAACATTTACGGAGTGCTTGTTATGTGCCAAAATAGATTAGAAGTTCTGGAGATTCAAGGATAAGTCCATAGTGTTATGACCTGATGGAGAATATAAAGAATGTGAAACTTTAGAAGGCTTTCTCTTATCAGACATTTATTCTCTGATTCAGAAGCAGGAAAAATGTGATGGTCATAAAATATGGACACTGGATATCATTAAAACAAACTCTTTCACATCTTAGGGTTTCATTTTTCTCTTCTACGGAACAAGTGACCTACAGAAGTTGCTCAAAAAGGTCATATGCAGATGGGAGGAACCCATTTATCCCTACAATCTTTAATCCAGGATTCTGTCCTTTACATCCCACCTCATTCAGTAGGCCCTGACTGCATTTGCCTAAACTTGTACTAGACGTATTCTATTCATCTTTGAACATCCTGTAGAGTTTCAACAGTCCATATATAGTAGCTGCCTAATAAATGTTTAAATGAATCTCTACCAGAGAATCACCTACCAGATGGGGTCTTTATGAAAATACGAGAAAGCCTTGTGGAAACTAAAAGGAAGGTTCAGTTCTTGAGATCTTAACATTCATTTGACCATGAATACTTATTATTACCTTTAAAACCTATTTAATTGAGTACTTACTATGAGTCCAATACTGTGAGAAACTATTCATAAACATCATCTCATTTGACCTTAACAACAAGCTATTACTCAATTTGATTCATGACGGAATTGAGGCTCAACCCCAGACCTACTTAAAAATATTTAGGAATGGATCTGAGGCATCTATGTTTTTAAAAACTCCAATGGGTAATATTTTGATCAGCAACCAGGGTTCAGAACCAATGTTAAAAGAGACTTACTCAAAATCCTATAGTTAAGTGTTGGAGTCAATATTCCAACCTAAGCATGTCTAACTCCAAAAATCCAATGTTCTTAGACAATATATTGTATTATCTGTTTTCCTGCCTACATAATACTAACAATCCAATTGCAAATGTAACAGAAGGTGAGTCAAGTTGTTTTTCATTTTGGTGATATCTAACATTTCTGGACCCTTGCTAAGTGTCAAGAACCATGCTGAGCACTCATTTTATCTTAATAACACCCCAGGGTGATGACTAATAAAGCCTATGAGGCTGTCATAACACTATACAGCCAAGAAGAGGCTGCTACAGGTAAGACAGCCCATCACACAGGTTTGGGATCAGGTTAGTTTAGAAGAAAAGATAACCCCCTACCCCAAGGAGGCCTTTGCTAACCTTGCAGCAGGAAAAAATTTCCCACTACCTTCGTAACCTCCAGTTTGAATAGGTTACTCAAACTCCTCCAACAGATTATTAACGTTAAAATTAATACCATCATACCTCACAACCTGTTTGCCTATGCCACCCAGCTATCACCATCAGACTGTCATTTTCACACAATTATGTACATTTACTACTCCGATCTAATTTCCCACCCTACTAGTCACATTTCACTAGGTCCTCTGGTACTCATGGTCCAACATTAAATTCCTCTTAACCAATCTCCTTTATGAATTATCTCTTCAACTTCAAGCCTGAACTACAGTGCTTCACAAACTGATACATACTCTTCTGCAGCCATTTTTTTCCCCACAACACTTTGTACCTCAGGACCAAGAAATAGGGATAGATGCCCCCTCCCCACACCTATTGCTGTTTTGAAACTCTAAGTCCCTCCTCATTCATTAATGACTTTAGCACGTCTCTTCTTTACCCAACTTATTTCTTGGCTATTTCAACAGCCACATAAGACCACATTTGATTCCGACTTCCTCAACATCCTTGCTTCCAATATTACCCTTCCCCACGGTTATGGTCATACCGTTGACCCTGTCATTGCAGTGTACTGCACTACTCCTAAAATCTGTATTTTAAGCATCCTCTCCTGTGCACCTACAACTTTTCATCATTTTAGCTCACCTACTCTGGCAATTCTCTTCAATGTCACTGAGATTCAAAGACACTGACCCTACCACTTCTCACTATCCACTTCCTAATGTTCTTACTCCCTTCCTTATTTTGTCTAATTTCTAGGCTCACCACAACTACAGCCTTACAAACACCCTTAACTCCCTTCATCATATTTGCCTGGCAAAGGTCCCAACCCCATCGAACTCAAATCCTCATCTGTATCCAAGTATCTGAAAACTGCTTCTAAAAAAAAAGGTACACGTATCCCAATCCCACTTTTAAATCATATTCACGGCCACAGATTTTTATGGACATTAGTACTACCTGAAAACCCTGAAAGCATTTTAGAATGTTATTTTCCCCACACATGAAAATCTCTTAACCTATCCCCTCATCAGCTAAAGACCTTACTAAGAAAACAGAAGCAATTATATAGGAATTCAAGCACCTTCTCACCAAAGCAACAAACTGATCAATAATCCATATCTACACTAGCTTTCTAGAGATGAAGTACCCTTTTTCCTATTAAAGGCTAACTACTCAACTTGTGCTCTGGATCCCATCTTTCCTTTCCCTTTTCATAATTTTTTTTCTCTCCATTGTATCTCTTGTTAAAATAAAAAATGCCCTCAAATTTCTACCTCGAAACAAAAACAAAACAAAAACATGTACCATGACCCCATATAACTCTCCAATTCCTACCCTGTATCTCCAATCTCCTTGACAGTAAAGCTTATTGTTAAGAGGGCGTCTATGCCGCTGCTTCCCCAGTCTTACTCAGCTCAATTTAATCATACAAAGACACCTCCCCAGCACTGAAGTCACCAAGGTCATCCATGCTACCAAATCCAGCTGTCATTTCTTTGTGCTTATCTCTTTGTTCTGATTTCTTTGCAGTACCTGACAGGGTTGGTTACACCCTCTTAAAACATTTTCTTCTTCTGGCTTGCACAACACGACATTTTCTCTGTTTTCTTCATACCAGACTGAGGCTGCTCCTCAAATCTCCTTCTCTGTTCCCACTAAGCATTTGGGTGCCTCAGGGCTCTGCCCTGGGCTCATTTGTTTACTATCTGCTCTTGCTCAAGTGACCTTATTTAATCTCAAATCTTAAAATATTATGTGCTCATGATTCCTAAAACTGTTATTTTCTGCACTAAAACCCCTGAAACATCGCGCCTGTCTTGCTAACTGCCCATAACCATTTCCATATGGTTATTTAATAAACAGTTCAAATACAACATTTCTAAAACAGAACTCTCGGTTTCCTCTCCCAAATTTATTCTATTCTCAGTCTTCTTTATTTTCAGTCAATGGCCCCACCATTTATTTAGTTGCTCAAGGCAAAAATATGAGCTTCTCTAAGTGTTCTTTCTCCTTCACTCCACCACATCCAATCCACTGGCGAGTCTTATAGAATCTACCTCCAAAACATACCAGAATCCATCATCCATTTCTACCACCACCACCACCATCACCACCTCTTGTAAAGATAGATTCCTGGTTGGTCACCACAATAGATTCCCGGTTGACCTCCCTGCTTCTACTCTTGTCACACTAAAATCCACTCTTCACAGAGCAGCCAAAATATAAATAAGATCATTTCACTCCCCTGACCTTCAGTGGCTTCCCACGACACTTACATAAAAATCTAAGCTTCTGACATTAACTTTCAAAGTCCTAAATGAGCTAGCCTCTGCTAATCTCTCTTACCTCATCACCCCTCTCCTTTCCCACTAATTATACTCCAGCCATGCGGGGCCTTCATTCAATTCCTCAAACACACCTAAGTCATTCCCACCTTAAAGTCTCTGTACTAGCTGTTCTGTGTGCTGGAATGCTTTTCCTCTCATTCTAGAATAGCTAGCTCCTCTTCATTCAAGTATAAATGTCCTCACCTCAACAAGGCATTGCTTTAACACGTAATCCCACCACGAGAGCAAGTGCCTTGTCTGTCTTGCTCTCTATATCCCACATCTAGAACAATGCCTGGCTCCATAACAGGCACTTAATAAACAACGACTCCCTACAGTAATTTTACTGCTGCATAACAACATGAGAGACAATAAATCTTTCTCAAGGACACACAGTTGGTAAACAGTAAGAATATTTCTTTGATTCAAAAATATCTTGCATGATTGTAAGCGTCACCAACAATAACAAACTACAGTTGCACTATACATGTATGGGAGTAGATTGTTCAGTAAATGAAATATAAGAAACACTATTATATGTTAAATTTATGAAGCAAGACTAATGCTCTTCAATGCTTTTGCTTCAAAAAATGATTGACGCTTTTGATAAGAGTATAAATTTGACAATCAATAAATTATAACCAGATTTGTTAATTAAAATGCATACATACGTGCATCTCTTGGAAAAACTGTGAAAACAAAATACACAAAAGGGTAAATCTTACCAGAGTTAATTTTGGCCTGTAACCATTTTTTCATACACTCTTGGTGGACATACTGCAAACTTCCTGTGCACTTGCATGGCTCTATCAGCAAGTTAGAGGATGATGCAGCTGCCATCTGACAAATTCTACATAAATCACCTTCTTCTTCTTCAGAGTCCTCTAAAAGGAGGCTGGAAAAGAAGGTACATTTCCTAAACAGAGCTATCAAAACCATCCTGGTTGGTCATTTCCAGTCATACATAATCCCAAACAATATCATGGTCTCTCTGGGTAGAAAAAAGGCAAACAACAACAACAATAAACAGGAACTTCTAAGAAAAACTGTATCAATAAGAATAAAAATTATAATAAATATTTTAAAGGTAAATGAAGTAGGCTATCCTATTACTTATCTTCAAACAGTTTAAGTAATTTTGTCTTTGGTACCACAGTTTATTTTTTTTTAATTTTATTTATTTTTTATACATCAGGTTCTTATTAGTTATCTATTTTATACATATTAGTGTATATATGTCAATCCCAGTTTCCCAATTCATCCCACCGCCACCACACCCGCCCCTGCTACCACAGTTTAAACTCCATATTTTTCACAATCAATTTGTAAGTTTCACTAAGACTTTAATTTCTGCAGTACCACAGACTACTTCAATTCCAGCAGTATAAAGATAATGTACTTATATACCCATCACTTTTGTCCCTGCAAAACTTTTTTTTTTTTAATATTTATTTGGCTGCACCGGGTCTTAGTTGCAGCATGCGGGGTCTTTTAGTTGTGGCGTGCGGGCTCTTAGTGGCAGCATGCGGGATCTTTTAGTTGTGGCATGTGGGATCTAGTTCCCCGACCGGGATCGAACCTGGGCCCCCTGCATAGGGAGCACGGAGTCTTAACTACTGGACTACCAGGGAAGTCCCTGTCCCCCCAAAACTTTTCAGACAACTTTGATGAACTAAACAAATATTGACTTGTGATTTTTCAATTTACATGTTAGCAGAGCCACATATGTTTAAACTGATAGGCTTTTTGTATTAAATCATTAATTTAAAACACCAAAAGAAGAGATTTAAAACTTCTTCGTTTTCCCCACCCAGCAATGTTATTAAATCATCCTGATTTCTACAAGCGTAGGCTTTTAAAGTGTGGAGCAGTTTCCATTAACCTATGTCCTCTATTTCACAGGCCAACATGTACTGCTTAATTTAAATGCAGAATGGTCACTGTAAGACAGGTAGTTTTTTAAATTAAAATCCCTATTGCCTTAGTCCACTGCTGACATGAAAAAGGTACTCAGTAAAGTGATGATACAGAAAGCTAAACTGTTATTGAAATATAACCTGGATTATATGGGTTCCAAATGAGTTCAGCAAAAGATGTGTGGAAAGAGGAACAGGTGTACTTTTAGGTGACTTTCATGCCTAGGATTAACCAGAGATACAACCTCAAGCATTAGTGTTTATGTTTTACCTTTAGATATAACTTTCTTTGGTTGATGGTTTTTACTTTGGGAGACTCAATTTTTTTACACTTTCATTCATTTAATTGTAAAGTATCTTATAATCCTCATTTTTAAGCAAAATATGTAATAAAGGAACACACACACATATAAACTCTATCAAAATAACCAACAAATGCTGCTTTTTAAACTATCTAACCAGACAGGGTGGTGCTGGCTTAATTAGTTTCTCTTTGGAAATCACTAAATTAATTTTTTGCCCTACTTACACTACTGCACTCAAATTAATCTAACTTTGAGCACAAGAAATATAATAGTTACTACATTACTCAGTAGACAGCTTGCAATTAGAGGGAGCTCCTGTAATAACACTAAAGCTAACACTACCAGGGCAGAGTAAATCTTTCTACAAGAAAGGAAAAAGAGCAAATTTTAAAAGAAGAGAACAGTCACATGGTAACAATTTGTCCTATATAAGGAAAAGTGGGAAGATACGAGTCAATGTTCAATATCTCAGAAAGCATGCGAAGCTCCCTTTATTCCCCAGAGTAAGATTTGAATGTATTTCCTCTTAAAGACCAAAAAACCCTAAAATGATAGTAACAACTATGCTCCCCCAAAATTCCATTACATGGGGCCTTGATGAACAAGAAAAAACAAAAACACCCAACGACTTTAGCTTTATATAAGTCTTTTCTTCTTACAAGTATATTTTACATGTACTATCCTATCCCATTTTATCATAAAACTAATTTTAGTAGATGGAAAAACTAAGTAACTACACTTACATGACAAAATAATTAAGTTGGAGTGAAAATCTCAGATCTTTCATCTTTTTCCCAAAAATTTTTAAGCAAACTAAACTCTACAAAAGATTTCACATGAATAAAAAGATTCTATTCCTTACTTCAAGGTAAATTTAGAAGCTAGATTTCTTCTATTTTAGCACGTCACACTAATAAATATGTGGTTAACCGTTAAAAAACAAAACAAAACATTCTAAGTCCTGAATTTAAACTGATATCTCTGTCAAATAGTCACAATATATAAAGAATATTCAGTATACATTTGGACTTCAAAAACGAAATTTAAAAATTTGTGTAAATGATTTTACCTCATTCCAAAAAAATTTGAAGTGAGAAATACTAATAAATGGTAAATAAATGATCTTATTTTTTGTTATTTATTTATTTGGCTGCACTGGGTCTGAGTTGTGGCACGTGGGATCTTTAGTTGTGGCATGCAAACTCTTAGCTGTGGCATGTGAGATCTAGTTCCCTGACCAGGGATCAAACCCAGGCCCCCTGCATTGGGAGCGCAGAGTCTTGGCCACTGGACCACCAGGCAAGTCCCAATAAATGATATTATTAAAGGCTGAAACATTGTCTTGATAATCCAAAACGACTTGGGCCACTTTACCAATCCCATTTAGCACTAGTCTACCTAGAAACAGGGTAAGAGATTAAGATTTTTGTCTCTATATGTATCTGTAGCCAAAGCTGGTTAAAAATAACCTTTAGGGCTTCCCTGGTGGTGCAGTGGTTGAGAATCTGCCTGCCAATGCAGGGGACACGGGTTCGTGCCCTGGTCTGGGAAGATCCCACATGCCGCGGAGCAACTAGGCCCGTGAGCCACAACTACTGAGCCTGCGCGTCTGGAGCCTGTGCTCCGCAACAAGAGAGGCCGCGACAGTGAGAGGCCCGCGCACCGCGATGAAGAGTGGCCCCCGCTTGCCACAACTAGAGGAAGCCCTTGTACAGAAACGAAGACCCAACACAGCCAAAAATAAATAAATAAATAATTTTTAAAAAAAAATAACCTTTAGATTATTTCCCGATGCAATCTACACCCCCAGTGCCCGCCTCCAGTATTAATTCTCATCCATTTTACCTCTGAGCAAGACGCTAACATCTTACTGGATGTAAATTTTCAGGCAAGAAATTTCAGACATCACTCTCATGAGAAACCATTTTAGAAACAAACAGTTCTTTCTCTAATCTGTTCTTCACAGGCTTAAGACAGGTATTCAAACTTACCTCTCTTTTATTTTTTGCAGTCTTTCTGGGTCTCTTGAGGGTACACTTTTAGTTTTATCATTTTTTCCATCAGATGAACTCCAACCTGAAGGAATAATATCTACAGTGATCATGACATTGTCGGTCAAATTACTTCCAAGTGCTGGGGGCACTGCAAATCGGAATAAGGAACCAGGAAGGATCCCTGTTATTCCTGAACTTCGTCCACTGTGAGCCGAATCTGATATGGAGCCACCCATAGCAGCACTGCTTGGTGCTGCAGATGCTTGTGGTCTGCTGGCAGTAGCCCCAAGGGGATCACTCTGTGCTTCAAGGTGAACCACTTCATTTGATTCTCTTCTAAAAATATGATGAGATCTAGATGGTATATCAGAGGTAGATATCCTTGAAGATTCATCTCGTCCCTCTCGCCTCCTTCTAGAGAACAAAGGTGTGCATCTATTTCTAAGTGAGGAAGATAACCATGGTCCTGTATTTCTACCTTCAGATTCTTGGTTAAAATTTTGAGAATCTGGCTCAGAGCTATGATTTTGGCTAGGAGATGACAAACCCCATCTTCGCCGAAGAAATCGAAATCCCTGAGAAGCTTCGGATGCCCTATTATCAGGACCATCAGAAGCTGATGCTGCATTACGAGACTGTGAAGCTGTCAAGATTCTTGGAGAAATGTAAGAATTCTCAGAACTCAGTGATCTTGTATTCAAGGAATCCTGACTAGACCTTCGTGAAAAAAAAGTAGATGACATACTAGAAGCTATACGTGACAGCAATCTCCTTGTTGTACGTCTACCTTCATTATCAGAAGATTCTTGAAATGATCTTTGAGATGAGCCAACCCTATTTGAACTGCCTATAGTTGAGGTTTCACCTCTATTTGAAATATAAGAAAATCCAGACTGTATACTGCTTTGGGGAGATTCTAATTCTCTTGGAGAAAAATTTGATCTTAAAGAATTTCTACCAGAGTCCCTAGAACATGGTATGGTCTGACGTTCAGAAGGCATTTGGTGATTTGTAGGTGATGTATTCAATTGTAAAGTGCTCAATGAGTTCTCTTTTGGTCTTGCTCCTTGTGAATATGAAGAAGGAACTCTGTCTTGAACATCTATTTTTCAAAGAAAGGAAAGGTAGTCAATTACATGAAAAATTTGTGCATTATTAAGGTTGTGTCTATTAACCACTAATTACTGCCAAAATTAAACACTGGATTCAAACTGAATACTGGCATATTATAACTACACAGCTTAACTATTATTGCAGAAAAAATAAACATATTTATCTATCTTTCTATACCTTTGGTAAAATCCAATACTGCTGTATAAAGTCAGCATTACAAATTTTTTAAAAAAGAAATGTATTATAGCTTATGAGAGGCAAACATCAATCTACCAACTTGATGAAGGTAAAACAGTTGAATTTATTAATCAGAAATCGATATGGTAGAAGAATATCTAACATCTAAATGAATAAGGGATTTTAAATGGGCAAACAAGTTCAAGGTAAATGACTCATAACAAGTAAAAGCAAAATAATAATAGAGAGATAGTGTTTTGGAGATTTTTCTTACTCTGGAACAAGAACAAAAGTTATTTCATATAAATACTATCACCCTTATAATTTTATAGCAAACCATGCTAACAGTTCAAAATTTCTCCAATGTTTTATCTCTTCTTTCAAGTTAACAGCAGTGACTCTTATAACCGGTTACTCATCAGACATAACTATGCTTTATTTTTTATTTTTTCCAATACTGGTCAGAAGAGAGCCCTGGCATTTGTGATTTTAGTAGTACACTACTGATGGTTCTAATCATTAAATAGAATGAGAAATACCAAAGCATTCCTTCATAAAGAATATTCATCTATACATCTAGTTTAACAGCTAGATTGCTACTGTGCTAATACATGGTGCCTCATGGAAGGATTAACTGTTAGGGACTAAATCAATTCTATTCTGTACATTTTTACCCTCCAAACCTAGAAGCTACCGACACTGTCTACTAAAGCTCCTCCACCCAAAGCCAAGCAAATGAAAAGATGCTTTCATTTGTCTTAAATAAAGCAACGGCTTGCCCCAATAGGATTATTTAAAATAATCTAGTTAAACCTTTAAATAGAAATGTATTTTCTTCTCTGTAAATCAAATTCCACTTCTGTCTGCTATATTTGTCAACTTCAATTAGCACCTTTTATCTTCAGTTATTTAGTATTATTGTTTTATGGCATTTATTTTTTTTAAGGTGGCTCTGACGCACAATGGATAGTGCATTGGACTTCTATTTTTTTAAAGTTTTAGCTTATGTACACTGACACAAACAGTGTGGGTCTTTATTTCAACTAAATGAAAATAAAGACAAATTCATGTTAAACTAAAGGAATTCTAAATTATGTCTTAAAATGATGATTTCAAGTTTTAGTTAATTCACAAGGCAAATTATACTGTAGTATACAAGAATTATCAAGTATATGTAAAACATACATTCTTAAGAGTGAAAAAATTATAGGCAGACAGAATCTGGATACTCATGTATATCTAAATATTTTATATTGTTTACATTTTTAAAAGTAAAACGACAAATAAGGTTGAAAACATATCAAGCTATCCTGTATTCTAAATCTTCATAATATTCACTTCATTTGTTCCTTTGTACTGTGATTTTAACGATACATACAAAGACAAAAATGTAACATTATTAGATAAATTATGCATAACGATATAGTTTATACATACATGATGAAGTTGTGAAATCACCACTTCGGTGACTATAATCCATAAGATTACTAATGGAGGAATCTGCTCTCCTCTCTCTCATTAAGTCAGTTCCAAATGATCCAAGTACCACTGATGAAGATCTGGGAACTTGACTATGCCTCCAAGAAGAATCTTAAAATAATTGAAGAAGTCTTAATTCAGAGAGAGCTTTCAAGGTTTCTGATGACAACAGATCTTCAGTATTACACAGAGAGGTAATTATGGTTTATTACAGGAATCCCCAGTTACATAGTTGCAATCAAAAGCAAAACTGAGCAAAACATAAATTATTCACTAGTGAACTAATCACTTATAAAATTATCTCCTACTCAAACACATTCTTCTCTAATACTATAATCTACTCCCATCTAGGATGCCAATGTCTCACTCTCTAGAACACCTGACCGTACAATATAAACATGACGTAAAATTACAGAACAAAAATATAAAGCTTGCCAAAGATGCAGAATTTCATGAAGTTGATCAAAGTGACATTGGAGAACAGCCAAAATAAAAATCAAAGCCATCTTGAAATGAAAGAGGTTTTACTGTAGGTTATAATACTATTTTGCCAGAACTATTATTGCCGCCATACTTGGTTCATTCTTATGCTAAGAAATAATGTATCGTTGCAATTATAATCTAAACTTTGTTAGATATGATTTCATTTAAAAAGAAATTAAAAATTAAGTCTCAAAACTTTCCCCCTCACCATTTACCTTGAAATTCTGGGTCTTCCTCTCCATTCCTAACAGCCTTAATAATTTCCCTTCGTTAAGGGAAACGGCCCAGGGTTAATGCTATGCTTTCACAGACCAGAGGAGAACAAAAGTATCTCTACACAATGGTATTTGTCTACAAAGTTAAGGTCAGTCTGCTCTTACCCATCACACTACTCTTAATATCCTTCAGATGGGCAGTGTCTTTCCCATGGCGGTCCTGCTTATCGAAATAGAAAGGAATCGCTTACACTAATTCAATTAGTAGTACATATGCATTTCAAGAATTTTATTCTCCAACTGTGTCATCACAAGTTTTATCTTACCTTAAAACTATTTCAGGCATTGGCTAGTGTTTCATTTGAAGAGAAGTATAAGTGAGAAAGTACCTCTCAACAAAAGATCTTTTCAATTTGTGCAACAAATGTGTGCCTGTATCTTAGTATCTGTGAGTACAAGATACTAAGCATGGAGCTTTATGCATAAGTCTTTCATACCAGAGTGGTAAAGTGACTTGTCCAATGTCACATAGTTAGAGGACTAGAACCATAGCTTTCTAATTCCTTATATAGAACTCCCACTAGAATACCACCAACTATTTTTTGTTTAACTAAAGAATTTCTACATTTTCTGAAAATATGTGTCATACAGCACAATGTTTATTATTTACAAAAAATACGCTAAGGAAACATTTTTAACATGTATCAGTAAATTTGGCTTTCTTAGTAACAATTTAAAAATTTACCTCCTATAATAACCAGCAGAATACATGTCACTTTTACAAATTTTATTACCATACGAATCAGCTACTCTAATTAATTAAAATCTGCTAATATCCTGTTTGTGTACGATATCCGTACCAAATTTAGAACAAAAATCCAAGATGAAGAGTTAATTTCAGTTCTAGCACTAACTTAAGGTAAGATTTTGGAAACTCTGCTCTATTTCTGACCCAGTCTTATGTGCAATCTACTTGCTTATTTATACACTACATCTTGGGAAAAGGGCTTTTGTCCAAAATACATATACAGTGACTTATATGTATACAAATTTAATTATTACCTGATACTGCATTTAAACCATGTCCAACACTTCTCCCAGCTGAGGTAGATGTACAGTTTGTACAGGAAAGTTTAGGTCTTTTTGAATCATGATCCCGTTGCTGGTTTTGCGATCTTGAGCGTGCTCCCTGAGTTATCTCAGACTCACTATACCATGTAGACTGAAATGGTAATGCAGATGCTGATGCTGATGTAGACTGTAAGTTAAAAAAAATTTTTTTTAAAGGAACAATAAAACACTTGCAATTTTTAAATATTAAATTTAAATATTACATTTAATCTACAGTGCTCTAATAAACTCCCAAGGACCATTCGTTCCTCACAGGCACAAATTTTTCTACCATGTAGGTTTTTCATAGTCTTTGTTCCCTTCTACCACTTGTCCCTTTACTTTATACTGTAATTGTACTTTGCTAGGTAACCAATCTGATTTAGATTATGTCTTCTATGTAACTGAATATAAACACTAGGCTAGGAAACACTGAGGAGTAAAAACTTTATATGTAATCATTTTGTTCTCCTGGTTTAATATTAACCTTTTGAGGAACCTTGTTTCCTCTTCTTAGAGATAGAACACCAAGAAAGGCACTAATATAGAAAGTGACTGTGAATACTCCACTATAAAAATAAGATTTTCAACTAATATAAAATGTATCTGGATTTATGTCCATTCTCAGGAATACAGTAAAACACTACAAATGGTACTAAAAAAAAAATCCTAATATATGGAATTTCTTCATCAGTAAAGGAAGAAACAGCTAAAATTACATACTGTAAAACTCTAAGCTGAAGGTTTCCTCTTTAAACATATAATTATATGTACAACAACATGAAATAACACAGAAGTTACAATGTACAAATACACACACACACACACACACACACACACACACATACACATGCACACACACAGAAAGAGACCAAGAAGGACGAATTTGGCACATAATCTCTGAATTGCTTGAAGACACCCCTAACATAAAAGTTATTTCTAGGAAATAACTATTATTCTAGGAAATAAAGGAAAAAAGACATTTATAAACCATTTTAACATGTAAGTAGGTGGTAAGTAGTTCATTTTATCGAAGAATATTAAAATGAAACAATGTTCTTTAAAGTGTTATATTTCTTGACAAAAGAAAAGTTAAAAATGGAATGTTATCATAGGCCATAAATTCAGTCTATATTAACCTAGTATTATAAACATAAGAGCCCAAATAATGTGTCCCATCAAAGAGTTTTAGAGTACAGATAAACAAATAAATAGGTATAATATAAATAAGTACTGTAATAGGAGATATGTTGAAAGTTTTACAGAAAAGAAAAAACTATGTCTGAGGAAAGCAGGGAAGAATTCATAGGTGATAACTGGAGTTCACTGAGTAGACAAATGAGGAAGGAGATTATAGACAGACAACACAAAAAGATAAAAAGATGTCTTAACTATTCTGCCATGGGAATTTTTCTAAGGCATCACTACTTACTTGATCTCCGATTATCTTTTAATTATGAGAAGCATACTGCATGCATTCAGGGAACTGTATTAGTCCATGGTAACTCTACAGAATAAACTGTGCACATACATGGAAAAGCAGAAGATGCAAAGCTGAAAAAGTAGGAATGGGCATATCAAGATTTCATCCATCCCTTGCCCATTCAATATTTTGCTAATTAAATGTAGAACTCCTCAGCTTAGCACAAACTTGGTCTCACAAGCCTTCCACACCAAGTTGTCCACAGAGCCCCCAATCAATGAACTGGAGTAGCACATGAGATGAAATTCATGAGATATTTCAAAATGAAATCATTTTATGTGCCATTGTCAAGGTATCAGGGACTTAATCCTGCAGGCCAGTGGTTCTAAGACCTTTGAATATCAAAGACCAAAATTAAAAAAAAAAAAATGGTTTGATTTAAAATTTAGAAAGAACTTTGACAGGTAAGGAAAATGAAAATAGCAAATACCACCTAACCCCATCCCCAATCTTTTAAAAAGGGCATTTTATATGCTCCTAAAACAAGAACATAACAGAATAAAACAGACTTGTAAGATGAATAAATTTTACCTGTACAAAATTCCTAACTTGTCCTTATTTTTCTCATTTTGCATGGACTGGACAAATTGTTATTGAATAGCACCTCCACAAATAAGACTTTAGGAGCTACTGAAGGAGGTAATACCATCAGATCAACTACTTAGAAAGATCTTTAGAGCACTGTGGAAGGTTAAAAGGGTGGGATGGACAAAAAGTGGGCAAATCAGGAAGTCACTGGACTAGCAAGAAATAAATCCTTGGGACAAAAGTAATGGGAATAGAGAGCCATTATAAAAGATAAAAATTCATCAAATTTAGAGACAACGTGAGAAATGAACAGAAAGTCTATAAAGCCACTCCACAGTTTTCTGGCACTGGCCACTGGTGAGATAAAGACACACTCACTGTTCGGCAATTTTCATGACTCACAACTCTAAAAGGTAGCCTGTATGTCATCCCAGAGACAAAAATACTTGTTAATATCAGTATAGGAGAGGAAAATTAAGTTCTGACCAGTTTTTCTGCTGGCTTAAATTCAAAATCAAACTTTTCCCTGGTTCCTACCAATCCAATTTTGTCCACTGTTCAAATATTCTCAGTCTGAAGCAATTAGCTTTTTTCCCCTCTGAATTCTTTTAACAATTAAAGTATGGGGTCCATTTATACACTATCTTATCTCTTTTGCTATCTAGAACTATTGGTGGCCAAACGAAATCAGGGAGAGTCTGTCTCCAAAGTATGCTTAAGTATACTGCCTTGCAGACACCGGATGCTTAAAAAAGTACTTTTGGAGTCATTTCCACTTCTTAGCTGTTATGAATAATGCTACTATGAACGTTTGTGTTCAAGTTTTGTGTAGACATGTTTCTAATTTTCTTGGGTGTAACTAATGGGTCATATAATACCTCAAAGTTTGACTTTTAGAAAAATTAATAAACTGTTTTCCAAAGTGGCTGTACCAGTTTAAAAGCCCATGAGCAATTTATGAGGGTTCAAATTTCTCCACAACCTTGTCAACTCTTGTTATTGTCTCAATTTTTAATTTTATTTTAGCCTTTCTAGTGGGTATGAAGTGGTGTCTCATTATAGTGTACATCTGTATTTCCTAATGGCTGATGATGTTGAGCGTCTATTTATGCGTTCATTGGCCATTTGTATATCTTTGGACAAATGTCTATTCAGGTCCTTCACCCATTTTAAACTGGGGTTTTTTTGTTAGGATGTAAGAGTTCTTTACATAGTCTGGTTACAAGTTCCTTGTCAGAGAGCGTATCGTTTACAAATATTTCCTCCCATTCTGTAAGTTGTCTTTTCACTCTCTTCATGGTATCACTTGACTCACTAGTTTTTTAATTTTATAAGTCCAACTAATCTTTTTGCATTCATTACCTCCAGACTAAGAACATTCTTATGAAAATAAGAGGTGGATAGAATTATTAAATATCCATTCAAGTCCCATGGAGTTCTCTCTCATTTTCACTAAATTTCCAGTCTCTACCCCAAATAAGTAACAGATTTGGCTCCTGTAATAAACAATTTTTATGAGTTACTCTCAACTCAAAAGGCTATCTGTGATTAGAAAGGAAAATTGTATGGTATGTGCAGGGGGCTGTCTAGCCCAACCAAAGTAGCTGAATACTACTTTGTGTATCTGAGAAATCATATGAAACAGTTTGAAAACTTAATGGACGGAAGGGAAGTTTACAAACATTCTGTAACTACTAGCAGGCATCCAATTTTCATTTTATTTACTTACTTATTTTTATCTTCATGATACTTATTTAGGTTGCCCTTCCAACAAGAGGTTTTCGGGAAGGACAGTCAATGAAATCATTATTTATTTACCATTAGTACTGTATAAGTCAGTATTTGCGTTCAGAAAATAATTACTTCTAAAAAAGGTTAAAAAATATTCCCAATGCAAATGCCCTTAAAACAGTACAGCAAAAAAGAACCTTAATGAGAAAATATTTGTAAATCATATATCTAATTAGGAACTTGTAACTAGAATATATAAAAACTTATAACTCATAAACTGAATCAAGAGTAAGCTTTCAAAACAGAAAACACCAAGCCACATGGGTTCACTGGAGAATTCAATCAAACATTTAAGGAAGAAGTTATACTAATTCTCTACAATCTCCTTCAGAGGAAAGCAGCAGAGAAAATACTTCCTAACTCATTCTATGATATGATGAGGCAAGCACTGCCTTAATTCCAAAACCAGACAAAGACATAAGGAAAGAAATCTATAGAGCATTATCTCCCATGAACACAGCTGCAAAAATCCTGAACAAAATATGAGCAAAATATGAGCAAATTTGTAACATCTCCTTTTTCATTTTTGATTTTATTTATTTGAGTCTTTTTTTTCTTGGTGAGTCTAGCTAAAGATATGTCTATTTGGTTTATCTTTTCAAAAAGCCACCTCTTAGTTTCACTTATCTTTTTGTCTTTTTAATCTCTATTTCATTTATTTATGTTCTGATCTTTGTTATTTTCACTTCACCACTCTTTTTTCAACACTGTACTGGAAGTTCTAGCTAATGCAATAAGGCAAGAAAATAAAGTAAAAGGTATACAGATTGGGAAGAAAGACCTTACTTGCAGATGACATGATTATACAAAAAATCTGAAAGAAAAACTCCTGGAACTAACTAATAATTATAGTAAGTCTTCTCAATTATCACAAAAAAGACAGCTGATCTTAAGAATGTATGGATTCATGATGCCCAACTTTATGAGAAATCTAGGTAAGAAACCTTATATTTACACAAAATGGAATGACTAGGAGTCCAGTCCATTTATCCCTCAAAATATCCTAGGATTAATATCTGGATCAAGATAGACTACAAGAATGTTAATATTTAGATCACTCTGTTGTCCCTTTACAGAACTGTTTTCACTGACCTGTACTTTGACATCATGTCCTTTGCATATACTGTTTACCAAGAAATAGTTTCACTAAACTAGGTATATACTTATAGTATGAATACTGCCCTAAAGACACTGTCTTCTATATCATTCACTGTCCCCGCTTTCAGACTAAACTGCCAAGCATTGCTTCCTTTTCCTTATGAACAAAACACCTTATAGACCTGGTGGTGTTTCCCTGTGATCTCCCTGACACCCACACAAGGGCCGGAGTTTAACTTTAGAATACTGCAAGGGCTTACAAATGCATATCAATGTTATAGCCAACCTTAACTCACTCTCAGTATTTTATTTGTATTTTCCTGATTGCATTTCAAACTATTTTCATTTTCTTGTCTAATTTTGTGTGTGTATGTATGTATATGTGTATGTATTTCCCTGGAAACTACCTCTGTAAGCAGATAAACAAACAAACCAAAATGAGCAAGAAAAAGGTTAATGACCATTGGTTATTTTAATTCTTGAAAATACATACTTTGAAAAATATGCAATAGTACTGAGTTCTGTAACTTAATATACAAACTAGAAAAAGATGTAAAAAAACTGTAAAAAGCACCTAGAACCTCCATAAAAAGCCTATTTTATTATTTCATATTAAAAGTAATCAATCTCTCCACAAAGCAAGAAGTGGGATTAGGGGTTGCTCAAATTAAGTTACAGAAAAATATATAAAAGTAACAAAAATAATTACATATTCACAGAATACTCCCAAATTTTCACTTTTAACAATATGAATTACATAAATTAAATTTTCTTTCCAAAAATATCTAATATTCTACTTACTGTTACCAAAGAGATTAAGGTGATCACAGTTTTCTACCATTCAAATTGTAACAAAAATTTAAAGATAGAGTAACAGAAATATCAGCAAGATTAGTAGCAGAGGCAGCCCAGCTTACAAATGGCCAAGAACCAAAAGACATTTAGAAAATCAATTGTTTGGAACTTAGAACCTACATTTCCCAAAGACACAATGCTATCCAGAAGTCTTAGATTCTTCAGCTCAGGTACACTGTATACTAATCCTGTGACTGGGAGAAACCACTTATCTTTCCAGATTTCAGATCTTTATTTATGAAATAACACAAGCATCTGTCCTATTTAACTAAGATTAAAAATTAAAAATGTGCTGCAAAATGTCAAGCACTGTATAAATAAGGTGTTTTCTTATCATCTGATCCATAATGTAAATGAGATTGAACTACTATGCCCTGTTCTGACCCTCTTTTCTGAAGCTTCAGGTTCACTAAGTATAATAGAGAAGGGGAGGGACTTCCCTGGTGGCACAGTGGTTAAGAATCCACCTGCCAATGCAGGAGACACGGGTTTGATCCCTGGTCCGGGAAGATCCCATATGCTGCGGAGCAACTAAGCCCGTGTGCCACAACTACTGCAGCCCGCGTGCCTACAGCCTGTGCTCCACAACAAAGAGAAGCCACCACAATGAGAAGCCCGCACACTGCAACACAGAGTAGCCCCCGCTGGCCGCAACTAGAGAAAGCCCGCGCACAGCAATGAAGACCCAACGCAGCCAATAAATAAATAAACAAATAAATTTATTTAAAAAAAAAGGGGGGGCGAGTGTTGTGTCTCAGACAGTTTTGAGTCAGAAAATATCAGCAATTAACCAAAAAAGCTCCCTTTGATATTCAAAGGTCTCTTTCATTCATTAAATACACATCTTACTGAATAATCTTAAGAATATTAAATAAAACTAAATGTGTGATATATAATTTAAATATTCTGATAACATATTATACTGTCCCCTAAGGATATTAATTATCTATTTAAACCAATGCAAACCCAGGAAATGATAACAGCAGTAACAATCATAATTATAACCTGTAACATCTGAACTCTTACTAGGTTCCAGGCACTGTTGTTCTAAGTGCTTTACATGTATTATTTCTTCCAATTAATTTTAACAGTAACTGTGTGAGAAAATTACCATTATCATCATTTCACAGAAGAGGAAACAGAAAAGTACTTTCCTCAAGAACACAGGAATTTCAGTTCCTAAATCAAAACTAAAAGAGCAAAGCAGCCTACGAATAGTTGACAAGATTGGAAATATTCGTATAACCCATTAAAGAAAGAAAAAAAAAAGATTGGAAACCACTTAAAATAACTGAAAAACATTAAGGAAAACACTAAAATTTATAAAACTGATTAATCTTATTAAGAATCAATAAAACACTTAAATTTTTTTTACATGTTTGCATTTGTTTAACTTCTACAATGAAAAATTAGACTTTCAGAATAATCTATGACATTAAGAACAAGCTGGAAGAAGAAGTCTGAAAATATTATTTTAAAGTGACTGTCAGTAAGTTTTCTAAATATATTCAAGACTTTTAGTCTGGTTTCAGAGTCTGTGTTCCTCACTAATTAGCTATACGAAAAATTAGACAAAGATCAGTAGACAAAATTTTATTAATATAGGAAAAAACCCCAATTGTGTGCTCTTAACAAGTCACAATCATTTAACCCACAACATTTCTGTAGAATGGAAAATATGTTATTCTGCACCTCTGGCAAGCATATTCTTGCCTAGCAACAGAGTAAAAAAAATACATTATCAAACAACATTTAAAATAAGTCCAAGTAAACAGTACACATAATGTCAGCAGGTTGGCAGTAAATATGGGCATTTTAGAGAAATTATTTTATTTCATTTGTCTTTCTCTGAGTATTTTATAAAATGCTTGTTACTACACAGAAGAACTTTCGAATGACCTTGTCATATAGTACATTGCATGATATATAAATATATAAATATTACTTAAGACTTAGACATTTTCACTAAAGGATTCTCTTAGAGTCAGTTACCGAAACATCAGACTTTTGCAAATCTCCTGCGATTTAATGAGGTGTTCAGCCAATAATGCAATAAACTTAACATCTGAAAGATGAGCAAGATAAACTGCGTTAAAGCTACAAACCATGCCTCTGAAATCTACACTGTTTATACTACAACCATTGTTATAACACTAATAAACTATTTCAAAAACCAAAGTGTTATTGGTCCTAAGGAAAATTAGCTACATAAAAGGAACTTAGATTACTTTATGTAGATTATGAATCAATGCAAACTCATTACTAACTGTAAAAATAAAACCCATAATTCATGTAAAAGACAGCCTGTTAATTCAACTGATACTTCAATGCTTTTAGGTTAAAAGGTTTCCAAGTCTTTGGAAACTATGAACATTTTATTTATGACCACAATCCCTTATTCAAAATTCTTAAGTTCAAAACTTTGAAAAACATTAAGTTTTTGCTAGTGTGGAACATTAAATCAGTTTGCTGCAGATATATTAATCTTTTGATTACAGGATGCCTCAGATCCAGCTGAGGGTGTTATAAAAACACTCTACTACTTTTCTAAAATCCAGAAAATCACATGGCCCCAAGGATTTTGAAAATGAGACTGTGTATGTACACACATTCCAAATTAAGATGTTACCTGATATTCAGAATCCAGTCTAAACGAAGGGTCCCTTGAGTGATAGGTATCATTTAAACTACTTCCTCTGCTTCCAGACATCATCCTAGCACTTAAAGAGCTAGTGGGTTGAACAGAAATTCTTCTTGGAATCCTTGAAGGTTTAGACTCCATTCTTAATGTTTCCTGTGAAATGCAAATTTTGATTAATTGCCTTTTGGAAAACATGCAAACCTTTGATTCTTAATCCTCTCCTTAATGATCAGCTCAAATCAAGAATTAACCATGCAAATTAACCAAATATGGTATGGTAAACTGTGAGATTATCATCACTCTCCTTCTACAGGAAGAGGTCTAAAGTCCATCAAAGGTTCCCTATTGCCCATAAAATGAAGCAAACATGATAAAAGTGGTGATGAGAAACTAAGGTTTGTTGTTTCTAAAGTCTGAGCTCTTTGCTTTGTTCAATTTCCTCTCTATATAAAATCCTAGGGACTTCCCTAGTGGTCCAGTTGGTAAGACTCCGCACTCCCAATGCAGGGGGCCCGGGTCTGATCCCTGGTCAGGGAAGTAGATCCCGCATGCATGCTGCAACTAAGACTCTGCATGCCACAACTAAGAAGTCCGAGTGCCACAACTAAGACCCGGCACAGCCTAAATAAGTAAATAAAGTAAAAAAGTAAATAAAATCCTACACGAATTAGCTCTTGACTCTTGTTATTCCTATTATGAGTGTTCGATACTCATACCATAGCATTAGCTATACTGTAGTATCTGTACACTCTTTAACACAATATGCTCTCACAGGATTTTGTATGTGCCTGCAAAGTCTATAGATTCCCCATTCAATTCCTGGGCATAGTCTTAAAACAAGATCAAGTGTTACTTCCACTTTGTACATACTTCTTTTAGGACATCATACTACACGCTGTAATTTGTTTTCCTGTCTCCCCTTCTCAAAAGTGAGAATAATTTCTAAGTTTTCTTCACTAAACATTCCTCAACACATGCCAAGAGTCACCATTAACTATGCCTTATTTTTTAACTCTCTCTATAAATGGATTCATACAACATGTACTCTTTTATGTCTGGCTTCATTTGCTCAACATTCTATTTGTGAGACTAATTCTGCTGTTGCATGCAGTTGTAGTAAGTTCACTCTAATTAGTTTATATAATATTCCACTGTATCAATACACACAATTTATTTGTCTATTCTACTGTGGATGGACACTGGACTGTTTCCAGTTTTAGGCTATTACAAGTAAGGCTGCTATAAAAACATTAATTTTATAAATTAAAGAAAAACTTTTAAAGTTTTCTGGGGAAAGGATTTACAATGCGGCCTCTGAACAGCTGAGATACCACCAGTCTTGAGAGTAAAAAGAGAAGGGCAAAAGAAAGTATCAGTAAAAAGAAAAGAAATCACAATAATCTCTTCAACTCCTCCCAGTTACCCACTTTCAAGGTCAAAAATTATTCCCTTATTTTTCTGGTAGTGGATTGAAATTAAGGCAATAACAAAGTAATGTACTTCACTTGCCTGATATGCAGCCTAGATAGGTATATTTGCTGTATTAAAACCTTCAAATCTAAACATTTAAGTTAAAAATATCTAATTCACTTTCAATTCATTAACTTATCAACTAAGTTTTGGCATCATTCTACCTTAAAAGTTACTACAAAAGAATTTCCTTTTTCAATATCTGCCTCAAAAACATGGTGTCAAGCAATGACAAAAAAGAGGATGAAGATGCAAAAACATCAACAAAACATATGGCCTATACTGCAGTAGGATACACAACAAACATGAAAAAGACATTAACACAAGCCTAGTATCAATTAAAATTACTCGACTAAGAGTATCTAGCTAACGAGAAACCAGAGTAAAAGCTATACTCTGGGACATGATTAAATCAAAGACAGCTTATCAGAAAAGGTCTGTTTGAAGTCCCAGTTAAACATGACAAGGTAATCCTTATGCATCTATTTTGGTCCCTCTTTCCAAAACCCCTATAAAATGACAGTCGATGAATCCAAAAGCTTTAACTATGAAAAGAACAGGAAAAGGGACCATAAAAGGCAAGAGATTTCAATGTTATATTTGGAAAATCCAAAAAAGTCGGAGGAGAGGTAGAGTAATTCAGCAGAGAGGATAAAAAATACACCCTAGGTATTTTTTAGAAAGAGGTAGGAACTGGAAGCAAAGCAGTTGGCTTTAGCATCCTAGAAAGAATCAAGACCTGGAGATACAAAGTATCATAAAAAAGGGATGATGCATAGAGTTGCTGAATTAAAATCTGTACTTGGAGAAGTAAAACCCCCAATTCTCCCCCTAGCACCATTCTTCTGAAATCAGGATATTTATTCTCTGGAGAATAAGGATCTCCCATGTAACCCCACCCCCACCCCCCCAGCAAATATACAATCATCTCTGCAAAAGTTAAGTATAAGGAATAAAAGAAAATCTATATATTCAATGTTGAGACCCAAAAACTCTTTCCTGGTGCTGTTTTTACAATGCTGTCAGAAAACCAAACAAAATACCAGAGATAAGATTTCTGGATACTGACATTTGGAATGCTTCCAATTACACAGCTAGCCTGCCATTTGACCATCCTACCCAAAGCAAAGTCCACTAGTCAGTCACCAAGAGTTTCTAATCAGCTTCTTTTAGTGCTTCCCTCTAATAGACAAACATCAAGGATCACTAGGTATCCAAGGAAAACCTCCCATAAGACTAAAGTAAATAACAAAAAAAGGAACTTAAGAGAAAATCTGGGGAAAGGAGCTAATTAATTACTATCCTCAAAGGGAGCAAAAGACATTCATTCATAAAATAAGAACAGGATGCTTGAGAAAGCAATCAGTATAATGAACAGCTTGTGGAAATTCAAAATGTTACACACTTAAAAAAGAGATGTGATACACTAAAATAAACCAACAGAAAGACTGGGACACCTCCCAGAAGTAGAAAATGTACTCAAAAAACAGGAGAATTGTCCAGGGGAGTTATCAATCATTTGACGGTAACTATGGTTACAGAAAGAGAGAAAAAAGAAAATAAGGTAGAGAAAATTACCAAAGAAACGAAAGAACTTTTCTAGAATTGAAGGACACAAATCTCTGCATTGAAAGGGGTCAAGAGTACTGGGCAGGATCAAAGAAAAAAGACCAATACTAATGTTGAAATTTCAACATTTATCATCCTGAAATTTCAGAACACCAGAAATAAAGAGAAGATTCTATAACTTACAAGAATGGAAAAACGGGTCGTATACAAAAGAAAAGTAATCAGAATGGTTTCTTAATTACAACTTTAAAAACTCTCAAGACAATAAAGCAATGCCTATAGTAATGAGAAAAAAATTTAGCATTGAACTCCAATCTAGCAACTAAATGTGAGGTGGAGAAAAGAGTATTCAGACATGAAAGATTTTAAAAAACAATTAAAAAACAAACAAAACCATAGGAAGTTAGTTAAATGAAAAGCAGGTTCTAGGAAAATGGGAGTGTAAAGACTTAAAGAACCAGGCACAGAACCCAGGAAACAGTTACAAAATTACGCAGAAAGCACAGGGAGCAAACTGATCAAGACTGGAACAGGATCACTGAAAATGGAAGCAAAGTTCTCAGGAAAAAATAGCATCATACGGAAACTATTTTGGCTCGTGGCAGAGATGATGATACAATTGGGGGAAAAATGCTGAGTACTTAGAACAAAGGGCAAATTTAATACATTAATTTTGTAACTTGGGAAAACAGAGCTATTGTTCGAGAAAGGAAATGCTGCAGTGTTTGGGTGAACTCTTTAATATTTATATAGTTATGATAGTGTAAACATATACTGTATCAATCTTGCTACAAATATGCTGTGTGATTGAGGTGGGCAGGGGAAGTAAGGACAATGGTGAATAAAAAAGCACATATATAATACTAAAAAATCATGAACACATCATTTAGAAATATGAAGGTAAATCCTAAAACAGCTAAAAGGTGAGGATTGCTGCCTATGGAAAGCGGGACTGGGAATGAGGTAAAGGGTGAGGCAAAGGACTGCTGTTTTCCCTTTAAGCAGAGAGGACCATATTGCCTGGTTTGCCTAGACCAGTCCCAGTTTATGGCCAGAAAAGTCCTAATTTGTGCTCATTAACCTGCGACAATTATTAATAGTACTTGCGTTGTCTCTTAAAAGCGACCTGGTTTGAATGATAAAGCATACAGTCACCTAATATAAATCTTTACTACCTTCAGCTTTTTATAAATTCTATATATACATCCATACAAAAATTTTTATTAACAAGGTGAATTATGAATTGGACAATTAAAGAAGGCATACATAAGTAGAAAAAATACTAATGGTTAAATACTGACATGCAACAGCCCATAAAAGATTTAACAAGTAGCAAATTTGTTATTTTATCAAGAAGGCTCTACAAACACTAAACAAGAGACTGTATTTGTTGAGGATTTTAAAAGGAAAGATAAAATGTCTTTAAAAAGATACAGGTCTATAGATGGTTCTTTAATAACAGTGCTTCTTAATCATACCTCTCGTAGTTTACTTTGATTATATTTATACCCAATTCTTACTTGCAAAATAAAACTAACCTAGTAGAAAATCTCTCAAAACAAAGCTCTTGGGAGAAAGCAAAGAGGCAGAGTCCTCCGAGAGCTATAATTTATACTGCATGAAACTATTTTTGGCAACTCCTCTAAATAAATTGATTGAATTTTGACAATGTAGGTGTTACCAGAAAATTTACATAATCTGGTTGTATAAGTTGTAGGTCAAAAGCACAAAAAGTAGAAATAATGAATAAAATTAAATAAAATAAGCAGTCCTTGAAAAACTTCTACCAGACCACTTACAAGGTACTATAAGGCATCTTTTCAAGTTCATTCATTCAAGAAATAGTTTTTTACATGCTTAGTATGTGCTAGGCACATTAATTAATACTAAACAAAGGGACAGGGAGAGGGGACAACACTGAACCTACTAAGATAATGACTATGAAGAAGCTGTAGTCTAGTAGAGAACAAACGACACAAATAACCATACAACTTAAACAGTTTTAAGTGCTCTAAAGGAAGAGGTATAAGCCAGAAAAAAAGACTAGCAGGAAAAAAGTATCTGAAGCTCAATGCTTTTAACCAAGACTTAAAGAGTAAAGCACAAGAAGTTCATATGTACAATCTTTCCTCAGTGGTCAATATAATAGCCTCTTACTTTCCTTTTGCCACTATTTAGTTTCCTTAAATTTCTTTAAATTTGATTCTAGAGTTGGATAGTTGAACTGTCTTTCTAGTGATAAGATAAAAACTTATCACCAGGGCTTGGTTTATAGATGTATGTCCACCTATGCAGACACATGGGACCCTGTGCTTGATTAAAAGCTCTACTGCTGACATCTTGAACTTATTAATACTTTAACCTTTGAACTTGTATTCTGTAAGTGAAGGCAGATAGGATAGTGAAGCATGAGCTTGAGAAGAAGAGATATGTGCCTGTCTGCTATGCCTTGCCACTCAATTTGCATACAGCCCTCATTGCTATGAAGCTTCCATTCTTAACATGCTTAATTTTTACTCTCTGAGCCTCACTCAAGTCCTAGGCATGATGGATCCACTGGACTTGTGTGCTCATGTTCCTTATCAACACATCTATGTCTGAGTAAGCTGAGGCACTGACAGCTCCAAGAGGTCATTCCATTTCCATTCTTCAGAACTTGCTTCAACTTCAAATGCAGGAAGAAGGTAATGAACCACAAAGCCACAAAAATCTTATGATCAATATTTGAGATTTTTACTATATTGAACTTTTCAACTTGTGAAGATTCTCTGAAGCTGATATTTAACTGCTAGTTTACCCAACTAGTCTTTTTTTTTTTTAAGGAATTCCTTTATTTTTATTATTTATTTATTTTTGGCTGTGTTGGGTCTTCGCTTCTGTGCAAGGGCTTTCTCTAGTTGCGGCAAGCGGGGGCCACTCTTCATCGCCGTGCGCGGGCGGGCCTCTCACTATTGCGGCCTCTCTTGTTCCGGAGCACAAGCTCCAGACGCGCAGGCTCAGTAGCTGTGGCTCACGGGCCTAGTTGCTCCGCGGCATGTGGGATCTTCCCAGACCAGGGCTCAAACCCGTGTCCCCTGCATTGGCAGGCAGATTCTCAACCACTGCGCCACCATGGAAGCCCCCAACTAGTCTTAATATCACTGTTAAGTGTTCCCTTACCTTCAGGCATTTTAATAGTAATTGGCATGAGCAACAGAAGTGGAAAACAGATACTCATACCAACTCCAAAATTTATGTAGTCTTTCATCTCATAAACCTGTGGCTTGTTACCTAGAAAAAATTACTACATTTTTAATAGGTAATTTCATTCAGCTGGGCTTCCTAGGAAACCTCTGAAAAGCTCTTTAAAGCAAGTTCATGTTTTTGGTGGCCCATTAAACACTATAAAGGAGGTTTAGACCAAAAAAAGTTTCTCCCACCTATAAACAGTACAATTCAAATCTATTCTACGGAAATAATCTTAACTTAAACTTTCTCAGTCTAGGTAAAAAGCCTCAAAAAATTCTCTCATTACCTGACATGCAAAATTCTGTGCCCAATGCTATCTGCAAGTTAACAAGATCTCATAGTCTCATGTCAAATGCAACTGAAAACCTATCACACAACTTATACTAAAACAGACAAATTTAAATTGAATTTTACAATGTTTTTCAGCAAGACTTTACTTGAATATGAGGCCTACTCTAAGTAAACCAACAAAGTTTGTCTCTAATAATACCACACTAGGCCTTGTCTAAAGGCCTTTTCACCCTACTAGTAACAGCACCACTCCCCAATCATACTTTCAGCTGTTTTTCTACTACCTTAAAAGCAAAGTCTAAATTCTTTGCCCCAGTATCCAGAACTCTAACCTACCTTTTCCACTTAACTTCCAACTACCACCTTAAAAAAAATCCTAGTTCCAGTTCACCCTGGTGGGGAGGAGGTGGCAGGAGTCTCCCTGCACGCTATACCCAGGAGACAGGGAAAAGGGCATAAATCTTGGGACAGCCCCACCTCTGAGGATCAGGCACACAGAGCCCGCCTAAGACTGGAGAAGGATGCATAAAACATAGAACACCTCCTTTCACCATGAACTTTGCTCCAAATAGGAAGGTACAGCAATTTACTGCTGAGGGAGTTACAACAGCCTTAGAGCCTTAGACCTCTCTGTGGTGCAGGGCCTGCAGGAAGTTGAGGCTAGTGAAAGAATACTCAAAGAAATCCTCCAGCACTCCAGCCTCACACTAAGCACCATGCAGCAGCAATCCACTACTGCAATACTTTGAAAATACATAAAGCAATAATAAAGTTCAAACCCAGCTTAACTACAAACTAAACCAACGCAACCCACCACACTAACAGTCTGACAAAAGAGTATGTCCATATCTAGGCATAAAAATTATTGATCTCAGTCTCTACTATTCTTTTATTTCCACTGTTTCCCATTCAATCAAAAATTATAAGACACAAAAATACAAGGAAAAAAAAAAAACCAACAGTTCATCATCAAGAGATCAGAATCAACAGAACCAGATGAAGAGATGGCCCTAGTGTTAGCAAACTGGGAAATTGATGCATTTACCAGTAGCCTAGGCAAAACTGAAAAACTAGGGAACTGGGAAATAGGCTAGAGGAAAACTATCCGGAATGAAGTTCGGAAAAACAGATAATGGTAAATACAAGAGAGGGTTTAAGAGACACTGAGGAAACAGTAAAAAAGACTACTGTACGTTTAATTGGAGTTACAGAAGGAAAGAACTAGAGCACAGAAAAAATTTGAAGAGAAATTGGCTGAACTGATTCGATCAGTCAAGAAGCCCCCAAAAAACCAACTAAAATAATTAGCAATTACACTAATTGCTAGATTACACATTCATACCAGACTGCTAAAAATCATTACACTTAAGAAAGTTCTGAAAATGCTATGGGAGCATTGAATGGGGAACCAAAATTTCCAACAAGATGAGAAAGATTTCAGATGAGGTAACATTTGAGTTGACCTTTGAAGATAGAAAATAAAAAAAGAGGAAGAAAGCATAAAGATGCTAAAGCATGTTGAAGAATTGGAAAATGGAAAATAATGTGTTAGGGATGAAAGCAAAGGCTTGGAAAAGGAGAGAGAACAAGAAGGACTCTCAAGGATATAAATACATAAGGTAGATTATATCCAGATTGTAAAGGCAATCTTGTGTCCTTTGCTCAGAAGTTTGTACTTTAATAAGGCAACAATTCTGAAGCTTTTTACGAGCAGGTTGTGTATTACTTTTCTCCCCAAGGACCCCAGAAATTAAGTTCCTGACAGGCAATCAGAGCTTTCAAAGATGAAACAATCAGTGGTCCAACAAAACTTCAGTTTTGCCTAGCCTTAATAATAGATTTATATAGCTCCCTCCATTTCTTACAATTCTGAAAGTCAATAATTTTATTACCTTTGTGGAACCATGGGGAAGAAACTACTGCTATAGGCTTTAGTAGGCTCAGTATCTATCTACTAAAAATTTTGAGACAGCTAAAAACAAACCACCCCCCCACGCCCCAAACTAAGGACAAGTTATTAGGAAGATACACAGTGGCTCCAAACGAATTAGTAAGAGCCAAAATATGGATAGAAGGTAGATTCAGAACATCCCAAGTAGAAAAGAATGTATTGGGGGTTGGGGGGGGGGGGAGAGGAGGGATTGGATTATTCAGCATACTGATGAAAAACATTTTTCTCTTTATATATTTGCAGGGAGTTGGGAGTGGAGGACAAAGAAGCACACCAAGATGAGTTGGTTTTAAAAAACAGGTAGCCTGAAGTACCCAAAAGAGGTCTAGAAGCATGCTAGAAATAGTTCTGAAAACCCAGGAGAGCAATCTGGGCTAAGTGATTTTCAATCACTTACACTGATTTTACTTTTTCCCATACACATATGCTACCTCCTTGCCTTCTGCTTGAACTGTATACCTTCTATCTCATCACTCTTGGTAGCCCCCCCCCCATGAATGTCTAATTAGTAGAATTTAGGGCACTATGAAAAAGTAAACTGAAAAACTTCAGGCAGTATAGGAAAACACTTGGAACAAAGGAGTTCTATACATTACTTAAGAGTAAAGTTTTTTCTGAGCACCGCCACAAGTTGCCTACCAAATAGGACTTGAATTTTTGTTTTCTACCAAATTTGGAAAGCTGTTAGTTCCTAAGATAAGAGAAATAGCAGAGCAACGCTCAAAGGTTTTTTGATGATTCTGCTTATAAAGGGATCTCTCAAATAACATGTATCCTCTCAGATCCTCTCATGTTATCCTCTACAGATCACTGTGTCCCCTTCCTACAATAACAGTCTTGTTCTGAATCTGTCAACAGTCACATAGTAGTCATAAACCAAATGACCAGACAAACAAAAAGGCCCCAGCCCCATTCATATTAACAAACAGTACAACCTACACCTAAGACTTTCTCTTTATTTTAAATGTATTCATTAACAAAGGTTCTTTTTCCAAAACAGGAAACAGGATAGGCAAGATAAATTAAGCATTGCCCAATTTTTAGCATATGAGCCAACTTCTAACTTTTGTAAAAACATAATTTTGAGAATGCAAGCTTTTAAGTCTATCCCTTACTTGGTGTGACTCTAGGCTTCATCTAACGCTTAATTTCTTCACCTACAAAATGGGAATAGTAACAGTACCAACTTTACAGGTATATCATGAGCTTTGCTGGCACACAGTATATAATCCTCAAATACCAGCTATTATTAAGCAATACCATCAGATGTTAAAAGATTTTCATACAAACAGCTTAGTAGGCATTATTTTGGCTTTTTCATTATTTGAAATTTGTCTTTAATACATAGTAAAAAGACTTTTTAAAGTCATTCAGATTTATGTACAGGAGAATACTTGCTGCTGAGTAAAGAAAACTTACATACCTTATATAATAAGTATATGCATACAAAATTGGGGAAAAAATAGCCATTATTCACATTTTACTGTATATCTGGGTGGGTTTTGTTTTCTTAACTTAGTTTTCCAAAACTTCTTTCATGTATCTGACCTAAGTTTGATAATTAAGGGAAACAGTTACTGGCAGATGAAAAAATATTTTTTTTAATCTTACATTACAATAAAATCTATAAAATCTATAAAGAACTCCTAAAAACAATTCCCTTTCTAAATTGTAGTACTGCTGGTTTATACCCCTTAGTATCTGTACACCACAAAGGAAGTAGTAAATACTAAGCAACAGAGTACTATTCTATTCTGGTAAATAATAAATGGAAAATAAGGTCAAAATCACTTTGCAAAGTGGAGTTTAGGTTACCTGAGTACGCTTTAAAAAAAATTTTTTTTTACTATGAAAAAATTTCCAACTTACACAAAAGTGGAGACAATAATGAGCCTTCAGAAGCCAAACAACATTCTTCAACAATTATCAACATTTGACTATTTCACCCTCCTCTATTTTAAAGCAAATCCCAGTCATGACATCCTTAAGAATGTCTGTTCTTAAAATATTCTAAGCAACCTGTGGTAATTACAAGGTATGGCTACAAATCCCTCCCAGCTGAATACCCACACCCTTTTGCATTGTCCTCTTGCTGGTCTGCCGGGGAGGAGGTGGAATCTATTTCCCCACCCCTAGAGTGTGGGCTACCTTGTGAGACTTACTTTGACTAAGAATACACTATGACATTGTATGATTTCCAAGGCTGTAAGAAGTCTTATAGCTTCCACTTTCACTCTCCTGGAATGCTGTCTTGGGACCCCCATGTCATAAAAGACCACACTAAGCAAAGCCTACATGTTTAACCAACACCAAGTGCCAGAAATGTGAGTGACGCCATCTTGGGCCTGAATCCTCAGCTGAATAACTGATACATGAGTGAACCCAGGGGAAACCAGAACTACCCAACAGGCACACAGAGCTGTAAAAACACTGTAAACAGCAGTTTTAACCCACAGGGTTTTGAGGTGGTGTGTTATGTAGCAATAGAGTAAAGCTTTGTAACTTATTTCTTTTACTTTCCTACAATTATCATTATGCATCCGGTCTTATGAAAAATCTGATTCGATTTCAGGGTCTAACTTAGACTTTGTCTTTAATATCCAGGGGAGTTACAGTTACTGAATTACCAAAAGCACAACATTACTACACAATAAATTCATGGCATGAAGACCAGAGTTATCATAGAAAATACCAATGTATTTCAATAGCCAATAATCTTCCAGAAATATAAACACAGTTACAATTCCTTTATTTACCTCTATTTGGTATATCCTTTTGTTTAAAAAATCTGCTTCTGGGAAAAAAATTTTTTTTTCTTAATGGGAAATCGTAGTGTTTTATTGATCCTAGTGAACATGGAGACATGAAAACTAAAGGTAGTCACATAAGGAAAACACTTCTAAAGCACAGAACTTTTGGGGTCTTTAAAAAAATGCCTTGATTTTTAGCTGACAAATATTTAAGACATAAAGATACACCTAGGTCTTAAAAAATACTATCAATAACTAGAAAAAAGTTCAACATCTCCATGAGAAAATAGGACTATGATGTTAAGTCTACGTTAGAATACTTTGAAATAATCTGTCCTCCTTTGAAGTGTATTTAATCTGTGTCAAGTTTCAATCTTCATTCCATAACTGGAAACCATTTTAGAGTTATTCTGAAAGTGGGAAACACGTTACACTGAAGTGCAATGATCATAATGAAGAGATGAAAACTAACTTTTAAGGTTCAAAATCTGCCTTCTTAAAGTTATTGACAAAAGTGGGTATATGACAGTAGGTAATTTTAAAACCAGGTGTTCAACTTATCTAGTCTAACCAGTAGAGCCACAGAGAAATACATTTGAGAACAAGAAAAACCAGTTTTGACCACATGAGTTTGGACCAGAGAAGAAAAGTTAAAAACTAAGATCATGAAAAGTAAAACCCAGCCAACTCTCAAATTATAATTTTATCCTGCTCCCCATTTCTGTGTTCATCTTATGATTAGCAAGTGTATTAAAAATCGAATTTTTGCAAAATAATAATTGAGAAGATAAATTATTTCACTATAATTCTGCTTTAGTGAATTCAAATAGATCTTAGAACTCAAAATCTTTACTCAGTTTTAAATTGTAATTACACTAATGTGATCAGTTGTTGATTCAGTTATTTAACAGTTAAAAGGTTCATTAGTTAAGTTTAATTTGTTGGTTAAAAATTTGTTGGTTAAAGTTAGTTAAGTTTAATTTGTTGGTTAAAACAAGGTTTGATACAACCTTGTGCATTTCACTTATGCATTCCCCACTGTTCTTTATTACTAGCACTTAATTATCTGTAGTAACAGAAGGATGCATCAGCATAGATAATTTAAAATCATTTTTTATTTGGCTTAGGGACACAACAGCTCTTTATTCCCAACAGCATAGAGCACTAACTTTCTAAAACACTACTGAAGGTCTTTCATGTCATGCTCTAACCCTCCATTCAATTGTTTCAGCTATGGGGAACAAACTGTCCATTCCTAAAACAAACCATGATACCATGACTTTCAGTTTCCTTATCAAACTCCTAATCATCCTTCACATCTCAGTTCAAGCAATACTTCCTGTAAAAATTTCCCCCAAGATCAAACACCTCTTCTCTGTGCTCCCACAAATACTACCATATATCAATACTTACACTAAGATAATAGCAGTTGTTGTTTATACATTAGTCTGGTGATTAAATTGTGAGTTGTGGAAGGTAGAAGCTGTGTCAACCTCCTTCTTGTAATGTGAAGCCCTAATCTAGTAGCTAAAATACAACAAACTTTCAAAAATTGTTTTACATTATTTGATAGTTTTACACCATTACAATTATTTTCCTAAAATTAAGCGGGCAACTCTTGAACATATACCAGATGAACAGCTGTGTGAAATGGATATGTAGCTGGTTAAAAATTGGGGCCATGGATGTCTTTTAATGTTCAAGCTTATTACCTGGCACCTTCACATAGAACATATGTGCATGTCTATATAGGGGCATCTTCGTGCTTTACCTGGGAAATTAAACTCTCTTACCAATGTGACAGAAACAGAAATTGCCTGTACTTAAATAAGCAGGAATTTTTAACCATTCTTATTCACGACATTTGACCCAGCATGCAACTTCGGAAAAAAACTCAGGGCTATGCTTACCGACCATGCTTACATCTGTGGTATAATTTAGGGCAAAAAAAGAGCTGTAAAATGTTCTTATCTAAAAACATTTGTAGTATAGAACTTACATAAGTGTATATTATTGTGCGTGTGAGAAGCAGTCAGTACTCTGTGAGGGACATATTACAGGGAGAGTAACATTTGAAGAATGCATGAATATAAACAACTGGACTTAGTATCAATTCCAACTACTTACATTCATCAAAAATTCATTCTGCAAGTATTATGTCCCCCAGCATGCTGACTGCTACACACTACTTCATCTAATTTGATCCTCATTTCAACTCTAGGAAGAGATTAAATAATTATGGCGAAATCAAGACTCAAACCCAGACCGGCCTCTAATGCCTCCTACGCCACTGCTGTTTCACAAAATGCTGGAGAGCTGTAAATCAAATACTGACCCCATTTCTGAAACACAATTTTATCTCACGGAAAAGAAAAAAATCTAGCTACAGTCTGTGTCTGCCTTTTTAACAACAGTACACCGTTTGATTTTAAATCAAAAATTCATCTTTAACCTTATCTCTTAGTCCTAGACAGAAACGGACAGATGAGAGAAAGAAAAGGGGAAATTTTTAAATTATTTTATTAATGAAAAAAGAAAAAACCTAAAACATCCTACAAAATCGAAAAAAAATTACTCAATTCAATTTCACTTGGCACCTTTGCTCTTAATAGCGCCAAACAACAACGGTCGTGATCAATGTATTACCAAGACAAAGATGTTCCCCATATATCTACGTCTGTTCGTAGGAAAAAAGAATTACAGTATTTTTGCTGTGTGTACACATTCATCTTCTCTACGCAGTTTCATCAAAATGAGGGAGTACTGTATTCAACTACTAGTGCCTTCCATATTTCACTTCTTACGCCAACAGGTCCGTTTTTATACATACCACCACCTAGTTCAATTTGAATAACATACAATTTACCACAATACAAAAGAAATCCCTAAGTATCACGATACTCAAGATCTGGGACGATCAATGAGCAAACCTTTATCCCATCTAAGGGGCTGGCAAAGTCCCTTCAATTCGAAGCTGGGTTGGCAGAGCCCTAAGCCTCCCTGCCTTCAACACCTCGCTCATTAAATACCTCACTCGTGACACTCCCGGCCCGCCCCGGAGAACCCTCCTCACCCCAGTCGAAGAGGAGGCAGCCAAAGGCCAAAACAGGGCTCAAGCCCCTTGCCCTCGCCCGCCGCACGTCCACTCGGAAGACACACAGCCTGCCCCCTCCACCCGTCACAAACTCCAACACGGGACGAAAGGCCACCGGCAGAGGAGGCCTGTGCCCGGCTCTCCTTAGTACCCGCGGTCCCGGATCAAGCTCCTCCGCCCCGATTCTGAGAGGAAGGAGGCGGCCTTGGCGTCCCCAGGCCAGCACTTCGTTTCCTCCCCTCCCCCACCCGCGGCCTTCAGAACCCCCTCCCCGAGAGGGAGAAGCCCGGCCTCCGCAGCTTATTACCCCTGCTCCAGAGCTGGCACTGAACAGGGTGCCTCCCGCTCCCAGCGATCACACCGCCGCCTTCCTCCTCGGAGTTCGAGGCCTCTAAAAGAGGCAGAAGAGTCGGCCGCGAAGCACAATGGCGTCCGCCCGACTCCCGGATCCGGCGCAGAACCAGCCACCACCGTTAAATGCCCCTCCCTTCTCCTTCCCCCACTTCGCAGAGTCTTCCGACCTCTCGCGAGAGTGGTGGAGCTGAGCGGATCCGAGAGCTGCGGGAGGGTTCGACGTACCCCACCGCGGGGTGGTGCTCTGACTGCGGCAACCGTTGAAGGGCTGTCTCCGGGGAGGCAGTGAGGCGCCACCGGTAAGCGGCTGCGGCTGGTCGGCCATCGGGCTGGTGGCTGGGCCGGCGAGTGTGCGGGCCTCGGGAGCGGGGCGCTGGAGGCCCGGCCGTGGTTGGCCGCCGTCGCCTGCCAGGTGAAGGGCTCAGATCCAGCCCTGCCGCTCCCCAGCGTCCAAGTCCGCGCCACAGTCTCTTGCCCTCTCTGGCAAACCTGCAAGGCCCACTGCTCGAAATACCGCCCATCTTTTTTTTTTTTTTTTTTTTTTTTTTGCGCTTGGTGAGTGGCGCAGTGAATGTTTATTGACTTGAATCAAACACTGCCTTTCCAACCTCCCCTCCTTACATTCCCTGCCCGCCCTAGGTGGTGGCAGCGAGCTCTCCCCTTTAAAGGCTGGAGCTCATTTGTCCGGGACCTTTCGTTCCTTGCGGTAATTCGGTGTTGGTGGTGGTGTACTTTTGCAGTCATGTCTTTTAAATCGTGATACTAATCTTTGGTAGTGTAGCTACACATTTTTCAGTAAAAATGCATCCATTTAGAAACAGGGAGGAAAATTGTGAGGTAAATGGTCTGATGAGAATGAAACGAAACTTTCAAAGAGCTATAAATGTGGTGAACGAAGATGTAAATGAATACTAATGAATAAAAGGGAGTAGGTTAGAGAAAAAAGCCACAGTTTCTGTGGATTTAGGTGATATGTGGGTTTTGAATAATGTATCAAACGTATAAGTTCTTCACCGGTGAAGATAAGTTATTGACACTTGGAGGCATACTGATGACACTTGATTTGTAAACTGACCTGTTTTATTGGGTTGTTTAAGGAATTCATTGGATCCAAATAGTTTCAATAAATGAAGTATGAAGTTTATGTGTATTTCTTTGTCATTTCACTTGGAGGGTGTGCACGATCAGTATCATCTCTATTTATTTCACTCTGTCTTGGGGACTAACGGACTGTCCATGCTTCACTATTGTAAATTGTAAAATATTAAAGATCATTATTATTTAAAGTTGGCACATAAATGCCAGTCTAACTTTTAAAAATGTGAGCTGAAGATTAACCATCTGGTGTGGGATAAAGTGAACAGAGATTAAGTTTGAGAAAATTAATTTACCCTGTATAGAAAACTGATTTTTTGCCCCCAGCCTGTTTGAGTGTACCTGTAGCATTGTGGTTATGCGTATACACACCCTGAAGCACCAGACTGCATGGGTTCAAATCCCAGCCCAGCCTCTTACTACCTTTGTTGTCTTGAGCAATTCTTTAACCTTGCCAAGCCCAGGTTTCCTGTAAAATGGAGTTAATAAGAATACCCATAACCCACAAGGTTGTTGAAAGGATTAAATGAGATAATGCATCAGTTCCTGGATCATAATAAGCATTCCATAATTGTTAGCTATTACATTCCTTGTCTAAACCACTACTAATATTATCTTCCTGGGGCTTATTACATAGGTCCCTTAAACATCTTCTTCTGAAGTACATTCTACGCTAGGAGGAATGACTGCACTATTTTCCTGAGCTATGGCTGTCAGACCTGGTAGAGGTAACTTCTCTACAGAAACCCCAAACCTGGCAAAGATGGTTCAGATTTTGACAGATTGTCGCTTCATCCCCACCCAATGCTGATAATATCAGCAGAGGTGAGTGTGGCACCAATTTCCTATGCTAAACAGAACTTCCAAATTAGTTTCTTGTTGATGCTAGTAAATAAAGACCACTAATAAGTATTTCTTTTAAGAATTATTAGTTGATACTGTTTTTAAATGTACTTTCTCTGATTTGAGTTTCCAGATAATTATCATTATCAGCAAATAATTATTAAGATTTTCTACGTTAAAGACAGTTTGATAACAGATTGTAGATACAAATAGGTATGATAGTGACTATATTTTCTGAACTTAAAATCAGGACCAATGATTTGACAGCAAATTATTTGAAATTAGAACTGTTCTGACCAATTTAGATCCCGCAGTTGCCTTTTTTTGCGCAGAGTTCCCCCACTTGACCTTCCTTTGCTGAACTTTTTATGCTTATGACCAACTCTGACATACCTTTTTGTATCTAAATATCTTTGTTCACCACTTGCCACACCAACCCATTAGTTTCCATTTTCGAACTTGGCTTCTCTACATTAAGGTCTTCTTTACTATTATTAATTTATCCCCTTTTACTTTATAAATTTGTCTGTCATTTGGCCATGGTCATAACAACCCTTTACTCTTATGCTTAAGTATTTCTTCAACTACCTGATAGGTTAGAATTCTCTTTCAGATATTGAATTTCAAAGTTCCTGTTTTCCCCACATTTTAACATTCACAACCTAACCTTCCAAGAAGCTTCTCTATGGTAAGGGTAATTTTATAGATATTCTCCACTTTGCATAAATGATGTGATCTTGAAAAGGTGCGATTATATTTTCTTTTTGTCAATCAAATTATTTTAAATGTAGGTTATTTCTTAAACTTTTGAGGAACAGCAGGTAATACCTGGGATGAAATAAGAGTGCTTATTGGGGGGGTCCCTAAGTTGAAAACAAAGGATGCCAATTCTTTTTTTTTTTTTTTTTAATGATTATTCTATGTTTATTTTATTTATTTTATTTATGGCTGTGTTGGGTCTAAGTTTCTGTGCGAGGGCTTTCCCTGGTTGTGGCAAGCGGGGGCCACTCCTCATCACGGTGCGCGGGCCTCTCACTATCGCGGCCTCTCTTGTAGCGGAGCACAGGCTCCAGGCGCGCAGGCTCAGTAATTGTGGCTCACGGGCCCAGCCGCCCCGCGGCATGTGGGATCTTCCCAGACCAGGGCTCGAACCCGTGTCCCCTGCATTGGCAGGCAGATTCTCAACCACTGCGCCACCAGGGAAGCCCGCCAATTCTTCTTAAATGGGAGTTTTATTAATCTCTGGAGAAGGGAACCTTGTGGCATAAACCAAATTGAGGCTCTACTATTTAAAGTTATAGATAACTTTAAGTATATGGTACTTATTATTATTGAAAAATAGCTATAGATTGAAGACTCCATCTTCAAAGGAATATGTTACTTAAAAGGTCCTTTGCTTTAAATCTTTGATGTAAAAAATTCTTTTTATTCCAAGAATAATAAGCCCCTGATTTAGTGAATTTTAATTTTCCCCTTATCAAGTTCAATTGAAAGGTGCCCCATTTAGTAAGTGAGCATCCAAGACATGCTGTTAGTTGACTTCTGTTGGATTAGAAGCAATAACTTTAAATCCCTAAAGCCAATAGATAAAACAATATAAAAACAAATAAAAAGAACACCATCTTGAAGCCTTCTCTGGGAAACTCTTTCTTACACTTAAGCTATGGTCTAGATCTCACTGGTTCTAGGAAAATCATTCCTGCTCACATTGCTGCTCCAGAACATCTGGCCTGGTCAGGAACAATTCTCAGCTTATGGAGCACTTGGAATCCATGTGTGAAACACATTTCACACTGCCTAAAACATGCAGTTTTTAATAAAAGCAGCTATCTTTTATTATCAATAGTACTAAAGGTTGGAAAACTATGGTACAAGGCCAAATGTGATCCACTACCTATTACTGTAAATAGTTTTATTGGAACACAGCCAGGTCCATTAATTTATGTAGTCTTATCTGTGTATGTCAGGGTTCTCCACAGAAACAGAACCAATAGTATGCAATACCTATCTATCTATCTACCTGTCTACCTATCTATCTATCTATCTACAATTACTATACAAAATATCTTCACTACAATGCCTAAATTAGCATATGATTAAATAACTCGATACTCTGGCCTCCCCAAGTTAACCACAAAATTAACCATCAAAGTCTATGACTGCTTTTGCCTACAGCGGCAGAGATGAGTAGCTGTGATAGAGATGATATGGCCTAGAAAGCCTAAAATATGTACTATTTGGTTTTTTCATAGAAAGTTTGTTGACCTCTGGAATAAACCATAAAACCAGATTGAAGTGACCCCTGTTCCTTTAATGCTGTCAAGCGGAACACATAGATAACAACTTCAGATTGATAATAATCAAGGACTATGCTCGGCCTCCATGGCCACTTTGGACTATATTTTGTGAGAATGCAAGCAGAAGAGCATCTAAATACTGATATGAATTCCTTGGATATGCCCTCTGGCAAGTTTGGTTGCAACGTCCTTTTTAATCTTAATTTTTTTTTCATGTCTACATTTGTGTACAATTTTATAACAATGTATGTGTGTGATTATATCGTACATACTAGCTATTTTAGTATAGGATGGTTCTTTTGCTTTTTTCCCCCTCTTTCTTTTCTTTCTTTTCTCTTTTCTTCCCTTATAATTTCCTTTTTAATTTGGCTCTCTTACCCATATTTACTACTCCATAAACATTCTTGAAAAATTAGTGAGTATCCTTCTGCATTTTTTTCTGCAGTCATACAATGTTGAAGGAATAGTTATTTAACACAGAGGGAGAGAAATACTCATATAGAGATTTTTTTTACCATTTGTTTTATAAAACAGCATCAAATTTCAATGTGCATATTCATCTTAATTTTTCAATCAAAAGTACCTTTTTCTCTAAATCCCTATTTATATGGATTGTTTATCCTTTCGTTTCTTGTTTTTTTAATACATTTATTTATTTATTTATTTTTGGCTATGTTGGGTCTTCGTTGCTGCGCCCGGGCTTTCTCCAGTTGCAATGAGCGGGGGCTACTCTTCATTGCGGTGCACAAGCTTCTCACTGTTGTGGCTTCTCTTGTTATGGAGCACAGGCTCTAGGCATGAAGGCTTCAGTAGTTGTGGCACACGGGCATAGTTGCTCCGTGGCATGTGGGAATCTTCCCAGACCAGGGCTCGAACCCGTTTCCCCTGCATTGGCAGGCGGATTCTTAACCACTTAACCAGGGAAGTCCTATCCTTTCTTTCTGATGTCATAGGTGTTACTACTCTGTCCTTCCTTCACAGTGTTTTTTCAACTCTATCATCTGTCTGTTGACTTGCCATTTATTATCTTTTGCTATAGATATGTTCATATGGTAAAATGTGTCTGTGATTTCTTTTATAACTTTTGGGTTTGTAGCTTAGCTTAAAAAGTATTACCTACCCCTAGATTGTATCATGTAATATCCTAGATTTTTCTAGACTATGTTTAGTTAAATTCAAATTAATGTTTGTATATGGAATAAGGTAATAGGATCTAATTTTATTTTCTTCTCAATGGATAGCCGGTTTTGCCAGTAGCATTTCTTAAATAATCTATTCTTTGTGATTAGAAAGACTACTTTTGTTATACATTGACTTTTCAGATTTATACTGGATTTATTTCTGGATTTTCTATTTTGAAAACAGAACTATTCAGAACTATAGTTTATAGTTCTAAATATTGTTTTGCTCCCTTTTGAATCTTTTTCATATATCAATACTGTTCTGCATTTCTGTCACCTACCTATTCAATTATAAGGAATGGTAACTATTTCCTTCAGAATCACCCAATATACTTAACCAGCTTTGCATTATACAGTGCATGTTATACTACCAACCTGCCTAAGAATTATCTTAATTTCTTTTCCCATCATTCTTGTTTCCTTTTCTCAGCAGTTTGCTAAAGCCATTGAATATACTTCAGTTATCTAAAAACATCTCATCAATACTTTTGTATATCATAATAATTAAAAAAAAACTATATACCTACGCACATACATACTATTCAGTTTCTTAAATCACCCTGTTCTCTATCCCAGAGTCCAACCTAAGTTTTTTACCATGGAGCCTTAGTCACTCTTGACAAGTTGGCTATTTGTACCATGGACAATATAGAAGAAATCCTACATTTTTCTCTATTATGTCATCATAAAAGATATGAAAATGGTGATGTGCTTTAAATCTTTCATGTAGGTTTAATCTTTGTAATTCTTAGCTTTAGCACATCACACAAACGTGGTGGTGGTTGTTGATTTTGTTGTGGTTTGAATATTCTCTTCAAAGCTAAGAACTCTGTACTTTAATTAATTATATTTTAATTCAGTTTTTAGAAGATATTAATTCAGTACTTTTTTTGTTTTGTTTGCATACTGTTATTTTTACCTAAATTTGTGGGAAGGCTTTTCTCAGGAAAGTGATTGTTTCATTGTTTTCAAGTCCATTTAGTAAGATATTTTTAAATCTTATGAACTTTATCGCAAATAGTTACTTGAATTGAAAGTTTTTGTGGGCATGTGTTTGCATATTAGTGTCATGGGATTTGAATGAAAATATAAAATATAATTTTAATGAATATTTGGTTTCCTTTATGTCTTTTAACAGTCTTATAAATAAATTGATATAACCATTTTGTTAGACTTTACTTCCTTATGTTGTTTGAAAATCAAATGTTTTTCTAATACCTTAATTCTATTACTAGTCATAGTAATACAGATTGCTAGAATACTTCTAAAATACAATTATTTTTGTGAAGTTGTATATCAGGATTTTAATAGGGCTTATTAATAACTTTTTATCTGAAGAAATAAGACATTAATCAAAGTACAGCATTAAAAATGAATTGAGTAGATGAAAATATGTATCTAAAAAGTTTGGGAAAAGAATTTAATGTTAAATTTAAATAATTCTTATTGATAATGTCCAGAAAGGAAAATGTTAGTATTTAGTCTTATCTGTGCTTGGAAGAAAACCACATAGAAACTATTACCATTTCTTCTCTTTATTGAAAGAAAAATGTATACAAAGAAGTAAATATTACTACACTTCTAAATGAACCAAAGTAGGAGAAAAGCAACTCTTAGACATTGATAGAAGTGTTGCCCTATTTAGAAGATTTTTCTTGCTCTCAGAACCACATTTGAAATTTAAGCTTTGTTCACAGCAAAATTGGCACAGACTATCTTTGCAATACTCCTAACTTACTATTACTTTTTTTTAATTTGGCTGTGTCAGGTCTTAGTTGTGGCACACAGGATCTTCGTTGCAGCACGCGGGATCTCTTGTTGCAGCGTGCAGGCTTCTCTCTAGTTGTGGCACACAGGCTCTAGAGCATGTGGGCTCAGTAGTAGTAGCGCGTGAGCTCCCTAGATGTGGCGGGTGGGCTCCAGAGCACACGGGCTCAGTAGTTGCCACACGTGGGCTCTCTAGTTGTGGTGCACGGGTGCTAGAGTGTGCGGGCTCAGTATTTGCAGCGCGCAGGCTTAGTTGCCCCACGGCATGTGGGATCTTAGTTCCTCAACGAGGGATTGAACCTGCATCCACTGCACTGGAAGGCAGATTCTTAACCACTGGACCACCAGGGAAGTCCCATTCCTAACTTATTTTATGCAAGAAAAGAATGTGTCGTGGAAAAGAAATGAACAAAAATTATTAATATAAGGTAGATGAAAAAAATTCCTTTTAAAACAAATAGAATGTGAAGTTGATTTTTAGAATACAGATAGAACTATTAAAATTTTTTTAAGTAGTAGTAAGAAAACATTTCCCCTTCTTTCTGAATTAAAAAAAAAAACTTTGAATTTAGCACTCCATCACTTCCTGCAGATGAATGAGTTAATTACCTTTATTTATAAAAAAAAAATGACTCAGGTCTCCAGTCCTTAAGAATGGGACCATGTATTTCTGTTAAAAATCAAGGAATAGTGGTTCCAATTTCCACTTTCACATAAGGAGCCTGGAAGTCCTCCATCTACCTTAACAACAAGTAAAAAGCTGAACAGACTGAAAAATCGGTAACTCTTTTTGGATCCATAACAAAGGGAAGAACAGAGGCAAACCTCTACCCCCAAGACTGGAGAAACAGACAGGCATTGAATACAGGGAGTTGTGGTTTATGGGAGGAGAGACTCCAGAACTCAAATCACCACAGGAAACAGGGCCAGGTAGGAAAACTGGAACTGTAATTGATGAATTGCTGGAGGCTCAGTGTGGACAACTCTAAGAGTTTAAACTCCAGGGAGACCCAGTCACAGGGCGGGGCCCACAGTATTGTGAGGTTTACCTCCAGGAGCTCAACCAGATTTCCACAATAAATATCAAAGAAAGTTCCATCAAGCTTCTGGGAGGGAGAGAGGAAAAGGAACCATTTTGAAATACACCACAGCATTCTATTTTTTTTTTTCTTACAAGTATCCATTCTTTATTTTTTTTTTAACATCTTTATTGGAGTATAATTGCTTTACAATGTTGTATTAGTTTCTGCTGTATAACAAAGTGAATCAGCCATATGCATACATATATCCCCATATCCCCTCCCTCTTGCATTCTATTCTTAACAAACCCTGCCCTCAGGGGAAACTAGTTAATTACAGCCTAACCTGCTGAGGTATTATCAGAGCCTAAGTAACCTTGGGAAGAGAAATAACCAACTCTAGCCATTTTGTCCCACCTAAGGGGATAGAAAAAAACTAAGAAACTCTTGTGAAGTTCATAGTCCAGAGGCATAAGCTCACTAAAAGACTGAGACCTAATCACAGGACTGTAGAATGCTTCCCATCCCCCCCATGCCTTACCACTACATTAATAAAGGCCTATTTATGGCAGTTCCTTTTACTCAGTATATTGTGTCTGGCTATCAAGAAAAAATTACAAGGCATACCAAAAGGTGAAAAACATAATTTGAAGAGACAGAGCAAGCATCAGAACCAGACATAGCAGAGATGCTGGAATTATCAGTACAGGAATTTAAAACAACTATGATTAATATGCTAAAGACTCTAATGGATAAAGTAGACAGCATGCAAAAACAGCTGGGCAGTGTAAGAAGAGACATGGAAATCCTAAGAAAGAACCAAAAAGAAGTGCTAGAAATAGAAAACACTGTAACAGAAATGAAGACTGTCTTTCATGAATTTATTAATAGACTGGATATATGGCTGAGGAAAGAATCTCTGAGCTAGAGGATATATCAATAGAACCCTTGAGAACTAAAAATCAAAAAGAACAAAGACTTAAAAAAAAAAAAAAAGAACAATATCCAAGTGTTACCTGAAAATGGGTTCACCTCTTGGGTGTCAAGCCAAAACACACAACCAAGCCAAAAATTGGGAGAAAGAAGATTTATTACTTGCAGCAAGTAAGGAGAAGACCGGAGATCTTTCCCAAAGCAGTGTCTCCCCAACAGCAAAATTGGGGAATTTTTAAGCTAAGGGTACATGCTAAGGGTACATGAAGGGACTTGAGCAGGAGAATTCAGCATAGATTTGAGGCAAAGGTTGACAGAGTCTAAGCTTTAGTTGATTGAAGTCACAAGAGTTAGAAAGAATCTGAAAAAGAATAGATATATTGTACATGTATAACTAAATCACTTTGCTGTACATCTGAAACTAACACACTGTAAATCAACTATACTCCAATATAAAATAAAAATTAAAAAAGAGAATGTAGAGTCCCCCAGATGTGCAAGATTTTTGAACATGTTATTTAACTCTATATAGAAAAGACGAAAGCATCAGTTTTATATAAATTTCATAGGAAGAAACAAAAAATTAGCAGTAAATCAAGACTTTCTGAGGCAATTTTTTTCTAGTAGAACATTATCATATTATCTCAATATTTCTAAAATATTTTAATAAAATAAAAGTTTATTATAAAAATAATAAATTCTAATGGATAAAATATACATTATATTATTAAAAAAAAAAAGAAAAGGTCAGCATCATCATCCCTTAGGTTCCAATTGATCTAGTGGTTGAGCACTATAGGCTAATCTTTACCATTGAAACAGAATTGGGAGTCTTTACAGCAGTTATATATTCTTTACTATTGTTACTTCTCTTGCCTGATAGCAGTTGTTTGTTCCTGCGTTCTTTTGTTCCCTTAAGATCGTTAATTACTGAGACTTGTTCAAGTTCAAGCACTGTGGCCAAGATTAGATCACAAAATGGCCTAGGCCAAAAATGTCTTCCCTTATGTCAAGAAAGCCATGCCTGGTTCTCTTTCTCCAGGGACCCTCCACCCTATCTGCTTACCCAAAGACTGTGGGACAACTAGAAAAGGTTTAACATAAGTGTAATGTTACTATCAGAAGAAAGAAAGGAACAGAAGACCTATTTGAAACAAAAATGACGGAGAATTTCACCCAAATTAATGTTAGACACCTAACCACAGATCCAGGGAGCTCAGAGAACACCAACCAGGGTAAATGTCCCCCAAAACTATACCTTAGCATATCACTTTCAAATATAAAAAATCAAAGATAAAGAAAAACATCCTGAAAGAGGACAGAGTTAAAAAACACCTTACCTATAAAGGAACAAAATAAGAATTATATCCAACACCTCCTCAGAAACCATGCAAACAAGAAGAGTGTGGACTGAAATATTTAAACTGTTGGGGAAAAAAACCCTACCAACCTAGAATTCTATATCATGTGAAATTACCTTCAAACCTGAAGGGAAAATTGACAAACAAAAATTGAGAGAATTTGTTGCCAGTAGACCTGCCTTGCCAAAAAAAACAAACAAACAAAAAAAAACACAAGTTCTTTACAGAGAAGGAAATTAATATAGTTCAGAAACTCAGACCTACATAAAGAAAGGAAGAACATCAAAAGAAGGAAAAAGTGAAGATAAAATAAGAACTTTTATCTTCCTTATTCTTAATTGAACTAACAGTAGTTTATTCAAAATAATAATACCAAAAATATATGCAACTATGTATATGTTTTATATATGTGTATATATATACTTAAGTATTCTCATAGATAAGTGAAATGAATAACAGCAATAATATAAGGGATAGGAGGAAGGAATTAGAGTTATTTTGTTATTTTGTTATTATGAGGTATAGTACATGTGAAGTGGTGTAGTGTTATTTGAAAGTGGATTTGGACTGTTGTGAATGTATATTGAAAACTCTAGGACAACCAATAAAAAAGCAAAAAATGAGGTAAAACTGATATGCTAAGAAAGGAGAGAAAGTGGAATCATATAAATGCTCATTTAAAACCATAAGAGGAAAAAAAAAGAAGAAAAACCCGTAAAACTAAGTTCTGTAGGTATTTATAACAAAAAGAAAATAAAACCACAAGAGGCAGATAAGAGAATACTGTGAACAGTTTTATGCCAACAAATTGGACAAAAATGGACAAGTTTCTAGAAACATACAGCCTATCAAAACTGAATCAAGAAGAAATAGATAATTTGAACTGACCATACGAGAAGTAAAATGGAATCTGTAATTTAAAAACTTCTTCAGGGCTTCCGTGGTGGTGCAGTGGTTAAGAATCTGCCTGCCAATGCAGGGGACACGGGTTTGAGCCCTGGTCTGGGAGGATCCCACATGCCGTGGAACAACTAAGCCCATATGCTGCAACTACTGAGCCTGCGCTCTAGGGCCCGCGAGCCACAACTACTGAAGCCCACACGCCTAGAGCCCTGCTCCGCAACAAGAGAAGCCACTGCAATGAGAAGCCCACACACCGCAACGAAGAATAACCCCCGCTCTCTGCAACTAGAGAAAGCCCGCACGCAGCAACGAAGACCCAACGCAGCCAAAAATAAATAAAATAATTAATTTAAAAAAAATTAAAAATAAAAATAAAAACTTCTTCAAATGACAGTCCAGGACTGCATGGCTTCACTGGGGGATTCCACTAAATAAACAAAGAACTTATATCTATTCTTCTCAAACTCTTCCAAAAGATTGAAGAGGAGGGAACACTCCCAAAGTCATTCTATGAAGCCACCATCACCCTGATACCAAAACCAGACAAAGACACTACCCAAAAAGAAAATTACGAGCCAATATCTTTGGTGAATATAGATGGAAAAATCCTCAACATAATTTTAGCAAACTGAATCCAACAACACGTAAAAAGGATCATACACCATGATCAAGTTGGTTTCATTCCAGGGTTACAAAGATGGTTTAGCATATGCAAATCAATCAATTTGATATACCACATTAACAAAAGAAAAGACAAAAACCACGTGATCTTCTCAATAGGTGCAGAAAATCATTTAATAAAATTCAACAGCAACAACAACAAAAATCGACATTTATTCATGATAAAAACTCTTGCCAAATTGGGTATAGAGGGAACATATCTCAACATAATAAAAGCCATTTATGGCAAACCCACAGCCAGCATAATATTAAACAAAAAGCTGAAAGTCTTCCCACTAAATTCTGGAACAAGACAAGGATGCCCATTCTCACCACTTCTATTCAACATAGTATTGGAAGTCCTAGCCACGGCAATAAGAAAGAAAAAGAAATAAAAAGCATACAAATCGGAAGGGAAGAGTAAAATTGTCATTATGTGCAGATGACATGCTGTATAGAAAACCCTGAAGATTCCACACGAAAACTATTAGAACTGATAAATGAATTAAGCAAGGTAGCAGGATACAAGATTAATATAGAGAAATCTGTTGCATTTCTTAATGCTAACAATGTAATATCAGAAAGAGAAAGTTAAATAAAATTGTTTAAAATTGCATTAAAAAATACCTAGGAATAAACCTAACCAAGGAGGTGAAAGACTTATATGCTTAGAACTATAAGACATAGGTAAAGGAAATTGAAGAGGATTCAAGGAAATGGAAAGATAGCCCATGCTCTTGGATTGGAAGAATTAATAGAATTAAAATGGCTATACTGGGCTTCCCTGGTGGCGCAGTGGTTGAGAATCTGCCTGCCAATGCAGGGGACACGGGTTCGAGCGCTGGTCTGGGAAGATCCCACATACCACAGAGCAACAAGGCCCGTGAGCCACAACTACTGAGCCTGCGCGTCTGGAGCCAGTGCTCTGCAACAAGAGAGGCCGCGATAGTGAGAGGCCCGCGCACCGTGATGAAGAGTGGCCCCCACTTGCCACAACTGGAGAAAGCCCTCACACAGAAACGAAGACCCAACACAGCCATAAATAAATAAATAAATAAAATTAAAAAAAAAAAAAATGGCTATACTACCCAAAGCTATCTACAGATTTAATGTGATCCCTATCAAATTACCCATAACGTTTTTCACAGAACTAGAACAAATAGTCCTAAAATTTATATGGAGCCACAAAAGACAGAATTGCCAAAGCAATCCTGAGGAAAAAGAACAAAGCTGGAGGCATAACCCTTCCCGTCTTCAGACAATACTACAAAGCTACAGTAATCAAAACAGTGTGGTGTTGGGACAAAAACAGGCATATGGATCAATGGAACAGAAAAGAGAGCCCAGAAATAAACCCACACATTTACAGTCAATTACTCTTCAACAAAGGAGGCAAGAATATACAATGGAGAAAAGACAGTCTCTTCAGCAAGTAGTGTTGGGAAAGCTGGACAGCTGCATGTAAATCAGTGAAGTTAGAACACTCCCTCACAACATACACAAAAATAAACTCAAAAGGCTTAAAGACTTAAATATAAGACATGTCACCATAAAACTCCTAGAAGAGAACATAGGCAAAACAGTCTCTGACAAATTGTAGCAATGTTTTCTTAGGTCAGTCTCCCAAAGCAATAGAAATAAGAGCAAAAATAGATGGAGGGCTTCCCTGGTGGCGCAGTGGTTGAGAGTCTGCCTGCCAATGCAGGGGACACGGGTTCGAGCCCTGGTCTGGGAGGATCCCACATGCTGCGGAGCAACTAGGCGCATGAGCCACAACTACTGAGCCTACACGTCTGGAGCCTGTGCGCCACAACAAGAGAGGCCGCGATAGTGAGAGGCCCGTGCACCGCAATGAAGAGTGGCCCCCGCTCGCCTCAACTAGAGAAAGCCCTCGCACAGAAATGAAGACCCAACACAGCCAAAAATAAATAAATAAGTAAATTTATATTAAAAAAAAAAAATAGACGAAGAGGACCTAATCAAACTTAGAAGCTTTTGCACAGCAAAGGAAACCATAAAGAAAACAAAAAGACAGCCAGTGGACTGGGAGAAAATGTTTGCAAACAATGCGACCAACAAGGGCTTAATTTCCAAAATATACAAACAGCTAATACAACTCATTGACAGAAAAAAAAAAAAAAGACAATAAAAATATGGGCAGAAGACCTAAATAGACATTTCTCCAAAGAAGACATACAGGTGGCCAAGAAGCACATGAAAAGCTGCTCAACATCACAAATTATTAGAGAAATGCAAATCAAAACTGCAATGAGGTATCACCTCACACCAGTTAGAATGGGCATCATCAGGAAATCTACAAACAACAAATGCTGGAGAGGGTGTGGAGAAAAGGGAACCCTCTTGCACTGTTGGTGGGAATGTAAATTGATACAGCCACTATGGAAAACAATCTGGAGGCTCCCTAAAAAACTAAAAATAGAGTTGCCATATGATCCAGCAGCCCCATTCCTAGGCATATATTCAGAAAACTCTAATTGGAAAAGATTCACACATCCCAATGTTCATAGCAGCACTATTTACAATAGCCAAGACATGGAAGCAACCCAAGTGTCCATCAACAGATGAATGGATTAAGAAGATGAGATTATGTGTGTGTGTGTGTGTGTGTGTATATATATATATATATATATATATACACACATATATATATATATGTATGTATATATATATGGGGTGGGGAGAGAGTGAAATATTACTCAGCCATAAAAAAGAGTGAAATAATGCCATTGCAGCTACATGTATGGACACAGAGATTATGAAACTAAATGAAGTAAGTCAGACAGAGAAAGACAAATATTATATGCTATCACTTATATGTGGAATCTAAAAAGTAGTACAAATTAATTTATTTACCAAACAGAAACAGACTCACAGGTATAGAAAACATATTTATGGTAACCAAAGGGGAAGGCGGGGAGGAATAAATTGGGAGTATGGAATTAACAGATGCCCACTACCATATATAAAATAGATAAACAACAAGATTTTACTGTATAGCACAGGGAACTATATTCAGTATCTTGTAATAAACTATAATGAAAAAGAATTTTTAAAAAAGAGTGTATGTGTGTGTGTGTGTGTGTGTGTGTATCTCTGAATCATCACTTTGCTGTACATCTGAAACTAACACAATACTGTAAATCAACTATACTTCAATTTAAAAAAAAAAACGAGGCAGAAAAAGAGTGGAAGACAAAAATAGGAACAAAGAACAAGGGCAACAAATATAAAACAGTAACAAATATAGTAGATATAAATCCAAATATATCAGTAACTATGTTTAATGTCAGTGGTCTAAATGCACCAATTAAAAGACAGAGATCATCACAGTGGATCAAAAAATAAGACCCAAGTATAAGTTGTCCGCAAGAAACCACTTTAAAGATAATGAAAGATATAGATTAAAAGTAAGTGGATACACCTATCAGGGAGGACAGAGAAGGCTGGGCTGCTCCTCCCCAAGGTATTGTGACCCTGTGCCTGTAGCCCGAAAGGGACACACAGCCCTGTGATGGCCTGTGGCCACAAGGCCCCTGCTCTGCCCCCACTTTGGCCGTGGTGACATGACTGCCTCCTTTGTGTGCTAACTTACCCCATTACTACCTCGATATTCCCACTGATTTCCTTTCCTGTCAATTTCTTCAACTTTAAAATACTGTATTGAGAGCAGTTTCCTAAGTTACCCCGAATCCTGTTCAGAACAGGGATGCTTCCTGAAGTCAGGATGGAGGGGAAACAGGCGCTGTTGGGGAAGGCTTCTGCTCCAGAAGTGAGTGGATGTGAAACAGCCCCGCTCCACAGTGACTGGTTTTGTCCTGCTACAGTTGAAAATTGAGGCATACTTGACATAATAAATGCACAGACTTTAAGTGTGTGGTTTGAGGGGTCATGATCAATATCAACACATGTGTAACCATCCCAACCCAGGCAGAGGTTGAAGATAAGAGATTTCTATCTTCAGTGATTTTTTTTTTTTTGGCCGCACTGTGTGGCTTGCAGGCTCTTAGTTCCCCGACCAGAGATTGAACCCAGGCCCTGGGCAGTGAAAGCGAGGAGTCCTAACCTCTGGACTGCCAGGGAATTCCCATATCTTCAGTGATTTTTACAAAGAATTTCTGCTGATAAAATGCATGCTCATGGTAGAACACTCGGATTGTGCAGAGAAAGCCAGGGCAGGATGTGGCAGGGCCCCCACCATGCGGCTCCCAGATAAAGAGGCTGCCTGCCTGCCTGGCGGCATCCCACCACCCAGACAACCACTGCTAGCATTTCAGTGTATTTTCTTCTGTTATTTTCTATGCACATATATACATATGTTAAAATTTTTTTCTATGCATACTTTTTTACATATGACATCAGATCAAATTTAGTATTTAAAAATTTACTGTAGAATAAGCATTTCCATATATTATAAAACATTGTGTAAATATGATTTTTGAGAAGCCTTTGGTGTTTACTTTGTGATATTTGATTCAGCTAGTGTTGATACGATAAAGAGTTGATGTTAGAAAAAAAAAAGTAAATGGATAGAGAAAAATAGTGTTACCATGCTAACACTAATCAAAAGAAAGAAAGCAGGAGTTACCTATTTTAATTTCAGACAAACTAGATTTCAAAGTAAGGAAAGTTATCAGGGATAAAGAAGAGGCTTACATAAGTGATAAAGGGTTCAATTCTCCAAGAAGATATAACAATTTTTAATGTGTATACATCTACTAACACAACATCAAACATGAGACAAATGCTGATAGAACTGCAGGGAAGAGTAGATGAATTCACTATTATGGTTGGAGACTTCCACATCCCGCTCTCAGAAATGAACAATCCAGCAGGCTGAAAACCAGTAAGAACTATTTGAACTCAACAACACCTTCAATCGACTGGATATAATTGATATCAATAGACTGCTTCATCCAAAACAGCAGAACTCACATTTATCTCAAGCTTAAATGGAACATTTACCAAGATAAACCACCTTCTGGGACATAAAACACACCTTAACAAATTTAAAAGACTAGAAATCATACAGTGCTGTGGTCTCAGACCATAATGGAATAAACTAGGAATCAATCACAGAAAGACAGCTAAAAAAAAAATCCCAAAATATATGGAGATTAAACAACACACTTCTAAATAATATATGGATCAAAGAAGAAATCTCAAAAGAAATTTAGAAATATTTTAAACTTGAAACAACTTATTAAAATTTGTGGGATGCAGTGAAAACAGTGCTTAGAGGGAAGTTTGTCACATTGAAAGCAAGTATTAGAAAAGAAGAAAAATCTAAAATGAATATTTCCACCTTAGGAAACTAGAAAAAGAACAAATTAAATTCAAAGTAAGCAGAAGAAAAGAAATAATAAGAACTAGGACAGAAATCAATGAAATTGATAAGTCTCTAACCAGGCCAATTAGGAAAAAAAGAGAGGACCCAATTTACTAATATCACATGTGAAAGAGAGGACATCACTACAGATTCCATGGGAATTGAAAGGATAGTAAAGGAATACTATAAACAACACTGTACCCACAAATTGGATGACCTAGATGGAATGGACCAATTCCTTTAAAGACACAATCTGTCAAAACTCACAAAGAAATAGATAACCTGAATAGGCCTATATCTATTAAAGAAATTGAGTCAATAATCCATAACAATTCCAAAACAGAAAGCATCAGGCCCACATGAGTACACTGGTTAATTCTACCAAACATTTAAGAAGAAATTAAACCAGTTATCTACAGTCTCTTTCAGAGAATAGAAACAGAGGGAATACTTCTTTTTTTTTTTTTTTACTTTATTCTAATTTGAGTCAGCTGACACACATATAATCGAATATTAAATTAACTTAATTATCAAAAAAAGATAATTAGAAGAAACTGTTAGGAGACCACAGAGAAACAGGCACTCTCATATTGCAGATGGGAGTATGAAATGTTACAATCCCTACAAAGGGGAATTTGGAATTCTAGATGAATTTACCACTTAGACCTCAAAAAATCCACTTCTAGGAATATATCTTGAAAATACACCTGCATCCCTGAGAAATAGCATATGCATAAGTGTATTAATTATCTATTGCTGCATCACAAATACACTTACCAATCATCTCAGTTTGTCGAGGACTGTGGATTTTACTGAAACTCATAATTTCAGTGCTCAAACTAGAACAGTCCCAGTCAAACACAGGCTGTTGGTAATCCTAATAACAAATTGTCCTAAAATATGTGTTTTTTTTAATTTATTTTTTTATACAGCAGGTTCTTATTAGTCATCAATTTTATACACATCAGTGTATACATGTCAATCCCAATCGCCCAATTTATCACACCACCACCACCACCCCCCTGCCGCTTTCCCCCCTTGGTGTCCATACGTTTTTTCTCTACATCTGTGTCTCAATTTCTGCCCTGCAAACCCATTCATCTGTACCATTTTTCTACGTTCCACATATATACGCTAACATACAATATTTGTTTTTCTGATTTACTTCACTATGTATGACAGTCTCTAGATCCATCCACTTCTCAACAAATGACTCAATTTCGTTCCTTTTTATGGCTGAGTAATATTCCATTGTGTATATGTACCACATCTTCTTTATCCATTTGTCTGTCGATGGGCATTTAGGTTGTTTCCATGACCTGGCTATTGTAAATAGTGCTGCAATGAACATTGGGGTGCATGTGTCTTTTTGAGTTATGGTTTTCCCTGGGTATATGCCCAGTAGTGGGATTCCTGGGTCATATGGTAGTTCTATTTTTAGTTTTTTAAGGAATCTCCAGACTGTTCTCCATAGTGGCTGTAACAATTTACATTCCCACCAACAGTGCAAGAGGGTTCCCTTTTCTCCACACCCTCTCCAGCATTTGTTGTTTGTAGATTTTCTGATGATGCCCATTCTAACTGGTGTGAGGTGATACCTCATTGCAGTTTTGATTTGCATTTCTTTAATAATTAGTGATGTTGAGCAGCTTTTCATGTGCTTCTTGGCCACCTGTATGTCTTCTTTGGAGAAATGTCTATTTAGGTCTTCTGCCCATTTTTGGATTGGGTTGTTTGTTTTTCTAATATTGAGCTGCATGAGCTGTTTATATATTTTGGAGATTAATCCTTTGTCCGTTGATTCGTTTGCAAATATTTTCTCCCATTCTTGCTGTGATTTATGTCAAAGAGTGTTCTTCCTGTGTTTTCCTCTAAGACTTTTATAGTGTCCAGTCTTACATTTAGGTCTCTAATCCATTTTGAGTTTATTTTTGTGTATGGTGTTAGGGAGTTTTCTAATTTCATTCTTTTACATGTAGCTATCCAGTTTTCCCAGCACCACTTATTGAAGAGACTGTCTTTTCTCCATTGTATATCCTTGCCTCCTTTGTCATAGATTAGTTGACCGTAGGTGCGTGGGTTTATCTCTGGGCTTTCTATCTTGTTCCATTGATCTATGTCTCTGTTTTTGCACCAGTACCATATTTTCTTGATTACTGTAGCTTTGTAGTATAGTCTGAAGTCAGGGAGTCTGAGTCCTCCAGCTCCATTTTTTCCCCTCAAGACTGCTTTGGCTATTGGGGGTCTTTTGTGTCTCCATACAGATTTTAAGATTTTTTGTTCTAGTTCCGTAAAAAATGCCATTTGTATTTGATAGCGATTGCATTGAATCTGTAGATTGCTTTGGGTAGTATAGTCATTTTCACAATATTGATTCTTCCAATCCAAGAACATGGTATATCTCTCCATCTGCTGGTATCATCTTTAATTTCTTTCATCAGTGTCTTATAGTTTTCTGCATACAGGTCTTTTGTCTCCCTAGGTAGGTTTATTCCTCGGTATTTTATTCTTTTTGTTGCAATGGTAAATGGGAGTGTTTCCTTAATTTCACTTTCAGATTTTTCATCATTAGTGTATAGGAATGCAAGAGATTTCTGTGCATTAATTTTGTATCCTGCTACTTTACCAAATTCATTGATTAGCTCTAGTAGTTTTCTGGTGGCATCTTTAGGGTTCTCTATGTATAGTATCATGTCATCTGCAAACAGTGACAGTTTTACTTCTTCTTTTCCAATTTGTATTCCTTTTATTTCTTTTTCTCCTCTGATTGCCATGGTTAGGACTTCCAAACTATGTTGAATAATAGTGGTGAGGGTGGACATCCTTGTCTTGTTCATGATCTTAGAGGAAATGCTTTCAGTTTTTCACCATTGCGAATGATGTTTGCTGTGGGTTTGTCGTATATGGCCTTTATTATGTTGAGGTAGGTTCCCTCTATGCCCACTTTCTGGAGAGTTTTTATCATAAATCGGTGTTGAATTTTGTCAAAAGCTTTTTCTGCATCTACTGAGATGATCATATGGTTTTTATTCTTCAGTTTGTTAATATGGTGTATCACATTGATTGATTTGCATATATTGAAGAATCCTTGCATCCCTGGGATAAATCCCACTTGATCATGGTGTATGATCCTTTTAATGTGTTGTTGGATTCTGTTTGCTAGTATTTTGTTGAGGATTACTGCATCTATATTCATCAGTGATATTGGTCTGTAATTGTTTTGTAGTATCTTTGTCTGGTTTTGGTATCAGGGTGATGGTGGCCTCATAGAATGAGTTTGGGAGTGTTCCTTCCTCTGCAATTTTTTGGAAGAGTTTGAGAAGGATGGGTGTTAGCTCGTCTCTAAATGTTTGATAGAATTCACCTGTGAAGCCGTCTGGTCCTGGACTTTTGTTTGTTGGAAGATTTTTAGTCACAGTTTCAATTTCATTACCTGTGATTGGTCTGTTCATATTTTCTGTTTCTTCCTGGTTCAGTCTTGGGAGGTTATACCTTTCTAAGAATTTGTCCATTTCTTCCAGGTTGTCCATTTTCTTGGCATAAAGTTGCTTGTAGTAGTCTCTTAGGATGCTTTGTATTTCTGCAGTGTCTGTTGTAACTTCTCCTTTTTCATTTCTAATTTTATTGATTTGAGTCCTCTTCCTCTTTTTCTTGATGAGTCTGGCTAATGGTTTATCAATTTTGTTTATCTTCTCAAAGAACCAGCTTTTAGTTTTATTGATCTTTGCTATTGTTTTCTTTGTTTCTATTTCATTTATTTCTGCTCTGATCTTTATGATTTCTTTCCTTCTGCTAACTTTGGGTTTTGTTTGTTCGTCTTTCTCTAGTTCCTTTAGGTGTAAAGTTAGATTGTTTATTTGAGATTTTTCTTGTTTCTTAAGGTAGGCTTGTATAGCTATAAACTTCCCTCTTAGAACTGCTTTTGCTGCATCCCATAGGTTTTGAATCATCGTGTTTTCATTGTCATTTGTCTCTAGGTATTTTTTGATTTCCTCTTTGATTTCTTCAGTGATCTCTTGGTTATTTAGTAACGTATTGTTTAGCCTCTATGTGTTTGTGTTTTTTACGTGTTTTTCCCTGTAAATGATTTCTAATCTCATAGTGCTGTGGTCAGAAAAGATGCTTGATATGATTTCAATTTTCTTAAATTTACTGAGGCTTGATTTGTGACCCAAGATGTGATCTATCCTGGAGAATGTTCCGTGCGCACTTGAGAAGAAAGTGTAATCAGCTGTTTTTGGATGGAATGTCCTATAAATATCAGTTAAATCTATCTGGTCTATTGTGTCATTTAAATCTTCTGTTTCCTTATTTATTTTCTGTTTGGATGATCTTAACTTACTCTGTGTGGCCAGCACTAGCCAGGTAACAAAAGCAGACAAGACATTACAAGAAAATGAAACCAGAGACCAATATCACTTATGAACATACATGCAACAATTCTCAACAAAATATTAACAAACCAAATTTACAAAAGTATAAAAGTATAAAAAGAATTATATATCATACCCAGTGGGATTTATTTCAGGTATGTACAGCTGTTTCAATGTTTAAAAATCAATTAATGCGGGGCTTCCCTGGTGGCGCAGTGGTTGAGAATCTGCCTGCTAATGCAGGGGACACGGGTTCGAGCCCTGGTCTGGGAAGATCCCACATGCCGCGGAGCAACTGGGCCCGTGAGCCACGATTACTGAGCCTGCGCGTCTGGAGCCTGTGCCCCGCAACAAGAGAGGCCGCGACAGTGAGAGGCCCGCGCACCGCGATGAAGAGTGGCCCCCGCTTGCCACAACTAGAGAAAGCCCTCGCACAGAAACGAAGACCCAACACAGCCATAAATAAATAAAAATAAATAAATTAAAAAAAAAATCAATTAATGCAATACATCATGTCAACAGACTGAAAAAGAAAAACCACATGATCATGTCAATAGATGTCGAAAAACATTTGACAAAATTCAATACCCATTCATGATTAAAACTCTCAGCAAACTAGGAATAGAGGGGGACATTCTCAACTTGATAAAGACTATCTACAAAAACCCTACAACTAACGTCATACTTAATGGTGAGAAACTTGAAGATTTCCCACTAAAATCAGGTAGGAGGCAAGGATGTCTCCCTCTCACCACTCCTTTTCAACATTGTACTGGAATTCCTTGCTAATGCAATAAGGCAATAAAAGGTATACAGATTGGTTCACAATTTATATGTATATCAAATCACCATGATGTACACTTTAAATATCTTACAATTTTATTTCAGTCATATCTAAATAAAGCTGAAATTTGAGGGGGAAAGTTATATAGTTTGGCAAGGAAGACATAAAACTGCCTTTATTTGCAGATGACATGATTGTCTATGTAGAAAATCTGAAAGAATCAACAAAAACTGGAACAAATAAGCAATTATAGTAAGGATGCAGGATACAAGGTTAATATACAAAAGTGAATTGCTTTCCTATATACTGATAATGAACAAGTGGAATCTGAAAGTAAAACTCAATACTATTTACATTAGCAACCCCCAAAATTAAACACTTGGATATATCTATAACAAAATATGTACAATATCTATAATGAGGAAAACTACAAAACTTTGATAAATGAATCAAAGAACTAAATAAATGGAGAGAGATTCCATGTTCATGGTTAGAATTAGTCAGTATTTTCAAAATGTCAGTTCTTTCCAACTTGATCTGTGGATACAATATTATCCCAGTTAAAATCCCAGCAAGTTATTTCATGGATGTGGACAAACTGATTCTAAAGTTTATACGGAGATGAAAAAAACTCAATAGCCAAAACAATATTGAAGAAGAACGAAGTTGGAGGACTGATGCTACTCAACTTCAAGACTTATTCTAAAGCTACAGTAATCAGGAGAGTGTTGTAGTGGTGAAATAATAGACAAAATAGATCAATGGAACAGAGTGGAGAGCCCAGAAGTAGATTTTCATAAATATTGTCAACTGATCTTTGACAAAGGAGTAAAGGCAATACGATGGAGCAAAGATAGTCCCTTCAACAAATGGATATCCACATGCAAAAAAATAAATCTAGACACAGATCTTACACCGTTCATCAAAATTAACTCAAAATGGATCATAGACCTAAATGTAAAATGCAAGAGTGTAAAACTATAGAAATAACATAGGGGATAACTTAGATGATCTTCAGCATGGTAATGCCTTATTAGATGTAACACCAAAGACATGATTCAGGAAAGAAATAATTGATAATCGGGACTTCATTAACATTTAAAACTTCTGCTCTATGAAAGACAATCACAAGAGAATGAGAAGTCAAGCCACAGACCGGGAGAAAATATTTGCCAAAGAAATGTTTGATGAAGGACTGTTACCCAAAGTATACAAAGAGGGACTTCCCAGGTGGTTCAGTGGGTAAGACTCCACACTCCCAATGCAGTTGGCCCAGGTTCAATCCCGGGTCAGGGAACTAGGTCCCGCATGCATGCCGCAACTAAGATCCTGCATACATGCCTCAACTAAGAGTCCGCATGCAGCCACTAAGAAGCCCACATGCCACACACTGCAACTAAGACCTGGTGTGGCCTAAATAAATAAATAAATAAATAATTTTTAAAAAAGTATACAGGGCTTCCCTGGTGGCGCAGTGGTTGAGAATCTGCCTGCCAATGCAGGGGACACGGGTTCAAGCCCTGGTCTGGGAAGATCCCACATGCCGCGGAGAAACTAGGCCCGTGAGCCACAACTACTGAGCGTGCGCATCTGGAGCCTGTGCTCTGCAGCGGGTGAAGCCACGATAGTGAGAGGCTCGCGCACCGCGATGAAGAGTGGCCCCCACTTGCCACAACTAGAGAAAGCCCTCGCACAGAAACGAAGACCCAACACAGCCAAAAATAAAATTAATTAATTAATTAAAAATACTTATTAAAAAAAAAAAAGTATACAGAAAACACTTAAACCTCAACAATAAGAAAATAAACAACCTGATTTTAAAATGGGCCAAAGACCTTAAAAGACACTTCACTAAAGAAGTTATACAGATAGCAAGTAAGCATATGAAAAGATGTTCCACATCATATAGAAAAAATTTTTGCATGTCATCAGGGAAATACAAATTGAAACAACAGTGAGATACCACTATATACCTATTAGAATGGCCAAAATCTAGAACACTGACAACACCAAATGCTGGCAAGAATGTGGAGCCACAGAAACTCTCATACAATGCATGTGGGAATAAATGTTACAGCCACATTGGAAGATAGTTTCTTACAAGATGAAAATGATTTCTTACAAAATACAATATACTCTTACCATATGATCCAGCAATCACACTACTTTGTACTTACCCAAAGGAATTGAAAACTTATGTCCACAGAAAAGCTGCACATGAAAGTTTATAGCAGTTTTATTCATACTTGCCAAATCTTGGAAGCAACCAAATGTCCTTTAATAGCTAAATGGAGAAATAAACTGGCACAACTAGGCAACAAAATATTATTCAGAGCTAAAAAGAAATGAGCTATCAAGCCATGAAAAGACATGAAGGAAGCTGTAATGCATATTGCTGAGTGAAAGAAGCCAATCTGAAAATATGAATCCAAGTATATCACATTTTGGAAAAGGCAAAACTATGGAGACAATAAAAGATTAGTGGTTGCCAGAGGTAGGGGTGGGGACAGATGAATAAGCATACCACAGAGAATTTCTAGGGCAGTGGAAATATCTGTATATTATTATGATGAATATATGTCATTATACATTTGTACAAACCCATAGAATGTACAAAACCAAGAGTGTAAACAGTGGACTTTGAGTGATAATGATGTAGGTTCATCATTAGTTAAAAAAAAAAGTGCCATCTGGTGAGTGAGGTTGATAATGGGGGAAGCTCTGCATGGGTGAATGGTGGGTGATATATGGCAAATGTTTATACTTTCCTCTCAATTTCAATCCTAAAATTGCTCTTAAAACATAAAGTCTTTTTTGAAAATCAAGGAGTATATTAGAATAACCTTCATCATTACTTATAGAAAAAATTATTACTTAGAGAATAAATAAATATATAAAAAATAAAAATTAACAGATTCTCTGTATCTATAACTGAATGCTACCTTAATATTTGCACTGTAAAACGTATATATAAATTTTCTTTTAGAATAGATGTGTCTTTTTCTTGGTGGCTGATGACTCAGACTAATCACATTTAAATTTAATTTGTAGAATACTTTATAATTTTTTTTTTAATCTTCTGGCCGCCCTGCGCATCATGCGGGATCTTAGTTCCCGACCAGTGATCGAACCTGCGCTCCCTGCAGTGGAAGTGCAGAGTCGTAACCACTGGACCGGCAGTGAAGTCCCTATAATATTCTTTTTGATTGCATGATTAGAAAATTTTTCTGTAGTTTTTATTAAAAGCTAAGCATTGCTCTATTTAGCACATCAAAATGAAGTTTGTAGTATTTTTCTTTAATCAAAATTCGTTTGCCAGTTAAATTTGCTCTAAAGTTATTTATGATTAGTAAATCACATGTTTAATTTAACCATGAAATCTATTCACTTAGAGTATATATAGGTAATATAAATTGTGCTTGAATGTCTTTTTTCTAAGAAAAAGTAGACTACACCACTTTATGAGATTAAGAAATTTTTCATCCTGTCCATTAGTGTCATGAACTGAATGTTTGTATCCCCCCCATATTCAAATTCATATGTTGAATCCCTAACCCCCTAACGTGTTGATATTAGGAGGCGGTACCTTTGGGAGATAACTAGGTTTAGATTATGTCATGGTAGTGGGACCCTCATAATGGAATTAGTGCCTCTATAAGAAGAGGAAGAGAGAGTCATGTGAGTATACAGTGAGAAAGTAACTGTCTGCATATCAGGAAGTGGAGCCTTACCAGACACCAAATCTGCAGGCATCTTGATCTTGGAGTTCCTAACCTCCAGAGTTGCGAGAGATAACTGTTGTTTAAGCCATCCAGTCTATTTGTCCTAGAAGCCCAAGCTAACAAAATAAAATAGTATAGAATAAATAGTAATAGTAAATAAATAGTATAAAAAGATTCTGTTAAATGGAACTTACAATTAGTAGCATTTACTCGTTTATAATTATTTTGTAAATTGCAAGTCTGATATTAGGGAAAAAAGTAGTATCTTTGAATTGCCAGACTTTATTATTTAAATAATTAGTGTTTGGGGTAGAAATTGCCATCTACAAATAAAATGTTAATAGCAAGTAAAATAAAGCAAAACCGATTCAATTATTTATTTTATATTCTAAATGCTGGAATAGCAGTTCACTGAATTATGGTATCTTCCTATAATTTGAAAAGAGGAAAATGACATTTTAAAACTTTATGGATATCTGTTGTGAAAAAGATTTTTAAGTGGTTAAGTTGAAGATATAATTCATTCTCTAAATTTCTTTCAAATAGCCATTATTGGGAATTCCCTAGTGGTCCAGTGGTTAGGACTTGGCGTTTTTACTGCCGGGGCCTGGGTTTGATCTGTGGTTGGAGAACTAAGATCCCACAAGCTGCAAGGAGCAGCCAACAAAAAAAAACATAGCTATTATTATAGGTTAATTTTTTTCATATGCACTGTTTTTCCTTTTTCTGTCTTCTTGGGAGAGCTGTAAGTATCTTACATTTAAATACAAAACGCAGACTCTTCAGAATATATGCATAAGACTTTCTATGTCATTCAAAATTATCATAGATGTTAAAGATATGATACAGAAATATAGTGTTAATGCCAAATTCTCAAAGCTTTTTAAAAAAACATTTATCTGAAAGGTGAATAGCTGGCTGTCTAGGGTTACTTATGTTTGTGATTTATTTAAAATAATTTTACAGATAAATAAATTTAAAATAAATTCATTAGTTTAAGGCAGTTGGTAAGATACAAAATTTGAAAACTTTATGTCCATATCCTTTGCTGTGTTATAATCTAACATACATTTAGTATGCTTTTCATTGATGTTTTAAAAGTATCTTAAAATAGTTTTCTATTTTAAATACTTTGGAAGTTTTATTAGGATAACTTGATTAAGTGATTTATACTAGTAATGAGAGATAGTATTGACAGCTCGTGTATTTCAGACTCAAGAGACCATTTGAAGGTGGGCACTTTTTCATTACTTCATATCTTTAATTTTTGAACAATTTCTAAAGATTCTTACTTGTTTGACCTTTTTCTGCCAATAATGAGTTTGCATTGTAATGCCATATGAGTAAAAGTCCCTGGACTGTTGACTCCTACAGCTGAGATGAGCAGTTAAGATTAATACATAAGGTTCTAGGAATTATGAGTTGATAGAATGTGTCGTAATATAAGATGAATAAAATCCATTGTAGGCTTTGTGGGTGTGGCATTGCAACTGGACCTAGAAGTAGGGGTGAGATTCAAATAAAAAGAAGTGAGAAGTAGCATTTGGGGTGATTGATTAATCAAAATGTGGAGGCAAAATACTAAAGGACATGTATCCACTGAAATTTATTATACGCTCCATGAAGAATAGAATTTGAAAATTCAGGGTTTGTTTCTAACCATGTCTTTTTAATAATAATATTGATGTGCTTGGACCTACTTAAATATTGATTTAATCTATTCAATTCAAAAATCTCTAATGAAGGGGCACACTCAGTTTTTCAAGGGTTACTTGAGACTGTTCCTCAGCTGTATGTCATCATAACCCTCTGAGGATAATGAGTATGTCTAACTCCATCTTACATTCTTTGCTCTCTTGCCACATACTGTTTCTAATATTTGGGATAACCAGAAGACAGTCCTGGCAAGATGTAGGCACTAAGTAAATGTTAAGCAAATGAGCGAACAAGGAGAACAAGGGGATATTGGGGTTTTGTTTTTTGTAAGGTACTTAAAGTTAGTTAAGCAGTAATTATCTGGTAGTAGTACATATGCCCTAAATACATTTTAGGCAGAGTAAATACTGTTGCTGAGAAATCTTTAGTTCAAGATACTATTTAATTATGTAAGAAATGTTTATAGCCATTAGAAATTTTAAAATTATTGGGACTTCCCTGGTGGTCCAGTGGTTAAGAATCCGCCTTCCAATGCAGGGGACGTGGGTTCGATCCCTGGTCGGGGAACTAAGATCCCATATGGCGCAGGGCAACTAAACCCGCGCGTGGCAACTAAGCCCGCGCACCGCAACTACTGAACTGAACACACAAGCCACAACTATAGAGCCCACGTGCTCTGGAGCCCACATGCCACAACTAGAAAGAAGCCTGCGCACCACAACTAGAGAGAAGCATGCGTGCCACAATGAAGAGCCCGAGTGCCGCAATGAAAGATCCCAAATGCTGCAACGAAGATCCTGCGTGCTGCAACTAAGACCTGACACAGCCAAAAAAAGAAAAAAAAAAATTTTTTTTAATTATCATTAGTGCTTTTGGATACAACTGTAAAGTTAATAGACAGATCTTAACTCCCAAGAACATTAAAAAAGAAAGCACTGATTCAAGGTAGTATTAAAAGTAAACTCACCATTATATAGAAATATGATAGGAAGGACTAAACATTTTTATTACGTGACATAGCAGTAGCTCATGTTAAAATCTTTTTATATTAAGAAGAAAAAGACTGTTTGTAATACTATATAGTATTTGATAGAAAGGGATAAAAGTTTTTTTATATATGATAAAAGAGTACCTTTTAGTGAAATATTTTTATATTGAAGAGAATAGTAGGTTGTTGGAGATACTCTTAGCTTCATAAGATACCACAACGAGTGCTCTTGCAGTGTTTGTTAGCATAGTAACATATACTAGGCAAAATTATAATTATTGGTAATTTGCTTTGAGTCTTTCCATTCTAATATTTCAAAGTATTTTACAAATGCTAATTAAACCTTTCAAAACATCTCATAATAGGTATTATCAAATTAATTACATATCTCATATGCAAAAACAAAAGCTGAGAGTGGCAAAAGTATTTACTTATGATCACATACTATTTAACTGATGGAAAATGAGTAGTCCCAAATTCCCAGTAATCATTTCTAACTCCTATATAAAATAAAATCAGTACAGTAATACCTAAGGAATGCTATTGTAGCTGCAAGAATAAAAATACTAAGTCACAGCAATTTAAAGAAATATCAATATCTTTACAAATAACAGTTTTGGAGAGGATGTGGAGAAAAGGGAACCCTCCTACACTGTTGGTGGGAATGTAAATTGGTACGGCCACTATGGAAAACAGTATGGAGGTTCCTCAAAAAACTAAACTAGAACTACCGTATGATCCGGCAATTCCACTCCTGGGTATATATCTGGAAAAAACAAGAATACTAATTTGAAAAGATACATGCACCCCAGTGTTTATAGTAGCACTATTTACAATAGTCAAGATATAGAAGCAATCCAAATGCCCATCGACAGACGAATGGATAAAGAAGATGTGGTATGTGTATACAATGGACAGTTAGTCATAAAAAAGAATGAAATTCTGCCGTTTGTAGCAACATGGATGGACCTAGAGAATATTATGCTTAGTGAAATAAATCAGACAAAGAAAAACAAATACTATATGATATTACTTATATATGGAATGTAAAAAAAAATACAAATGAATGTATATACAAAACAAACAGATTCACTGATATTGAAAATAAACTGGTTATCATAGGGGAGAGAGAAGGGGGAGGAGCAATGGGATTAAGAGATACAAACTACAGTGTATAAAATAGATAAGCAACAAGGATATATTATATAGCACAGGGAATTATAGCCATTATCTTATAATAACTTTTAATGGAGTATAATCTGTAAAAATACTGAATCACTATGCTATACACCTGAAACTAATATAATATTGTAATTCAACTGCACTTCAATTAAAAGTAATAAAATAAAGAATAAATATCTTTACTAAAACAAGTATTCCAAATTAATTTCTGTTAAATGCAGATAAATGTATTTTTGTTAGATATTTGTATTTAAGGAGATAGTAATTTCATTTGATATTTTATTTTTAATGTCATGGTCATTAAGTTTTTGACATGGGCTCTGTTCTGGTAAGCAAAGCTCAAGAAAAGCCAAAAGTAGCATAGGCTGTGAATCAAGTAGTCTCTCATATAGACTATTTATATGAGAGTACAATAAACTACTAATTTATTAAACTTGACTAAAGAAAAAGAATTTTCCTAGTGGAAAGAGAAATGTAAACAAAAGAAAGTATAGGACTTTTGCATTATTTTGTATTTTAGTTAATAGTTTTTTTTCTTCCACTGTTGTCATCACTGATTAGATAGCACATGATATATTAATTGTTTGAATATCATGGTAGAAGTACAGTGTCTTTAATAAGAGTTCACCTTATAGTGTATTGACCATTGAGTCAATGAAGATTAGCCGGTTGCAATGTCGTCCTCAAGTAATATTACCATTGCAATACTAGAGTAGACATAACCCAGACCATTAAGAACCCAAAAGTCCTTCATCCAGGAAAAACAAACAAACAAAATGCTTATAAAAATATTAAAAGATTGACTGGGTAACTGAAATAATGGCAAATACATGAATCTGAATTTCCCCACACATCCTTCAAAAAAACAATAAAGAAGAACATAAAACTACACATAACCCATGTCTTAACATAACTAGAACATAGAGAACGTTCAAACTTCAAATTATCTGTAAGTAGAAAAATTAATACCAAATCATTCACACTCTTGTGCAAGCCTTGGTGGAGAGCATGGGTAGTCTGGGAAAAACTGCACAAGATAAGAGCAGAACTAGTTACAGGCTTAAGACTGATCTAAAATCACTTCCAGGAAAATAAATTTCTCCCAAAATACTGAAAAACATCCTGATAGACAAGAATAGACCACAGAAAGAGGACATATAAGTTTGCATTGGACTCAAAGAGGCAGTTTTGGAAAGGCAACTCTTTTGGGGAGAAGAGGGTTAAAAAGGAAGAAATAAATGCCTTTTAGAAGCTAAACAGTTAAATAAAGAAGCGAGAGAAGACAATTTAGGATCCTGCAAGGCAGAAGAATATTTTTTAAAATAGGGCAAATTGGGGCTTCCCTGGTGGCGCAGTGGTTGAGAATCTGCCTGCCAATGCAGGGGACACGGGTTCGAGCCCTGGTCTGGGAGGATCCCACATGCCGCGGAGCAACTACGCCCGTGAGCCACAATTACTGAGCCTGCGCGTCTGGAGCCTGTGCTCCGCAACAAGAGAGGCCGCGATATTGAGAGGCCCGCGCACCGTGATGAAGAGTGGCCCCCACTTGCCGTAACTAGAGAAAGCCCTCGCACAGAAACGAAGACCCAACACAGCCATAAATGAATGAATAAATAAATAAATGAATAAATAAAAAAAAATTTAAAAAAAAAAAAAATAGGGCAAATTGTTCACACCGCCCAGCCCCCAAATCTAATCAATAAAGAAACCATACTTGGGGCTTCCCTGGTGGCGCAGTGGCTGGGGGTCTGCCTGCCAATGCGGGGGACACGGGTTCGAGCCCTGGTCTGGGAGGATTCCGCATGCCACGGAGCGGCTGGGCCCGTGAGCCACAAATGCTGAGCCTGCGCTTCTGGAGCCTGTGCTCCGCAATAAGAGAGGCCGCGACAGTGAGAGGCCCGCGCACCGCAATGAAGAGTGGCCCCCGCTCGCCGCAACTAGAGAAAGCCCTTGCACAGAAGCGAAGACCCAACACATCCAAAAATAATAAATAAATAAATTAATTAATTAAAAAAAAAAAAGAAACCATACTTTACCTAAAGCAGAGGACATTTTTGAAACTAGGAATCTTATAAACTCCCCCAAATTGCCAGTTCTATTCACAGACGTGCAGTAGTGACAGTAACTTGAACTATATAAAACTCATTTAAAAAGAAAACAGAAAGTGAGGATAAAAAGAGTTCAGTTGATGAAAATATCTATTACCTACCTCTCCCCCTGCAAAAAGGCATAAAAATAAACACATAGATCCATGGAATAGAATTGAAAGTCCAGTAATAAACACTTACCTCAGGACTTCCCTGATGATGCAGTGGATAAGACCCCGTGCTCCCAATGCAGGGGACCTGAGTTTGATCCCTGGTCAGGGAACTAGTCCCACATGCATGCCGCAACTAAGAGTTTGCATGCCACAACTAAGGAGCCTGCCTGCTGCAACTAAGACCCAGTGCAACCAAATAAATAATTTTTTTTTTAAAATTACCTTTATGGTCAATTTATCTTCACTAAGAATGCCAAGACAATTCAATGGGGAAAAAATAGTATTTTCAACAAATGCTGCTGAGACAAATGTATGTCAACATGCAAAGAATGAAGTTGGACCCATATCTCACATCATGCACAAAAATTAATTGAAAATGGATTGAAGATCTAAATATAAGAACTAAATATAAAATTCTCAGAAGGAAACGTACGTATAAATCATCCTGACCTTAGATTCAGCAGTGGCTTTTAGACATGACACCTTCAGTCAAACAAAGAAAGAGTAAATAAATTGGATGTCATCAAAATTTAAAATGTGTGTGCTTCAGAGGACACCATCAAGAAAGTGGAAAGGCAGCAACATACAGGAGAAAAAATTTGTCAGTCATATATCTGACAAGGGACTTGTATCCAGAGTATATAAAGAACCTCTTACAACTCAATGATAAAAAGACAACCTAATTTTATTTATTTTTCTTTCCCATTATGGTTTATTACAGGATTTCAAACATAGCTCCCTGTGCTGTACAATAGGACCTATAGTTTATCCATTCTATATATAAAATAGTTTGCATCTGCTAGTCCCAAACTCCCAGTCCTACCCTCCCCCACCACCCCTCCCCCTTGGCAACCGCAAGTCTGTTCTCTTTGTCTGTGAATCTGATTCTGTTTCATATATAAGTTCTTTTGTGTTGTATTTTAGTTTCCCCATGTAAATGATATCACATGGTATTTGTTTTTCTCTTTCTAATTGACTTCACTTAGTATGATAATTTCTAGGTCCATCCATGTTGCTGCAAATGGCATTATTTCATTCTTTTTTACAGCTGAGTAATATTCTGTTGTGTATACTTACCACATCTTCTTTATCCATTCATCTGTTGATGGACATTTAGGTTGAGGAAATCACTTTTCAAAGTCCTCTGCATCTGTCCTCCTGCTGTAGCAAGTTTGCATTCACATCAGACCCATGTATCACACATTACTCTGTGATATATGCTTTCATATGTGTGGTTTTTTACTACTGCCATCAAGAACAAGGCAAGGATATCTAGTAACTCCACTACAGTCCAACATTTTACTGGAGATACTAGGCAATGCAATTAAATAAGAGCAATCAGAAGAGGTATAACAATTGGAAATTAAGAAATAAAACTAACTCTATTTGACTATGATAGGAAAGTATATGTGGAAACCCTGGAGCAAAGATCAGCAAAGTAGCCTGAGAGCCACATCTGGTCACATCATTTTGTTTGTGTGTGGCCTGTAGCTACTTTTGCCCTACACTGGCAGAGTTGGATAGTTGTGATAGAAAGGGTTTGGCCCATAAAGTTGAAAATACTTTATCTGACATTGTACAGAAAAAGTTTGTGGACTCCTGCCCTAGAGAATCAAATAATAAAACTATCTCAAACAATAAAATAATTCAGTAACTAGAAGGTATATTAGCATTCAGAACTCAACATTCTTTACATATACAAATACTTACCAGTTAGAGGATATAGTGGTTGGGAAAACCCCAGTTAAATAACAAAAAAGATCAAATATTTGGGAATAAATGTAACACATGTACAAAAACTATTTTAGAAAAACTTTAAAACACTTCTGAGAGACACAAAAATTGAATTGAACCAATGAAAAGACAATTCTCCCTACTTTATAATTTTACCATAATTTCAATAAAAATACCTACTCCTTTTTTTAAAGAGAGCTAGACAAGTTGATGTAGAATTCATACGGAAATACAAATACATAAAAATAGCCAGGAATTGTTTCAGGCAAGAATCATCAGTGGATCATACAACTAATTCATGAAGAGGTGATGACAAGGAGGATGTTTTTGCAGTGTCAAAATAACCTCACCACAAGGTACTTACTAATCATTAATGGAAAAAAACCAGCAACTTTACAGTGGAGGCATCACCTTTACCATTGTCAAAATTAATGTTATTAGTAATGGGATAAATAGACGTCATGCGTCCTGATAGGATGCACTGAAAAGAGCATAACATCACTTCTGTGGCATTCCTTCAAAAATGTATAACCTGAATTTAAACAAGAAACATCAGTCAAACCCAAATTGAGGGGCATTTCGCAAAATAAATGGCTTATATTCTTCAAAAATGTCAAGGTCAAGAAAGACAAAGAATGAAGAACTTGTTCCAGATCAAAAAATACTAAAGAGATATGACAATTAACTACAATTCTTACTCTGGAATAGATAATGGGCCAAGACAGAAACAATTATTTATTTTATTATTTTATTCTATTTTTGTTATAAAGGGCATTAGTGGAACAACTGGTGAAATGTGAAGGTCTGTGGATTGGATAGTACTGTATTAAATGGTAATTACCTTATTTCGATAAATGTACTTTTTAAGGAAATAACATTGAAATATTTAGGAGTAAAGGGGAATGATGTCTGCAGCTTGTTATCAAATTCAGAAAAAAATCTGTAGAGGGAGGAGAAAGAGAGTGATAAAGCAAACGTGGTAAAATGTTAATGAGTTTGGGGAATCTGAAGTGTATATGGCAATTATTTGTACTTTTTAAAAAATAAACTTTTTTATTTTAGAATAATTTAACATTTACAGAAAAGTTGAAAAGATAGTATACCCCTCACCCAATTTCAGTTTCCTCTGATGTCATTTTAAATCACCGTGGTACATTTTTCAAAACTAAGAAACAAACATCGGTACATTACTATTAACTAAACCGCAGACTTTATTCAGATTTCACCCATTTTCCATGAATGTTCCTCTAAACTCCAGACTTTAATCACATTTCGCTAATTGTTCCTTTAATGTCCTTTTTCTATTCCAAGATCCAATCCAGGGTACCACATTTCATTTATTCATCATCTCTCCAATCTCCTCTGGTCTGTGACAGTCTCATTCTTCCCTTACTTTTCATGACTTTCATTGTTTTGAGGAGTCTTGGTGAAATATTTATAGGTTGTCTCTCAATTTTGGTTTGTCATATGTATTTCTCATAATTAGACTGGTGTTATGGGTTTTTTAGAAAGAGTACTACAGAGGTGAAGTACCATTCTCATCTCACATTATGTCAGGGAGTGGATGCTATCAACAGGGTAATTCTAGTGATGTAAACCTGGTTATCTTGGCTAAGGAAGTATCTTCTAGGCTTCTCCTCTGTAAAGTTCCAGTTTTTCCCCCATTCTATTTGGAAGGGAGTCACTAACTCCAGCGCACTCTCAAAGGCAGGGGCAGGGGGCAGGTTTAAACTTCACCTTCTGGACAGGATTGTTTCTACATACATTATTTGGATTCCTCTGTAGGGAAGATTTGACTATTCTCCCCTACTTATTTTTGTATCATTTATTTATATTTGTATGCATTCATGTATTTTTATTTGGGAGGTTATAATCTAATGCACTCTTTGTTTGGTCACTCTAGAAGTTCCAGCTTTGACCATCTGGAGTTCTGATAGACTTCTATGGCCTTTTGACATGTCCCCACCCTTTTGGTTTGTGAGCATTCACTTGCTTTCTGGTAGTACAAAATGCTTCTGCCTTGTCTTGTATTGGTATTTTCCCTGTTCCAGCTCTACAGTCTGCTGTTTCTTCACAGCCCGTGGCTTTTTTTTTTAAATTGGAGGATGATATTTAGCAACCACATTCTTGGCACTGAGTGGTTTGTGTTTTGTAGCTTGTAAGTCTGAAATCACTTCAAAATAAAAAAAAAAAAAAAAATTGAGTTAAAAGTTGTAAAATGCACATCCTATTTATTATTTTTAACTGTTCTACCTTAGTTAAATTATTATGTAAGTTATCAAATGTTACATTTTAAAATTCATAGATATGCATTCTTTCTAAATAAATTATATTTTATTTGGTATCTGTAAATTATTAATAAAATTTCTACAGCCTCAGTAGAACATTTTTGTATGTTTTAGTTGCACCTTTTAAATAGAGTGGGATGGGAGGAAGACGCAAGAGGGAGGAGGTATGGGGATATATGTATATGTGTAGCTGATTCACTCTGTTAAAAAGCAGAAACCAACACACCATTGTAAAGCAATTATACTCCAATAAAGATGTTAAAAAATAAATAGAGTGGAAACACTGTCATATCTCCCTCTTATGAAAATCATAGAGTTCTATGATTAAATTCATAAAACTTTATATTACAAAACTGATGAGCAGTCTAGTTCAACGTGCATACATGAAAGGGCATAACAGGGGCATAAAAAAAGATTTTGACATTACTCTTAATTCTTTCAAGCAATGATACCTCCACCCTCAAATTCCATTTTAGTAAATAAGCATGATGTGGACAGCTTGGCCTATTTGACAGGAAATTCTGTATATGAAAATGTAGGGACTTCCCTGGTGGCGCAGTGGTTAGGAATCCACCTGCCAATGTAGGGGACAGGGTTCGAGCCCTGGTCCAGGAAGGTCCCACATGCTGCGGAGCAACTAAGCCTGTGCGACACAACTACTGAGCCTGCGCTCCAGAGCCCGCAAACCACAACTACTGAGCCCATGTGCCACAACTACTGAAGCCCGTCTGCCAGAACTACTGAAGTCTGTGAGCCTAGAGCCCGTGCTCCACAATAGGAGAAGCCACTGCAGTGAAAAGCCCAAGCACCACAACGAAGAGTAGCCCCTGCTCGCCACAACTAGAGAAAGCCTGCGGGCAGCAACGAAGACCCAACACAGCCAAAAATAAATAAATAAATAAATAAACAAACAAATAAATAAATATTTTTAAAATGTAGCATTTCTTGGGACTTCCCTGGTGGTCCAGTGGTTAAGACTCCGTGCTCCCAATGCAGGGGGCCCGGGTTCAATCCCTGGTTACGGAATTAGATCCCTCATGCTGTGACTAAAGATCCCAAATGCAGCAACTAAAGATCCTGCATGCCACAACGAAGATCCTGTACGTGGCAACGAAGATCCCGTGTGCCACAACTAAGGCCTGGCGCGGCCAAATAAATAAATTAATGTTTTAAAAAAAGAAAGAAAATGTAGCATTTCTTAGGGAAGGTTTTTAAAATACCTCTTTGATCTATGGCATATAAGAAGGTTACTATACCTGATGCTTCTATTTTGTGTCTTAGAAAGTCACTGTAGGAAATAATTTCTTCCAGACTATAAGAATGAATAAGAAAAGTGTGCAAATGAGGATATAGTTATGCTGTAACTCTTAGTGACAGTAAGAGTACATTAACAAATAATGTAAAAGGGAATATGAATAAGGATAGTTACAATGTAACAAAGGTACAATTTGTATAATCTCATTTTTATATAAAAGAATGTACAGTTGTTCCTTGGTATCCGCAGGAGACTGGTTCCAAGACCTCCTGAGAATACCAAAATCTGCCATTGCTCAAGTTCCTTATATAAAGTTTGCATATAACATACGCATGCACATCCTCCTCTATACTTTAAATCATCTCTACATTATTTATAATACCTAATACAATGTAAATGGTATGTAAATAGTTGCTGGTACACGGCAAATTCAAGCTTTGCTTTTTGGATCCTTCTGGAATTTTTTTTCAAATATTTCTGACCCATAGTTGGTTGAGTCCGTGGATGTGGAACCCTCAGATATGGAGGACTGACTGTATATATGTGCATAGAAGATTTCTCAATCTTTGTCAATCTGCAGGTTGCTACTATTGGTGTGTCATGAAATCAATTTAGTAAGTCCACAACGAGCATTTTTTCAAGTTAAATAAAACAGAGTTGAAAATGTCAGTGTTTAGCACATAGTGTAATTACTATTACTGCAACGTTTATTTCAAGTGTATATGTGTGTGCAACAGATTTCTGGGTTGTGATGTAAAATGCATTTCTTATTTTGAGTCTGAATTTTAAAAAGTATTTGAAAAATATGTTTCTAGAACTGTAGACCAAAAACATTTAAGAGTGGACCTCTGAGGACTTCCCTGGTGACGCAGTGGTTAGGAATCTGCCTGCCAATGCAGGGGACACGGGTTTGAGCCCTGGTCCGGGAAGATCCCACATACCGCGGAGCAACTAAGCCCGTGTGCCACAACTACTGAGCCTGTGCTCTAGAGCCTGCAAGCCACAACTACTGAGCCCACATGCCACAACTACTGAAGCCCGCATCCCACAACTACTGAAGTCCGCATGCCTAGAGCCTGTGCACCACAACAAGAGAAGCCACCGCAATGAGAAGCCCGTGCACCGCAACGAAGAGTAGCCCCTGCTCGCCGCAACTAGAGAAAACCCATGCGCAGCAACAAAGACCCAATGCAGCCATAAATAAATTAATTAATTAATTAATTAAAAAATAAAAAAGAGTGGACCTCTGGGTACCAGAAGAAGGATTTTTGCAGTTAGATGTTTTGGGAGAAAAGGTCTGGAAGCTTTAACTTCTAACATGAATTTTTATTCAAGGCATGCGGGCTTCAGTAGTTGTGGTGCTTGGACTTCAGTAGTTGTGGCTCACGGGCTCTAGAGCGCAGGCTCAGTAGTTGTGGCACACAGATTTAGTTGCTCCATGGCATGTGGGATCTTCCCGGACCAGGGCTCGAACCCATGTCCCCTGCATTGGCAGGCAGATTCTTAACCACTGTGCCACCAGGGAAGTCCTGGAAGCTTTAACTTCTTTATACTCTTTTTGCATAAACAGTACAGAGAAACAAGGTAACAAAATCATGCAAATTGGTGATTAATTTGCAGCTTCCAAACAAAGTTAGTACAGTTTGTCATATCTTCCCTACCATGATGTCGCTATCTCTTCATAGCTCTGTAGAAGCTTCTGGAGCCTGTTGTCAACTCTCTTCCTCTCACCTTGCTACTTAAGCCTTGTTCCTCAGAGCTGGCTAAATGTGCTATGTAATATACAGTATATGGACCACATTAATCTTCTAACATCCTCCCTCCTCCCATAAAATCTCAATTCTGAAATATTTCTGGTCCTAATATTTCACATAAAAAGTTGTTGATTTATTTCTTTATTATTTCATCAACAGTTGATGAAATTTCTGCTGTCAGTCTTAATTTTCATTCTTTTAGGAAATCTGTTTATACTTTCTGGTAGATTGAAGATTTTCTCTTTAATACCCCACATTTTCATCATAATGTATCTGGTTGTGACTCTTTATTCTGCTTGTGCATTATCAATCTGTCGATTTAAATATCTCCTCAGTTCTGGAAATTTTTCAGCTATTATCTATTCAGTATTGCTCCTCTATTATTCTCTAAGTAATTTCTAATATTATTATTACCTATATGTTGGAGCCTTTAGTACTATCTGTCCTGTCTCTTAAATGTACTTTTCTATTTTTATTTCTATATCTTTCTGTATTGAGAATTCATTCCTATTTCTTTGGCAAACAGTGTTTATACCCAAAATCTATTTCCTCCACTTTTTCTTTATGAACACTTTTTCATTGTTTACTCAGTGGGTGACTGTGTGCTTTAGAAAAGACATAAGGAGTACAGACACACTGGAAGACAGTTTGGCAGTTTATTAGAAAGTTAAACATGCACTTACCATGCAACCTAGCAGTCCTATTCCTAGGTATTTACCCAAGAGAAATGAAAACTATGTTCACACAAAAAACTACACATGAGTGTTTGTCAAAACCTGGAAACAACACAAATGTCCCTCAACTTGTTAATGGATAAACATAGTATGGTACATCCATGCAGTGGAATACTTCTTAGCAATACAAAGGAATGAACTACTTATAAGTGTAATAATATGGATGAATCTCATGTGCATCTTGCTAAGAAACCAGACTCCAAAGGCAACATACTGTAATCATTGTGTTTATATGACTTTCTGGAAAAGGCAAAGCTACAGGGACAGAACTAAGAGGACAGTGGTTGCTGGCAGCTGGGTGAGAGAGGAGTTGACTACTGTGGTAGACTGAACAGTGGCCCCCCCAGAAATATCCACATCTTAATTTCTAGAACCTAAAAATGTTGCTTTATATGGCAAAAGGGACTTGCAGATATGATTAAGTGAAAGAACTTGAGATGGGGCATTTATCCTGGGTGAATCCTAAACATAATCACAAGATATTTTATAAGAGGTTAATAGAGAAGGTGGCAATAGGGCAACAGAGACTGGAGTAATGTAGCCAGGAACCAGTGGATGCTGGCAGCCTCTAGAAGCTGAAAGAAGCAAGAAACAGATTCTTCCTTGAAGTCCCCAGAAGGTAGCACCCTGTCAACACCTTGATTTTAGCCCTAAACAACTCATTTCAAGCTTCTGACTTGCAGAATTGTAAATTTGTGTTTTTAAGGCACCAAGTTGACACATCTTGGCTATTGTGAATATTGCTGCAATGAACATAGGGGTGCAGATACCTCTCCGAGATCCTGTTTTCATTTCTTTGGATGTATACCCAGAAGTAGGATTGCTGGATCATATGGTAATTCTATTTTTAATTTTTTGAGGAGCCTCCATACTGATTTCCATAGTAGCTGTACTAATTTATATTCCCATCACCAGTGTACAAAGTTTCCTTTTCTCCACACACTGTGTTAGTTTAACTAAAGGTTTGTCACTTTTATTTATCTTTTTCAAAAGCCAACTCTTAATTTTATTGATCTTTTTAATTGTTTTTCTGCTTTCTATTTCATTTATTTCTGCTCTGATCTTTATTTCCATCCTTCTACTTAGTTTGTTCTTCTTTTTCTGGTTGTTTGAGGTATAAAATGAAGTTGTTTTTTTGAGCTTTTTCTTCTTTTTAATATTGTCCTTTACCCTTTTAAACTTTCTCCCTTAGAACTGCTTTTGCAGCATCCCACAGGTTTTGATATGTTGTTGTTCCATTTTCTTTTTTTTTCAAGATTCAGGCATACCTTGTTTTACTGTACTTCACCTTGGTGTGCTTTCCAGATACTGTGTTTTTTACAGATTGAAGGTTTGTGGCAACCCTGGGTCAGACAAGTCTATTGGCACCATTTTTTCAAAGGCATTATTTTAAAATTAAGGTATATACACATTGTGTTTTTAGACATAATGCTGTTGCACACATAGTAGACTGCAGCATAATGTAAACATAACTTTTATATGTACGGGGAAACCGAAAAATTCATGTGACTCACTTTATTGTGATATATGCTTTATTACGGTGGTCTGGAACCCATGATATCTCTGAGGTATGTCTGTATTTCTTGATTTCCCTTTTGATTTATTCTTTGACTCATTGGTTATTTAGGAACATATTGTGTAATATCTGTAATTTGTGAATTTTACAGCTTTCCTCATGTTATTGATTTCTTGTTTCATACCACTGTGGTCGGAAAAGAAACTTGGCATGGGTTCTAGGTACTTTAGCCATAAGCATCTTTGCCACAGACATCTTTGCCACAAGCATTTCTGCAACATAACTAATTGACCATAAGCCAATTTTCCCATGAAAGTTAAAATAACTGATTGACGGTTTGGGGGTTGACAGTTTGGTTTCAACTCGTTGAAATGCTTTGGCATTTCTTCTGGTTAGCAACATTATTGATGGCTTTATCGAGCTGATAATGATTTGCCACAAGTGTTGGTTTCTAATTTTGAACACACCCTATTGCAGGAGAATAAGGGCAAGAGCGTTGAAGGCACATAGTTGAACCCACATTTCGTGTAGAACTTCGAAATGTCTATCAAGGAACATATGACAATATACCAAGAACAGCTAACAGTGTAGAAGGCTTTCACAATGCAATACAAATCTTTTTTACAAATATGCATCCTAGTATTTGGAAACTGATACCACCTCAATGAAGGAAGAAATTTTGGCAATAAAGAAAAAAATGCAGCCCACCACCAGAGCCTCCCATCAAGCCTCTTAGATAGCCTCAACCAGCAGAGGGAAGACAGCAGAAGCAAGAAAAACTACAATCCTGCAGCCTGTGGACCAAAAACCACAGTTACAGAAAGATAGAGAAGATGAAAAGGCAGAGGGCTATGTACCAGATGAAGGAACAAGAAAAAACCCCAGAAAAACAACTAAATGAAGTGGAGATAGGCAACCTTCCAGAAAAAGAATTCAGAATAATGATAGTGAAGATGATCCAGGACCTTGGAATAAGAATGGAGGCAAAGATTGAGAAGAGGCAAGAAATGATTAACAAAGACCTAGAAGAATTAAAGAACAAACAAACAGAGATGACCAATACAATAACTGAAATGAAAACTACACTAGAAGGAATCAATAGCAGAATAACTGAGGCAGAAGAACGGATAAGTGACCTGGAAGACAGAATGGTGGAATTCACTACTGCGGAACAGACTAAAGAAAAAAGAATGAAAAGAAATGAAGACAGCCTAAGAGACCTCTGGGACAACATTAAACGCAACAACATTCGCATTATAGGGGTCCCAGAAGGAGAAGAGAGAGAGAAAGGACCAGAGAAAATATTTGAAGAGATTATAGTCAAAAACTTCCCTAACATGGGAAAGGAAATAGCCACCCAAGTCCAGGAAGCGCAGAGAGTCCCATACAGAATAAACCCAAGGAGAAACACGCCGAGACACATAGTAATCAAAGTGGTAAAAATTAAAGACAAAGAAAAATTATTAAAAGCAGCAAGGGAAAAACGACAAATAACATACAAGGGAACTCCCATAAGGTTAACAGCTGATTTCTCAGCAGAAACTCTGCAAGCCAGAAGGGAGTGGCATGATATACTTAAAGTGATGAAAGGGAAGAACCTACAACCAAGATTACTCTACCCGGCAAGGATCTCATTTAGATTTGATGGAGAAATCAAAAGCTTTACAGACAAGCAAAAGCTACGAGAATTCAGCACCACCAAACCAGCTCTACAACAAATGCTAAAGGAACTTCTCTAAGTGGGAAACACAAGAGAAGAAAAGGACCTACACAAACAAACCCAAAACAATTAAGAAAATGGTCATAGGAACATACATATCGATAATTACCTTAAACGTGAATGGATTAAATGCCCCAACCAAAAGACATAGACTGGCTGAATGGATACAAAAACAAGACCCATATATATGTTGTCTACAAGAGACCCACTTTAGACCTAGGGACACATACAGACTGAAAGTGAGGGGATGGAAAAAGATATTCCATGCAAATGGAAATCAAAAGAAAGCTGGAGTAGCTATGCTCATATCAGATAAAATAGACTTTAAAATAAAGAATGTTACAAGAGACAAGGAAGGACACTACATAATGATCCAGGGATCAATCCAAGAAGAAGATATAACAATTATAAATATATATGCACCCAACATAGGAGCACCTCAATACATAAGGCAACTGCTAACAGCTATAAAAGAGGAAATCGACAGTAACACAATAATAGTGGGGGACTTTAACACCTCACTTACACCAATGGACAGATCATCCAAAATGAAAATAAATAAGGAAACAGAAGCTTTAAATGACACAATAGACCAGATAGATCTAATAGATATATGTAGGACATTCCATCCAAACACAGCAGATTACACGTTCTTCTCAAGTGTGCACGGAACATTCTCCAGGATAGATCACATCTTGGGTCACAAATCAAGCCTCAGTAAATTTAAGAAAATTGAAATCATATCAAGCATCTTTTCTGACCACAACGCTATGAGATTAGAAATGAATTACAGGGAAAAAAACGTAAAAAAGACAAACACATGGGGGCTAAACAATACGTTACTAAATAACCAAGAGATCACTGAAGAAATCAAAGAGGAAATCAAAAAATACCTAGAGACAAATGACAATGAAAACACGACGACCCAAAACCTATGGGATGCAGCGAAAGCAGTTCTAAGAGGGAAGTTTATAGCTATACAAGCCTACCTAAAGAAACAAGAAAAATCTCAAGTAAACAATCTAACCTTACACCTAAAGAAACTAGAGAAAGAAGAACAAACAAAACCCAAAGTTAGCAGAAGGAAAGAAATCATAAAGATCAGAGCAGAAATAAATGAAATAGAAACAAAGAAAACAATAGCAAAGATCAATAAAACTAAAAGTTGGTTCTTTGAGAAGATAAACAAAATTGATAAGCCATTAGCCAGACTCATCAAGAAAAAGAGGGAGAGGACTCAAATCAATAAAATCAGAAATGAAAAAGGAGAAGTTACAACAGACACCGCAGAAATACAAAGCATCCTAAGAGACTACTACAAGCAACTTTATGCCAAGAAAATGGACAACCTGGAAGAAATGGACAAATTCTTAGAAAGGTATAACCTTCCAAGACTGAACCAGGAAGAAACAGAAAATATGAACAGACCAATCACAAGTAATGAAATTGAAACTGTGATTAAAAATCTTCCAACAAACAAAAGTCCAGGACCAGACGGCTTCACAGGTGAATTCTATCAAACATTTAGAGACGAGCTAACACCCATCCTTCTCAAACTCTTCCAAAAAATTGCAGAGGAAGGAACACTCCCAAACTCATTCTATGAGGCCACCATCACCCTGATACCAAAACCAGACAAAGACACTACAAAAAAAAGAAAATTACAGACCAATATCACTGATGAATATAGATGCAAAAATCCTCAACAAAATACTAGCAAACAGAATCCAACAACACATTAAAAGGATCATACACCACGATCAAGTGGGATTTATCCCAGGGATGCAAGGATTCTTCAATATACGGAAATCAATCAATGTGATACACCATATTAACAAATTGAAGAATAAAAACCATATGATCATCTCAATAGATGCAGAAAAAGCTTTTGACAAAATTCAACACCCATTTCTGATAAAAACTCTCCAGAAAGTGGGCATAGAGGGAAACTACCTCAACATAATAAAGGCCATATATGACAAACCCACAGCAAACATCATTCTCAATGGTGAAAAACTGAAAGCATTTCCTCTAAGATCAGGAACGAGACAAGGATGTCCACTCTCACCACTATTATTCAACATAGTTCTGGAAGTCCTAGCCACGGCAATCAGAGAAGAAAAAGAAATAAAAGGAATACAAATTGGAAAAGAAGAAGTAAAACTGTCACTGTTTGCGGATGACATGATACTATACATAGAGAATCCTAAAACTGCCACCAGAAAACTGCTAGAGCTAATTAATGAATATGGTAAAGTTGCAGGATACAAAATTAATGCACAGAAATATCTTGCATTCCTATACACTAATGATGAAAAATCTGAAAGAGAAATTATGGAAACACTCCCATTTACCATTGCAACAAAAAGAATAAAATACCTAGGAATAAACCTACCTAGGGAGACAAAAGACCTGTATGCAGAAAACTATAAGACACTGATGAAAGAAATTAAAGATGATACCAACAGATGGAGAGATATACCATGTTCTTGGATTGGAAGAATCAACATTGTGAAAATGAGTATACTACCCAAAGCAATCTACAGATTCAATGCAATCCCCATCAAATTACCAATGGCATTTTTTACGGAGCTAGAACAAATCATCTTAAAATTTGTATGGAGACACAAAAGACCCCGAATAGCCAAAGCAGTCTTGAGGGAAAAAAATGGAGCTGGAGGAATCAGACTCCCTGACTTCAGACTATACTACAAAGCTACAGTAATCAAGACAATATGGTACTGGCACAAAAACAGAAACATAGATCAATGGAACAAGATAGAAAGCCCAGAGATTAACCCACGCACCTACGGTCAACTAATCTATGACAAAGGAGGCAAAGATATACAATGGAGAAAAGACAGTCTCTTCAATAAGTGGTGCTGGGAAAACTGGACAGCTACATGTAAAAGAATGAAATTAGAATACTCCCTAACACCATACACAAAAATAAACTCAAAATGGATTAGAGACCTAAATATAAGACTGGACACTATAAAACTCTTAGAGGAAAACATAGGAAGAACACTCTTTGACATAAATCACAGCAAGATCTTTTTTGATCCACCTCCTAGAGTAATGGAAATAAAAACGAAAATAAACAAGTGGGACCTAATGAAACTTCAAAGCTTTTGCACAGCAAAGGAAACCATAAACAAGATGAAAAGACAACCCTCAGAATGGGAGAAAATATTTGCAAATGAATCAACGGACAAAGGATTAATCTCCAAAATATATAAACAGCTCATTCAGCTCAATATTAAAGAAACAAACACCCCAATCCAAAAATGGGCAGAAGACCTAAATAGACATTTCTCCAAAGAAGACATACAGACGGCCACGAAGCACATGAAAAGATGCTCAACATCACTAATTATTAGGGAAATGCAAATCAAAACTACAATGTGGTATCACCTCACTCCTGTTAGAATGGGCATCATCAGAAAATCTACAAACAACAAATGCTGGAGAGGGTGTGGAGAAAAGGGAACCCTCTTGCACTGTTGGTGGGAATGTAAATTGATACAGCCACTATGGAGAACAATATGGAGGTTCCTTAAAAAACTAAAAATAGAATTACCATATGACCCAGCAATCCCACTACTGGGCATATACCCAGAGAAAACCGTAATTCAAAAAGACACATGCACCCGAATGTTCATTGCAGCACTATTTACAATAGCCAGGTCATGGAAGCAACCTAAATGCCCATCAACAGACGAATGGATAAAGAAGTTGTGGTACATATATACAATGGAATATTACTCAGCCATAAAAAGGAACGAAATTGAGTCATTTGTTGAGACGTGGATGGATCTAGAGACTGTCATACAGAGTGAAGTAAGTCAGAAAGAGAAAAACAAATATCGTATATTAATGCATGTATGTGGAACCTAGAAAAATGGTACAGATGAGCCGGTTTGCAGGGCAGAAGTTGAGACACAGATGTAGAGAATGGACATATGGACACCAAGGGGGGAAAACTGCGGTGGGGTGGGGATGGTGGTGTGCTGAATTGGGCGATTGGGATTGAAATGTATACACTGATGTGTATAAAATTGATGCCTAATAAGAACCTGCAGTATAAAAAAACAAAAAAAAAAAAAAAGAAAAAATTGCAATGCCAAAGGAGGAGATGAATCAACAAGCAAAAAAAAAAGTATAAAATACTATGAACAAAAGACTCGGAAAACAAATGCTTAGGTACAACACACAAAATAAAAGCAGTTATTTGCACAGCACTGCCATGAATCTACACACATTTTAAACACATTCAAATACTCTGTATTTCACAGGAAAGTCTTTAATTTTGCTGTTAATTTATCATGTTTCTTTATGTCCTTTTTAATGCCCCTCTTTTATTTTTTATTTCATTTTTTATGGCAAAATTGCCTTATGGCCAGTTAGTTATACGTCAGAAATGTTCGTGGCATCTACAGCAAAGATGCTTGTAACTGAAAGTACCAGACCTGCTAGGTATGATTTCAAACTTTTTAGATTAGCTAAGACTTGTTTTTTGACCTATCTTGTGATATATGCTGGGAAATGTTCCTTGTGCACTTGAGAAGAATGTGTATTCTGCTGCTATTGGATGGAATTTTCTGTATATGTCTGTTAGTTCCATTTGGTCTAAAGTATGGTTCAAGTCCAATATTTCCTTGTTGATTTTCTGTCTGGATGATTTATCTATTGTTGAAAATGGGGTATTGAAGTTCCATGCTATTCTTGAATTGTCTATTTATCTCTTCAGATCTGTTAGTATTTGCTGATATATTTAGGTGTTCTGATGTTAAGTGCATATATATTTATGATTGTTATATTGTCTTGATGAATTAACCCCCTCATCATTATATAATGACCATCTTTGTCTCTTGTTACCATTTTTGACTTAAAGTCTATTTTGTCTGAAATAAATATGGCTACCTCTCCTCTCTTTTGGTTTCTACTTGCGTGGAATATCTTTTGCCATTCCTTTGCTTTGGGCCTATGTGTGTCTTTAAAGCTGAAGTGAGTCTCTTATGGGCCGCATACAGTTGGGTCTTTTTTTTTAATCCATCCAGCCACTCAATGCCTTTTGATTGGAGAATTCAATCTATTTACTTTTAGAGTAATTATTGATAGGTTAGGACTTACTAATGCTATCTTATTGTTTTCTGGCTGTTTTATAGCGCCATTATTACTTTTTTCTTTTTTGCTGCCTACCTTTGTGGATTAATGACTTCCTGTAGTGGTATGCTTTAATTCCCTTCTCTTTATCTTTTTCTGTATTAATTGTAGGTTTTTGTTTCGCGGTTACCATGAGGCTTACATAAAGTATCATATATATAACAGTCTATTTTATAAGGTAACAATTGAACACATACAAAAACTCTGTCCTTTTACTCCCCTCCTTTTATGTTTTTGATGTCACCATTTACATCTTTTTATATTGTATATCCCTTAACAAATTGTTGAAGCTATAGTTGTTTTTAATACTTTTGTCCTTTAACCTTTATCTAGAGTTAAGTAGTTAACGCATCACTGTAATACATTATTATTAGGGTATTCTGAATCTAGCTATATGCTTACCTTTACCAGTGTGTATATATGTTCCTATGTTTTCATATTTCTAATTTGCATCCTTTTTTTTTCAGGTCAAAGAGCTCCTTTCAGTATTTCTTTTAAGGCAGGTTACTGGTGATAAATTCCTTCAGCTTTTGTTTACTAGGGAAAGTTTTTATTTCTACCTTCAATTCTAAAGGACGGGTTTACTGGGTGAAGTTTCTTGGTTGTCAGTTTCTTTCTTTTAGCACTTCGAAGAATATATTATCCCATCCTCTTCTGGCCTGCAAGGTCTCTGCTGAGAAATCTATTGATAGCTTTATGGGGGTTCCCTTGTATGAGAGCATTTTTTTTCTCTTACTTGTTTTAGAATTCTTTTTTTGTCTTTGGTTTTAGACAGTTTTATTATGATGTCTTGGAGAAGGTTGTTTTGTATTGAAATTTTGAGGTGGCCTATGAACTTGGATGTCCAAATATTTCCCCAGATTTAGGACATTTTCATCCATTATTTTTTAAAATAAGCTTTCTACTCCTTTCTCCCTCTCTTCCCCTTCTAGGACTCCAGTGATGCATGTATTATTTCACTTGATGGTGTCCCATAAATACCATAGGTTTTTTCTTCATTCCTTTTCATTTGTTTTTCTTTTTGCCCCTATGATTGGATAATTTCAGTTGATCTGTCTTCTAGATCTGTCTTCTGCTTGTTCAAGTCTACTGTTGAAGCTCTCTACTAAAGTCTTCAGTTCAGTCACTGTATTCCTCAGCTCCAAAATTTTTGCTGCTTCTTTTGACGTTTTCTGTCTCCTTGTTGAAGATCTGTTTTATTCTTCTGTTGTCTTCCTGATATCATGAAATTGTTTTCCTGTGTTCTCTTGTAGCTCTCTAAGCAATCTGTAGAAAAATTATTTTGAATTATTTGTTGGGCAATTCCTGGGTCTCCATTTCTTCGGGGCCACTTACTGAAGATTTACTGTATTCCTTTGGCAGAGACATATTTCCCTGATTCTTCATGATCACTGTAGCCTTGCATAGGTATCTGAGCGTTTGAAGAAGCAGTCACCTCTTTCAGACTTTAGGGACTAACTTCAGTAAGGTAACTCTTTCCCCTGGTGAGGGACACACTAGATGAAGTTGTGATCTTGGTTCTAATAGTGTGGGGTGTCAAGTGCAGGGGCATGTGGCCATACCAGGTACAAAGGGCATGATGTCTTTTTGACTCAGGCTGCTGGAATTCATAGCTTGGATAACTCTGTGGGCCTTGGAGAGCACTGCAGGTGGTTTACAGTGGCATCAAGGGCTGTTGGTGTCCTCAGCGACTCTTCCAGGTCCAGCAACTAGGGACCAGGGCAAGCAGCGGTGGGAGCTGGAGTCAGTGGTGTGCTTACACTTGGCTGTGGGGGTCAGCTGCTAGTGCCTATGTAGTGGCAGGGGCCAGTTGCAGACATACATGTAATGGTAGGGGCCAGGGCCGATTATGGGCTTACGGCAACTGTGGAGGCCCTGACTGTTGGCATGCTCTCCTGTGGCTGCCCACTCTTACACCAGGTGTGCACACTGCAGTGGAGGCCAGTGATGGGAGTCAGACTGGGGGCATGCAGGTGCACAGCTGGAAGCGCTAGCTACAGGTGAGCACTGTGGTGCCAGCTAGAGACAGGAGGCAGGGCCTGATCTGGTCCCACAGCAGCTGCGGGGCCTTGGCTTTCTGCATGCTTGCCTGTGGGTGTACACGCTCACCCTGGGCATGTGCACTGTAGTGGGGGCTGATAGTGGGTGTCAGGCCAGTGGCGTGCAAGTGCACAGGTGGAGGGTCTAGCCCTGAGCACAGCAGTGGAGGTTTAGGCTGATGTCTTGCACTTGTGTAGCTGTAGAAGCCCCAGCTGGCTGCAAGTGTACTACCAGACTCTGGCAAGGACAGGGAAGGACTCAGGTGGCTAGTGACTTAATTTGTGCGGCTGCAGTGAGCTGTTTTTAACAAATGCTATTTCCTGTGAGGCAAAATCTGATGAAATCTGCCGGGGGTCTTCAGAGGCTATGCTGGCTATTGGCTTTATCAGTAGTGAAATCTGCTAAACTCTGAATCTAGATCACTCCTGCTGCACGTCTGTTAGTAATAGCCTCTGCTTTTCTTCCCTGTACCCAGCTGTCTCTATACGTCTCAGCTTAGCTGGTCTGGACCGGGTGAAACGAAAGCAGTACCTTCATGGAGTGCCCCAAGAGGCTGGAGAAGCTGTTCACCCTGCTCTTCCTTTCCTGGCAAGAAGAACTCTTTCTATCTGGAAAGTTCCTTCTTGGTGCTGAACAATACTAGCTTGGGGGATGGGATGATGCAGCCAAAATGAAGCTGTCTCCCTTCTCTTCTTGTGTGATTATTTTCAGTTTGTTCTGTTGCATTGTGTTTCTAAAACTTCCTAAGTGACTTTAGAGGTCTCCCAGAGCTAATTCTGCTCCTTGATAGCTGTTCAATCCTTGATCTTTCTGGGGGGGATGGGGAAGCTGGATTCTCCTATGTTGCTATTTTTACCTACAACCTCTCCTTAAAATTTTATCTTCCATTTTTATGTTTGAAATATAAGGAGGGAGTCCACTATTATAATCTAACACTGATGTTTACCAAATAGGTAGTATGAAGGCATTAAAACAGACTTATTATCAAATAAGTGCCACATACAGAACTGGAAGAATTAGCTTAATACAATGGGTGACAAATAAGATTTTAACAATTTCTCAACGAACTATAACTTTCTCCTCCTCCTCCTCTTTTTCTTCCTTATCCTCCTCCTCCTTCTTTTTCTCTTCCCATCCTCCTTTCCTCTTCCTCTTATTCCTTTTCTTCTTCTTTCTCCTCCTCTTTTTTCTTTTTCCAAGATTAGGCTCCTTTCCCTTGTATACTTTGGATTTTGTTCTGGTACTAATGGCTGTCCAGAACTACCCTGTCAGTGTTTCTCTTGCTCTGTCTTATGAAAAATTACACATTTGGAAGGTAATAGGCCTAGGATTAAGAGTGCTACAGAACATTTTTTTTTCCTAAAATAATTTTATACAGACTGTGCTTCGTTGAGAATAATTTCCCCTAAAACCAGAAATGGAAAATTTGTTGCAACTGGAGTCCCAACTCTGATTATGTAGTAGTAGCAACCTAGAGCTGTGTATTGAGCATTCTGAGGCTACATCAAGGCTCTACAGCAAAGTGTGCCTTGATTGATTATTGACATACGCCATGAGCAGAGGAAGAGGAAATAGTGGACCCATTATTTGCCATTCCCTTCCTATGTGTTTAAGTAAATTATGATGTATGCCTGGAAGTTTGATTATTCAATGTTTCTATTTCATGTTTCCCATGTATAAGTAGAAATAATTGTCCTCTTAATGCTAATTCCTGAATAGTGGTGAAGTAATTTAGACATTGAAAGTATTTATTTAAATTCTTACCCTTATGACAATTATATTTTGTGTCACATTTTCTGTATAAATATGACTTATGAAATGCTTCTAATAGTAAATCCCCTACATTTATGAATTGGAAAAGAGCCTAGACACAAATGTTTATAGACTCTTTATTCATAATCACCCCAAACTAGAAACAACCCAGAAGTTCTTCAATGGCTGAATGTGTAAACGAACTATGGTATTTCTCTTTATGCTGTACTATGCTATACACCATCCCATATATTATATAGTATACTATAGAATACTCTTCAACAATAAAAAGGAACGTACTGTAGATACATGAAACAACTTGAATGAATCCCAAAGGCAACATTGCTGAAATGACGAAGCCATTCTTGAGAGTTATATTCTGTATGATTCCCTTTATAAACTACTCTTGAAAAGACAAACCTATATTGATAGAAAAACAGATCAATGGTTGCCAGGAGCTAGGGATTGTGAGAATGTGTGACTTCAAATGTATAGTACAAGAGATTTGGGGGGGTGGAGGGTGATAGAAGTGCTCTGTATCCTGATTGTGGTGGTAGTAACATGAATCTGTACATGTGTTAAAATTCATAGAACTATCTACTCCCAAGGAAAATCAATTTAATATAATTTTAGGCAAATTTTAGAAAAGAATGTAGAATAGTAGTTTGAGTTAGCTTCAGGCTGTAAGTGTGCTATGGTATGAAGTGAATGGAAAATTCTGAGGATAAAAAGGTCTAAGAAATTCTATATACAAAAAAACCCCACAGAACCCACCAGTGTATACCTAGTTGGCACTTGGGGTTATTATTTAGTGTCTTATGAACTTGATTTGTATCTTGTATGTACTTGTATTTTGTAATGGAAAAGGTATAAAACATCTATATTATTGATATCATTCTATCACTGTCTGGTTGAATAAACTTGAGCAAGTCATTTAATTGCTCAGGTCATCAGGTTCTTTTTCTATAGAATAAGAAGTTTGGATCCTGTGCTTTTTAAACTGAAATACTCCTAATAAGCATTTTACTCCAGAATATGCGTTTGCCTTAATATATAGCATTAAGTAAAATAGAGGCTCTTGGACATGCTTCATGGTTGTTGTTTTTTTTCTGATGGCTTCACATAGTTCCTGACATCCCATTACATCCTCTAGCTGAAATAGCATGAGACTATATAATCTAATAATCTCTCTCCTAGCTGTAAATTTTTGTTTTGTTTTAACTTTTTCCAGATAACTTCTTTGAGTTTTCAGTTTTTAAGTATTCAGTTTTTAAATACTAGGCAGAATAGAAATTTAAGACCACTAGATGGAGATGTAAACAATACAGTGTTTGTTGTTTGTCTTGTGCTCAGAAGTAACTCCATACAGTCTTAAGCATAAGTCCCTGAAGAGTGCAGAAAACAAAGAACAAATCCACACAAGTACTTGTTTTTATCTTTCTAAATGTCGGTGATATGGATTTGGGAGAAATTAACCTTCTGAATTAAGAGTGAAGTCTGTGCTCAGGTAGCATATTGTAAAACCATAATTTCTTTGAATGACTCTCCATGGTCACAATATGTGATATTCATGGTTTTATGACTTTATTTTGTCCTGCTACATATTTAATGATAGGTACAAAATCAGAAATAAAATGTAACAATTAAGATACATTGTAATTTCTTCTTCTGGGTTTTTCCATCCTCTTTTTAATACTTTAAAAAAGAGTGATCATTTGTCTCTTTAAAGGTACATCTAAAATTATGTTAGTTTCATGACTTAGTAATTTTTAGTTTTCTATATATAATTAGCAAAAACATAGCTACACAAAACATTAAGAATATCTTTAAAGAATTGCTTTTAAACAAAATACCATTGTGTTACATTAAAAGACTGTGCAAATAGTCTTTTAAAGAGTACTTAGGAAAAAATTAGGGAAAGGGAACTTTTTTTTCTTCCTTTCTTATCTCGCAAATGAGGGGAGTTAAAATTGTCTTATTTCTTGAGAATTTTCTTAGCTCATACTATATATTTTTTTACTTTTCAAGCAAATGCACATGGTTATTGATAATTATATGAGCTTTGGTATCTATACATCATATCATTATTGAAGATTATCTTTCAACACAGTATAGGACTTCTATCCAATAAGGGCTGACACCTGTTGTCTTTTAGAAGTCTGTCTTAGGTTTCTAGTTGTTCAGTGTTTCATCCTCAATATTTGGGCTCAGCTAAAATACAAAAGGTTTTAGCACATTTATTATAATTTAAATGATTTATCCAACAGGGAAAACTATGCCAACTTCTGGCATAATTGGGATGAATTATAGATTATTACATATCTGAAATTCTCAGGTAAAATCTAGCCCCGAAATGGAGGTCTAAGACTATGATTTATTTATTTATTTATTTATTAAAGCCTGGTGGGATTTTTTTTCTTTTTATTTATTTATTTTTGGCTGTGTTGGGTCTTCATTGCTGCGCGGGCTTTCTCTAGTTGCGGCCAGCGGGGGCTGCTCTTCGTTGCGGTGCACTGGCTTCTCATTTCAGTGGCTTCTCTTGTTGCAGAGCACGGGCTCTAGGTGCGCGGGCTTCAGTAGTTGTGGCACACGGGCTCAGTAGTTGTGGCTTGCAGGCTCTAGAGTGCAGGCTCAGTAGTTGTGGCACAGGGGCTTAGTTGCTCTGTGGCATGTGGGATCTTCCCAGACCAGGGCTCGAACTCGTGTCCCCTGCATTGGCAGGCGAATTCTTAACCACTGCACCACCAGGGAAGTCCCTATGATATATTTAATATTTACATCTTAAATGAGTGTAACAATTTTTAAGGGAGTAACCCTTCTTGTAAGTGACTGTCTACTTTTTTAAGACTGTGATTAAAATACATATAACATAAAATTTACCATGCTAACCATTTAAAAAAATTGTTGTAACAAAGACATAGCATAAATTTTACCATTTTCACCATCTTTAAGTGTAAAATTCAGTGGTAGTAATGACATTCACACTGTTGTGCAACCATCTGCTGTTTCCAAAGCTTTTTCATCACCACAAACAGAAACTCTGTAACTATTAAGCAATAACTCCCCACTCTTACTCAGCTACTGGTAACCTCTAATCTACTTTACATCTTTGAATTTGCCTTGAATGACACAATTTTAATATGATTGCATATTTTTAATTTTTCTACTTGGATGAAAAACATCTAATGTGGTAAAGCCTACTATTGTCGTTTAGAAAAAATAAAACACTGAGCAGTACTGTGTACATACATAAAAACACACAAATAGCTATGAAGCATCACAAAGAAACAAGCCCCTAGTATCTGTAAGCTTACTAAACACCTTATTCATTCTTAGGGTTTCCTCAATATTTTCAGGATGAAGAGAGCTTACATTTCTTTTGTACTATGATGTACTTTATCTTAAAACAAAAATCAGGTAACCTATATACATACATACATAATTAAGGTCCCTATTTCATTCATTTCAAGGTGACAAATATAATAAAATAGTATAACATTGGAAATAAATAGAGGAATACAAATGAGAAGGAAAAAGGATTTTTAAAACATCTTTCATTTTAAAGGTGTTTCCATTTGTTTAAAGTTAGTTTTAGGTTGTACTCAGGACACATTAGTTTAAAACTACTAACAGAAGCAGCAAATAAATGGTATAAAAATATTTTTACTGATTTTAAGAAACTGCCTCTCAGATGAAACAATTTTAAAGATAGGACTTGCACTGTAAGTCAAACATAGCCACTGGAGTTTTTCTGAACAAGAGTCAATAGAGACTTATAAAGATTGGTGTCAACTACTAACTATTCATACCTAGAATTTTCTGAAGAGGAAATTTAGACATGATTCATAATTTAATTAAAGGCTTCAGATTTTGGTGTTGCTAAATGGGAAGATACACAGTAAGTAGATCAACAAGTGAACAGAATCCTTGTAGAACTTTCTGTGCTAAAATTAATATTTGATTCATATCATAACTAGATATATTGAACAACACTGGTAGGCAAGAGATAATTGAAGTCTTTCACTTAGACAAGCTAATATTTTGTTATATTCTCTAATAAGTTGATATGCTGGGAAATATAAAAATAGATGGATAATAATTAAATCAGTTGGGGAAATATGGAGAATTATTTTTCTGTACATTATTTTAGATAAAAGTGTACCTTAATTGTCCCAGAAAGATAGTTACTTGATCTGTTTTTTACTATCTCTTGATGGGCTTTCTTAGGTTTCATAATTCTATAACTGGAAAGGTTTTTTCTTTGTGATGTTTCACTTATGTTGCTATCACATTCTTTACCCTGAACTTATCCTTCATATCCTGACTTGAGTAGAAATGGAGAATAGTTCACTAATGCATACAATTTTTTCTATCTCTGATTGAGGAATCAGAGGGATTTTAGAGTTGTTTGGCTCATTCAACATCCATTAAATTACATTCTGTTGGTGCCTTCTTGTACTGAAGAGACTGGGAAGCTGAATATTGCATTTCCTGAATCCCTTGCTGCTAGCATTCTGAATACACATTAGATCCCTCTAATAAAATGCATTCCTGAAAATGTAGAAGGAAGAAGTGAAGTAAAGGCTTCTGCTTCTCTTGGCTGTTGCTGCTAGCCAGCAGGTTCAAGGAGATGTTCAGAGGGGTTGTTCTGGGAATCATTTTTAAAGGCTTTTTAGAACGTCTTCCTCCAGCCCTTTTGCAATTTTGTATTCATCTAATTCCCTGTGTTAAATACCTTTGTTATTTGGGAAACAATAGAAGCATTGCCACCAACTCAGGAAAAGATAAGGATGCCTAATATTGCCGTGGAAGTTTTAGAAAGACAAAGAATTTACAGGCATAAAAAATTGGAAAGGAAGAGAAACTGTTTCTGTTTGCAGAGGGAATAATTCTATATCCAAAAAACCCCAAAAGAATTAGTGGAAAACCTAGTGAAAGAATGAGAGAATATAAATATCAGGTTATAAAATCAACATTAAAAAATGAACACCTTTGGGACTTCCCTGGTGGTGCAGTGGTTAAGAATCCGCCTGCCAATTCAGGGGACACGGGTTCGAGCCCTGGTCCGGGAAGATCCCACATGCCACGGAGCAACTAAGCCCGTGTGCCACAACTACTGAGCCTACGCTCTAGAGCCCACAAGCCACAGCTACTGAGCCTGTGTGCCAGAACTACTGAAGCCTGCGCGCCTAGAGCCCGTGCTCTACCGCAAGAGAAGCCACCACAATGAGAAGCCCGCGCACCGCAACGAAGAGTAGCCCCTGCTCGCCACAACTAGAGAAAGCCCATGAGCAGCAACGAAGACTCAACACAGCCAAAAATAAATAAATTTTTAAAAAAAATTAACACCTTCATAGACTCAAAAACAAGCAGTTAGAAGATGTAATGGAAGAGGAGACTAAATTTTTAGTAGCAAAACAAAAATAATGCAAGAAAAAAAATCTAGACATAAACTCAATACAAAATGCCTAAAACCATAAAAAAAAAAAAAAAAAACCAGAAGGAGCCCAAAGGAGCCATGAACCAATAGAAAGGCATATTATGTTTTTGGATATAAACTTATTAACATCATTAAAAGGTCAGTTCTTCTTAAGTTAATTTATGAATTGAAATATAAACCTCAGTACAAATATCCTTTTTTTTGTTTCTTTAGTTTATAAAGTTTATTAGGAAAAACAAAAAAAAGCAAGAATAACCATGAAAATATTATAAAAATGATATTTTAAAAAATGATACAAATGAACTTATTTACAAAACAGAAATGACTCAGAGACATACAAAACAAACTTACGGTTACCAAAGGGGAAGGGAGGGAGGGATAAATTAGGAGATTGGTATTAAAATATACACACTACTATATGTAAAATAGATAACCAACTAGGACCTACTGTATAGCACAGGGAACTATACTCAGTTTCTTGTAATAACCTAGAGTGGAAAAGAATCTAAAAAACAAATATATATATATATATGTATAACTGAATCACTTTGCTGTAACCTGAAACTAATACAACATTGTAAATCAACTATATTTCACCAAAAAAAATTTTTTTAAGACAATAGAACATACAGTACAGCTACTATAATTGAAACAATGGTTTCAGCTCACTAATGCAATAGAAAATCTGTAATTAGACCCAATTTGTTAAAATAGCATTTAAAATCAGTGGGGAAAAGAAGGACTTTTAAACAAGTATTGTTGGGATAAACTAGATATACACATAAAGGAACAGCTGTAAGTGAAATGTTTCTCAACCATACACCAGAATAAATTCCAAATTGAACTGTGAAAAATGGAAATGTACAAAGTGAAACCATATAGTTACTAGAAGAAAACATGAATTAATTTCTTTATTACCTAGGAGTGGATAAATCTTTTCTAACCATGATAATAAACTATTGATAAAACTATTAAAATGTTTTAAATCAATAGTTTATGATAATAAAATAAACTGTTGATAAAATTGATTATAGAAAAACAAATTTATTTTTCAAAAATAAGTTTTTTGAAAAATAAAAAGCCCAACTTTCAAACTTATAGAAGAATTTTCTTTTATACTTTTCACCTCAATTCATAACTATTAGCATTTTCCACATTTGCTTTCTCTCTCTTTCTATAACAGATACATTATTACTATTATTATTATCATCTGTTTAATAATAGTTGCAGACATCATGACCCCATACCTTTACTTTAACATGTATCTGATAAAAACAAGGATATTCTGTTACATTACTATAGTATAATTATAAAAATCAGGAAATTCACAATTGATAGACTACTACTATCTAATAATATGCGGTCCTCTTTCAGAATTTGTCACTTTTGTCTCAGCTGTTCTTTATAACAATTATTTTTCTCATGTATTGTCATTAATTGTCATGTCTTGTTAGTCTAATCTGGAATACTTCCTTAGCTTTTGTCTTTTATGAAAGTGACATTTTTGAAGTGTAGTCCAATAGTTTATAGAATTTCTTTAAAATTGGGTTTGCCTTATTTTTTTCTCATTAAATTCAGATTATGCATTTTTTCATAGCTTTATTGAAATATATTTCACATACCATAAAATCGACCCACTTAACTTGTACAGCTTAGTGGTTTTTGATATATTCACAGAGTTGCACAACCATCACTACTGTCTAATTTTAGAATATTTTCAAACTCCAAAATGACATTAGCAGTCATTCTCAATTCCTGCTCTTCTCCCCACCCCTACCATCCCAGTCCTAGGCAACCACTAATTTATTTTGTCTCTATGAATTTGCCTGTTCTAGATACTGCATATAAATGGAATCACAAAAATGTGGATTTTTTTTTTTTTTTACTGGTTTCTTTCACTCAACATAATGACTTCAAGGTTTATCCTTGTTGAAGCATGTACTGGTATGCCAGCCATTCTTTTTTATTACCAATTAATATCCCAGTGTACAGATATACCCCATTTTGTTAATCAGTTCATCAGTTGATGGACATAGGTTGTTTTCACTTCTTGCCTGTTACGAATAGTGTTTCTGTGAATATTCAAGCACAAGATTTTGTTTGAGCATGTGTTTGTTTTTTTTTTAAAGAACATTTATTTATTTATTTGTTTGTTTATTGGCTGTGTTGGGTCTTCGTTGCTGCGCGCGGGCTTTCTCTAGTTGTGGCGAGCGGGGGCTACTCTTCATTGCGGTGCGTGGGCTTCTCATTGCGGTGGCTTCTCATTGCGGTGGCTTCTCATTGTAGAGCACAGGCTGTAGGCACGTGGGCTTCAGTAGTTGTGGCTCGCAGGCTCAGTAGTTGTGGCGCACATGCTTAGTTGCTCCAGGGCATGTGGAATCTTCCCGGACCAGGGATCGAACCTGTGTCTGCTGCGTTGGCAGGTGGATTCTTAACCCACTGCGCCACCAGGGAAGTCCCTGAGTATGTGTTTTTAATTCTCCTGGGTATGGAGAGTGGAATTTCTGGGTCACGTGGTACTTCTATGTTTAGCATTTTGATAAACTGCCAAACTGTTTTGAAAGCAGCTACACCATTTTACCTTCCCACCGGCAATGTGTTGATATGAGGGTTCCAATTTCTCTGCATCTTCACTGATACTTGTTATTGTCTATCATTTTCATTTGCTATCCTAGTGAGTGTGACGTGGTATCTTATTGGTTTTTATTTGCATTTCCCTAATAACTTATGATATTGACCATCTTTTCATGTGTTTGTTGGCCATTTGCATTTCTTATTTGGAGAAATGTCTATTCAGATTCTTTGCCCATTTTTTATTTTTATTTTTTGGAATGGTTTTTTATATATTCTGGATAAAAGTCCCTTGTTAGATATATAATTTGCAAATGTTTTATCCCATTTTGTGAGTTGTCTTTTCACTTTCTTACTTGTGTTCTTTGAAGCACAAAAGATTTTTATTTTAATAAACTCCAATTAATCCATTTTTTTAGTTGCTTTTGCATTTTTGGTGTTGTATCTAAGAAATTGTTGCCTAACCCAATATAATAAAGATATACTCCTATGTTTTCTTATAGGAGTTTTATAGTTTTAACTATTATATTTAGGTCTGTGATCCAGTTTGAGTTTGATCCATTTGGAGACCATGTTTAATTTTTGTTTATAGTGTGAAGTAGAGGTCCAGCTAAGTCTTTTGCATGTGGGTATCCAGTTTCCTTAACACCATTTGTTAAAAATGTTCTTCTTTCCCCACTTAATTCTCTTGGTACTCTTGTAAAAAATCAATTTACCATAGATATAAGGGTTTAATTTTGGACTCTCAATTCCTTTTCATTGATGTATAAGTCTGTCCTTAGGCCAATACCATACTTTCTTGATTACTCGTGCTTTGTAGTAAGTTTCAAAATTGAGAAGTGTGAGTCTTTCGACCTTGTTCTTTCTTTACAAGATTGTTTTGGTTTTCCTGGGTCCCTTGTATTTCCATATGAATATTAGGATCAGCTTGTTGATTTCTGGGAGGAAAAAAAAGCAGCTAGGATTTGGATGGGGATTGTGCTGAATCACTTCATCAGTTTGGGGAATATTGCCATTTTAATAATGTTAAGCATTTCAGTTTGTGAACATAGGCTATCTTTCCATTTGTTTAGATCTTCTTAATTTAATTTCTTTCAGCTATGTTTTATAGTTTCAAGTGTACAAGTCTTGCACTTCTTTTGTTAACTTTTTTTTCTAGGTAGCTCATTTTTTTAAGTACTTATTTTCTTTCTGTTACAAGATACTCTATGCCTGTCTTGTTCATTTCTTCATCCAGACTTAAAATGAGCCATTTCTCCAAGGAGCCCTAGTTCTGTATAATGGGTAATGGTATTTAGAAAACATTATCAGAATGCTCAGTGTGTTCTAAAATACTCATTGTAGAGAGGAAACTAAGGCTCTCTGAGTTTAAATATCTTGTTTGTTGGCCTTCTGCAGATACTATTGTCAAGTAAAATGAGCCAGAATTGTTTGGAGAACACTGCATTCATGTTTGCAGCCAGAATAAATAAGACTGGTCTGGAATATATTATTGTTGTGAGAAAGCAAGAATACTTTCCAAGATGTTTAGAAGTACTGACAAAGATGCCAGTTTCAAAGACCTTTTATTGGCTGAATTTTGATAATTTAAATTTGAAAAAGAAGACCATGATTATAATAACTAGAAGTAGTTGAATCTGTAAAAAGCCCTAAGTCCATGATGATGCTCAAAAAGAACAGACTGTGTTCTATAAAATCATACCTATATATGTCTGGGGATCTATGATCCTCAGTTACAAAATACACAAAAATATATACCTCATGGTTACTGGCTAAATAACTCATCAAGGATCAAGGAGTAGACTGTGGAGAAATGGATTTGTAACTGTGGTCCTTAGACCATGTTCAATATAAGAACCTCCCCAATACAAGTGTGGTTGTACATATGTTGAGGGAGCCTTCAAGGAAGTCTGGGGCCTAGTTCTGGACAAATGCTCAGGGAAGCTTGGGATTTGACCTATAACTCACCTACCTCTCAGTGAATTCCCCCATGCTAGGTGTACATTGTATACATATATCAGGTTAGCTGGCAAACACTTTCCAGAATCTCAAGCAGTGGGAGGAGTCAGGAAGCTATAACACTCCCCTCCTACCAGGAGTATAAAGTAGGTGCTGCATATCCCTGCAAAAAACCTTCATTCTGTTTGGTTAGTATCACTGGCAACTGTGTATTTCCACGAGGATTCTAGGGACCCAGGATGCTGTACAGGATGAAGTGTTGTCTAATTTCTTTTTGTTTTTTTTAAATTATTATTTATTTATTTATTTTATTTATTTTGGGCTGTGTTGGGTCTTCGTTTCTGTGTGAGGGCTTTCTCTAGTTGCGGCAAGCGGGGGCCACTCTTCATCGCAGTGCGCGGGCCTCTCACTATCGCGGCCCCTCTTGTTGCGGAGCACAGGCTCCAGACGCGCAGGCTCAGTAGTTGCGGCTCACGGGCCCAGTTGCTCCACGGCATGTGGGATCTTCCCAGACCAGGGCTCGAACCCGTGTCCCCTGCATTGGCAGGCAGATTCTCAACCACTGCGCCACCAGGGAAGCCCTCTAATTTCTATTTTTCCTATTTTAATGAAAGCCATATAGTTATTTTTGTGTTTATCTTTCTCAATGGACACATTTATAGGAAAGAAAAAGTAGACAATTTTGACAGCTGTTGAAGATTCTTTATGTACAATGTGAGTCTTTGGAACTAGCAATTAGAAGGTTACAATTTGTATATTAAACTGGTAGAATAATATAAATTAACTAAATTATAATCCTTAAGTATATTCACAGTTGTTATACCCTTTGATCTTCAGCATTTTTGAAGTGTGTATCATAAATCCCATTGTTTGATTATGAGAGCTCATATTTTTGAGCAAAATTACTATTACTATTTTCCTGTCAACCAGAAAACTATTCTTATATCATATACAAAAGTTTAGAATGTTTATTTATGGAAAATTAAATAGTAATATTCACTATAACATGATAATGATATATTAAAAAAAAAGGCAAAAGGCAAAGGGTTTGTGGGATGAGTGTGATGTGAAGAATTTTCAGGTCACTCTGAGGTCTGACAGCATGATTATATACTTGGATATCTCCCCAGTGAACCATTCTAAGAGGAGTTGAACAATATTACATGCAATTAGGATTTGTTGTTTTATAAAAGAATTTATTGATATGATTACAAACTATATTCATGAGAAGTGGCTGTTAGTGAAGAAAATACATGGTGAAAGGCAATTAGCATAAGCATATCCAGTCTTTGATCTTAGTGATATAAATATATTCTTTACTAAGAATATGTGAACCCTTTGTTTCTATTAGTTTGACCAATATCCTGAGTATCTCTGAGCAGAAAACATTCATGTTCACCTGTTGAGCAGGCCTCTGATGACTTCAGGAAGACTGGACAATTTTTTCTTTTGTCTAATTGGTGAAATCACCCCATAAGTTCTAACTATCCTATCTGATTTGTTCTCTTCTTTTTAAAATTGGAACTTTTATCTCTGAACTTATTTAAAAGATATTATATTACTCACTTTAAAAAGGATTTAATGTAGCATCTTCTAGAAGGGGTTAGTTTTTGATGTCTTATGTAGCTACTAAGTATTTTCTATCTTAGTGCATATCTCTCCTTCATGTATTTTTTTTTATTTGGAATGGTCCTTTGGGAGAATTAAAGTATTTTCCAGGAACTGTGATGACTCAGTTGAATTATAAAACATCAACCTGTAAGTGAGCAGCTCTGGTCATTCCAACACGGACAGGTTATGAGTAAAGATAGTAGGGAGGACTAGGTTTAGAGGACTGATATATTGGATATAACAGGAAATCAAGGGATGAGGTGTGTTGCAGTGCAGTTTAGATCCATGAGGGCTATTCTAAGAAAACTATGCCTAGACACATTACAAAATGAAACCCTAAGATAAAGAGAAAATCTTGAAAGCAGGCAGAGGAAAGTGATGCTTTACATACAAAAGAGCAGTGATTCAAATGCCAACAGATTTTTCATCAGAAATCAGTGGCCATAAACGAAAACAAAAACAAAAAAAGAAATCATAGTGGCCAGGAGATGTTAAAACTGAAACAATAAATCGGTCAACCCAAAATTCTGTGTCCTGTGAAAATAATCCTTCAGAAATGATGGCAAAGTTAACACAGTCTTATAAATGGAAAACAAAGAGAAATTTGTCTCCAGCAGACCTGTACTACAAGAAATGGTAGTGGAAGTTCTTCAAAGGGAAAAAGAATATTAACAGAAAAGTTGGATCTTCAGGAGCAAATGAAGAGCATCAGAAATGGTAAATACCTGGATAAAAATAAAAGACTACTTTTATCCTCTTAAGTTCTTTAAAAAAGACCTGTGAATGTTTAAAGGAAAATTATAACATTGTTCTTTGGGGTTTTCAATGTATGCAGATGTAATCCATAAGTATATAATAAAACAAATCAATAAGCTGCTAGGAAATATATAAAACTATTTCAGAGTGTGGTTGGGGGGAGGTGGTTAAAGGGACTGTATGCTTGTGAGGTGTCTATATTTTGCGTGAAAATGTACAGTATTCTGGGTGAATTCTGATGTATTGTGTTTCTTAAATAAAACACTAAAAAAAACAAAGAATATGTCTTAAAAGTTGATAGACGTATTAAAAGGTAAGATTAAAAATTATTTGTTATATTTTTAAAAGATAAGAAAGAAGAAATAGCAGCAACAACAGCAGTGAGATAGAAAGAGAAATAATAAAATATTGAATGAAATCTGATGATAACAGTAATTATATTAAATTTTAAAGGTCTAAACACTGCAATTAAAAAGCAGACGTTGTCAGAGTGGATAAAAAAGGAAGGCCAAACTATATACAGCTTACAAGAATTATCTTTTAGGTATAAAAACACACAGATATGATGAAAGTAAATGAATGGACAAAACTATACCAGGCAAACAGTAAGCATTAAAAGCAATAAATAACTATATTAATATCAGATAAAATAGCTTTCAAGATAGAAGGTATTATCAGAGATAAAGAGGGATATTTCATAATGTTAAAAGGACATTTCAGGGGAAATGGATCAAGATGGTGGAGGAGTAGGACGTGGAGCTCACCTTTTTCCCACAAGATACATCAAAAATACATCTACATGTGGAATGACTCTCACAGCACAGCTACTGAATGCTGGCAGAAGACCTCAGACCTCCAAAAGGGCAAGAAAATCTCCATGTAACCAGGTAGGACAAAAGAAAAAAGAAAGGAAAGAGCGAAAAAGGAATTGGGACGGGATCTGTGCCCCTGGAAGGGAGCTGTGAAAGAGGAAAGTTTCCACACACGGGGAAGTCTCCTCACTGGCCGGGAGATCAGCCAGGACAGAGGGGGAGCTTTGGAGCCTTGGAAGAGAGCACAGCAACAGGTTTGTGGAGGGCAAAGCTGAGAGAGACCTGCACAGATTAGCGGTGCCAACTGGCATTCCCCAGCCTGAGATGCTTGTCCTTTGGGGCTGGTGGAGGCTGGGTATTGAGGTTCAGGCTTCGGAGGTCAGACACTGGGAAGAGGACGGGGATTGTCTGTGTGAAGGCAGCCTGAGGGGGCTAGGGTGTGGTGCACCACATCTGAGGGAATCTGGGAAGATCTCCTTCCCAGAAGGAGAAGGGTGGACTTGCCATAAAAGTTTCTTTCTCCATGTGCTCTCAGGTGGCAGGGCACCGTCTACATGAGCTATGGGGGCAGGCGTGAGCCGTCGCTGCCATCTCAGACTCCAGAGGCAGCGCAGACTGCTGCCTCTGTGGAGGGTCCTGTGAACAGGTGCAGGTCACCGCCTCCACCTTCCCAGGAGCTTGCACAGCCCACCAACACCAAGTGTCCAGCAACCCTGTGCCACCCACTGGCCCTGCCTCCCCTGGGGTGCATGTGATCCGTGCTGCTTCTAAGGGTCCTGTGACCCGGCACCAACCACTGCCCCCACCTTCCTGGGAGTATGTGCAGCCAGCTGCCTTCGCCAAGGGACCCACGACCAGGAGCCAACTGCTGCCCCCACCTTCCCGGGAACGTGTGTGTGGGCCGTGCATCTGCACACCCCTTATCAAGGAGACAATGGCCAGCACAGGCTGAGGAAAGAGATGGCAAGCATCCCAACCAAAAACAGCCCTCACACCAAAAAAATATTAAACCCACATAAGCTATGCAGACATGCTCCGCATATAAATAGCCCTCCAAGACTACAGTAGATATTTGTTTCTCCTAAACTCACAGAGTAAGAGAAGTATAAGCAAAATGAAGAAGCAGAGGAACCACTCTCAGTTAAAAGAACAAGAAAATTCCCCTGAAGGAATAAACAATGAAACAGACCTCTTCAGTCTAACAGACACTGAGTTCAAAAAGGAGGTAATGAAAATACTGAAGGAATTAAGAAAGGCTATTGACAGAAATGCAGATTACTGTAAAAAGGGACTAGAAACTATAAGGAGGAGCCAAGAACAATTAGAAAATTCATTTGCCAAGATTAAAGCTGAGCTCAAGGCAATGAATAGCAGAACGAATAATGCAGAAGAAAGAATAAGTGACGTGGAAGATAGAATAATGGAAATTACCCAATTTCCAGACAGAAAATTTCCATTTGACAGAAAGCCAAATTTAAAAAAAAATGAAAGCAATATAAGATACATATGGAATAATATAAAGTGGGCCAATCTACGCATAATAGGGATTCCAGAGAGAGAAGAAAGAGAAAAGGGGGTTGAAAATGTATATGAAGAAATTATGGCTGAAAACTTCCTAAACCTAAAGAAGGAAACAGATATCCAGATACAGGAAACACAGAGGGTCCCAAACAAGATGAACCCTAACAGACCTACACCAAGACATAGTATAATAAAAATGGCAAAGTTAAAGATAAAGAGAGAATTCTAAAGGCAGCAAGAAAAAAAACAGAGTTAATTACAAGAGAACCCCCATAAGGCTATCAGCTGTTTTCTCTACAGAAACACTGCAGGCCAGAAGGGAGGGGCAAAATATATTCAAAGTCTTGAAAGAGAAAACTCTGCAACCTAGAATACTCTACCCAGCAAGATTATCATTTAGAATACGAGGAGAAATAAAGAATTTCTCAGACAAGCCTAAACTAAAAGAATACAGCAATACTAAACCTATCCTAAAAGTAATATTGAAAGGTCATCTCTAAATAGAAAAGAAGCAAAAAGATATAGGAAGGAGGAAATCACAATTGGAAAGTAAATCACTTAAATTAACCAGACTACAGATCAAAAAGAAAAAAAAAAAACTGTGAAAGCAATGATAAACAAAAGGAACAACAAAAGGATAAACATGAAGATGTAAACAGGGACATCAAACTCATAAAATGTGGGGAAGGAGAGTAAGAAAATGCATATTCTTTTTCCTTTTTCTTTTTTAGAATGTGTTTAAACGTACATGATTATGAGTCTAAAGCAAGCAGATATAGGAAGGGGTTAACATACTTGAAAAACAGGGCAACCACAAATCAAAAATATACAGTAAATTCACAAAAACCAAAACGAAGAGAACACAAGCATAAAATAAAAAGAAATCATCAAACCATAAAAAGAAAAAGAAAAAGAAGGGAACAAAGATGAGACAAAGAATCAACTGGAAAACAAGATTTGAAATGGCAGTAAATACATATGTATCAATAATTACCTTAAATGTCAATGGACTGAATGCTCCAATCAGAAGACATAGAGTGGCAGACTGGATAAAAAAACAAGCGCCTACAGTATGCTGCCTACAAGAGACCCACTTTAGAGCAAAGGACACACATAGTTTGAAACTAAAGGTATGGAAAAAGATATTTCAGGCAAACAGAAATGACAAGAAAGCAGGAGTTGCAATACTCATATCAGACAAAATAGACTTTAAAGTAAAGACTATACAGAAAGACACTATATAATGATAAAAGGATTAATACAAGAAGAGGATATAACACTTATCAACTTATATGCTACATATAAGCATTTAGAATGCTACACTGAAAAAAACTGCTGAACACATATTCTTTTCATGTGCACGTGGTACATTCCCACATATAGATCATATGATTAAAAAAAAAAACCAGATCAACAAATTTAAAAGGAATGAAATTATATAGAATATATTCTCTTAACCCAAGAGAATTAAAATAAAAGTCAATAACAATAAGATAGGAAAGTACAAAGTATTTTGAAATTTAACAACGTACTTTGAAATTTAACAACATACGTTTTTCTTTTCTTTTTTTTTGGCAGTGCAGCTATGTGGGATATAAAGTTCACTGACCAGAGATTGAACCTGTGCCCCCTGCAGTGGAAGTGCAGAGTCCTAACCACTGGACTACCAGGGAATGCCCAACAACGTACTTCTAAATAAATCATAGAGCAAAAAAGAAATTAGAAGGAAAATTAGAAAATATTTTGAAGTGAAAGACACTGAAAACACAACATATAAAAATTTGGGGGAAGCAGGTGAATCAATGCTTCAAACGCAACATAGATTTAATTCCTTAAAATAAGAAAGTTCTAAAATCAATGACCTAAGATTCCATATTAAGAGACTAAAGGGAATTCCCTGGCAGTCCAGTGGTTAGGACTCCACACTGGAATATCACTCAGCCATTAAAAAGAATGAAATAATGCCATTTGCAGTAACATGGATCAACCTAGAAATTGTCATACTGAGTGAAGTTAGTCAGAAAGAGGAAGAGAAGTATCGTGTGATATCACTTATATGTGGAACCTAAAAAAAAATGATACAAATGAACTTCTTTACAAAACAGAAACAGACTCACAGACTTAGAGAACGAACTTGTTACCAGAGGGAAGGGTAGGGGGGAGGCATAGTTAGGGAGTTTGGGATTGACATGTATACACTGCTATATTTAAAATGGATAACCAACAAGGACCTACTGTATAGCACAGGGAACCCTACTCAATATTATATAACAACCTAAATGGGAAAAGAATATGGAAAAGAATAGATTCATGTATATGTATAACTGAATCACTTTGCTGTACACCTGAAACTAACACAAGATTGTTAATCAACTATGCTCCAATATAACATAAAAAATTTTAAAAGAAAAAAATAGGATAGTGAGAGAATATTTTCAACTAATGTCATCAAATTCAGCAACTTAGGTAAGATGGATGAATTACTTTAGAAAACAGCTTACAAAAATTGACACAAGAAAAATGAAAATCTGAGAAATTTAATGTCAAATGTTCACAATCTCTTCAGAAAATAGAGAACACTGCCCAACACTGTTTATGAAGTGAGCATAGCCTTTATACAAAAACCTTGCAGTGACATTTAAAAACGACAATTACACAAATCTCTCATGGACTTAAATACAAAAATACTTTGTAAAATATTAGCATATTAAATTAAACAATATAAAAAAAAGGGCAATATACCATGAAAAAAGAGGTTATAGTCCAGGAATGCAAGACTGGGTCAACATTCAAAACATTATCAATGTTAATTTACTGTGTTAACAAAATAGAGGATAAAAATCACATGTTTGTTTCAAAATGTGAAGAAAAAGCATTGACAAAATTCAACATGCATTCCTGATAAAAACTCAGCAAACCGGGAATAATAGGGAACTTCTTAATCTTATAACGAGTTTCTACTGAAAACTCAATTAACATCATATTTAGTGATGAAAGACTGAATATTCTACCCCAAGTTTTAGAAACATGGGAAGAATGTCCACTTTTGCCGCTTGTATTTAACATTGTACCAAGTTCTGTAAGCATTGCAGTAAGGCAAAATAATAATAATAATAATAATAGCAATAATGCACATAAATTTCTTAATGGAACAAGTAAACCTGTCCCTCTTTTCAGGTGATGTGATTCTTTCCTAGAGAGTCTAAGGAGTCTGCAAAACGACTGGAACAAAGAGGGAATTTAATAATGTTATAGGATACAGAGTTAAGATTTTAAAAATCAGTTGTATTTTTTATACTAGCAGCAAGCAATTGGGAAAATTTTTTAATTCCATTTATAATTGCACCACCCCCAAATAGTACTTAAATATAACAAAAGACATCCACAACTTCTACCCTGAAAATTAGAAAACAATTATGAGGGACTATAAAGATCAACTAAATTAATACTGAGATATACCATGTTCATGGATTAGAACATTCAAGATTATTCAGATGTTACTTCTATACAAATTGATCAGTATACCCAACACAATGTCAATCAAAACTCCAACTACTTTGGTAGAAAATAACAAACTGACTCTAAAATTTATATGGAAATGCAAATAAACCAACAGTAGGCAAAGCAATTTTTTAAATGATAAACAAGGTAGGAGGGCTTACCCAAAATGATTTCAATACTTCAGATAAAGTTACTCTATTCAAGACCACTTGTTACTGGTGAAATGACAGGCATTTGGATCAATGAAACTGAATTGAATCTTAAAATAAACCCATGCATACATAATTAGCTAATTTTTATCAAGGATACCAAGGTAATTCAGTGAGAGAATGGAGAATCTTTTCAATAAATAATGTTGATACAACTGGGCATCCATATGGAGAAAATTATTAGATCCTACTTGACATCATGAAGAAAAATTAACTCAAATCATAGACTTAAATGGAAACATAACACTATAAATTTTGTAAGAAAAAAACATAGGAGAAAAATCTTTACTGTCTTGGGGGTAAGAAATGATTAATAAGGACTCAAATAGTATGAACTGTAAGAGAAAATATAATAGATGGATTTTTATAAATCAAAAATTTTAATTTTCTGCTCTTTGAAAACACTGTTAAGAAAATGAAAAGGCAGTATGCATTATGGGGGAAATATTTGCAAATATATTTCAAAGAACTTTCTCCCAGCATATAAAAAGAACTCTTACAACTCATTAATAAGAAGACAAATGATCCATTTTCAAAATGGGCAAAAGTTTTGCACAGGTACATCACAAAAATATGTAAATAAGCATATGAAAATATGCTCTACATCATTAGTCAAGAGGGAAGTGCAAATTAAAATCAAAATGAGACTCTTCACACTCATTAATATTGTTAAATTTAAAAAGATGTTAATACTAAATATTGGTTAGGATTTGCAGCAACTAGAATTCTCAAATACTGCTGGTGGACACATAAAATGTCACAGCTACTTTTGAAAAATGTTTTGATTTGACAGTTTATTAAAAATTAGTAACAAAAGAAAAAATAGATAAATTGGACTTCGTCAATATTAAAAATTTTGTACTTCAAAGGATACTATCAAGAAGGTGAAAAGATAGCCCACAGAATGGGAAAAAATACTTTCAAATCAAATATCTGATAAGGGCTTTGTATGTTGAGTATATTCTACACATCAGTTTGAGTTGATAAAATTAACAAGCCCGATCATACCAAGTTTTGACATGGTTGTGGAGCGATTGGAACACTCATTCACTGCTGGTAGGAAAGTAAAATTGTAAAACCACTTTGGAAAACAGTTTGACAGTTATTTATAAAGTTAAATACATACCTACCACATGATTCAGCCATTTCACTCTTAAGAATGTACTCAAGACAAAGGAGCATATGTCCACATAAACTCTTGTACTGGAATGTTCATAGCAACTTTATTTGTCATAACTCCAAATTGGAAACATCTGAAATGCCCACCAACAGGTTTGTGGATAATCAAATTGCGATATAACTATACAGTGGACTACTCAGCAATATAGAAGGATGAACTATCAACAAACACATGACAATATGAATGAAGCCCAGAATAATTTTGCCAAGTGAAGTAAGCCAGCAAAAAGAAAGAAAAAAAATATATATATATATATACACACACACCATATGATTTCATTTATATAAAACTCTAAAAAGTACAAACAAATCTGTAGTGACAATAAATAAGTGGTTGTCTGGGGCCAGGGATAGGGGCATAGGGAGAGAGAAAGGATTACAAAGGGAATGAGGAAACTTTGTGGGGTGACGTATATATTCACTATTTTGATGATGGTGATGGTTTCACAGGTGTAATCATATGTCAAGACATCAAATTATACACTTCAGATATGAATTTTATTATGTCAGTTATACCTGAATAATGCTTTTTTAAAAATAACAAATATTGGTGATTATATGGAAAAATGAGAAACCTCTATACTGCTGGTGGAATTGAAAAATTGTGCAACCACTTTCAAAAGCAGTTTGGCAGTTCCTCAAAAGGTTAAACATAGATCAATCAATTCTACAACAAAGTATATGCTCATGAGAAATGAAAACATATGCCCACAAAAGAATTTCACACAAATGTTCATAGCAGCGTTATTCATCATAGCTAAAAGTCAGAAACAAAGTAAATTCTATCACGTGGCAAATGGATATATAAAATGTGGTATGTCCATACAATAGAGTATTATTCAGCAACAAAAAGGAATGAAGTATTGATATGTGCTTCAACATGCAAAGAAGTGTTTAAAACAATAAGGAAACAACCCAATCAATAAATGGGCAGGGCTTCCCTGGTGGCGCAGTGGTTGAGAATCCACCTGCCAATGCAGGGGACACGGGTTCGAACCCTGGTCTGGGAAGATCCCACATGCCGCGGAGCAACTGGGCCCGTGAGCCACAACTACTGAGCCTGCGTGTCTGGAGCCTGTGCTCCGCAACAAGAGAGGCCACGACAGTGAGAGGCCCGCGCACAGCAATGAAGAGTGGCCCCCGCTCGCCGCAACTAGAGAAAGCCCTCGCACAGAAACGAAGACCCAACACAGCCAAAAATAAATAAATTAATTTAAAAAAAATTAAAATTAAAATTAAAAAAAAAAAACTTAAAAAAAAAATAAATAAATGGGCAAAAGATCTGAACAGACATCACACCAAAGAAGACATAGAGATGGCAAATAAGCATATAAAAAGATGTCTAACATCATATGTCATTAGGGAGTTGCAAATTAAAACAATAAGATACCACTACCCACCTTTTGGAATGGCTAAAATCCAAAACACTGACAACACCAAATGCTGACAAGGATTTGGAGCAAGAGGAACTCTCATTTATTGTTGTTGGAAATATAAAATCATACAGTCACTTGAAAAGACAATTCAATAGTTTCTTACAAAGCTAAACATACTCTGTTTGCCTCAGCAGTAACACTCCTTGATATTTACCCAAATTAGTAGAAAACTTATATCTGCACAAAAACCTGCACTTAAATATCTATCACAGCTTATTCGTAATTGCCAAAAACTTGGAAATAACCAAGATGTCCTTCAGTGGGACAGTGGATAAACAAACTGTGGTGTATTCATACAATGGAATATTATTTAACATTAAAAGGAAATGAGCTATCAAACCAGAAGAAGACTTGGAAGAAACTTAAACACTTATTGCTAAGTGAAAGAAACCAATCTGAAAAGTCTACATACTGTATGATTCCAACTATATGACATTCTGGAAAAAGTGAAATTATGGAGACAGTAAAAAAAATCAGTAGCTGCTAGGGGTTTTGGGTGGGAAGGGAGAGATGAATTGGTGGAGCACAGGAATTTTTAGGGCAGTGAAACTATTTTATAGAAACTATTCTAATGGTGGATACAAGTCATTATTTGTCAAGACCCATAGAATGAACAACAGAAATAGTGAACCCTAATGTAATATATGACTGTAGTTAATAATAATGTATCAATATGGCTCATCAATTTTAACACATATACCATGTAATTCAAGATATTAATAATAGGGGAAATTAGAGAAGATATGTGAGGGGGGTGTGGGAACTCTCTGTACTTGCCCTCATTCTTCTTTAAAACTGCTCCCAAAAAAGTACATTAATTTTTAAGAAATTTAAGCAGAGTCATCAGTGATACACACTGCAACATAGACAGATTCTGCAACTTAAGTTCAGGCAAGTTACTGAGACAAAAACTTTCTGGAAAATAAAGCAGAATCCAGAGTTGCTATATGCTCTCTAAAATGTAGTTTTCAAAAATACTAGACATGCAAAAAAAAAAAAAAGAAAGAGTGACACATACCAGAAAATAGGATAGTCAGTAGTAACTAACTCTGGGTCCAAATGTTAGACTTAGCAGACAAAGATCTCAAAGCAACTATTAAAAATATGTTTTTGGGACTTCCCTGGTGGCGCAGTGGTTAAGAATCCACCTGCCAACGCAGGGGCCACGGGTTCGAGCCCTGGTCCGGGAAGATCCCACATGCCGCAGAGCAGCTAAGCCCGTGCGCCACAACTACTGAGCCTGCGCTCTAGAGCCCGCGAGCCACAACTACTGAGCCCGTGTGCCACAACTACTGAAGCCTGCGCACCTAGAGCCCGTGCTCTGCAACAAGAGAAGCCACCACAATGAGAAGTCCGCGCACCACAACGAAGAGTAACTCCTGCTCGCTGCAACTAGAGAAAGCCTGCGTGCAGCAACAAAGACCCAACGCAGCCAAAAATAAATAAATAAGTAAATAAATCACTTAAAAAAAATGTTTTTAACATTTAAAAAACTTAAGTTTAAAGAACTAATGGAAAACATAGTAGTAAAAACTCAACAAAAAAGGAATCTAAATAGAGAAATACAATCTGTAGAAAAAGAACCAAATAGAGATTCTAGAGCTTAAAAATACTGGAAACTACTGGAATGAAAAGTACTGGAATGAAAAATTCACTAGATGGGCTCAGTAGTGAAAAGAAAGACTCCATGAACTTGAAAATTATTAGAAATACCCCAATGCAAGGAATAGGGAGACAAATTGAAGAAAAGTGATAAAAAAGAACCTCAGAGAACTTTAGGATAGTATGAAGTATCCCAACATACATTTAATGGACATGCTAACATGAGAGGAAGGGTCGGGAGTGGCAGAAAAAATAATTGAAGAAATAATTAATGAAAACCCTCCCAATTTTGATAAGAACGTTAAACTAGAGATTGAAGAAGCTCAACAAACTCCAAATATGAAAAAGACAAGGGATACACCTGGATACTTTATAGTGAAACTGTTGAAAGGCAAAGACAAATAGAAACTCTTGAAAGAAGCAATAAGAAAAAAACTCATCATGAATAAGGGAGCAACAATGTGATTAATAGCTAAGTTCTCTAATCAGAAACAAGAAGAGCATCAAGAAGACAATGTAATGACATATTCAGGGTCCTGGAGTTGAGTTTGGTAGGGGAACTGACAACTAAGAATTCTATATGCAGTAAAATTATCCTTCAGTAATGAAAGTGAAAAACATTCCTTCTAAGAAAACAAAAACTAAGATTTTATTGCTTAGCAGATCCGTACTATGAGCATTACTTAATGAAATTCTTCATCATTACTTAATGATACTTAGCAATAACTCAGAGCCACATGAAGGAATGAAGAGCCCTAGCAATGGTATATGTGTGGGTAAATACAAAAGACCATATAATGTTTTTCCTTGTCTTCTTATTTCTTCAAAAACCAAAAGTGTTTAAAGCAATAATTATAGTACTTTACTGTTGGACATGTATATGAAAGTAATATAATTAATATTAATATTACTAACGACGGTGGTGGAAATGGACCATATAGGAGCACATTTGCTTTAATAGAATTAAGTCAATATTTATCTGAAATAGCTTGTCATAAGTTAAAGATTCATTTTTTAACCCCTAAAGCAATGACTAAAAAGAAACTTTACAAAATCAAATAATTTAATCGAAAGAGGAATTACAATGTTACATTGAAAACATACTTATTTTATGTAAAAGACCCTAAAGGAGTAACAGAGGACCAAAAAAGGACATTTGGAAAGCAAATATCAAAATAGAAAATAAAATCCAACCATATCAGTAATTACAATACTTGTGAATGGACTTGGATTGAAAGACAGAAATTTACACTTATTTTCTTTATTCCTGTAAACAGTATTATGACTGTCTTCCATTTGCCCTTCCAGATCCACTCTTCTCCTTAGTATACTTTGCTTTTTACCATAGGAAGCTTATTTGTTTGGATCATATGGGTGTACCCTCTGGCACCTGGTCAGTTTTTACCAATGAGGAGACCCTCAGGAATACTGAAAGGAAGAGTGTGTAACAAGCATTTATTTTCCCTGGCTCCCTGTGGGGGCACAGCAGGCTATCTAGGTCTGTACACTGAAAGTGGCCTTTTCTACACTATTCCCTCCTTCTGATTACACTCACTAACCCCTCTACTTAAACCTACGGGTATAAAGAAAGGGAAAGTTCTTCTGCTGTTAGCCTTGGGTTATTGCACTGTTCCTTGTGGTTCCTCTTCACTCTTACTTTTATAAATAGTACCTTTGTACCTTAACCTTCCTTGGATTGTCCCAAGTTGAATGTGCCATCTGTGTCCTAAATGAACCCTGGCTGATATATCTATGAATTTTTAGGTAGGATTTTTTTTTTTTACTCTATATCAGCCATCTTCTTTTAAATCTTTTTCAATGTTATGTATATTTTTCTTCATTCTGAAAATCTTCAAAACTCTCACATCTTTATTCTGTTTTAGTGTGCCTATAATGCATATATTAATTATTTTATTTGTTATTTTGCATTATGTAATTCCTTATATTGATGAATTGTTTTTCAGTCCATCTTGTCTTTTTATTTTAATTTCTATCTTTGCCTCTCCTGTTGCATCTTCTTTGAAGTAACCAAGCAGATGAAAACGGTATGTTTACATTCTGTTCAGAGGAAACCATTTATAGAATGTATGCTATTTTACATTTGCCACAGTGTCTTTTCAAAGCAGTCTCCTCTTTCTTTCTCCCTCCCTTCCCCCCCCCCCCCACTCTGCTTCCTTCTCATGTAACCCCATCTGGCATTTTTTTCAATACACAGCATTGAAGAGGCACCCCTGTATATTTTTACTTTAAAACAACTGCTGGGAAATAGCCCTCTAAGCATTAACTTTGAAGGCAAATTTCTACCTCATTTTGAAATACCCATTGACATTTGTCTTGTATGGATTAGTTGACCTGTCATGTGTTTTTTGTCTTGGGTTTTCTATCTAAGTTAGTGTGAGATCTCAGTTTACAATGCTTAGAATGTATGTGCTATATTCAAGTCTATCTTTCCATCCTTTTCCACTCCAAGTATGCAAAGTTTTGTAGGTTTCCACCATGTGCCCCTGCTTCTTTATATATTTCATGCCGGCAGTTTTAGTCTCTGAAGATATTGCAGACAAAAGAAGCTAAGGTGGAACCTTTGGCAGGCTTCTGATTCTGGCTGCCTCAGTATATCATTCTGTATAATTGGGAAATGCCTATCTTTTTACTCGTCAGTACATTGCAACATGAAGTGGTAGTTGAGTTCTTTTTCTGTCTGTGTTAGTCTGTGCTATTCTTATTCATGGAATGTACTACTGATTCCATTCCCATTTTGTAACAGTGAAAATTACACTAAAGTTTTATTGTTTAAAGTTTCTGTACTCTTTAACTCAACTCCCGTGTCCAGTTACTCATGCTATTTTGTACTCCATTAACTCCCGAAGAATTTTAGATGAGGAAGAATTCATTTCACTCCAGGTGTATACCCAAGAGAACTGAAAACATAGGTTCACCAAAAACCTGTATATGAATGTTCATAGCAGTATTATTCATAATAGCCAAAAGGTAGAAACAATCCAAATGTGCATTAATGGACAAATGGAAAAATAAAATGTGGTATATCCATACAGTAAAATATTATTCAACAATAAAATGGAATAAAGTACTGATACATGCTACAATATAGGTGAACCTTAAAAACATTATGCTATATGAAAGAAGCCAATCACAAAAGACTACATATTGTATGTTTCCATACATATGTAATGTCCAGAATAAGCAAATCCATAGAGAGAGCAAGTCGATTGGTGGTTGCTAGGAACTGGGTGAAGAGGAGAATTGGTAGTGGCTGCTAATGGGTATAGGATGTCTTTTTAAGGTGATGAAAATCTGGAATTAGACAGTAGTGATGATTGCACGAACTTGTGAATATACTAAAAAACATGGATTTGCATACGTTAAAAGGGTGAAATTTATAGTAAGTGATTTATATTTCAATAATAAAAAACATCTAGGGACTTCCCTGGCGGTCCAGTGGTTAAGACTCTGAGCTTCCAATGCAGGGGGCATGGGTTCAATCCCTGGTTGGGGAACTAAGATCCCACACGCTGCGCCGAGTGGCCAAGTAATAATAATAATAACAATAATAATAATAATAAACATCTAAAACATGACAAGGTAGGTCATCATGAAATTGTTGAAAACCAGTGATAAAGAGAAAATCTTGAGAGCAGTTTGAAGAAAAGAGACACATGACTACAGAGCAACAAATATCAGAATTTAAGCAGATATAGCGTCAGAAGCAATGTAAAGAGGAATACCATAGACCAACATCTTTAAAATAAAGAAAATACTTTTAACCGAGAATCCTATACCCAGCAAAAATCTTTCAAACATGAAAGTGAAGTCTTTTATAGATATACAAAAGCTGAAAGACAAGTGATTTTTGATAAAGGTACAAAATCAACTTAATGGAAAAAGGATAGTCTTTTCAATAGATAGAGCTGGGAAAATTGGATATCCATATGCCAGAAATGGATTTTCATCTATACTTTGCATGATATGTAAAAAGTAACTCAAAATGGATCACAGGCCTAAATGTAAATAAGACCTCAACTATAAAGCTTCTAGAACAAAACATAAGGAAAGGAGAAAATCTTCATGATTTTCTACTAAGATTTCCAAAAGCTGGATCAATAAAAGTAAAAACTGATAAATCAGTTTTTATCAAGATAAAAATAAACTCTGCTCTTAAAAATATACCCTTAAGGGAATGAAAAGATGTACTCATTTCACTAGCCACTCCTTCTTAATTTCTTTTCCTGGTTTTTCCTCGTATCTCCAGCTTCTAAGTTTTACAGTATCACAGAACTTAGTCTGCGTGCAGTCACTCTTTGATCTCACCATTTCATATTTTAAATACTATAAGCAAGTAACTCCCAGATTTGTATTTCCAGCCAGGACCTTTCCCCAGACTCCAAACTTATATAGCCATCTTTGTGCTTAACATCTCCACCTGGATATTTAGTTAGTATCTTCAACTTAACAAGTAACAAACGAACCTACTGATTTTTTAAAAAAATATTTATTTTATTTATTATTTATTTTCCTTATTTATTTATTTTTTGCTGCGTCGGGTCTTAGTTGCAGTGTGCTGGATCTTTGTTGAGGCACGCAGGATCTCTTCGTTGCGGCGCTCAGGTTTCTCTCTAGTTGCGGTGTTCAGACTCCTCTCTAGTTGTGGTGTGTGGGTTTTCTCCCTTTAGTTGTGGCGCATGGGCTCCAGGGTGCACGGGCTCTGTAGTTGTGGCGTGGGGGCACCAGGGTGCGTGGGCCCTGTAGTTTGTGGCATGCAGGCTCTCTCGTTGAGGCTCACAAGCTCAGTAGTTGTGGCATGCGGGCTTAGTTGTCCCACAGCATGTGGGATCTTAGTTCCCTGACCAGGGATCAAACCTGCGTCCCCTGCGTTGGAAGGCAGATTCTTTACCACTGGACCATCAGGGAAGTCCCAAACCTACTGATTTACACCAAACCACAACACCCTCACCCAAAGCAGCTCTTTTGCAGTGTCTCTATGTACATAAATGCTAACTTTTGCCCTCTAGTTCCTGAGGAAAAAAACTGTGGAGTCATCATTCACTAGAAATCTTTCTCTTAAAGCACATGTCAAATCCATCAACAGACCCTTTACCTCTACCTTCAACATATATAAAGAATCTGACCACTTTCTACTACTTCAATCACTACCATCAGTTCTAAGCTTAGTATGATCATCCTTTGCTTGGAATTTTTAGCGACCTCCTACATGGTCTAACTTCCATTCTTGTTTCACTACAGTCTGTTCTAATACTAAAGCCAGAGAGAATTTTTTCAAAGGTAAGTCAGGCCATGTCCTTTCGTTGCTCAAAACCACACAATGGTTTCCTACTCAGGATAAAAATTCAACATCTTTGTATAATGGCTTCAAAAGCCCTGCAAAATATGGCACCATCTATGGAACTCTCTTGACCTTATCTCCTGGTGCTCTTCTTGACCACATCAGCCTATTTACTGTTTGATGAACAAACTAAGCATGCTCCTGTCACAGGACATTTGTAAATCTTGTTCCCTCTGCCTGGGAAGCTCTTCCCCCATATGACTACATGCCTTATTCCCTCACTTTTAAAAAGTCTGTGCTCAGATGTCTTATCAGGAGGCCCTTTTTTCCTAGAAGTTCTTGTACATCTTGCTTTCCCTACTTTTTTCCATAAGACATGTCAAAATTATATATAGCAGGAATGTGCAAACTATGGCCATTGGGTAAATCTTAGCTACCACCTGTTTTTGCATATAAAGTTTTCTTGGAACACAGCCATGCTCACTTTTTTATATGTTGCCTATGGCTGGTTTTTCACTACAATGACAAAGTTGAGTAATCACAACAGAGACATGAGACCTCTAAAGCCTAAAACATTTACTATTTGGCCCTTTACAGAAGAAGGTTGCTGACCCTGATATACACTATGTGTTTGCTTGTATTTATTGCCTGTTTCTCCCCATGAGAAAGTAAGTCCTATGAAGGCAGTTATTTTTTTCACTGCTGCATCCTTAGCACCTAGAATAGTATCTGGCACATAATAGGTATTCAATAAGTATTCCAGGAACAATTCAATGACAATTAAAGAGAATGATATGGTCTAGTAATTAAAGGACATATTAAAGGATTTTAGGCTTTAAAGACAAAAATTCCTCTAGATTATAAGCTTTGTTATTATGTATCATTATCATCTAAAAGTAAATACACTTTTTTTCAATTAAGCATGTTTGCAATTAAGAAAACAGACTCCTGTGTAGGGGGAGTTCCCTGGTGGCCTAGTGGTTAGGATTCTGGGCTTTCAGTGCAGTGGCCTGGGTTCAATCCCTGGTCGGGGAACTGAGATCCCGCAAGCCGCGCATGTGGCCAAAAAAAAAAAAGACTCCTGTGTAAAGATGGTAGAAAGAAGCTACAGAATTTCCCTCCTCTGATACCTAATGATATGATCTTCAACAATTAAAAAGAAAGATAAGAACAGAAGAAAAAAAGAAAACAAAACATTTGTCAGCAGTAACCAGAAATAAGAAACAGGATAGAATCTCAATGTCATGTATTTCAAAAGATGATAGCTGAGGAAAGAAACAGATTTGCCAAAGCATGGAATGGCACCCAGCCCCATTCTCCCCAAAATCTTATCTTAATGTCAAGATTAATGATGATCTTGAGATTCATCATTGATACAACTGAAATAGTAGGGGGAGTAACTGTATAGAGTCTCCTTACATTTTTCTTTTTCTTACTACGTGAAAGTAGAAAAAGCTGCTGGGAAGAGATGTCTGAAAGGTGAAAAGTGAGGATTAGGGATGATTTCCTGGCAGAAGCAGAGGCTTCAGGACTCCTGAATTGAGGGAATGGTCTATATCCCAAGGGCTAGCTCCCTATAGGAATAAGGTTGTTCCCTCCCTAAGCAGTTAGGGTGAAACGCCAGGAAAATCTCAAAGAACTGATCCCAATTCCTCCAACAAAAGCCACACATAAAAGCTGCCACACACAAAAACAGAAATATAGATCAATGGAACAGGATAGAAGGCCCGGGGATAAACCCATGCACATATGGTCACCTCATTTTTGATAAAGGAGGCAAGAATATACAATGGAGAAAAGACAGCCTGTTCAATAAATGGTGCTGGGAAAACTGGACACCTACATGTACAAGAATGAAATTAGAACACTCCCTAACACCATACACAAAAATAAACTCAAAATGGATTAAAGACCTCAATGTAAGGCCAGACACTATCAAACTCTTAGAGGAAAACATAGGCAGAACACTCTATGACATAAATCACAGCAAGATCCTTTTTGACCCACCTCCTAGAGAAATGGAAATAAAAGCAAAAATAAACAAATGGGACCTAATGAAACAGAGGCTTTTCCACAGCAAAGGAAACCATAAACAAGATGAAAAGACAACCCTCAGAATGGGAGAAAATATTTGCAAATGAAGCAACTGACAAAGGATTAACCTCCAAAATTTACAAGCAGCTCATGCAGCTCAATATCAAAAAAACAAACAACCCAGTCCAAAAATGGGCAGAAGACCTAAATAGACATTTCTCCAAAGAAGATATACAGATTGCCAACAAACACATGAAAGGATGCTCAGCATCACTAATCACTGGAGAAATGCAAATCCAAACTACAATGAGGTATCACGTCACACCGGTCAGAATGGCCATCATCAAAAAATCTACAAACAATAAATGCTGGAGAGGGTGTGTAGAAAAGGGGACCCTCTTGCACTGTTGGTGGGAATGTAAATTGATACAGCCCCTATGGAGAACAGTATGGAGGTTCCTTAAAAAACTAAAAATAGAAGTACCATATGACCCAACAATCCCACTACTGGTCATATACCCTGAGAAAACCATAATTCAAAAAGAGTCATGTACCACAATGTTCACTGCAGCTCTATTTACAATAGCCAGGACATGGAAGCACCCTAAGTGCCCATCGACAGATGAATGGATAAAGAAGATGTGACACATATATACAGTGGAATATTACTCAGCCATAAAAAGAAACAAAATTGAGTTATTTGTAGTGAGGTGGAGGGACCTAGAGTCTGCCATACAGAGTGAAGTAAGTCAGAAAGAATAAAACAAATACCGTATGCTAACACATATATATGGAATCAAAAAAAAAAAATGGTTCTGAAGAACCTAGGGGCAGGACAGGAATAAAGACACAGACATAGAGAATGGACTTGAGGATACAGGGAGGGGGAAGGGTAAGCTGGGACGAAGTGAGAGAGTGGCATGGACATACATACACTACCAAATGTAAAATAGATAGCTGGTGGGAAGCAACCACATAGCACAGGGAGATCAGCTTGGTGCTTTGTGACCACCTACAGGGGTGGGATAGGGAGGGTGGGAGGGAGAAGCAAGAGGGAGGGGATATGGGGATATATGTATATGTATAGCTGATTCACTTTGTTATAAAGCAGAAACTAACACACCATTGTAAAGCAATTATACTCCAATAAAGGTGTTAAAAAAAAAAAGCTGCCACAAAAGCTTCTCTCTTCTTATTCTTTGGCCATACTAAAAAATTCACAGTACATAAGATTCTTTTTTGCCATTTTTAAAGATTTAACTTATATTATCTTTTTATTTTGATGTCTGATCTTATTTATTTGTTACTCTTAGAACATCTCATTTTTGACTGGACTCAGAAGTAGAAGCTCTCAGAGAGGACAGCCTCCATTTCTTCGCAATCTCTTCCTGGTGTTTTTCTTTGGCCTCCTTCATTCTCTTGGCCAAAGGCTTAGCATATTCTGCAGCCTCTTCCTTATTTTTCTTAGTACGCTGTTTCTTCAGAGCAATACGCTGACGTTTGTGTTGCAGAACACGTGGAGTAACAAGACGCTGCATCTTGGGTGCTTTGGTCCTAGGTTTCTTACCTTCTTTGTTTAGGGGCTTTTTCACAACATACTGGCAGACATCATCTTCTTTAGAGAGTTTGAAAAGCTTGCGGATTCTGCTAGCTCTTTTGGGCCCCAGGCGACGAGGCACAGTAGTTTTAGCGAGTCCAGGAATATCCTTCTCCCCTTTTTTTACGATGACCAAATTGAGAACGCTCAATTTGGCATCCACAATGCAACCCCGCACAGATTTGCGCTTTCTTTCTCCAGTCCTCCTTGGTCTGTAACAGGAATGCCCCTTACTCAGTAGCAGGCAGACTCGGCCATGGGTCAAGACACCCTGCTTCATGGGGAAACCCTGTTTGTCGTTCCCACCACTGATTCGGACCACATAACCCTTCCATTCTTCACGCAGAGCGTCAGCAGCAACTTCTGTAGCCATATGCTTCTGATAAAAGGTACGAAGTTTTCGTTCATCGTCCACTTCAATGAGTTTCTGGCAGCCAGTGGCCGGGAAAGAGATGTTCAGCCTCATTCTGAAGCGGCCGACCGCCTCCGAGGCGCCAAGAAAAAGAGCTCAACTTATATTATCTTATTTCCAGGTGATTTCTATCATTTGATTTGCCTCTCAGAGGATAATTTTTTTCTCTCTCTCTCCAATTGCCTCTCTTCAGTCAAGAATGGGAAAGAGAAAGGTTATAGATATATGGGGGGAGAGAGAGAAGTAATAAAAAGAAATTTTAATGCACTTGGGCTAGGATATATATATATATATATAGTTTTTTTGGCCAGCCGTGTAGCAAGCGGGATCTTAGTTCCCCAACCAGGGATGAACCCGTGCCCCCTGCAGTGGAAGTACGGATCCTAACCCCTGGACCACCAGGGAATTCCCTGGGCTGGGATATTTTAAAGCCATTGACTCTGTTTTAAACAAAACATGATGACTTTTTTTTGGTAAACTATTCTGGTAAAACAGTAAAAGCTTCCCAGAATAAGCACAAATTAACACTTTCCAGTATTTTTGTCTCTAAAGGTGGAAAAGACACTAAAGCTAAGGAATTATTAATTCAGTGTTGCACTTCTCAGAGCAAAAGTAGATATAAAACCATACAGTTGCCAAGTTTATTAAACCAGCAGCAAAATAATAAATATTATGTCTGGCAAGCACTCAGGATCAACTATTGGCAGAATTCCTTTAATGTGATACTTTTGGACACTATAATATCAATGATGTAATAAGAAAGCATAGTTACCTACTCTTAACATGTGCATGCTAATAGATATTTTACAGTTGGATGAAACCTATGTAAAGAGCATACATGGACGTTTTACTATTTATGAGGGAAAAGTGCTTGACAGCTTCTTGTTTGTTTTTCTTTTTAATCACTGAAAATCCATGCTTAAAGGGGAAGAAATTTTTAAAATTTGGCTTGTGGTTATTTTTTGAGCCAAAAAGTTTTCTGGAAAAGGTTTGTTGGATTCAGTATTGACAGAGTACAAGCAGAGAACAGGAACAACATCTCTACACTAGTTAAAGAGTTGACACTTGAATATTATTTCTCATAGTGCATTATTGCCAGAGCACAATTGTCTGTAAACAATATGGACTTTGATCTTGATTCAGTTTTTAAAGGAAATCATGAGGATTGTGCCTATGATTGAATTTTGGTCCTTGAGTATATATTCTTCAAAATGCTGTGGAAAAAAAATGAGCAGTGAATAGAAAACTCTTGTTTTCCAGCTTGAAACAGGTTGGCTGTCAAGAGGGAAGGTAGTCATATGAATTTTTGAAATCAGATATGAGATAAAAATATTTTTTCATGGGAATTCCCTGGCAGTCCAGTGGTTAGGACTTAGCACTTTCACTGCTGGGGTCCAGGTTCAATCCCTGGTCAGGGAACTAAGATCCTGCAAGCTACTCGGCCAAAAAAAAAAAATTTCTTCATGACCCTAAAAAAGACCGTTTCTGTGATTTCAGATGGCTTGCCCCAATGGCAGCATGTATCAGAAGCTTGAAAAGCCTAAAATTGTCTTTCAGGGCTAAATTATTACAGAGTTTAGTGCTGAAAATAATACATTAGGACAAACTGTAATGCAAAGAAGCCTTTATTACTATGAGATGGGCTGTTTCACAAATTAGGATATGCATTCTTCTTCCGCCATCTCCACCCAGAAAAAATAACCACTTCTAATGTGTACTCATTTCACTTTGAATACCTCTATTAGAGTATTTAACACATTGTATCAGATATTTTGGAGTATTTACATTTCTCAGTTGGACTGTGCACTCCTCAAGGGCTAGTGATTGTGGCCCTCCCCAAAAGAGGTGTGCTAGTAAATCTTTCTGGGAATAGAAATAATTACAATTTACAAATAATAACATATACAATACTATATTGTAAAATCCATATAGGCGATTGATTCTTACAGAATGCTTTGGTTGATTTTTACCAAACTCTTGTTTCTATAGCCCTGTTGTCTGTAGCCAACCTATAGGTGTGCAATTGTTGAAGAATGTAGTGCTAACATAAATGGTCATTGATATTTTTGTCTAAGTAAAAGAGTAAGATGAAAATTAAACTTTACTTTTTCATCAATGATGTGACTTCTCGCTAACTCATTAATAGTTTAAAAATAGTATTAGAAGATTATTTATTTCAGTGTAACACTTTAAATTTAATTTGATTAATATTTTTTTCTATTACTTTCTTAAGTCTAGACCAGCGGTCCCCAACCTTTTTGGCACCAGGGACCAGTTTCATGGAAGATAATTTTTCCATGGACTGGGGGCAGGTGGGGATGGTTTCAGGATGATTCAAGTGCATTACATTTATTGTGCAGTTTATTTCTATTATTATTACATTGTAATATATAATGAAATAATTATATAACTCACCATAGTGCAGAATCAGTGGGAGCCCTGAGCTTGTTTTCACTTGCCACTCGCTGATAGGGTTTTGATATGAGTCTGCAAGCAATTGATTTATTATGGTCTCTGTGCAGTCAAACCTCTCTGCTAATGATAATCTGTATTTGCAGCCGCTCCCCAGCGCTAGCATCACTGCCTCAGCTCCACCTCAGATCATCAGGCATTAGATTCTCATAAGGAGTGCGCAGCCTAGATGCCTCACATGCACAGTTCACAGTAGGGTTCGCGATCCTATGAGAATGTAATGCCACCGCTGATCTGACAGGAGGTGGAGCTCAGGCGGTAATGCAAGGGATGGGGAGCGGCTGTAAATACAGATGAAGATTTGCTCGCTTGCCCACTGCTCACCTCCTGCTGTGCAGCCTGGTTCCCAATGGGCCATGGACTGATACCAGTCTGTGGCCCAGGGCTTGGGGACCCCTGGTCTAGACTATCAATAAAACATTAAGCTTACACCCTGATTTGTAGCATTTGCCAATTTCTAGGTTGTAAACATTCCCACTGTGGTCTGTTTCAAGCTACCAATGTGATATCACTGGTAATAGAGTTGGGAAGAGATGGGCAGTTGCACACTACTGTATAGCTTTTTCTGCATGCTACGATGGACATAAATAACCTCAAGGGCATCGATAATAGTAAAGCATAATAAAATAAGAAGTGATGAGTTGTATTTATTTGTTTTTAATATAAGTTTGAAAATATTTATTTTTGGTAATGGCTGTGTTTAACTAGTAGCTTGCAGAATTCCTAAAGGTTTAATTTTTGACAGTATGTGCTTGTATGAGTTGGATTCATCACACTGCTGCCCCTGGAGTGGTCCCATGCATAATCTACACAGCCTTATGTGACTGATTTGTTAATTGATTTAATGCAATCGACTTAACATATTCATCATTATGCCCTTGGCTTTTATGGAGGATTGCTATAAGAAAGACCATACAAATGATGTCTATGCATTGGCTATAAGATTACATCAAAACTTTGATATTTTACTCCAATGTTTTAAGTTTGTCTTATTGAATTGGTTACTTTCTTATTTACCAGACCAGAATAGTATCCTGTTCCCTCTTTGTTTTATCTGCCTTGAAACTCACAGGTAAATTGTACATTTGATCATAATAACTGTTAGTGCAGGCCAATAACATTTCATCAAAAAAAAAAAACTTACGTTCAAATTTTAAGATATATATATATATATGTATATATACGTATGTACATATACATACATATATACATATAATACATATACAGACCTTCATTCATACATATATATGTATACATACAAACACAATTTCAAACTAAGTTTCCTAAGGTACATTTGATATGAAATGTTGAATAAAGTCTTAATTTGTTTCCTTTATTTACCAGTTTTCAAAGTAATGAGTTGGTTCCCTAGCATTCTTCAAAGGTGAACAATGTGTTTCTTAAGTATCATTATGAACTCATGTCTTAAGATATATTTGTTATGTTTCAATCTATTGTAGTTATTCTTAACAAGTTCAAATTGTCTCATCTTTGGCCAGTGGGAGCCAATTCAAGTTGGGTTCTTCAAATTTACTCTCAAGTCCTTTTTATATGACCCCAATAATCTTTGATAGTTTTCATGCTTAAAGGTATGATAGGGTATTTTAGGCTTATCTTGGCCATTACCTATCCCAAACCTAGAATCAACCTTTGCTTCAAGGAATTTGTTTCAGGGGCAAATGATGTTTAGTGTCCCTAATTGGAAACATAAGTATGTGCTTGTTGCTACTGAAGTAGTCCCTGTTTTTAGGCATTTACAGTGGGCAGAACTAAGAAATATATATTTTTAAATATAAAATATGTGATGAGTTCATTCTAATACATCCAGTTCAAATTCATGATCACAGAATTTTTATGTAACTCATTGATTTTACATGTGTTTCTTTTTTGTCCCACATCAAAAACACCAACTTAATTATCCATTTGCTTTTTCTCAGTCTATGCATACAATAATATGACAATAACACCACCAATAATACCACAAAACTATGGCTAATGATAACAAATTAAGTTCCTATTTTGTTGCTTCTTTAAAGTTCATTTTCTTAGTTTAAATCCTATGAGGAAAGTACTGTTAAATTATTGTGTTTGTATGTGATTTTAAAAAATTACTGTGTTTAAAGTCACTTAGGATATTCTTCTCTGTATGGTTATGCCACCAACTCCATATACAATTAAGTTCATTTATTTCATTTAGACGGGATTGCTTTTAAAATTTAATGTATTTTTGTTTTATATTTATGTAAATTATTTTATGTTTCCAAAGTCACATTTTTATGAGAAACCTTCCTACTATTCTATCTTTACTACCCTGCTCCTTTCCTTTTTACAGGTAACCACGTGTTTTAATGTTTTGACTTTTCATTTTATTTAAAAAGTGAAATACATATACAGATGAATGGTAGCATGCCATAGATGCTTTTCTCTACTTTGATTTTTTTTACTTAACAAAATACTGGAGCTGACAGTGAAATACTTTATATTCCATATATTCTTTATTCCTTTTTAAAAATTGCATAGTACTTCGCTGTGTGTACCGTAATTAATTCAGCCATTTCCCTATGATGGACATTTGTGTTATTTCCAGATGTTAACCTAAAACAATAAACGGCCAGTTATTTTACCAGCAAAATGGGTTTATTTGGGAGCAGCAAGGAATTGCAATTCGTGACATGCAACTATGTGAACCACATGCAAGTCCAATAAAGCAAAGGAAAGAAAACTTTTATAGAGGAGAAGGGGAAGTTGGGAAAGACGTTGATAAACAAAAAGTCCATTGGAGGAAACTGGGAATTCAAAGTATAATGGCTCTTAATTGGCTGAGTTGTGACAGTTTCATTGGCTGAGCTGTTGCCAGGCACGGAAGAGATCTTTCTTCCTTCTGCTGGCATTTGTAGTAAGTAAAACAGTGTCACTTCCAGCTGGAGATGCATGGTATGTCTTTTCCTATTGGGATCTGTATGGACCTTGACTGGTACATGGGCTCCCTCTTTTGGCCTTCAGACTCCATTTTAGTGAGGTTTCTCTATTAATTTTCATGCAGACTTTTGCTATAAGAAATAGTGCTTCAATGTATATTTTCTTATATACTTATTTTGTATTTTTTCAGTTTTGGTCAGATTCTTGGAAGTGGGATTTGCTAGACACAAAATAAATGCATATGTAACTTTGCTAGATACCGTAAAATTCTCTCTCGTTGGAGTTTTTCTATTTTTCACTCTAACAAAGAATATTTGAGAGTGTTCCTTTTCCCCACAACTGCCTCACTAACAGGCTGTGTTGTGAAACTTTTGGATTTTTGCCAATTTGTTGGGCGAGACACAGTATCTCAGTGATTCTTAATTTGCATTTCTCTTATGAACAAGGTTGAGAATGTTTCTATTTAAGGGGCATTTGCATTTCTTTTCCTGTGAAATGTCTGTTCATATCTCTTGCCATTTTTCTCTCAGGGTGTTGGTGTTTTATTCATTTTTAGATACTCTTTATATGTAGGGTTATTAAATTATCTCTGATATGTTACAGATTTTTTTCACAGTTTCTCATTTGTCTTTATACTTCACTTGCAGTATTTTTTTCTTTTTCACAATACAAAAGCTTTTTATTTTTACATATTGAGATTTCCCGATATTTCACTTTACTGCATCTAGTTTTGACCGTTGTTAGGAACGTTTTCCCTACTCTCCAACTATAGAGGAATTGACCCATAATTTCTCCTAGTACTTGTGTGGTTCAAATTTTTATATTTAAATATCTGATCTTTTGGAAATTTATTCTTGGAACAGATCCAAATTCGTCATTTTCCTTATGACTACCCAGTTATCCCAACGTCACTTATGAAAACGTCCACCTCTTCCTTACTGCTTTGAGATACAGCTTTTGTCTAAGTTAAATTTCCATATGCACTTGGGTAATTTCTCAACTTTCTATTGTGTTTATTGGTCTTTTTATTTCATGTGCCAATGCCACTGTTAAATTATTAAGCCTTTATAGCATATTTTAATATCTGATATTATACCCTCCCCCTACTCCCAATGCTCTTTTTCAGAGTTTTCCGGGCTTTTCTTGTTTTTTTTATTCCAAATGAATTTTATAACCAACTTGTGCTTATAACAGCGTTCTTTTTTTTTTTTTTTTTTTGGGGGGGTGGTTGTGGTGGTGTGTGCCTTGTGGCACGGCACGCAGGATTTTAGTTCCCCGACCAGGGATCAAACCCATGCCCCCTGTAGTGGAAGGGTGGAATCTTAACCACTGAACCACCAACCACCAGGGAAGTCACATAACAGCATTTTTAATCAGCAGTGTTTATTAGAAGCACCATCAGAGTTTTTAAAAAAAAAGGAAATAAATACTAGGCCCCCACCCAGACCTAGTGAATCTCTAGATATTGGGCCTGGGTATGTATATTTTGAAAAAGCTGTCCAGTTGATTTTAATAATCCCATTTAAAAATGACCTATGGGGACTTCCCTGGCGATCCAATGGTTAAGACTCTGCGCTTCCAATGCAGAGGGTGCGGATTCGATCCCTGGTCAGGGAACTAAGATCCCATATGCTGCGCAGCGTGGCAGAAAAAACAACAAAAAACTTATAAAGCATAAATTCAAGGTCTAATTCCAGACTACCTTATGATTTGTTTTACCTTATGTATTCTGGACCTTACTAAATGACTGCAGCATTTACCCAGTTCCCTAAGCCAGAAACCTCTCTAGTTTTCCTTTAGTCCTTCCTTTCCTTTAACTCTGTCTTCAGTTGGTCACAAAATCCACATTTTACCTCAAAAATGTCTGGCTTTAAACCTCCAATACGACTGTCTCTTACCCCTTTTCTCATGGGCTGTTAAGCAATCTCTTCATACTACAGCCTATCATCTGCACTGCCTACACAGTTATTTTTCCCTAAAAATAAGGTTGATCATGTCACTTCTTTGCTGACCTTTGTTGGTTCTCAGGATAAATTCAACCATGGTACATAAGGCCTTTCACTCTCAGGTCCTAGCCTCCTTTTCCTCCTTAGTTCCTGTTATTCCACACCTCACACTGAATATTCCTGTTACAATGAATTTCTCACTAGTGGATGGACATCACACCTAGTAGCTCTTTGCATTTAAATTTATGGTTTCTTTCACTTAGAATCTGCTCTTGCCTTCCTTGCCTGGTAAGCTCTCAGTATTTGAGATGCAGTTCAAATGGCATTTCTTTGATAAAGCTTTTTATAGACTCGGTCAGAATTAGTTGCCCCATCCTCTGTATTCTCACAAAACTTTATTATTTGTATCTTTATAATGTGATTTTTGTGAGTCTTTAATCTCCCAGGAATTTCACACTTTCAACATCAACCAGAATGTGAGCTTTTCATGTTTTTCCAGCCTCTAGCAGAGTGCACAGCATACAGCAAGCACTCAAATGTTTGTTCAGTGAATGAAAACAAATAAAGCTTCATTAGTCTGTACTGATTGAAACAGAAACAAGACATGACAGTGGCCAGCTTGTTCTACTATTAAGATCTCTCCTTCGTTTGGCTTTTTGTAGTTTGTAGTCAGCCTAGACTTTGTTCTCTATCCATGGCAATTCCTTACTCTTTGAAGGTCCATGTACAATACCTACAGTAGTAAATGAAATACCTGTCCATCTTTGTATCTGCCTGTTTAAGAAGTTCTGTCTTGGTCCTAAAAATAGATGATGCTTTATAGAATAAAGTGCAACAATTTAGTCTATAGTGGTGGAATAATTAGCTTATGGCATTAAAATTTAGTTAAATTATTGGTATTAGTAGTTAGTTTAGGTATGTATCACATAGAATTTCAGAAATAATTATGTTATATTGGAAAAGATCTATTTGATCATTAAATTCTTTTACAGTTCTGTACATGATCAGGTATTGATTTAGATGATGATCTTAAGTAGAAGACTAAGTGCTATGGGAGACAAATTACTTTAAAACTTGTGATTATTTTCTCTTTTTTTTCCCCCTCAACTCTATGATTATGTTGTCATCTCTGAAATGATCAAATGTGATAACATGAAAAAGGGAAGGAATCATATTAAAAAATAATTTAGGCACAACTTCTTAGTAAGTGGGTATCAAATACTGGAGTAATCCAGTTTCAAATTTTTAGTGTATCATTATTTTTAAAAATCAGTTTTAAAGGTATAGATTAATTAAATTGGATAATTAATATATTTGAATTACCAAATAACAACAAATTGTTTTAAAGATATAGTTTAATATAAAAATTGAAGCTTTTTTTATTGAAATATAGAAATTCATTTTATGAATTTTAGATATCAATCTGTGAGTTTTTCATTTGTCAACTATTTTAATTATTGATTTTCATTTAATGGTATTTCACCTTTAAGAATGTTGCAAAAATATTTTTCAAACTATGTAAAGAGCCCTGATGAGAATAAAAATATAGTTTTAATATATTTTAAAGACACCAAGATCAAGTTCTTCATTATCACCAGTTTTATCCCTTATTCTAACCTTTGATGACACTAAGTCTTATTTTGTTTTAAGTTACTTCATCATTCAACCAAGGAAAAAGACAACTTTGTGTTATATGTGGCTTCAATTTTAAATTATATATATATATACATACACACACTCTCTTTAAAAAGTTTTTTGAACTGTGGTTCTAAAGTCTCCCAGGAGAATGATAGGAATTTTTAATGTGAATTTTTCTATAAGTTAATCACTTTCATTATCTGTGAACCATTTTTTCTATTGATTAGGCATATATCCAAACTTTAAATTACTAAATGAGTTTTCTTATGTTAAATAGTTTCCCCCACTGGTTTTTTTCTCTAAAAACTAGGCAATGTAAATTACATATTCTTATGAAACTTATTGTTTGGAAAACCAATGTGCCATCTTCAAACCCAGTACTATTTCAAAATGTTATTGGAACCAAAAATTGAACTATGCTTTGCAGTATACTGTTTAAAGTATTTAAGTAAAGGATACATCCTAGTCATCTAAGTTATTCAAGTTTGCCACAACTTTATTTCAAGAGAAATGTTTTAAGAGAATTCTTTATGAAAATTGAGACAATTTGAATCTAGCTATTTCTTTTTATCCTTTCAAAATTGAATATTTTCAACAGTAATGCTAGTGATTAGGCAAAATGTCAGAAATGGATTGTTGAAATATTAATATTAAAATACTTTATTTACATATAGAAATATCAGTGAATTGTCTTGTTTACTTCCAAATATTTTAAAATACTGTCTTGAGTAATGACCACTATTCTATAAAATGCATGAACTTTTTTATATGTTACTTTGCTAAGGTAATATGTAAATGCTGGCTTTCCACACTTGTTGTAGTCTGTATTTTTCTTCTGTAACATTATTAGTAAATTTTGATATTGTGGAACTGTTGACCAGTCATACATGTACAGAGCTTGGCCTCTGAGTTAATTAAATATGAGTTAATAATATATTATAAGGAAATTATTATCCTTATTACAGTTATTAGGTAGTTACTCAAATTATAGCTTCAAAGGAATGCAGAGCATGGAAAACTCAGGATTAAATTATGCATTTGAACCTTAGGCCAGCTTTTACTGTAGAGACAGTTTTCTGCTAAGACTGAAATTGTATGTCATTGAAATTAAATGCTTTTCTGGGGATGGAAGTTTCCAGTTTTTAATGAAATTACTGAGTGTGGTGTAGTGAAATGATTAAAATCTGTATTCCGGGAATGTGGCAGGGAAAAAAAATCAATAAGTGCTAGCACAGCTTTGCTGCTCAATGTGAATCCTGAGAATGAAATAAACTACTACAAAAATAATAATTAAAAACATATCAGCACATTAATTTATTTAGCATCAGTCTCCTGAGACATCATCTTCACTAATTTTTAGCATACATTTTACTATATAATGAGCAGCCTTCTTTTCAGATATCCCTATTAGACAGGCAGTATTTCTGCCCTTCCCCCCAGCGCTCCTGCATTGCAATCATTGTACTTGCACTTATTATGTTACAAATGACCGAGGTAAGGCTGACATTCTCAGTGCATGCAAAAAGACCTAGTCTGCCAAGCTTTTTTTTTTTCTTAATGAAGCAGCTTTGTGAAATCTCCCCATGTGTTAATACTAATGAAGATCCTCCAGCACAATTAAAATCACAGCCAGTGGCTGAAGAGGAAACATAAAACAATAGCATCTTTTAAGATACATTTATCCACATATGCATGTACAAAATATACATATATGGTCAAATTAATTTTCTATAGCTTGCCTTTCACTTGCTCTTTATCCTGAAAATTAAATTATGCAAGTTTTAATTATATGAACTTTTGAGACTTTAATGTGTTCCAGGGGAAAAACACTACCTCAATGAAAAAAATGTTTAATTATTTATCTTCTTGGGTAATGCGTTACCAAGGTTAAGGCCCTTTTAAAAAAATCATTTTTAGGAAGCTACAGGGTGGTGTGCCGCAGGAGGGAATTGGGTTTACTTCACCTTTAACTTTTTTGGTTTCAGGAGGCTGAAATTGGTGGGAGAAAATGGAAGGGTAAAAAATAGGAAGTTGGAAGAAATTCTGGGGATAGACAAATAGCATACCTTGTGTGTAATTTAAAGATGGAGCAATGGGCTACCCAGTTTTAACTTGATTTTTTAAGTGTTCTAATTCGTACAATTAGCTATCCTCCCCCCCTTTCTTTTTTCCCTCTCAGAAGCTGGGGGGAGAAACTATTGAGGTTACCTTTTACAGTTCTAACTTATAACTTTAAAATGATTTACTATTTAACGTTTTATTTAAATTTTAACTCAATCCATAAACATTACAGCAGCTTAACTTGCCGGTGTCAGGGCAGTAGCGTTTTACCCCGGGACCATTTTGCGTCCAGCTTTTTATTTTATTTTGAGTTCCAAACATCCACGAATTTTTGGCATATGACATTAGTTGGCTTTTAGACTTTAACCAAATTCTGAGTTTACAGACAAAAAAGTTTAGGTAGAAATGGTTAATATATGCTCCCTATTCGCCAGTGTACTTTTTTTTTTTTAATTACGTTTTCAATCCTATTTTCTGTCTTCTCTACTTTTAAAAGCAAAACAAAACATTTGAGTTCCTTAACTTTTTCCTGGGACAAGGATCGCTGCAAACTCAATGCTACAGGATTCTTGGGAGGAAGAAGCAACCCCCTCCCTCCCCTGGCTACTTTAGGAGCTGATAGGTCATTTATTATTGGAACTGAAATGGTATAAACAATTCTCTTTTTTCCCTTGTTAACAGCAACTTTCATTGTTAGAGAGAGGAGAGAGAGAGAAGCCTCGTTGGTTGACGTCACTTGGTTCATGAAGCCTTCGCCTAGAAGTGAAGCTGCTGAACAAACCTTGAGAAGAATCATCTCCTGCTTCAATCTGCTGCTGGATAGGAACTAATCAGAGAGAGAGAGGCGGAAGACGGAGAAGGAGGGCGTCCAGGGCTTTCCCGATCACAAATCTCACCTCCACTCCAACTCTCTTTATACTTTTCTTGCAAAAATAATAATAGAAATAAGGAGGTGGTGGGGTTTCCAAAAACAAAAATCGTAACCTTCAACCATCTGGGGAAGGCAAAAATCCCATCCACCGCAACTCTCAGTTCGAAAGTAAAGGTGAGTTCAAAATCCTCGGGTGTGAGGGGTGCGGGTGAAGATGAAAATTCCAAATATTGTAAAGCCGGTTGAAACCGAAAAGGAGAAACTACGCTCCAGAGAGCGGGTTAGACTCCAGAGTTGCTTATCTCGAGGCGCTCGCCCTGCCCGCCCTGCCCGCCCTGCTCGCCCTGCCGCGGCTGTTTACCCTCGCCGGTCGGTCTGTCTCTTTGTTGTGCTGGCTGGAAGGCTGGGGTGGTGCTCGGGGTCCCGAGTGCAGTTTGGGGGAGGAGGACGCGGAGATGCGCGGTTCTGGGTGGGAGGGGGGGGTGCGGTCTCAGGAGAATGTAAACTTTATTCCTAGCTGCCGGTGCGGGACTTCGGTCTAGCAGGGCCGCGGGCCGTGCCTCCGCCGGCGTGGGCAGACGCTGCCGTGGCGAGTCCGCCTCCTTTGTGCCGGCCGCCCTGCTCGGCCGCCGGGGCTTCGCGTGTCCTTCCTCCCTTCGGCTTCCAGCGCTCAGGTCGCCGCCAACAGTTTGGCTTCTCAAAAAAAATAACCTCTGGCAATGTTGCGATCGCCGTTCCTACCCGGGAATAGCCGCTGCTCCCCCCATCCCCGCCGGGGTAGTTTCAAGATACCCCCCCCAACCCCCGTCCGCCTACTGCTGCCCTTTTTTGCCTCCGCCCCCTCTTCCCTGTAGGACTGCTTAGCTGCGCCTGCCACCCCACCCCCGATTCGGGCCTCTTTTGCTCTCTCTCCCGTAGTAGCTTGGAGCTCAGGAGTTTACAGAAAGTGAGCTGGTGGGGCGGGGTGGGGGGGGGGGCAGGTGGGACTGGGAAAAGATCTGGATACCTGGGAAGGTCTGTTTCAGTACGCAGAGGATTAGAGGAGCATAGCTTTTCCGACAGTATTGTCTGTCTCCCAGCACTTCTTCCCCGGGAGCTGCCCCCTGCTCTCAACTCTTCTTCGGTCTTCTAGTCTTCTTGTTGCTCCCCCTCCCCCTTCCCTTTCGCGGCTCGTCTCCTCTGAAAGTAGTTCCACGAACCCTAGAATTGGGACTTGGGAAAGGAAGGAAGTGCTCGGAGAGTCAGAGCTGGCCCTGCTGTTTGGGAGATTTTCCCTTCTTTTCTGTCCCTCTGTATTTATCTTTTGTGTGTTGCTTCCTTATAAAGAGAGAAGCAGCTGCAGTCCTTGGCCGAGTTGTTGAAATTTATCCCTTTGTGTATATTACAATATCCTCCATTTTTTCCCTCTGCCCTCTAAACAACAAGCGTTTCGCCATCTTGGGCAATTTTTATTCCCAAGTCCCTCTTTTTTTTTTCTTATTTTTTAAGGAATGGAAAGAAGCCTTAGAAAGTCGAAAAGTGTGTCTGGGTAAGACTTAAAGTTTAGGGAATGTTCAGGGGGTCCAGTGACGTCATGTAAACTTTATGGAGAAATTTTCCCGGGAGTAAATTGTTCGCTTAATTTTTTTCCTGTTTTAAGCGACCATGTAAAGGACCATGTAACTTAACAGGCTGACGATAAGCTGTGCTGCTTATTTTTGTGTTCTCTCAAAGTGAGCCCTCAGTTCCTGCACATTTTATGTTTTGGTAACAGGTGGAAAATTATGTGCAAAAAAATGGTGGAAACTTTTATAGTGTCCTTTGGTATTCACTTAGCTTTTGTCTGCATGTTTCTTATACTTTAAAGGATTTGAATGTTATTTTTAATTAGCATGTTTCCTTTCTTATTTACTCGACTCTCTTCTGTGGATTTGTCTTTAATCAGCTTGGTTAATATTTACGTATACTTATTTTAGATGACTTAGATCCCCTTTTGTAATTAACTTATATTTTTTACATATGCCTTTACATTTGAAAAGATACAACTATTGAAAATACCTGGAGATACTGGATACTTTAAAAATTTAGTAGCAGTATTAAGTAAAACTATTGGTGAAAATGTAGTTAGTATTTAAAAGGCAGAATTGATTTTAAAATATATTTTATAATCTCAAGTTATATGCCCTTTGTCAACCATTATGAAAAGATAAACAATGAAAACTGGTGTTTTAATTTGCTTGTCTAAAATAGTTTTTCACCTCACTAAAGTTCGGTTGGTCACATGATCAAACTTAGTGATACACTGACTGGTATATAAGTAAGAGGCACTGTAAATTGAATGGGAAAGTGGAATTCTGTCTCCTGTAGTCATTTTCAGTCAGCATATTTACTTCTCTTCTAACAAGGACATGAAACTGTCTATTTAATTTGCATTCTCTTTGTCTTCTGGGTTGGGGAAAAACATTGACTACAGTTAACTCAAAAAAAAGCTAATAGAAACATTTCTGAGTACATTGAAAAGGTTTGTCTAACACATAAAAACTTATGTTGTATGCTTTTATCTCTGTAGCAGTCTTATTTGGTGTTATCTGCTATGCTATTTATTTAGGAATTTGCTTTATGTAAAACGCTATATAGAAAGCTTGACTGAATTGAGCCTGCCATTTATGAGAGTTGTAGGTAGATGAAAAATGTTTAAATAGTTAAAAGCACATAGAACAGATGGTTCTAAATTATACATGCAACAAAGGACTAGAAGATTTGGCAGATTATAAATGGCAAGCAACAGAGGATAAGCAGTTTAAGAAAATGGTAGTTAAGTACATTTGATGTCTCACACCTATTGTAAACACTGTACATATTGTCACTGTGCTGCATAATCAATAACTTAGACACACTGAGGTGCTTGTAAGTTTCAGATAGAAAAAAGTAAGATTTTACAAATGTTTGAAATGAATGGTTGAATATAAAATTATTTTAAGCCTGTGATGACAAGAGTTTTTCTTTTTTTTAGAAAATCAAATTGTATGCTTTAAAACAGGAAGTTATTTGTAAGAACTTAATATTGTTGTACTCATATAATGGTTTGGAGAGAAGTAGGAGTAGATATATATTTTGAAATACAGAGAATAGTATATTTACTGTTATTATATGTTAAACTAGGGCTGAACTGTGTAGCAGCATTTACTCTTTCAAACTACTGGAAAATATTTTTAGACTCTTCAGTCTTGGAAATGCATTTAATAGAATACTGTTGGCATAAGTTACTAAATACATATTAAATGAAAGAAGGATATATTTTAGTATTAATTTTTGATTTTGTGCATAACACTAATAAGGTTTTACTTGGTAACTATAGTTTACTCTCAGTTTTAAAAATGGAAAGATTTGTGTGTAGGTTTTGCCTTTCTAGAAGAATCTGAGTAATTACATTTTGCATTTTCAAAAGATTTAAAATAAAAGTATTCAATTTGGCAGAAATTTGTTTTTATTTTTATAAGCCATTTATTTAAAATGCATATGAGACTGTAATGGAAACCTTGGAATTTTAATTCTGTTGCCCTTTCTCCCATTTCTTTGTTTGCATGTTTATTATAGAACTGCAGTGTAAAGGAGCAGATGTTTTGCCAAACATCCTGATGTGTTGCTTTTTCTTAAGGGAGTGCATAACTGTTCCTTCTGATGCATCAACTTGACAGCTGGTTGATTTCATGGAGCTGCTAAGAAGCCATTAGTGGTGTCATTGAATTGAAACAGAACAGTCACTCCCAGCTCAACTGCAATTGTTAATGTCTTTGTTGCTACTTTTGTGTTACTATACAAGATATAGGATATCACAGTTGCATGAAAGTTCAGTTTTTTGTCTTATCTCCTTGAATTAGTGAAAGTATGCATTAGAACTTGATTACTTTTAGGTTTAAAGATTTCTCAAAGAAAGCTTTTAAGTTGTAGTTTTTGGGTTTTTGACCTAGTCCTAGCTAGAACCACCAAAAGAAGGTATGATTTAGCACAAAGTAATGTGGGGATTTTGACCCCTAGATGAAATTACATCATCAAGGTTGAATGATTTTTAATAAACTTGATATTCTGAGGGATTAGTTCAGTTACCTAGCGAGGTATTTTAAGAAGTTTTTGCTTGTATTTAATTAAATATTTTATATCATAAGGTTTTAAAAATACTGTGCCTTATTTAATAAATGTTGACTTGTTTGAATAAACATTTCTTTAAACTTTTGTTGCAGAAGATAATCAGAGGAGAAAAGAATTATTGAGGAAAAGGGCAATTTGGGGTTTACTTTTCTTTATAAGGAGGTAAAATATCATTAAATAATTGACTAGTAGTCATTAAATGATTTTAAAATTTGAAATTATATTTTTATTGTACTAGTAACTTTTATCGGTAGTTTCAACTGTCATACTGTCAGATCACCATTGGTGGCGAAGTGTTTTCTACTTTTTCTAATTACTTGCTTTTTTTTTTTTTTTTTTTTTGGTGGGAGAGGAGATAGGAAAGAAGGAGAATGAAGAGTGATAATCTCAACAGAAAAAAACACATTTAAAAAATTTGTGTAAAAAAACTTAAGGGCGATAAGTTTAAGGATAAAATGTAGCTTATCACTATGTTAAGAGATATTTTCTAGTTGTAATATTTATTGACTTTTAATTTTAAAATCTTTAAGTACACTAACAATTTTTCAAAGAGCTTGACATTTATAACATACTTAAAAGTTTGCTTTTAGGGCTTCCCTGGTGGCGCAGTGGTTGAGAATCTGCCTGCTAATGCAGGGGACACGGGTTCGAGCCCTGGTCTGGGAAGATCCCACATGCCACGGAGCAACTAGGCCCGTGAGCCACAACTGCTGAGCCTGCGTGTCTGGAGCCTGTGCTCCGCAACAAGAGAGGCCGCAACAGTGAGAGGCCCGCGCACCGCGATGAAGAGTGGCCCCCGCTTGCCGCAACTAGAGAAAGCCCTCGCACAGAAACGAAGACCCAACACAGCCAAAAATAAATAAATAAATAAATAAATAAATTAAAAAAAAAAAAAAAAGTTTGCTTTTAAAAGAAATTCTTAAAATGTGAAATTGATAATTAGAATAGGTAATTTGCTGAGGTAAATCCCATTAAAAGGACTTCTTATACAATATAAACAAATTTAAACACTTATAATACACTGCTGAGGGATTTCAGAATTATGATTTCCTGAAATAAGTTTTCTGAACATGCTTTTCTTTTAAATAGATCATACATTACTGAGACTAAAGGTAAAATTTATATTTGGGTAATAATGCTTTTATATAACCTTTTAATATAATCACCATGCAGTTTCTTAAAATTATTCTGTTACCTTAGCCTATGATTCAGTTTTTGAGAAATATATTTACTCATAAAATATTTGTGTCATGTCAGATATTCATATAAACCAAATGGTAAATTGAGTTGTATATTAAATGTAAGCTTTTTTTAAAGGAATCTCAATGCTTAACTCATTTTTAGAGATGATGTAATTTTAATTGTAGTGCAAATAAGCATCCCATAATTTAAGTAGGAGTTTTTCCACATTGGGTTTCTTAAAGGAAAGCAGTTCTAAACAGAAGAGTCATAAAAAGTTTAAACTTTCATTCATAAGTTTTTCTGTTGACTCTACTAACTTTGGAATTATGAGCAAAAAATATATTTGATTAATTTACAATTACATATGGAGCTTAAACGAATTTACATGACTTTTAAATGTGTTTTGAATGCTTTGTGATTTGTGGCAAGTCATAACATAGTTTGAGCTGTAAAATATCTAAGAGACCTGATATTTTAAGTTAAACATTGAGCTTTTTAAATGAATAGCTCTTATAAGAATATGAGGTGAAAGTAAGTACAGTTTTTATCCCACATATTTAGAATTTACTATGTAAGATAAGGTGTTTTTAATTTGTTTTTAAAAATAAATTAATGCTTTGAAAAGTTGTTTTTATAATTTATGACATTTGGCTTGTACTTTGGTTTTTTAATGCCTTTCAAATAAAAATTAAATGTTAGAGATAACAGTAATAATGAAGGTAATACATAGATCAGAACCTTTACTAACTTTATGTATTCACACGTGTGCCTGTGTATGTAAGGAAAAAGGAGCATTTTGTTTGCAGGTAATTATTGTACTTCAGCTATGTGTAGACATAATTGTGTGTTTTTCCTCTGTTTTCTGCTCTTAACACTTTTCCACAAGCATGCACTCATTAATCAAAGACGGTGCACTCCTGCTGAGGGCAGAGAGGTTCATCAAATTGGCAGTCAGTTTGGTGTAAAGAACGGTGTCCTGAAGCTCTTAACTCGCTGGGACATAAATAAATCTAAGGTCTTTGTATGCAAACCCTGGAGGTTAATACTGTATAATTCAGTGTCCTGTCTTTGTTTTTATGATTGATGTTTTTAAATGTTTCAAGCTTGATGCAAGTCTTCTAGTAGGTCAGGTCTGACAATCTGATTGGCCGAAGTAAGAAAGCATTAGGTTGTCAGAAGGACTTTGAGTATGCTGCAGAGATTTTGATTTTTTTTCCTACGAGATCATTGTTATATTGCCTGAGCTGTTATAGGAATGTACCAATGATTGACATCCCCTGCTGTGATAATGGACCCAGTGCATGAAATGCCAGTAGTTTGGTCCTATTTGTTCGGAAGCTTACTGCTATTTGTATCCTTAACAGAGCTAACATGTAGAACAAGCAAAACTACTGGGATTTCTCTGTAGAAATAGTGCTGGGATTTGGCTTTAACATGAATTGGTTGCATATTCATAATTTAAGAACAGCTGGTTACAGCAAGCACATAGTCATTTGCAAGCTATTATAAACCATTCCACTCACACATGGAGCCTGTGCTTGGTGGATTTTTTTTTTTTTTTTTTTTTTTTATTGATCTACCTGCATTTAAAATCTGGTCACTGCTGCTACAGAAGCTCTTCATTTTAGCTGTGTTTGCAACATAGAACAGCTTCAATTTTAAATATTTAAACTAAATGCTGTATAAAATGAAGAAGCTTTGAAGGAACCAAATGTAAAAGGTCAGTAATGTATTACTCATCATATGTCTCCTCTTGGCCCAGAACAAACCGACCTAGATTGTACAACCATTGTAATTTTTGGAAAATATGTTTTATGATTTTGTCCATAGATGAATAACCAAATTATCTTTGATATGAAAATATTGTCAATTATATTTTACTAGTTGGGTATAGTTTTAAGAAACAACACAAACAATAAATTGTGATTAATTAGCGTGTAAAACAGTTTCATCTAATATGTAGTAAAATGACAGTACTTTTAATTTTGAGTGGTGTAAGGCAAGATAGAAAGAAAAATCAACAAGACATTACAATTGGATTAGAATAATGCTAATCCTAAAACTATAAAGCTACTCAGAATTTTTAGAAGGAGTCTAATGAGGAGTCTCTTCTGCTTTTTGGGTCACTTCTGGAATATAAAGCACAGCTATACGGTTACAGTATTGAAATGACATGTGTAAGCTAGTCCAGCTATAATAGTTTCCTGCATGTTGTGCTGCCTAGTAGTGACTGAAAAGAGAGGAGGAAACCACTATGTCCCAAGGTTTCACATTGAAAAGAAAATCGCTTATCCCAAGTGAGAAGAGTAGGAGGAGAAAATGTTAAATGTGATTTCAGATATTCTGGTAGGAATCACAGGGAGCTCTGCCTTGATTTGTGTATGTTGAAGTAAGTGGATGCCTGAGTGATTTACAGTGGTGTGGTGATGATATCAAGCTTTCCACACAGCATAGCATTAGGTTCACATGTGCATGCATGTGTTTGTCCCTACACTAGATGATGAAGTAGCTTTCAGCACTTCAAGGTTGAGTACCAGTCCTAAGAGTGCTTTTTACTGTTTCTTGGCTTCATAAATGGCTGGATATGTTGGTAATATCACAGAATATATGGCCAAATTTAATCTAGCTGATAGTAGGCTGTACTTTTTTCTAAATAATAAATTCAAAGGTTATTAAAGGACAATGTTTTAGTTTTGCAATAACTTTATATATATATATATATATATATATATATATATATATATATATATATATATATATATATATATATATATATATAGTTAATTTGCCATTATTGGAGGTTGCATTAGTCATTTTGTGAATTATTCTATGCCCTTTTTTTCTCCCTTTTGACTATTGGCCTTTCAGTTGTTTCCCTGCTCTTTAGCATCTTAACACAGAATAAGCTGAGGAAATAAAAGGAAGTAAATTTCAAATGAGTCTAGTTTCACTTCCTCCCCCACTTCTTGGTAGATCAGATGGAGAGAAGTCCTTAGATTTTCACCAAAATGAAGGTTTAGGATTTTATTTGTCTACCTTTTCTGGTTCTCATTATAATAACAGATAATTATATTTAGATAAAAAGAAAGGTGAGGTAATGGATTCGATTTTTAAAATATTAGTAACCCAACAAAACAGTAGAAAATTTAGCCAGTACTTGAAAACTGAATTGACTCAATAACCACAACTACAGGAGAATCACAGGTATTTGATACACTTTTATTGTTCTAGTACTAATAATAGGGGAAAAGGAGGGCAGCTACCTTCATTCATCAAGTTTGTACTGAATGCTGTCTTCAAGCATACTCGTGGAATAAAGTTTGTGAAAGCTCAGAGTAGGCGAGAGATGACTTTTGTTCAGAATCATTAGAAAAGGCTCTTTGGTTTAGGCAGCTTTGAATTAGACCAAGAAGAATGAATAAACTGAATATTCAGAGATCTAGAAGAAAGAATGCAACTAAAATAGGACAGCCTGAGCCCCCTCTAGAACAAATTAATTCAGGCTAGATCTTTTGGGCATCTGGAGTAGTTGTGCAGCCTTTTTGGGGTCACCCCAGAAGGAAAAGAAAATGTTATGGGGTCCTGCTTTTCCTCCATTGCTTTCAAAGTCTGCTGCTTGGCTTTCTCTGGAGAAGGTGGGTTGATCAGTTTCAAATCATCCGTTTCAATGATAGGACTGTTGTTTGTGGAAGCCAGGTTATAACTGACAAAACTGCCCTTTCTGGTCAGAGTTATTCAAATATTGTGCTTAATGTAAGATTAACCAGAACCACTTTCTTCTCCCTCATTATATTCCTATGCTTCTATAAATGTTTTTTCTTGAAACCTAATGCACGGTCATACCTACTAAGAACATTGAGCAAAGAGGACATCACCTCTGTTTCCCTTTTTTTAGATTTGATGATGACGAACTAGCTTTCCAAGAGGGTTTGATGTCTCTGGCTCAAACACTTTTACTTCTTTTAGTTCCTTTGGATGAATGAAGACAGACCGACATACTGGCTGCACTGTCAATAATGGGAATATCCATAAGGACAAAAAGCAACCAAATGTATAAGCCCTTACTTTAAATTACATCAGTACTGAATTTCACTTATAATAGAAATTCCACGAAGAATAGAAAATATGAAAAGGAAAGATTAAAAAAAATTCAAACTCAAATGTACAAGAAAGTGTCAATTTTTGGTGATTAGACTTTTCCATACTTCACTGTTGCTGTACTAAGATAATGAAGTTTATTCATTTTCCTTATTTGCAATATTGTGATGAACATTTACATGAAGAGATGTGTTAGAAGAAAACCTTAAAACTTTTATGTAATCATTTCTTATCTTGATGATGATGAGTTTTGAGTAAATGAAATGTGAAAATGAGTGGAAATAGAAGGCTGTCTATTGTCTGAGTTTAGAGAGAAGCCATACTTATTATCTTTTCTGGTTTCCATGATGACATGGTTGTTGAAACATAGCTTCTGGACTTCCTTGGGAAAAGGGTCATCGTTAACAAAAAAACCATTACGGTTATGTAAGAAGGAGCAAAGCCTCTCTTGTGCATCTGAAAAAATTAGGGAGCGGCCTGTAAGTCACAGGATAATGTATTTCTCCTTTTATGGGTTATTAGTGTAGCATAATGAAAGAAATAGGGTCTGCAAGGCAACAGTAACAGAGACTGTGGGTCACATCTATTTTAAAAGAAGGGTACTGCAGAGCTAAAGGAAATGTTGTTGAGGGTAGGCAGTAACAACGACAAAAAGAAGAGACAGTTTTAAAGAAGGCTTTTAAAGGGGGTCAAGAGGAGTGTAGCACTGTTACGTAATTGAGTCCTCTTGGAAAGTATCAAGATTTTCTTCATTCTGGTCCAAGTACCTTAGCATTAAATTCCTGTGCGTTCTTATTAATATTTTTAGCAGTTGTTGAGAAAATAACTCTTATCTATAATCATACCTTGGGATTTTGAAGTAGGAAGTTGACGGGTTAGGGAAGGGCTGTGTAAACAGTAAGATCGTTTGTCCAGGAAGAGAACATGTAATAACTTTGGCCAGTTAGGTAAAAGCTCTTTCCCCTTCCCTCTCCAGAAAGAGATGTACTTGCCAAAACTCATAAAAGAGAAGAATTGGTTTAAAGAATATGTAAATGCTTTTGTACTAAGTGTGAAATGGGAGGGGAGGAGCAAGGCATGCTGGGGTGAGGAGGGGAAGAGCTAAATAGAATGTGACCAGAATTTCCCTGTTTTTGTTTTAAATGAAGTGTTGTTCTGTGACATAGTACCTTGAATTTGACCGTTTTCATTTTAATGTGAAACACCGTTTGTGAAATAGGTCATTTTTGGCAATTTATTGCAAATATTTTATTCTTAGGAGGGAGCATCTGATATGTTGCAGCTGAAGTCCAGAGATACAACTAAATTAAGTACATGGGCCTGGGTAAAAATGGATGTTTTTTTCTGTATTTGTAATCTTAGCGCTTCACAAGTGAGCAAAAAATAATCCTGTAGCCACCCATGGAAACAATCACTTACTAGTTCCTCATGTTTAGTACTGTTGTGATATGCTAATAGTTCTGTATTAGGCAGCAGTGATTAGTTAAATAAATTGTTAGTTAAATTGAGAACAAGAATCGGGTCAGCATCTATTTTTTAATAACTAGAAACAATTCAAGGTGCCCAGAAATAAAATGCATCGTCCATAATATGCTCAAGGAGTTAATAATTTACATAGAAAGGATGTACAGAAAGTCTCATCTTTTGTGATTTTTATATTAGAAATTCAATTATTTATGTCAGGAAAAAAGTTTGGGGTAGGAAAGGAAAAACAATTTCTTTTTTAAATTAATTAATTAATTTTTGGCTGCATTGGGTCTTCATTGCTGTGCGCAGGCTTTCTCTAGTGGTGAGCAGGGGCTACTCTTCAGTTGCGGTGTGCAGGCTTTTCATTGCGGTGGCTTCTCTTGTGGAGCACCGGCTCTAGGCACGCGGGCTTCAGTAGTTGTGGTGCTGGGGCTTAGTTGGTCTGTGGCATGTGGGATCTTCCTGGACCAGGGGTTGAACCCGTGTTCCCTGCATTGACAGGCGGATTCTTTTTTTTTTTTTTAAGTATTATTTTATTTTATTATTTTTTAAAATTTATTTATTTATTTTATTTATGGCTGTGTTGGGTCTTCGTTTCTGTGCAAGGGCTTTCTCTAGTTGTGGCAAGCGGGGGCCACTCTTCATCGCGGTGCGCGGGCCTCTCACTATCGCGGCCTCTCTTGTTGCGGAGCACAGGCTCCAGACGCGCAGGCTCAGTAATTGTGGTTCACGGGCCCAGTTGCTCCGCGGCATGTGGGATCTTCCCAGACCAGGGCTCGAACCCGTGTCCCCTTCATTGGCAGGCAGATTCTCAACCACTGCGCCACCAGGGAAGCCCGACAGGCGGATTCTTAACCACTGCGCCACCAGGGAAGTCCCGAAAAACAATTTCAATAGCCATCGTTGACTTAGTGAACTTATGCTCCAAGTGGGATACATGTCCGGTGCTCTCTGTTCCTGAGTAACTCTCACAGTGGGGCATCTTGCAGTAAATGTGGCTCTCATGTCTTAATATAAATGTTTTTTGTATATCATCATAGCTTCTAAATGCAGGCTAGTTATGGGTATCTGGAGCTCAATTAACATAAATTACATCTGCTTTATTGTTGGTGGTAAAACTGGCTGTGTTGGACTTATGAGGGACAGTATAATGTCTCCAGTGTGGTCCATGTCAATGATATATATTTAAAATTTTAATAATATTGGAGTATGGTTGATTTAAGGTGATATTTTTTATTATATTTTAATACAACCTACTGAATAGAACCTACCACACTCCCCAATCCACCAGTAAGATGAGTTTCTACTGTATATGAAGGTTGCATGGTTTGAGATAGTTTATATGCTTAAGTATTCCTGCCCCCAAAATGTTAAAAAAAAATTGCTTTGGATTTAAAAGGGTTCAGGGAGATGGTGAAACTTCAGTTGGGCTTTGAAGGAAGTAGTAGATATTTTAGCTTAGAACAGCAACCTGAACAAAGGAGAGATTGGAGGGAAACCTACCTAACTAAAATTTGTTTGAAAATCATGGGAGATAAAGTTAGAAAGGGGGTTGGGTTAGCTAATAGATTTTCAAGCAGAGGTGTGACATGATTAAAAAGTTGTTTTAGAAATAAAAATTTGGAAGAAATCTGTTAACTGTATTGGAAGAAATCTGTTAACTCCATAGAAAGAAGAGGCTATTAAAAGAAAGATCAGTAATTTATTACAGAAATTCCAGGATTAGGTGGTAATGACTAGACTAATAGCAACGTGAATGGGCAGAAGGATTGATATGAGGTACATAATTTAAAGGAATGGGGTTGAGCTAGTTGGGGGAGGTAGGAGATTGTATTACCTTACATTTAAATTAATTTCATATGACCATAACAATAATTTGATGTAGTTGAATGCTTATTTCCTCCTTTTCAGACGATGAAAGTGAAAACTAGAGAGATTGGCTGTGGCTTACCACTCACCAGTGGTTAGATGTTCTTTCTAATACATCATACAATCTCATGATGAGTTTAGCTTAAGACAGGCTCTCATCTGCTTTTTAAAATCCGTCTACTTCCCTCCTGGTATATCACATTATGTATAGATGAATAATCACATCCAGTTAGCCTAATATTTTTCATTTGCATTTATGTTTATAGCTCTGTATGTATTCATACCACTGCCAGACATCACTTTCTGAAAACCACTGGGAGATAGGAGGCAGCATACCGTATGTTATGGATCCCTGAGTGTAGACTTTCATGACTCCATGATTTTGCGTATGATCTTCCCTATATGCAATTATTATTTTCTTTCTTCTTGCTTGATAGAATCTGCTTATTTTCTAATATCCTTCTGAAGTTACTTTTGTGAAATCTTCCCAACTGTCTACCTTCCCACGAGATTATCAGATTCTTCCCTTTGTGCCCCAATTGAGTGCTAATGGTGGAATACATGGTTGTGCAAATAGAGTCCTTCCTTCCCACCTTTATAAATAATGCTTCAGTGAACATTTTTTATTCATAATGCTTTTATTTGTTGTTGTTTGACGTTATTTCATAGCACGAATTCCCAGAAATGCAATTCCTGGGTCAAATGCTAGGAATATTTTAAAACTCTTAATCTATGTATTGTGAATTTGGCTTTTGCAAGCATTGTATGATTTTATATCTCAGTAGCAATACATAACTTTACCTATTTACCACACTTTCATTGGATTGGGTATATATTTATTATTTTTAGCCCTTGCCAATTGCGTTGCAAAAAACTGTACCTTATTTTTTATTTTATTTTATTTTTTTGGCCATGCCACACGGCTTGCAGGATCTTAGTTCCCTGACCAGGGATTGAACCCAGACCCTCGGCAGTGAAAGCGCGGAGTCATAACCACTGAGCCACCAGGGAATTCCCAAAAATGTATCTTATTTAATCTGCATTTCTGTGACTAATTAGAGTGACCATTTTTCAGTGTCTTAACCTGTTGTATTTCTCTTTTGTAGTTAGCCTTTGACGTTTACCAGTTATTGCACTGAGATCTTAGTATGTTTATGATAAACTATTTATAAATTCTTCTAAATATTAATGGTATGTTTTAATTATATTTACTATAATTATTTGGCTTTATAATAGTGTTTTAATTTACAGAAATGTGAAATATTAAATTGTCAGTTCTTTAGATTTTTAAAAACATTTTTAAGCTTAAAAATGCCCTTGGCAGAATTTTTATAGTCACTTCTCATATTTTTATCTTATTTATTTAATTATTTTAAAAAATAAATTTTGGAGGACTAATTTTTCTCAATGAAGGTATAAATCTTTAGATTGAAGAGAAGCTGAGTTTTTTTTTAAATTGAAATATAGTTGATGTATAGTATTTTGTTAGTTTTAGGTGTACAGAACAGTGATTCAGTTATATATATATATATATATATATATATATTTTCAGATTATTTTCCATTATAGGTTATTAGAAGATATTGAATATAGTTCCCTGGGCTATATAGTAAATCTTTGTTGCTTATCTATGTTATATATAGTAGTTTGTATCTGTTATTCCCATACTTCTAATTTATCCCTCCCCTGACTCCCTTTCCTCTTTGGTAACCATAGTTTGTTTTCTATGTCTGTGAACCTATTTCTGTTTTACATATAGATTCATTTGTATTATTTTTCAGATTCCACATATAAGTGATATCATATAATATTTGTCTTTCTCTGTCTGACTTACTTCACTTAATATGATATTCTCTAGGTCCATCCACGTTGCTGCAAATGGCAATATTTCATTCTTTTTTTATGGCTGAGTAATATTCCATTCTATATACATACTACATATTCTTAAACCAATCGTCTGTTAATGAGCACTTGGGTTGCTTCCATGTCTTGGCTATTGCAAATAGTGTTGCTGTGAATATTGAAGTGCATGTATCTTTTCGAATTAAGAGTTTTCATCTTTTCCAGCTATATGCCCAGGAGTGGGGTTGCTGGATCCTATGGTAACTCTATTTTTAGTTTTTTAAGGAACCTCCAGACTGTTTTCCACAGTGGCTGTACCAATTTACATTCCAATCAACAGTGTAGGAGGGTTCCCTTTTCTCTATACCACCTCCAGCATTTATTATTTGTAGGCTTTTTGATGATGACCATTCTGACCAGCGTGAAGTGATACCTCATTGTAGTTTTGATTTGCATTTCTCTAATAATTAGTGATATTGAGCATATATTCATGTGCCTCTTGACCATCTGTATGTCTTCTTTGGAGAAATGTCTATTTAGGTCTTCTGCCCATATTTTGATTGGGTTGGTTGTGTTTTTGATCTTGAGTTTTATGAGCTGTTTGTACAGTATTTTGGAAATTAAGCCCTTGTCGGTGGCATGGTTTGTGAATATTTTCTCCCAGTCTGTAGGCTGTCTTTTTGTTTTGTTTAGGGTTTCCTTTTTTGTGCAAAAGCTTTTAAGTTTGGTTAGGTCCCATTTGTTTATTTTTGCTTTTATTTCTATTGCCTTGGGAGACTGACCTAAGAATCAGTCAGAATCAGCACTGACATTGCTATGATTTATGTCAGAGAATGTTTTGCCTATGTTCTCTTCTATGGTGTCTGACATTTAGGTCTTTAAACCATTTTGTGTTGATTTTTGTATATGGTGTGAGGGTGTGAAGAAGTGTTCTAATTTCATTGATTTACATGGAGCTTTACACGGTGTTAACTTTCCCAACACCACTTGCTGAAGAGACTGTATTTTTTTCCCATTGTATATTCTTGCCTCCTTTGTCTTAGATTAATTGACTGTAGGTGTATGGGTTTATTTCTGGACTCTCTGTTCTGTTCCACTGATCCATATGTCTGTTTTTGTGCTAATACCACACTGTTTTGCTCACTGTAGCTTTGTAGTATTGTCTGAAGTCTGGAATGGTTATGCTTCCAACTTTGTTCTTTTTCCTCAGGTTTAAAAAAAATTTTTTTTATTGAACTATTGTTGATTTACAATACTGTATTAGTTTCAGATGTATAACATAGTGATTCAATATTTGTATAGATAATACTCCATCTAAAGCTATTACAAAATAATAGCTATATTTCCCTGTGCTGTACAATATATCCTTGTTGTTTATTTATTTTATACATAGTAGTTTGTATCTCTTAATCTGTTATCCCTATCTTGCCTGTCCCCCTCTCTCTACTGGTAACCACTAGTTTGTTCTGTATTTTATTTTTGGCATTTAAGTCTTCCCCATTCCTTTTTGCTAGGAAAACTGTCTTTTAATGCCCATATTAAGGCCCAACTTCCCATCAGTACTTATTATCTATACTACATTTCCTCAAAATCTCTGCTGTAAGGAATGTTAAACTAGATAACTAAAGGTCAGTTTTTTAAAGCATTGTCAATTTTTTATTGTTATTTTTTTCTACCTCTTGTAAAAGGACTCTTTCTAAAAAATATTAATTTTATTAGATCTGAACATATTAAAAATAAATTTTCATTGATCAGGTAGGGTTGTCATCCTGGTAAATAATTCTATTTCTTATTAGATACCTGAATTAAGACTATTTGAGAATATCACTTGGACCTTTAAAAAATAAATTCTCATATTATATTTGAGCTCTTTGCTTGCTTATGATAAAAATAAATTGTAAATGCAGCTCTACAGCTTGCCAGTTATTCCTTCTTACAGTTAATCATGGTCATTGCCCTTTGATTTTTCTTTTTTTATATTCATTTTATTGTTTATTTTCTAACTTTAAAAAAAATTGACGTATAGGGGCTTCCTTGGTGGTCCAGTGGCTAAGAGTCTGTGCTCCCAGTGAAGGGGGCCTGGGTTTGATCCCTGGTCAGGGAACTAGATCCCACATGCCGCAACTAAGGGTTTGCATGCCACAACTAAAGATCCTGCATGCCGCAACTAAAAGATCCTGCATGCTGCAAGGAACATCCCACACGTGGCAAAAGAAGAACCAGCGTGCCGCAACTAAGACCTGGCACAGCCAAATAAATAAATAAATAAATATTTTTTTTAAAAAAGGAGCACTCTAAAAAAATAATTGAGGTATGATTGACATATAACATTATATTAGTTTCAGAAGTACAACATGACTTTTCTTAAAATTAAAAGTGTATTTTTTACTAAAAAAAATTATCAGTTTTGAAAAACACAGAAAAGTATTAAGGTAAAACTTTCAAATATCCAAAATTCTATTATTTGCTTTTTAAATTTATTTTATGTTGAAGTTTATTTAGTGAAACGAAAGTGTTCATAAATGAAACAGCAAGTTAGTGTGATGAACCTCCCCTCTAAAAGGTGTAAATGATGGGAGTGGGCATGGAGTGAAATACTTTTGTGATATCAACTAAGAAAGAACCAAAAAAACCCATTGGATTAAGTGATAAGAACATTGGTGACCTTGGCAATAATAGTTTCAGTGGAATGGTTTGGACTAAAGGTGAAGAAATAGAAACATGGAGTTTAGATAGCTTTTTTTTCTTTCTTTCTTTCCTTCTTTTCTTTTCTTTTTTGTAAGGGAAAAGGAAAAGAGATTGGGAAGTGTTCAGGAAGGAAATGTGGGCTGAAGATGACTTTCTTAATAATGAAAATAAAGATATAGCAGCAGGGAATATGATTCAGAAATTCTTTGAGAAGTGAGAAAAAACAGGTTCCAGACCCATGTTAGACTGATTGACATTAACTAGTAGGAGGAGTACTTCTGTAATTAGAGGGAATTGGAAAATCTGTGGATGTATACAACAGTGAGATTGCAGCTTTGGTGGAAAGAAATTTCAGAGAGTTCAGGTTCCAAATATCAGGAATTCTTCAACCAGGAATGGCTTTTTGCTCTTTTTTAGTAAAACAAAGTTTTAATTTCCAATCTTTTTTCTATGTATGCATGTATATATGTATATATCAATATATACATATATATTTTACAAAATAGCAATGATATATGTAGTTTTGCATTCTGCTTTTTACACTTTATTTTCTTTTTGGATTATATTATGAGCATTTTCTCATGTCATTAAATATTTTTAAACAGCATATCATAATTGATTCAACTATCTAAGTTTGGGACATTTAAATTGTTTTTGGTTAACATATGTTATAACATATAATGGAATAATATTACATCAAACATCCCCAAGCCTTTGTGTATATTCTAATTTATTTCCTTATGATACATTCCTGGAGATTGAATTGCTGTGTCAAAGCATATGAATATTTTACATATACGCAGCGGTATTCTGATATTCTGGTAAATGTTAACAACTGGCTTGTGTGTCTGGTGGAGGGAGCCCTGATTTGTAGTATGTGTTGTTTTCTTTGGTGTAATACTCCAAACATGGTCTATTTCAATCCAACAACTTAATACCACTGAACAGATATGAGATGTGCAGTCATACAACCATTATATAGTATTTACACCAAACTGATAAAGTAGACGTAAATGATGTCAACAGCATAGGCAATAATAAAATGTAGTAAAATAAGTGAGGTAATTAGGGAGTGATCAGTTTTAAGTGTTTATTACCTTATTTTTATTATAATTTATTGAATGGTAAGTTTATATAATTTAACTTTTAATAATGACTGTGTTTAACAACTGGGTCGCAAAATTCCTGAAAATTTAACAGTTGGCTCTTGTGAGCTATTATGAGTAAGCTCCAGCACACCACTACTAGGTTATCTTTTTTTTTTTCTTTTTTATCCTCCTCTTCCTTTCCTCTTCTCCTTCCTTCTTCCCTTTTCTGATATTTATGGTGGAATTTTTCTTCCAAGATTGCTGCTTTCAATATAGGAAGAAATATAAATACTTAGAAGACAAATGTTTTATTCTTTTTGTTTATGGCTTCAGGGTTAATCTTGCTTTACTCTTGAATTTTATTATAGATGGACTCTATTCAAGTGAAAGAAGTGAAGTGTGGATTCCCAGGTTTTTTTCCCCAAAACTCTCTTATTGTTTCTAATAATTTTTTACTTGATTCTCTAGGATTTTCTAGATATATAATTATGCAAATAAAGATAACTTTGCTGCCTTTGATTCTAGTATTTATAACTTTATTTTTCTGTGTAAAGAATAAAGTTGGTCAGTACCTACAAAGCAGTGTTAATATTGAGCATCCTTATTTTTTCCTGACTTTGGAAATGCTTCAAATACTGTATCATTGTCTATTGGCTTCTTTAATGATGGCATTTCCCTCACTAGTTTTGGCGCTTTTTGGCGGCTTTTGGTTTGTTATATGTGTTTATGAAAATCACATTAAGCAAGTATCCATTTATTTCTATTTTATTAAGACTTAAAAAATTCAGAAAGGAAGTTTAATTTTATTTAAATGCATGAGCAGCTTGGTAATTCTTGATGACCTTCTCCATTTACCTTAGTGTTGTTTAAGTTGGTTTGGTTGGTTTTTGTTTTCTATTTTGTGCTAGAGGTTTAGATATTGATGGCCTTTGATATTTGGGGTAAGCAACAAGGTGACCTGAGCAACAGAAAATAAAATTCAGATATGTTTTCCCCTAGAACTTTTTCTCTGAATCTCTTGAGATCTGTGCTGTGGGTGTACCTGTGATCCTATGTTTGAGGGTCAGCCTTTGATTTTAGCAGTTCTCCTGCTTCAGCCTGGCCGACCTGTGAATGGGGCCGTGGGAGGGGGCAGCAGGAAGAGGAGAATGGCCACTCTAATACTGTGGATTATGAGTTTTTTATGGGGAGTCAGTGCTTACTTATGTCTGCCTAGTCAGACTTGATCATTACCTGCAAAAAAATGGCTCTTTTTCAACCCTAATGACTGGTTGAGGAAAATTAAAACAATGAGGCCAAAATGTAGCCCATGCTGTTTTTCTGCTATGCGAACATGGGTCCCAAGCTCTGTGATTCCCACTTCTCTTATAGGCCTTCCATGTCCCTAAACTTTAATTCTGCAAGTTACGAGTTAGGGTATTTCAGAATATTCTCACTTATTTCCTAAAATCTACACCTTGTACTCTTGGGGCATATATGTATAAAATAAAAATATTTTTATAATATTGGTATTTTCCTTTGCCTCTTGAATAATGGCATTTCCCTCACTAATTTTGGTCCTTTTTGGTGGATTTTTGGCAGTGATTATGTGAATGGATGCTATCTTATTCAGATTTTAAAGCTCTTTTCACATATCCAAAAAATTCTCCTCAGAAGAGGTTATACCGTCTTAAACTACTGCTGCTGGACTTTGAGAATTGTTTTCATTGTATTCTTAATGGGAATAATTTCATTTTAATTTGTATATCCTTCATTGTTACTGATAATCATAGGTTCCTACATATATTGGGGTATGGTATTTATGTTTGAATTGTTTAGAAGGAGTGGTTTTGGTAAGAGTTTTGGAGTGATGTGATAACAGTAACCCCCAAACAGCTGGTCTCATTGTAAGGTATGGCTGGTTATTTTCACAGGTGCAACAGGAGTGTTAGCCATGTAGGCCTCCTTGAGTTGGCTTTTGCAAACCTAGAGCCTATACACTACTGTACAACTATTAAGGCTACAACATTAACTTGACTGTAACTTTCCATTAGGGAATCTCAGCTAGGACATTTAAAAGCTACTGTTACTTGCTTTCCTCAGGCTAGGAAAGCAAGCCCAGGACACTACCAGATTTCACCTACAGAAGTACCCTTAAATATCCCTCAATTTTTTTAAGGTTCCTAGCCTGCCAGCAAGCCATCTTCCTTATCACATGTAAGGCTGAGCCTTATAAGCCAGGGACCAGGCCAGGTTTCCTGCAAGGGCTCTCTAGGCATTGGATCCTTAAGTAAAGCCAACCTTAGTTTCTTACAGATACCTGTTTAAATGAGCATTGTTCTCAAATGTGATACTCTAGGTAACAAAACTTGGGTTGCTTAATAGATTTGTCCAATTACATCCTAATAAAAAGGAGGACAGATTCTTAACTGTATCTGTGCAAATATCTCTACTGCCATGAAATGGTGATTCTCCAAAGAGTTTCTGAATTCTAAGGGTTAGAAAGAGTCAGATAATATTTTTAAAGCTTCATTTTAGTTTACAAAAGCAAGAGTTTACTGAAGTGTTGTGGTTATAGATAGCTTAAGAAGAAAGAAAACAGAACACTAAAACATTATCAACAATATTCCAGTCAAATAAACTTTCTATAGTCAGTTCATTCAGTACTATGTGTGTAGTTTTTGTTGTTGTTTCTCTGGAGCTTGGGTTAGCTGTCTGTTGTTATGAACGTTTCTGCTTCTAGAGTAAAGAGTCCTGGAAATTTTTACTTAGTCCAAAGATGGTCTGAAAGTTGTTCGAGAGATGTCACCAAAAAGCCTTACCGATATTTTATTCTTTGAAGTGTTAATAGTTACAAGTACCTGGCACAGTTCTTTCCACAAGCTCTGAAAGTTTTTTGTTGAAGACACAAACTCTCGCTTATAGCTTATGGTAGAGCTTTCAAGAAAACATCAAAGTAAAACAAAAGCTCTCTGTGAAAAACAGAGACTTAATGGCTGTGGTTAATTTGTTACTCTAATTCATAATATGAAAATGGAAGAGTGTAAAATTCTTTATTGGGGTATGATATGTAAATGTGTCATAAAAGTTTTGATCAGCATTTCCCCTGAGGGTAAAAATATAATGGACAGTGAGGGCATTGACACATCTCCAGGGACTTCTCACAACACAAAATTTCTGAAATATTTACATTAGTAACACGTTACCTATACAGACTTAACCTAGGAAAGGATAGGTGTCTTTTTTGATTTGACAACTTTTCCCATGTGACTCTTAGAATAGTAACATATAAAACAAACCTAATTCTTTCTAACACCTCTGTTTTTATAAGGTGAAGCAACAAATCTTTCTGGCTTTCTTGAGGCACCCTGGGAAATCTCAAAGATAGGTTAGTATAAAATATTATAAAAAGTTTTATATAGTCTATATTTAGGATATGATTAGGAAAATGCAAAATTGAGAGTTGTTAGAAGATTTGAGGCTTGATAAAAATAGAATCATGGGTACCTGAGAAATAATATTTGGTTATCTATTTAATCAAAGTAACATTAAAAATAAACATAGAAGGTAATATGTTTGCTGATTCATAAGTGAGGAGGAACATTTATTACTTTTTTTTTTCTTTAGATAATCAAGGAAATAAAAAAGTCAGCCTAAAGCACAGAAAATTATTCTGGTAGGACGCAGCATTTCTACTCTTTACGCACACTGCACAGAAGGTATGGAATAGCCTTTCATATTGAAGATAAAGGTATTAATCAGTGCCTCAAGGAAGCAAGCCCATCAACATTGGATGAAATTTGCTAAAATTTAAAATGTTTCATAGCTTCTTTTCAGAATTGGCTGTTATAAATCAAGGCAAACAAAATTCACTTTCCAAGTTAGGTCCTTCTTTATTGTCTTTCACGTTCTGGAATAAACAGACACTTCACTTGAGGTTAGTGGTTCTCTCTAAGGGGATCTGCGAGGTCAAAACAATATTTGTAACAATACTAAGATGTTATTTGTATTATTGTGCAATACATTAATCATTGCTATTTTCAAATGTATCAATAAATAAGTATTTAAAATAATACCTCGGTTTTAATTTCCAATATGGTAAACATCAATAGCTATAATCCATATAAAATAAAAGCTCTTTGGAGTCCTCAATAATTTGTAAGAGGAGAATGGGGTCTGGAGACCAAAAAAGCCCAAGAATCCCTTCTTTGGCATGAAACACTTTTTTTTTTTTTTTGGACAAATAAATGCACATACTCGTTGTACTTCTCTGTCACTGTTGCTCCTAAGGTAGCCTCAGCTGCTCATATTGATTGTACCTTTTAGCTAAACTAATTTCTGTTTCACAGAGAAAAGTTAGGGGTGGGTAATTGAGAACTGTCTGCCATACACCAGCATTTTAGCAGACTAGCAGAGCTCTTGATCACACAACTTTTTATAGCCATATAAATGCCTTTAAACCTTAAAGAGGCAAAAATTGACACTTTCATTAACATGACCCAGAACTATAGCCTGTCAATATTAAAATAAGAAGCAAAAGTATATAAGCTTAAAACTATGCTTAGTAATTAACATTTCAGTATTTTATCTTACTTAAATTTTTTTCTAGGACTCTAATAATCATCATTTAGTTAACTCAATTTAGTATCAGTCCAAGGCTTTAGGTTACCTAAAGATCTTGAAATTATCTTCAAGCTGCCATGCTACAAAATAGTTACTGTTGAAAAAAAATTTTGCTAGAAAAATGATCCAATTTATTAGAACATAGAAATTTTTCAAAATTATAAACATTGTATGAGATTAATTTTAGCTTATTGGGTTAAAGCCATAACTTTTTTTAAACAAAATTTATTAAATTAATCTGTTTACCAAAGATTTGCCTTAATTATGCAAACTTGGGTTCTTAAAAGGTCCTGACTTTGTTTTTATAAGTATTTTTTAAATTTGTTTTGTAATGCACATTTAAAATATTAGAAGTTCAGTTTTCTTATTGTCTGAGAAATTTGGTTTAAAGACAATGAAAGACCTGGAAATGGATAGTGGTGATACTGCACGATATGAATATACTTAATACCACTGAAATGTACATTTAAAAATTGTTACAGTGGTGAATGATATGTTATATATATTTTACCACCAAAAAAAAAAGACAACGAAAGGCACAGATAACTAGGTAAGATGTCCTAGATAGGATATCAGCAATCTTTCTTTGCCTTTGCTAAAGTCTTCCACAATTTTTCCTCTTAGGAACGTTATTACAAGAGAGGTAAGATTTGGATGTGCAGAACTAAAGGTACAGTTCAGATTGTCTATAGATAAAGATGAGATGCAAAAATTTGGCCAACGTTTGCATGTTCACTGTGGAAAACAGTGGTAGATAGGGTTGAAATATAGCTTTTGGACATACTCTGTGTTTTCTGATTTACAGGTTTCTGTTTACAGGTTAGGACATCTTATGTTTTATAAATGAACATTAAAAAAATTATTTCATTTGTCACAAGGAGATGGGGGCTTACAATTTTTCTGTTTCCCTTAGCAGTAGGGCAAGCCCATTTGGTAGGAGTTTTGGCCAAACTGCATTACATTTTAGTGCTTTACTTTGTGATATATTTGTCAAGTATTTGCTAAAGGCAAGGAACTCTTAGAGTTGGGGTGGGAGAAAATAAAAAGATGAGTAAGATACTTTATTGATTATCTAATTCTGTTTAGCAAAAAATTTCTAAGATTTAGCAGCTTAAAACAACAAATATTTATTTCAGTTTCTGTGGGTCAGGAATCTGGGATTAATTTAGGTGGTTTTAGCTCGGGTTTTCTCACGAGGTGGCTGTCAAGTCTTTTGGGACGGCAGTCATCTCAAGTCTCAGCTGTGGCTGGCGGATCTGCTGCCAAGCTCACAGGTTACTGGCTGACCTCAGTTCCGTGTTGGCTTTGGCAGGAGGCCTCAGTTCTTTGTCACATGGTCATTTCCATAGTGCTGCTTCTGACATGGCAGGTTGCTGCCCCCAGAGTGAGTGATGAGAGACAGAGACAGAGACAGAGACTCTTTGCAGTGACAGTGTTTTGAGAGAGGAAGAAGAAAAGTTTGAACATAAAGCAATTTGGAAAAGAATAAACAGTTTAAAAATTCTAATAAAGTCATGGTTTTGGATACTCACAAACTTAAGATGATCCCAGAAATACTTAGAAAATATACTGAAGAAATTTCCATTCTAAACACATTGTATATATTTCACTGGTATAAGGTGTGTGTGTGTATGTGTGTGTATACAGGAAAGGTTCATATCAGTATTAACAGAAGGTTTATTTTCATTCTTAAAGATAGCTGCTTTGCTTGACTTAAAAAGTCATATTAGGATCACTATTTCAAAGAAAAATCTTAAAATCAAGTTCTATTTAGGATCACAAAATATGGTATATTTAAAAGCCTTAAATCTAGTACTGTGAATTTTGTTCTAGAAAGTGAATCAGGACATTTGGTGATTCTAGGTTTTTGTTTTGTTTTTGTGGCCACCCATGGTGGGAGTGGAATCAAATTTTTAGAAAAGTTAAAAGTAAAATGTAAATAATTCTCAATGAAAACAGTCAAGGGAAAAATACTGGACTGGTAGGCTCCTCCCTTTGAGTGTCTTTAAGATTGTATGAACTATGATTCCCTTCTTCCTTTTTACATTTTAGATTTTCTTAAAATGAAATTACTATATATGCCATTCAATACTTGACTCTCACTACTTAACTGTTAAAGTATTTGCTTCTGCTTCCTGATTCTACCTTTGTTACCATAGAAACAGAAGCAGACTAGGGAACTTTTAAGATGGCCAGCAACTGAAATTAATGAGCATTCTAACTCATCTCCTGTAGTTGTGTCCCATTCCTACTCCTGTTTTAATAGAAATAAGCAGGCAACATAAGCCCTGTTGACTAGGAGGGGGAAAAAAGCCGGGAACTTAACTCATTTGCTTCAGACTTCTTCACTTGCCTAGAAAGCTACAGTATGATGAAAGAGCTTTTCTAATAGCTTGGGAAAGAGATTTTCATTCTTGTGAAATGGTTGGACCACTTTCCATTCCATACTATTATACATTAAAATGTTTAGATTGTGCTTTTCATTTGTAGGTATTAAAATAATACATGTTTTTCTAGGGGATGAGTTTTGATATTATTTTGATGTTAGCCTCCTGTGGTCAAAAATTTTTTTACACGTTATTTAAGTGAAACTTGAACAATAGATACAGATCTTAAACTCTGTAAGAAGGTATTAAAATATTATTAAATTTAACCAGACTGTTATTTGTTTATCATGTCAAGAAATAAATGTTTTAAAATAGTTAAATTTTAGGAAGTTCCCTGGCGGTCCAGTGGTTAGGACTCGGCGCTTTCACTTCCGGAGTCAGGTTCGATCCCTGGTCGGGGAACTAGGATCCTGCCAGCCACATGGCGTGGCCAAAAAAAAAAAAAAGTTAAATTTTAAAATGTAAAATGTCATGTTTTAAGGCTAGTTAGCAGCTTTTACAACGTGCTTCTGTGCATTTTTTGTTTTCCTCTTGAAATGTAGATAAATCTGATAATGTCCGTATTGGAAATAGATGAATTATTAGAGATTGCTAGAAGTTTGCTTCCTTCCTTCCCCCCCCCCCCCACCTTTTTCTGCAATTAAGAATTGGCATACCTTTGGGAATTTTTTGCTTTAGAAACCTAAATTAAAGTTTCCTTCCTCTGGTTGTTGCCTTTAAAAAATTTAATTCTTATATTGAATCTATCTTATAGATTTATTTTTTGTTTGGTTTTGAAGAACTTTTACTTGGTTTTCCTTTGAGTGGGTGATTAACAAAACAGTGGTCCCTAGGTTGGGCATTGTTTCCAGGACCCCTGTGGATACCAAAGTCTGTGGATGCTCACGTCCCTTATATAAAATTGCATAGTATTTGCATATAACCTAGGCATATCCTCCTGTATGTGTGTGTGTGTGTGTGTGTGTGTGTGTATATATATATATATATATATATATACACATATATTTGACTTTAAAATAACACCTATTTTATTTTTGAGTTGGGGCACAGAATACCAAAACTGGTTGATTTCCTTCCCCATGATTCTCCTCCTAGCCATTAAAATATGCCCAAGCCAAATTTATCACTTTTAAAAAATATACTGAGTTAGGACATCTGTGCATATTGTGTCCACTTTCTTGGGAGTCAGCTGATGTTTATGAATCCCGGGAAGGCCAGTTCTGGGAGGGATTGTGGAAGGTTTCCGGTGACAGCATCAAACATCTCTCCTATCAGTGTGAAGATTGTGATGTATCATTATGGGATGATCTCCAGCCAGTTATCTCGACTCTCTGGGTCTCGGTGTTCTCACTGGTTAAAATCAGACGCCTGTATACTTTAAATCATCTCTAGATTACGTATAATACCTAATACTATGTAAATGCTATGTAAATAGTTGTAAATACAACGTAACTGCTATGTAAATAGTTTCTGGATTTGGGGCAAATTCAAGTTTTGCTTTTCGGAACTCTCTGGAATTTTTTTTTCCAAAGATTTTTTGATCCTCGGTTGGTTGAATCTGTGAATGTGGAAGCTGCAGGTATGGAACCTGTGGATACTGAGGGTCAACTGTAGTTGCTTCTTGCTGGGTGACCTTTGTTAGGGCATTGTCTTTAAATCTGGTTCATTCTTAATTCTTCTTAGACTACATGATTTTTAGCCTCCAGTCTTCTATATTAATGGTCTTGTTCTGAACTATTTTTGATTGTGCTTCCTTATCAGTTAAAATGTTTTGGAGCATAGATCACCAGTGTATGTACATTTTTAATGAACTACATAAATTTAATAATATTCTAATACAGTATGTAGGATATATGATGTACTAATGAATATAAATGAAAATAAAATGAGATAAAGATGATATAAATAGGATCCTAAAATATTTTGCTAATGATGAAGACTTTATATTATTAACCAGTTTCTCGAAGTGCATTGAACATGTAGGGGGATAGTTGTTAACAACAGTAGATATCTATATTTCAAATGATGTATTGTTAAACTCGTAGTTATTTTTAGCTGAGGTCATCCTTGTTTTTTCCTCATAATGTGGCTGATAACTTGGAGTAGAAGCATCAGCTTTGGCATTTTCATGTTGTCTCTTGTGACTTTATTACTAGTCTTATATTCTGTCTTAGTCTGTTTAGCCTGATGTAAGAGAATACCATAGACTGGGTGGCTTATAAACCACAGAAATTTATTTCTCACAGTTCTGGAGGCTGTGAGATCAAGATCAAGGTGCTGGCAGATTCCAAGTCTGGTGACAGCCTGCTTCCTGGTTCCATAGACCATGGCCATCTTGTTTTGCTGTGTCCTCATGTGGTCGGGGGAGCAAGGGAGCTCTTTGGGGCCTCTTTTTATATCAGCACTAATCTCATTCATAAGGGCTCTGTCCTCATGTCCTAATGTTAGCTAGCAAGGGGTCACTGCCTGATTCACATAGTAGCCAGTACTATGGTACAGGCTTTTGAGAAAAGAAAAAGCTTTATTGTGATGTGAGCTGGCAAGGCTCAAATCTGTCTCTAAGATCTAGGGTTCGGTCAAGCTTTTATGAGTTAGCTGGTAGGGTTGGTATGTGGGTCTTCCAACTGGAGAGCTTTGGAACCTGGTCATTTATGGTAAAGGGGCTTCAACATCACATCTTCCTGGAAGATGGACCCTTTGCTTCTGAATGGGTTCCAGCGTTCTGGTTCCGGTCATGTCCCGGTCCTTTGGTTCCATGGAGCGGGGGGTAAACTTTGGTTCCAGGTGTATTTGAGGTCAAAATTTTCTCCTCTGCACATGCTTCAGCTGCATGATTGGTGGTTTTGTTCTGTAGTCTCTTAAAAAACAACTGTTACCCTTTTAGAAACAGGATAGGGTCAGTTTGGGCTGGTTACACTAATTATCTCCCAGAGGCCCTCCCTCTTAATACCATCACATTGGGGTTAGGATTTCAATATAAATTTGGAGGGGGTGGCGACACAAACAGTCAGACGATAGCATATTTAATCCATGACTTTTTTTAAAGGAATCTTTAAGCCCCTCTCATTTTGTGAAAGTTGTATTAAAATACAGTCATGTCTCGGTATCTGGTGGAGATTGGATCCAGGACCCCCATCAGTTCCAAAATACACAGATGCTCAAGTCCCTTAGTCAGCTCTCCATATCTGCGGATTCAACCAACCACGGATCATACATGCAGATGTGGATTGGGGGTATGGAGCGCCCACTGTAGTTGATATAATTTGTAAATCTGGTTTACCATAGACCTATATATTTGTGACTCTGGACAATGTGCTGACCAAATGATTAAGGATAACACTGTGAACTCTTCTACAGTGTGGAACTCACAGTCTTCCCACAGGATAGCTTGGGTACCATATGTCATGCATAAATGCCTAACATTCAACCCCACGGGGGTGTCTCTAGTCTCAATTCATGTGTTAAATATTAGTGTTAGTATTTAGCAAATTTTTCTCATTTTTCCTTACTAAATTTTTTTTTTGAAGGTCTAATTGGCTTCATTAGGCAGTTCATGAATCAGCCAGCATCCGGTTAGCAACTAGAAGGGCACTCCAAGGGGTTGTAGAAAATGGAAGGTTTTTATAGGAAGAAGGGTGGGGCAAGGGAGCTATTAGCAAAAGAAAAGAAAGAATTATTTTTAGACCAGGACATCTTTTTTTTTTTTTTAATTTTTTTTTTTTTTATTCAAGGCATGCGGGCTTCAGTAGTTGTGGTGCTTGGACTTCAGTAGTTGTGGCTCACGGGCTGTAGAGCGCAGGCTCAGTAGTTGTGGCACACGGATTTAGTTGCTCCGTGGCATGTGGGATCTTCCCGGACCAGGGCTCGAACCCATGTCCCCTGCATTGGCAGGCAGATTCTTAACCACTGTGCCACCAGGGAAGGACCAGGACATCTTTTTGAAGTCAAGGGAAGGCAGGGATTTTTTTATGTGCAGATTGCTTCTTTTTCCTCTGGGGGCAGGGATCGGGGTTGGGGGGGGCGGGTTGGATGGAGAGGGCCCATGTGACAGATTACCTCATTGGTGCCAACCAGAAAATTCTAAACTGGTTGATTAAGATTACATTTCTGGGGAAGAGTATAACTGCAATTGTCAGGTATTAAGTCTAGGTTTGGTAAAATTATGGGCTTTAGCACAAGTGATGCCATTTTGGGCCTGTGGTTTCCTCTTTAACAATTCCCTCCCCTTTGATCAGACTCTCAGCTTAACAGAGAGATGTGATTAAAAATTAACGTATTAGTGTCACTCTCAGCTACTGATCCTTGGTGTGGCATGAAGTTTTTGCTTAATCTCTATGACATCTATGGGTCACAGTTCCAGGTTCATGAATTTTAAGTTGGTCATTCTTTTGGTTACTTTTCTGACATTCCAGTCTTAGGGATATCATTTGCTTGGCAGTTGGCTGCTGCAAAATGCATTTAAAATTTTTGAGAGAATACATTGCCAGGGAGATTATTTTAATTTAACTATGAGCAGGATAATTCCCAGTGTTTGGAGTGCACTTCAGAGCCCTGGTCTGCAAGACCCAAACCAATCAAAGACCCCCTTGAAGGGGGGTCTTGGAGTCACCCTTTTAAGCCAAGTGGCTTGCTCAATGGTCTTATGTAACTGAGTTTTAACTTTCCCAGAAATGTCAATCCAGATACAAAGGGTGGTGGTGGCCCTAGCACACATACCTTCTTGCTTAGCTAGAAGATAATCAATGGCTATTATATTTTCAAGAACAACTTTGGCCAGAGAGTGTTAGGATCTTTGCTGGGCAGCTAATGCTTTAGCAGCAGCGGATTCTGCAGTACTTTCAAGAGTTAAGGAGAGGCTTCTGATTATATTCTCATTCATATTTACTCCTAACCAGGGAAATATAGCCCTGCCAAAGGAAGCGAACCCTGTATCATGAAAATCCTCCTGGTAGGTTTTTTTTTTTTTTAGAACAGTTAGTGGCACAGTTAACTAACCTAAGAGGCATTGCCCAGCTGTGCACCGGTCATCTAAGCATTCATAAGCCCAAGGAGAATGATAATCACAGACAAAGATAAATCCTGTCAGGGCACAATTGTCCATTCAAGCCAGGAGTTAAGTTCGATTTTCTTCTAGCCTGAAATAAAGAGTTGTTCTAAATCCAAAGATTACTCCCCTTAGCAATGGCCTGGGAGATACAAATGAGGGTATTATCTTTCCAGGCCAATGTCAGAATAAAGGAAAGAAAGAAAAAAAGAAAAGGTTTCATGTTTAGCCAGAGTAGGGAGTCTTGATCCGGCATCTTGGGCAGAAGCAGTCTACATCGATATCAGCTACTTCTCTTCCTCATCAGTTTGATTTGTAGGTCTCCATTGTTTATACAGGACCAGGTATCAGGTGGGGCCTTTTTCAGCTGTGAGATGTGTACCCAAGGCTCAATACTTTCTAGTTTTGCAGCAGTGTCAGTGGTTAGGAGCAATTGGTAAGTGGGGCTCCAGGGTTGACTTTATTCTTGGTGATTCCCAATCAGAAGTGTGGGAGAAAATGGGAAACATTAGTTTGGTGAGTCTAGCCAGATATTTGAGGAAACTAGAAGAATTCGGATCTAGTCCAGTTTACAGGTATATAACAAAAGCTCAAAGACAGTTAACAGGACTAGAATCTAATGTCTGCAAAGGTGCAAACATAATTTTTCTCTCTACAATTACTCCCACTTTTCCCCAAAGATAATCATAGTGAAACAAATTTGTTTATATTAAACTTGGCCTGATTAATTTATAAGTACAGCAAGAATAGTGATTGACCATATAATTTCTTTTTAAAAACTGCTTTGCCTGGGACCATGTAAGCAGGGTTCCAGGTTGATTTTTCCAAGCAGTTCATTGAAGCTGTCTGGTCATATTGGAGTCTATGCACATCCCTCTCAAATGTGACATTCCATTCAAAGCCTTGGTAATATAGCCAATGTTTCCCCCCAAATTGGACTCTGTATGATTTCTTCCTATATTTAAATAAATTGTTTAGTCTTTTTTTGCTTATGTATATCTCTTTAAGGTAGAGAGGCTAAATATTAGATCTATACCTCATATACGAAGAAATGATCTTATATTAAATTTTTTATTTTACACGTATTTTAATTTTTAGTTTTAAAGATGCACAGCAACTATTCTCTATGGAGTAGATTTATTTGCAAATAAAGTGGAACAAAGTCACAAAGTTGAAATAAGCAGGAGTTATCATCTCAAGGGAGAATTATTCACCTAGGGGGTACTTTCAAGCATGTAGGATGTGTTGATTCCACAGTGACTAAAGGGCAGCTATTGACACTGAGAGGGCAAGGCCAGCAGTATTAACCATCTGCAAGGTTTGGAATAGCCTCACTCCAATGAAGAATTGTCCCATCCAAGATGATAGTAGTAACTGTGAAACACAGGGCTAAAGTCGTATTTTACAGTTACCATTTGTTAGGAAGACTCATAATTAACTCATAGATTATTTTTTCTATATTATAGATTAAAATTAAAGCTCATTTACATATGTTGATATAATGGCAAAGTATGACTGTAAAAGATATTTTCCTTGCATTAGCAAATTGTTTTTGCTCATAAAATTCATTGTAGCATTGAGCAACTACTATTGGTAATTCATTTGGCCAGGTGCTGAGACTATAGAGATAAATAACAGTTACTTTTCTCCCTGTTCACAGGCTAGTAGGAGGAAAGAGTCACATAAATAATTACAATAAAGTATGATAAGTACATCAGAAGAATTAGATTTAATGTAAAGAGGTAGCTCTGAGAAAGGTAGCTCTGAGAGGGGTAAGGTTTTAGGGAGAAAATCATCATATTGTTAAACTCTCTGAGGGAAAGGACTGCCTGCATCTTTTCATCTAAAAGTTACATATTTACAACACATAACACTGGACCTTAAACTTGGTAGTGTAATCATAGTCAATAAATATTAGTGATTAAACAAGTTGATATCTTAGCAAAATTTTTTTTTTTTTTTTTTTTTGGCCATGCCATCTTAGCAAAGTTTTGAAGAATTAATTGAAGTATGGCCAGGTAGGCAAAGTGGGAAGGGACAGGCAGGCTTAAAGAACTCGGGCATTGTAGGAAGTGTTAGCAAATAATGTTAGAAGATGAGGCTTAGATAAGCAGTGAAGAAGCTTGCAGGTGATGGGACATCATTAAAGTTATAGGTTTGTTTTTGTTTGGTTTTTTTTAATATTTATTTCTTTATTAGGTTGTACCAGGTCTTAGTTGCAGCGGGCGGGCTCCTTAGTTGTGACATGCAAACTCTTAGTTGCAGCATCCATGTGGGATCTAGCTCCCTGACCCGGGATCGAACCCAGGCCCCCTGCATTGGGAGTGTGGAATCCCATCCACTGCGACACCAGGGAGGTCCCAAGTTATGGGGTTTTTAAATTAAGTATTTAGAAAGGGGGAGAGATATGATTAGATTTAGTTAGATTTAGGTTTCAGAAAGGTATCTCTTTTAGCATTGTGTAAGATGTAGAGGGAGAAGAGAGAGATGTTATTTCTTAGTTGTGAACTTAACACATGTAAGACCTTGTAGGATCAAAATGTTACCTGAAAATCAAGTTTTCATACTTTAATTTGTATTATTTAGTTTTAGAGTTTATATTATTCTAGTCTATATTTTGTATTGAATGATTTTAATTTTTCAATACATTTTTAGTTATTCTTTATAACTGAGTAAGTTTTTTGATGTTCAGAATAACTAATTCATTTATACCAGTGGTGTTTGGATATAGACAGGGAGAATAATTAGTGATCTTGCTTAATCTTTTTTTAAGTAAGAAAGTTTTAAGCCCAAAGTTAATAAACTGGTTCAACTGAAGATTAGTTAACATTTTTAAGGCAGATGATAAAAAGCTTAGTAGTAATTCTCAAGAAAAATTCTGAGTTTTATGTAAAATTAGGTGATTTGATTACTTCTACTCAGCAGATTTGTATATAGCCTAGCACCTTCCACACAAAAACCCAAACAAACAAAACTATTTGGGTCACAAAATGAAAACATACTTTCCAGGGTCAAGTGATAACTTTCTGTCTTGAGATCCTCTCAAATCCTTTTTTGCTATGCCGAATGTAACTTCTAATCATAATATAATTACCACAGACTCTAGGTCGTCAATAAATTAACAATTAAGTGGCGATCTTTTTTTTAATGTGATTTTTAATGTTAAGGCTGGAGCTGTGAAATAATTATATTATTGTAAAAACAATAATCTGCATCTTTACCACACATAAAATGACTTATTAATACATTTAAATTCTAAATATTAAATCTGCCTTACTCATACTTAAAATAAAAAGTTTCTTAATGAGCATTGTAAAGGTAACTTTTGCTAAAATATGGAATAAGTAGGCCTGTAAAGAAAAAAGCCATTTATTTAGGTCAATAATGTTAAAAAGATTATTTTTAAGTAAGCATTCAGGCAGCAAGCAGGTCAATGCTACAAGCCTTCTCAGAGAGAACTGGAAAACTTGAAAGCTGTCTGGCTGGCGCCATTTCACATAGGGACAAAGTCCTAGTCATTTAATGAGAGCATCACCATATTATGGCCATAAAACTAATACATAGGAAATGTCTGGTTGATTTGTTAGGTAATTCTGAGTATCAGAAAAAAGACAACTATTTAAGGAAGAAGGGAAAGTATCTTAACCGTTTTATTTAGAATATTTAAATGTGGATACTTAAATTTTTAAAAATGGCTTCTGTTATTTGTAGAATTTACAGGAACGAAAACCTCTCCAGTGCATTTGGAGCTGATAGCTATTCATTTAATCCTTTTAGTTCAAAATGGGAAATCATAAAAAAAGACATACACATTTAGATGTAAGCATTTAATAAATTGAAACTTTCACATTCATTTGCAATTTTTTTATGTGTTTGCCGGGGCCAATCCATACTTTTTCTTTGAGGATGGATTCCCTAATTGGAAATTATTGTTGTCTTTCTTGAACACACATTGTTGTTTTTCTTGAACAAACTCCCCGAATAGAAGTTTCATATCAGATTCTTTAAAGTGGAGCCAGAACTTAGACACTTACTAAAATTTCTGGGTGCAGATACCAGTACATTTTTATCATGTTTCCTGCCAATATTTTATACTTGTTTTACCTACATATAATTTACCTACATCTAATTTAACAGTAAGTTTTTTAAAAAAACCACTTTTATCAAGTTTTTCAGAAGCATTGAATTTTCAGGGAAATACCTTTCTTTTTTGCACTGATTGTTTTATGTTGTAATTAATTAAATTATATGAATACAGTATCAGATATTACTAACCTTAATAGGTTTGAGAACAAACAAAATTTCTTAGGCATGCAAATCAAATAATGGAAACAAAAATATGATGGCCTACTGGAAACAGAAATAAATAATTGCCATTAAGATTTTTGCCTTTGCAAAAATTCTTTGTTCCATGGGCCTGGTATTACCCGCACTCATCATCAAATCAAATCGTCTTTGAAAGGTATCTCAAAGAGATCTGCCCTGAGGTAGTTCTGGGAGGTCAGCCCTGGTATACTCACCCTCCTGCTCCCCCATACCCCTGAGGTTTTTATTACATAGACATAACACCTTCTGTTTTCCTATAATGTCTTCATATTACTCACTTATCTTCCTCCTGCATCATAGTTTTTCCCTTTCTTGGATTATTACCATCAACATGCTAGGAAAAAAAAAATCCTCTCTTGACATTTTCATTCCCCTCATTATTGTCCTAATTCTCTATATTTGCTACTTATAATGCTCCCCTGCCATTCCTTCTTGATCTGGCTTCAGTCATGCTTTTGCTTCATATCAACTTCACTGAAACTGTTCTTGCCATTGTCTCTGGTGACCTCTGTAACTTCAGTCAGTTCTCAGTTCTCATCTTTCTTGACAAAACTTGTAGCATTTGACACATTTTACCACTCTATCCTCCTTGAAACATTCTTTTAAACTTTTCATTCCAAAATTTCATAGTTTGTTTCTTCTCCTAGTTTTCTATTCTCCCTTTTTTTGCTTGTTTCTCTTCATCTCTCCATCCATGCTCCAGGCTGCAGTCGTTGCACAAATTCTGTTCTTTCACTGTCATCACTTTATTGGTGAAATAATTCACTCACCTGCATTTAGATAGCATCTAAATGCTAATGACTCCCAAATTTGTTTCTTTTTTTAAAAGCGGAATTAAAAAAATTGAGATATAATTGACACATAATGTTATTTTGGCTTGACGTGTACAACATAATGATTCAATATTTGTGTATATTGTGAAATGATCACTACAGTGAATCTGGTTAACATCCATCACCACATATAGTTACAAAATTTTTTTCTTGTAATGAGAACTTTATTCCCTTAGCAACTTTCAAATATACAAAAATGACAAAACTATTGTCATCATACTGTACATTACATCCCATGACATTATTTTATATTCAATTCCCTTTTTTATATTCAATTCCCTTCACCCATTTCACACACCACCCCCATCTGTTGCCTCTGGCAACCACCAGTCTGTTCTCTGTATCTATGAGTTTGGTTGTTCTTATTGTGTTTTTGTTTTTTTTAGATTCCATGTATAAGTGAGATCATATGGTATTTATCTTTCTCTGCCTTATTTTAGTTAGCATAATTCCGTCAAGGTCCATACAGTTATCTATCACACATGGCAGGATTTCCTTCTTTTTTATTGTTGAACAATATTCCACCGTATATATACATACATATATATATATATGTATGTATGTATCACATTTTCTTTATTCGTTTCTTTATACATTGATGGACACTTGGACACTTAGGTTGTTTCCATGTCTTGGCTGTTGTAAATATTGCTACAGTGAACATCAGGGTGCATATATCTTGACTAGTTAGTGTTTTCATTTTCTTTGGATAAATACCCAGAAGTGGAATTGTTGGATCATATGGTAGTTCTGATTTTAACTTTTTGAGGAAACTCCATACTGTTTTCCATAATGACTGCACCAATTTACATTACCACTAACAATGCACAGGGATTCCCTTTTCTCCACATTCTTGCCAACACTTTATTATTGTGTGTCTTTTTGATGGTAGCTACTCTAACAGGTGTGAGGTTGATATATCACTGTTTTGATTTGCAGTTTTCTGATGATTAGTGATTTTGAGCACCTAATCATGTATCTGTTGTCTGTATGTCTTCTTTGGAAAAATGTCTATTCAGATCTTCTGCCCACTTTTTATTCAGATTGTTTGTTCTTTTGCTTTTGAGTTTTATGAATTCTTTATATGTTTTGAATATTAACCCCTTATCAGATATATGACGTGCAAATATTTTCTCCCATTCAGTATTAATTGCCTTTTCATTTTTTTGGTGGTTTTCTTTCCTGCATAGAAGCTTTTTAGTTTGATTTAGTCCTACTTGTTTATTTTTGTTTTTGTTGCCTTTTCTTTTTGTGTCAAATCCAAAAAGTTATTGCTAAGACCCATGTCAAGGAACTTACTGCTTATCTTTTCTTTTAGGGGTTTTATGGTTTCAGGTCTTACATTCAAGTCTTTAATCCATTTTGAGCTAGTTTTTGTGTATGATGTAAGGTGGTAGTCCAGTTTCATTCTTTTGCATATGGCTGTCCAGTTTTACCAGCACCATTTATTTAAGATGCTATTCTTCCCTGGAGAGTGGTCAAGATGGCAGAGTAGAAGGACCCTAAGCTCACCTCCTCTCACGAGCACACCAAAATCACAACAATCTGCAAAACAGCCATCACTGAAAAAGACTGATAGCTACCAGGAAAGATCCTCAGATCCTCTACAGATAAAGACATAAAGACAGAACCACAGACTGTTTGGAGGGGCGGACTTGTGATATAGTCAAATCCCATACCCACCCCGGGTGGGCAACCCAGAAACTGTAGAATAATTATATTACAGAGGTTCTCCCACAGAGTGAGAGTTCCAAGTCCCATGTCAGGCCTCCCAGCCTGGCAGTCCGGCACTGGGAAGAGGAGCCCCCAGAGCATTTGGCTTTGAAGGCCAGTGGGGCTTGATTGCAGGAGCTCCTTACTCTAAAGGGCACACACAAAATCTCATGCACACTGGGACCAAGAGCAAAAGCAGTAATTTGATAGGAGCCTGGGCCAGACCTACCTGCTTGTCTTAGAGCATCTCCTGGGAAGCTGGGAGGTGGCAGTAGTCAGGCTGTAGTCCTGGGGACATAGACAGTGGTGGCAAATATATAGGGGAGCATTCATCTGCGTGAGCTCTCCTAGAGGCTGACATTTTGGCACCAAGACCTGGCCCCACCCAGCAGCCTGTAGGCTCCAGTGCTGGTAGGCCTGAGGCCAAAGAACAAACTGGGCAGGGGCACAGCCCTACCCATCAACAGACAAGCTGCCTAAAGACTTTCTGAGCCCATAGCTGCCTCTAGACACACCCCTTGACATGGCCCTGCCCACCAGAGGACCAAGACCCAGCTCCACCCACCAGGCGGCAGGCACAGTCCCCTCCCACCAGGAAGCCTGCACAAGCCTCAAGACCACCCTCACCCACCAGAGGGCAGACACCAGAAGCAAGAAAACTACAGTCCCACAGCCTGCAGACTGAGTCTGCAGACACAGGCCAGACACAGCCCTGGGACCAGCTGGTCTCTGGCCCTAGGGTGATGAGAGGGGAGTGCACTGCTGGAATACATAGGACATCTCCTACAGAAGGCCACTTCTCCAAGGTCAAGAAATGTAACCAACCCACCACACACATAAAAATACCAATAGCAATTTAGACAGAATGAGGCAACAGAGGAATATGTTCAGAAGAAGGAACAAAGTGAAATGACAGAAGAAGAATTAAGTGACGTGGAGATAGGCAATCTACCCAAGAAAGAATTTAGAGTAATGATCATAAAGATTATCAAAGAACTCGGGAGGAGAATGAATGCACAGAGTGAGAAATTAGAAATTTTCAACAAATAATTAGAAAATATAAAGAACATCAGGAAACGTACACAAGCCTCTTAGATAGCCTCATCCATCAGAGGGCAGACAGCAGAAGCAAGAAGAACTACAGTCCTGCAGCCTGTGGAACAAAAACCACATTCACAGAAAGACAGACAAGATGAAAAGGCAGAGGGCTATGTACCAGATGAAGGAACAAGATAAAACCCCAGAAAAACAACTAAATGAAGTGGCGATAGGCAACCTTCCAGAAAAAGAATTCAGAATAATAATAGTGAAGATGATCCAGGACCTCAGAAAAAGAATGGAGGCAAAGATTGAGAAGATGCAAGAAATGTTTAACAAAGACCTAGAAGAATTAAAGAACAAACAAAAAGAGATGAACAATACAATAACTGAAATGAAAACTACACTAGAAGGAATCAATAGCAGAATAACTGAGGCAGAAGAGTGGATAAGTGACCTGGAAGACAGAATGGTGGAATTCACTGCTGCGGAACAGACTAAAGAAAAAAGAATGAAAAGAAATGAAGACAGCCTAAGAGACCTCTGGGACAACATTAAACGCAACAACATTCGCATTATAGGGGTCGTAGAAGGAGAAGAGGGAGAGAAAGGACAAGAGAAAATATTTGAAGAGTTTATAGTCGAAAACTTCCCTAACATGGGAAAGGAAATAGCCACCCAAGTCCAGGAAGCACAGCGAACCCCATACAGGATAAACCCAAGGAGAAACATGCCGAGACACATAGTAATCAACTTGGGAAAAATTAAAGACAAAGAAAAATTATTGAAAGCAGCAAGGGAAAAACGACAAATAACATACAAGGGAACTCCCATAAGGTTAACAGTTGATTTCTCAGCAGAAACTCTGCAAGCCAGAAGGGAGTGGCATGATATACTTAAAGTGATGAAAGGGAAGAATCTACAACCAAGATTACTCTACCCAGCAAGGATCTCATAAAGATTTGAAGGAGAAATCAAAAGCTTTACAGACAAACAAAAGCTAAGAGAATTCAGCACCACCAAACCAGCTCTACAACAAATGCTAAAGGAACTTCTCTAAGTGGGAAACACAAGAGAAGAAAAGGACCTACAAACACAAACCCAAAACAATTAAGAAAACAGTCATAGGAACATACATATTGATAATTACCTTAAACGTGAATGGATTAAATGCTCCAACCAAAAGACACAGGCTTGCTGAATGGATATAAAAAGAAGACCCATATATATGCTGTCTACAAGAGACCCACTTCAGACCTAGGGACACATACAGACAAAGTGATGGGATGGAAAAAGATATTCCATGCAAATGGAAATCAAAAGAAAGCTGGAGTAGCTATACTCATATCTGATAAAATAGACTTTAAAATAAAGAATGTTACAAGAGACAAGAAAGGACACTACATAATGATCACGGGATCAATCCAAGAAAAAGATATAACACTTATAAATATATATGCACCCAACATAGGAGCACCTCAATACATAAGGCAACTGCTAACAGCTATAAAAGAGGAAATCAACAATAACACAAAAATAGTGGGGGACTTTAACACCTCACCTACACCAATGGACAGATCATCCAAAATGAAAATAAATAAGGAAACAGAAGCTTTAAATGACAAAATAGACCAGATAGATTTAATTGATATTTATAGGACATTCCATCCAAAAACAACAGGTTACACTTTCTACTCAAGTGCGCACAGACCATTCTCCAGGATAGATCACATCTTGGGTCACAAATCAAGCCTCAGTAAATTTAAGAAAATTGAAATCATATCAAGCATCTTTTCTTACCACAACGCTATGAGATTAGAAATGAATTACAGGGAAAAAAACGTAAAAAACACAAACACATGGAGGCTAAACAATACGTTACTAAATAACCAAGAGATCACTGAAGAAATCAAAGAGGAAATAAAAAAATACCTAGAGACAAATGACAATGAAAACACGATGATCCAAAACCTATGGGATGCAGCAAAAGCAGATCTGAGAGGGAAGTTTATAGCAATACAAGCCTACCTCAAGAAACAAGAATCATCTCAAATAAACAATCTAACCTTACACCTAAAGGAACTAGAGAACGAAGAACAAACAAAACCCAAAGTTGGCAGAAGGAAAGAAATCATAAAGATCAGAGCAGAAATAAATGAAAGAGAAACAAAGAAAACAATAGCAAAGATCAATAAAACTAAAAGCTGGTTCTTTGAGAAGATAAACAAAATTGATAAACCATTAGCCAGACTCATCAAGAAAAAGAGGGAGAGGACTCAAATCAATAAAATTAGAAATGAAAAAGGAGAAGTTACAACAGACACTGCAGAAATACAAAGCATCCTAAGAGACTACTACAAGCAACTCTATGCCAATAAAATGGACAACCTGGAAGAAATGGACAAATTCTTAGAAAGGTTTAACCTTCCAAGACTGAACCAGGAAGAAACAGAAAATATGAACAGACCAATCACAGGTAATGAAATTGAAACTGTGACTAAAAATCTTCCAACAAACAAAAGTCCAGGACCAGACGGCTTCACAGGTGAATTCTATCAAACATTTAGAGAAGAGCTAACACCCATCCTTCTCAAACTCTTCCAAAAAATTGCAGAGGAAGGAACACTCCCAAACTCATTCTATGAGGCCACCATCACCCTGATACCAAAACCAGACAAAGATACTACAAAACAAGAAAATTACAGACCAATATCACTGATGAATATAGATGCAGTAATCCTCAACAAAATACTAGGAAACAGAATCCAACAACACATTAAAAGGATCATGCACCACGATCAAGTGGGATTTATCCCAGGGATGCAAGGATTCTTCAATATACGCAAATCAATCAATGTGATACACCATATTAACAAACTGAAGAATAAAAACCATATGATCATCTCAGTAGATGCAGAAAAAGCTTTTGACAAAATTCAACACCCATTTATGATAAAAACTCTCCAGAAAGTGGGCATAGAGGGAACCTACCTCAACATAATAAAGGCCATATATGACAAACCCACAGCAAACATCATTCTCAATGGTGAAAAACTGAAAGCATTTCCTCTAAGATCAGGAACAAGACAAGGATGTCCACTCTGACCACTATTATTGAACACAGTTTTGGAAGTCCTAGCCACGGCAATCAGAGAAGAAAAAGAAATAAAAGGAATACAAATTGGAAAAGAAGAAGTATAACTGTCACTGTTTGCAGATGACATGATACTATACATAGAGAATCCTAAAGATGCCACCAGAAAACTACTAGAGCTAATCAATGAATTTGGTAAAGTAGCAGGATACAAAATTAATGCACAGAAATCTCTTGCATTCCTATACACTAATGATGAAAAATCTGAAAGAGAAATTAAGGAAACACTCCCATTTACCATTGCAACAAAAAGAATAAAATACCTAGGAATAAACCTACCTAGGGAGACAAAAGACCTGTGTGCAGAAAACTATAAGACACTGCTGAAAGAAATTAAAGATGATACCAACAGATGGAGGGATATACCATGTTCTTGGATTGGAAGAATCAACATTGTGAAAATGACTATACTCCCCAAAGCAATCTACAGATTCAGTGCAATCCCTATCAAATTACCAATGGCATTTTTTACGGAATTAGAACAAAATATCATAAAATTTGTAGGGAGACACAAAAGACCCCGAATAGCCAAAGCAGTCTTGTGGGAAAAAAACGGAGCTGGAGGAATCAGACTCCCTGACTTCAGACTATACTACAAAGCTACAGTAACCTAGACAATATGGTACTGGCCCAAAAACAGAAACATAGATCAATGGAACAAGATAGAAAGCCCGGAGATAATCCCACGCACCTATGGTCAACTAATCTATGACAAAGGAGGCAAGGATATACAATGGAGAAAAGACAGTCTTCTCAATAAGTGGTGCTGGGAAAACTGGACAGCTACACGTAAAAGAATGAAATTACAACACTCCCTAACACCATACACAAAAATAAACTCAAAATGGATTTGAGACCTAAATGTAAGACCGGACAGTATAAAACTCTTAGAGGAAAACATAGGAAGAACACTCTTTGACATAAATCACAGCAAGATCTTTTTTGATCCACCTCCTAGAGTAATGGAAATAGAAAGAAAAATAAACAAATGGGACCTAATGAAACTTCAAAGCTTTTGCATAGCAAAGGAAACCATAAACAAGACTAAAAGACAACCCTCAGAATGGGAGAAAATATTTGCAAATGAATCAACGGACAAAGGATTAATCTCCAAAATATATAAACAGCTCATGCAGCTCAATATTAAAGAAACAAACAACCCAATCCAAAAATGAGCAGAAGACCTAAATAGACATTTTTCCAAAGAAGAGATACAGGTGGCCAAGAAACACATGAAAAGCTGCTCAACATCACTAATTATTAGAGAAATGCAAATCAAAACTACAGTGAGGTATCACCTCACAACAGTTAGAATGGAAATCATCAGAAAATCTACAAACAACAAATGCTGGAGAGGGTGTGGAGGAAAGGGAACCCTCTTGCACTGTTGGTGGGGATGTAAATTGATACAGCCACTATGGAGAACAGTATGGTGGTTCCTTAAAAAACTAAAAATAGAATTACCATATGATCCAGCAATCCCACTACTGGGCATATACCCAGAGAAAACCATAATTCAAAAAGACACATGCATCCCAATGTTCATTGCAGCACTATTTACAATAGCCAGGTCATGGAAGCAACCTATATGCCCATCGACAGACGAATGGAGAAAGAAGTTGTGGTACATATATACAATGGAATATTACTCAGCCATAAAAAGGAACGAAATCGAGTCATTTGTTGAGTTGTGGATGGATTTGGAGACTGTCATACAGAGGGAAGTAAGTCAGAAAGAGAAAAACAAATATCGTATATTAACGCATGTATGTGGAACTTAGAAAAATAGTACAGATAAATCGGTTTGCAGGGCAGAAGTTGATACACAGATGTAGAGAACAAACGTATGGACACCAAGGGGTGAAAATCGCAGTGGGGGGGGGGTTGGTGGTGTGCTGAGTTGGGTGATTGGGATTGACATGTATACACTGATGTGTATAAAATTGATGACTAATAAGAACCTGCTGTATAAAAAAATAAATAAAATAAAATTCAAAAAAATAAAGAAAATATAAAGAACAACCAAACAGAATTAAAGAATACAATAACTGAAATGAAAAGTATATCAGAAGGAATCAATAGTAGACTAAATGAGGAAGAAGAACGGATCAGTGAGCTGGAAGACAGAGTAATGGAAATCATTGCCACTGAACAGAAAAAAGAAAAAAGAATGAAAAGAAATGAGGACAGTTTAATAGACCTCTGGGATAGCATCAAGCATGCTAATATTCACATTACAGCGGTCCCAGAAGGAGAAGAGAGAGAGAGAAAATGCCTGAGAAAATATTTGAAAATGTAATACCTGAAAACTTCTTTAACCTGGGGAAGGAAACAGTCACCCAAGTTCAGAAAGTGCAGAGAGTCCCATGCAGGATTAACCCATAGAGGAATACAGCACAACAGTCTCAAAAGTGGTGCTGGGGTAAATGGACAGCTACATGTAAAAGAATGAAATTAGAACATTCTCTAACACCATATGTGAAAGTATACTGAAAATGGATTAAAGACCTAAATGTAAGGCCAAATACTATAAAACTAGATGAAAACATGGGCAGAACACTGACATAAATTGCAGCAATATTTATTTGGATCTGTCTCGTAGAATAATGGAAATTAAAACAAAAATAAATAAATGGAACTTAAAAGCTTTTGTACAGCAAAGGAAACCATGAATAAAATGAAAAAACAACCTATGGACTGGGAGAAAATATTTGCAAACAATGCTACTGACTTTCCAAAATATATGAGCAGGTCATATAGCTTAATATCAAAATAAAAAATTGTTCAGGAGACTTAAGTAAACATTTCTCCAAAGAAGACATACAGATGTCCAACATGCACATGAAAAGATGTTCAATATCACTAATTATTAGAGAAATGCAAATCAAAACTGCAATGAAGTGTCACCTCACACCAGTCAGAATGGTCATTACTAAAAAGTTTACCACAAATAAATGCTGGAGAGGGTGTGGAGAAAAAGGAATGCTCCTAATGTGTTGGTAGGACTATAAATTGGTGCAGCCACTATGGAGAACAGTACGGTGGTTCCTTAAAAAACTAAAAATAGAGTTACCGGGACTTCCCTTGTGACACAGTGGTTAAGAATCTGCCTGCCAATGCAGGGGACACGGGTTCAAGCCCTGGTCCACATACAGTGGAGCAACTAAGCCCGTGCGCCACAACTGCTGAGCCTGTGCTCTGTGCTCTGGAGCCCACAAGCCGCGACTACTGAGCCCACGTGCCACAACTGCTGAGCCCACGCACCTAGAGCCCATGCTCCGCAACGAGAAGCCACTGCAATGAGAAGCCCACGCACCACAACGAAGAGTAGCCCCCACTCGCCGCAACTAGAGAAAGCCCGTGTGCAGCAACAAAGACCCAATGCAGCCATAAATAAATAAATAAATAAATGTTCCTTTAAAAAAATAAAAATAGAGTTACCATATGATCCTGTAATCCCACCCCTGGGCATATATCTGAAGAAAACTCCAATTCGTGAAGATACATGCACCCCAGTGTTCATAGCAGCACTATTTACGATAGCCAAGACATGGAAGCAACCTAAATGTCCATTAACAGATGAATTGATAAAGATGTGATGTATATATACAATGGAATATTTCTCAGCCATAAAAAAGAATGAAATAATGCCATTTGTAGCAACATGGATCTACCTAGAGGTTATAATATTAATTGAAATAAGTCAGAGAAAGACGAATATCGTATGATATCACTTATTTGTGGAATCTAAAAAAAGATACAAATGAACTTATTTATAAAACAGAAACTGACTCACAGACACAGAAAACTTATGGTTACTAAAGGGGAAAGGGGAGGGATAAATTAGGGGATTGGGATTAACATATAAACACTACTGTATATAAAATAGGTAAACAACAAGGACCTACTGTATAGCACAGGGAACTATACTCAGTATCTTGTGTTAACCTATAATGGAAAAGAATCTGAAAAAGAATATATATATATATATATATATATATATATATATATATATATATATATAACTGAATCACTTTCCTGTACACTTAAAACTAATACAACATTGTAAATTAACTATAGTTCAATTTAACAAAAAAAAGATGTAGGACATCATGGGGAAAAAAAGATGCTACCCTTACCACAATGTGTGTTCTTGGCTCCTCTGTTTAATTAATTGACCATATATGGATGGGTTTATTGCTGGGCTTTCTTTTCTGTTCCATGATCTATGTGTCTGTTCTTATCCCAATACCACACTGTATTGATTACTATAGCTTTGTAATAGTGTTTGGAAACGTGATGCCTTCAGCTTTGTTCTTTTTTTCTCAAGATTGCTTTGGCTATTTGAGGTCTTTTGTAGTTCCATACAAATTTTAGGACTGTTTGTTCTATTTCTGTGAAAAATGCCATTGGAATTTTGATAGGCGTTTCATTGAATCTGTAGATTACTTTGGGTAGTATGGACATTTTAACAGTATTAATTCTTCCAATCCATGTGCACAGACTGTCTTTTCATTTTTTTGTGTCTTCTTCAGTGTATTATAGTTTTCAGTGTACAGATCTTTCACTTCCTTGGTTAACTTATACCTAGGTATTTTATTCTTTTTGATGCAATTGTAATGGGGCTGTTTTCTTTTCTTTTCTTTTTTTTTAATTGAAGTGTAGTTGATTCACAATGTTGTGTTAATTTCTGCTGTACAGCAAAGTGATTCAGTTATACATATATATATATTCTTTTTTTATATTCTTTTCCATTATGGTTTATCACAGGACATTGAATATAGTTCTCTGTGCTATATAGTAGGATCTTGTTGTTTTCTTAATTTCTCTTTCTGATAGTTCATTTTTAGTGTATAGAAACAACAGATTTTTGTATATTGATTTTATATCCTGCAGCTTTACTGAATTCATTTTTTAATTGTGACAGTTTTTTGGTAGAATCTTTATGGTTTACAGATTCTATATATAATATCATGTCATCTGCAAATAGAGACAGTTTTACTCCTTTCTTTCTGATTTGGATGCCTCTTATTTCTCTTTCTTGTCTAACAGCTTTGGGTAGAACTTCCAATACTATGTTGAATAAAAGTGGTGAGGGTGGGCATTCTTGTCTCTTGTCTTGTTCCTGATCTTCGAGGAAAAGCATTCAGGTTTTCACCATTGAGTATTATATTCGCTGTGGGATAGTCATATATGGCCTTTATTATGTTGAGGTATATTCCCTCCATACCCATTTTGATGAGAGTTTTTATCATAAATGGATGTTGAATTTTGTCAGATGCTTTTCTACATCTATTGAGATGATGATATGATTTTTTTTTTAAATTATTATTTATTTATTTTATTTTTGGCTGTGTTAGGTCTTCATTTCTGTGCGAGGGCTTTCTCTAGTTGCGGTGAGCGGGGGCCACTCTTCATCGCGGTGCACGGGCCTCTCACTGTCGCGGCCTCTCTTGTCGCGGAGCACAAGCTCCAGACGCGCAGGCTCAGTAGTTGTGGCTCACAGGCTTAGTTGCTCCGTGGCATGTGGGATCTTCCCAGACCAGGGCTCGAACTCGTGTCCCCTGTATTGGCAGGCAGAGTCTCAACCACTGCGCCACCAGGGAAGCCCAATGATATGATTTTTATCCTTCATTTTGTTATTGTGGTGTTTTACATTAATTGATTTATGGATGTCGAGCCATACTTGTATCCCAGGGATAAGTCCTACTTGATCATGATGTATGATCCCTTTCATGCATTTTTATAATACAAAATATAATACTTTGTTCAGGAATTTTTCATCTATGTTCATCAGATTTAATAGGTCAGTAAATTTCTTTTCTTGCAGTGTCTTTGTGTGGTTTTAGAATCAGGGTAATGCTGGCCTCAATGTGAGTTTGTGTGTGTTTCCTCCTCTTACATTTTTTGGAAGAGTTTTGAAAAGGGCCTCTTTTTAAAATGAAGTAATTATAAGTTGAAATTTTTTTTCTTGAACTCAGATTCTCATAGCTAACTGCCTTCTTGATATCCATACCTGCATGTTTACTAGGCATCTCAAATTTAACATGCTCAATGTTAATTTTGGAGAACTGATACTACCCAACTTGAAGACATACTATAGGGCTCCAGTAATCAAGACAGTGTGGTATGGGCAAAACAATAGACAAATAGCTGAATTGAACAAAATGGAAAACCCAGAAATAGATTCACATAGGCAACTGATCTTTGACAAAGGGGCAAAGACAGTAATACAGTGGAGCAAGATAGTCTTTTCAATAGTTGGCGCTGTGATATCCGGACATCCACGTGCAAAAATTAACTTTGATACAGACCTTAGAACCTTCACAAAAATTAACGTAAAATGAATCACAAACCTAAATGTAAAAGGCAAAACTATAAAACTCCAGAGGATAACATAGGAAAAAACCTAGATGACCTTTAGTGTGGATGCCTTTTTAGATATAACACCAAAGCCATGATTCATGAAAGAAATTATTGATAAACTGGATTTTATTAAAATTAAAAACTGTTCTATGAAAGACACAAGAGAATGAGAAGATAAGGCACAGAGTGGGCGAAAATATTTGCAAAACACACATCTGATAAAGGACTGTTATCCAAAACATATAAATAACTCTTAAAACTCAGCAATACGACAGTAAACAATCTAATTAAAAAGTGGGCCAAAGATCTTAACAGATAATTCACCAAGGAAACACTGATGGCATATAAACACATGAAAAGATGCTCTGCATCATATGTCATCAGGGAAATGCAAGTTGAAACAACGAGATACCACTATACACCTATTAGAATGGACACAATTCAAAACATCGACAACACTGAATTCTGGTAAGAATGTGGAGCAACAGGAACACTCACTATCTTTCTTTATTCTTTTCTTTTTTGATGGTGGGAATGCAACGCAGTGCAGCCATTTTGGAAGACAGTTTGGCCGTTTCTTACAAAACTTACCATATTCTTACGATAGGATCCAGCGATCGCTCTCCTTGGTATTTACTCAAATTAATTGAAAACTTTTGTCCACACAAAAACCTGCAGTTTCATTCATGATTGCCAAAACCTGGAAGCAACCAAGATGTCCTTTAGTAGATGAATGGATAAATAAACTGTGGTATCTCCAGACAGTGGAGTACTATTCAGTGCTATAAAGAAATGAGTTATCAAGCCATGAATGGACATAGAGGAACTTTAAATGCCTATTACTAAGTCAAAGAAGGCAATCTGAAAAGGCTACAGACTGTATAATTCCAACTATATGACATTCTGGAAAAGGCAAAACTGGAGACAGTAAAAAGATCAGTGTTTGCCAGAGGTTGCGGGGGGAGAGAGAGATGAATAGGCAGAGCAAAGAGGTTTTTTAGGGCAATGAAACTACTCTGTATGATGCTATAATGGTGGATATATGTCATTATACATTTGTCCAAACCCGTAGAATGTACACCACCAAGAGTGAACCGTAATGCAAACTGTGGACTTTGTATGATAATGATGTATTAATGTAGATTCATCTTTGTAACAAATATACAATTCTGGATGTTGATAATAGGTATGCATGTATCAGGGCGAGGGGTATATGAGAAATCTCTGTACCTTCCTCTCAGTTTTGCTGTGAACCTAAAACTCCTCTAAAAAATAAAGTCTACAAAAACCAACTAACCAACCAACCCATATGAGAGTCCTTGCAGTAACCTGTAAGGCCTTGCATGATCTTCCTTACAGCCCGTTACCTCTTTCACATCATTTCTTGCTACATTTCCTCCAGTTTGCTCTAGGCCAGCTACACTAGCTTCCTTATTGTTTCTTCTATACATATCAGATACACTCTTGTCTTAAGACGTTTGCATTCCCCATTTCTTCAAATAACCTTATGGCTTGTTCTCATCTCTTTCAAACCATTGCTCAAAGGGATCCTTTCACATGACTCTTTCCTTTAATACCCTAACCAAAATTGGAAACCTTCCACCTGGCACTTACTCTCTATCCCTTTTTCCACTCTGTTTTTTCTTATGGCACTTATGGCCTTCAAATATTTTTATTGTAGATTTTCTCCAGAAGAAGGCAAGAATTATTTTTTGTTTCTGTTCGCTAATGAATAGCATCTAGACAGCACTTGGCACATAGTAGGCACTGAATACATTTTTTGTGGAATAAATGAATTTCGTGTTATTATAATTGATTTACTTGTCTCTATTTCACTTGACTATAAGCTTGATAGTCAAGTGCTACAACTTCTGTTTCTTCAGGATTTAGCACACATAGTTGCATACATTTGTTCAATTTATCAAAAAATATACTTCTCATTTTACACAAGTATAATCATAACAGAATTACACATTGGAATTTTTTCACTTATGTTGACAAGTATTTTTTTAGTTGCTATGGATTCTACATAATTATACATATCATTTTGTTGAATTAACTTTCACAATTCTTATGGAGGGAATTAATAAAATAGATAACACTGAAAAATTCTCTTGGGTTGTTGTTTAGTCCTTTACTTAACTATTTATTGTTAGGAGCATTTAAGTTTTTTACAGCTTGTATTTATTACAGATAAGGTCTCAGTGAATATTTCAGGAAGTCTTTAATTCAGTAACCTGGAGGTACACCATGGTATTAAAAAATGCATGAAATTTCACATTTATAAAAGAGCCAGTATATTTCTGTTGTGAAAAGATTCACTTTAAATAGTATGAACTGCCCTAGTGCATTTATATTTTTTTCTTGGCTACTTGTTTTTATTACAGAAAGATATACTTTTATTTGGAAAAACTCAAATCTATCAGTTTATAAAGTAAATATATCCCCTTTGGCCCTGCCAATTGCCATTTCCAGAATCACTCTTAAAGATGTTCGTTATGTATCCTTTTAGACCTTTTTATATACATACGACTACATATAAATATATGTATATATACAGTCAGCCTCCATATCCATGGGTTCCATATCCATGGATTCAACCAACCACAGACTGAAAATATTCAGGGAAAAGAAATTCCAAAAAGTTCAAAAAGCAAAACTTGAATTTGCTGAGCTGGCAACTATTTACATAGCATTTTAAAAATAATTAATTAATTAATTTGCCTGTGTCGGATCTTAGTTGCGGCACACAGGATCTTTGCTGCAGCACGCAGGCTTCTCTCTAGCTGCAGTGCGCGAGCTCCGGAGCATGTGGGCTCAGTAGTTACGGTGCGCGGGCTCTCTAGTTGTGGCATGAGGCCTCCAGAGTGTGCGGGCTCAGTAGTTGCGGTGCACGGGCTTAGTTGCCCTACAGCATGTGGGATCTTATTTCCCTGACCAGAGATCAAACCTGCGCCCCCTGCATTGGAAGACGGATTCTTAACCACTGGACCACCAGGGAAGTCCCTACATAACATTTACGTTGTATTTACTACTATTTACATAGCATTTACTTTGTATTAGGTATTATAAGTAATCTGGAGATTATTTAAAGTATACTGGAGGATGTGCATATGTTAGCAAATACTGTGCCATTTTATATAAAGGACTTGAGCCTTTTCAGATTTTGGTATCCTTGGGGGTCCCTGTGGATACAAAAGGACAAGTGTATACACAAAAACTAAAATTAAAAAAAAAAAGCTAGTTAATATCTGTATTTTTCTGTAGTTTATCTCTTCTAACTTGTGTCACAGAGATCTGCCATGTCAATATATAAAATATATTCTTTGTAAAGATTACACAATGATGTATAATTTTATAATTTCTTTATTGACAGACATATAGTTTATATCTAATTATCATTAACAGTAGGTTAGACAAAGTTAAATATTTTCTTTTCTGCAGTACAGTGTGTATGAATCTCCAAAGAGCATAAATTATGTGCAATTTCCTGAACTTATTTCACCAGTATTTTCATGAAGCATGTAATTCTTTCAAAGAGCTTGTCATAGCTCTGATGCTCTATTAAATGTATTTGGAGCTCTGGTCAATCTTCTTATTTTACTTGTAAGAAAATTGAGACTGAGGTAATGGAAAATTGAAACCATACCCTTGGCTTCTTGATACTTGTTCCATGTTGTTCCTTTTGCTTTGAATTTAATCTTCATTTAGTGCTTTTTCCTGAATTCAAATACGAAAGTTAAACACTGGAATTTTTTATAAGGGAAAAAATAGATTTCATGTGTTGATACTACGGGAAGTTAACATTAGTGTGTCTGTAGGTTTTTCTTGATGTCAATATGTTATGTCTTGTTAAGTAACTAGTGACAAGTGAAAAAAAGTTAGGATTCAAGCAGGTTTCTCTTTGGAGAATGATAATGCACTGTACTGCAGAAAAGAAAATATATAACTTTGTATAAGCCACCCTTTCTCATAATTAGAGACAAATAAAGGAATTATTAAAAATTATACAACTTTCCTTAAATCATTTAAGTCCTGTGACATAAATGAACTACTAGTTCCTTTCTTATGTTGAATAATTCTTTCAGTTACTTTAAGAGTAAGAGTTACTTGAAAAGTAGTATTAAGTTTGAATGTGCCTAGTAAATTTCTTAGTTATTACTTTTGCCTTTGTCTTCATCATTCAAGTTCCTAGTTTTAATTATTGTAGTGTATAGGAAGACTCTAGTCAATCTAGATTAATTCTAGGTATGTTTTAAAATAGAGATACTGTTGAATCTTGTCACCTTAATTGCTCTTACTTTTGCCTTTCTCTGAGCTGTCAGGTTCCCTCCCTTTTTGTGGATATACTCTTTTTTTTAATGATTTTTAAAAATATTTTATTTATTTATTTACTTTATTCTTTTTGGCTGCATCGGGTCTTAGTTGCGGCATGTGGGATCTTCATTGCGGCATGCGGGATCTTTCGTCACAACAAGCGCCCTCTTCACTGTGGTATGCGGGCTTCTCTCTAGTTGTGCTGTGCAGGTTTTCTCTCTCTAGTTGTGGCACTCAGGCTCCAGAGCATGTGGGCTCTGTAGTTTGTGGCACGCAGGCTCTCTCATTGAGGCTCACGAGCTCAATAGTTGTGGCACACAGGCTTAGTTGCCCTGTGACATGTGGGATCTTAGTTCCCTGACCAGGGATTGAACCCTCATCCCCTGCATTTGGAAGGCGATACTTTTTTTTTTTTGAATTTTATTTTATTCAATTTTTATACAGCAGGTTCTTATTAGTTATCCATTTTATACATATTAGTGTATATGTCAATCCCAATCTCCCAATTCATCAGCCCCCCTGCCGCCACCCCCCCGCCACCTTCCCCTCTTGGTGTCCATACGTTTGTTCTGTACATATGTGTCTCAATTTCTGCCCTGCAAACCAGTTCATCTGTATCATTTCTCTAGGTTCCACATATATGTGTTAATATACGATATTTGTATTTCTTTCTGACTTACTTCAGTCTGTATGACAGTCTCTGGATCCATCCACGTCTCTACAAACGACTCAATTTCGTTCCTTTTTATGACTGAGTAATATTCCATTGTGTATATGTACCACATCTTCTTTATCCATTCGTCTGTCGATGGGCATTTAGGTTGCTTCCATGACCTGGCTATTGTAAATAGTGCTTCAATGAACATTGGGGTGTATGTGTCTTTTTGAATTATGGTTTTCTCTGGGTATATGCCCAGTAGTGGGATTGCTGGATCATATGGTAATTCTATTTTTAGTTTTTTAAGGAACCTCCATACTGTTCTCCATAGTGGCTGTATTAATTTACATTCCCACCAACAGTGCAAGAGGGTTCCCTTTCCTCCACACCCTCTCCAGCATTTGTTGTTTGTAGATTTTCTGATGATGCCTGTTCTAACTGGTGTGAGGTGATACCTCATTGTAGTTTTGATTTGCATTTCTCTAATAATTAGTGATGTTGAGCATCTTTTCATGTGCTTCGTGGCCATCTGTATGTCTTCTTTGGAGAAATGTCTATTTAGGTCTTCTGCCCAGTTTTTATCATAAATGGGTGTTGAATTTTGTCAAAAGCTTTTTCTGCATCTACTGAGATGATCATATGGTTTTTATTCTTCAATTTGTTAATATGGTGTATCACATTGATTGATTTGCATATATTGAAGAATCCTTGCATCCCTGGGATAAATCCCACTTGATCGTGGTGCATGATCCTTTTAATGTGTTGTTGGATTCTGTTTCCTAGTATTTTGTTGAGGTTTTTTGCATCTATATTCATCAGTGATATTGGCCTGTAATTTTCTTGTTTTGTAGTATCTTTGTCTGGTTTTGGTATCAGAGTGATGGTGGCCTCATAGAATGTGTTTGGGAGTGTTCGGAAGGCGATTCTTTACCACTGGACCACCAGGGAAGTCCCATGTGGATATACTCTTAATTTGTTTAACCAATCAAATTGGTTAAACAAGGAAATGTAAGTTTCTTGCTTTTCACTGTCAGAGATGTTGCTGTGAGAAATGCTTGTGTGTGTGTGTGTGTGTGTGCATGTTTGTGTGAGATTATTTCCTTAAGATGAAGTAGAATTATTGGATCAAAGAGTACGTACATTAAATTTTACGTATTTTGGCAGATTCCTTTGTAGAAAAGTTGTACCAATTTATATTTCCATTAAGTGTATGAGAGTTCCCATTTTCCCACCCTTTTAATCCTTACCAATCTAATAAGGAAAAACATATATTATTTAGATGTGTGTTTATTAGAACATTAGATGTAAATCGTAGTGTCAGTTTTCTTTGGTATTTACGTTTTCTCTGGAATTTCCTGCCTGTATATTTTGTCCACTTTTCTTTTAGGTAGATGTCCTATTTTAGTTATTCATAAGAATGAAAATTTTACCACATATGTTGTAAATATATTTCTCACAGTTGTTTACATTTTAACTTTGTATAATTAACTGTATAAATTTAATTGTATACATGTTCCTTATGAAAGATTTTCATTTTATAAGTACTAAGATTTTTTTTTCCCTTTACATTTTATAGCTTTGATGTTAAAATATATGCTAACGTGCTATAACAAAGAGAATGAAACTGCTAAATAAGATAACTTTCTTTTACACATAATAGCCCATAGGGGAGTGGTTGAGGAATGGCTTTGTCATCCCTGCCATGTGAATTCCATATGCGAGTCCAAAGTGACTGTACTAATTGTTGCTTTGCTTTCTCCCAGCATCAGAGAGGGAGACAGAAGTGGAAGGTGGGCCTGTTTTAAGAATATAACTTGGAAGTTGCACAAATCACTTTGTTCATATCAAGTTGTCCAGAACTTAGTCACAGGCTACAAGAAAGCATTGGGGAATGAAACTGACAGCTGATAGTGAAGTGCCCAGCTAAAATTTGGGTTTTTGTGTGGTGTTGGGGGGAATAGAGTTCTGTCACTAAGCTAAAAAGGAGAGAATGGACATTGAGGGGATAAAGAGTAGTCTGTGACACAGGTGCCATGCTTACGTAGCAGGAGGTCATTCTTTGTGCTAAAGTGATTCTGCTGATATTTTTAAATGTTTTCCTTTTAGTCTGATTTGGAAATCTGGAATTGTGTGTTATGGATTCAGTCTAATTTTTCTCTTAAATTTCTAGTCAGTTGTCCCAACACTATTTATTGAATACTTATCCCTTTTTTCACTAATTTGAAATACCTCTTTAAAAATATATACTAAAGTCACAGGTGGGACTTCCCTGGAGGTCCAGTGGTTAAGACTCTGCTCCCAACGCAGGGGGCACGGGTTCGATCCCTGGTCGGGGAACTAGGATCCTGCATGCTTGCAGCGTGGCCATAAATAAATAAATAAATTCACAGGATTGTTTTTGTATTCTTTGTATTGATTTTGCATCTTCTTATTTCTTCCTCAGTACCTCACTTTTAATTGCTAGCTGTATAAGTTTTGATATTTCTTAGGGCAGACCTCTAATCTTTGCTCATTTACTTAAGAATTCTTCTGTTAGTTATTTTTTTCAGGTATATTTTGACCATTTTTGTCAAGTTCCAGAAAATAACCCTTTGAGTTTTGATTGGGGTTGGATTAAATTTACAAATTTTGCTTTATTCTGTTGTTTTATTTCATTTTATAATTTATAGAGACAATTTTTCTTGATTTTCCTGGGAATAGAGAGTAGTTGTTCATTCTTGTTTCCTGATATATATTTTTTTCATTAATCTTTCACATACTGTGTTTATTTCATGCATTTTAATGACCAAAGTTTTGTTCAGCTTCCTTTTTTTCTGGTTAAGTCATCTTCATATAAGGGCAGATTTATATAGACCTATTATTTACTTAAGAATAGGCAAGATTCTTGATTTCCTTCCCTGTTTATCTGGATACTGTTTTGTATCCAGAGGGCTTTGATAATATAGCTTTATGCAATCATTTAATTCCTCATTCTGTAGCCTGAGAGGGTTAAGAAGGAAATTTAACCTTTGACTTTGTTGATTTTTTTTTCTTTGAAACCCTTACAGTCACATTTAGGCTCATACCTTTGAAAAACTGCCTGCCCAGGCTCCAATTCTGTTTTCACTCCCACTTTAGAGTGCCCACTTGGTAAGAAGATAGTTTGAAAATTTATCCCACTGCCTAAAAGCTCTCTATCTGGTGAGACTATATCCATCCATGCTCTCATCCCTACCAAGTGCAGCCTCTATTGTTTTTATTCTACAGCTGTGAAAAAACTCCAAGAAGATTGGTGTTGATCTTTCCGATAGTGTTTCTTCTTATACATAGCCAACTTGATTGTCCCTCCAACCACACCCCATGATCAGAGCGAGCCCTAACCAGTCTTTGGAGTCTGGGTCAGAGGTAAACGATGAGGACTGGCTGTGCTTATTCTCTTTCGGCTGTGCTTCTGCAACAATGATGCTTTTGATCAATGGCAAGGGAAAACATATCCCAGTGTGGTGGACCAGCCTTTTTCCATGACTCTCTTCTGTCTTCATTCCTTGTTCCTAACTCATTTGATCCTTTATTTGCTTGGTTCTGGGTTATAATTACAATGATTCAGGTTAAAACCTTCCCACGGAAGAGCTTATCTTGAAAAAGAACTAATGTATATTGCACCATTATTTACTATTTGCTCTCCTGTTGGTTCTTCTATACATGCCCCAAACAAAAAGATTTTAAAATCACTATCTGATTCAGTGTTTTTAGTGTAGAAGAAATTTTGGAAGTAGAACATGTTTGCTTTTGGCTGACCAGCACAAAATGAAGTGCCAAGGTGCCTGTGGTTCTATGAGGTATCTAGCAGACATTATGAGATAATCTTGATGGTTTAGATCTAGTAGGATAGTGACAGTATCCTGCTTTTGGTTCTGCATAGCCATTATTTTATATTTCCCTTCACCTATTCCTGTCACATGACCAAGAGAAGTCCTTCCAGTTGTTTAGGTTTGGAGCACATTGGTGTTTAAGTCCTCTGTGATCTGCCACTTTACTGTCTGTATAATTTTGTTAAATCACTTGATCTCTCTCTTAGCTTCAGTTGCCTTTCCTTCAGTGATGCTTCTTCTATGTACCTCATTAATATATTAAGAAATAATATGAAAATATATGTAAAGTATTTTCATAAATTGTAAAATTTTATTCAGGTAGACAAGATTGGAGCTAGGACACTATAAAGCAATTACAGGAGACAGATTTGGAGTTCTATCAGAAGATTCTTTACTACTTGTATCTTTTCTATAATTAAATCAAGGCATTAAGCCCTTACATGAATACAAAGTCTCACTCACCTTTTTGTAATGTAAATTGTTTATAGAGCTTATCTAGTGATGACATAAGGCAAAAACCAAGGATGATATATAATGTGAGAAAGCAACACTGCCCAGCAGTCTATGTATGGTATTGGCACAAATACCTTAATATTATATATATTGTGGGAATGAATATATAACTTATATATTTTGTAAAAAATTAACAGAAGTAGATGGGAAAAAGCACTCTAATCTATTTTGCTCTTGTGTTCATGTTTTGTGTCAACCATATTACCATACTTCCTCCTCATCATTATAAACTGAGACTAAATGAATAATAATAAATAAGATAAAACTTAAAATTGAAAGGAAAAGTAAGATTAAAAACTAATGAAAGAAAAAACAAAAAGGCTACTGAAAAATTAAAACAAAGAAGCAGGAAAGAAGAAAATGAACCAAAAGTAAGATAAAATAATTTTAAATAGATAGAATAAAAATAAAACACTTATGGAGTCTCATAAGGATCAGACACAGAAGTTGACATTTTATTCATTCTGCTGTTATTGAATTATATTTGTCAATTACCACATTGGCTGAGTCAACAGAAAACCGATTCATTTTGATCCATGAAGTGTTAGTCAGCAAGAACTGAATTCAGAGATGGAAAAAATGTTTTTTCAACATTTATAACATTATAAACAAACATAGCTCGAGGTAATTTCCCACAAGTACTGAATCTTAAAATTACTGACCAAGATGCAGAATGTCCTGATGCAAATGACCCCATTATATTTGCCCAGTTTCATGAAAGGCACAGATCTGACATCATTCACAATTAGGTGTGATAAATTGATAGTGCTTTGAAATTACATGTATTTTTTAAAAATTATTTTTGTAAGAGCTATATGTTAATAATTCCCTGTATTCTTTAGTGTTGTGAATTAGAATTCCATTTGTAGCTTGTACCTAATTAAGCACAATTTTAAACTCTTTGTGTATAATTTCAAACTGCAGAAAAGTTGCAAGAATAAAAATCCTGGAGAACACCCAACATAGCCTTGATCCCTTTTTCCAAATTCACCTACTTTTGCTGTTGTTCTGTACCATTTGAGAATAATGGCCCTTTACCCCTAATGCTTCAGTGTTTAATACTTAAGAATAAGGGTAAAGTTATAACCTCCTGTGCATATTTCTGTTTAATAGAAGGAATATTATCCTTCGCATTTATCCTCCATTCAATACGGAATCCATTCTAGGATGAAGTTTTGCAGTTGATTGTTTTTTCTCTTTGGTTTCCTTTAAGCTATAACTTCTCTACAGCTTTTCTTTATCATCTTTAACATTGATGTGTTTGAAGAAAATATCCCCCCTCACTTTCTTTTCAATTGAGTGCTCCTAATTTGGGGTCGTCTGATGTCTTCTCATGGTTAGATTTAGGTTGCACATTCCAGGCCAGAATACCACAGAATACTTGCACTGTCACTGACCACCTTTATGTTCTGTTCATTGCAGTTAACTCATTGAACTTTCTTTTTGCTTAGCCCTTTTACTCTAGTTGTACCGCACACAATCAGGTTGTTACTTAAGAGTGCTCTTAAAAGAATACATGGTGTGTGGCTGACAGGGTCTTGGTGCTCTGACCGGGTGTCAGGCCTGTGCCTCTGAGGTGGGAGAGCCGAGTTCAGGACATTGGTCCACCAGAGACCTCCCAGCACCATGTAATATCAAACGGTGAAAGCTCTCCCAGAGATCTCCATCTCAATGCTAAGACCCAGCTCCACTCAAGGACCACCAAGCTACAGTGCTGGACACCATATGCCAAACAACTAGCAAGACAGGAACACAACCCCACCCATTAGCAGACAGGCTGCCTAAAATCATACTAAGTTCACAGACACTCCAAAACACACCACTGGACACTGTCCTGTCCACCAGAAAGACAAGATCCAGCCTCATCCACCAGAACGGAGGCACCAGTCCCCTCAACCAGGAAACCTACACAACCCACTGAACCAACCTTAGACACTTGGGGCAGACACCAAAAACAACGGGAACTATAAACCTGCAGCCTGCGAAAAGGAAACCCCAAACACAGTAAATTAAGCAACATGAGAAGACAGAGAAACATACAGCAGATGAAGGAGCAAGGTAAAAACCCAACAGACCAAACAAATGAAGAGGAAATAGGCAGTCTACCTGAAAAAGAATTCAGAGTAATGATAGAAAAGATGATCCAAAATCTTGGAAATAGAATGGCGGAAATACAAGAAACGTTTAACAAGGACCTACAAGAACTAAAGAGCAAAGAAGCAATGATGAACAACACAATAAATGAAACTAAAAATTCTCTAGAAGGAATCAATAACTGAAGCAGAAGAACAAATAAGTGACCTGGAAGATAAAATAGTGGAAATAACTACCACAGAGCAGAATAAAGAAAAAAGAATGGAAAGAATTGAGGACAGTCTCAGAGACGTCTGGGATAACATTAAATGCACCAACATTCGAATTATAGGGGTCCCAGAAGAAGAAGAGAAAAAGAAAGGGACTGAGAAAATATTTGAAGAGATTATAGTTGAAAACTTCCCTAATATGGGAAAGGAAATAGTCAATCAAGTCCAGGAAGCGCAGAGAGTCCCATACAGGATAAATCCAAGGAGAAACACGCCAAGACACATATTAATCAAACTATCAAAAATTAAATACGAAGAAAAAATATTAAAAGCAGCAAGGGAAAAACAACAAATAACATACAAGGGAATCCCTATGAGGTTAACAGCTGATCTTTCAGCAGAAACTCTGCAAGCCAGAAGGGAGTGGCAGGACATATTTAAAGAGAAGAAAGGGAAAAAACTACAACCAAGATTACTCTACCCAGCAAGGATCTCATTCAGATTCGACAGAGAAATTAAAACCTTTACAGACAAGCAAAAGTTAAGAGAATTCAGCACCACCAAACCAGCTTTACAACAAATGCTAAAGGAACTTCTCTAGGCAGGAAACACAAGAGAAGGAAAAGACCTACAATAACAAACTCAAAACAATTAAGAAAATGGTAATAGGAACAATAACTACCTTAAATGTAAATGGATTAAATGCTCCAACCAAAAGACATAGACTGGCTGAATGGATACAAAAACAAGACCTGTATATATGCTGTCTACAAGAGACCCACTTCAGACCTAGGGACACATGCAGACTGAAAGTGAGGGGATGGAAAAAGATATTCCAAGCAAATGGAAATCAAAAGAAAGCTGGAGTAGCAATTCTCATATCAGACAAAATAGACTTTAAAATAAAGACTATTACAAGAGACAAAGAAGGACACTACATAATGATCAAGGGATCAAACCAAGAAGAAGATATAACAATTGTAAATATTTATGTACCCAACATAGGAGCACCTGAATACATAAGGCAAATGCTAACAGCCATGAAAGGGGAAATTGACAGTAACACAGTAATATTAGGGGACTTTAACGCCCCACTTTCACCAATGGACAGATCATCCAAAATGAAAATAAATAAGGAAACACAATCTTTAAATGACACATTAAACAAGATGGACTTAATTGATATTTATAGGCCATTCCATCCAAAAACAACAGAATACACTTTCTTCTCAAGTGCTCATGGAACATTCTCCAGGAGAGATCAAATCTTGGGTCATGAATCCAGCCTTGGTAAATTTAAGAAAATTGAAATCGTATCAAATATCTTTTCCGACCACAGTGCTATGAGACTAGATATCAATTACAGGAAAAAATCTGTAAAAAATACAAACACAAGGAGACTAAACAATACACAACTTAATAACCAAGAGATCACTGAAGAACTCAAAAAATACCTAGAAACAAATGACAATGAAAACACGATGACCCAAAACCTATGGGATGCAGGAAAAGCAGTTCTACGAGGGAATTTTATAACAATACAGTCCTACCTCAAGAAACAAGAAACATCTCAAATAAACAACCTAACCTTACACCTAAAGCAATTAGAGAAAGAAGAACAAAAAAACCCCAAAGTTAGCAGAAGGAAAGAAATCACAAAGATCAGATCAGAAATAAATGAAAATGAAGTGAAGAAAACAGTAGGAAAGATCAATAAAACTAAAAGCTGGTTCTTTGAGAAGATAAACAGAACTGATAAACCATTAGCCAGACTCATCAGGAAAAAAAGGGAGAAGACTCAAATGAATAGAATTACAAATGAAAAAGGAGAAGTAACAACTTGACACTGCAGAAATACAAAGGATCACAAGGGATTACCACCAGCAACTATATGCCAATAAAATGAACAACCTGGAAGAAATGGACAAATTCTTAGAAAAGCACAACCTTCCAAGACTGAACCAGGAAGAAATAGAAAATATAAACAGACCAATCACAAACACTGAAATTGAGACTGTGATCAAAAGTCTTCCAACAAACAAAAGCTCAGCACCAGATGGCTTCACAGGCGAATTCTATCAAACATTTAGAGAACAGCTGACACCTATCCTTCTCAAACTCTTCCAAAATACAGCAGAGGAAGTAACACTCCCAAACTCATTCTACGAGGCTACCATCACGCTGATACCAAAACCAGAAAAGATGTCACAAAGAAAGAAAACTACAGGCCAATATCACTGATGAACATAGATGCAAAAATCCTCAACAAAATACTAGCAAACAGAATCCAACAGCACATTAAAAAGATCATACACCATGATAACGTGGGGTTTATCCCAGGAATGCAAGGATTCTTCAATATACAAATCAATTGATATGCAAATCAATCAATGTTAGACACCATATTAACAATTTGAAGGATAAAAACCATATGATCATCTCAATAGATGCAGAAGAAGCTTTCGACAAAATTCAACACCCATTTATGATAAAAACCCCTCCAGAAGTAGGCACACAGGGAACTCACCTCAACGTAATAGAGGCCATATATAACGAACCCACAGCCAACATCGTTCTCAATGGTGAAAAACTGAAACCGTTTCCTTTAAGATCATGAACAAGACAAGGTTGTCCACTCTCACCACTATTATTCAACATAGTTTTGGAAGTTTTAGGCACAGCACTCAGAGAAGAAAAAGAAATAAAAGGAATCCAAATCAGAAAAGAAAAAGTAAAGCTGTCACTGTTTGCGGATGACATGATACTATACATAGAGAATCCTAAAGATGCTACTAGAGAACTACTAGAGCTAATCAACGAATTTGGTAAAGTAGCAGGATACAAAATTAATGCACAGAAATCTCTTGCATTCCTATACACTAATGATGAAAAATCTGAAAGAGAAATTAAGGAAACACTCCCATTTAGCACTGCAACAAAAAGAATAAAATACCTAGGAATAAACCTACCTAAGGAAACAAAAGACCTGTATGCAGAAAACTATTAGACACTCATGAAAGGAATTAAAGATGATACCAATAGATGGAGAGATATACCATGTTCTTGGAAGAATCAACATTGTGAAAATGACTCTACTACCAAAAGCAATCTACAGATTCAGTGCAATCCCTATCAAACTACCAATGGCATTTTTCACAGAACTAGAACAAAAAATTTCGCAATTTGTATGGAAACACAAAAGACCCCGAATAGCCAGAGCAATCCTGAGAAAGAAAAACGGAGCTGGAGGAATCAGGCTCCCTGACTTCAGACTATACTACAAAGCTACAGTCATCAAGACAGTATAGTACTGGCACAAAAACAGAAATATAGATCAATGGAACAGGATTGAAGGCCCAGGGATAAACCCATGCACATATGGTCACCTTATTTTTGATAAAGAAGGCAAGAATATACAATGGAGAAAAGACAGCCTGTTCAATAAGTGGTGCTTGGAAAACTGGACTTCTACATGTACAAGAATGAAATTAGAACGCTCGTGGGGATGGTGGTGTGCTGAATTGGGTGATTGGGATTGACATGTATACACTGATGTGTATAAAATTGATGACTAATAACCTGCAGTATAAAATAAACAAACAAACAAAAAAAGAAATTAGAATGCTCCCTAACACCATACACAAAAATAAAGTCAAAATGGATTAAAGATCTCAATGTGTCTGGATTAAAGGCCAGACACTATAAAACTCTTAGAGTCAAACATAGGCAGAACACTCTATGACATAAATCACAGCAAGATCCTTTTTGTCCCACCTCCTAGAGAAATGGAAATAAAAAGAAAAATAAACAAATGGGACCTAATGAAACAGAGGCTTTTGCACAGCAAAGGAAACCATAAGCAAGTTGAAAAGACATCCCTCAGAATGGGAGAAAATATTTGCAAATGAAGCAACTGACAAAGGATTAACCTCCAAAATTTACAAGCAGCTCATGCAGCTCAATACCAAAAAAACAAACAACCCAGTCCAAAAATGGGCAGAGACCTAAATAGACATTTCTCCAAAGAAGATATACAGATTGCCAACAAACACATGAAAGGATGCTCAACATCACTCATCACTGGAGAAATGCAAATCAAAACTACAATGAGGTATCACCTCACACCAGTCAGAATGGCCATCATCAAAAAATCTACAAACAATAAATGCTGGAGAGGGTGTGTAGAAAACGGGACCCTCTTGCACTGTTGGTGGGAATGTAAATTGATACAGCCACTATGGAGAAGAGTATGGAGGTTCCTTAAAAAAAAAAAAATAGAATTACCATGTGACCCAGCAATCCCACTACTGGTCATATAACCTGAGAAAACCATAATTCAAAAAGAGTCATGTACCACAATGTTCATTGCAGCTCTATTTACAATAGCCAGGATATGGAAGCAACCTACATGTCCATGAACAGATGAATGGATAAAGAAGATGTGGCACATATATACAATGGAATATTGCTCAGCCATAAAAAGAAACGAAATTGAGTTATTTGTAGTGAGGTAGATGGACCTAGAGTCTGTCATACAGAGTGAAGTAAGTCAGAAAGAGTAAAACAAATATCGTATGCTAACACATATATATGGAATCTAAAAAAAAAAAAAAAGTTTCTGAAGAATCTAGGAGCAGGACAGGAATAAAGACGTAGATGTAGAGAATGGACTTGAGGACACGGGGAAGGGGAAGGGTTAGATGGGACGATGTGAGAGAGTGGCATGGACATATATATACTACCAAATGTAAAATAGCTAGTGGGAGGCAACCGCATTTCACAGGGAGATCAGCTCGGTGCTTTGTGACCACCTAGAAGGATGGGATAGGGAGGGTGGGAGGGAGACACAAGAGGGAGGGGATATGGTGATATATGTATACGTATAGCTGATTCACTTTGTTATACAGCAGAGACTAACACAACATTGTAAAGCAGTTATACTCCAATAAAGATGTTTAAAAAAAAAAAGGCACACATGGTGTTATAGGGATGGATGGTGGTGATGGCTGTACAACAATGTGAAAGTATTTCATACCAGTGAATTGTACACTTAAAAATGGTAAATTTTATATTTTGTTTAACACAGCTTAAAAAAGGAAGAAAAGAACATATGGTAGACCTAGGTTTTATATTTCTTGTGAACCCAATCAGGAGGTAGAATATAGTCCTATACATATAATATATCCTTAGAAAATACTTAGCAGTAATTTGATAATTTTTAGCATCATGATTTAAATTACTAGATATAGTACAGGAACAAATTTTATTCTGTATGTGACTTGCTTTTCATATGAAGGGATACAATAGTTTTGTTTACTTCTCACCAACCATTTTGTAGCTTGCAATTTGGAGTTTTAGTCATCAGCATTAAAATGTTTTTGGTATTTCTTCCTGTTCCAGGACAAAAATCAGAAATATAAAAGGTATTTGTTTAATAAATTGCTGTACTTCATAAAGAAGTTTTCGGGCTTTTAATGTTCTTGTCTGATAAAAATAAATATGAAATATACTAACCTCAAATAGTTGATTATGTACCTTTTAGCTTGACTTATATAGTTATGTAGAATTTTCTTTTCTATTAAGAATGCTCCTTTATTGTGGTATTAACACTTAGTAGAATCAGCCACATTGTCTCTAAATAAAAGAAATCTAAACTAGATTATTATTAATCATCATATTTGTAAGAGGTAATTTGCCTTGTGTTTGCACTACTTTACTGAAATAGTTCCTTTGTGCATCATGAGTTATATTCTCTTTTTTTAAATTTTTAAAATATTTATTTATTTATTTTTGGCTGCATTGGGTCTTCGTTGCTGCACCCAGGCTTTCTCTAGTTGCAGGAAGCAGAGGCTACTCTTTTGTTGCAGTGCGCAGGTGCACAGGCTTCTCATTGCGGTGGCTTCTCTTTTTGCGGAGCATGGGCTCTAGGCATGTGGGCTTCAGTAGTTGCGGCCCTCGGGCTCTATAGAGTGCAGGCTCAGTAGTTGTGGCGGCATGTGGGATCTTCCCAGACCAGGGCTCTAACCCGTGTTCCCTGCATTGGCAGGCGGATTCTTTACCACTGCGCCACCAGGAAAGTCCCTGTTTTCTCTTTTAAATTCAGCGACCTTCTCTCAGTCCTTGTCATCTCAATACCTGTGTTAGCAATGAATCTTGGCTTTTTGAATCAAAATTAGTTCATGAAATTCCCACACATATAATATTTTTTAAATTATATTTTAAAGAGTTGTTGTTCTTCTACCTTCAAGGGAATTGTAGATGCAAAGGATTTGCTTACTGCCTGAGATATGAGGGAAGTTCGATCAAGAGTACAGCACCTGAGGATAAATAACCCCTCCAAATAATTTCCTGAATCTTAAGCTGAAAGAGCCATTGAATCTGTCCCACAGTGATTGCTTTGGCTCTTTAATCTGTTGCAGAGATTTTGAGACTGTGTCTGTGCAAGTGGTTAGATGCATTACATTTATTCAACAAATGTATATTTATTGAACACCTATTATGAATTAGGCATTGGGAAAACAAAGATGCACAAAACAAATTCCCTGCCCTCAAAGAATGGGGAATAATTAACAAATACCCCCTGGAAAGATCAGGTGATTATTGTAAAGATTATACTCCAGAGATCATAGAGATGAGGTATAGGTTCTAGTTTTGTTAAGTGTAGGGCTGTTATAAAAAATGAATCTTTGTCTTTTAATAAATTCTAGCCATTTTCAATAGAGCCTGAAGTTATACAGTAATTTTGAAGTCTAGAATTTGGAAGACCTAAGAGGGATTTTCATAGATCTCCTTTAAATTGTGTCAGTTAGCTAATGAAATCAAAGCATTTTCCACTCAAATATTGGTATTCAGAATCCACAGCACTTTAATTACTGTATCCTTGAAAAGAGATATGTCTTCTAGAATAGACGTAACTTAAAAGTTGCTGTTAGGAACAAAATATATTTGTATAAATTATATTATGGTTTCAGAGATTTGTCTTTATTATACAATTGTCTATTTTCTAGGGCAGAGAAATTCAAGTAAAATGTTTTGTAAATAGACATTATTAAATGTTTGAAGGAAACATCTATCTAAAAAGACCCTGTTTTGAATCTTTCTATATATTGCTTCCTGCTGTCCAGTTACTGTATTTTCACTGGCAATTGTATCACTCATTTCTAATAAAGTGAACTTATAGTACATTCTCCACAATCAAGACTCTAAATCTTTTTCACTTTTCTCAAGCCCTCAACCCCTCTACAGTCCCTTGCAATGTTTTTGTTTGTTTGTTTGTTTTTAAAAACATTTTAAAAACATCTTTATTGGAGTATAATTGCTTTACAGTGGTGTGTTTCTGCTTTATAACAAAGTGAATCAGCTATTCATATACATACATCCCTGTATCTCCTCCCTCTTGCATCTCCCTCCCATCCTCCCTACTCCACCCCTCTAGGTGATCACAAAGCACCGAGCTGATCTCCCTGTGCTATGCGGTTGCTTCCCACTAGCTATCTGTTTTACATTTGGTAGTGTATATATGTCCATGCCACTCTCTCACTTCGTCCCAGCTTACCCTTCCCCCTCCCCGTGTCCTCAAGTCCATTCTCTACATCTACGTCTTTATTCCTGTCCTGCTCCTAGATTCTTCAGAAACTTTTTTTTTTTTTTAGATTCCATATATATGTGTTAGCATACGATATTTGTTTTACTCTTTCTGACTTACTTCACTCTGTATGACAGACTCTAGGTCCATCCACCTCACTACAAATAACTCAATTTCGTTTCTTTTTATGGCTGAGTAATATTCCATTGTATATATGTGCCACATCTTCTTTATCTATTCATCTGTCAGTGGACACTGAGGTTGCTTCCATGTCCTGGCTATTGTAAATAGACCTGCAATGAACATTGTGGTACATGACTCTTTGAATTATGGTTCTCTCAGGATATATGACCAGTAGTGGGATTGCTGGGTCATATGGTAGTTCTATTTTTGGTGTTTTAAGGCACTTCCATACTGTTCTCCATTGTGGCTGTATCAATTTACATTCCCACCAACAGTCCTTGCAATATTTTTTAAAACTTAAAAAATTTTTAAACATTGCAAACATACAGACTATAAAATAATACAATGAAAATGCACGTACTATACCTATTATCTTGTTTTAATAAAAGTTAACCTTTTGCCACATATGCTTCAACTTATTATTTTAAATAAATAACAACAGATACATTTGAAACCTTGTATAATGGATAACCCAATCCCATTCTTTCTCTTCCCTCTCTCCACAGAAGAGAGATTTATGTTGATCATTCCTATGGAAGTGTTTGTACATTTTTGTACCACACATGTATATGATATGCAGCATTGTTTGGCATATTTTAACACCTTATGTAGCATTATACAGTATATATCATTTTCCAACCTGTGTTTTTCACTACTTGTTTTTTTTAAATATTTGTCCATTTTTTTTCATGTACTGTAAGTCATTCATCATAATTGCTGAACAGTACTTCATTGTATGACTATAATACAATTAATTTATCTGTTCTCCTAATAATCGTTAGGTAGAATGTTTATAATTTTTTTACTATAAATGCCACAAGGAACATTCTTCTACTTGTCTTCTTAGGCATAGCTGTGTGAGTACTGAAGCGTATGTATCTAGAACTAGATTTGCACCTTGAAATGATTAGCTGTTGACAAATTGCTCTCTCTCTGATGGTTGTACAATTAACATTCCACAGGCCAGTCTGTGCTGTGATTTGGGACAGCTCTGACCTCATGGCTGCCAGTGGACCACTCTCCCATCCCTCAGGGTGTCCCCTTCACTGTTCCCAAGTGACTCAATCCCCCAATGCCTGCTGCTGTCCTGGCAGTAGGCCCCTGGCTTTTCTAAACATCATCATTCAGGAGAAGTCGCTGTGACAAAATGCATGAAATTTTCCATTTCTTTTTATATTGAATGAATTTGATATTCAGACTTAAATTTTTTACCAGTCTGTTTATTAAATGATAGCTGATTGTTATTTTAAATACTTTGATTTTTCTGGTTGAACAGCTTTCATGTGTTTACTAGTCATCTAAGTTTCTTCTTTTGTGAATTTCCTATTCATATTCTTGGCGCATTTTTCAAAATTAGGTCTATTTCTTACTCTACATATACCCTAAATGCATTGGATATGTCTTCTCTCATTCAGTGCCTTGTCTTTTCACTTTGATTTAAGTGCCTTTGTTGTATAGCAACTTAAAAATGGTTAATTTTCAAAGTTAGCTTTTTATTTTATGATTATGCTTTTAAAAAAATTTCCCTGTTGTTTCACTGTTCCAGTGAGAACCCAAAACTTAGTTGCTTTAACCAACAACAGTTATTTTATTATATATCCTGGTTTCTGTGTGTTCAGAATTCAGAAAGCTTATAGCAAAGTTGCCTTGTTTCTGTTCCACATGCCTCAGATGGAATGACTGGAAGTCTGGGGTGGCTTGACTGCTGTGGGCTGGAATTATCTGGAGAAACCTTTGCTGGCATCTTGTGGTAGATGCTAGTTGTTGACTGGGACTTCACCTTGGCTGCGAGCCAGAAATCCTACAGACTTAACTTATTTCATTGAGTAGGAATTACAATATTAAGCAGAAGTGGTAACAAACATTTACCTTTTTTTTTTTTTTAACGTATTGGGAATGCTTCTTTATTTTAACTATTATTTGTGACCTTTAATATGTTGTCCTCGTAAAGAAATTCTCTACTGTTCCACTAAGTTGGATAAGAATTTTTAATCACAGCTTAGAGTTAAATTTTCTTGAATACTTTTTTTTTTGCATTTTTGAGAAGATATTATAATTTTCTCTTTTTAATTCATTAATATTGTGACCATGATTAATAGCTTTTCAAAAACAGACTCATCATTGCATTCTCTGAATGAAACCTACTTAATCATGATTTGTTAATAGTATTTTAATATTTTGCTTGATTTGATTTACTAGTTTATTTAGAATTTTGCAATTGAAATTGGTTTGGTTTTGCTTTCAAAATTAAACTAGATACATAAAAGGAGCCTTTTCCTCTGTCTGTCTTTCCTCATTTTCATAATAAATAATATATACTTAATCCAAAAGAAAGCAGGAAAAGAGGGAAAAGGAACAGAAAACATAGGACTAATAGAAAACAGGTAGCAAGAGGGTGGATTTAAATCCAGTCTTATCAATAATTATAATAAATGTAAATGATCTAAATACTTCAATAAGAGGAAGAGATTGTCAGATTGGCTAAAAGTCTAAGGCCCAACTATATGCTGTTGAAGAGAAACTGATTTTAAATATAAAGACCTAGGTAGATTAAAAGTAAAATGCTATAAAATATATACTCTACAAATACTAATTAAAAGAAAACTAGATTGATCATATTAATTTAAAGCAAAGTAGATATTAAAGCAAGGAATATTATCAGGGCTGACAGAAATTAATGATAAAGGGTTGCTTTCATCAAGAATTATCAAGACATAAAAATCCTAAAATTTTGTGCACCCAAAAAATAACAAATAAAACGAACAACTTTATCTCAGTAAGTTGACGTCTTATATAAAATGTATAATTTCCTAGAAAAATGAAGTAGCAAAATTGTTTCAGGATTTTTAAAGACTGGAGTAAATGAATAATCAAGAAAGAAACACTCTCAACAATTAATATTACCCTCCCGTAAAATAAGAAAAAATAAACAAACTAGTCATTAAGGAACAGATAACTGTATTTTATATAAAACTTCTAACTTTGAAGCTATTACTTTATTGTGTTTTGGTTTCTGTTGTTGCTGAAGAATAGTATGTCCTTATTCCTTATGAGGTCATCTGTCTTTTTCCCTTTGACATCTCTTATGATTTCCTGTTTATCCCAATGCTTTGCAATTTCATCTTGTGGTGTCTAGATAAGGATGTATTTTTATTTATCCTTTTTGAGACACAAAATATACTTTCAATCTAGAAACTTATTCTTTCCTCAATTCTAACAGTCACTTAGCTGGTAACTCTTCAAATACCACTTCTTTATCATTTCCTATGGCCCTCCTATTAGTTATGTCTGAGCCTCTTAATGTCTCCTATGTGTCTCTTAACTTTAAAAAAAAAAAAGAGGTTTATTGAGATATAACTCACATCCCATAAAATTCACCCTTTTAAATACACATACAATTCAATGGTTTTTCACATATTCACAGAGTTGTATACCCATCACCACTAAGTAATTTAAATTAATTAATAACATTTATTTACTTACCGCACCATGCGGCTTGCAGGATCTTAGTTCCCTGCCCAAGGACTGAACCTGGGCCATAGCAGTGAAACCACTGAGTCCTAACCACTGGATGGCCAGCGAACTCCCTTAGAACATTTTTATCATCCCATGAAGAAATCTCATATAAACCAGAAATCACTCCCTATTTCCCACTCTCCCAGGCCTTAATAACCAATAATTTACTTTTTATCTCTATGGGTTTCCCTATTCTGGACGTATAAATGGAACCTTATAATACGTGGTCTTTGTGACTAGTTTTCTTCATGTAATATAATGTTTTCTAGGTTTACCTATGTTGTAGCATGTATCACTGCTTCCTTCCACTTTATTACCAAATAATCTTTCATTGTAGGGATATACCATATTTTGTTTATCCATTTATTAGTGGTGGACTTTAGAATAATTTAAAATATTGAATAATTAGGAATAATGCTGCTATGAACACTCATGTATAAAATCTACATACATGTAGATTTTTGTATGGACATATGTTTTCAGTTCTCTTGGGTATATACCTGGCAATAGAATTGCTGGGTGACATGGTAATTTATGTTTAACTTACTGAGGAACTGCCAAATATTTTCCAAGGTGGCTGCAACATTTTGCAATCCCACTAGCAATATTTAAAGTTTACAGTTTTTTCACACCTTCACCAACACTTGCCATATTTTGTATTTTTCATTTTAGCCATTCTAGTGGGTGTGAAGTAGTATCTCATTATGGTTTTGCTTTGCATTTCCCTGATGGCTAATGATATTGAGCATCTTTTCTGGTGCTCATTGGTCATTTTTATATCTTCTTTGAATAAATGTCTATACAAATCTTTTCCCCATTTTTAAATTGTGTCATTTGTTTTTAATTATTGAGTTTTAAGAGTTTTTAATATATATTTTGGATATAATTCCCTCATTAGATATATGATTTCCAAATATTTTCTCACATTACATTGTTGTCTTTTCACTTTCTTGATAGTGTCCTTTGAAGCACAAAATTTTTCATTTAGATAAAATTCAATTTATCTATCTTTCCTTTGATTGCTTGTGCTTTTGACTGATTGCTTTTACTTTTAATGTCAGATATAAGAAATTATTGCCTAATCCAAAGTAGAAAAGATTTACATCTATATTTTCTTTAAAGAGTTTTATAATTGTAGCTCTTACGTTTGGGTCTTTGATCCATTTTGAGTTAATCTTTATGTATGGTGTGACGTAGGGGATTCAACTTTATTCTTTTGCATTGTGGTTATCCAGTTGTCCCAGCACATTTTGTTGAAAAGACATTCTTTCCTCATTGAATTGTTTTGGCACTGATGTCAGATATCAATTGACCATAAAAGTAAAGGTTTATTTCTTGATTTTCAATTCCATTTCATTGATCTAAATATACAGCATTAAAGCATTACCACACTGCTTTGATTGGTGTAGATTTGTAGTAAGCTTTGAAAGCAAAAAGTGTGAGCCCTCTGACTTTGTTCTTTTTCAAGATCGTTTTAGCAACTCAGGGTCTCTTATTACCAGACTTCTTGCATCAAGTTTTCCTTTCATGTCTTACCTCTGTGTGGTCTTGTTAACCTTTCATGGTTTTTTTAATATGAAATTATTTTCTTGAGGATCACTTAAAATATTCTTTGGGCAAATTCAGTCTACCCCTTATTCCCCTCTCCCATCCTGTACTTTTTTTTTTTCAATTTTCTATCTTTCCCTTCTTCTCTCCCAATTTCCAGAGTTTTTTCTAACTTTTTTTCTCTTGCAATATTTCCTTTTCTCTTCCAGTTAGTTAGTAAGTACCCTTCATATCCTTAGTACTCTGCTAATCTCTGGAAAAGAAAATCTTTTAAACACAATTCTTATTCTTAAGTTGCTATGGTAAATAATATGAGACAAGAATATAAATCCATGCTAGATTCTCTTTCATAAAGGAGAATCAGATTTTTGTTTTTGATTTTGATTTTGATAATACGCTTTGGTTTAAGTTTTGGTGAACTTGAAAGTAATATTCAGTTTAAAGGAGAGTGCTTATGTTAAAATAATTATTAAAGATAAAAGCAAACATTATCTATATAGAAAAATTGAATATAAAAGAATAGCAAAAAGGAAAAGCAAACTCTAAAAAGTGACACAACAATGACTATACATTTTAATAAATAAGTGTGATTTACTTCTTCTGTATTTACTTTTCACTCATTCATTTCTCCAAAAATAAATGTATTGAGTATTACTGGGGTTTTTTTCCAAAAACGAGCAACGAATTCTCCAATTCTTCAACACCAACTGGGTCTCCAAGAATTTAATTCAATTCGTACATAAACTATTCAGAGTTAGTACAGATTCCATAGATTGAGGTCTCTGTCCCACAAGACTGCTCTCATTTCTTTTTTAAAAAAATTAATTAATTAATTTTTATTTTTTGGATGCATCGTGTCTTAGTTGTGGCACGTGGGATCTTCATTGAGGCAGGCGAGATCTTTTGTTGCGGCACGCAGGCTCCTTTCTAGTCGTGGCATGCGAGTTTTCTCTCTTTAGTTGTGACGCATGGGCTCCAGAGTGCGTGGGCTCTGTAGTTTGCAGCATACAGGCTCTCTAGTTGAGGCACCCGGGTTCAGCAGTTGTGGCGCAGGGTTTGTCCTGCGGCATGTGGGATCTTAGTTCCCCAACCAGGGATCAAACCTGCATCCCCTGCATTGGAAGGTGGATTCTTTACCACTGGACCACCAGGGAAGTCCCTGTTTTATATTTTTATTGAAGCTTCTTTGCTCATTTTGTTTAAGTATATGATAGGAAAAGGAAGAACACAGTGTGCACATTTTGTAGTATGTGGTTATTCTTTGGATTGCTCCAAAAACAGTCATTGTTTCACCTTGAATAGCTCACTTCACAATTTTTTTAGAAACTAAAGGCAGCTATTCTCTTTGAAATATTACGACTTTTATGCTTGTTTAATTCACTAGCAGTTTTAAGACCAAGAATCTATTTTTGACTTAAACCATCTTTTTAACTTTTTTTGAGAACAAAGCTGGGTGTTATTAATATGTAATGATTATGTATCACTGATAATATCACAAATATATGTTGGAGATATAAGGCAAGACATATTTGTTATGATGTTATGATGATGTATATTCATTGTTACTTGATAAATGCTGCCTGCGCGTCACTAGGTAGAGCAGAGAGCATGCCAAGTAATGTGAGGGGTTAGGTCATGGAAACCCTAATATAAGGAAAAAAAGAGTAAGTAGCATAATAAAACTTAGTATGATAGAAGTGAATTAAAAGTATGTCTAATAAAACTTAGATATTCAAGTAATTAAGCTTAGTAGCTTTTCATGATCTTGTCCTCTACTCCCAGCAAATTCAGTATTATCTTTGTTTCAAATTCCATCTCCTAATAATCACAATCAGGAAACTCAGAAGTGTTCTTTTCACCATCCTTTTTACCATGAATTCCAACTGCTGGTTGAATCTGGTTAACTAGTTTCATAATCAGTAACGTACTTTTTTCTAATCCTAGAACTTTAAAGAAAAACGTTACCTGTTCAAACTAGAGTAATACAGGCACTGGCATATTCTTGGACGTTGTCGAAAAAAATCAAGCCAGCATTGCTTTTAAAGCCCCAAATAAGAGAGCTTTTAATTTTTTTAAAGCTTTTCAGTCTGCATAAGAACTCAGTGAGCATGCAAGTATTATGTGCTTTTACTTTTTCAGACTGTAATCCATTTATTTTGTTAGTTTCTTTTGAACTCCTGCAGGCTGTTTTAATATCTCCCTTTTTTTCTGATTATTTGACAATTGCCAGTTTTTGTTGAATGTTAAAACAATATGCCTCCTTATGGATATCAACTGTTCATTAACTAGGTAGTACATTTGATGGTGAAGAGGAAGAGAATTCGCAAGCAGTGCAAGGATTTAGTGTTGACATTAATATTATACAATAGATCCTTATGATATCGAGATGTGTATTCTGTCTCAAAGTAGTTTTGATCTGCCATCTTCATTTTCACAAATTATAATCTTTTATGTTTGTCACTCTTAATTTAAAAACTGGTAACAGATGCCAATCTTTAAAAATTCATTTTGAACACAACAGTGTTCACAGTGTGAATGCCACAACAAAAACGATAAATAACCCAATTAAAGACTGGGCAAAGGATTTGAATATTTCTCTAAAGAAGTTATAGAAATGGCAATAAGCACATGAAAAGGTGCTCAACATCATTAGACATCAGGAAATGCAAATCAAAACCACAATGAGATAATACTTCATATCTACTAAGAAATATAAAAAGACAAAAACAATGAAAAATAAGTGCTGGCGAGGATGGAGTATATGGAAGTCTCATATACTGTTTGTGGGAATGTAAAATGGTACAGCCGCTTTGGAAAACAGTTTTGCAATTATTCAGTAAGTTAAACATAGAGCTACCATATGACCCAACTTCCATTTCTAGGTATATATCTAAGAGAACTGAAAATTTATGTCCACACAAAAACTTGTACATGAATGTTCATAGTGTTATTCATAATAGCCAAAAAGTGGAAACAACCAAAATGTCTATCAACTGACGACTGGATAAGTAAAATGTGCATATAATTGGATATTATTCAGCCATAAAAGAGAATGAAGTACTGATATAAGGTACAATATGGATGAGCTTTGAAAACGTGCTAAGTGAAAGAAGCCACACACAAAAGTTCACATATTATATGATTCCATTTATATGAGATGTCCAGAATAGGCAAATTCATAGAGACAGAAAGTAGATCAGTGGTTGCCAGGGGCTGGAAGAGAGAGTGGAGGGGAGAATAGGTAATGACTACTTAATTGGTATGGTGTTTCTTTTTGGGGTGATGAAAATGTTCTGGAATTAAATAGTGGTGATGATTGCACAACATTATGAATATACTAAAGCCACTGAAGTGTACACTTTAAAATGGTGAATTTTATTTTATGTGAATTCAATCTCAATCTAAAAAATTCATTGTGATTTCTAAAATTTTAATATTTGGCGGAAGAATACCTGAAACATGTATAATACTGCTCTGTATTGTTCATATCTTATCCTTGAATTAAACTTATGTGTGACATACTTGAACCATGCTGTTTTAGCTGTTAAAATGCTCTCTAGTATGATGGCAATGGCCAATCTCTGAGGGAAGTTTTAAAGAAATAGTTCTTCAAAACTCATTATTTGGGAATTCCCTGGTGATCCAGTGGTTAGGACTCCGTGCTCTCACTGCCGACGGCCTGGGTTCAATGCCTGGTTGGGGAACTAGGATGCCACAAGCCATGTGGCATGGCCAAAACAAACAAACAAACCAACAAACACACAAAAACCTCATTATTTTGTTTATTGCTGGAATATTTTTGACCACTCAATAGAACGACTTTCCTCAGGTCACAGTAACAAAAAGAGCTGTGCTTTCTTTAAGAAAATTATTTCTTTTCACTTTATGAGTACTGTCAATAATATATACAAGCAAAAGCTGCATATGACAATCATTTCTTCTTTGCATTGGTTATCAGGAAACTCAAAGACATATATTTCATCCTTCAGCAGCAAAGAGTACAAAGCCTTATGGCATGCAGTTTTGAAACTAACCTCTTGGCCTAATCTTATTTTTTTCACTCTCAGGTTCTTATTTTTATTATGGATATTATGTACCTTATTAGTAGATTACCTCATCTTAGTTTATTACCTCATATTTTAGAACAGGACAGGGTATAAAAATATAGAGAGATGAAGGATGTTATAATTAGAGGGAAAAAAGCCTGAAATGCAAATGTGTTTGAGTAACTTATCTAGATTAATTTACCCTAATATGTAATTAGTAACTGTCTTTATAACTTTCAAATTCTTTATAACTATCTAAGCTTTAACTTTTTTAAGGAGGCAGGGGAAAATGGTAGGAAGTAATAAGCAAAAAGAATGGAACTTTGGAAATGATAAACATTTGTATAAATGATTGATAATATGAATTGCTTTCTGTTTTGAATAGAGTGATACGTTATAGAATAGGATGGTGCTGGAAATCCAAAAGTGGAAATAGGTCAATACGGAGGAGGGAAAAGGGAAAATACGGTGGAGATGTTTTCTGAAATTGCTGGCTGTACTTTTTGTCTAACATTGATCCTATTTAAGCCCCACTGTGCATAATCAAATAAGAGCTGTGTATGGCATTATTTTTATACTGTGCAGCTGCATGTGTATAGCTTAGAAGGACATTGCTGTCACATCATAAAATATGTCAACATTGCTTTCATCTTTTTAACATGGCAGCCTCTATTACAAAATAATATTGTTTCTAAAGGATTTTTAATTTAATTATATGTGGTATTTTCCCCTATCATTTTTAAAATAGTTTCCATAGAATTATTAAATTAGTTCATGTCTTTATTATCTTTGCATTTCTAGCAGCAAGGACAGATTTATACATTTATTAGGTGCTTAGTAATCATTGATTTTGCTTTTGTAATTTTCCCTATCAGCATTTTTTCCTTCCCTAAATCCATCTCATCAGCATATAAACATGCTGTAGTATTCCTCCATCTTAATACAAAAACCTTTCAAGGTCCCACATCCCCCTCAAGCTACAGTGCTCTTTCTCTACAGTTTTTTATAGCAAAACCCCTTCAAAGAGTTGTCCATATATGCTACTTCTACATCCTCATTGCACTTTCTCTGCTTTACTTATCCTATTCAGTGCTTGTGTCCACACCACTCTGATGACAACATTCGTGTCATGGGCACCAGTGAAGTTTATCTAGCTAAATCCAACGGTCATTTCTCAGTCCTTAGTTTAAGTGTTTTCCCAGCAGCATTGTCACAGTCAATCATGTCATTTTTTTTTCTGAAACTTTTCACTTGGGTACTTTGCCAAAACCAAATTCTTGATTTCTTAACACTATCACTACCGCCATCGCCAAACTTATTCCTACCCAAGCCTTCTCCATCTCATCCATGTTGTTACTAATAAATGCTTTTAAGTGGCATTTTTTTCATCAAGTACATAGCAATTAACTGGATCTGAGCCTTACACCTCTCTTTCATCTGTATACCTCAAAAAATTTTATAAGCATAATGAACTAAAACTTCACAACATCCTTGTGAAGTAGATAATTATGGCATGGCAAACTGATGTACTAAGAGATTGCCTAAGGTATCTTATGCATGTATGCCAAAATTTTGAAAGTGGACCAGGGTAATGTAGTCCCTGTTGAAAGCATTAGACCAGATTTCTTTTTTATGATGAAATCATTCTAAGAATTCTCAGGAAAAGTAAAATAGCAGTAATGATTACTTAATATCCCTAAATATTCATAGCAAAGTTCTTTTAATAGAAAAGAGTAAAATGTGTATTATCTGAAATCTAGTATTTATTAGTGATGGCAACTTTATTTGTTATATCTAATGAAATACATTTTTTTGATTGTATGTTGTTAGATTGCTTAATTGCTTCACCAAGTCTTCATGGCCATAATCTGAATTGGATCTTTGAAGGTTTGGAGTGGAATAGTTTCATTTAAGTCTTTTAGCTATGGTATATGAAACCTTTATAAAACTACGAGTTTTATGTTTGTCTTGATTGCTAGCCTGTTCAAGTAGCTTTTTCAAGGCAATCTTATCAGTGGCAAATTATTGGTTTGGCATTTGTTGACAAGACTGAGATGGACTCTAATTTAGATAAAAACTAAAATTTCCCCAAAATTTATATTCAAATAATGTATTTTAGTTTAGTTAATAGTAATTCCTAAAGGCTTTACCTCTCTATTGCTACAATTTGAGTTGAATTCCCTAAAAAACTTAGAGAAATAAAAATACAGCCAAAACAGCATATAATTTTCCTCAAATGAAGCCCTTCATTATATTACTTCATCCAAGTGATTAGTTCATTTTTGGATATTGTGTACATATTAGCCTCAAGAGTGTTTCAACACCTCTTGACAGGGCTACCACTTTCTTCCTCTACTGGATGCCCATTTATGGCTCTAAAGCAGAAACCCATGAAGAGGGAGTAAAGATTTTGAGAGGTGCTAATTAGTGTTGAAAGAATAGGGTGGTAAACTTTAGAAAAACACACAGCTTTATATATACTTAAATTAAAAAACAATTCACCAAGTTTAATAGCCAATTGTGCTTTGTTTGCGTGGTTTTTATTATCAGCAAAATTATAAAGTTGCCATCTGAGCTCTAGCTAAACTTCAGTGTAGTGAGGCTTATGTTAGTTGTCTAAAAATTTTGTAAGGTAACCTGTGGGAATTATAACTCTTCTAGAGAAGTTTCAATCACACAGAACAGTAAGGACAAGTGTTGCAAATGAAGGATATGATATATTTTGAGGGAATGACAGCTTTTTGTAGTAAGGATAGTGAAATTATTGATATATTTTAGTAATTTATGGAAATGTAATTTTATTTTATAAGAAATGTAAAATCACTGATAATACAAGAAGTGCTGTTTTATTTTATATTTATTTTTTATTGAAGTATAGTTGATTTACGATGTTGTGATAGTTTCTGGTGTACAGCAAAGTGTACATATAGATTCTTTTCCATTATAGGTTATTACAAGATATTGAGTATAGTTCCCTGTGCTATACAGAAGGACCTTATTTATCTATTTTACATATACTAGTGTGTATCTGTTAATCCCAAACTCCTAATTTATCCCTCTCCCCTCTTTCTTGTTTGGTAACTGTAAGTTTGTTTTCTATGTCTATGGGTCTATTTCTGTTTTTCAAGTAAGTTCATTTGTATCATTTTTTTAGATTCCACATATATAGATATATAAGTGATATCATATCATGTTTGTCTGACTTCACTTAGTATGATAGTCTCTAGGTCCATCCATGTTTCTGCAAATGGCAGTATTTCATTCTTTTTTTTTTAAATAAATTTATTTATTTATTTATTTATTTATGGCTGCATTGGGTCCTTGTTGCTGCACGCTGGCTTTCTCTAGCTGCAGCGAGCAGGGGCTGCTCTTCGTTGTGGTGTGCAGGCTTCTCATTGCAGTGGCTTCTCTTGTTGCAGAGCACGGGCTCTAGGTGCTCACGTTTCAGTAGCTGTGGCACATGGGCTGAGTAATTGTGGCTCGCAGGCTCTAGAGCACAGGCTCAGTATTTGTTGGGCATGGGCTTAGTTGCTCCGCGGCATGTGGGATCTTCCTGGACCAGGGCTCAAGCCCGTGTCCCCTGCATTGGCAGGCAGATTCTTAACCACTGTGCCACCAGGGAAGTCCCTATTTTATTCTTTTTTATGGGTGAGTAGTATTCTGTTGTATATGTGTACCACATATTCTTTATCTGTTCATCTATAGATGGACATATAGGTTGCTTCCATGTCTTGGCTATTGTAAATAGTGCTGCTATGGACATTGGGGTGCATGTATCTTTTCAAATTAGAGTTTTCTCCAAGAAGTACTTTTTTAAATGCCATCTGTTTATATTTGGTTTTACCAGAGTATGAAGTAGTTTAGCTGAAGAGAGTAGTAGTTCGGAAAGAGTGACAAAAAGTTAGAATCCTGGTAAATCATCTCTTTAAGAACTTAAAGAGATGTACAACTTTTTTGTTTCTGCTTTTGGTTTTCTTTAATACTTAAAGCAGTTCTCTTAAGGGGAAGCTCACCTTGTTTTAGGTTGTGATATGACAAAGTTTGGTGTTTTAAAATGAGAAACTGTCATTTGTTTTATTTCTAGACTTCTCTTGGGAGGCTATATAGTAATCACTGTTTAACTTCCTGGGTATCTCTAGTGTAGATAGTGGGCTCTGGTTATTTTCTAACAGCAGGTGTTGAATTACAGTCGTCCCTTGGTATCTGGGATGGATTAGATTAATTTGCATGGATTAATGTGCAGTGGCAGGAATCATTGGAACTCCGGCCTTCACAGCTTCTCTGAACATTAAGGGAAGATGCACATCTAATATTTTACTGAATACCCTGCTTAGACCTACAGGTGAAACTGAGGATAGAAAGCATTCAGTGAGTATTATGCACCAAAATACTGCTTGGAATTGGAACTATCCATTCAAGCTGCCTGTTTTCTTTCCTTCGATGTCTTCCTCCCATGAAATCAGAAAAACAACTTTTAGCCGGACACCAACATAGTCAACTGTTTGTATGGGTCAGGAAATGATTTCCATCACTTTAGAGCTTTGTTGCTTGTAGATAAAGTATCTAAATTGATTGGTGTTTTTATAATTTGACAAAACTGCTTAACCAAACTTCTATTAATGTTATATAAAGTGTTCTATTTATATGCCCACTCTAGACTAGACGGCAGGCTTCTTTCATACATACCGTATTACGTGCTTAGTTAAAACTCTTGTCTTGTTGTTAAAGCTTGCTCGTTTTTTCCTTAAAACATAATAAGAAAGGGAAAATAATTGTTGGCAAAAGAGGTTCCCAAGGATCAGAACTATTAAAATAAATTTCTTCTTCTTTTAAATTTATTTATTTATTTATTTTTGGCTGTGTTGGGTCTTCGTTTCCATGCAAGGGCTTTCTCTAGTTGCGGCGAGCGGGGGCCACTCTTCATCGCGGTGCGCGGGCCTCTCACTATTGCGGCCTCTGTTGTTGCGGAGCACAAGCTCCAGACGCTCAGGCTCAGTAGTTGTGGCTCACGGGCCCAGTTGCTCCGCGGCATGTGGGATCTTCCCAGACCAGGGCTCGAACCCGTGTCCCCTGCATTGGCAGGCAGATTCTCAACCACTGCGCCACCAGGGAAGCCCCAAATTTCTTTTTTTTCTAAGTTCTGTTGAGGTTTTAGTCATAACAGTGCATGAATAATGAAGTAAACCACTTCTACCCAGCTGATTTAGATTTAAATTTAAAGAGATTTAAAACTCAGTTCTCCAAAATCTAAGACTATTTCCTCTTATACGCACTACAGTACATTAAGAATTCTGCAATAAAGTAAACCTTCTTTTCCACCCAACATAAACTTGAAAGTTATTTGAAGATAAAATAATTTCCCTCCAAATTTGGAGCGCTGTTCCTGAATGGAACATATTCTGCCCAACACGGTTGAGGGTTTTTTTCCCTATGTCTAAAAAAAATAGAGAAAATAAATTTTCAAATATTTTAGGAGGATCATTTTCACTTTGATCTTAGTATAGTTTCCGAAATGCCTAATATGGCAGAAATACGCTAATATGGTAGTCACTAGCTACAACTGGATACTTAAATTTAAATTTAAATTAGTTAATATTTAAAAGTCAGTTCCTTAGTCACACTAACCATATTACAAGTACTCAGTAGCCACATTTGGCTATGGGCTAGGTATCGGACAGTGCAGATAGTTGTCCCTTGATATCAGTGGGGGATTGATTCTAGGACCTGCCACAGGTACCAAAATCTGTAGATGCACAAGTCTCTTATATAAAGTGGCATAGTACAGTCAGGCTTCCCTTATCTGTGGGACCCACATCCCATGGATATTGATATATATTCCATTAGTGGTAGATCACATTTTTACCAGTTTCTGCGGTTTTATAGATTCCTATTATTTACAAGTATCCTTCCCCCCTAAAGTATTGCTTATCGAAGCATGTGATTTTTTTCCTACCAAGCAATTTCCCCAAGTAATAAAAATCATAATAAAAATAGACAGGATTTGAAATAGATAGATGATGGTAGAAGCATGTTTAGATTTTTATAAAGTTTGTTATTAACCTTAAAAACTTATGCCAAATTGTGCATAGTTGTGATTCTCTAAAAAGAGAATGATAAAGACAGAATTTCCATGTCTACAGTCCAAGATTGCAACACTGAAATAGCCTACCAGTAGCATATGGTTTATGAGATTACTTTTCATATGTAAATTTTAGAGATAATTTTTATTATATAACCATACCTTGAAATGAGCATAGAACACAGAGAAAACATTAAACTGATATATAAATTAATGATTAACTATTTTAGTGACTATTACTTTAAATGAATTTTAGGGTTAATTAGCATATATTTCCATGTTCAGATTGAATAGAGTGAGAAAATCCAGTAGATTTTTTATTCATTTATTCCTTTGAATCTTTTCAATAAGCTTGGTTGGTAGGGATAAATATCCTTACGTTGTATATATTGTAACTTATGTAAGGTTGTCAAGTGAAGATAAAGTCTTGAGTACGCTAAAATTGATTAGATAAGGAAAGACTTTTTCCATTTGGGGGCAGAAGAAGAAGAAAAATAGAGATAATTACATGCTAATTACTGGAAACAGTAAATATAGTTGGTAAACTGGTAAATATAGTTGAGATTTTCTCTGTGCGTATTTACTAAGATTGTGTCTGGTAGGGGGAAAGTACATAACCAATACATTAGTTGAATTATGTTTTCATAAAATGTAATATTAATTTTTATATGTCTAATTTGAATATATTTCCTAGTTTCAAGATGATTTTAAAGAATTACCTTTTCATTGTAAAAGCCACCCAGAATTTATATGAGAAGCCCTAAGATTTGTCTGACTTTAACCTCTAGTGTCATTTTAATTTCATGTATTTTTTTTTCCTCATGCATTTGCAAATATCCAGTAAGTTATGTGTAAAAATTGCTACCATGATGAAGGAATGCCTTTACTAGGCTTTTATACTTTAAGGATTAGGGCTTTAAATCAAGTATGCATTTTAAATTATAGATTTAGTCTTAATTATCTTGTTTTTGTCCAAGAAAATAAAAAATAAAATGGAACATTTATCTTTTTATTCAGTTACTTATATTATTTGAATGTAACTGTTTAAAATATTTAATAGCTTTTTTAATTACAGAGTTTTATAGAAAGTATATTTGGTTCTTTCACAAGCCTTTTTATTGACTCTTTACCATCACAAGCCTGTTTTTTTTTGTATTGATTGAAGTTGAAAGCATAATGCTAGGAAGAAGTTCACTGAAGGCAGGTCTTTGGATACAGAGAGTAATGCGTTCCATCTATGTAGCCTTTTTCTGATCTGATTTGATATGGTGGGAACATAGATAATTTGGAGAGAATAAGTTTTCGGTCTTATATTCTTTTATCCCTCCATGCATCATTTAAAGCTAACACGTTCTCCTCCTTAGAAATCTTTCCTCTCTTGCCTTCAGTGTATTTTCCATTTCTCTATTTCTTGGACTTAAAATATAACAAAACACCGTACAGTGTCACCTCTCTTGCTTCCCATGAGCCTTATTTATAGGTATCCCCCAAATTCTGTTGGACAGTCTTGTCTTTTCTTTATATTCATTCCCTTGGTAAACTCATCCACTCTCTTGGCTTGAATTGTACTTTTTATATGACTGATTTTTTAACCTTGGACTCTTCTAAATCGCAATATCTACCCATTGTTGAGAAGCGTCTCCATTTGAATAGCCTGTGGTAACACTGGGCTTACTTACTGTCCAAAATAAAAGTCACTTCACCCTACCACTACAGGTTTCTTTCATTGTGTCCCTGGTAATGTTTTTCTGCTGTCCTCGTCCCTGTACTTAATTTAGCATGAAGTCCTCTTGTTTCTCCATGTAAGATGTATCTTGGGTTTCCCATTCTCTCTGTACTCATCTTCACTATCCAGACCCTCATTGTATCACACCTGTTAACTCACTGCACCCACTTTCACACCAACCCCGCTTGGCCTTTTTTTTTTTTTTTCTTGAGCTTCCCAAAATCTCCCTGCAGTGACTTTTTTAAATGTATACACAGTTGTTATGGCATATTTTCCTTAAATAGAAATTGTAAGCATTTTTATTTATATATCCCTCTGGGCATAGTGCTGGATGCAGTAGGAAATCAGTAAGTAATTGTTCACTCATTCATTCAGCAGCTCTTTCTTGAGTAGTTGTTGGGTTCCAGCTGTTATACTAGTGTTCCAGTGATCTTCTCTCATGCAGCTTACAGCTGAAAACAGTCTCTGGTGAGAAGAGAAGGCTTCTCTGAGGAGGTGGCATTTGTTATCAGACCTGAATGAAATGAGAAAGCCAGTCCTGCAAAGATATGGGGAACAGTTGCTGCAGGCTGAGAGGACAGCAAATGTCAAGGCCCTGAAGAGGGACAAGTTTGGTATGTTTGGGGAGTATCAAAAAGGTCATTGTGACTGGAACATAGTAGAGAGAGAGTGACAGGAGATGTAGTCAGGAGACCACGTGACAGAGGGACTAATAGGCCATGGTAGGTATTATGGATTTTATCCTAAGTGATGGAAAAGCCTTTGGACAGTTTTGAGTAAGGGAGTGTTGTGAGCTGATTTATTTGTTGCTAACTTAAGAATAGAAGTAGGGAGACTATAATAGAAATATTGGAGAGCAATATCTTGAACTAGTGAGGTAAAAAGCAGTAATAAGTGTTTTGAGTTAAGGATAGAATGAGGAAGAATGGTTGGCAGGATAGATTGGATGGGAGGTGTGAGATAAAAAAGGAACCAAGGAAAACTCAGTTCTGTGTGCTTGGACAAGTCATGTATCCTCTCCAATATCTATTTTCCTGAGTATATAATGAGAAATACCTCTTTCCCACTTCTTTGAAGGAATTGTTATGAGGATCTGATGAAATAACACATGAAAGCTAATTATGAATCTTAAAACACCATTAACATTGTATTACTTTTTAACACTAAACATTTAAAAGTTCACCTTAAATTAAATCATACCTTGTTAATTAAGAAGTTTCTAAAAGCTTAGATTTGACAGGAATAAGAACTCTAACCCATATATAGTTTAGGAAATAGTTTAACTTATAACTTCCCCTGGGTTTATAGTGTATAGTTCCTTTCCAATGATATTTTCAATCTTTAATAGTTTTGACACTGTTCATAAGGATTAGCACGAAGCAATTTCTCCTATTAATTGATAATAGGTAGATCATGTTCTGGCCATAGACTGCACTGCTACTCTAATCATAGAGAAAAAGGTAAACAATACCTGGCTGTCTTTTGTTTTGTAGTATATTTAAGACACTGTGATTCTCCTCTCGGTAAATATTTGAAAACAAATAAAACTAACCCAAATGACCTATAGTTTATTTACTAATATGTTATATTATGTTAACCCTGGGGTGTTGTTGATTATAACAAAACATAATTTACCATACTATAATAAATAATGACTTATAAATAAACTCAGGGTGTTTTATGCTTATTTGTGTCATGCCAATTGTACCTTTCCTGACAATTTTAGATTAATTTAAATATGACTTATGGCATCAAGAAAGACAAATATTCTAAACAAACTTTTTAGTCTCTGAAATTACTTACTCAAGTATGATTCAGCTGAATGCTATTTCTGTTTTCTCATTGCAGATTTCTCAACAGTGATGTCACAAGATTGACCACATTGATCACAGTAAGACTAAAATGATAATTAAGCTTTTAAGGATGTTTTGTTTTCTCTGAGAATGAGAATTAAGTTAGAAAATATTTATGATTTTAAATTGTTATTCTTTCTTTCAAGAGCCAAATGAATGTTTACATTTAATGATTCGCATCTCACACTCTAGTTATTTAAATACTTCTTTAAATGATTTTAAAACATTTTAAATGAAAATTACACTTAATTTATAACTGAAATTATATGCCTAATTATACTAACATATTTCAGTGTGAATCATAATCTGAACATCATCTTTTTTAGTTTTAGTTTTTATTAAAATATGGCATGAAACATGTAAGGTGACTTCACATTAGGAAAAAAATTACAAAAATAAAATTACTTGGGACTGTAATCACATATTAAGGAAAGACTGTGAAAACAGCATTGAAAGCATTCTTAGACTTCTTGATTAAATTTTTCATTGATATTTAAATGATTTATAAACAGTCTTCCAAATATGGAGAGTTGTTGAAAAGGATAGTTCTCTTAAGAAACTGAACTTTTCCTCTTTAATTTTATTTAAAGTGTTAATTTCTACTGTGTATAAGGAAGTATGTTACTTAAAGAAAAACTTTATCCAAGGCCTTGATCTACATTATTAGAAAACTCTAACTATTAAAATCTGAATTGCAGTAATGAAATTTTACAGCATTTTTGAAAACTCCTTTTAAATAACAGAGGAAAAAAATTGAGTAAATTATTTACTCAGTTAATCTGCTTCTTAAATCCCATTTTAATTGTTCATTAGAAGCAGTAATTATCAGAAATGTTATTCTGCGTATATAAAATCTTAATGTTTTAACATTTTTTTGGAAAACTGGTACATTTGTTAAATTTAACATTTTTCAGAGAGGCCAGAAACAACTTTTATTTTATTTTTAAAGGCTTTATCATCATCATTGAGTCTACAGATGTTTATGGCATGTTCATTTTCCTAAGGGAGCATTTTAGCTATCTCTGATTTGTTGCTCTTTGCTTGTTTGTTTTTTCTTAATCAGAACTTTATTGCCCTAACTGAATGGTTTACAACAAAATATTAACATATTTCTGTAGTAACCTTCTGTTTTGCATCTAATGTTTTGTAATCAAGGAAGTTAAAATTAGCATTGGATGAAAAAGGTGTTTTTTTTAAATTAAAAAATGCTAACTCTCAGTACATTTTTAGGGTAATATTAAGAGAACACTTAATTGCAGCTGTTCTGAATTCAAGAATTTCAGGAAGAGAAGTGGTGTTCAATATTATCAAATGTTAAATAAGTTAAAAATTAAGAAGTATTCATTTGAGAGTTTCATAAGTGACTGATAATAGAAACCCTGTGTAATAATGTCTGGGTTGTGAGGCTTTCTCTAGCTCCTTGAGTCAAGAAGAGGGTAGATTTCATCATTGATTCAGGCTGAGGGTATTGAGAGAGTAGTTCAAGTGTTGACCATGGGACTGGAATAAAATGAGGCCAGGGAAGGGCTGATATATTCAGAGAAAATGGAGAAAGGACTAGTCAGAGGTAGATAAGCTGGTGAAATGAGATGATAAAGAACTAAAAGAGTAGGATGCTGTGGTTAGGAAGGGGCTATTATAGATTGTTTCAGAGCTGGAGCTGGAGTATTCATATATAATATACACCTTATATATTTTATTTCTTCAGAAATTTTCAGAACTCAGGAGAATTTCTATTTTTACTCCTTATGTTACATTTCTCTGAAGTGTCAAGATCTTCTAAATGATCTCTTTTCTTCCTGGCCATCATCAATTCTATTGAAGCCTATATGTGATCCTCAGTTGAACTTTATTAAAGCGTTGCTCTGATTCTTTTATTTCTCTACCTGAAGATGTTTAGTGACTTTCCATTTCTTATAAGGTCAAATTCAGACTTTCTAACTTGGTATTCAAGACCCCTCCTCAGTTTGGCTCTAACATATTTCCCAGACAAATATCCTATTATTCAAGAAGAAGAACCCTACATTCTATACAACGTGAACTACATACTCCACCTTGAGTATACATTTTGTCTCCATACTTACATTCATGTCATTCCCTTTTCCTAGAATATTCTTTTTCCTTTTCAGGCTTTTATTTCTCCTGATGAAATCAAACCTCCCTTCTAATGCCCTGTATACATGTAATCATCTCTTTGAGGCCTTCCCTAATCATCCTAATTGAAAGTGATTCTCCCTCCTTAGCAGTTTGGTAATGCTTAATTTTTATTATTCTTATGTAACTGATAACATATATTCCCTTGTATTCTGCATATTTTAATATGTATTTTCCAACTGTACTCAGCAAATGAGTATTTAGCAAATGTTTGCTAGTAGTCATAAATACCCCAGAAAGAACTAAATTAATTAGTATCTTTAGTTTTCTTATATTAAAATTGAAACAAGGATATTAATACATGCATATCCAAAACTGAACCATAGGAAGCAGGGTAGTTAGGAAAGAGCATAGGTTTTAGAACCAGAGTGAGTTCAAGTACTGATGCCGCTGTATACTGTGTATATGACCTTTAGCAAGTCAGCCTCTTTGTGCCTCAGTATCTGCAGAAAATGATTTATGCATATATTTAAAAGGATTTTTATAAATATTAGTTACCTTTCTTCCCTCTTACTTGTTTAACGTTATGGTTTACTCCTTTATTGATATGAGAGGAGTAGGGCATCAACTATAAAGATCAGGGATATATCCAGATTTACGTTACTTACACATTGTGATCCTTTCATCTGTACATTTTAATGTATGGATTTTTACTTTCTACATTACACATAGTAATGATAACTTTGTTGACTTACATAAGTTCCAGCAAGGAGGCTGATTAGATCTATTGATACAATGTGCTTTTTTGGGGGTGGGGAGAGTCAGACCTCACTAGAATACCAATATCTTAAAAGGCCAGAATGAACTTTAGAAAAGTTTAGGTTGTGCTACATTCCCCTTATATAACAGATGAGAAAACCAACATCCAGAGAATTTGAAGGGAAGTAACATGCATAATGGTTAAGAAGAGGAACTGGGTCAGAAAAACCTTTAAGTTTGTGCTGTAATATTTATATAGCTGTTTTGATCTTGAGTCAGTTTACGTAGTCTAAGATCCAGTTTTTTTCTCTCTAAAGCAGAGTAATGTTTATACTTCAGGAGTGTTGTGAATATTAAATGAAAAAATGCTTATAATAAAAGCACGGAGGCTGACATGGTGAATTCTGTTGACCCCTTGTCATAGTCATCATCATCTATCTGTATAGTTACTTGCCCAAAGTCACATAGTGTGACATCTTGATCCAAACCTGGTTTTGCTTTATTCTATTATAATTTTTACTTCTGTCTCGTGATCACCTCTTAATTGATTAAAAGTCTCTGAATGGCATTTGTAGGAAGTATAATAAAATAACTCATAGACTTTTTTCTTCTCAAATCTCTCCAAATCCTCTATCTTCTCTGAGAGTATTCATGCAATTTTGCTTACATGCGGTTTTGTTTATATGTAATTTTATTAATACAGTGGCTATATTTTATTTTAAATATTCTTATTTAACATTTTGCTTCATATTTAGTAACTTGTTACAAAGCAACTTTTAAAATAAAGTGGCTTTTCCTGTTTTTATTAAAATTTCTTTTTTTCCTTTGGTAATTTTATTGTGAATATTATTTAAATTTCATAGAGATTTATCTCTACCAATAGAAATATTTAACTTAAAAATCCAAATTTGGAAGAAATTACTATATAATTTTACAGTGTACACACTATTAGAAATATTGGTGTTAGACAGTAAATTTTAAATGTCAGTTAGGTACCTACCACAGATAAGATATAAACAAGCATGGCAATGACTGATTCTTGTACCCTAATATCAATTTTCTCCGTCTACTAGTTTTGTTCCCAGCCTATCACTACCTGGAATAAAAATATCACTTTCAGTCTCTCTTACAGCTAAATGTGGTCATGTGACTAAGTTTTGGCTAGAGATACATAAGCAGTAGTACTGTGTGCACCTTGCAGAAAGTATTGTTAAAGGAAGGGGGGCACACCCTATTTTTCCCCCTTCCTCCATGCTTCCTGAGATGTGGGCATGATAATTGGACAATGAGTGGAAACCACAAGCTAAGAACGGGCAAAGCAATAAGATGGAAAGTCCCTGATAACTTCAGGATGTCACCCTGCCTGCACTGACCTGTCTACATCTTTGACTTGACTGAGATAAACTTCTGTCTTGTAAGACACTTGAGTTTTGGCTTTCTGTCACTGGTGGCCAAAATTAATCCTGATTACATCAAGATAATTTTACAAAGTTTATGCCATTGTTTAAATGTCTGATTTGTTTACATTTCATTTATTTTTCTTGGACTCTGTTGTCACTTTTTTGATGGCTTCAATTTTAGGAGGAGAATACAAAAGGGAATGATTCATTCACTCTGTCTAGGAGAGGAGACTAGGGAAATCTTTAAAGAGAGGGGAAACATTTAGGCTAGATTTTTGAGATATGAGTTAGAAGAGAATCCAGAAAGAAAATAGGCACATAGATTGGAAAGAACGTATGTTCAGGGACATGCAACTATTTTAGTTCAATATTGTTGAAATGTAAAATTTGAGGAAGTAAATGAGCCTAAAGGTCAGATCTTATAGGAATTTACAAACCAAGAAGTTTGGTAAGTGCTAAGTACCTAACGAAGTTTCTTTTAATGTTAATAATTTTAATATTACTTATGGTTTTTCCATTAAATATTTTTAAAATAAATATATTTTTATACAAGCGTTTAGGAAGGAAGAACAAAACTATTATTTATTTATTCAAGGATTAAGATACTAGGTGATTTCTATTTGAGCCTTTAACAATTTTAGAAGACATATTATTACATTTTACAGATGGCTAAACTGAGACTCAGAAGAGTCAAGTGTCTTTCCCAGTGTGGTAGTTAAGTCGTTATTTGGAAAGTACAAAAATCAGCCGTTTAAGAACAAGTCTGCTATGTGTTGTCTGACCTTTATTTTTCTACTTTTCTAATACCAAAAACAGAGTTATAGTCAAATTTAAAATATCTTTGGTAAAATATAATAACAGTGATCAAACCAGAAGTAAAAGTCTATATAAGAATTTCCATATTTTATGCCAATGACTACATCTAAAATATTAAATTTTAAAAATCTAATATCAAAGTTATAAACTAGTAAATATTTTGTTTTCTAGAGTCTGAATTGTGAAGAGTATCTTCAAAGTTAGTGTATAGCAGCCATTTAAATTACTTCATACAAATCAACTTTCCATTGCTATTCCTAAGTGTATATTTGGAGAAAAGAAACCTCCATCTCCTATTGCACCTCACCAAAAAGTTGCACTGTTTTAACATTAATGCAGCTAAAAGCATGCATGGTGTTCTTAGTATGAGTACCTATAAATAGAAATGACACCCTGCTGCAGAGACCCAACTGAACTTCTTTGAACAAGTAGAAGTATACAATGTTACACACTCGTTTGGTTTAAAGATTAGTTCTTATCTGAAAACTCTAAATGAGCTACTATTTAATAAATCTGCCTAAAAATATAAAATACAGTAACCTTAATATATCTTAGAAATAATTATAGAGGCATGAGAGAATATAAAAGAAAAACTAATTCTCTAATTTGGTTTGGTGTTTTTAAATTGTAATCAGCAAAGAGTCTAGCACCTAGGCCACTAGGTCAGTATTTTATGAATTAAAGTGACTTGAAAGTTAATCTGGTTAATACATTATTCTTTTCCTCTCACACTTTCTAGAACACCAATGCACACATCTGCTGTGAGATGTACATTCATTGAAATGTTAGTCAAGGAGTAGATAAAATACAAGTATAGTCTACAGAAACTGTTTTAGAGATGAGAAGAGGGTGTTATAGACTGAGTTATGGGATTATGTTATTTGACTCTTTCATTCTTTTTCTATAAATACACAAATGATAAACTGTGGAGGAGAAAATATTTTGATATAAATGGAAAAACTCTTATTGTATTGCATCAAAAGGGTACCTAAAATTAGCATATCATAGATGTTTAAAAAAATCTAACTAATACAAATATTCCTGATGCTCTCCTTATGTGAGTATATTTTGAAAATATTTTAAAAACATTATATCAATAGGTACATTTCCATCATAATATAAGATACTATGTGTAAACTTTTCCATGTGCAAAGTATGCCATTTATTTTTATAATACTTGCAATTTTATTATCTGATTTTCTTTCTTCTCAGGAAAAAGTCCTCAACTTTAGTTCATAAAATTCATAATTATTGTCTCTTTATTGCCTTTAGTAATGTATATTCCTGTGTGTCTTTTTTTACTCTAGTTTGTTTCATATTTTCAGTGTCGATCATACACACTTGGCACTAAACTCAAATATCACAGCTCCCCTCAAATGTTGCCTCTTCCATGAAACCTCTGCAGTTGGAATTACTCTCCCCATCATTTCTACCTGTCTGGTATTTGTTATTTCTATCACAGCATTGTTCTTCAACAGTGGAGTCCTTGGACCTCCTGAGTATGTAGATATATTCTCTGTGGGGGAGAGAGAGAGTTTGCCATAAGAATTTACAAAGTTCAACATTAATGTAAAAGAAATATTCTTGGATCATCTGGGATGCTTACCTTATAAACAGTCACTGCCATCGACTTTCAGGGCTATGATTGTATTTAATTATGTCAGTTTAATAAGAAAAGAACAAAAATAGATTTGATATGTACAAATGGTTCATTTGTACCAAGTGAAGGCCAGGTGACATCAGAGTGAACTAAATTGTAGCTTTGTAGTAGTTTGAGTAGAAAGAAATGGTGGAATATTAAATTGTTCAGCGAACGCTAGACCATAAGATACACATGCCAAACTCAAAGGTAACTGGAAAATAATGAGGAAATAGCAGTCAGTACCATATTCATGTTGAGTACAATGATTTTACTTTAGCAAAAACATCATATTGATAACAGTTAGAAATCCAATAACAATTAGAAAATCATATTGATAACAATCAGAAATTAGTTTTGTAGCTTTTATATGCACACTTTGTAAATTTGTTTCAATACTATTTTTGAATAAGATCTGGAAGCAAGAAGAAGAGTTTATCCTTATCCATAGTTTTACTTTTCTAGGTATTTCAGTAACATAATAATTTAATTAATGTGTCAACACGTGTCCACAATACATTTTTTTTCTCCCTTTATGAGGATTTATACATAACCTAAGTTTCAGAAACATTCTTATAGAGCCTTTATCTGCCATATGAGATGAGTTGTGTGTTTGGCTGTTTCAACTATTAGATTGTAAAGTCCTTACAGTCTAGTAAAGCCATAGATTATGTTTTATTAATTCTTGCAGTCCCCTTAGAGTCTATTACAACGCCTTATCCCCAGTAGTAGCACAGCAGATAGTTATGCAAAAAACTGTCCTATGCAAGTGTGCCTCTTAGTGTTGATAATCTGTTCAGTTGAACTAGAATGGATAAATATATAGAAAACAATATAGGCAATATACATTTTAACAATTTGAAATTCATATAAGTTAACAAATTCCTATTTTTAAATTAAATGTCCTGTAGGATTTTGGTCACTTACAGTGTTGTATGAATTGCTTTAATTAGATAATCAAAGGATCTGTAGGGTGCCAGTGGGAGAATGAAGGTTTTCATGGCAGGCTAGAACTGAAGGTGGAGATGTAACAAGAGTGCTTCAGGGAGCATGACAGTGCATGATTGCAAAGACGTAGTTTTATATAGTTAGGGCAGCTTGAGAGCATCGGTTTCCCAGGGAAGAGGAGAGAAAAGAGAAGGGAATGGAGAGGGATATGGGAAGGTACTAAAGACACCATCTCCCTCCTTTTGGGTATTGACCTGAAGCCACAGTGCCTAGGGAGTGTTCCCTTTAGCTTGGCCAGAAGTAAAACCGGCATAAATTTAAATCTTCTAGAATAATATGGCAACTACATTTTCTACTTTTCCGATCTGTTATGGTAGATTTTTGTATAACATTGACACAATATAGAGTTCAGTTGTCTTGCTAAGTTCTTCAGGGTATTCCTATTTCTTATTTAAATTGAATTACCGGGACTTCCCTGGTGGCGCGTCTTTTAAGAATATGCCTGGCAATGCAGGGGACACAGGTTCGAGCCCTGGTCCGGGAAGATCCCACATGCCGCGGAGCAACTAAGCCCGTGAGCCACAACTACTGAGCCTGCGCTCTAGAGCCCCCGAGCCACAACTACTGATCCCGCATGCCACAACTACTGAAGCCCGTGTGCCTAGAGCCTGTGCTCTGCAACAAGAGAAGCCACTGCAATGAGAAGAGTAGCCCCTGCTCGCCGCAACTAGAGAAAGCCCGCACACAGCAATGAAGACCCAATGCAGCCATAAACAAATAAATAAATAAAATAAACTTTCATAAAATTATTTTTTAAAAAAATTGAATTTCCTAATTTTTAAATTACCTAAATCTCTAAATTTCAAAGCCATTCAGAGTTAGCCTTGTTCTATCCATGTAACTTCATTTCCGTCTATTTTTCCAACACAGTTTGTTTGCTAGTCAGAACAGTCTTATAGCCACAACGTGTAGTAATGATTTTGTCTGCACGTCTTTTCCCGAACATCATTTCCTTTTCTTGAAGTGCTGTTACCTTTCTTTCTCCAATGACAATTCATTCTTCAAGTGGTCTTGTAATCTTTTATGACAACTGTGACCTTCACTGAGCTCCCTTTCCTGTCAACATTTGATCTTTATTTCCTGCCCACAGACCTCCCTTTTAAATTTTAGACCCCCTATTTCCAGCTCGGTATGTGACATTGGTACCTGGCCATCCCACAGGCACTAATTCAGGATGTCTAAAAGTTGAACTCATTCTCTTCCAATTTCCCAGAAACCTTTCCCTCTTTATGTATTCCCTGTAGTGAGCAGATCAACATCTACTCAGCCATTCAAGCTAGAAATGTTAGTTAACTTCTTCAAAAACTCTTATCTAATCTGACATCAAATTCTGTTGATTCTCTACATGCAGTGTAGTAATAAGAGCTACTGTTTATGGAGTGCTTGCTCTGTGCCAGGTACTAATCTAAGCATTTGATCTGTGGTAACTCAATCTCCCTAATAACTTTATTTATCATTCATATTTTATGTAAGAAAACATGAATTTGCTAACGAAAGTACCCATGAAGCTGTCTATCCAGCTTAAAAAAAGAAAAAAATTGAATATGATTGAGCCTAGTTTACAAGAAATAGTAAGAATAGAGGGACATATTAAATGTCACCAGGGGCATAAAGTCAGGAAAGTCCAGACTGGGAAACTCTAAAAGACAGAAGATCTATTTTCTTCAACTGAAAATATTAATGGAAAAAAAGCCTGGCATGGGGATATGGTACGAGCAGTTACAGATTAAAAGGGACTAAAGAGAAATAAATATCAGCCAGTTCTAACGTATGGATCATATTTGAGTCCAGATTCAAACAATCGCTTTGAAAATATTATAAGACAAAGAAATGTGTACACTAAATACTTAATATTAAATCTCTAAATACTTAAATATTAAATGTGTACACTAAATACTTAATATTAAATTAAATATTGTTGTTAGAAATTATCTTAGGTATGATAGTGTATTGGGCTGTTTGTTCATGTAGCACAAGTCTGTGCCAAGAAGCATAAGCATCTTTGTCAAAGGTTGAGCTTGAGGAATAAAAGTGCATTCACCAATCACTTATTTTCTTTTTACTTGGCACCTCTGATGAAAGAGAATTTGCTAAAGGGGGTGACAAAACATTTAGCCTGATGTCTTTATTACAAATAAAATATAATTTCATGATTTTACTAACCATAATTCTCCTACAAAAAAAGATCACTATTGTGTCGTACTTTCTCAATATTCAGTGTTTGTTTCACAGAGATATGGGAGGTTCAGGGGAATAAAAACTAACATTTCTAGAACCTCTATAAAAGTGATGATGGTGATGATGGTGGTGGTGGAGGTGATGATAGACAACATTCAAGTGCTTAATTATGTACTAGGCACCCTTTTATGAGTTTATTGTTTTAACTTATTTCATCTTCCTAGCTTCATGAGGGAGGTATCCTCATTTTACTTTTGAGAAAACTGAGTTATAGAGAGGTTAAGCAAGTTGCCCAGGGTCACATGGTTATTAATCAGTGAAGTTCAGGGTTCAAATCCAGACAGTTTGACATGGAGCCTGTGTCTTTACTATGCTACACTGCTTCTCTTTATTGCAATGGTGCCAGGTGCTATTAATATTTATCTCATTAATTTCGTTTATCTGGGAATGTCTTAATTTCTCATTCTTTTCCAAAGTATAGTTTTGCCAGATCTAGAATCCTTGGTTAACAGTTGTTTTTCTTTTAGCACTTTAAATATGTCATCCCACTGCCTCTGGCCTCCATGCTTTCTGATGAGAAATTGGCTGTTAATTTTATTGAGGACTTTTTGTACATGACAAGTTGCTTCTCTCTTGCTGCTTTCAAGGTTCTATCTTTGTCTTTCAACAGGTTGACTGTAATGTATCTTGGCATGATTCTCTATGAGTTTCTCCTACATGGAGTATATTGAGCTTGCTGGATGTGTAGATTCTCATTTTGTTCATACATCGTTTTCTGTTTCCTTTTGTTCTTTGTCCATGGTTTCTTTTAGCAATTTTAAACATATTTAAGACAGGGAATTTGTTGCTAGTAAACCTCCCCTACAAGAAATGAAAGGCTGAAATGAGAGGACACTAGACAGTAACTAAAAGCCATATGAAGAAATAAAGAACTCCAGTAAAGGTAACCACATAGGTAAATGGGTAAAGAACATAGTACTTCAAAGGAAAGAAGTTACTCAGTGTAACTAGAGTACAGAGAGCAAAGATTATGGTTTGAAATGAACAACCAGAAGATATAGAACATAGTAGAATAAGGTAAGGATTTTTTTCCTTTACCTTAAAATCAATGAGAAATGTTTGACTACCAAATTTAAGAAATATTTAATTATAAGCTTGAAATTCTGTGACCTGAAATTGTTCTTTACTTTATTATTTCAGCAGATGATAACTAAATGCCTACTGTGTTTGAGGGATGTGATTTTACCCTTTCCAAATGCAGTCATGGTTATATCAATTTTGTTAGTTCTGTTTGTGACCTGTTGCTTCTCAGTAAACAGGTGAACCCACACAGTGTTCAACGGTGACCATTAGAACAAACATATATTTGATCTCTTCTTATGATTTCTTTCACCTTTCAATTCCTGTCCTCTAAGGGAGAATTAATAATGAAGGCTAATTATGTGCCAGACAGTTTCCAAGTATCATTTTATCTTAGACTTATTGATGTTAAATAACTGCTCCAAGTTGACATAATTAGTTATGGTTGTAACTGGGATTCAGGTTTGTATTTCTCTAACTAAAGACAATAATGTTTCTACTATAATTTATTCAAAGAATATAAAACTAATTTGTGTTCAAGAGACCTGAGTATATATACTTAGAAATAAAGTACATAATGCTCAATAAATATTTGTTAGCTGATTGAATGACAGAAGCAGAATTATGGGAGAAAAGAATTCTAGAATCAGCCGGTATGTGCCCTGAGGTGATTTTCTAAGACACATTCTTCAAACAATTCATATACTGCCTTTCTCTCTCTTATTTAATTATCTTTATTTTTGTATACCTTAGTTATAGTATTGATACTCAGTAAGGAAAGAGACATGATGTATGCTGTCAAATGGAAAGTTGCTTGTTCTCAAATATTCTATCTAATAGAATATTCCCTAGGTAGGGATTGTGAGTCTTTCATTCGGTCAATCAATATATCATGTGCTTCACATTCAGTCAGTCACTCATTCATTTGTTCATTCATTCAACAAACATTTATGGAGCACTGACATATTCCACCATCTACTGGTTGGGGATGCTATTGATCAATAAGACAAAGTTCCTTCTGCTATTAAGTTTACTTTCTAGTAGGAGAACAGAAGTAAAGAAATAAAATATTTTCAAATATTGATAAGAGCTCCAAAGGAGGGGGAAAAGTAAGGAAAATGTGATCGCGTACACGGGGGGCAGGCTCGAATGAAGGGCAAAATACATATAAAAGTTTGGGAAGACCTCCGTGAGGAGGCAATGCTTGTGTTGAGAAATGAATCACCAGAAGGAGCCAGCCACGTGAGGATCTGAGGAACTGGGAATCACAGTGCCAATGGAGCTAGGACACTGTGAGCTTGGGGAATTGAGGTAGACAGATGTCATTGAAACTAGTTAGAACTCTTTCTAATGTGAAGAGAAGCCACTTTCTAATGGTTGATTTTATTTCCCGTCATCCCTTGTTTACTTTGAAAATGTACTACATTCAGCTTCCTATTGGAAGCTTTAAGGAGGAATGTCAATTACATTGGTGACATTAAAGCATTATTATAAATTCTTTATGTTTTGTATGAATTTATATTTTTGGAGACATTCTACCGTCTTATTCCTAAATTAAATACCATTACTATTGTAGTTAAGAAGTTTCTATAATCTTAAAGGGAAATTCATGGATATTCATTATTCCTTTTGAATTACTTAGGAAGTTTATAAACATGGAAAATATACTGTCCCTCTTCTCTTCTTTGAGAGCTTACAGTCTAGTGGAGAAACTGACACAACAAACCAGTCATTACATATGTGGTAGATGTCGCAATAGAGGTATATGTATAATATTTTTTGAATATAGAAAGGATGGTGTGATCCCTGGGGGTGGGAAAGGCCTCATCAAAAATACTCATTCTGTAAAAAATACTCATTCTACAAAGATTTTCATCCTGCTTTTTTTTTTTTTTAAATAAATTTATTTATTTACTTATTTTTGGCTGCATTGGGTCTTCATTGCTGCTCTTGGGCTTCTCATTTTGGTGGCCTCTCCTGCTGCGGAGCACGGGCTCCAGGTGCACGGGCCTCAGTAGCTGTGGCTCGCGGGCTCCAGAGCGCAGGCTCAGCAGCTGTGGCACACGGCCCCAGTTGGCTCCGAGGTATGTGGGATCCTCCCAGACCAGGGATCAAACCGTGTCCCCTGCATTGGCGGGTGGATTCCCAACCACTGCATCACCAGGAAAGCCCTCATCCTGCTTTTTGAAGCATACTAGGAGCCAGGTATCAGTATTTGAACAGGGATGCTTACGGTGCAAAAAAATCTTTACAAAGAGTTTATGATTTCCAGCTATATAGCAAAATAAATAAGTGGTATTTAACTTATACACTAGAAAGTCAAATTTCTCTTCTAAGTGGAGGGTGAAAAATCGTTATGGTGCTCTTTATTACTGCTGCCCTTTTCCCTTTCTGTTTTCTCTCACCCTTTATCTTCCATTTTTGTAAGCGTACCTGCAGTAGGAAGAAGATAAAATGTTAAAAGTTTTGAAGGAAGGCTTCATAGCAAGTTTCGTTTTTTGTTTTTGTTTTGTTTTGTTTGTTTTTTTGAAGGGGGTGTGTCATTGTAGAAAGAGAATTGATTTGTTTCTGAGCTGGTGATAGCATCTTCTGAGGTCCTCAACTGGGAGCTTAGATCTTTCAGTGGTGAAAGCAGGCGTTCTTTTCTTCTTCCTGATCTTAGGAGGAAAGCTTTTGGTCTTTCACCATTTACTATGATGTTAGCTGTGGGTTTTCCAGAATGCCCTTCTTATGTTGAGAATGTTCCCCTATATTATTAGTTTTCTGAGTGTTTTTTTAATCATGAAAAATTGGTGGATTTTGTCAAACATTTTATCTGTGTTGGTTGAGATACTCATATGATTTTTTTCCCCCTTCGTTCTGGTGTGGTATGTTACACTGATGGATTTTCTTGTATTGAACTATCTATTTATTCTTAAAACTTATTTGCCTTCTCAATTAAGCCTTTTCTTACACTCCCAAATTGAATAAAATATCACTGTGCTCCTCTCTAGGATGGAGAACCGTGATTATCTTTTATTATTTCCTTTAGCTGCTGTTTATAATTTATTTGCTTACATCATTTTTAATATTTTTTAAATCTCTTAAACCTTTTTTATAATTATAATCTTATGAATCTCTTTAGGAAATATAATCTCTAATCAGTTTTTGTATAACATATAATAAGTTGATTTTCAGTAAAAATGCTATATGTTCAATCAGTACATCAATAAATATAATATCATTTGAATTTAATATTTGATAATTTTTTAATATATAAAGACAATTTTTTCCTACTTTGCAAGGGTAGAAAATGCACTATTTTATTTTATTAATAAATTTATTTATTTATTTATTTATGGCTGCGTTGGGTCTTCGTTGCTGTGCACGGGCTTTCTCTAGTTGTGACAAGTAGGCGCTACTCTTCGTTGCAGTGCGTGGGCGCTACTCTTCGTTGCAGTGCGTGGGCTTCTCATTGCGATGGCTTCTCTTGTTGCGGAGCACGGGCTCTAAGCGTGCGGGCTTCAGTAGTTGTGACATGTGGGCTCAATAGTTCTGGTTCATGGTCTCTAGAGCACAGGCTCAGTAGCTGGGGTGCACGGGCTTAGTTTCTCCGCGGCATGTGGGGTCTTCCCGGACCAGTGATCAAACCCGTGCAAGGGACACAATTTTAATTTATTTTTAATTATATAAGACATACCTTATCAACTTTTAAGCCAGGCACCTCTAAATAAGCACCTGAGGGTCTTTTCTTTTTTTTACTGTGATAAAAATACATAACATGGAATTTACCATCTTAACCATTTCTGATTTTACAGTTCAATAGTGTTAAGTATATTCACACTGTTTTGCAACCAATCTCCAGAACTTTTTCATTTTGCAGAACTGAAACTCTATACACATTAAACAATCCCCATATTCCCTCCCTCTAGCCCTTGGCAACCACCATTCTACCTGCTGTTTCTATGAATTTGATTACTCTTAAGTACCTCATATTAGTGGGTTTATAAAATATTTTTTGTTTTGTAACTGGCTTATTTCACTTAGTATTTATAATGTCTCAAGGTTCAACCATATTGTAGCATGTGTCAGACTTTCCTTCCTTTTTAAATATATATATTGCATTATATATATATGCCACATTTTCTTTATCCATTCATCCTCCAGTGGACACTTAAGTTGCTTCCAACTCTTCACTATTGTGATATCAACATTTTAAAATGACATTTTTATTTGGTTTATTAAGCATAGGTTTAAATGTCACAGTGTCACAACAGTTTAAAAGTTCAAAATTGCTTTCGTTTGCTAATGTTTGAAGTTCTTACAGTATCAACAAATACACTGGTTTAGTTTTTTTGTTTTTGTTTTTTAATTTAGTCTGCACTGGATCTTAGTTGTGGCTCGTGGGATCTTCCTTGTGGCATGCGGAGTTCTTAGTTGCAGCATGCATGCGGGATCTAGTTCCCCCACCAGGGATCAAACCCGGGCCCCCTGCACCAGGAGCACAAAGTCTTACCCACTGGACCAACAGGGAAGTCCCACACTGGTTTAGTTTTATAATTTTTGTCCTAATTCAGAAAAAAAGATAATTGCATCCAGTGTGGCTTTTCATTTTAAAGAGAATTATCATTATAGTTTTTCCTCTTTACATTGGTTTTTGAAATAATAAAGACATTTCGAGGTGCTGTATAAGAATTTTTTTTCAATTTATTTTTTATTTTATTTATTTTTGGCTGTGTTGGGTCTCTGTTGCTGTGCGCGGGCTTTCTCTAGTTGCAGCGAGTCGGGGCTACTCTTTGTTGCGGTGCGTGGACTTCTCATTGTGGTGACTTCTCTTGTTGTGGAGCACAGGCTCTAGGAGCGTGGGCTTCAGTAGTTGTGGCATGCAGTCTCAGTAGTTGTGGCACACAGGCTTAGTTGCTCCGTGGCATGTGGGGTCTTCCCGGACCAGGGCTTGAACCTGTCTCCCCTGCATTGGCAGGAGGGTTCTTAACCCCTGTGCCACCAGGGAAGCCCTGTATAAGAATTTTGATGAGATGAATGCAGTTGGAATTTGGTGAAGATCTTGGGATGATTTTGCTGAATTGTCATTTTATGTCCTTATTGGCTTTCATTTCTTTGTTAATGCACCTCATGCTTCTATTTTTTAACAAATTAAAAAATGTAAAAAAGCATCAAAACCTTCATGGCAACTATGCCAGTGTTCATAGGGATGAGTATCATGAGCATCCTTAACAGTTGTCCCTCATTACCATACGTGGTATACATTTAGGGTTCTCAGTCTATTCTTTTTTGCGTATTGAGAAAGTTATATTTTCTTTGTTATTAAAAATAGACTTTTAAGCTCACTATTACCTCATTTGAAAATATAAACACTATGAAACTATGCATGAAACTCCTTGAGAAGTTTTTAACTAACAGTATTCAGTTGTAAGCTCTTTGTGGACAAAACTGTCTTATTCACATATGTCTGTTCACAGTGTTGGAGCTTAAGCCCTCAAACTTGTTTCCAGTAAGTATTTGTTGGATTGACTAGGTTTCTAAATGTGTATGTATAGTTATTTACGCATGTATTCAGCCAATCTTTATATAATTTTACCCATACTGTGATCCAGTTACCTTCTATTAATTTTTCTTGTCTAAGGCACCATTTAAAGAGGGATTAATATATGAGGACTTGGGGACCAAACCAATTATCAAATCACTGTAATAGCAATAACTCATTTAGACTGTTGCCACACAGATATCCTCAGCATTGTTTAAGGAAGCTACTGGACAACTGCAGTAACTCCAGACCACTTTTTACTGTGGATTTCACTTGGAGAGGTGGGAAAAGAGTTGATTTTATTTAGTTAAATGTTAATAATGAAAAGAGGATATTCGTATCTTTGAAGAGAGCTGAGTTCATTATTATCTGAAGTTGTACTTTTATAAGTAACACTATTTCTAATCTATTTTCTTTGTCTATTTTAAGTATTGTATTGTGATCATTTTTGCATACTGAATATTGGGCTTACTAGGGCAACTAGAGAAGGTTTAGTCTTCAAATAAAATAAACATATATTTTAATAAGAAAGATGTCATCTTGTAGATCGAAGTCTATGAGTGCATAGAAATATTTTTCCCAAAGAATAAAAATTTACCACACTGCAACATGTGTAGCACCTGCCAATGTAATTATATCTTTAGTTGAGTATAATGTTAATATTAAGTACTGAGAAATCAATAGTAATAAGCTCTGATACGCTGTTTTACTTATTTATTGTAAGCATACTTAATGGAAGAAATAAGGCATTACTAGAAGTTGACTTCCCTCTTTTGTATGTTTGTTAAATTTAAGTACTTTCCTGAAAAATATTAAAGCTATAACTTAATATAAAAATTATTTTTAGAATACAAATTATTTCAGAATATGATTTAATTGTAATTTAACGTTTAGAAAAAAAATTGTTTTATTTTGTTTCACACATACCTCTAGAAGCACACTTTATAAATCCTCCATATATTTTTAATCATGACATTGGAATAAGTATGAGGTTCTTTTCTTGAAATTATGAGTAATCATTGTACAAAAATAAGTATGAAATATGACTAAAATTTTGATTTGATTGTGGCCTCTCTTTTTAAGAAACTTTCTAAGAATATTTTCTCCTTTAACCAAAGTTATATCCATTACGTTTTTTAGATTGCACTTCGGGGTTCATTTCCCCTTTGAAATAATGTTAAGCTATGATTTTCTTTGTATGTGGGTTAGTCTATATCAAAAGGCAACTTTTTATTATTTTACATACATTCATTTTACCTCACCAATAAAGTTATGATAAGCTTAAACATGGAAACTATTCTGTTTTGGTTTTCCCTTAGTTTCTAGTAAAAGGTGTTTAATGAGTTAGCTAATGAGTAATGTAGGATCAAAAATGCAGGGTTAGTTCTGAAATTGCTGATTTTGCCTTTAGTTTTGTGGCACTTGTGTTTTGGTTGTACCTGTAGGTGAAAATAAACTTTTTAATAATTTTTTGGTTGAATTACTTTGTATTTCTCAACTTTTCATATGTACACAAAATGTTAAATCTTCAATCAGTCAGGATTAAGACTATTTCAAAAGATTGCCTCTACAACTTCAAGTTTATTCAGAAATTAATATGATGTGTTATGTATAAAACTGAAAAGAATCTTAAAATCATATTATGTTCAGTACTCTCATTTTAGGAAACCAAACCTTAGAGTGATTGGCTGGATGTTACACAGCCAGTTTATGGCAGAGACTTCAGCATCAGTAGCTACTTCCTAATCCAGTTCTTTTTCTGAAAATTAGATGATTTTATTTCTTTTTAATGTATTATATATTTCTTTCATATTATTTTAGAAAGATGATCATATTTCAGGTCTATTTCTGTTAATAGTATCACTCTTTCCCACATCAATATATGAATGCTGTTATCGTTTTGCATTACTCTCCTTTCTCTGGCTCTAGATAATCCAAACTTAAAAGTGGCTGTGTTCTAGCTTCAGTATTTTTTGCATTCTTTGTCTTCCTGTCATTCCTACCACCACCCTATTTAGGTCATGTTTAGATTGCTCTATGGGTTTACTTACTAGCTTTGTCTCCAGGATCATGTCTCCTCTTCTTACTGATTATGGTTAACATTGCCATATTAACATATCTGAAATCATGGTTTCTTTTTCCGTGTCTTTGTTTATAATATTCCCTTTTTTTGTGAAGATTCTTTTTCTACCTCTGCATATATATTCAAATGCTGTACATCCTTCAAGACCCAATTCAAATCTCATTTCCTTTTCAGGACTAGCCATATCTACCTAAAGGGAGTACCCTTTGAAAATTTAGGGTCAGTTAGTATCTGTAATCATCTGACGTCTAGACTCATGGTATCCTATTATCATAGCATGGTAGAGCAGGAAGAGACTTTAGGTATCACTTATTCTAGTCACCTCACTTTACAGGTGAGTAAGTGGTTTTTCTAGATAAATGACTAAGTACTTGGAGGGTTCAGAGCAAAGATGTAATTAGATTTGTCTCCTAACCTGTAATCCATAATTTCTTCTCGTGTAACACATTTCCGCTCACTGTAAAATACCTTGTCTTTTTATATAGTTTTTCATGAGTACGTTTATTATTTCCTCTACTTGAGGCCGAGAATCTTGTTGTAAACTTTTTTATACTCCCCTTAATGTTTTGCACAGAGTAGGTCTTAATTCATTATTTACTTTGTAGAGAAGCAATATTTTAAGTAAGGTTATTTCCATTTTTATAAATATTAATGATTAAGTATTATACTGCTTTTTTTTTGGCTGCACTGCGTGGCATGCGGGATCTTAGTTACCCGACCAGGGATCGAGCCCATGCCCCCTGCAGTGGAGGCACGGAGTCTTAACTGCTGGACCGCCAGGGAAGTCCCTATACTGCTTTTGTTTAAAAGGAATAGAAGAAGAATTTTTAATAGTTTTTGGCAGTTTGCATCTATTTCCACTAAAAAATAGGAAACAACAAAATATACTTGAAAAATTTTCTCTTTCATTGCTAAGTAAATGGGTTTCACGTGTTTACAATGTAAAGAACACAGATTCGAGTGCAAAACTAAATTTTATCAACATTTCTTCATTGCCTTAATGTTCTCAATTTTTAAGGAAATAAAATGTTTTATATGAAATAATTTTAGAGCCGATTATATTAAATGGAAACATGATATAGTTCTGTTGTCTTAGTTGAAAACTACCTAGTACAGTCTTTTCAGGTTTTAAAGTTTTATGAGTATATCTGATTGAAAGCAAGTAAGTAAAGCAACAAGAATTATAGCAAATATATGCACTTTAAAATTCCTTTACAATTCAGCATGAATAAAAATGGTACATTAGAGGGTAGTTTAAATACCTATCAGGTGAATAAAGCATAGGCTTCATGCTTATAGTTGGGGATATATGTATCTTCTGCATTAGATGTATTACAGAGGTGATGTCAAGGTGAAAGTAAGCTTGCAGAATGGTTGGAAATCATTGATATTCTGACTTGGAGGCTGTAAATGGCTCAGTGGCAGATGGAGTCGTTGTCAAAGAAGAAAAATGGCAGCTTTGGAGCATCATAGATGTTTTGCTAGCAGCTCAGCACAGTCTGTGACCTTCTAGTATTCAGGAGTCTTATGCTCTAATAAATTGTCCTCAGCTTTTATTCACCTAACGTAGTTAAACAGTACTTATCATATTTCAGTACAAATTGAGGTGTTTCGTTACAGAGAAATAGAAATATGTTTTATTATCTAGTTCTTAAAGAAGTAAGCTTTTAAGGGAACAGGCATTTCTTGGAATCGGAAATATTTCTCAGTTAGTTTGCAAGGGTAAAAACAATAGAGTTTATTTGAAAAAGTATATTTTTAGAATCACAGAATATTAAAGCTAGAAAATATGTTAAAAATCCTAGACAAACTTTCTCATTTTACAGATGAAGGAACTGAGTCTCGTAGACTGTGATTCAACCAAGGTCATTAAACTAGTTCATGAAAAACGTTAGGTGACTCTTACATTATGACTTGTTATACATATAAAACAGCTTTAGTTATGAAGGTAAAAGAAACTAGTCTCTTTGAATAAAACTTAGAATACTACAGAGTACACATACTTATTCATGACCACTGCATAATGAGCATACATAATTTTAGAGACTTTTATTTACTATTTAATTGCACATATTTTTATTGGAAAGAATTCAAGTTTTTCATTTTAATCATCGCTAGATTGCTGTACAGAAAAATTTTTGTTGAATGAAGAGTTTATACCTGGGTCAAATATGTATCTTGTGTTGATTTATTTGTGTATTTTTAAAGGTTCTTTCTTTTAGAGATAGCGTTTCATATTAAAATATTTGAGGGTTTTGTAGATTTTGTACTGAACTGTTTTGAATGAAATACTGTTGCATGTATCAGTGAGAAATCCAGTTTTTAGAGGAATATAGGTCCCCATGAGAGTGTACTACCATGTGGAGTATATTCAATTGGACACCTGACTTATACTGAAGAGTAGTAAGTCATGGCTAAAATTAAAAGTGGAAGCATTACACACGTAAAACCTACTAAAGCATTTGACAGTTGCTAAAGTTATAGAAAGGAATCTCTGTACATCATGGAAGAAAACTACCCTTTGTTCTAGAAGGTCAAGGTTGCTGTACAAATTGCTTCAATTTGTAGTCTTTCTTAAGCCAGTGTCTAAAGAAGTAAACTTAAAGAGAAATTTAACAACAATTATTCAAAATAATGTCCATGCATTTTCTAAAGATAGAATTATACAATTTTACAATTGTTTTTGATTAGGAGAAAAATTTGAAAGGTTAGAGCTGAAAGGTCCCAAAATCTTGAAGTAAGTTTTTTTTCTTTTGGGTTTTTGTTTTTGTTTTTAAGGATAAAACTGGTTAGACATTTTAGATAGAAAGTGGGCATAAAAAATATTAACCATAACATCATAAAGAAGAATACTATTCCTATCAGTGGATATGTTGATATGTAGCTATTCACCTATAACCTACTTTGATATGAAGTAAATACACTCAGATAGAGGTTAAATGATGGTTACTAAATTATTCAATAATTATTGGGTGCCTAGTACATGCAAATGCTGAGGATAAGGCAGTGAACAAAACAGACTGTGCACACATGGGGCTAACAGTCTATGAGCGAAAGAGATAACAGTTAATAAACTAGTATTTACTATATTAGATGGCAATCAACACTATGAAAAAAGATAAAGCAAATTAAGAGTCATGAGTGCCAGGGTTGTGAAGTTAGTATTTGTTATAGGGTGGTTGGTGAAACCCTTCCTAAGAAGATGACAGTTTAACAGAGATCTTAGGAAAGTGAAGGAGCAAGTCATGCATATATCTGGGTGACGACTCTTCCAAAGAAAACAGCCAATGCCAAGACACTGAGGAAGATTGTACTTGGCATATTCCAGTAACAATAAGGAAACCAGTGTGTCTGGAGTGGTGTGAGTAATGAAAGGGGGTAATAAATGAAGCTAGAGAGATTTCACATAGACCTACATTTAAGAATTAAGTTTTTTTAAAAAAAGAGAATATTGAAAAATATTATGCTGTAAGCTTAACTAAAGCTCATATTGTTGCTAAACTAGTGATCCCCAAAATAGTTTTGCTAGAGCCTTAGTTGTGTAGAGTGAGTATTGCTTGATAAAAAGATTCCATGGTCAAGTAAGTTTGGAAAACCTAGGGTTAATGTTAAACAAAGGTAAACAGGTTTTGTATTGTTTAACAACTGTTTAGGTACATCTTTTAATGTGCTAACGTTTTGACTCTTTGACTCTTCCTTCAAAGAACCTCTTAAGAGGGGCTAGTGTTTTTCAATGCTTTGGTAAATGCTGTATTATATAATCCTACAGATTAACTATTGGTTACTAAAAGGATTTTCCACAATTGCTGTTTCATAACCTCTATGCTCCTTAAGCCAACATTTCTCTCTGCCTGCTTTTTCAGTAAAGACAACATTTCTTCATTGTTTTCCTAAATAATTCTCAAATCCATCCTTTTTTCTCTATTCGTGATGCCTAAATCTTTATGTAGGTTTACATCATGCCTCACCTGGGCTATCACAGTAGCCTCCTAACTGGTGGCTCTGCCTCTAGTCTTGCTGTGTCCAGATTCAGCGTCCTCTTCAGTGACCATTTAAATGGCATCAGAAATCTAACTTGATTATTCACCTACTTAAAATCCTTTACTAGCTTCCCATCACTACAGAGTAAAATTTAATCTCATTTACAGGGCATATGATATCTTCTACAATCTGTCTCCTATCTACATCTAAAACTTTGCCTAAATTTCCCATACTTAGTATTCCCCAACTTTGAAACCATTTGTACTTCCTTAAAGCAGGCAGTGGGTGTATAGTCTTTTTGCCTTTGTTCAGTGCTATTATTTCTTCCTGACATAGCCTTCCCTCTGTGAGTAGCCTAATTTCTCCATTCTTAAAGATTTAGAGCAGACATACTCTTCTTGAAGAATACTCTCAAGTTCTTCCTGGCTAAGTCAGGTACACTGATGTACAATTCTGTCAAAGCACTTAAAACAATGAAGTAAAACTATGTGTTTTCTCCATTCTCTATATCCTGTACCTTGTATCTGTATCTTAAGTGCTTCATACTTTAAGTAGATACCCAATAAATGTGGCAAATAACTCTACCAGGTAGTTGAAGACTTTCTTATAAACAGATCTATCAATTTCCCTCTTTTCCAGTTCAAGATCTGTTTGGATTATAGACTTAAACGTAAAACATAAAACTGCAAAACTTTTAGAGGAAAACATAAGGGAAAATCTATAAGTCCTAACTTGGTGAAGAGTTCTTATATTGATACCCGACACAAAAAAACACAACCCTTGAAAGTAAAAAAAATCAGTAAATTGGACTTTACAAAAATTAAAACTGTTTGCTTTGTAAAATACCCTGTTATGATGGTGAAGAAACAAGCTATATACTAGGAGAAAATATTGAAAACCACATATCTGACAAAGGACTCATATCTAGGATATATAAAAACTCTCAAAACTCAACAGTAAAAATGCCAACAGTCTAATTAGAAAACTTGGTAAAAGACATGAAGTAACATTTCACTGAAGAGGATATCCAGATGTCAAACAAGCACATGAAAAGATGTTCAAAATCATTAGCCATCAGAGGAATACAAAAATGAACTATCACTAGTCACCTATCAGAACAGCTAAAACAAAACTTAGTGACAGTATCTACCGCTGGCAGAATGTGGAGAAATTGAAGTCTTATACATTGCCATTGGGAATGTAAAATGGTACAACCACTCTGGAGAAGAGTTTGGTAGTTTCTTAAAAAAACAAAAAAACAAAAAAACCAACTAAACATATGCGAAATACATGACCCAGCAAATGCACTCCTGGGCATTTATCCCAGCAAAATGACTGTACATGGTTGTTTATAGCAGCTTTATTTGTAATCGCCAAAACTGGAAACTATCAAAATGTCTTACAATAAGTGAATGGCTAAACACGGTATGGTGTGTCCATATCATGCAATACTACTCAGCAATACAAAGGTAGCAACTATTGATACACAGATCTCAAGGACATTAGGCTCAGTGAGAAAAGTAAATCTCAAAAGGTCACTCAATAATTCCATTTATGTAAAGACAAAATTATAGAGAGTGAGAACAAATTTGTGGTACCAGGGGTTAGGGATGGTGGAGGAGAGCGGGGGTTTGGGTGTGACTGTAAAGGAGTAGCATGAGAAAGATCTTTGTGGTGATGGAATAGATCTGTATCTTGTTTGCAGTGCTGTTTACATGAATCTACATCTGTGATAAGATGACATAGATCTATATGTATACATTGTAGTTAGTTTCCTCGTTTTGATATTGCACTATAGTTATATAAGGTGTAACCACTAGTGGGACCTGAGTGATGAGTACATGCGATCTCACTATACTAATTTTGCAACTTTCTGTAAATATATAGTTATTTCAAATTAAAAAGTTACAAAATTGTCTCTTTTTCTTCTACCTTCCCACCCATCTCTGAGAAAAAAAAATTGTTTTACCTTGCACCTCCATGTTTATTGCAGCATTACTTACAATAGCCAAGACGTAGAAAAAACCTAAGTGTCCACTGATGGATGAATGGATAAAGAAAATGTGTATAAATATATATTTTTACAATGGAATATTACTCAGCCATAAAAAGAAGGAAATCCTGACATTTGCAGCAACATGGATGGATCCTGAGGGCATTATGCTACATGAAGTAAGACAGAGAAAGACAAATACTGTATGATCTCACTTATATGTGGAATCTAAAAACAAAAACAAAAAAAAATACCCAAACTCATAGTTAACAGAGAACAGAATGGTGGTTGCCAGAGGTGGGGGGGTGAGTGAAATCGGTGAGGGTTTTCAAAAAGTACAAACTTCCAATTATAAAATAAATCAGTCCTGGTAAAAACAAACAAACAAAAAATGTTTTGCCTCCTTACTAAACCTAAGACTTTATTCATGCTTTTTGATTTTTATCCTTTTCTGTGTCCTCCAGAGACTTGTTTCATTGATTATTCATAGGACATATCCAGCTTCTCCTTTCTTGACTGATTTATTTCAGATTGTCCTATCTTAAATAAAATGATAAATAGAAGTAAACAAACCAATAAAACCTTTACTTCCCTTAAGTGGTTGTATTTGTATATTAAAGATATATATCCATGTTAACATGTGTAGCTCTAGTTCATTTATTTTAATTGCTATATATTTCATTATAAAAACACACCACAATCTTTTATTTATTTTCTAGTATTTCACTATACAAATAATGCTGTAGTTTACATTTTTGTATATGACTCTTTATGCATATGTATGAGTTCTTCTGGGTTACATACCCAGAAGTGGAATTTCTGTGGTATTGACTACATACAGCTTTGATTTTACTAAGTATTGCTTAATTTCTTTTTACAGTGGTTATATGAGTTTACACCATAAGTGCATAAGAGATTTCCTGGTCTACATTTTCCCCAACTTTTGGATTTTCCTTAATTTTTGCCTTCCTACTTTCTATGTAGAATCTGCTATGAAGTTCAATAGATTTTACATCTGTAATTTAATTTTTTGTTTCTTGCTCTACTTTGACCAGTCAACAAGTAAAAAAAAATTGATTCATCTTATCTTTCATATTCATATTTATCTCCGTATTTCTGACTCAACTGCCACAGTCTTAGTTCAGACCCTTTCCTCTCTTGCCTAATCTTTTGCAACAGGCTGAATATTGTAATATCCCTCTTGGAAATCTCTTTCTGCTCCAATTCATCCTATTTAAAACTGCTAGATCAATATTTCTAATGCAAGTAGTTTACCACTGTTTGCAGTGTTGAATAAATTTAACACTTAAAGTGATGTTCAGGGTTGTCTCTAATAAGGTCCTAAACTAGCTTTTCAGCCACATCTCCCACTGTTTTCTATATATGCCTTATATACTAGCTAGACTAGATTACATTCACTTATTGATTAATTCACTCAAACAGTAGATACTGAAAGCTTTTATTAGGCTATACAGATATATTAACACTTGAGTTTTGTAAGTGCTACTACTATAAAAATTAATAACTCATGCTTCTTGTTATTGGGGGACTTGCAAGCTACCTCAGGCTATTCTTTGAGCACGCCCAATACTTTCCAGCCTCTACCCTTAGCGTATTGTTTTCCCTCCACTTAGGATACCTTTTTTCCTAGTTCCTCTGCCTAGCCATCTTTGCCTTTCAAAAAAATCCTATATACTTTTCAAGGCCTACTTAAGATGTTAGCTTTGCATGAAGTCTTTTCTGATATCCTCAGTTAACTTTGTTCCTATAGTACTATATTTCTATTGCTTTCATGGCACATACTGTATTTCATGTATTTGTCTTAGCCTTCCACGGTGATAAGTACTTTGTCTATTCATCTGTATTGCCCATATAGCATTTAACATAATGTCTTATATAAGGTAGGCAAACTGTTAACTAAAATAATTTAATTGAAGATAACATATTAGTTAAATCCGAGTTCACCAATTAGACCTATCTGGGGAAAGATCAATTTGAATTAGAAAAAAAATGCTTAATTATGTAATTTTTTCTAGTGTTCTTACTTTAAAACAGTATAGAAAAACTAAATTATGGGTGGGTTTCTATTTAGTGATCTTTACAACTTGCTTTGATGAATAGTAAACTTTATTTGTGATTAGTATAACAGTTGTTCAGTGCACTTTTATACTCCTAAGTTAAAATTCCCTTAAATCAGGTTTTCAAACTGTACTCTGAGGAATCATATGAGTTGGTTCTGTTGAGATGTGTTGGCTACTGCTGGGTGCTTCCTCTGCCCCAAAGAGCAGCCCTTTATTTCTTTTTTACTATACAGGGCTTCTTCACAGGATTTTATTTAAGAAAGGATTCTTTTGCTGAAGTAGTTTAAAATAATTGCTAAGACTGTATAATACTTCAAATTTATCCATTTATTTAATATTTTCTAAGATCTTACAAAAAATACATTATTCCCACCTTCTTATTTTTTTGTATTACTACAAATTTAAAATCTGTAGGCCATGTGAATACGAAACTTCAGATAATTAAGCAAATAGTAGGTAATGGGCTTTGAACATGACAAATAGTTTATTCTCCGAATATTCTGCATTTTAATATGGATTTTTGAGGAGTTATTAGAATATCAGGAGTTACTGGAATTGATATACAAATTGTTAGGTAGGCTAAAGAATTCTCTAGATCATGGCTTCTTAAAATTTAATGTGCATAAGATTCTGATTCAGTAGGTCTGGGCTAGTGCTTGAGATTCTTTAAGTATTGCCATAGACATTTTTTTAGCTGTCTGTTTCTCTACAGTCTGATTTATATTTTGCCATTTTAATAGAAATTTCTGGGGTTTTAGGGAAATACTTTGTGTGTGGATTAATGATTGCCCTGTGATTATGTAGTTCTTTGTTTAAAATTATCCTTCACTATTTTTAAAATAGTTAGCCTTGAGAACTATTAGACTGTCAGTGGCAACTTTCAGAGAATTTAAGTTTGATAAGGAATATCTGTTTGGTTTACTTTTCTAATAGAACTGAAATATTTATTGACTTTTGTTATTTTGCAGGATATTGTTTGAGGTTAGATATTAAGTTGTTATGAAAATAAAAATAGGAAACAGTTTTGTTTGGCTAAAGTTGTTTTAGCTGGTGTAAGTACTGCTTTTAAAAAAAACTATTATAATCATGAATTAGTAGCAGTTGTATACCACAGCAGGCTAGGCTGTTAATTTTATCTGTAGTACACGTGAACTGAAAACTTAACTTGTGTAAATGGACAACGAATAGGACAGATAGTCATTTAGTTAAATAGCTTATACTCAAGATATAAATCAATTCTGAGGGACATTAATGCTTTTCTTTAAGACATATAATATCAAATATTTTCATAGTCTTTTGGGCTTTTATAGAAAATTGTAATAACTAAATCATAAATTTAAGTCATAAATCTTTAAGAAAATTCTCAAAATTGCTTATTTTTGATAAATGGAAATTAGTGATTAACTTTGTAGACCAGAACAGCAGAGCATTTTGGGGGAAAAGTTATGATTTTTATCTAAAAACATGGTTATTATATCAGCCTTACATTATTTCACCTACTAATTGTCAGTAGTAAGAACTGCTGGAAGAATTACATTATTACAAAAGTGACTTTAAAATATATTATTATTTTCTTATTTCTTAAGTAAGGACTAATATTGCTATAAAAGTTTTTATATGGAATTTATGTCAAATGTTGATAAAAGTTTTCCTCAAACCTGATTCAACAATTTTGTATAGAAATAAACCTCCTTTGTTTCTTCTGGTAGCATCCATTGATTTTTTTTTTTTTTTTCCCCCAAAGATACATTAATAGTGCTGATAGAAGCAGAACAATTGGAATTTACATTAAAAATAAATGTGATGAATAAAAAGCAGTACTCTATATAATAATGTTATAGTCTTGATTTTTCTTTACCAAAGTTCCAAAATCTAAAGGACAAAAATACTGACAAGGTCAAGAAAAAATGAAAGAAAGAACAAACGATGCAAAAAGAAAATGACACTGAGGTCTTGGTTTAATACATATGTATTCCAGGTTGATGGTTGATTTCATTAGCAAATCTCATTGTTATGCAATGTCTGTTCTTCTGCAGCAAAATGAATATTGTATTTTTACAGGCTCTGTGTATATCTATTATGTTACAATAAATGAAAAAATATATATGTGTAGCTTTCTTTGGTTTACTCTTTTCAGTTTGTCTTTTAGGAAAAGAAAGAAAATTGAATTCTTTCTTTTGTTATTAAATTTATTCAAAGCTTTTCAATTTATATTATAGATATATTTCCTACTTTTGTTCCCTGAAATAAACAATTGTAAGGTGGTTAATAATGTGACCATTTAAATTATCCTACAACTTTTTACATGAATAGACTATAATCTTGATTGATTTAAGCTGATAATTAATATGAGGTTAACCATAAGCTTTCTAACATATTTTTAAACGTTAGGATGGGTTTTCTTATTGAAAGAAGAATGTTAAGCAAGTGTACATATTATGCCAAATGTAAATACTGCTACCTTTTGCAATAGCAAAAATTGTATGTTGAGATTACTATAGTTAGATTTCAATTTTCGTAAAATAGGAAATTCAGAAATAACAAATTTCAGTGGCTCCACATTGGAAGAGTTCATTTAATCAGGTAAAAGACTGCATAACTCTTAGGGTTATGTATATGAATTCAAATGTGGATCAAACTGTACTGGACACAATTGTCATTTAATTTTAGTCATTTTGAGGTCTGACAATAATTTACAAAATCTATTTGGCTTTTGGTAGTGTTATCAAAAGTTTTCACAACTAAAATTCTTTCGACAAGCTTGAAAATAGAAAAGCCCAAGATTTGATTTAATATGGGTTGATTGTATATCATTTAGAAATTGGGGACTTCCCTGGTGGCACAGTGGTTAAGAATCCGCCTGCCAATGCAGGGGACACGGGTTCGAGCCCTGGTCCAGGAAGATCCCACTTGCCGTGGAGCAACTAAGCCCCTGTGCCACAACTACTGAGCCTGCGCTCTACAGCCCGCGAGCCACAACTACTGAGCCCGCGTGCCACAACTACTGAAGCCCGCGCCTAGAGCCCGTGCTCCGCAGCAAGAGAAGCCACCGCAATGAGAAGCCTGCGCACTGCAACGAAGAGTAGCCCCCTCTCGCCACAACTAGAGAAAAGCCCACGCACAGCGACGAAGACCCAACGCAGCCAAAAATAAATAAATTAAAATACAAAGAAAAATCGGCCTTCTGGCTCACTTGATGCAATCATAATAAATAACTTGTTTATGCTGGACAAACATGAGCTGTTATGTACAGCAGTTTATTAATGCACCATCTTAAGTTAATTTGTACTTATAATGTTTACATTTTATTGTTCACAATGGGTAATACAAAATAAGAAATTTCAAGATCTAGTAAGGGAAATCCCTAAAATAATTAGAGAGTAATATAGAGCTAAATCATGTGGAGAAAGAAGGTTTTCTGGGCTCAAATAGTTAGGCTCTGAGTGAGGGGCCTCCTGAAGTGATGAGATCTAAGCTGATAGTGTGGTAAGGAAGAAATGGGAAACAACATAAACAAACTGGTAGGTAAGAGAACATAACCTTGGCATCTTTGGGAGACAGCGAAGAGACCAACACAACTGTAGTGGAATATATTTGCTACTACTTATTTATTTACCCCACATGAAAATTAGATTGTAGCGTTGTTAAATTTTAGTAGTATTCAGTCCAGATGTATGGTGTATTGAGGTGCTACTATTGTGGACCTTGTTTTATCTTGTATAATAAAATGGGAAATAGGAAATTGCTTTTATATTAATTTTACTGTCTTTCTCCCCCACCAATAATATGAAAAGTAAATGCTGCAAAAATATGCCAAGATTCATGCTCTAAAATAAATTGAAATTGGTGCAGACTGTCTGAGAAGGTAGGAATCTAGAAACTCTAAGTCAGATTTCTCTACCATAGTTACAAATACCAAACTGAGGAGGAATGTGAATCATCAGAGATTGGGCTCCCAGGCTGTTGAATTGAGCAGGATCATGGAAGGTCAACAAAGAGGAAGAGAAGAACTGTTTTAAGTTAAAAAGAGAGATCCCTTTTAAGTGTCTGGACCTATCCTACCAATGTCTTCTCCTTGATCTGGAACCACAGTTATCACTTGCATGTCCATTTTATTTACTCATCCAGCAGAAGAATCTGCATTTCGAAAATGAAATATGAACTTGGAATATGAAAATGGACTGTGAATTTAACAAAAGATGCTGGGGATTGTTAGTGTTTGTTTAAAGATCCCAATTAGATACATAGCTTCCTAGCAAGTTGGCTCATTTTCTGGGTAACGTTTCATCATGTTATGATCCCAACTTGCCCCGAAGAAAGGTTGAAAGGAATTTCATATGAAATTGGTTATTTAATCTCTGTAAAGATGCTGTTGAGAAAATTATTTTTTTGTCCAGGGTTGCATTATTGAAAAGTATGAAGATATTTCTCTCAGTTCTAAGTACTAGGGAAAGCTTTGGTGCTTATTTGTAAAATGCAGTTTATACAGAATGAGAATTTTATAATTTGGTCTTGTTTCCCACTTTACTTTGATTGCTAGGAAGCTCAGAGCTGAACCACTCACATCTTAGAGTTGTGCAAGGCCTTATGACAGGCGTTTCTATGTTCCAGCTTTACTTTGTGTTTCATCTTTCTTGCTTCCCTTTATTTTCCCTTTATTCATATTAATTTACATTTTGAAAGCATTCTGTTTTACTAATCATATGTCCATAAGTCACCTTAAGTTATTTTGAAATAAGATGGGATATAAATACTATGCAAAGCTTCTTTATTGCCAGCAGAATGTAAGCAAATAAATGTAGGAGACTTTCTTCCTTCTCCTGTCCCCTTTCCTGTCTTTCATTTTCATTTTGCGTGAATTTTTTAAGTCATGGAGGACTAATCTCCTCTGTGGTTTCTTAGACCTGCCGGGGGCAAGGGAATCCTTTCTGGAGGTTTCTCCCTGTACAGAACTGCCAGGTATAGTTCGTTGTGCTAAGTGTGCTTTACGCAAGAGTGCCTGACTGAGAGAACAAGCAGAGCTGAAATATCTCTAGAGGAGGAAAAGGTTTCCTTTTCTCACAGGTTAGCTCAGAGGGGGTCTTTTTCTAACTCAGAGGGTATCATATTTACCTTGGTTTTCATCCTTGCCCTTTCAACCGAATTGTAAACTCTTACCCTGAAATTTGCTGACATTTGATAAAAGCTACCTTGAATGAAACAAAATTTCAAATTTATTTTCTTTACTTCTGTATTTTAATTTCATTATCCTTTAAATTTGATCCATATGGGAAACTAAATAGCCATGGGTCTTTGAAATAATTGAAATAATAGTTTCCTAATTTAAAATTTTGTTTTGTTTCCATATATGAATTACATATTCAAAGCTACCTATTTGGTAGGAATTATATCTTAAATTATCTATAAAGGAAATAAGGGCTGTGTCTTGCATTCCAGGTAACTATAGGATATCTGAATTATTTAATTGGACCAAGAAATTCAGCTGAAACTTGTAGTAATAGTTTTCTGAAAATTTGCTATTTCATGCGTCATCATAGTAAAGATGGTGATTAGCAACTTGCATTAATGTTGTTCAGTATTAAATATGTACTCCTTTCAAATGATACATATTAAATGTTTGTAACATAACCTGTTCTGATATTTTGTATTCTTGGCACAGTCTTGTCTACTTAGGTGTTCTTTTTGTTGTCAGTGATTTTAGTGTCACTTTGTTTTGTTTTCTATTGCAATACATTAGAGTTTTATTTTGCAGAGTAAATATACACCTGATTTAAGTTATATAATTTAATGCCTTGATTATATTGCTGTAAAAGGGTCATTAAGAGCTCTTTGCATTAAAATTAAAGCATGCTGTGTTCATAATAGTTAGGACACAGATGCTGGGCCTTAGAATGTATGGAATTTTAAAGATAAATGAAATTTTGTAGATTAAAAAAATCTCCTAAATATTTTTAAATTAGTGAATTAGTTTATCATTTTGACAGTGTGTGTTTGTTTTATACCCTTAGTTAGTTTAAATCAATCTTCATTCAACTATACTAGAAATTTCAGAGTGAAAAAACAGCAATTTGGGGGAAAAACTAAGGACAAAGAAACTTAATTTTCAAGCTAACAATATGTATTTTTAAATGCTCACAGTTAAATATTTTAGGTTTTGTTTTCTTTTTGAAATATGAATTTTAAATGATGCGGAGAGTAGCTTCAAGTTATGTAAACTTTTTGATTCATATAATCGAGATTTTTTCCCAAAGACTGCCACATGAATTATAGTTTTATTTTGCAAGAGCTTGTCTTTATTTATAACTCAGAAACTTCTTGTATCTACTTTCTTGAAGGAGTTGAAATTCAAAGACATTTCCCTATAGTTAGCAGGTTTTTTAAGAGTTAATCTTAGTTTCTTTTCAAACCTTGTTAGCTAGTGTTGCCTTGTTTTTAAATTTACCTGCCGAGAAGTAATTTTTAAAACCTACTTAAACAGATTCGTTTCTCAAGCATTCCTTATTATAAACTGTGTGCCTTCACATGTCAGGAATAAACCCTCCTTAAAAAAGGAAGAAAGATAGAACTCTTTATTGTCTGTTTTGACGTTAATAAAATTAAGAAAAGAAAGATTGAGACTTCAACCTCACCTGGCTTAGTTTTGTCACGTGAGCGTTCACGGTTACTGGTGATCTAAGTGCTCCACCTGCCTTTCAGTTTGTTTACCAGGAAATCAAGATGTGTAAACTGCAGGAAGTACTATTTGACCCTCTCCGACAGTATCTCATTACAATAATTGCTAATCTCTGAATAAGACAGCCATGTTTTGTGAGTAACTGAGAGAGAGAGGTTGTGTTAGGTAGATTTTAGGTGTTTCAACAAATAAAGCATTGTAAATGCTTACTTGGATTATGTTTTCATGATAGCTTTTGATAAAAGACATATGGTGACCTTTGGGGTCAGCAAAGCTAGGACACAATAGTAGGTATTCTTTCATGCCTTTTAACTGAAAAATATCACGGCTTGTTGTTTTGGAGTGCTGTCACTGCTCTGAATCGAAAGGATAATGGCTACTTCCTGATTAAACCCACTCTCCACAGTAAGCTGTTAATGTTATACTGTATGTTTTTTTCTCCTGTAAATGCAATAGTATTTTGTGTTTTCTTTACTTTTTATCATTGTCTTTTCTTAGGTATATCTGTTGTAAATAATTCCTGAAGTTGAAGTTTACAATTAGAGTAGAAACTACTGTTTTAAGTTTGGAGGATTTTTTTTTTTTAATGAAAAAGTATTTTTGTTTGGTATTAAATCCAACCTTCTCATATACTTACTGTAGATTTTGGTTAAAGAAATTAGCTTTTAAAAAAGACATTGAAATGATAAATTATATTAAGCTGTCACTTTCTTGGCACTCTAAGCAAAATTTTAAAAATAACTTATGTAGTAAATCAGATTAATTTTTTCAGGGAATATTTGAGTAAACTAATTTTATTTTTATTTAATACATTTCATAAATCTAAACATATTGTCAGGATTATTGATAATTGTTTTAATTATTAAATTAAATTATTATTCTTAAATTAATTATGAGATCCCTGTGATGTAAAAACAATAAAGTACTCAGAATATAAGAAGGGGAATAATGAGCTTCTTAGTTTTAATCGTAAAGCTGGCAGTCACTCCATCTGTGGTCTTGGGACAATCGTTTAAACTGCTTACGTTGGTTTTCTTGTCTACTGTTCATATGTGTGCTAAGTAAAATGAATGTTTTTTTTCTTTATGGTAGTACAAAGTATAAAGAAAATGATTATTCATAAGTATTTTATAAAATGGACAACTGACCCTGAACATAGAATAGGAAAACATTTAAGAGTCACAGTAGACAAGGAAATAATAGAAAAATTATTTCTATTGTAAAATAGTGGAAAGTAAAGTTTAAAATAAACACCATATAACTGCCCTTTTAATTTCAACAAAATTGTTAGTTTTGCTAAATCCCTAATATAACATTACCAGAGGATTCTACATATTGTTGGGTACATGACTAAAATGAGAAGTGGTAAACTTGGAGGTGATTTAGTAAAGAGTCACAAATATACTTAAATTATTTAACTTTTTCTCAAGTGTCTTATTCCTGGAAATGAGATTATTTAGAGTAGAGGGAAGAAGATGTGTATATATTATAGGCCTATAAGTATAGTTCACCTAAAAAGTAAGATGTTTACTTTTTAAACTCTAGTACTAGGCATCCTGGTTATATTTAAAAATACTATGAAATTATTAAACACTGAAGGCAGCTACTGAAGATAGTCATAGAACCTAACATTAAGAAATAGTTTTTAAATATTCTGGGATAATGTAAATACTTTTGCTGAGAGAGTTAAGGTAACTTCTTTTGCAAAATGCTTATCAAAGATATTTTAGGTAACTCGGTAATTTATGTTATTGGTCATTCTAAGCAGATTCCAAAGATTATATTTAATGAATATTCCAACTTAGTCAAGTTATTGAAGTAGGACTTATAGTAGTGCCTCTGTTTAATTTGTTTGTAATTAATTAATTAATTTATTTATTTTGGCTGCATTGGGTCTTTGTTGCTGCATGGGGGCTTTCTCTAGTTGCGGTGTGCGGGCTTCTCATTGCGGTGGCTTCTCTGTTGCGGAGCACGGGCTCTAGGCGCGCGGGCTCAATAGTTGTGGCTCGTGGGCTCTAGAGCGCAAGCTCAGTAGTTGTGGCACACGGGCTTAGTTGCTCTGCGGCATGTGGGATCTTTCTGGTCCACGGCTCGAACCCATGTCCCCTGCACTGGCAGGTGGATTCTTAACCATTGTGCCACCAGGGAAGTCCTGTTTAATTTGTAATAGCAAATAATAGATGTCACTTATTGAATACTTAATATGTGCAAACGACTGGGCTAATTTTATTGTAGGAGAGGCAAATTTTTAACTTTATCCTCTTAGAGTTCTATTTGGCAGGGCCTGAGAATTAAATTGAGGTAAGATAGATCAACAGGAGAAAAGCATACACATTTATTTAATACGAAGTTTTGTGTGAAACGGAGTCTGCAAAAGGAATGAAGACCAAAGAAATGGTGAAATCTACTTGTTTTATGTTAGGTTGAACAAAGAGAGGCAATTGTGGAAAAGTGACTAAGCTATGTGGGGAGACTAAAGGAAGATAAGAATTATTTTAACAAGGTCTGTTTGTTGAGAATTCTCTCAGTCTCAACTTTTCGTCTTTGATGATAAGAATGTTACTTTCCTTCTGGTACAGGGAGGACATCTTTCATATAGTAATTTCATTTCCTGCTTTTAAGAGAAAGAAGGAAGGTCAGTGTTTTTCTTGTATTTGCTGTTTTTCAAGTGCCTTTAACTCAAAACAGTCAATATGCCAGAGCAGCGTATTTTGAAGAAGCATGTTCTGAATTCCTTCATCATCATCTTATTTTACATTCATGATAATCACATGAGGTATAGGTAGTATCATTACCCCCATTTCTCCTGATAAGGAAATAGCTGTAGAGAATTTAAATGATTTCGTCAATGTCCTTTAGTCAATAAGTGCCAGAGCCAGACCAAAAACTCTAACAAAATCTAGAAGGAACTCAGTCTTCAGTGTCATGCCTTTAAGCATTGTGTTTATATTTTGGAGATAATAAAGGCGCTAAAGCCTTTGATTTAGATGGGGGTTTTTTTCAGCAGTTTATCAAATATTAGAATCCTTACTAAGTGTCAGGCACTATAAGTACATTCTGCGATAGTAATGGAAAGCAAAATAAAATCCCTTGTTTCACGAAACTTACAGTTTAGTGGAAGAGGCAAAAATATAACAGGCTATTATAGTACAATGTGATAACTGATATAATAGGGGTAAGTGCAAGATACTAAAGGTGACACAAAGAAGTTCTAATGTCTTCTTTTATTTATATATTTAATTTATATTTGGGCTGCTGTTCTAGGGATATATAAGTAAATAAAATTTTCAAAGGTCTCTGCTCTTGTGGAACGTATATTGGGGTGGAGTCAACAGTAAGCATAATAAGTATATAGCATGTGAGAAGGTGACAAGTGTTATGGAGGAAAGAAAAAGTAGAGAAGCGTAAGAAGGCTGTGGTGGTGATGAGTTGAGCAACGATCAAGGAAGTTAAATATGCAGATATCTTTGGGAAGAGCCTTCCAGGTAGAGGACTCAAGGCAAAAGCATACCTGGTGTGTTCAGAGTAATGATTGGAGTAGAGTGAGGGAGAAGGGAGAATAGGAGGTTTTGACAGAGGTAATTGGGGCTTTACAGAGCACTGTAGGGACTTTAAGGAGCCATTGCAGGGCTTTCGGTAAATCTGGCTTATATTTTTAAAGGTTCACTCCACTTGCTATGTTGAGAATAGACTGTAGGGAGGCATTGACCACCAGTTAGAAGTCTCTTATAGTAATCTGATTGAAAAGTAGTGGCTTAGGTAATGATGGTAGTGGTCAAATTCTGGATGTTTTTAAGGTACAACCAAAATGTTTTTCTGATGGATTGGATGTGGGATATGAGAAAAAGAGAAGGCCAGATGACTCCAAGGTTTTTTGCTGAGTAGCTAGAAGGATGGCCTTGCCACCAACTGTGAGATGGGGACGGTTTTCATAGGGAGCAGGTTTGGGATAGGGATGGACAATCAGGAGTTTGGTTTTGGACGTGGTAGATTTATAAGTGTTGAATAGATATGCAAGTGGAGATTGTGGGAAGATTTTCCAGACGAGATACCATCTAAATTGAGGCTGAAGAATGAATGGGTGGTGATTTATGATGAACTTTGAGAGCATTCTTTATACACTTAAATGAATCGGCTTTTTCTACTTTTACATATTTACAAACTAGAGTAACGTCTAAACATCTAAAAAGTAATAACATTTAAAAGTAATAAAATTGTTTATCTCAACAAATTATTCTAAGTAGTTAAGTTTTCAGAGTATTTCAGTAGCTACTATATTCATGGGTTGTGCTGGGTGCTTTTACATATATTGATTCTCACCATAATGCTGTAAGGTAAATTTTATTTCCATTTTACATTTGGAGAAACTGAGTCTGAAGGAGATTACAATTGCCTAAGGTCATTGACATATTAGGTGATGGGTCTGGATTCAAATCTAGGTCTTTAGATTGTATTGTCCATGCTCCTTATTTAAAAAATGTATATTTTTAACCTTGCAAAGTTTTAAACATTTGTTTAAGGTCTCAAGGAGTTGTCTTTTTGAGCATTAGTTATTCTGTATTGTAGCATAATGATACCCTTGAGACATAAGATTTGTAGATTCTTGGTCATGGAGTCAAGCCATTTGTTGGTCTTTTTTAAGTTCCTACACAGCTTTCAGTACAGTTTCCTATTACAGATACTCTCTGCATTCCTGGCCCTCGTTCCCATGTGTAGTGCTTAATATGTGCTTAGAAACTTACAGCTGCTATCATCATCATCTTTATCCCTCTTTCTAATATGCTGTGACTTTGGGAATCTCAACCCAAGCTTGTTGGATCATGTGTAAATTATAAAGCCTCGGAGATAAAGGGTATGAGGACTTCCCAATTAATGAAGAATGAGTTTTAACTCATTTATTTTGTCTGATGGAAACCATTTTTTGTTTCCTTCTCTTTATTGACTGTTTTCTGGGGAACTGAATTTGATAAATAGCTGTATTTCTGGCTGGAAAAGCAATATTCTCTGAGATGCCACTGGGTATTTTCTCTGTAAAAGTGAACATAAGTCATTCTACTTTGGTAGGGAATAGAAATATAGTTGTTCATTGAAATAGATTTACTTTTGAGGTAATGATGCCATATTTTAAAAACTTAAACCTTTTGCCTTTAGATCAAAATATGTTATTTCTTATATTTCATGTGAGCTAATACTCTTTACATTTATGATATGTTTTTAAAGACATACTTAAGAGCAAATCATTCAGACATTCTGCAGGAAAGAAATATTTTAGCAAACATATATCATGCATTTCTCAAAGTACCAATTAAAAAAAGAAAACCCTGCTGCGGATTAAAATAGCCTATAAGCCTCAAAGATCATTTTAAGCATATACTAATTTTCTACATAGGTAGAAAATTTACCTAGCCTTTGTATCTCTGTTCTATAAGTATATAACTTTATCCCAAGTGTGCTATATATATTTCTCAAGTTTTTATGCTATTTTCCAAAGGAATATCATATATATATTCATTCTTCCTATTCTTTTCTCTAAAGTCTTCCTTCTCTCTCATCATTATACCCCAAATTCTTATGTATAATTTATTTTAAGATCACTATAATCATTAAAAGAGATTTTTAAGTAAACAAAACTTTTGGTTGGCCCCCAAACACCTTTTTTATTATAATTAAATTGTCTGTGTAATTTCATATTTTATTTAATCCTGTTCAGGATTAAATGTATATATCCTGTACAGTTCTACTTAGACATAAAAATATTTGTATATATGTTAAATGTGTATTCCTCACCTTTTTTATTTTTTGTTTGGAATGTATCTTTAATTCATTTGGGGAAAAAGAAAAATGATTGGTCAAACAGAATTTTCTGTTAAAAGTATCCTACTACCTATTTTTAATAGTTATAAAACTAAGTCTATTACATCCTTGGTTCATTGGAGTGCCCAGGGAATGAGAATTCTGATTATTTTTTTCCCAGAAATAACAGTTGTTATTGAAATTCTTACTTAATGGATATGTGCATGTGTAAAATTGAAATATTTTTTGATAATTTGAAGATGATAGAGGGCTGTTGGGTTCTGATTTGACAATTTCAGCTACTACTAATCTTGTTTGGTTAAAAAAAGAAAGTACAAACAAATATTAAGTATGAGTCTTGATTTGATAATTTGAGCAACTAATCTTGTTTTGTAAACAAAGCATAATCAAATATTAAATGTGTAATAGTAATTTAAAAACACCAGAGATTTCAAAAGGAGGATGAAATTAAGTGCTAAATGAGTGATATAAACAAGTAAAATACTATGAGTTGATAATAAGAGAAGATCATAGAATGATCAGGGAAGGCTTCTTTAAGGAAAAGAGACCTGAGCTTCAAATATTGAAGAGGGACTTCAAACATTAATTGTTGTAACATTTTTATTGAGATATAATTTATACACCATACAGGTCACCTGTGTAAAGTGTACAATCCAATGGTTTTTGGTAAATTACATTATTACATTTTTGAAGTGGTGGTAAAAATATATAACATAAAAGTTGCCATTTTAATACTTTTTATGTTTACAATTCATTGTCATTAATTACATTCAAAATGTTGTGCAAACATCACCACTGCCTATTTCTAAAAATTTTCATCACTCTAAATAGAAACTCTGTAACTGTTAAGCACTAACTCCATTTCTCCCTACCCCTGCCCCTGGTAAACTTGAATCTACTTTCTGTCCTGTTGATTTGCTTATTCTAGATATTTCCTATAAGTGAAATCATATAATATTTGTCCTTTTGTGTCAGGTTTATTTCACTCACTATAATGTTTTCAAGGTTCATCCACGTTATAGCATGTATCCCAACTCCACTGCTCTTTAGGACTCAGTGATATCCCATTATACATATAAATAAATATTATATATATATATATATATATACATACAAACATATAAATATATATATATATATCTCATTTATTTGTCCATTCATCTATTGATGGACATTTGGATGTACAAATATTTGTTCAAGTCTCTGAATTTTTTTTGGTATGTATGTACCTTGGAGAAGAATTGCTAGGTCATGTGGTAATTTTATGTTTAGCTTTTTGAGGAACTGTCAAACTGTTTTCCATAGCAAGTGTCTTATCAAGCATTAATTTTTATTTTATTATACTATAGATATACAGTATATAAAAAATTAGGCTGAATGAATACTGACTTCGGTAAATACCATATATTTTTTTTAAAAGCAGCAAGGAAAGAAAAGAAACAGAAAGCCATGTGTTACGCATGAGAAAATGTGTATGTATAAAGAGCTACCTCTTAAAGTGAATTTTAATAAAATAATTAAACCTTCGGGTTGTATGTTATCTCAATATTACTCTAATAGTTTATAAAACATGGTCACCAAATATCTATTTCTCAGTCCCTAGGCATCTATTATAAATAGATAGGTACAGACGTTTCCATAAGTAGTGCAATTTAGTTTATTTCTGCCCAATTTTAAGATACTTCTTTTTTAGTTTTTTAGTTGCCTTTTTTGCATTGTAAAGTAAAATCTCCCCTAATTATATCTAACTGGAAAATATTCCAATATATTCTATTTAGTCATTTTATATTTATTTACTTCATATAGGCTAACATTTTATATAAGTCTGAGACAAAAAACTAGAGATATTTCAGTTGACATTTAAAAAATGACTCAAAGTATAAATTCTGGAATTCAATGTGAGTTAGGAAAACAGTGTTTACCTATATTTTCATATATCAGTGAGGGACCACTAAGCCAAAAGAAGCTTATTTCATGGGCTTGATAAGATCATATGACCAGGAAATGGGAAGCAATATTGGGATAGGGAAACTTTTTGACCTAATTACAAATTTCCCTAGGAGAGATATGTAATATCACAAGCACACATACAGTAATGAATCACGCTTGTGAACTCAATATGGAAATAGTAACAGCAGATGTAATGGGTCTTCCTGGTAAGAATATTGGTTAGGATATCAGAGAGGTATTTCTCATCAAGGGTGTACATGTGAATATTTGATGCATAGGGAGTTTGAAATAGCCAGCAATTTTGAGAAAATTGACACAAGATAGCTCATGGAATTTTTTTTTTTCTTTGTTCAAACCTCTGAGACAAATTCCTTAATATTGATTTGAGCTTAGTGAGTCTTTCCACACCTAAGTAGGAACAGAGAACAAGGTTATGGGGTGTCTAAATCATCAACAAAGGTTAGGTTAGACTTAGGGAAAAATTTGGGGAAATAATTTTCCACTTGGTTAAAACCAAAAAGACAATAGTCTATTAAGTACAGAATTGTGGTAGACTTTTAAATACTTTGAATAACCTAGTGAAAATTAAATAATTAGATAAAATATTTTAAAAAATTTTTATTGTGGCAATGTTGAGCTAAGGAAGTAAAGAATTTAAAGGGATCAAAAACTTAGTGAAATAGAAAATTTAAGGAGGGGGATTAGAAGACAATATTGTTAAAATGTCCATAGTACATAAAGAGACCTACAGACTGAAAGCAATTCCTATTAAAATCCCAATGGCATTTTTTACAGAAATAGAAAAAAACAATTCTAAAATTCATATAGAACCATGAAAGATCACAAATAGCCAAATCAAGCTTTAGAAAGAAGAACAAAGTTGGAGGCATCACATTTCCTCATATAAAAATATATTACAAAGCTACAGTGGTCAAAACAGTATAATACTGGCATAAAGACAAACATATAGACTAAAGGAACAGAATAGAGGGTCCAGAAATAAATCCATGAATATATAGTCAACTAATCTTCAAAAAGGGTGCCAAGAATATGTGATAAGGAAAGCCTAGTTTTTCCAACAAATGGTGTTGGGAAAACTGCATATCCACATACAAAAGAATGAAATTGGACCCTTATCTTACACCATACACAAAAATCAACTCCAAATGGATTAAAGACTTCAATGTAAGATCTGAAGCTGTAAAATTCCTAGAAGAAAACTCAGGGGAAAAGCTTCATGACATTGATTGTGGCAAAGGTATCATGGGTATGACACCAAAAGCATTGGCAACAAAAACAAAAATAAATGACGGAGACTGCATCAAACTAAAAAGCTTCTGCATAGCAAAGGAAACAGTTGTCAGAGAGAAAAGGCAATCTATGGAATGGGAAAAAATATTTGCAAACTACATATCTGATAAAGTGTTAATCTCCAAAACATATGAGAACTCTTACAGTTCAATAGTAAAAAACTAATAGTCTGATTTTAAAAATGGGCTAACAACTTGAGCAGACATTACTACAAAAAAGACATACAAATGGCCAACAGGTATGAAAAAATGCTCAATGTCACTAATTATCAGAGAAATGCAGATCAAATCCACAATGAGATATTACCTCATACCTTTCAGGGTGGCTATTATCAAAAAACAAAAAACAGTGAGTATTGGCTAGGATGTGGAGAAATTGGAACCCCGCACACTGTGGGAATGTAGAATGGTGCAGTCACTTAGGAAAATAGTATAGAGGTTCCTCAAGAAATTAAAAATAGAATTAGGGGCTTCCCTGGTGGCGCAGTGGTTGAGAGTCTGCCTGCCAATGCAGGGGACACGGGTTCAAGCCCTGGTCTGGGAAAATCCCACATGCCGCGGAACAACTGGGCCCATGAGCCACAACTACTGAGCCTGAGCGTCTGGAGCCTCTGCTCTGCAACAAGAGAGGCCGCGATAGTGAGAGGCCCGCGCACCGCGATGAAGAGTGGCCCCCACTCGCCGCAACTGGAGAAAGCCCTCACACAGAAACGAAGACCCAACACAGCCAAAAATAAAAATAATAAATAAATAATAAATTAAAAAAATAAAAAAAAAAATAGAATTAGCATATGATCCAGCAAACCCACTTCTGGGTATTTATCCAAAAGAATTCAACTCACAAATTTAAAGACATATTACTGCTCCTATATTCATTACAGCACTGTTCACAGTGGCCAAGATGTAGAAACCACCTAACTGTCCATCAACAGATGAATAGATAAATAAAAGATAGTTATATGAATACAGTGAAATAACTATTTGACCTTAAAAAAAAAGGAAAATCTGCAATATGCAACAACATGGATGAACCTTGAGGACATTATGCTAAGTGGAATAAGCCAGTCACAGGAAGACAAATACTGCATGATTCCACTTATATAAAATATCTAAAATAGTCACATTTATTAGAATCAAAGAGTGGGATGGTTGTTGCCAGGGACTGGGGGGAAGGAGAAATGGGGGGTTACTAGACAGTGGGCACAAAGTTTCAGTTAAGAAGGTGAGTAAGCTCTAGAGATCTTTTGTGCAGCATTGTATGTACAGTCAACAGTAGTGTATTGTACACTTAAAAATTTGTTAAGAGGGTAGATTTCATATTGAGTGTTCTTACGACAGTAAGATAAATTTAAAAAAAGAAGAAATTTAAAGAGGGTAAAAAAAGACCACTGAAGTCAGCTTTCTTTTCAAGATACTTGCTGCACCCTGGTGATAGGAGTGCTTATTAGGCTGTGTAATATTCCATAGTAGAAATCAAATTATCTTGCTATTACTTCTTTTTTTTAAAAATATTTATTTATTTACTTGGGCGCATCGGGTCTTAGTTGCGGCATGCGGGATCTTTTAGTTGCAGCATGCAGGATCTAGTTCCCTGACCAGAGATCGAACCCAGGCCCCCTGCATTGGGAGCGTGGAGTCTTAGCCACTGGACCACCAGGGAAATCCCATCTTGCTATTACTTCTATTTCAAAATATCTCTACTTCCAGTTAGAAACAATATGGTCCCTTTTGAACCTCACTTTTTCAAACTTTTAAGTTCCTTCTTTTTGAAAGTATCTGTACCTTTAGTATAACTAACTGTTATCTACTTTGTCCCTTCTCATTTTTGTTCTTTTAATTATTCTTTTATCATTCAGTTTTAAAAGATTACTGGTCATGTGGTCAGAAGCATCAAATGAATCCTAGACCTAATTTTATTCCCAGTATCTTAGTGCACTGATTGAAAAACACATCTAATTTTCCAAAATCAAATTAATCCCTGATGAACATGTAGACACACACTCAAATAGACTTAATGCCTTAGAACTTTCTGGAACTAGTTTATGTGAAATTCAAATGAAATTTTTTTAGAGATACCACTGCTTTTTTTCTAGGAAAAATACCTTTCCAAGTCTTAGTTTTCACCTAATACTTGGAATTAATTTTCTTTCTAGATATAATTTCTTTATTGCCATTTCTTGAGAGGTTATATTCTAGAGTCTAGTGCTTCTACACTTTTTACATACAAAAAACAAAAGGAAAAACTGTCCAAATAGACTTGGAGGTTAATATTCCAATTTGAAGAATCCTACCCTTTACTGGTACAAGTAATGTTTCCATTCACTTTGAAAGCTTTTCAAGGTCCTCTAAGGAAGTATGGTTAGAGTTAGTGTCTTTGTTTGTCTCTGACATATTCTCCGAGTCTTTCACACCTATCAGTTTTTCCAGGATGCTACCCCAGACCTTGTCACCGGTAAACCTATCAGACTGGATGGAGTGGTGTTCAAGGTATGTTTGTGGCCCTTGCCTACTACGCAAACACTGGCCTTTTCCAGTGTAACACCAAATGTGGATGAGTCAACAGCTGGGGAGTGTCTTTGTTTGCCTGTTCCTCTTCCCAGATCCCCTTTTTTATCTTCCTTCTTCCAAGATTGGCCAGAATTCCTATTATCTCGTTACTCTATTGTAGTGATTTGAATTCTGAATTTTATTACTGAGTCAGCCTAATAAACTTTTTCTAGAGTTCTTGGCAGATTTCTCAAGGTTTTGGGCTTCTCTTCAGTATATCAGGCTACATTTTAGAAGAAAACCTCAATTTTTTGTCCTCAGGAACATTGAGGTCTCCTTGCTGCCATCCAGCTTTTCTTTGATGGCCATCTAGCATCTGCCAGAAAGCTCTCTTTTCTTATAATTCCAAAACTTAATTGGGGACCCCAGGAATCTATGATTTTTCATTACCATAGCTTAGATACTTTATTAGGAATACCATGACTTCTCTGTTGGCTTATCCTGTAAAGTATCATACTTGATATTGAACAAAGGGTTTGTTTGTGAGTGATGGATTACTTATCAGTCCTACTAATAGTGCCAATTTTTGGACTCTTTAACCTCTTTGGATATTTTATATTGTTAAGATTCTTTTACTTACCTCATTCTTTCCCTTTGCTTTTTCTTAACCTCCTCACATCCTGGGACACAACTTACGGAGGGTGGAAATGGACTCAGTACTCTCAGTTATTCCTCTCTAACTCCAAAAGGAAAGTTTTTAGGATCTCAAAAATTGGGAAGTGGAGAACAGGACATTGGTGCTAATGATGTTTCCCTTGCTGGCCCTGTATTATAATAAATATATAGTTTGTAAAAGGCAGATCCTGTTTTCTAAACTGTAGCCTAAGTATTAATAGTATCCTTTCTGAAGGTTGGGGTGTTTCCTGAAACAGGCCTATCTGGTTCTTTGTGGAATTACTACCTAAGTACTGGGAGATATTCCTCCACCTAATAAACAGCTTATAGAAGTCTGTATCTATCTTCCCTCTCTGGAAGCTTTTCTAAAATCTTTATTGCCTAAGAAGATTGGTTTGTTCTAATCTGTTTATTTCATTAATCATTCCGTAGACATGATATTGAAACTGAACTTTATGGATATTCAGTTATCTTAGTATAATATGGCAAATTGCAATTCAAATCTCTTGAATATCTGGGACAATAGGTTCCATTGCTAGGTCCAGTTACCCTCCCATCATCCTGGCTCCCTCTGTGTGTGGGTGAGGTGGAGCCTGAAGAAGTGATAGACCATGGTAAGGGCTACCTGGTAAGGGATTTGTGGGTAACTGTAGAGCCTTACCCAGATAGTCACTTGTCCTTGTAGAAACTTTTTCGGAGGAGTGGCGGTCCCGTTTCCCTACTTCCTTTCAGTATGCCTAGTGTATATGTAAAACTCAGTTTAAATAATCTACTTATAGGACGTACCAGCCAGCGCCTATGAGAGTTCTTTGAGAAGAAGTGGAAGGAGAGATCCTTGGTTCGGATTTCTCTGTCCTTACTATGACAGGAAGATGGCTGGAAGTTCTCATAGCTGCCCTTGTTACCAATCACTCTGAATGCTCACCTGGATACAGGGTAGACAGTCTGTAATATTCAGTTAGCTTATGCATATATACCTATTTAGAACCTTTGTGTAACAGTAAAGCCAATTATAGAAGCTCCCTTTACATGTATTTGCTGTTATGAATTATTTGCTGTATACAGTTATTTACTGTATGAATTATTCTGTTTTTATTTTCCCACTTGGCTTTTGGACTTTAAGATGATGATTTCTATTTTTTTCCCATTTTCTCATGGTGCTCTTCTTTTCCAGGCTGTCTGTATATTTTTCCTACTCTTCTGGTACTCATCTTAATCCCTCTCACCACCTCATTTAGCAGATCTTTTTCTTTTTTTCTTTCCATTTTAGTCAGACTTATAGCATCCTTAATATTAGTAATATTATATACCAGGCCAACACTGCAGTCAACACTAGTTGATTGTTATTTTCATTTAAACCCCCAAATTGATATTATCTAGTAATGTTGAACTGAAGCTTTGTAAAGCACTGTGGCAATGATTCTCAACCCTCCTTGCCCATTAAAATCTCCTAGAGAGCTTTCTAAAATTATTAATGCATAGCATAGCCCCCGTCCCCAGAGATTCTGATATAATTGGTCTGGAATTGGGCTCTGCATGTACATAAATATTTTTAAGAATCCCCAGGTGATTCTAATATATAGCCAGGATTGAGAATCATTGCATTAAAGAAAGTCTAGGGTAAAACTTTTTGTAGTAAAAAATTCATTTAACAGTAAATATTTGAAAACCTAGTAGTTGAAGGCACTATGCCAAATTCTCTTCTACTGTGAAATAAATCATACACTCCTTTGTTTCACTAGATTCTAAATTAAGATTTTTTTAATTGGTCAAATTTTCTCTAAGAAGATGAGTCCCTTCATTTGTAGTGGCTTATTACTTTTATCTGTGGATATTTTGTAAATCATTTTCATAATGTTACTCCTCCTGTTCATCAAGATTTAAAATAAATTGATAGTGTTTATATAATAAACATGTAGCTTTGTAAATCAAGTTCTGTTTACTAAGGCAGATTTTGAAACGTATTTGCTGTCTGTGTCTTTGTTTAAAATATAACCTTTATATAAGATTGAAGAGTAGACCCAAACAAATTTATGTGAAACTTTGTTAGAGGAATATTCTAGACCTGTACTTTTATGTATTTGTATATAGTATTTTATATTTATATGAAAAAGTATCTTATTGTGTAAGCTGAGTGGAATCTCATTTATCTGTCCTCTATGGGACTCCGATATACGTCTTAAGAGAGAGATGTTCAGTGAGATTCATAAAACAAATGTGACTGACCTGACCCCAGGGTGTTGCTATGTTTTAAGTAAAGTAAAATTAGCTAACAAAAATGAACTAGTAGACTCTAACTCCTTACCTTAGTGAATTTAGAAGTTTGGTATAACTATGGAAAAGAGTTTATTGGCACAAATAGGTCACATGAATGGCAAGTTACATTTTTTTTTCTTTGGGTTTCAACAGTTTATTAAAATTCAGAAATGAGGACTAGGTGCCAACAGAAGACACTCTGTACTGTGTGCTTTACAAGTCGGGTTTCTTGAATGATAGGTAGGGTAAATTACTAATCAAGAGTGATGCTTTTCCTTTAATTATCACATTTATAGTATATTTATATATTTAGACAAAGTTAAAACAAAGTATAGACATTTATTGTATTCAATTTACTTGACCAGTTTGTGGAAACTTTTTGAAGAGACTTTCTGATTTACTTTTTTTAGGTGAATGAATTTTTGGAATTAAAGAGGTCTTCAGCTATTTATTCAACAAATATTCTTTGAACACATTCTGTGTGCCAGGACTATTCTAGGCTTGTGAAGATACGGCAGTGAACAAAATGGATATATTAGTCAATAGTCTTGTGGGGGAGTCAGACAAATAAGAAAAATAAATGAAATATTTTAGATGGTAATAAGTGCTAAGGAGAAATGGTACTGGTGATGTAGTGCTGATTTTTAAATAATATGGCCAGGAAAGGCCTCATGGAGAAGGCAACGTGACAGGACATTTGAACATTCTGAACTAAACTTTCAGGAGAAGGTTAAAAGAAAAAAAAAAAAAAAGGAGCATTACTGGTGTATTTAAAAAAGTAAAGTCCCAAGCATATGGGAAAACTATAGTTTAGAGATGTTAAATTGCCCAGTGTCACATGCTATGATTAGTATCATAGCTGCAAATGGAATTCAGGCGTCCTTATTCCCTATGCTCTTTTCTTCCTTGTTATTTTACTCTTATTTGGGGATATGAGGATGAGGTGAGGTTAGTTATTAAATATGTTATTGTTAAACCTTTCTGCTATTTATTTAGAAGATCTATAATCACCTAAAAATTGATATTTTAGATAAGAAAACATAAACAATGATAATATGTGTTGCTCCTAAGTACAAAATTACAGAAGACCAAAAAGGATAAGTTAATATTTATACTTAAAACAGAGTAGGTACTGCTTGAAAATAAGAATGAGTAAATTTTTCTACTGTTATGGTAGTGGGATTAGGTTAAGTGATAAAAGACTTGGAATGCAAGATAAAGACTACTTTGTATTAACTTTAACAAGGTTATAGGAGGTGTCCAACAAAGCAGCGGGAAACATTGGAGTTAGTATAGGGTATCAAAATAGTTTTCAAGGGAAGCCAAGGTCTTACACAGTAAATGAAACCATCAAATCAGAAAAATGAGGAAGAATGAAAAGTTGATAGTAGTGACAGCACTAGAGTAGAATCAAGTAGAAACAGGAGAGTGGGTTCAAAATTAGGATCATGATTGACAAGTATATGTCTGTCCCTCTTACAGGTCCTTAATATTTGTTGTTGACTTTGGAGTGATAGATTAAAGGAAATGTGTAGGCCTCGTTGGTCAACATTTTTCTACTTCAGAAACTGAAAATTTATAAGCAGTTTGTATAGTTATTGACAAGTATATTTAAGAAAACTTACTTTAAAGTTATTCCTACATAAACAATTTATAAGAAGTAAGGAGAGACTTCTCGCAATCTTAAGTTTCTCATTTTTTTTAACTGACTGGCAATTGATGATAGATATTAAGTCAGAATTCCTCATCTGTAAAATTGAAGTAATAATGCCAGATCTACCTACTTCAAGGTTTGTCCTTAGGGTAAAGTGAGAATATATGCACATACTTTTTTTGGTAAATTATCAAGTTCCATATAAATTTTAATGATTATTATACATTTTCATTCAAAGCCTTTTATTGAGGTCTTACATTCTAGGTTTAAGGCTGTAAAGGTGATAAGCAGTAGTCCCTGCTTCTCAAGGATCTCACAGTGTGGTAGGAAGTCAGATATCGAAACAGAAAATTGCTGTACAGTGTTGTAAGTGCTTTAATTAGGGAATATATGAGAGCAACAAGAAAGGAGTACCTAAGACTTACTCAGTGAATTAGAACGGTTCCCCAGAGTAGGTAATAACATGAGATGAAACCTAGAATATGTATAGGAGTTTAACAGGGAATAAGGGAAGGACATTTGAGGGAAGTGAACACCATGTACCAAATACATGGCATGGATGCATGGGAGACCATATTATATTTGGGGAAATGGCGAGAAGTTTAGTTACCTAGTGTATGAGAAGAGAGTGAGACCAAAGATGAAGTCACAGACCTCATTAAGAAAAGCTTTTTATGCCAAACAGAGGACCTGGGATTTTATCGTGTATTTGATGTAGAGATAATGAAAGATTTTTTTAAGTGGTAGAGTGGCAGGATCAGATTTTTATATTAAAAAGATTACTATTAAAATAAATAGGATTACTGTGTCTGCATGGAGGATTGGAGAAGAGAAGCAGAGGAACCTCTTAGAAGGCTCGTGCAGTATTTCCAGTAAGAACTGACTTAGGATTATACTAAGATGATGGTGGGAATAGAGAGAAGATATTTAGGAATCAGAGTCAGCAGAAGAGAGTGAATAATCTGTGGTTTAGAATCTCAGGCTTATTTATCTCTGTTAAATCCCTCTATTATAAAAATCTAGCTAGTCATGTGACTATTGGAATGAAGTTGTGGAACAAGTCTGGTAAGTACTTAGGAGCTTATATGTTGGATAAACCTGTTAGTTCCCAAACTGAATTAATGTAACTTTAGCAAGTTAAAAAATTATTTCTGTATCTATCTCTATCTCTGTCTCTGTCTCTATCTCTGTCTCTGTCTCTATCTCTATAGAGAGGGAGAGAGGGAGAGAGAGGAGGGAGGGAGGGAGGGAGGTAGAAGGGAGAGAGGGAGAGTGATGTAAAATTAACTAAATGGATGAGTGCCTGAGTTTGATAAGTGAAACATGAAAGGTCATACTAGGGACATTCTACATTTAGTTTTGAATATGGAGGCTAGAATTGAGAATACTGATTTTAAAATTTCAATAGAGAATGCATTAAGTCAAATAGCATTTTATCAACATGAGATCCAAATGTTCTTTTTTTAACAGCTTTATGGACATATAATTCGCATGCCATACAATTCACCCATTTAAAGTACATAATTCAGTTTTTAGTGTATTCACAGAGTTGTGCAACCATTATCATAGTCAATTAAAGCATTTTCATCATTCCCAAAAAGAAACCCAGTTCCCATTAGTAGTCTTCTCCCATTTTTCCTCAACAGTCCCATGGCCCAAGGCAACTACTAATCTACTTTGTGTCTTTATAGATTTGCCCTTTCAGGGCATTTCATATAAATGGAATTATGTGGTCCTTTATGACTGGTCCTTTAAAGGACCAACATGTGGTCCTTTAAGACTGGCTTATTTCACTTAGTATAACATTTTCAAGGTTCTTCCATGTTGAAGCATGTATCAATACTTCATTCTTTTTATTACTGAATAATATTTCATTGTATAGATATAGCACATTTTATTTATCTATTTATCAGTTTATAGTCCTTTGAATTATTTCCACATTTGTGTACAAGTTTTTGTGTGGACATATGTTTTAATTTCTCTTGGGTATATAATTAGGAAAAGGATTGCTGGGTCATCTGGTAACTATGTTTAGCCTTTTGAGGAACCCAAATATTCTTAACTTTTGAACATTTGAAGTGGAATATTCAGATAAGCATTTAAAGTACAGACAGTTTGTAGTTTCAATAGATATATATGGCTCTATCATTATACTACATTTATTTTAGTAATCAGTAAGCGATTTATAAAGGATACTTAAATTTTTTTTATCACTTTAATGCTTGTTTTTAGAATGATCTTATTATTGGGTTGGTACTTTGTTTTACTTTGTAGAAATACTAAAACATTGGCTTATAGTTGTATTTACTTTATCACTATATTTAACGGTTAAATGATATTTTCATGTATTTAGTGCAGGTCATGTTAAGACACATTTGGGATGTATACTTAGAGCCTTGTTTTATGAAAGTAGGCAGTTAAATTCTCTTTGAGCAATGTTTTGAAGGGTCTTGAATCTTCCAAATGAAAAGTTAGGAGTATTATTATATTAATATTTTGGCCTGTCAGTACAATAAGAAATGGACAATCTATATGCAGTTCAGAAAATAATAAAAAATTAAGAGGAAAATGGAAGAGGCGTATTTGAAAGGATGTTAGTGCATAATTTGACTTAGTTTTATAGCTAAGAGATGGTGTAGGGAATTATTGTAACTGTGAATTTTTAGAAATTACTGAAGTCATAAAAGAGAAATCTTGGTCTTTAAATTACTAAAAAAAAAAGAGTTATAGTCTGAACAAAAGTAATTTTTTGAATAATGAAAGTTATAAAATTATGCATTATCTTCTCAGGAAAAAGCAGTTTTACTATTTTGCTTATCTAAAAACTAAACTGAAAGTGTTGCTGGTATCTAAAAACAAAACTTTAAATTTTAGTATTATCTAAAGCTAAAGTAATGATAACACTCTTTTGAGAGGCAGATTGACAGGGGATACTCTAATATACTTCTTGACCATCTATTCAGGTTTACCTGTGAAAGAAATCTGCTTGGAAATGAAAATGCTCTTGACATTTTTAACTTCTTTTTGCTCACACTGAATTTATGAAAGAAATAGTATTGACTTTTAATGAGCTATTTTCTCACTCTTGTATATTTAGTTTGAAGAAAATAAAGATATTTGCTTCTGAATTTTGGCCAAACACTTAAGAACAAAATACCTAGCAGGAAGTGTGCTAAGCATTCTCTTCACAATTGCTCTTTGAAGGAGGTGTAATTAATCCGTTTTACTGATTCAGAAACTAAGACTCAGCAGACATACTGGCTATGTGTTGAATAATACAGTGAATCCATAAAACAAATACAGTCCATGTAATTAGTAGCTTCCTGTGTAGAAGCTAAAATGCTCTATAGTTCAAAGATGGGAAGTTGTGGCCTAGGATTAGTCAGATACAGCTTTATGGATAAAGTGATTCTTGGGCCTATATTTGGAGGAATATAGTATTTAGATTGTTGAAAGGGAAAACAGAATAGGTAAATAGCATGAGTAAAGATGACAAAAGAAGACTAAACATGACATTTGTTGTTAGGAAGTTTTCTGCCAGTCTCAGTTGCAAATAACAGTAACCCACTAAAACTCAATTAAAAGGATAGGTACTTGGAAGGCTACAGAGAAGTCTCAGGGAATATAGAAAAATCAAAAAGGCAGTCTAAGGAAAAGAACCTGAGATTGGCCATACTCTTATCTCCTCTCTTTCAGGACCACTCACCTCTCTGTACATGTATTCTTTCAACATTTTTCCCAACCCACTTTTCTTTAGCTTGTATATCTTTAGGCCCATAGCATTTATGATCTCCTACTCAACAACAACTTCCCCTCATATTAGTTAAGACATGTGTCAGGGAGAGTCTGATTAGATCATAGCATCTTTCAGAGGCAGCTAACACATGTCATAGATTTCCGGTCAGCCATTATCTCCTTGGGTAATGTCTGGTTCAGACAGCTTTGACCACAGGAGTGGGGTCATATGACCCATTGTTGAGGGTCAAGGATTACCTCAATAGCAAGAAGTCCTGTCTGGTGCATTAGATGGTCTGTATAAGAGGAAGCATGAGTGAAGCACAGGGAAATCTCAGTGAGGCATAGACCTCCTACATCCTGGATGTGGGTGAAGGGTAGAATTTTGCTTTCAGGGAAACTGTCATCATATAAAAATTACTTCAAGGCAGAGATCTTTTTTTCTTCCTTGTTGTCTAGTCTATCAGTGATGTTGTATTTCCCCCAAATCTTAAGCTTTTGCACTCCCACCCTGCCTGCCCACCCCTCTCATCACCCTAGCTCTTCTTTCCCACTTTTATGTGGTATGTGAGGAGGTGGATTTAAAAACTTTTCTTCCTGTATTTTTAACATGTTTTCTGAATTTTGTTAAGTTAGCACATACATTTCTCTTTACTAGAAAAAAATTTTTTAATTTGTAGTAATTTAGATTTGGATTAAATTATGGTGAGAACAGTGTGAAATGAAAATTATTTGATGATGAACTTTTATAAGGGAAAGATTATGATATTCATCTTTATATTCTAGCAACTAAGCCATTATATAATTTTGTAGTAGATGATCGATAATAGTTGTTAGATGAATTAGCAATAGACCGGCTATAAGAGGCAGAGAGAGAATGAATCCTTCATGTAAAATAATTTTTCCTTGAAATTTTACTAGAATTCTCAAATTTCTCATTCTCTTTAACTTCAGTGGTATTAATTTTTTAAATGTGTTTCTTCTTTGGTTAAAATTTATATATAGTTTTGGATACTCATCTCTTTCTCCTACTTTACTGTAATATGAGATACTGCCATGTGGTCTCTGTAGATATTAAAATTTACAAGTATAGATGAACCATAAATGTAATCCTTAGAGAATAATTAAAAGTATATAAATATCCTGTATATAATAAAACAATTATAAATCTGTACTTAGAATTGGATTCTAGGATGGCAGTTTATTTTCAGAAGCATTTTACTTTTTCATACTAAATGTTTTTTTATTTTCCTGAATATGAGAAAATGTGTAGCTTTTAATATAGATATACCTAACCGTTAACAAAATAAAGAATAAATGTGATATCTTTCCACTGCATATCTGACTTATTTTCCTACTTGACTGTTTGCTCATCTACACGTATGGCCCCCCAAAAGACTACCCCAACTCCTAAGTCTATACCATCTTTCAATACCTGGTATCACTGTGACAGTCACATAGCTCAATTTCTTGTAAGTAAGAATCTGTTTAACTTAGCCTTGATTAGATTTCCACCATTGCTTCAACCTATTAGACTATAAAACCTTGAAGTAGACTACTTAACCTAATTGACTTATTTGTTATATCCCAAACACCTAGCATCCTTCATGGTTTAATAAGTGTTGTCTGAAAGGTTGAACATAGAATGTTTTCATAAATGGTTAAACTTTGTATAATTGATGTCACTTATAGCATCTGGATGAAAGAACTTTGATCTATCCTTAATTAGCTGAGTGTGCAGAGTAGAAGACTAGTATTTAGGTGGCATCCCAGGTGCCCAGCAAATATAATGCCCCATATTTCTTTGTCATAGGCTGGAAAATTAACAGTATAGGTCCCTGGGTCCTAAAGGAATTCTAAGAATTTTGTATAACCACTCTCACTTTAATGGACTGTTTACAAAAAGCATGAATTCTGCTAGTGTAGTAGTATACACACAAACACACACAAGAGTATATATATATAGTGGTAATCATTCCAGTATAGCATCTAGTATGACTAGGGATTGTAAAATCCTTCTGTGTTTGCCTGTAAAAACTGTACGTTACTGGGAAGCCACATAGATCAGCGTTTTTCAAGCTTCTTTGACAGCAACCCAGAATATTTCATTTTTTATGACCCTACTATGTGGATTTCATGACCCTTTGATGGGTTATGACCCACAGTTTTAAAAATATGGCTGCAACTGGGACTAAAGAATTCAGTAAATAGGAATGACTGAAAATTTTAGGATTGGTAGCCAGTGTTTCCTGTGTTATTATTTATCTTCTCTCACTGGAGTAGTGGGTTCTTCTGAAATTCTGATATAGGTTCTAGTATAAAGAGTAGTAGTTCACCAAGTCTTTAGCTTCTTTTCCAACTCTTGAAAGATCCTACCTATACAGAGTGTCATCAGCATCAGTGGAGGGGCAAGGGGAAACCCAGGCAGAGAAATCCGGTATCTGCTCCTGTTCTATGAGGCCACTTTTCTTTTTTTTTTTTTTTTTCTGTTAAATTCTGTCTCTAACTAAACACATGGAGAACTTTTAGCAGGTATATGTGTATCACTTCTTCTGCAAATAATAATTGGACCTACAATGTTGCAGATAGAATAAAACCCTTCATGGTTTAATAAGTGCTGTCTGAAAGGCTGAACATAGAATGTTTTCATAAATGGATAAACTTTGTATAATTGATGTCACAATTGTGTTAGGGATATTTTAATGGAAACATTTAAGAAGTAATGCAAGATGTAGCAAGAGAGTTATTTGAAGTTACCTTCTAGGTGAATAGTTCAAGTTTTTAAGTGAATAGTTTATAAATAACTCAGCTCCATTTTAAATAATCTCCAAGTGATTTTAATGATATTTTCAATATTTTGGTAGTATGTTCTGTAAACAAACCACGACAGCATGATAATAGTTTCAGTTTCTTCATGGAGGTAACTGCTGACCCAGATAAGTTCTTGTCCATCAACCTTCCTCTAGAAAACTTTAATAAGGTAGTATCTGCCCTAAGGCTTCCAACTCATGCTTTGACAGTTTTAACAGCTGTAGTTACTCAGTATGAAGCAGGCTACCTCACTAAGCAAGATTTCAGTGTCTGAGGGAAGAGTATCATTTAGACAAGTGCTATACAACAGAACTTTCTGTAACGATAATGTGATATCTGTTGAGCACTTGAAATATAGCTAGTGTGACTTTTACATTTTATTTCATTTTAATTAAGATTAATTATCTGCGTGTGGTTGGCTAATGGCTACCATATTGGACTGTGCAGATTTAGACATTACTTTTGATACATTGGTCTTTGGTTCATCAGAATTGCTTGTCTAGTTGAATGATGTCCATAAAAATTGGAATGAAATCTAATGAAAAGACTTGATTTTTAAAATCTAGTTAGAGGTATAACCACAAGGAGGAGAACTATTTAAGATGACTTAAATATTGTAATTTGACTATATGTCCCTAGTGGAGTATATTCTGAGGACCAAAATTACTGTGTTTTCAGTGAACATATTCTTGTATTATTATAATTTTGGTATTGTTATTCTGAGGCTATTGCTTGTATATTGTGTCATAAATCAAATGAGTAATTCTGTGTTGTAAAAATTGATCAGGTACAATAAAAATCCTATAGTCCTGAGTTTAAAATGAAAGTGTTAACAGGACCCTTGTTGTAAAAGAATGAAATACAATTAAAAAAAATTTTTTTTCCTATGTTCCAGGCCTGTAACCTAACTTCATATACTCACAAGAGCTGAAATCTTTGCTGAGGCTTGCACTCATGAGGGCACACTCTTCCATTCTTACTCCCCGCAGTTATGTACATGTTCTTGACCCCTTATCATGTCTGACCCCTTACTTCTTTTAACCTTTTGACCTGCTTTACCCATTTCTCCCACCCCTCTTCCACCCCCTACCTCCGGAAACCGCCAATCTGTTTTCTGTATCTCTGAGCTTGGTTTTGTTTTGTTTTTGAGATTTCACATATAAGAGAGATCATACAGTATTTGTCTTTCTCTGACTTATTTCACTTAGCATAATGCCCTCAAGGTTTATCCATGGTGTTACAAATGGCAAGATTCCATTTTTCTTATGGCTGAATAACATTCCATTATATATTTATTTATCACAATATTTCTTTATGCATTCATCCATCAGTGGACACTTAGGATTATCCCATATCTTGGGTATTGTAAATGGCACCACAGTGAACATGGGGTTCCATATGTCTTTTCAAGTTAGTGTTTTCATTTTCTTAGTATAAGTACCCAGAAGTAGGATTGCTCATAGTATATTCTTGGCTCCATTGTCATAGATTAGTTGACCATAATATGTATGGGTTTATTGCTGGGCTCAATTCTGTTCCATTGGTCTATGTGTCTACTTTTTAGGCTAATACAATGTTCTTTTAATTACTATAGCTTTGTAATAAAGTTTGAAATTAGGTAGCATGATGCCTCCAGCTTTTTTATTCTTTCTCAAGATTGCTGTGGCTATTCAGGGTCTTATGTGGTTCCATACAAATTTTACGATTGTTTGTTCTGCTTCTGTGAAAAATGCCATTGGAATTTTGATAGGGATTGCATTGAGTTTGTAGGTTGCTCTGGGTAGTAGGGACATTTTAACAATATTGAGTCTTCCAACTCATGAGCACAGAATATCTTTCCATTTTTTTGTGTACTCTTTAATTTCTTTCTGTAATATCTTATAGTTTTTAGTATACAGGTCTTTCACCTCCTTGGTTAAATTTATTCCTCGGTATTTTATGCTTTTAGATACACTCGTAAATGGAATGTTTCCTTAAACTTCTAGTTCAGATAGTTTGTTACTAGATTATAGAAGCGCAACAAATTTTTGTGTATTGATTTTGTATCCTGCAACTTCACTGAATTTATTTATTAGTTCTAATAGTTTTTTGATAGAATCTTTAGGTTTCTCTCTATGTAGTATTATATCATCTGCAAATACTGACAGTTTTACGTCTTGCTTTCCAATTTGGATTACTTTTACTTCTTTTTCTTATCTCATTGCTGTGGTTAGACTTTCAGTACACTATGTTGAATAAAAGCAGTAAGAGTGGGCATCCTTGTTTTGTTCCTGATCTTAGAGGAAAAGCTTTCAGCTTTTCACCATTGAGTATGATGTTAGCTGTGGGCTTATCATTATGGCCTTTGTTATGTTGAGGTTATGTTCCTTCTATACCCATTTTGATGAGTTTGTATCATAAATGGATGTTGAATTTTGTCAAATGCTTTTTCTGCATCAAGTGATATGATCATATGATTTTTATCTTTCATTTTGTTAATGTGTTGTATCACATTGACTGATTTGCTGATGTTGAGCCAGCCTTGCATTCCTGGAATAAATGCCACCTGATCATGGTGTATGATCCTTCCAGTGTATTTTAAAATTCAGTTTGCTAATATTTTGTTGAGGATTTTCACATCTATGTTCATCAGAGTTACTGGGTTATAATTTTTTTTCTTGTGGTGATTCTTGTCTGCTTTTGGTATCAGGGTAATGCTGGCCTTGGAAAGTGAGTTTGCAAGAGTTCCCTCCTCTTCTATTGTTTGGAGGAGTTTGAGAAGGATTGGTGTTAATTCTTCTTTGAATGTTTTATAAAATTTACCAGTAAAGCTGTCTGGTACTGGACCTTTGCTTTTTGGAAGAGTTTTGATTACTCATTCAATCTCCTTGCTAGTAATTGGTCTGTTCGATTTTCTATTTCATCATAATTCAGTCTTGGTAGGCTGCATGTTTATAGGAATTTATCCATTTCTTCTAGGTTGTTCAGTTTGTTGGTGTTTGATTCTTTGTAGTAGTCTCTTATGGTCTTTCGTATTTCTTTGGTATTAGTTGTAGTGTCTCTTCTTTCATTTCTATTTTATTTATTTGAGTCTTCTCTCTTTTTTCTTGGTCAGTCCATTTTGTTTATTTTATTTTATTTTATTTTGGTCACGTGCACGGCTTGCGGGATCTTAATTCCCTGACCAGGGATCGAACCTGGGCCGCCTGCAGTAGAGGCACAGAGTCCTAACCACTGGATTGCCAGAGAACTCCCCATCTTGTTTATCTTTTTAAAGAACCAGCTCTTACTTTGATTGATCTTTGCTCTTGTCTATTTACTCTCTATTTCATTTATTTCTGCTTTAATCTTTTTTAATTTCCTCCCTTCTACTAACTTTGGGCTTTGTTTGTTCTTCTTATTCTGGGTCCATCAGGTATAAAGTTAGGTTATTTATTTGGGACTTTTCTGGTTTATTGAAACAGGCATTTATCACTGTGAACCTCCCTTTTAGAACTGCTTTTGCTGCATCCCATAAATTTTGGTGTGTTACATTTCTACTTTCATTTGTCTCAGATAGTTTTTGATTTCTCCTTTGACCCATGGTTGTTCAGTAGCATATTTTTTAATCTCCACCTACTTGTGAATTTTCAAGTTTTCCTTGTGTAATTAGTTAATTTCTAGTTTCATGCCATTCTGGTTGGAAAAGTTGTGTGACATGGTTTCAATCTTCTTAAATTTATTAAGACTTATTTTGTGTTCTAACATATGATCTATCCTGGAGAATGTTCCACGTGCATTTAACAAGAATGCATATCCTGTTGCTTTTGAATGAATGTTCTATAAATATTTGTTAAGTCCGTCTGGTTTAATGTGTCATTTAAGGCCAGTATCTCCTTATTGATTTTCTTTCCAGATGATCTATCCATTGATTTAAGTGGGTATTAAAGTCCCTTACTATTATAGTATTGCTTTGTATTTCTCCCTTTAGGTCTTTTTATATTTGCTTTATATATTTAGGTGCTGGTATGTTGTGTGCATATATATTTACAAATATTAAATCTTCTTGTTGGCTTGCCCCTTTTATTATTATATAACATCCTTCTTTGTCTCTTATTTCAGTCTTTGTTTTAAAGTTTATTTTGTCTGATATAAGTATAGCAGAGCTACTCTAGCTTTCTTTTGGTTTCTGTTTGCATGGAATATCTTTTTCTATCCCTTTACTTTCAGTCTGTGTGTGTCCCAACGTCAAGTGAGTCTCTGGTAGGCAGCATATAGATAGGTGGGTTTTTTGTTTTGTTTTGTTTTGAAATCCATTCAGCCACTCTACATCTTTTGATTGGGGAATTTAGCCCATTTACATTTAAAGTAATTATTGATAGATATGTGCTTGTTGCCATTTTGTTAATTGCTTTCTGGCTGTTTTTGTTGTTCCTCTCTGTTCCTTTCTTCTTCTCTTGCTCTTTTCCTTTGTGTTTTGATTACTTTTTTGTGGTATGCTTATATTCCTTTCTCTTTTCCCCTTGTGTAGTTACTATAGCTTTTTGCTTTGTGGTTACCATGCGGCTTACATAAAACAACTCATATCCATAACAATCTGTTTTAAAGTTGATAACAACTTGTTTGATTTCATTGTAGAGCTCAACATTATTACTCTCCCTCCCTCACCTATATTTTATGTTTTTGGTGTGCTGTTTTACATAATTTTATCTTGTGTATCCCTTAACTAATTATTATAATCATAGTTTTTTTTTTTTACTGCTTTTGTCTTTTAACCTTCATACTTGCTTTATAAGTGATTAATCCACTACCTTTATTATATATTTACCTTTCCAGTGAGATTTATTCTTTCAAATGTTTTCTTGTTACTAATTTTTTTCAGCTTAGAGAAGTGTCTTTAACATTTCTTATAAGGCAGTTTTAACTCCTTTAGCTTTTTCTTATCTGGAAAACTTTATCTCTCTTTCACTTCTGAATGATAACTCTGTGAGATAGAGTGTGCTTGGTTGGAAATTTTTTTCCTTTCAGCACTTTGAATATATCCTGTCACTCCTTTCTGGCCTGCAAAGTTTCTGCTGAAAAATCTCCTTATAGTCTTATGGCAGTTCCCTTGTTCATGAAATTGTTTTTCTCTTGATGCTTTTAATATTCTCTCCTTGCCTTTAACTTTTAATATTTAGTTATAATGTGTCTTGGTGTGGGTCTCTTTAGGTTCCTCTTATTTGGAACTCTCTGTACTTCCTGGATATGGATATCTGTTCCTTTCCCAGGTTAGGAATTTTTCAGCCATTATTTCTTCAAATAAGTTTTCTCTCCCTCTTATCCTTCTGGGATTCATATCATGTGAGTGTTAGTCCATTTGATGTTGTCCCATAAGTCCCTTAAGCTATCTTCATTGTTTTTCTTTTTGTTTTCTTGTTTGTTTTGCTGCTTTGATTGGGTGAGTTTCACAGGCTTGTCTTCAAGTTGATTGATTCTTTCTTCTGCTTCATCTAGTCTACTGTTGCACCTCCTCCCCCCACACCCCCACCCTGTGTATATTTCATTTCAGTTCTTGTATTCTTCAGCTCCGTGACTTCTGTTTGGTACTTTCTTATATTTTCCATCTCTTTGTTGAAGTTCTCACTGAGTTAATTCTTCTCCCCAGTTCAGTGAGTATCAGTATGACTATTACTTTAAACTCTTTATCACATGCATTACTTATCTCTGATTTTATGCTTTTTTCCCTCTCAGGTTTTATCTTATTCTTTCATTTGGGACATATTCCTCAGTTTCTTCATTTTGCTTGACCCTCTGTGTTGGTTTCTATATAGTAGGTGAAACAACCACCTCTCCCATTCTTGAAGGAGGGGCCTCTAGTATGAGATGAACTTTGTTATTCAACACTGCCTCAGCTCTTGGTTTTCTCTCCAACCTTTGTGCTTGTCCAAATAGCCTATTTTTAATAGCTCCCAGCAGTTGAGAATGTTCTAAGATCTGTCACTGTCCTAAAGGGGAGGATCTCAGCACCTAGACCCTCAGACATCCGCTTTTATAAGTATGCAAATATATACAGTCCTGTGGGAGAACAAATATAAGCCCTGCTTGCCACTAAAGCCAGGTGATCTGGAGGTGTCTCCTGGGCAGCAATCACAAAAGTCAGACCTCCAGATGAGTATATAAGCTCTTTTCTGGGTTTTACCAGCAAGCTGGAGTAAGGCAGTGGGAGAGTGCCAAGATGGTATCCACAGCTTACATTCCTTGAGAGCAGGTCTGTAGGCCACTAAATATGTGCCAGACCTGAAGTCTGCCCCTCAGGCCAGAGTTTCAGGACAAGCACTGAGGCCTTCTTACAGAAAGACTGGGGGGTGTGCCTCATTTCACTGTCTGCATAGTGCCATGGTGATGGTAGCCTGTCCAGAAACGTCTCTGCCACAGTCCCATAGGCTGCAAAAATGCAACCTCCTCCACACACATGTTCACCTCCTCCCCCCAGCCACCAGAGCCAGGTGATAAAGGGTGTTCCCTGGGTGATAGCTGCAAAAACTAGGCCACCAGACATAAAATCCAGGGCATCAGACATTTGTAATGTTCCCCTCCAGGAGACACTGACATTGTGAAGCATGGCAGAGGATAAACACGAAGATAAGCCCTGCCCTCTGAGGTGTCTGGAAAGGATTACAGTCAGCCCCCAGATGCGTGTTTATTTAGAAGCCTGCCCCTCAGTCCACAGGCATGATGATTAGCTAATAGGCCTTCAGAGAAAGACTGAGCTCCTCGGTCTGTTGTCTCTTGCTGTGCCCTAGAGGTGGTAGCTATTTAAGAACTCTTTCTTCATGGGTTATAGTCCTGTGGGACCCACAAGCATAAGCCCTACTGGCCACCAGAACCAGGTGATGTAGAGGTGTCCCCTAGATGACACCCACCAAAATTGGGGCACCTTCCTGGAGATACTGGTGCTCTGGAGCACAGCAAAGGGAAAATGCGAAGATGCAGCTTGCATCCCTGGTGAGTGTTCCAGCACTCTCCTAGATGTGTGCGTTAAATTAGGTGTCTGCCCCTCAGGTGAGAGCCTCCTTCATTTTTTAAGTCTGAACACCATACACGGCCTCTTAGCTGGGCCCCGGGGTCCGAGCATGTGAGTTCTTTCAGAGGGCTTTCTCAGATCTCTACAGTCTTGTGGGTCTCGAGACAGGAGCCCTACTGGTTTTCAAAGTTAGATTTTTTTTAGGGGCTCATGTCTCAAGCGTATGGGATGCCCGATGTGGGTTTTGAACCCTTAGCTCCTCAGGAAGAAGCTCCAGGTTTTGAGTTCCTTCTGCCTTGTGGGTTGCTGCACCAATGGTGGGGTTTATGGTTGGGGTTGCATCCCAGCCTCTCCTACCCTCCTTGATGTGTTTTTCTTCTTGTTTGCCCAATGTGTAGTCATCATTCACCCAGACTTCAGGTTTTTTTGAAAGGAAATTCTTCCATATATAGCGGTAGGCTCAGTGTGGCTGTGGGAGGAGGTGAGTTTGGGATTTTCTTATGTCACCATCTTGAACTGGGACTTCTGCACAACATTCTGAAAGATAATTTCTTGCAATAACAAACCTGTAGAAATCTTTTTTAAAAATTAGTTTAACTGTCATTAATACTAGCACATTGTAAATCATTCAAGTGGTTAAAAAAAAAGAAAAAGATATATAGTGAAAAAGAATTCTCACATCCTAGATTAATTCCCTAGTCTCTTTACCTAGAAGGAAACACAGTTGCCAGTGTCTTATATATTTTTCCAGAAATATTCTGAGCATACATTCATGAGAACATATCCCTTTTTTTCTTTTTCACACATGAGATCTTGCTATTTCTATTCTTCCTCACTTTACTCTTTTCATTCAGCAGATTAGCTAGTCTAGATCTACTTCATTCTTTGGTAACAACTGCATAGTACCATAATTTAACAGTTTCTTACTGATGGAATTTTTTGTTTTTAAAAGTCTTTGCTGTTAATATGTTGTAATAAATATTCTTCACGTATATCTTTACCCATATGTGTGATATGGATAAATTGAAGACTTTTGAACAGGAGAGTGATAATATTAGATAGAGTTAAGGTGACCAGGATAAAAATATTTCTGCGTTGGTGTTCATAAACTTTTAGGCTCATTTTGTTCTTTAAGAAGTGTGCTGTTTTCCCTGTTAGGTTAGCTCTGCTTCTTCCCCATTGAAAGGGAGTTTTTATTCTAGTTTATAAGTCATGTAGTACTTGGCATCTTTCTTTCCTTGACTTCTGAGTATATGTAGATATTTTACATAGAGTTACTTGATTTCGGTTTGTTACCCTGTTTTATTTTCTCAATCTGTTACTTATCCGCCTCAGTTACTATCCAGAAATGTCTTAGAAATTTCAGTTAATTGTAATTGTGTTTCTTAGTTAAGCAAAGATTTGGGTCTTTTTGCTTGTTCTTTGGGATCCCTTGCATTTGTAGGTGAAAGGATCAATTAATCAGACATTGTCTCTCTTTTGATCCTTCTAACATTTCTATCCTTTCTAGAAATTGTTAATTCTCATCAGTATGTAAATTCACAGACTCTACCTACAGTTTAGTTGATCTGTATATGTTAAATCTTGTTCAAATATTTCTTTAATATTCTTTTATATCTTTTTTTATATCTTAGGATAACCTCTTCCTCACAGATAGCTCACTGCAAAGGAATACTTAATCCTTTGGATGGAAAAGTTTACTCCCTGAGTAGATATTTACTGAGCAGTATGAAAATCAGTGCTTTACTCTTGGCTAATTTTCTCATCATCAAGTCTCTTGAGGTATAATAAAACAAGAGTAAATCTTTAAAGATTTAACAGAAATCTGTAATTTAGAATGACATACATTTGAAGATAGAACGAAGGCAAGTGGTAGGGAGGATAAGGGAAATGAGGAATTAAATTGTTAAATATGTTAATGCAATGTGAAGGTTTTTGGTTGTTTTGTTCTTTTTCATCAAATTGATATGGATTTGAGGGCTAGTTTAATTCAATCCCATCATTTTTCTGATAAGGAAACTATTATGTAGAGGTATTGTCAGAGACTTACTCCAGCTCACAGGCTGCAACCAGAGCACCTGATTGCCAGCCCACTTTTGTTTGGGGATGTAATTGCTTGACTGTTTACCGTAGTAGTTAAAAATGTGTCAAGCAGCAAAGGAAATTGATCCCTTTCACATATTCTTATTTTAAACCACAATATATTATACTTAATGAGTTGAAATAACTATTTCTGAAAATGTAGGTAAAAAAAATGTTATAAATAGAATCATTTTCCTTCAAAAATATTCAGAAAATAATTTTGTTCATTGTCTAATAAGGTATTTCTGCCTCATCTCCTATTTCTCTAAATCCTTTAACAGAAAAATTTTTGTTTGTTGCTTGTTTTTTGTTTTTGTTTTGCTACGTAATATTTTGAAGTATTGTTTATCCAAATGTTCAGTTTCCTGTAAGTTATTTTTAAAATAGTTATGTAAAAGCCTTTGTCAGAACTTTGAGAAAATAATTGATTTATAAAGCTCTACTGTTAGTGATCCTGCTAAAGCAAAAGAAGCAGCATAGTGACTGTCTCATGATATTCTTCCCAATTATTGTTTTTCACGTGAGGTTATATTGTAAGGAAAAGTGAGCATTTACCAAATCTACTTTTGTGCTTTGAGCTCCCACAGAGAATCTTTGGTATTGTTAGCAAAGATAAAGACATTCTAAGAAAACTCCTTGCAGGAGAAATATCTGTCTATTTATATATTTACTTTCTGAATCTTCAATCTATTCTATAGCTATACTTTTAAAGGATTCATGCAGGTGAAACAGAGGGCAGCTGATGTTGTTTATGTTTTGGAGCCAACTTGTCGTGCCCGTCCCTATTTGCACCTGTTCAGGTTTACACCTAGCAGCTGTCAGTGTTCATAAGCTCTATGTTTACAGAAAAAGGAACATTTGATATGTGTGAATTTGATTAGTATTATCATTAACAACTGATCATTGAATTTTTTTGGCATATATAAAATCATCATGCAGGGAAGAAGTTGTTTGTGGTAATTCTGATTTTTGTCTGTTCTCAGAATTGTTATAGGTAAATATCATCTCAGTAAAATACAGTAAATTCATGTTACCCAGTGTGCGCGAACATTATGATGTGAATTAATTGTATATTATACATAATCAATTTTAAACAATTAGGACAAAATGTAAAATAATAAACTCTGGCGGTATGCTGATAAAGATAAGTTGAATATAATTTTATCATTTATTGCAGTGGCAATAAATCAGCTTGAAATATCTTATAATAATTATAAAGAACTTCCACTTAACAGAAAGTTTTGGTTGATTGAATTCCAAGTAATACAGTTTTTGATACTTTAGATCAGAATTTCTCAACCTTAGCACTACTAACATTCTGGGCCAGGTAATTATCTCTGTGTGGGAATGTCCTGTGAATTGTAGGATGTTTAGCACCATCCCTGCCTGGACTCTTTCTATGTGATACCAGTAGCACCTTCTCAGTTATGACAATCAAAGCTGTTCCCAGACATTGTCAAATGTTTCCTAGTAGATGAGGGGGTATTACAGCATCACCTCTGGTTAAGAACTACTGCTTCAGACCATGGGAAAGATCTCTAATGGATCAAATCATTTAGAATCCCTTCATCATGGCACATTTTTCACCCATTCACATCAACAACTTTTTTTACTGTAGTGTTATATGTTAATTTTCAGTTGTAGTAATCTTTACCCTACCTGATTAGCTTTGTAAATAAGAAAATTCTGAAGTTATACATTAGAAAATATCCTCTCATGAATGGCCTTAAGCTAAAAGACATACCTACTAATTGATATTCTCCCATAGGTGAGTGTGTTGTGGTTGGGATCATGTTCTTACAGTCTGTTCATTTTTATCTTGTGTCTGGGCTGGTTTTGGCCACAAAGAATTGGTTGGATGGTGTTTGTTTGGAACGTGCGATGAAGGTGATATTCTTAACACACAGAGTCAGAATGAGAGGCTATTACAGGAGTGTAAGTATCAGATCTGGATGCTTTGGCCAGAACCGAAATCTGGGAATAGGTGGTTCTTGGATACTATTTTTATTTTAATGAATGTATTTTTCTGAGATGGTTTGAATAAATGGATTTCTGCCAACTTTTATGTAGTATGCTTGAATGATGAATAGTAACTGGTGATCACAGAGTAAATTTTTTCAACTGAAAATTAATATGTTAATTTTCATTTATATTTGTGCTCCAGGTTTTTTGGAAAGTTTTGAGGTAAAACACCTTGCCATTTGTACTTATACAATTGTGAGGCATTTTTAAAAATTTTTTAAAAAATATTTTATTTTATTTATTTATCTTTTGGCTGCATTGGGTCTTCGTTGCTGGGGCTTTTCTCTAGTTGCGGTGAGTGGGGGCTACTCTTTGTTGCGGTGCCCGGGCTTCTCATTGCGGTGGCTTCTCTTGTTGCGGAGCACGGGCTCTAGGTGCACGGGCTTCAGTAGTTGTGGCACGCGGGCTCAGTAGTTGTGGCTCGCTGGCTGTAGAGTGCAGGCTCAGTAGTTGTGACGCATGGGCTTAGTTGCTCTGCGGCATGTCGGTTCTTCCCGGACCAGGGATCGAATCCATGTCCCTGCATTGGCAGACGGATTCTTAACCACTGCGCCACCAGGGAAGTCCCGAGGCATTTATTTTAAATCTTTCTTTTTAAATTTTTATTTGAATATAGTTGCTTTACAATGTTGTGTTAGCTTCTACTGCACAGCAAAATGAATCAGCCATACATATACATATATCCCCTTCCTTTTGGAGTTCCCTCCCATTTAGGACACCACAGTGCATTAGAGTTCACTGTGTATACAGTATGTTTCCATCAGTTGTCTATTTTATACATAGTATCAGTAGTGTATATGTGTCAATCCCAATCTCCCTATTTTAAATTCCTATCATAACTTATCTGGGTAAAAAATGTCAAACATGCTATGCATATACATATAACCTATAAATAGATGTGAGTCAGAAATATTTACTTGAAATGAATAATCTAAAAATACCTTTTACTGCCACACATACCCATGGATAATTATATGCACAGACATTCACTTATTAAAAACAATTGCTGACAATTATTGAATGCCAGGTATTCAGAACTTTATATGCATTATCTCATTTAACCTTCCCAGTTATACCTTCATACTACTCATGAGGAAACTGGAAGTTCACTGAAGTTACATAATTTATAAGGTCATAGCTAATAAGGTTCAGATACAGTTTTTAAACCCAGATAACATCTATTATCAAGTGTCTTACTGATACAATGTAATCTCTATCTTCATTTCTTCAGGGTCTAAGTTTATACTCTTCAATCCCAATGCATGTATATATATATATTTTTTAAGTGCTTACTGTATGCCAGACTTTGTTTTTTCTTTTCTTTACTTTTTATTTTGAAATAATTTTAGACTTTAAAAACAGTTAAAAAGCAAATACATAGTATTCACCTATATTTTTTACCCAGCTTTCCCTAATGTTATTAATTTATATAACCATAGTACAATTATTAAAATTGAAAAATCAGAAAATTTACATTGGTACAATACTATTAACCATAAACTACATACCTTTTATGAATTTTACCAGTTTTTCCATTAATGTCCTTCTGTTCCAAAATCCAATCTGATCCCACATTATTTAGTTGTTGTATCTCCTTAGTCTTCAACCTATGGCAGTTCCTCAGTCTTTCCTTTTTTTCATGACCTTTATACTTGATGAATACTAGTCAATTATTTTGTATATGGTCTCTCAGTTTGGGTTTGTCTGATGTTTTCTCATGATTCCATGGAGGTTATATGTTATTGGGAAGAATACCACAGAGGTGATATGCTCTACTGAGCGCATCAGAGGATACATGATATCAATATGTTTTATTATTGGTGATACAGTTTCTCCACTGTGGTGTTACTCTTTTGCCCTTTTTAATTAGTAAATATCTTAAAGGGGATACTTTGAGACTATGCAAATCCCTTGTTTCTACTCAGACTTTCACCTACTGCTTTTAGCATCCTTTGGTGCACATGTATTTTAAACTTTCTCCCTTGAATAGTTCTTACAATATGGCAAGCCAATGATTGTTTTGTGAATTATTCACTGTTACAAAGGCATTGCCTTCCTACCTTTTAACTTGCAAATTGGTGGCTAGGATTCTTTCCAGAGTTAAGCTTAGTAGGGAACAATAGTAAATAAAATCTGAATTCAATAATATTTAACTTAAAAAGAAAAACTTGATAAGCCAATCCTTGTTAATGCAAGCATAAAACAATCTTCATTCTAGAGTAGCAAAGGCTAGAGTGGATTTGTTACATTTCTTTAAAATGAAAAGAAAGATATCTATAAGATGAACATGGAATAGTTGACCAAATTTTGAGTTACTGGAACTAAGAAATACCTATTAAAACATGAGAAAAAAAGTTTTAACTTAAGGCCAGTGTAAGAAAAAAGTACTTTATGTATGAGAGGAATACTGGCTAGAAATATATATCTAAGATTAAAACAGTTGAAATAAAAGAATATATGAATAATGTATATAATAGAACTTCTAAGGAAAATGGCTGCATAAGCATGTTTTTTAAAAAAGAGATAAACTTTTCCCACTTAAATGAACAGTAAGAACAACAAGAATAAATGAGAAAACTGCACTTTTACTGAAACTGAAAAAGGCCCCCAACCTCATACTACTAGCTCTAGTTCTACTCTTTTGTACTGCCAGGTTTCAATTTTATTTTACCTTTAAACAGTGTTAAATAAAGGAACTATTGGTACTTTATTTCTATAGAATAGAGTCTTAAAAGTAGATTGGTAGATCCAAGTACATGTATATTTTTTATTTTAATAAATATTTCCAGGAAGAGTAATCTCCAGTGAGCAATATGTAGAGACTGCTCATTATGCCTTCTGAGTATTCCTTGTTTTAGTCTTGGGTGAATTTATATCAACAGAAAGAAATATACCAAGAGCTCATAACCTACTATCCTATAAAAAGCAATGACTTTCATTCATTGAGCTTTTATATGCCAGGTACTCAGCTAAAGTGCTTATCTATATTATGTCCCAAATTACTTCTGCTGTGGAGTACAAAGGCAAATTTTTTTTTAAAAAACCCTTTCATTATTTAAAAAAAAAATAATACATTTACTAACTTCCAGTTACAAAATAAATGAGTCACAAGAATGAAATGTACAGCATGGGGAATATAGTCAATAATATTGTAATATCTTTGTATGGTGACAGATGGTAACTGACTTATCATGGTGATCATTTTGTAATGTATAGAAATATTGAATCACTATGTCATGCACCTAGTATTCACACGGTGTTGTAGGTCAATCTTACATCAATTTAAAAAAATTTTTAATTAACAAAATGAAAAATAAAATCATTGAGAAGCCCCCAAAATACATTTAAATAGTACATTTTAGAAATCTTTGAGACAGTAAGGTTACCAGCTCTAAATTTTTTAAAACAGCCTTTTCCTGTAAACTCAATCTATGTTTTGGGTTTTTTTTTTTTTGTAAATATATGTGTTTTGTACTTAGTGAAATGAGACTTGCTGGTGAAGATAGTTTATAGAGGAAGTTGTCAGCCATGGACCTTGCTGTCAGACAGCCGTGTGTCTCAAAGCTTATTAGTAACTGTTTGATGACCCAAAATCTGCCTTTTAGGCATCAGTTCCATGTAGCCATCAGTACCAACTACGCCTCTCCATATTGAACACTGATAAAGAGAAAGAAAAATTCTTTAAGATTATGGGCATACTTGTTATAGCAGTTCATTATCTTTGGAGGTGATTGACAACAATGTCAGAATATGAAGAGAAGTTTTTGAATTGTCGGTGATTGGAAAACTCATTGAAACTGCCCTGTTAATGATGCTATTGTGTCAACCTGAGATTACCTTTTTCATATGTATCTATCTTAGAAAAATCATCTACATACCATATGGATTCTCAATTATTTAAACATTAATCTTGCATTTTTTTAATTGACCAATATTTTACTTTATTTTTTAAAATTTATTTTATTGAAGTATAGTTGATTTGCAATGTTGTGTTAATTTCTGCTATACAGCAAAGTGATTCAGTTATACATGTATATGTATTCTTTTTCATATTCTTTTCCATTGTTTATTACAGGATATTGAATATAGTTCCCTGTGCTATACAGTAGGACCTTGTTGTTTATCCATTATATGTGTAATAGTTTGCATCTCCTAATCACAAACTCCCAACTCATCCCTCCCGCTCCCCCATGCCCTGCAACCACAAGTCTGTTCTTTATCTCTGTTTCTGTTTCATAGATAAGTTCATGTGTGTCATATCTTAGATTCTACATATAAGGGATATCATATGGTATTTACCTTTCTCTTTCTGACTTACTTCACTTAGTTTGATAAGCTCTAGGTCCATCCATGTTGCTGCAAATGGCATTATTTCATTCTTTTTTATGGCTGAGTAATATTCCACTGTATATGTATACCACATCTTCTTTATTCATTCATCTGTCGATAGACATTTAGGTTGTTTCCATGTCTTGGCTATCATAAATAGTGCTGCTATGAACATAGGGGTGCATGTATCATTTCAAATTATAGTTTTGTCCAGATATATGCCCAGGAGTGGGATTGCTGGATCATATGGTAGTTCTATTTTTAGTTTTCTGAGGAACCTCCATACTGTTTTCCATAGTGGCTGCACCAATTTACATTCCCACCAACAGTGTAGGAGGGTTCCCTTTTGTCCACACCCTCTCCAGCATTTGTTATTTGTAGACTTTTTAATGATGGCCATTCTGACTGGCGTGAGGTAGTACCTCATTGTAGTTTTTATATACATTTCTCTAATAATTAACAATGATGAGCATCTTTTCATGTGTTAAATGGCCAATATTTTTAAATGAAATGAAATTATTTTCCTTAGAAAACATATAGTAATTATGTGAATTGGCTATAGAATTGCATGCAAAAATCTTTTTGTGATTAGATTATTTGAATGATGAAAGTTTACTTGTGATTGATCATAAGTTCATTTATGGGTGAGTAGTGTATTTTTTTGTCTCTTCCTATATATGTGTACTCTTTAAAGCAACTGTGAGCTTTACAGTTTCCTTGCTTAATTGTGGTATTAGTGTATGTAGAATATTAAAATGACCATAACCTATTCTAGATTTTAAAAATTTATTGAGATATAATTGACATATAACATTATATTAGTTTCAGGTGTACAACGTAATGATCGATATTTGTATGTATTGTGAAATGAACACCACAAAAAGTTAATATCCATCACCACACAGTTACAAATTTTTTTCCTTGTGATGAAAACTTTTAAGATCTACTCTCTTAGCAACTTTCAAATGTACAATAAAGTATTATTAACAATAGTCACTATGCGGCCCATTACATCCTATGACTTACTTGTTTTATAATGGGAAGTTTGTACCTTTTGACTCCTTCATCCATTTCCATTCTAGATTTTTAATATCAACATAAACTATTACAATAAGACCCATGTAAGGTTGTACCCAAAATAGCTAAGCAAATTAATACAGATGCTTAGAGGTGGTTAAGTCATTATAAATGGATCATACTAAAGCCATTTTGAGACCATAGTTCAGACTAGACTCTAGTATAAACTCTAAAATGTATTTGTCTTTTTGGGGTGGGACTCACTGTATTGGGGATTACCAGGTCAGATTCATGGATGTTTAAGACCTACAACTATATTGCTATCCGGATTTAGAAGACAGGGTTACAGTTCACTCAAATGTGGTAGTATCTTCTTGATTCATTAAGATAATGTGGGTATTATGATGTAAGTGAATAGATCATGAGGTGATTTAAGAAGAATAAGAAGTTAATATGCTAATTTTCCTAAAGTTATGGCAACACACAGTTGTATGAAGTTACTGTATTCAAATGACTATTATTATTTTTTTATATAAGAATATTCTGCAAGTCTATTAGAAGACGATTTGGTATACTTAACATTAAGCTTACTTCATAAACTGGTATTTTAAATTATATTATTTTTATTTATTTCATATTTTATCTCTCTGAAGAACATGTATTTCTAAACTTATTTCATATCTTAAAAAAGTATTCCTAGAAGTTTGACTTATTTTAAATATGTTTCATTCTTTTGCTTAATTCCACTATTTAATACTGTAAATTAACATTTGTCTCCCTCCCACAGATATGGAGTCTGGAGAACGGTTACCATCCTCAACAGCCTCCTCTGCTACACCGACTTCATCTTCTATACCTTCTGTGGCTTCATCAGTTTCAAAAGGCGGCCTTTCCACTGGAGCTGCTTCACTTAGCTCTACAATCAACCCATGTGGTGAATACCCTTTATTAGCTCAATTTTAGAATGCCATCCTTTTACTAATTTGCATTCATAGTGTTTTATTGAACTCTGAATAAAATGTTCTCATTACCTCTGTTGATCTGTTGAACAGTGGCTAGGTTAAACATTTAGTCTCTGCTTTTTCTGTATTTTATCAACACACTGGAGTAACACTGCTTATTCCATGTTTTCTATGATTTTTAGAAGCTTTGAGAGTTTCATCTTAATATCTTCCTTTGACCATTTTAATTAATAAATTAATACATGCAAACTCTTTTAAAACAATAGGCCCATGAGGGAGTGAAGAAATATAAAGGAATCCTTGATGGTAAGATAAGGTCCCAATGCCATGGACCCTTTGCCCTAAATTTGCTTCCAGTATTCGAAATGACCTTCACCAAACCCCAGCTACCCTAGTTCACAAGATGTATACTCAGGCATATCATTTACCTGATGGAAAATATTTTTAAAGTTTTAAATATTTTGAAAAATATTTTAAGATATTTGACAAATTTTTCTTAAACATGAATGAAGTTTATACTGCTAAAAAGGGAACTTAATTTCAGTAGTGAAAATATCCTCAATTTTAGTTTTATGTGGAAGGTATTTTTATTTACCCCTCAAAATCACTTTTTGCCCAAACATATGTTTGGGTATTTGGTAGAATACATTCTTTTTTTTTTTTTCTTTTTAACCTAAACTTGATTAACTTATTCCTTTATCACTAGGAAGATTTTTAATCTTAAATATATTTTATCTTATAGATTATTTCATATAAGCATTAGAACTAAATGATATTTTACTTTTTCAAAATTAGATTTATAATTTTGGGTAAATGAAATACATAAATATGGAATGTTTGCTGACAAAATACCCTAGCAAATTGTCAAATATATATTTATTGAATTATTCTGATTTTTTTTCAATCAATGGAATGACAAGGATATCATTTTGTCATTTTATCAGAACAATTTTCTAACATTTTCTTAGTGATCATAAAATAACTAAAATAAAATACTATTACATTTTAAAAATAAATAAATAAAATTCCTGTTCTCCCTCACCTTGTACAATCTTGGTTAAGGCATTCATTTAACAACTTCATCCACATTTCCCTTGTGTATGAAATGACGGCTATATATAAAATGATGAATGCCTTTGATGATATGCTGTGTTCAAAAATAGTGATACCATGGTTGGCATTACCTTAAGTTTCTTTGTCTAAATGATTGCACACAGCTGTACTTTTGTAATTATTCTTTCGTGCTTTTTATAACTCTTCTCCTTTCATTTGTGTCAGCTCCTTTCATTGTGTTCCTCCCATCTGCTGTCTTACTTTGTATTTACTTGTGAATTTGTATTTAAAATATATAATATTTCTAGGGAAATGTCCTTTTTTTTTAATGTTGAAGCTTTCAGTCCTTGAGTACAGAGCCTTGAGTTTTCTGGACCCTTTGCTACCACCTATTTCTCACTTAGTTTTCTGAATTAGTGACATTTGAATTGCTTATGATTCAGAGTAGTCACATGTTGGGTGCTATTTTTTGTTAGTGGTAGTTGAGAGTTGCAGAAGGGTGGGTATGCTTAGTTGCTGAATAACATCAGAAATTTCCTTATCTAGAAAGGAATTAGTTTTCATCATTTATTTGCAAGTAAAATAGGTGGTTGAGTTTTTATGTGGAGATACTTAAATTGAATGAAACTATAGTTTATTTCAATGTTTGTTCCAAAATATATCACTTATTAACACATTATACCTTTAGTACCTACAGCATGAGTTTTTTTCACTTTCTAAGAAAATGATTTTTTGTTTTTAACATTCGCAGTGTTGTGGTTTATGTTTAAAGTAGAGCCTTACAATGCTTGGAGAATGCTTAGTTGTCCTGCATAATTCAGTCTATCATATTTTCCTGTCTTCTCTTATTTGATTCATTGTTTTTGGCCTAGTCATTGTCTGTAATTTTCTCCTTTTAAAAGTAAAATTATAGAGTGATAATGGGCCTAGCCTCTTTATTTTAAACAATTTGAATCTCCTCAATGTTTTTGATGTATAGAAACAACAAAAAAGAATTTTCATCTGTAAAATGTCAAAACCTCACCAGTTCTTTAATAGTCCCTTTGAGGACATTCTTTTGTTTTAAACAGTTATTTTAATTGGCCTTTCTCTGTCATCTTCATTAATGATATTCCTGTAGGAATTCCTCTGAGTTACAAAGGATTTAATTCAAGCCTACTTTTGAACTTTGAACGATCAACTAATTTCTTTTGAATCAACACCTTGTCAGGGTCTGGAAGTATACATACCTACTGTTACTATTATGATGCTGGTAGAAGACGTGAGACTCCTAGGTCAGAGATGTTATTACTATAGCATAGCAAATAGCATAAACATCATGTTGGCATTGGCTCCCCATGTCTCCCAAGTCCCACAGGGGCAACACAGAGGGGCCCAGTTGAATCTTATGCATATAGTGGGGTTGTGTCACGGCTTAGGCAACCCGCTGCTTTTATAGTAAATGAAAGCAAAGCCGCTCTTTGTCTGGAAGGAAATGTCACCTCATCCATCAAGGTTGCTCACTGCAATCCTGCGAAATGGCCCAGTTTTAAAGAGTGGTCAAGACCTTGCATTCTTGGCATACCCAGCAACAACATGCAGGGACCTTGGAGGACTGTCTCTCACAACACACCTTTAATTTTATAACAGTAACTTGGATAGAAAATAACACTGCAATAAAGATTGATTAATCTAAGGCTCTCTGCATATAGTGGGTCTTGTCGGTCTTAGAAGAGTTATACTTCTTTTCCCTTTAAAGTATGATTTTTAAAAAATAACTTGCCTACTTCTAAACAATAATTTTGGACAGCTTTCAATAAATATGTTGGCACAATAAACAAAACAATTAACTAAAATTTTAAAAGATAGGCTCTAAAAAGTATAAAAGTGTTAGCCAAGGAAAGCCACAGATGTTGAACAAAAAACTTAACTAATTAGCTGTTAAGCATAAAAAGAAAACATAGTGGGCTACGTGGCTCACATACTAGTGCTAGTGAACATCATTTCCTCAGAGAAAAATGAACTTTTTCCTGGCTCTGAGTGGTTTGGGGAATATACCACCAGAACCTTTGTATAAAAGGCCACATGATACACAATATCCTATATGCCAATTTTATACGTATTCAGACACTATTTAACATATTACCTCTGAGTGAAAGCTGAAAGAATAGTATTTCAGCATAGTTCCAAAATTAAACTTTACAGAGTGGATTTGTTCGAGATTTGTGGTCATTTGACCTAATACAAACAAAGCATAGAACTTTGAGAAATTTCAGTGATAGTTAAACTGTGCCATAGACCAGTGGTTTTCAGTCCATTTTTGAGGTAGAACCCTTCAAACAAAACTTGTAAAATGCTGCATGTAGAAAACAGAGAAAGTGTTTAAAACTTCTCTCATTAAAGCTGGGGTATGCCTACTTTTCTTTTAAAGTTAGAGACTGAATTACACATGTATCTTAATTGCAGGCCTTCCTCTGTAGAGCTGTGCCAAATCATGGTAGATTGAGGAAATCGCAAGTTGATCAGTCAGGCCTCAACTTAGGGTATGTGTTAGTTACGACAATGATTAACTATGAATAGGAACACATGGCAAATACACGTACCAGTCCATAGATCCGCAGTTCTGAGGTGGGTGATGCCATCACAGACCTGGGCTCCTAATTTTATATCCTGTCTTCTGAGGTATGGGATTTTCATGCTCACGTGTCTTATCTCATGGATTTAGAAGGCTGATCCACCTACAGCCCTGTTTTCCAGGAAGGAAAAAGGTGGAGTAGAAGAGGGCAAAAGTTGTATGCCAGCTTACTTTGACCCCTTTTAAAGAGCTTTCCCAGAAACCCCATCCAGAGATTTCCACTTAGTATCTCTTTTGTCGGAACTATATGAATGGTAATCTCAGCTTCAAGGAAGGCCAGGAAAATTAGTTTTTAGCTGAGCATATTGCCATCCTGAAGAAAATAGAGGTTATTAGTAAGGAATAAGGAGAGAATGGATAGCCAGTATCTGCTATGGCTAAATGGAACAAAGGGACAGGAGATCAAGCTGGGGAGTAGGTTAAGGTCAGATTATTTAGAACTTCATGCACCATGTTTAAGGGTTTAGACAGAATGATGTATTGATTAAAAGCAAGGACTTTGCAATTGAAAGGCCCTGAAATTGAATCTTGGCTTGTCCACTTATTAGCTATGTGAATTTGAGTACATTACCCCTTTCTGAACTTCGGTTACCTCATCTATAAAATAAATATGATACCCATTTTATAATGATAAATGAGATAATGCCTGACGTAGAATAGGTGCCTAGCAAGTTGTAACCTTTATTTTTATTCATACTTGATCAAGTGGAAGGATTTTAATGCTTTGAAAATGGTAGCTCTAGCAGCATGTAGAGCATCAGTTTGCAATGAGGATGGGACTAGAGGCAAAGAAGACCATTAGAAGGTACTTAAATTTATCTGGGTGAGAAATGATAAGGGCCAAAATTAAGGAGTTATTGGAGATGGAGAAAGAAACAAGGTTCCAGAGATATTTTGGGAGTAGATTCTTATGGGATATAATGACTGGATTTGGGCAAAGTGATGTTGAGAGAGAGATTGAGAGAGAGAAGCCCTGACATGACTTGGATAACTGGGAGAAGGGTGATGTAATGAGAAATGTGGAGGAAGAATACATTTTAAAGTGTAAAAGGGTCATTTATCTTTTTGCATGTTGCATTTGAATGGACTATACATCCATGTAAATACTCTTGGTAAATATTAGAGTTGTTTCCAACTTTTGCCAATTACAATGTTATGACCATCATTGTACATGAATCCTAATGCATATGCATAAGTTTTTGAACATGTCTTCAGCTTTACCAGTAGTACCAATTTATTTTCTCATCAGCTGTGTATTATAATTCCTGATGCTTATCATTCATGTTGACACTTTTCATTGCCAGACTTTTTGATTTTTGTCCATGAATATGAAGTAGTGTTCATTAAGGTGCCTTTTAATAAGTTTATAGCTTTTTGGGTTTCCTCTCTTTTGAAGTGATTGTTTAGGGCTTTGGTGCATATTTCTATTGGGTTGTGTATCTTTTTCTTATAGATTTGTGAGTTCTTTTTATATTTTGGATGCTGGTCCTTCTTTCAGTTATCTTTGTGGGAGATAGCTTTTCCCACATGGTGTGTCTTTTTTTTTCTACACTGTCTTTTGATGAAAAGAACTTCCAATTTTAATGTCGGCAGATTTATCAATATTTTTATTTATGGTTATGCTTTTTGTCTAAGAAATTGTCCTCTACCTCCAAGGTTATGCATATATATTTTTGAGATTTCACTTATCTCTCATTTAATATTACTTTGAAAAGTATATGGTTATCAGATACCAGGCCAGTTGTGATAGACTGAATTGCCTTTTTGGTTTTGGAACTATCACCAGTTGAGATTGTTATTTGGTGTATCAGTGAGTTCAACTAGAGATAACATAAACCACTGATGCTATTTTAAACAGAAAGATTTAATACAGGGAATCAGGCACTTATAAAATTATTGAGGAGCTGACCCCTGACCCCTATGAGTGATTTCAGAGCATTACTGTTGAATTGACCTGCTTAAGGAAATTACCTCTAGTTCAGTCAGGGCACCATTGTTCTAACTGATGGCTCCATGGATCATACCACCTCAGCTGCAATCCAGTCATCAAGAACCACTGACATAACAGGCTCCAGGGCTGTTCTGTGCTGCCTGCTAGATCTGCACCAGCAAAAAGGATACCTCATGTACTGCCAATCTGCCAGCTTAACTCAGTGCCAAATACATCTGATTGGCAGAATCTAAATTATATCCAGAATCCTGGCTGCAAGAGAGACTGGTAAATATACTTTTTAGCTGCTCAGCTTCTGCATCACAGGAAGGTACACTAAAAAGAGGTTGGGGCACATGTTAAATTATGAGCCAATTATCTATCCATTTCAGCTCATCTGGTGATAGCCCCCCTTCCATATCTCCCCACCTTTGTATTATAATAAATTTCTGATACCTATACATGAGCTTTATTCCAACTTCAATGGTTCTTTTCTTCTGAATAAAATAGTATTTCATTAGTGCATCTAGTAGCTCATGTACTTACTACAAATCTCTTTTGATATACTATTGTATGTAATAATATAAGTTAAACCAAATAAAATAAATGCTTAACTCAAGACGATATCACAAAACAGAAAGATTTCTGTCACAAAAGCAAATACTTATCAATTCTTTTTAAAGATTGCAAAAAACTTTTCAAGGACCCCATTCCTCCTATACAGTATCATTAATTTTTCTGTATTTATTGGATCATGTCCATTAGTATAAAAGCATGCTCATAGTATCTCCCGTCTTAAAAAATAATACATACCAAAACCCCTTCCCTCTTTCACCCCAAACACTCTTCTGGCAATTACTCTGTTTTCTGCCTTACTTTATAACCAAACTTCTCAAAATACATAGTTGTATGTGCTTTCTCCTTTTCCTTGTCTTTTATGTATATCTCAGTCCACACCAGTGTCACTTTTCTGTTCTCATCTCACTCAACCTCTCGGAAGAATTGACACAATTGACCAGTCCTTCCTTCTTAAGAACCTTTTTTAGGGAAGAGTTTGCATCAAATTGATAATATTTCTTCTCTAAAAGTGTGGTAGAATCCACTCTGAAGTCATATGGGCTTGGAAGATTGTTGTTTTTTTGTTTGTTTGTTTTAATGTTGTTGTTGAAGATAATAAATCAGGAGTTCAACTTTTTTTTTGGCCGCGCCGTGTGGCTAGTGGGATTTTTTTAGTTCCCCATCCAGGGATTGAACCCGGGCCCTCGGCAGTGAGAGCATGGAGTCCTAACCACTGGACCACCAGGGAATTCCCAGGAGTTCAACTTTTAAAGTAGAAGTATAAAACTATTCAGGTTATCTTTTTCTTTATGAGTGAGCTTTGTTAGTGATGTCTTTCAAGGAGTTTGTCCATTTCCTCTAAGTTGTTGAATTTACAGGTACAGAGTTGTTCCAAATAGTACCTTATCCTGGGACTTCCCTGGTGGCACAGTGGTTAAGAATCCACCTGCCAATGCAGGGGACATGGGTTCGAGCCCTGGTCCGGGAAGATCCCACATGCCGAAGAGCAACTAAGCCTGTGCACCACAACTACTGAGCCTGTACTCTAGAACCCACGAGCCACACTACTGTGCCCACGTGTCACAACTACTGAAGCCCATGCGCCTAGAGCCCATACTCCGCAACAACAGAAGCCACCGCAATGAGAAGCCCACGCACCACAACAGAGAGTGGCTCCTGCTCGCCGCAACTAGAGAAAGCCCACACGCAGCAGTGAGGACCCAATGCAGCCAAAATATTAATGAATTAATTAATTAATTAAAAAAATAGTACCTTATCCTTTGAATGTCTGTAGGATTTGTAATGATATCTTCTCTTTCATTATTGATATTAATAATTTGTGCTCTTTTTTCCTTTGTGACTAGAGCTTTTATCAATTTTATTAATCTTTTTGACAAACTAGATTTTGGTTTCATTGATTTTTTTTTTCCCGATATTCTGTTTTCTGTTTCATTGATTTCTGCCCTTTATTATTTCCTTCTGTTTTTCCATGGGTGGGATTTCCTCATCTTTTCTCCTAATTTCTTGAAGAGAAAACTTAGATCGTTTATGTTAGACCTTTCTCCTTTTCTTATATATATATATATATATATATATATATATATATATATATATATATATATATATGCATTTAATGCTATGAATTTCCCTTTTAAATACAACTATAGCCGCATCCCACAAATTTTGATATGTTTTCATTTCATTATCATTCTAGTAAAAATATTTTCTATTTTCCTTTGTGAATTCTTCTTTGACTGATGGGTTGTTTAAAAGTCAGTAATTTAACATTTAAATGTTAAATGTTTCAATTGATGTCCATTTTAGTTTTATTGTGGTCAAAAAACATACTAATGATATGTGCTCTGTTTTTTGGCTTCCCACTGCCACTTTTGCAGACTGGCCGCCTGTGGGTCTCCTCTGTGCCTGTAAAAGTTGTTGGGTCAGCCAACTACGTAGCAGAGATGCATCTCTTTCTCTTTGTGGTTTCCTTGCTCCTAAGATTACCCCTTGATTTCCAGCTGCTCTGCCAGCTTTTGACTCTGTTCTCTGACACTTCAGGCTTTCTGCTGTCTAAGCTAATCATGGTGAAGGTATGCACTCAATTAAGGAATACATCAAATTGAACAGATCTGCTGTGTGTAGCTCTGTCTTTCTGTACGTTCTCTCCTGGCTATTTTGTGGTGCCCCATGCACAGTGTACTTTTAGCTAGGCACTTGGAAAGTTTAATCTCTGAATTTGAGTCTCCTTTCTGTGGTTTGATCACTGCCAAGATTTCCCCTTTAAATTTCCTGATTTCCTGATGTTTTCTTAGCCCTGGAGTCTGACCTCTGGCACCTTTAGTTGATAAGCCTGCTGTTTCATCTTCCACTGTTTTCTGTAGTTATAGCTGTGAGGTTTAGACAGCAGTATCAGACCAGAAAGCCACAAAGTCACACTTCTCACCCCTTCTTGTTACCATTTTTTCCAGATTAAACTTTCCCCTGGCTTTTCTCTGCTTTTGGATGCTTTGCAGTATCTTTAGTTTTCTTGTTGTTGTTTTTTGATATTTATTTATTTATTTGGCTACACCAGTTCTTAGTTGTGGCATGCGGGATCTTTTAGTTGCTACGTGCGGGGTCTTAGTTGCGGCATGTGGGATCTAGTTCCCTGACCAGGGATCGAACCCCCGGGGCCCCTGCATTGAGGGCGTGGGGTCTTAACCACTGGACCACCAGGGAAGTCCCTTGTTGTTTTAAATCACATTTTTATAATTATTTTCTGTGGGTGATTTGTGTGACCACTTCACTACTACTCCACCATTACCTGAAGTTGTCCCCTGCAAAATGAATCACTTTCTTTTTTAAAAAAATTTTCACCTGAGAGTCCAGGGGTGACATGTGACACAATCTAGCCAATCCAAACATCATATTTCCCACACAATGATGGTTAAGTGATTGGTTAAGGAAGGCACATGAGACTAATCAAAGGCAAAGAGTTTCCGTTCTGGGATTTTTACTGGGACTGGTGAGGGAGGATACCCTTTTGTCCCACAAACCTAAAAGGAAGGGCCTATCTGAGGAAGTAGAGCCAAGAGACGAAAGAGAAATTAAGTCCCAGTAAGCTTTCAGCCAACCTTCTTTATCTGAAGTGTGCCTTTTCCCAATGCTTTTATGTTATGTGAATCAACACGTTTACCTTTCACTTAGCCATTCTGAGTTGGATGTTTTGTACTTTTCAACCTAACTGATATACCCTCTGTGATCGAAGCCCAACTCAGGGTCTCAACCATGTTCTCTCTTTGTCTTAGAGGAACTGCATAAGGCTGATTTTCATGCTTTGTCTCAGGTTAAGTGTTCTGAGACATTAATTAGAGAAGTCTCCTCTGTTCATAACGTCTAGGTAATTGCTCTACTATTACCTGTTTTTGCACCTAGTAATTTCCTCCATAGTACTCTTCACAGTTTATAATTATAGATTTGGTGTTGTTTTACTTATTTGTCCCTTTTTCTACGTTTAACAGGCAGGGACCATACGGTTTTTTTTATTGATATGTATCCAGTCAGTGCCTGGCACAAACTATATGCTCAAGAAACAATTGTTGAAGAAAGGGAGGGAAGGAGAGGTGAACTTGCAGGAATAGGACTTGCAAATTAAATGATAAATTTACTCTAATTAATAAGTTTTCTAGGCTGTATTATGCTTTGCTCTGGTAATACCAAATAACTGCAGATTTTAGTTGGAGATGGGCATTATAAGCCACAGGGTAAAGAATCTTAAAAGATCAGACCTTACTGATGAGGCATTGAATAAATAAACCCTGAAAATCCAAAGTTATTAATTAGAACTTCTTATTTAAAAGATGGAGCTTACGTTTACAGTCAATAGAGAATCGTCAAGAGAATGAGAGAGGCTTATTCTTGAGGGTTTGGATATAAAGCCAAAGTTTTAGTCTCTTTGAGTATTTATATTATAGTATGAACTATTACAACAATAATTGTTTTTTAGTTGTCTGTATTCTAGATATCTGTAAGTCACAAATAAAGGCCCTGGAATGTTCAACTGTCTAGCTTTTTTTTCCCTTTCAGTAGATTTATTTAATGAAGGGTTTGATCACAAGGCACCAGGTATTTTTGAAATATATTTTACCTAACTTTTTAAAAAATTTATTTATTTATTTATTTATTTATGGCTTCTTTGGGTCTTCGTTGCTGTGTGCGGGCTTTCTCTAGTTGTGGCGAGCGGGGGCTACTCTTCCTTGTGATGCGTGCGATTCTCATGGCAGTGGCTTCTCTCGTTGCAGAGCACAGGCTGTAGGAGCGTGGGCTTCCATAGTTGTGGCATGCAGGTTCAGTAGTTGTGGCTCACAGGCTCTAGAGTGCAGGCTCAGTAGTTGTGGTGCACGGGCTTAGTTGCTTCGCCGCATGTGGGATCTTCCCGGACCAGGGCTTGAACCCGTGTCCCCTGCATTGGCAGGTGGATTCTTAACCACTGCGCCACTAGGGAAGTCCTTACCTAACTTTCATGAGTAGAACTTCAGAGTTTTAATTAGAATTTTACAGGTAAATTACTAAAGAAAGGTAATGCCTTCAAATCAGTTAAGTAATCTTAAAAATGAACCTAGGGTTATGGATAAAATTGTTTCTTCCTCCCCAAAAAAATATGTTGAAGTCTTAATCCCTGGTTCCTCAGAATGTGACCTATTTGGAAATTGGGTCCTTAAAAGAGGTAATCAAGTTAAAATGAGGTTATTAGGGTGGGCTTTAAACCAAAATGACTGGTATCCTTATTAAAATGGGGGAATTTAGACACAGAGGATGTGTACAGAAAGAAGCCCATGTGAAGACATAGGAAAAATGCCTGAGGTTACCAAAAGTTAGGAGAGAAGAATGGAACAGATCCTTCCTTAGTACCTTCAGAGGGAGCATGGCCTTGCCCACACCCTGCTTTCAGACTTTTGTAGCCTCCAGAACTGAGCCAATAAATTTCTGTTGTTCTAAGTCACCCAGTTTGTGGTACTGTGTTATGGCAGCCCCAGCAAATTAATATATGACTTTTATTTTAATGCACATTTTAGTGCACTGCCATTTTTGATGATTAGCTGTACTTTGCAGGTTGTATACTAGAGGCTGATTTTGCAGTGCTGTAAAAATATGCCGATAGTTTAAAGAACTAGAGAAAAGAGTTTAAAGACATGTTGCAACAAGTTTATGTAGCAGTGAAAGATGTGTGTTTTTCAAAGTTGGTTTTAGTAATTTTTGTTCATTATGGGCAAACTAAGACTTCTTTATTGAAACGTAAGTAAAATAAGATTTTAGAATTAGATTGTTTTCACTGTTATTTTTTATATTTCATTATAAAAATAAAGTACATCTATATTTGAATATAGAAATATATATAAAATATAGTGTAATTTTAGTATTTTAATCTGTGAACTCTAAATTCTTTCATTAGGTATAACAAAAATGCTTTTTTACAAAAGAGCAGCTGCTCCTATCTTTGAAGAATAGTCATTTGCCTGAAGATTGATACATCATTGGCTGAACTGAATCAAAATCTTGTTCACCATGTTCAGTGTTACATAGAGTAGTAGATTTTGTTCCCAAGGCTACCTAGACTTTTAATGATTTTTTTTTCTAATGAAAAGACTGTTTGAAAGGAAATTAGTAACTTTATATTGAATCCTGGCAGATACTAACTTAACCGAGTGATCAAAGTTAATATCACCAGCACCACATAGCAGCATCACAGACCCCAGATATTTTGTGCTGAGAAGGACACATTGGGTACTCTTCCCAATCATGTTTAACCTCTTCTAATCATGAGAAAGCATCAGACAAACCCACGTTGAGATGCATTCTACAAACTACCTGACTAGTACTCTTTAATGTATCAAGGTCATGAAAGACAAGACTGAGGAACTGTCACAAATTGGAGAAAATTAAGGAGACACAGTAACTAAATGCAATGTGAGATCCTAGATTGGATCTTAGCACAGGAAAATGACACTCGTGGAAAAACTAATGAGATCTGAATAAATTCTTTATTTTAGTTAATTAATCAGGGTTAACTTCTTGGCTTTGAAAATTATTTTTTATCATATAAGATGTTAACATAGGGGAAGTTGGAACTCTGTACTATTTTTGCAACTCTTGTAAGTCTGAAACAATCTCAAAGCAAATACTTAAAAATAAAAAGAAAGACTTTATTTCCATACCATGCTTTTTTAATGTTAAAATGTAAAGGTTAACTACTAAAAATGTTATGAGAATAAAGGAATGAAATGAAGATTATTGAGGGGAAATATTTTGTCACCATTAGCTATAGAATTCTTTCTGTTTGTTCTTTAATCAAAGTTCAAGTTTGTAGAATTTGTACGTTGTGAGTTTCAGAATATTTAAACATTAATATGTTTAAGAATTTTAATATATGGGCCAATAATTTGAGCATTTCTTTAATTTATGGTAATTTCACTTTGTTTATTACACTCAGTTATTACTAGTGTTAAAGTACTCTTGTAACCTGTATTTGAATGTGCTACCATTTTTGATGATTAACCATACTTTGCAGGTTGTATACTAGAGGCTGATTTTGCAATGCTGTAAAATGTGCTAACAGTTTAAAGAACTAGAGATAAGAGTTAGAAGACATGTTGCAACAAGTTTGTGTAGCAGTGAAAAAGTAAAGACATTTTTAGCACACAAAAAGCAGCATAGGTAGAATTCTATCATAGTAAGCAGTCTCCTTGATTTTTAAAAAAAGATTAGATGCTTTAGGATACTTATTCCTTATAATCATTTTGTTTTAATTTGCTATTTGGACTTTTCCTGATTGGTAGGAGATTTGTCCACTGGTAGTGTAGGTTCAAGACATTAGTACAGTATTTATATTATTTTGTTTTTGTTGGGGAGGCAACCCTTATTGTGTCATTGCGTGACGTTCGTTAATATTAATAGAGACACTTGCAGTTACCGTGCATTGCTACTGAGACATTGGCATTTTGTGTAACTGCTTTTAATCACCTATGTATAGATTGGCTAGTACAATCCGAAAAGCTCTGCTAAAAAGTAGTCAGCTTATTGTAACGTAAGTTGAGGATTTAGGCATTACAGACATATATTTTCATTATGCAGTACATGCACATTGTTACCTGTCAGTTAAAATGGAAACTAATAAAAGTTGCGTTTATAATGTTCAAAGTATGCTTGAATGTTAATATCTGTAAAAAAGAATAATTATGGTATTCTAAAACTATTTTCATTTTATGATGTAATTTATCAGTTTGCAAATGTGTTCTTTGAGCAAAATTGAAGAGTTTTAATCATAACAGGTTTTTATTTGGGAGGATCTTCTGATATTAGGTATATTAATGTAGAAAAAAGTTACTTCTCCAAAAGTCGGGCATGCTAATATCCAAATAATTTTATTTTTGTAGTCATAAATCTAATAGAGCCGGTTTGGCTTGTGTTGTCTTTTGTTTCCTGTAAGAAGATATTCTGCTCTTTTGTTAATACAGAGTATGCTTTGTTTTAAATGTAGTTGTAGAGTTCACTGAGTCATCTCCAGTCTGTGATCAAAAATCCCCTTGTGAACAGTAGCTTGAAGTTTCAAGACAGTTGGAGAAAGGGAAGGGCGTTGTCCTGGCAATGAAACCAAAGGGTGTAATCAAAACAGCACCCTCTGCTGTCTAACAAGATTAAAGCCACAACATAGGTGTCATTAAATTAGCTTCTAATTACCCAAAGAGCTTTTAGTAACATTGTGAATGCTTTTTATAATTGGAACAGAGAAAAAAAAGTGAGATATATTTTTATCACTTAAAGAATGACTCCTGGTTATTTTAGCTTTTTGAAGGAAGAGAGAAACAAAGAATTGAAAACTACCATTTTAGAGTTATCCACAGCAGGTGTTATGAAGTATTATCCCTGCAACTGCTAACAGTTTGCTTTATGCAGTGTTGTACAGAGTAAAAATGATTAAGAAATGATTCTTTCCTTTATAATCTTACACCCTAGTAATGGTATGATGAAAGATTGTGAATAATCATGAATGTTCAAAGGAGGTCCAAAACATACCTGTCTGGGAGATTCAGGAATACTTCTTGGGCAATATTTTTTTGAGATGATTGTGAAAGGATAGTTAAGGTTATAAAAGGCAAAAGAAGTCAAAGAGCATGTTATATAAGCATGGAGGGTCTGAAGAAGAAGAAATAATGTGACCAAAAATACAGCAGTGGGAAACATTCATTAAGCACCTGTTATATTTCAGATTATGCCAGGTATTGGGGATTACTGAGATGAATGAGATTCAGTTTTGCTCTCAGGGAGCTAAAATCCTAGTTTAGAATTCATGTGCATAGAAGTGATAGTTAAAATAGTGGAAGCCCATGAAATGACTGAGGAAGAAAGCATAAAGAGGAAAAAAGAGACAGTTGGACAAAATCTTTAAGAATCTTATATGTAGGAAAAAGAAAACCCAATAAAGTAGACAGTAGTATTATGGGAAAATATAGTTAAGAAGAACATCAAAATAGTTCCATGACCCAGAGCTTAAGGGTAAACATGGGTTTTAATAAGGAAGAGGTAATCAACAATGCCAGATTTATAGAGACAGGTTAAAAATGAGAAGGGCAAAGATTAATGGAATCTAGTGGTTAGGAATACTTAAGTTCCTTTACAGGCAAAATGGAAGGGAGGCTTGGACTTGGCACAGCTATTAAAGATTCTGAGAAGTGAGGAGGAAGTAGACATACAAGTGTAAGAATTTTCTTTCAAGGTTAACAAGGAGAGATGTTGAGATGGGATTGAGAGGGAAGGAGATAGATAGGGTCAAGGGAGTGGTAGAAGATTGAGAGAGACCAACGGTCATGCTGAGAAATAAGGAAATGGAAATGTGGAAACCGTGGTTAGAGTAAAATTTAAGAATTTAAGATCTTGGAGGTGGTAGAATTTTATGTGATCAAATCCAACATGTGGCCTAAATGGAATCAAGGAGAAATAAAAGGCCAAGTGGTAATTTAAAAAAAAAAAAATTAGGACTCAGGGTTGGTAACATGTAAGGCAAAAGGAAACTAGTAAGAAGCATCCTTGCAAGTTTAAATGAAAATTCAGGACAACTTCCTATTCTGATGAAGCCCTTTGGAATCAATCCCATGGATGTGCCTCTTCTGCTCTTAATGAGTAATCAATTCACTCAACAGATATTTATTGTATATCTACTATGTACAAGACACTGTTTTAGGTATTTGGGATCTGTTACTGAGTCCTTTATGTGACGGTACCAGTTTATAATATTAAAATATTAACTAACTTGTTTTATACATTGTGGTATGAAAAACAGTCTTATACTATTTCAATTATGTTCAAACCATTGAGTTCCTTAAGGCTAGGGATTATGTCTTATTCATCCTTGTATGCTAATTACTAAACGTAGCACCTGGTGCTTAATAGATATGTTCACGAAATGTCTGAATTACGGAAACTGTTGAATAAAGAACAGAATAATTCTGGAAGGTTTTTACATAGAATTAGTAGCTGGCTTTTTTTTAAAGGCAGTGGCAAAAACAATACTAAAATTATATGTAGTATTACAGAGCCTTTTAATGAGAAAGATACACTTTTCTCTATCACTGACTTCTATATTCTTGCTATAAAGGCAAAATTTAGTAAAGATTATTAAATGTAATGTGAAATTATTTCCCTTCTGTTGTATAACTTTATCCATGTAAAGCAAAGAAAATCTCTGTGTGTTTTTAATAATGCATGGTATCATTGTCATCATTATAATGTGGGCCTGATATTCTTTACTAAATACAGACGTGAACCTTTTCTTACCAACAAGGAATAGGCCCTATCGATTCTGTTGTCACTCGAGTACTTTCTATGCTTTAATTATCTTCAAAAGTTTTATAAGAAAGAATAAGAAAATAGAGTAAGGTAGCTTCTTCATACTTTTGCCAGGCATAGATATAACTCTGTGAACAAGACTATATTTTTTTCCCCAGTTTGAATCTATGGTGAATAAAGCTCATATTTTGTTGAAATTTTATATTCAGCTCTTTCTAGATATCACTCTTTTTAGAGTTAAAAAAAGAACTTTTTAAATTATCAAATTGTGTAAGATCGATTCTTAATTATTGCTGCAAGAGTGACAACTTCATTTAGGTATTACTCATGTTTTCTGTTCATGAGACTCCAAGGTTTAAGCTCATTTATTTCTTCACAATTAGAAAATTAATGTTTTAACTATACATTTAAGAATGCTGCTTACTAGAAGTATTTCTATCAGTTTCTGACCCTTTATAATTTTAATGTGTTCTGAATTTTTATAATATTTTGTGTAGTTTTGAGCTTACCTCACAAAACTTTTTGTATTAAGTCACTGCTACATATATATAGTTGACAAATATAATTTAAGAATTTTTATTTTATAAAATATAAATGAAAAATGATTCTAAAATTCACAAACTGAATGTTTAACTCAACTTGCTTATCAAGAAAACTGATATAGAAGGAAATGTAACAGATCATAGTATGTTTATAAATAAAACATTTGATTAAGGACATGTCATTCAGGAAGTTGAATTGATTAGTGAGAATCGGGGATTTTATAGGCAATCACATGTGAAAATAAACAATGGCTCTTAATGTTACAGGCTCATTTTTTTAGAGAAACTAGATGGGTTTTTGAGAATTTTTCCTCCCCCCCCCAAAAAAAAAATTTACACAATCTTTCTGGTGCCATAGCACTAGTCTTAAAAATAGTGATATTTGAGTAACCTCCTTTCTTCCAGTAGCATGCCCTATTTTGTTTTGACTTAACTTCAGTGCTAATTGCAGTCTAGAACTCTGATTACACAAAAGTACCAAATTCACAGATTTTCTGTTTAGGCTTTGATGAACAAAAACTAAGATTGGCTGACTTAGAAAATGTACCCAAGTTTGAATCCTTCCCTTGTTCTCCTCCCTCAGTTTCTTTGTGAGCCTTCCTTGTAAAGGCACTTTGAGGATCTTCCCTATGAGATCTACTTATTGCTTTGTTATAGTGGGACCTCAACCCTCAATTAGAACTTTTTACCTTGTAGGCTAATGTAAGATATACTTGATACAATCTATTTAAATCTTACTACTTCAATGAAAAATATAGTGTTATTTCAGTAAAGAATATAGGGCTTATATTAGTCAATGAGAGTACACCGTGACCTCTTTGATGACTTCCTCTTAGTTTTCAGCGAATAAAAAAGCAAAGAAGAGGGATTTTGTTGATAACTAAATGATAGCAAAAAATATACTTATTTTTAAGTTGTATTTTTTAATTTACTTCAAACATATTGTATTGAAACTATATTGCAGTGCATAGTCAGGTCTGATATAAACGGGATAATACGGAAGCCTTATATTTATTTTAACACAGAGCACCATAGCTTTCATGCAGTAAATTCTTAAGATAGCCTGGAGTGTGGGTTTTGATATTCTGTTTTCACAGTATCAAGCCAGGGAAACTTAATTATTTCCTGGAAGTAAAAGGAAGATTTCCAAGTATTAACAAATCTTCTGCCAAATCCCTACAAACTATGAAAAATAAGTTGTGTTTTTGATGGTATAACACTGCAACTTGGGGTTATGACACTTAGTACTAGATTCTCTTTAGAGTAAACGTAGAGATTGAAAAACCACACATTTGGATTGAATATGAACTTTCTATCACAATGTTTAAAAATGATTTTTATATTGATAACCACCCTCGGATGCATTTAGAAATAAATTAGTAAGTTTATTTATTAAATCTTTATGCTGTCAGATATATTGCCTTATCAGGCTAGAATATAATCCATTTTTGGTATGAACTCTCCTCACCTAAAAGATGTTGGATGGAGACCATAGCTTCAATTCTGGTACATGGAAACTAGGAACTCTTTGCCTAGAGTGTATGACAGTTTGAGTAATGAATTGGTGACAGATTCTGGATTTATTTTATTGATTTTCAACTTCGTATTAATTAGATGTTTTTATCTTCCTTCTTATGAGTAAAAAATTTTGATAACATATTAATGTGCATGTATTAGCAGCAAGTTTGCCTCACTTCGGCAGGTCAAACTTTACAATTAGTGACAATTATGTACTTAAAGCATCGTTCTCAAATCTCAAAATTCAAAGTAAATAAGGTTATACCATTGGTTTTAATTATTTTTAGAGTACTTTCATGTCTCTAGAAACATTCTGCAGGGTTTGAAGAACAGAAATGCAAAAGAAAAAAGGTATAATAAAAATTTAATAGATAAACTATTATAAACTTTAACCCACTATGAACGCTGAAATTAGATAAATCTCATCTGTTTTTCTAGTACAACTTTAAGTGTGTTTTTTTCCCTCCCAGGACATTTATTCAGAGCAGCTGGGGATCACCTGTTTAACCTGTCCACAGTGTCGAGTGCCTTCCCAGTGGTCAGCCACCCAGTCTTTGGTCTGCATTCAGCCAGCTCAGGGCATTCAGAATTTGGTGGTTTGGGGACACTTGGTACACCCACAGCCTTAGCTGCACATCCCCAACTAGCGTCTTTTCCAGGTAAACATCTGTTACAAACAGTGTTCAAGGAAAGGAGGAAAGCTTGAAAATGTTCAAGCAGTACTTTGGTAATTAACTTGAACAAAAAGAATAGTATTATGCCTGGTATATAAGCTCTTGTGCAAGAATTAACTCAGTCCTTTTTATCCTGTGCAAAAAAATAAAACACACTATGTGTGCTAGGTGGCAGCACAACTGACTAGGTATTCACGTGTTAAGCTAGAAAAATAGGCATCTGCCACAAAAGTGAGTAATTAGGCCAGGTTTTTCTCATGCTTTTTATTGAAGTAGAAAAGTATATGTATGGGAAGTAAAGAGTTTGATTAATTATTCTCAGCTTTATTTGATTTTTTAAAAAAATATTTAACTTACAGTGGAAAACTAGAGTCCAGTTCTTATAATGAATATACTATTATTTTGAGTTCTCATTTCTCTGCATTTATAAGTAAGATGAGCTTGGCTCTTAAATTTCTATTTTTTTCATATTTCATTAAAACAACCATAGATTTGCACCACTTGCGTGGCAGGAAGACCAGAATTATCCCAAATTCTACAGATTATGAGGATTCAGGAGTTCAGTAAGACACCAATTAAAGCTTAACTTAGACAAACATGCTGTAATTTCTCTTGTTATATTATTTTGAAAGTCTAAACTTTAATGCGTTTCCAGTGATTAACTTTACCTTAATAAATTTTAGTTAAGGATGCATGATTTACTGTTATAGAAAGTAGTTTAAAAATTAGAGCATAATTCAGAGACAAATAGATCTGAATTTAAATCTGGCTTTGTTACCTTTTAGCTGTGCGACCTTGATTGAACAAGTAACCTGACCTCTCAGCCTCAGTTTTCTCATCTGAAAAATAAGAATAAGAACAACAATAACAATAATAGTATCTGCCTCTTAGGGTTCTTGTGAAGATTAAAGGAGACAAGCCATGTTCAGTGCTGAATGCAGTGTTTAGCACACCTAATTAGTACGTAATTGGTAGCCATCATTGTTTTTTCTCTTGTCAAGTGTTTCTTTAAAAGGAAACAAGTACCCTGTTTGAATTATATATGTAGAATGGAAAGATGGTTAAGTATATATTTCAAGTACTATTTCTTGAGTCATATTATTTCTTTAATTCAGAGAGTAGATAGTAATGTGGCTAGAAAGTTAAAACAAAGTCTTAAACTAAGTCTTGACATTTGCTTTAAAAATACTAATAGGAATTTATTTCAGTCAGTTTTGAGCATGGTTGCTTAGCAAGATGAGTATTCAATAGGTATTTGCTGAAATATAGGATTGCTGAATAAAAAATTAAAATAGTTAATAGTAATATAGATAGTTGCTAGTACCTTAAATTTTTTAAATTGTTTTATCATAGTTTATTATATTTGATATAGTTTGATATATAAAGTATTAATTACTTTTGAGCATTTCTAAACCACAATGTAATTATTGTATAATTAAAATCAAATATCTTCTGCACTGAAAACATGGTTAACAGGTGTAAAGAGTTACTTATCTCAACTTCAATAATGTTGATACTTCCACTGTATAGAAAAAAATTTGATAACTTCCCTCGCCTACATAAACTATTCACCCATTCATTTCTTATAGCATCTACTATGCTATAAGAGCATCTACTATGTTCTTTGCAGTAGGCCAAGCACTGAGGAATATACTAACACAGTATGTGTTACGTTGCTTATAGTTTTTAGGAGATAGATAAACAGACAATTACAAGACAGAGTCTTTAGTGGTCAAAGTATGCCTGTATAAGCATACTTTTTTGCCAAGTGAACAGAGACTATGCCTTGTTTTAGAGGCCGCATTTGTTTAAGTTGTACATTTTGTATAACTTAAATTTAAATTTTCTATAATTAGTTTTATTCAAAAGGGTAACCAAGATGCCAAAATTTTTAAATCACCTACTAAATAAATGAAGACACACAGGAAGAAATTACTAGGAATTTTAAATTAGAAATAGTTTATTTTTAAATATTATCCACTTCTAAATTTGTCTGCATTTCAGATAACTAAATCAACACATGCAAATCACTTAATGGATATTAGTATAGTAAAGTTTTTTATATTGAAATAGTATTTCACGGTAAGTTCTTTTAAAACATTTACAGTTGCCAGATACTTCATGAAAATTCACGGTAATATTTTTATATTACCGTGAATTTTCATGAAGTATCTGGCTCTATCAGGTATGAAATATTTTAAAATTCTGCTGTCTTCTGGGTTCAAATTGAGATTCAGTATATCCTCTGAAATATTAGAATCTTTCAGTTGAATATGATTAATGTTGTTACCATGCAGTTACTGCCCTTGAATACATTTAGAAATGCATCATGTGCTGGTTTATGTGATTCTTATTTTGTATATTTCATTTTATCAACAAGCTAGTTTGTGAGTGACTAAATTTTGTTTTTTTATTTTCTTAAATTTGGAAGAGAAATAAGCTCATTACTTAACAAAAATTCTGTTATTTCCCATGAAGTATTAGACATTTGTGAAGCTTGTGATCAGAAGTGCTACCGTTTTCATCTTTTTATTTAATTGATCTTATTTGCTTGTATTTTTACTCATGGTGTCACCTTATTTATAACGTACACATTTTCCAGTTGTGTTTTTTTTCTGATCCCTATTGTGTGCTTATTTACCATTGACATTCTAAGTACATTTTTATGTTTTTTCTGAGTTTGATTATGTCTAAAATATTTGAGTCTTATTACACTTTGACTGCCGATTTGTTGGTTGTTTACAAAGTCTGAATGTTCAAATGTAATGCTTTAATTATAGACTCTATTTTAAATAATATGAATATTTCAGGAAACTGAAATTTCCTTTTTTATCAGCTATGTAGGACCTAGTTTTCAAACCTATAAATAACAACAGATTCCAGCTGTGCTAATAACAAGCCCCAAATACATAGTTTTTCTTCCTATCTACATGCAGTTCTTTCATCTAAACAGTAGATAAATGATTTATGATTTTGTATAGTTATTCTTGGTTCAGTTCCCATCATTCAGCCACTGCTGAATATACATTGGTGTCATTTCACTAGCAGTGCCTTCCTGCAGCGCAGAAGAATAGCTTTATGCAGTTTTCTGCTTATACAGTTTTTTAGACCTTTCAGAATGTCAGTTACATGAACATTTCACTTTTTTTTAAGCTAAACTTTTGTCTTTAGCTAATGAAGGTGAACATCACTTAACATCCTATTTTTAATAAAGAGATATTCCTAGAAAAGCTTTAAAGATCATATAATGCAGTACACTGACAATATTGAATTTTTCCCATACTATATTATTGGGGTTTTTCCTCTAATTTTTTCGTGGTTATCAAGTCAATGAAAAGTATCCTATATCTCTTGGAAGATTAGCCTGAAAGGTAATAACTGATTTGGTAATCTAGCTGGTTAGCCAATTGGAAAATATTCTTTCTGAGATTTTACATGGGGCAATACAAGACTGTCCACTGGGTTATTTCAAATTTCTTCTTAATCTTCACCCTTCCCTAAATAATGTATTCTATAAAATGTGTCTTCCCTCCTTTTCTAAAAGTTTTAACTAAAAGCCACTGTTTGAATATCTAAATTGCATTTGATGATTTTCTACCATTTAGTCATTTTACATTGATAAAACATTGTTGTCTGTAATTTATGAGAGGAAGTATAAATAAAATTCAGGCTTTCTTCATTAACTTTAAGGGGAGAAACTTTATAAATCTTTTATATTTTAATGTGACTTAACTTGTTTTAAAAATCTTCTTTGAAGCACTTTTCGTTGTTTAGACCCCCACCGCCCCCCAAAAAAAGGCTTACTGATTTTGCTATCTCTATTGTTTTGTTTGAGTATAGGATGTTTTCTTCCATAAATGCATTTGAGATATGCTGGATTACAGTGGTCTTTGTATTATTATTTAAACCACCTGATTTATCAAAGCCAGCTTTATATTATATGTAATTTAAGGAAATTCTTAACATAAGTTGTAGATGGTAACCTTAAATTCTAAGGTTTTATAGTAGCTTAAAATAGTCTTAAATATTCTGTTTCTTTACTAATTTAGAAAAATTATGATGTAAGTCATCAAAGAGTCAAATAGTTCTTTAATATTCCAGGTTTCCCATTTTATTTTTAAAACCGTAGACTACTTTTGTTCTTCATAAATTTGAACTCAAGGAAGCTGCTAAGTGAAGACCCTTGGATACTGTCTTAATGAGCAGAATGATGAGTGTATAACTTCTAATCAGCTGTCTTATAATTAGAAAGATGATGAGAACTATGTGTAATTCAGCAATTCTGTTCCAAGATGAAACTGGAAATTTTTTTCAGGAATAAAATATAAAAAGCACTGTGAAATCGGCTAGAAAGTTAATTCAAATATTTTTGCTTGTTTGGTGTTTGGCTTTGAGGTGCAGAATGGTGGCGAACAACGGATGTTCACACGCGTGCAGGGGCAACCTTCTTTCCACCATTACTGGGAATTCCACCACTGTTTGCTCCTCCAGCCCAGAATCATGATTCTTCTTCATTCCATTCAAGGGCTTCGGGAAAAAGTCATCGAAATGGTCCTGAAAAAGGTATCCATGTTAACTTTAAGTGAAGTACTACAAATCTTCCATTTCAATACCTATTTTTAATAGGGTTCAGATTTAGTAACAATTGTGGGGCATTGTGCTAGACACTTTCACATTGTCTTGCTTAATCCTTATAATAACTCTTTGAGATTGGAAGCATTGTCATTTTGCAGCTAAGGTTAAATAAGTTATTCAGGGAAGTACTGTTTACATGTTGACATTGCATAGCAGAATTTAACCCAGGTTTTCTAACTCCCAACTCCACTGCTTTTTCCTCTGTATCTCATTACCTCCTTCATGTTCACTCAGTAAAATATATTACTTTTTCTGTAATTAAGCATTAAATTAATTAAAACTAATGTGTTAGTACGGCTTTTTTCTTTTAAATTGTCATTAATATTTCATAGTTGATAACTGTTGTTAGAATACATTTGCAAATTATAATAGCACTTTCGATGGTTTATTATTACCTTTCTTTTCACTTAAGTAAGTGTTTGCGGAGTTTGCTCCGAAACGGGGAATACTCGCATTTAATTATCTTTCTAAAAATTTTTTAATTGAAGTGAAATTCACATAAATGTAAACTTAACCGTTTTAAACTGAACAATCCAGTGACATGTAATGCATTCATGGTGTTGTACAACCACCACCTCTATCTAGTTTCAAAACCTTTTCATCACCCCGAAAGGAAACTTCATACCCGTTAACCAGTTTCTCCCCATTATTCCCTCTCCCAGTCCCTGGCAACCACTAGCTTGCACTCTATCTCTATAGATTTACCTGCTGTGAATATCTCATATAGATGGACTCATACAATTTGTGTCTGGCTTCTTTCACTTAGCATAATGTTTTCAAGAGTCATCCACATTGTGGCATATGTCATTACTTCTTTCCTTTTTATGGCTGAATAACATTCTCTTGCATAAACATATTTATTTTTACTTTCAAGGTGTAAATGGGTCAATAAATGGAAACAATACATTGTCTGTATCTGGTATCAACACATCTGTACTATCCACTACTGCTTCAAGTTCTGTGGGACAAACTAAAAGTATAAGCTCAGGTGGAGGAAATCGAAAATGTAGTCAGGAACAAAACAAAACCCAGCCTTTGGATGCTAGAGCTGACAAAATCAAAGATAAGGTAAGTTGTCCTTTGAGGCACAAATATATAACAGATCGATGTAAGTATTCTAAAGATCAAACCACCTGAATCTATGGAATAACTTTTTATGAATTATCAACTCCTATTTTTATAGATATTCATTTTTGTGGGGTGGTTTTAATATTATGCATCTAAAAAATTAAAACTGTCAGCACCAGTATAAATAATACAAATAGTAGTCATAGATAAGATTTATTGAGAACTTAACACAGGCCAGTTCTGCTGTAATTGCTTTGCATATAATATCTATTTCAACCCTCCTTATACCCCTTCTGAGGTAGGTACTATTATTATAAACTGGGAAAAAGAGCCCCCAGATAGTTGGCCATTAAGTGTTCAGGGTTCAAAGTCAGGCAGGTTGACTCCAGAGCCCATGCTTTAGGAAAACAAAAACAAAAAACCTTTCATTATGGAAAATTTCAAATATACACAGAAGACAGAATAGCATAATAATCCTGTGTACCCATTATTCAGTTTCAACAGTTACCATCTCATGGCCAATGATATTTCATCATAACCCCAGCTGAATTCTCCTTTTCTCCTTTGCCAGTTGGCACTATGTTAGACCTTGTCAATAGAGGGTCCTGGAGACACACTGGAAGAGGAAAAGGCTTCTGTTCCTGGTTCAAGTGTTTTCTTCTTGGTCTTATGCTGTGGCTGCCAGTGGATGGCTTCCTCACCAGCTGGCGGCTACTCTGCTAGTTGTGTTCAGGAGACCCAGTAGTGTATACCGTCTAGTGAGTTTCACTGGCATCCCAGCAGGCAGCTTATTAGTGAGTTTTGCTGGGATGCCAGTGGTTGGCTTTCTAGTTAATTTTACTGTCACCCCTGATAGCAGATTCCCAGCAAGTTTTTCTGGCACTCCAGCAGGTGGTGTCTCCTGTGTACCAGCCTTGATCTGTGATACCTCAGTGAGCTTCTCTGCCATCCAGTGGGCAGCAGCCACATCCTTTCCAACAAAGTCTGAAGCTCAGCCTTGGGTGAATGAGGGGTTGGAGAAGAAAGACCCTCTTCCAAGTTTATTTTAGTACTCTACCTCAGCCGTACAGGAAGTGGCTCTTCCCTACATCGGCTATTCCGGTATTCTTTACAGGTCTCTTTCCATCTTAGTAGTTCATATTCTGTTACTAGTTGTTGCTTCTTTATGACAAAATTTCCCTGTTCAAATTGATAATGTGGTTTCTGCCTCCTGACTAGACCTTGTCTGCTATAGAAGCAGTATCAGGAGTAGGGTGGGTATGCAGATTGCACATGGTAAATTCACTGCAATATTCTGGTCACTCTAAGCCTTTGGATTTCCTCTTCCACATCATGCCAGGGAAGCTGTGACATTTCAACTTTACTAAATATAGTTCACCACTGTGTCCAGATTTCATTCATCTAACCAAGTAAGCTGAGATACCTACAGGAACTAACACATTATATCCAGAATTTCTAGGAAGTGCACCTGTATCGGTGAATTTGGTCTGCTCCCATTGGTAACTTCTTCTTGAGAGAGAAGTCTTGGTTTATTCTGAGTTAAAGCCTTAGCATCAACTGCAAACATTTCGGAAACAAAGATAATAACTAGAGCAATGTCTTTTTGTCTACATTTTATAAAAACCACTTTCAGGGCCTGATTTTTCTGGGGGGAGAGAGTCAAAAGTTTGTGATCCTGTAATACCACTTTCTCCATTACCTCAGCTATAATAATAAGGGAATTGAAAAGCTTGTGACCCACCATAGCAAGTGCAAGGTATGAGTAGTCACTGATTGCAAATAGCGCTGATCTGAACTTTAAATCTGAACAACATGCCTCCCAGGCTCCAATTTTTAACCCCAAGGAACTATTTTATCAAGTTTTTCTTTGTCCTTTCTCAAGACAGCATTGAGCTCCATATATTTTCCAAGATCAACTAAACAAATAAAGGTTTCTTTCCTTTTGCCCAGCATATTTTATAGAAATACTTCCTCTAGATCTTTCAATTCCCTCTCAACAGAAGATAAATGATTTCCAGCACATAGCAAGACATATGAGGGTCTGGGGGAAGGTCATCTGGTGAAGCTTCAAAGCCTAATGATACCCATCACAAAAACTCGACAGGACTCTATTTAGGCCCCAAGACAAACATTTACTTTCCTCTTCAAGCCACCCCACTGAGCACTCGAGCAAATGTGATAAAAGACTCTTGGTTGTTTCCTTCCAGGGACACAGGTTTTAGGGTCATAGTTTCCACCTGTTCCTCTTCAGCTGCTCTTTACTCTTTTCCCTTATGATTTGTTTCAAGGGCATTCCCATTAGTATGAGCTCCAAAGGCCTGTCTCTGTACTGCTTCCAGCTCCTCTGCACGCCAGACGCTGTCTGAAAACACCACCCATTCCTTGCTCCCATGGTACTTTGAAGCAGGTCGTAGACATTGTATCATGGAATATATTTATATCTCTATATATTTCTAAAAGTTAAGCATCCATGTTTTTAAACCTTACGCTATCCTACCTCTTAGAAGTAGTGCTAAATCTAGTAACATCTAGTACCTCTAGTGCCTCCGTAAGGTACAAGGCAAGACTTTGGAGGAATGGATATGAAACAGATCGTGTCCTTAGTTCTAGTAAGGAATCAGTATTGACATTCCTAAACGAAATTGGTGCTTTTAAAGTAGAAAATATTTCCAGGAGCAGGTATTAAAAACTTGCAGAGGTACCTCTTTAATGATATAAGGAAAGAAATTCCAGGTACCATAGGGGTGTTATTTACATCTACATAGAAGTAACACTAGAGAGAGATTGACTATCAATGTGAGGAATACTAGAACTTAAGATTTCAGAAGAGTATCTTTGGATAATTCATGGTCTGGGATGAATTTGTGTTAGTAGGTTGTTAAATGAAGATGAAGGGAGTTGAAACTGAAGAAGAAAATCCTATACTTTTTTTACCCAATGTTTTTCAGTTTTGAAACTTTAAAAAAAAATTGCTTCATCAGCCCTTTTCATGTGTAGTTTGAAAAATGTTCTTCAGCTGATTTTGATCATCCCTCCTGGGAGGCAGGGTTACTTATCTCAGTAGTACTCATTGAAAATCATTGATTAAGTCCAGTTCCCTCACATAGTCTACATGTATATTTAGAATAAACATAAGTATTTTAAATTAAACAATTGAAGTAAGTCAACACAAACTAAAATATACTAACATACAGCCTGTTGAGAAAAAAATAAGACAATTCAAGGTTAAGTTCCACTCCTGCTGCCATACAGATTATTGTTACCGCAGCGGCCGTAACAGTCTTTTAAAAACATAAGTGGTTTTTTATCGTTTTAGAACATCCTATGTTATCACTCTGTCTAATAGTTTCCTATCCCACCAAGAATAAAATCCTTGCCATGGCCTATAAGACCATGTGTGGTCTGACCCCTGCCGGTCCTTCCAGCCTTATTTCCTACTGTTCTCTCCCAGGTTTCTGTGCTGTAGCAGGTCTAGCTGACTTTTCCATTCTTTGAACATGTCAAACTTGTTTCCAGCTCATGGCTTTTGCCTTTGCTGTTTCCCCTGTCTCGAAAGGCCCTTTTATCTTTCCATGACTGGCTCTTGCTCTCCACTTGGGTCTCAGCTCAGAAGAGTCTTACCTGACAACTACATCTAAATCTTCATCCAGCACACACTGTCTACTCAATTATCCTGTTTTAGTCATGGTATTTATCACTCAAAAACCCTTATTTATATTGTTTGTTGATTCTCTTCTCCCTGTTCCCATGAGAGCAGAGTTGCTGTCGGTTTATCACACCCTTGTATCCCCAGAGACTAGAGCAACTGTGCCTGGTACATAATAGCCTTGAATATGTATTTGTTTTGCTATTGAAAGAAAGAAATATACAGTGAAATGAAAGTTCAAGGAGAGGGTTCTGAAAAGCTTTCCCAGATTGGTTGGGGAGGTAGAGTTTATTATTAATAAACTCTCCTTTGATCATTTTTTTATGAACCTAAGAAGACTCATTTTTAAAATGTATAAATGACAGAAAAAAGACAGACTACCTAATTGTGAGAAGGCAAAAGGACCACCCTCACCCCCCGCACACGTTAATAGGGACCAAAAAGGTGAAATTGGTGATATTGAAACTCATTTTTCTCTTTTTCTCTAATACCTGGACTTGTCTACTCATGTCTACTTTTGTTTTAACATGGGTACTAAATTTGTTACCTTATAAAATGCAAACCCTTTGCACACTGTCAGAGTACGCTCTGCAAAGACCACCTGCATCAGAATCATGTTAAGGGCTTGTTTCATACAGATCCCTGTGCCTTGTTTGGAATTGGGACCCAGGAATCTGCTGGTTGCAGCAACTTCTGCGGTGAATATTATGCTCCCTAAAGCTTTAGAACCTGCACCTGTAGACCCACTCTAGGGGAGTGTAGGACCCATCTGTCATGCTGCCTTTAAATTAAAACTACACAGATTACTTGGACATTGAAATAGTTTATTTTTTTCTGCCAAATCATGGTAGCTCCCTCATTCCCTTCCTTACTTAGCCTCTACTAAATCCGAAAGTGATAACTTCAGTTTAGATTCCTTATGACGTTCATAGTCTTGCTATACATGCTTAGAAAACTCACAGCAGATTTTGGTTGCAAAGAAGGAGCGGTTTCTCTGCCAAATAAATGAAAGGCTTAATGTTATTATATTACTATTGTTTCCCTTTAATCTCTACTTTGGTCTTTCTCATCCTTTGATTTCATTTATTCCAATTCACTTTCTGCTTTACTGTGAGGGAAGAAGATAGCTCAGGGAATGATGGAAATATTAGCTTATTGAAGGGTGTGTCTGTGGAGGAAACATTACAGTTGCTAGTTTGGAGCAGTTAACACAGTACCATGGCAAGCAGAATATAACAGGAGTGACTCTCCTCACTCATGTATTTTATATGATTTAAATCAAATTTTAGAAGACACAAAGGAAAGAGTATAGATTTGCAATCTGTAACTACAGCTTCAACCTGGCATCCTGTTGTAGAGGTGTATTACTGTCTTTTATTCCCCAACCCAGTAGTTATGAAAGGCTGTATTTCTATTAAGGCCACAACTTTTCTAATTTGCTGCTTTTGTAATTTATTGCTGATTTTTCTGTATCTTGTTCTCTATTTTATCTACCAGCAAACACTATAGAAATGTTCCTAAGTAACTTGGGATTGTACTCAATCTTGTTGCTCTGTCGTTTTGACATTTCTCCTTTTTAGTCTTCCTGTTGGCAGAGTTTTAACTTTTTCATTGTTATATAGTTATTAGTTATAATTCATCTCATTATTTTTCATCTTTTTATCCACTACCATTGTCTGTCCTTTAAGCACACAACTTTCCTTTTATGCGACCAAATGTCCCTTTCCAGCTTTGGATTTTCATTGTCCTATAGGATTTTAAATGTTCCAGAAATTAATCTCCTTCTTTATCATATTTTTCTATCTTTTTGATTTGGAAATATTAAAAAACTTAAATTCCTTGACCCTAATTAAAGCAGCCCCTTAAGCCTTTTTCTACCTATTTTATCTTCTCTCCAGTACTTTTTACTATATGGGATTATTTTCTTTGAAATTAATCTCTGTCTAGTCCACCACCACCACCACTAGAATGTAAGTTTCTTGAAGGCAGAGACTCATCTTAGACTTCATTGGAGTCCAGCACCTAGAAAGCTGTGTTTGGCTACTGACTCACTATTTGCACAAAGAAAGAAGACTAAAAGCTAAATGTAGAACATCAGTGTATGTAACCCTTATCATAAATTGCTCTTTTTAATCTGTCCTACATTTTGAAGCATGGCAGTCATATGAGTTTGTATATATGTATACATATGTACATATATACACACTATGTTGATGTTTTCAATATTCTATACAGAATATTGTATAGCGTATTGACAGAGTTTATACTTTTTACTGGAGAATTCCTTTCAGATAAGTTAATTTGATCAGTTGGTTGAATAAATACCCTTAAAACATGTGACTTTTTACTTTTTTCTAAAATGACATTTTAGAAAAATGTTTTGAGATTGAAAATATCATTTAAAAATTAAAAGAGCATACCTCTTACTGAAACTTGAATTTTTTCCAAAAATAGAAGTCTTGTTAAAAATCTTGTCTTTATCCAGAAACCAAGGAAGAAAGCTATGGAAAGTTCTAGCAACAGTGATAGTGATTCAGGCACATCATCAGACACATCAAGTGAAGGCATTAGTAGTAGTGATTCAGATGATCTAGAGGAAGATGAAGAAGAAGAAGATCAAAGTATTGAAGAAAGTGAAGATGTTGATTCTGATTCAGAGAGTGAAGCACAACATAAAAGTAACAACCAGGTAGGTACAAATCATTTCATTGGCAATATCTACACATTATTCATATTTAGGAATTAACTGTCTTATCTTAACTCTCAAAGTCTATAAAGTTTAAAGTTAATCATTGCCTTTAGTTCTTCCTTTTGCATAAGAAAAAAAAGGGACGTGGTGAAATATTTTTAAAGGAACATTTTGTGTACTTTTTAGTGAGTTTTATATATCTATCGTAAGTCATTAGGAACACTTTTTTAAGTACCCTTTTTTTCCTCCATGTTTTACTGCTTGATGCTCTTTGTTTTAATAGACGTTAAGAAGTTGCCTTTTAATTTGTATTTACAGGTGCTATTACATGGTGTTTCAGACCCAAAAGCAGAAGGACAGAAAGCAACTGAAAAAGCCCAGGAAAGAAGAATACACCAGCCATTACCTCTTGTGTCTGAATCCCAGACTCACTCATCATTCCAATCCCAGCAGAAGCAGCCTCAGGTTTTGTCACAGCAGCTTCCATTTATTTTCCAAAGCTCTCAGGCAAAGGAGGAATCTGTGAACAAACACACAAGTGTAATACAGTCTACGGGATTGGTGTCCAATGTGAAACCTTTATCTTTGGTAAATCAAGCCAAAAAGGAAATTTACATGAAACTCATAGTTCCTTCTCCTGATGTACTTAAAGCAGGGAATAAAAATACCTCTGAAGAATCTAGTCCTTTGACCAGTGAATTGCGTTCCAAACGGGTGAGTTAAAATTTATTTGTAGAAGAATTTTACTATTAGAAAAACAGCTTTTATATAGTCTTATACAAGTTTAAACTGAATTCTACTCTTATTGTTATACTTTCTTAGTCACCAGGAATAGAATATGCACATCAGAAAACTAAATTTCTGTGATTTTATATTTACATACACACCTGTTGAATGTATTTTTGGCAACACAATCTTGTCATTTTTCCCCAGGTTTAATGATTTAGCAGTAAGGAGAGAAATATGTTTGTATTGGACATACTTTACAATTACTTTTGTTTAAAATCAATGTCCTTTTTTTCTAATATTAGTATATTCTTTTTTTTAAAGAAATGAACTCTTGAGTCATTTACCTCTGTAGTCCTATAATTTGTCAATTTTAAGTATAAAACTCGTTTATAAAGAATGCTTTTCCTTTACCATTCTTAATTAATTATACAAAATACAAAATATTTTTAGTAACGTTACTTCTATAAACACCAGAACCACTCATCAGAGAATTTTTTTCATCTTTATTTTCTTGCTGTTAGTTTTATATTATAATATTATATAGTCTACAGTCATATGTCCAGAAGAATTCTAGTAATTAAATGACCAGTGCTTTTTATCCTAGAACTCACCCAGACTAGAGAAAAAATATTATCTTTGAACACAGTCTCCTGTCTTTTGGTTATACAAATTATCAGTAGGCATCCTAATCATTGGAAAAGACCTGTAGAGCACTTACTGTTTTGCCAGCCATTCATTGTTTTAAGTGCTGAACATGCATTTACCCATTGGATACTAACATCTGTAAGTGCCACTAATAATATTATGTCCATTTTCAGATGATCAAATTGAGATTCATAAGACTTACGTAACTCTCCCAAGATCACACTGCTAGTTGATGATGGAGCTAGAATTCAAACCTAGGCAGTGTGGTACTAGAATCCTTGTTCTTAATCACTGTGATATGCTGCCTTTCTTTCTCAAAAAAGTCGCAATGCCCTTGTCCATTGACTCTTATTTTACAGTGAAGAATTTCAGAACAAGGACAAAGAAAAATGACTTGAGCAAATCAGGCTCTTTTGAGAATCTAAATGAGCAGTTCTCAAGACTAAGTGTACATTAGAATCACCTGGGAAACTTTAAAAATGACCTAACCGCCTCAGAACAATTTAAAATCAGGATCTCTTGTGTTGAGACTGAGGTATTACACATCTAAAAAGCCTCCCAAGCGACTCAAATGTGCAGCCAAATTTGAGAACCACTGATCTAAATGGAAGGACCAGTGGTATCATAATATCACACATATGAGAACTTGTAATGCACGGGCCAATCATAAGGAGTTATTGTTATTGGCATCACATTATTGACTCTCCTTGAGAAATTAAGCAAATTAAAAATCACATTGGGTTATTTTAATTTTTCTTTAATATATATTCCATTTTAAGGTAAATGCATTTACAGAGCCACATCGAGTTACTTGCATTATGAAAGTTTTCTTAATATTTTCAAAGAGTTTCTTAAATTCTTATTTAAAGACTTTCATATGACTGCCTATTAGAAAGTCATTTATTAAACACTTGCTTATTTAAATGTAGCCAAGCTAGGCTTTCTACACATATGATCTTATGTAATCCTTACAAAATTGTGTGAGGTAAAGAAACTAAGGCTCAGAGAGGTTAAGTCACTTTTCAACTTCATATAACAAGTTAAGAGCAGACAGGTTTTAAACCAAGATCATACTGATTTCAAAGCCCATGATTAAGGTCAAATAATTTGGTGTTTCTGAAATGATAATGGTTGTTAATGGGAAATATTTTATGTGAATGGGCATTCACAGTAGACTCAACTCTCAATGACTTTATCTACTTTTTATTGGTATCTACTATTGAGTTAAAGGGTATTTTTAGAAATATTTCTCTTACATCAGTTCTCTTTCTTTTTGCAACAGTCTAACATAGAATTTTGCTTGATTTCTTACGATAGTCTCAATTGTTTCATGCTTCCTGCTATGTATCTTGCTCCCACACTAGTCTATGATTTCCTTCAGTGTTATTTAATCATTGGATCCTTTCGTACCCTTATACTGTAGACATTTAATTTGAATCAATATACATTAATCGTACATAAAGACCAGGAGTGAAAAATCTTTATCAAGTTTTGCCTAAAGGATTTTTTGTGGCCTTACAGAGACTCAGGTAAGAACTAGGGGAGCAAGAGCTTGGAGGTAGGACAAAGCTTCGAGCCTCTCTCTTTTCATACTCCTGTCACCCAAGGGGATATCTTAAAGTAACAGGACATTTGCTGCTATACAGGTCTCTTTTTTCTCCCCTCCTACTTTATGTACACCCCTAATATCAAAAATGATAGCATGTTTGCTGTAAAAGAGTAACTGATACTAGTCTTGGGACAAAATACAGTGATCGTTGGTTATTTTCGAAAACCTTCAGATGTCAGCATATGAGAAGTGATTCTTCAGAGTTATAGAGTGAGAAACAATTTCAGAAAATTAAAATATAAAATTTAAAACTAAAGGGAAGGTTTTTGTTTTCATTACTCTTTTGATCCTATGTATTTGGAAGGAATATTTACTACCTATTAAAAAAAGAATACAAAATGATTATGTGACAAAATTTTGTTCTAAGAAATGAAAATACACTAAATTTTTCTGCTGAAAATTTAGATCAGTATATGTATAAAATATGAAGTATAAGTACATAATATGTATACTCACATAATATATATAATATAAAATATTTATGTTTCATATACATATTAAGTAAAATTATATTAAACTATCTTATGTAAAAATTTTGCTATAAAATTCTTTTAAAAAGGTAAACACAATTATGTAGTATAATAGTCCATATTTTATTCACTGAATAAATACCAATTAAGCAGTTTCTCTTTGTGAGGCATTGCCTTATGTATCAATACAAATATTATGTGACAGTCTCTGTTTACAAAGTATTAACTTAATTTTCTAAACAAATACAGTGAGGATAAGTTAAATAAGATAAAGAAGTTTATATGGGAATTTCTTACCGCTTATTAGTACTGGTGCTTTAAAATATTTAATAAGTCATTCTATATGGCATTCCATCTGCATTTATACTTGTGAAATAGCCCACCACAAGGCTTTGCTGACTTGAGTGTTAACAGCCCGGGTCCAATGCTGACAGTACTGCTGATTTTAATTTCAAGGCAACCATTTTCATTACAGAATTTTACCTTTCAAAATTCAACTCTATTTCTATTAACTTGATATTTTAATCATCCTACTTCAGTTTGTTTTTTTATACTTTAATTATACAAATTTAATGAAATTCATATGATGTTATTCTTTTCATGAAGATTCTGATAGCCAAATAATTTTTTGTTTCTTATTTACATATGTAAATTTTATGGCTTAATGGTTTACAAAATAATTTTTCCCAAGAAAAGTATAATTTTTCTAAACTGTTTTCTAAACTCTTTCCAATGCTAATGTGCTGAAGGCACTCAAAAGTATATCCCACAGAATGTTGAGCCAGCCTTCCCACTAACCTCAAATCATGATTACTGTAGGTAATACAGGATAGAATAAAAGGGGGTGTAAAGGAGCTCAAGGATAGAGGCAATGAGTGCTTTGGGCTGGGACAAACATGGAAAGCTTCTTGGGCTGGATTTTGAATAATGAACAGGAGTTCATCTGCTTGAAGTTTATTAGAGGAAGATAATTCGTGCAAAGAAAATGGTGATAGCAAAATGTGGAGGTGGTGAAAATATGACATGCACAGGGCATGGCAAATAGTCCACTTGGACAACAAAGGGAGTAAAAAGTAACTTGAGTATCAGATTTAACTATTTAGGGTTTATAAAGTGAGCAATGATGGAAGAGGCACTAAAGGTTTTGACCAAAGTGCTAATATAGTAAAATACGACTTATATGATGAGAAAATTGACATTGGCATATAGCATATATTGGGAGTTGGTTAGGAAGAAGTGATAGTATAGCTTAAATTTGAGCAATATTTCAATGAGAGAATCCAAACCACATGGTAATATGGCTGACTTGGAAAAAAGAAAAGTAAAAGATGTTTTGAGAGTTTCAAGTTTGGGTTATTGAGAAAAACGGGAGCTGTAGTAATAAGAGGTGGCCAGTTAGGAAACATGTTTTGAAGCAGAAAGACTAATTGAATTTTTAAATATATTATGTCTAGCAAGATTCAGGAACCAACTAGTCATTATTGCCACTACTTTTATAGCACTTGTATATCATGATTTAAATTTGTATATGAGTAGCTGTTGTCAGATACAGAAGGCAAAAAAAAGTAATTTTTGTTCTTATGGTACATTATTGTTTTGTTTTGTTTTAACTTATGTTTCAACAGGAACAATATAAACAGACATTCCCAGCTCAGTTAAAGAAACAGGAGTCATCTAAGAGCCTGAAGAAGGTTATTGCAGCTTTGTCAAATCCAAAAGCAACCTCTAGTTCACCAGCACATCCAAAACAAACATTAGAAAACAACCACCCTAATCCTTTCTTGACAAATGCACTTTTAGGTAATCATCAACCAAATGGAGTTATTCAAAGTGTCATTCAAGAAGCTCCTCTGGCACTTACTACCAAAACTAAAATGCAGAGTAAGATTAATGAAAACATTGCTACTTCAAGTAGCACCCCTTTTGCCTCACCTGTAAATCTGAGTACAAGTGGGAGAAGAACCCCTGGCAATCAGACAACTGTCATGCCCTCTGCCTCTCCCATACTGCATAGTCAAGGGAAGGAAAAAGCAGTTAGCAATAATGTGAACACAGTAAAAACACAGCATCACTCTCATCCTGCAAAATCTTTAGTGGAACAGTTCAGAGGAACAGATTCAGACGTTCCTAGCAGCAAAGATTCTGAAGATTCAAATGAGGATGAAGAGGAAGATGATGAGGAAGAAGATGAGGAAGATGATGAAGATGATGAATCTGATGACAGCCAATCAGGTTATTTTCTATTTTTAAGTTTAAAGTATTTCTCTAAATGCTATGTGAACCAAAACATTTTAAAGAGGTTCTTAATTCACAGACTGAAAATCATTGTCATTCACTGTGTTTCACACAGCTATGTGCCTTTCTATAATGAGTGGTAAAATACAGGAATAATTGAAATTGGAAATCCTAAATTAAGTTCTCAGCTCTGTTATTCATTTAACATTAAACAAATAACTTTAAATTGAATATAAATAATTCATGAATTAAGAAATTCAGGAACTTGCTTAATTTTCATTTAATTCATGACCACTCATTTGTCCTTTCTTTTTCATCTCTTCCGCTGCTTGTTATATTGTGTCACTAGATATTTTGAATAAAGGTAAAATTGTAGTCACAGTCATTCAGAAAATACCAAAAACCTATATCCCTATGAATATTTGTTAGCAACACAGAATTTATTTAATAACATATATAGAGTACCCCCCTGATTTTATTTTGATTTACTTTCTAGTTTTCTTTTTAATTTCTTTTTGTTTTATTTCTTCTCAACTCTCCTTCTTGTTCCACAGAAGATTGAAAACATAAAATATAAGGTAGCTTAAAATTTAAATACAAAGATGAAATACATATTATGAAAGTTTTTGGATTTGTTCCTAGTCAGCCACAAATCCAATTGTAAATTTTCTATCTACCAATAGGAAGAGGAAAATATAGTCAATTATACAATTTAAAAAGTGTCTATAAGGTAAAAACAACCTACTTGCTCAGGGTAAGAACAGCTTTTCCTGATAATATTTTTCCTGGGGTTCCCATAAACACAACTTAGCATGATAGATAATGGATATCAATATTAATAACTTTCAAAGATAATTTTTATAATGAACTTCAGTGTAGACAGCTAGTACTACACAAAAAACAATTCCACAGAAGCTGTTGTTCTGGGAACGATTAAGATACAGTCCAAGTATTAGTCCTGTGTTATCAAGTTTAATCCAGAAATAGATTTTACATATCTATAGGAATGGATGCATTTATAGGACTACATTGCTAGCATGAACTTAAATTATTAAATCATTAAATTATTCCCCACAGTTATTTCTGTAATCCTGGTCTTTTGTAAAGCCTGAGAAGCTTGATGAAATCTTGCAGCTAAATAGAATAACTGTAACCCCCAAAGCCAAGCATCTCCCTGCAAAAATTGTTTTCTTTGACCTCAAAGCCCAGAAGAAAGGATAATGATAATTCCAGAGTTCTCTTCCTCATACTGAACCTAGTATACTTCTTAAGCTACTAGAATCTATTAATTTAAATAATCAATTCTGTTTCCTCTATACTTTGGCTTCTTTATTAAATTAAAAGTGCTTTTGAAACCACTAAGCAGAAACTCATCATGTGAATACTGTCATGTGAGAAGAACTGTTTTATGATTTAAGTTTTATGATTTGAGTAAAACAGTTACTTTTAACGAAGAATTTTGAGGATTTATGGCCTGCATACATTGTACTCAAATAGCTTTTAAGATAGTAATTTTTACATTTACTCTTCAGAAAAGTTGCTCACTTGACTTCTCAGTCACAGATGCCGATTCCTTAACTATTCCATTTAGATACAAACTACAAACTGTTGGTGATTATCTAGTTATAATATACAAATGCTTCTTTTACTTCCCAGAATCAGATAGTAATTCAGAATCAGATACAGAAGGATCAGAAGAGGATGATGATGATGATAAAGACCAAGATGAATCAGATAGTGATACTGAAGGAGAGAAAACGTCAATGAAACTGAATAAAACAACTTCCTCTGTCAAAAGCCCTTCCATCAGTCTCACAGCTCACTCAACACCTCGTAACCTCCACATAGCAAAAGCCCCAGGCTCTGCTCCTGCTGCCTTATGTTCTGAATCCCAGTCACCTGCTTTCCTTGGCACACCTTCTTCCACACTTACTTCAAGTCCACACTCTGGTACCTACACTTTATTTTTATTATTGTGAAGTAGAAGTCAAACCATAACAAGAATTCTTATTTATACAGTGTTCTGGGGATGATCTCATTGGAATCAAGGGCTAGATTTTAGGTTGGCTAAGAAAGGTCAGCGTGTATTTTCAAAGGATATGACTCATTACCATTTTTATTCTCTGTGCTTCCAATTTAAGAACCTGATTGATGGCAGCTTTTGAGTTTGCATACTTTCCTGTTTTTGTGTTCAGTTTATGCTTCTAGAATTTAGAGTTTGACAGTGGACTTTTTTTGTAATTTATAAAAATGAGCTCACTTGGTTACTTAAGGTACAATTGCATATCTGCCCAACACATAGCCAATGTCATTTGTATTAGTGAGTTAGCATTATTATTCCTTTAACATGCCATGTCTTTTTTTTCTATTTGACCTTTTATAAACTTTCAGAGGTCTTCATTAAAAGGTTTTACATTAATACTCCCAAATTAATCTCTATTCTCATTCAATAGCTAAGAAAATATAGATGTGTATAGTAAAATATTATATTGTTTTACATATTTCACTGTTTTCTTGAAATTTTCTAGTTTTGTTTTCATTTGCCACAAACCAATATGATATCCTACTAATATAAGATGTGTGCATTTGTATTGGTGAAGCTTGATCATTATCTATGAAATTTTTTCCATATAATCATAATCCTATTCTTTGTACTCTAGATTAATTAAAAGTGTTTTTGACTATAGATTCATATGGCTATAGAAGTTATATTATTTTAAAATGTATGATCCAGATGTTGAAATTTTTCAGCATCTGAAAACTCATATTTTCAAGGAAAACAACTGTACATAGTTTTCTGAAACCTCTGCTATTTTCCTCCTACTTCTTTAGCCATTTCATTAATAACAAAATGAGGGGAAAGCTGTATATTTTTACCTTGCATTGTCTTTTCATTAGAGAGAAATACTAGTTATTCTGTCATACAGACCAAAAAAAAAAGAAAAACACCCTTTACTTTATATGCAATGTGTTTTGTTGAAAAGAATCTAAAAATAATGCACAAGTTGCAGAAATACACTAAATAATTCAAGTCATTAAGATATATTATTATTCAAAGAAAAGTTTCGAAACTATCAAAAATTTTTCATGTATGTAAACTAATCTTTTATGTTAACTGGTTGAATTTTCTTGAAGGCACTTCCAAAAGAAGAAGAGTAACAGATGAACGTGAACTGCGTATTCCTTTGGAATATGGGTATGCAAAATAAGATATATCTTTATACTTTCCCCCACATATTTAAGCATGTTTGATTTCTCATTCTCTACTATTAATAAGAGAAGTGAATATACTACATAGTATTTGTTAGAGCAGAGGAGCAAAGCTGATATATCTGAAGTTGATATACCAGAAAAAAGTTAAGACTAACTTCTGGGTTTAGGTATGACAGATGGGAACATATGCATCCAGGTGGGAATATGACTGAAAAAGTCACAAGAGCAAATCATTTGGCAAAGAGCAGAGACACAGTTAAGAGTGTCAGAGGTTTTTGTGAAGATAGATTTAAAGGAAGGTGAAAGCCACCGTGGGCGAAACTGAGGGACTTGAGCAGAGTTTGGCTAAAATGCTTGAATAGGAACTGAGAATTTTCATGATCCCCAAAGAACAGAGAGCCAGGTTTACTGTACTCTTCTCATTTAAAGCTTTTCAGGTGTGAAAAATCAGTACACATTGACACATGTTACTGAACATGTCCGAATACCCAACATAATGCCAGTATGATCTCTTAAAAAATTTAATGGAGTTTAATATTTGTAAATTGAGTCTTTGATTAATTTTTAGTTGAATTACTTAGCAAAAATATCTAAATTATTTTAACAGTAAATGTATCTGAATTGCATGACTGGCTGTTTATATTTGTTTTCTTTGTATTTTTCATGTTTTCTAAAGAGCATGTGTTCTTAAACTTTTTTTAATTTTTATTTTTAAAAGCTTTCTTAAAATTAAGTATGTGATAACCCTCATTTCTATTATGTGTAGCTGGCAGAGAGAGACAAGAATAAGAAACTTTGGAGGGCGCCTTCAAGGAGAAGTAGCATATTATGCTCCATGTGGAAAGAAACTTAGGCAGTACCCTGAAGTAATAAAGGTACATACTTTTCACCAAATAACACACATTTGGTGCCTATTAAGCATGCTTATGGAAAAAAAAGTACACTCCTTTCTCAGATAAAGTTCCTTGATACAAAATATTCTCTTGTATGGGACTAATGAATGTGCTTAACCTAAATTGATCTCCTGTAAATCCATAGCCCCTTGATAGACCATGCAAAACAGTAGTGTCCTGAAGATAGCTATACATCAGAGCTGGGTTGTAATTATTAAAACCTGAAGTGGAAAAATATGTGATTTTTTCAGTATCTCAGCAGAAATGGAATTATGGATATCTCAAGGGACAATTTCAGCTTCAGTGCAAAAATAAGAGTGGGTGACTTCTATGAAGCCAGAGATGGACCGCAGGTATCCACTTTTTAAAAAGTACAGTCTTTAAACCAAAAAGTAGTAACATAACCTAAATGAAGTAAATTTCACTACACTCTAGAGCATTGCCTTTTGTTAGTTAATTCGTATAGCTATACATATAACTTTGTGGTAAACACTCACAAGACCTCAATTTACTATATTTCAGTAACAAGGAGCTTTGACATTTTTTTCAAATTTCTTAAGTAAACTTTTTCCTGTTTGTTAGTTCTGTCATTAATTTTATAGTTTATACAGGTATAAAAGTATCTGTATGTTCATGAGAAATATAGAAAAACCTTAGTTCCCTGAAAGGTAAACAGTTCTTTGAACATTAATTTGAATAGGAAAAAACATGTTGTTATAAGTCAGTCCAAGAGAGGATAAATATGCCTTCGTTTTTGGAAGGATCTTGTCCATTTGATTATGCCATACTACATGATTCATTGTTACAAGTTTGATAATTTTTGATGGGGGTAGGGGGAATTCCATAATATTAAATGAGTGAAATTTCTGCCTTTTGCAGAAATTGAATTTTTAAATAATTATACACATTTCTGAAATTATGACCACAGCTCCCTTTGAGCTTGAGGATTAAGTACACAACCTCACCAATCAGCGCAAAGAACTTACCACTGAAACCTTGTTTCCTATATGTTTCCTTTAATGGTTTGCGTTTGTTCCTTACTTAGATTCAGCTACATGTGCTTATTATTCCCTTTAAGTTATTAGCTCCATTGAAAGAGGTCATAGCTATGGACTAAGGAGACCTAGATTCTTGTTGACCCATGAAATAGTTTTGTGATTTCAAACAACAAAATAATGCCCACTTTTTCTTCAGTTTCTTTATCTACAGCATAGAGACAATCATAATTTTACTTCTGCCTCATAGGATTATGGTGAGGTTAAAATGAGATCATATGCATGAAAATGTTTCAAAAGGTTAAAATGCTCAACCAACTGAAGTTGTTATTTTCTTTCTTGATTGAACCTTTCTCTCTTTTGGCCCATTATAATGCACAGAAAGATTTTTTCTGGCAATTAATATTTTCTGTTGTGAATAGGCAGGCTTTTCCATACTATCTTACCCTTTAATTTTATAGTTATAGAAGTAGAAAAGGCCTTCCTAATTCTGCAAGAAGTTCATTTTGAGAGCTCAAAGATGAAGGGAGTTTTCCAAGATTACACAACCTCAACCAGACGGAGACGTAATTGAACTCAAAATTTCTAACAAGTGTTCTTTTGCATTCATTGTGTAACCTATTTTCCATTGTTGTCCATGACTTTTTATGTCCACATCCACTTGTTTCTTTACTAGTAATTCTAAAATGCCAAAATATATTCATCTCAGGTTTAACTTATTTATGGAAATATATTCTAGGATTTTTCTTTTTTAAACTTAAAAATGTGTCTAACTTGGACTAAATTTGTCACCAAACAGATTCTCGGAATTTTAGTGAACCACAGTGTTATTTTACACACTCCATATATACTAGATCAGTTTTTAAGTCACAAAACATATTAGAAGGCAATAATAATTTTATTTAAAAATTCTCATTTTTTAAATCTTTTGATTCATGTTATCATAACCTTACTTGTTTCATTTAAATATGCCAAAGATATCTTTATGTTTTTAAGTTCAATAGAATTTTATTCTGAGAGGAAAGCTAATTGCTGTCCAATACATAAAGGACTTTTAGTTTTTTATCAGTGATAATTAGACTTAGTCTATAAAGCCTTATTAGGCAGAACAGAATGTTTTTTGACATCCATTCACTTTTTATTAAACATAATCAGTGTTTTCCAAAGCATATTGTCTTGTTGAGAGATCAATTCCAATCAAGGAAATATGATGAATTACTAAGTCCAGAATGTGTTAAGCTGCCAACATTTCAGCAGACTACTAAGGGAAAAATATTAGCAATTTTGAGAGTATTTCTCTCGGTTAAAAAATAATAGTAAGTTGAATTCATTTCAGGATACTTTTAGAGAACAACAATTAAAGGTGAGTAATCAAAACAACGTTTAGTTAATTAATTAGAGATGCATATAGTTGAAGAACCATATACTTTTTTATTGTATGCTCAATATGTATAAGCATATAGTTAATTAGAAATGTATATACTTACAATTTTCTATGAAAATGAACAAAGATTACATATTTTTGGTAGAGTAACTGTCATGTGTAATAACTTTGATTGGCTTAAATTTTGTAGAAGATATAAAATATAATTTGGGATAAAGACACCGTTACCAAGCAGTGATGATCTGTATATGTTTACAATAGGTCTGCCTCTATACAAATTGTATAAATGGTATGATGGCTGTACGTATATTGAAAAACAAAACTATGCATATTGAAAGACTGAAAGGAAATGTACCAAAATTTTAATAATGGATGTAATGATTGGTGGTACAGTGGATCTTTTTTTTCCTATGTTCTTGCATGTTTCATAATTTCTAAAATGTGCTTGTATTACATATATAGTGTGAAAAACAATTTCCTATTTAAAAAATAATTGCATCTACCCCTTGTAATCCAATAAAGCTAAGCATTCAGTTTTCCAAATGCATGGAAATTTTACATAATGATTTTAAGTGTTACTGCTACAGTTTTCCAAGTTTCATATATTTATTTTTGGTGTTTGATAGCAAATGAAATGCTGTATTTGTAAATTCATTAGTATTCTTGATCACTCTCCTAATAAAACATTTGCATTGGAAAATATAATTTTCTCCATCATATTTTTCTTTTTTCTCTTAAAACTTACCAAACAAAACAAAACAAAACAAAAAAACAACCAATAGTAGTTCTGTAAGTTCTAATTCCGTTCAAGGTATTTCAAAAAATTGCAGCAATGGTATTCCAAAGCTCTATATTTTACAGATGAAATTTAGGAAATGGTAATTTCTGTTAGAAGATAATATCTGCAGTAGAGAACCGTGGTTATTTTATATGTTAATCATTTTTGACTCAAGGTATTTCTGAGCTTAAGACAGTGATTATATATATATTTATTAGCAGCAAACATTTGTTGAAAGTATTGACTAATTTTGTGTGTAGTACAGTAAGATGAGAGGTATGAGAGTTCATATTTATTGAAATGTAGTAAATTCATCATTAACTAAAGGACAAAAATCTAATGATTAACTTTAAAAAAATTAAAAAGAGAAGTCCTTAATTAAATAAGATAGGGTTGACACAAGAAGTTGGGGTGGGGGGGAGCCTTTAATCTATCCATTATCAATTTTATTTATTTCAATCTACAAATGTGGTAAGAGATTTGCAAAATCATCTACTCGTTAGTATCTACTGATCCTTAGATACCAAACACTTCCTACTGGCTTCTGTAAAAATCATGGTTTTAAGGATGATGGATTTCATGGAACAAAATGAACCATAGCGCTGTTTATAATCACGTGATATACTGGCTGGCTACCTTCTTACTGAAATTCTTTTAACTATTTTAGCCAGTGAAACCCCTTTGAAAAGGCTATAAGGTAAATATATTTCTTACAGACTTCTCCATCACATTATAAAGAACTAGTTGAACCTAATGTTTATCATTGTTTTCATTTTATTTTGTTTTTGAGTGTCAGAATAATAGACAGTAAGATTGAGCTAGGCAGACTTTGGTAAATATAAAATAGGGTTATTTTTATTTTCCTAAATATGATACTTAGGTAAAAAGGTAAAAAGTATTCACATTTTTGTTAGCGATATATGAAGGTTTCAAAATGAATTGTTAATGGCAAAGATTATTTTGAAATATATGATAATCTAATTTGGAAAGGATTTATTTTTGTGAATGGTAGAGAACAAAACGTTTAAGCATAAATATAACAATTAAGTTTATTTTTTTCAACCAGGAAGTTTACAAGAAAAGGTCAATGAATGTCTGCTGCATTCAGGCCAAAAAAGCAAAGAAAAGGAAAGATGCAAAGAAAGAACAATTAAAAGTGACTTAGGAAAAAAATGTTGCTTCCTCTATTTGAGATGTATTTTTTAAGATTTTTTTTAATGGCATAATGCCACGAGAAAAGAAAAATATCTATAGTTCTTACTGAAAAGAGCCTTTTTTTCTTAGTCATTTTATCGGTTGATATTTGTGGCAAATACTTAATGTTCCAGGCATTTTTTCCCAAGTAAATTTTCCTAAAGGCATTTTCCATAAAGGAAATTGTGAACACATTTCACTACAGAAATGAACTTGAAAGCCCGACTTTGAGGAAAAACTAATGTTCATGGAGAAACTGCAGAGTACAAAAGAAATAGAAGTTATGATCACTGGTTTAGAGAAGCTTGTTGCCTGGGGAAGATAAAACACTAAGCACAATGCTTTTCAGCTAAAATCAGGGTTTTGTTAATAAGGAATAAGGGGAGACTTCACAATAAAGCAGTCAACACGCAGTCTGTGGCAAGACTGTAATGCTAGTAATTATTTCAAATAAGTAAAGAACAAAAGATTGGGAGTCAACAACCAGGGTTCTAATTCAACTCTACTGTTAACTGTCATACCTAACGCAACACAGCTATGGGCATATGTGGACCCTGAGAGCATGAAAGATCAGTACCAGAAGTCCAAAACTCTGGAAATTTATGTCACTAATCTACCAGGTAGGATTTTTGATGGCTAGGCAAAGGCCTATACTAGGAAGCCAACTGTAAGAATCGAAGAGTAGAGCTAAGGAGATATTTGACAGTCCTAACTCTTTGAGGGTACGCTACTGTAACTGGAAAGCATAGTCAGCATTGTGAAACAATTGTATCAAACCACATCTTCAGCATTGTGGAAACAATTGTATCAAATCACATCTTCAGCATTGTGGAAACAATTGTATCAAACCACATCTTCAGCATTGTGGAAACAATTGTATCAAACCACATCTTCCTCAACTGTTTTTAATAGGTGACAACCATCTCCCAGCATAGATAACTATTCTTACTCTTTCACATCTTTAAAGTGCTATTCAGTATATGATATTAATATAGTTTATTATTAAGATTAAGAATCCCTAATGCTGTAAAGTTTATGGTATGTAAAGCTCTCACTACCTACCTCTGGCACCATAAAGTAGCTAAAAATAGATATAATACTAAACTGTGAATTAGGTGTAAGGAAATCCAACAAAATTCTGATTTTTCTCATGAAAATAACTTTAATGTTTTTCTTAAAATATGAAATGTCAAGTTCTGTGAAAAATATCTGATGTCCTTGTGCTTTGCTTGTGCCCTAAGATTTTTCTTAGACTCCTAGCAGGGTAATTCAGCATCCTATGTTACTTTGAAAAACGGAATCCTACTTTTCTAGGCCTTAATTTCCTCATCTGTAATGTGAAGTATATATATTATAGGAGGTCTTTAAGATCAGTTCCCTTTAAGGTGTGACATTCTAAAGTTTTTTAATAAACTAATTATCAGGAAGTAAAGGATTCTGAAATTATACTTAAAAGAGAAAAGTAGTAGAAAAAAATTATCTTTGTTTACTTGAACCGTGGTTAAATTTACTGAAAATTATTTAGCCAGAAATCAATTCGGCAAATGATCCTTCACTGAATGACCAACAGACCTAAAATTGTCAGACCAATGCCCTAATCCAGATTTAAAACATTCATCACAGCTATTTTTCTATCAGAGACAAAGACTGGGATAGATACAGGTCCTGATCCAGAAAAATATGAGTAAAGATCATCCCTTCGCTTATATAACATTGAGCATTCTAGAAGTAGTAGGCATCTCACATATTAATAAAGGAATTGACACTTAGTGGCCCAGGACTGCAAATCCCTGGTGAAATTGCTGCAGCAAAGTCTTGGTGATAACTAAAACTTAAAAAACAAAAGATAAAAAACCACAGTAACTTGGTAAATAGATCATTCAGTGAATTGGTTTTTGGTGGACTGCTTTACTTTACTTATATACTGCTTTCCCCCCAAAATAAATAAACCTTCAAGTATACAAAATCAAGCGAAACGGGAGCAACAAAAGAAAAATAAAGATAAGCTAGAGTATAAAAGTGAAGCAGGAATGAGACTTGATAACACATCCCATTAAGACCTAAACATGTTTCTGGTAAGCCACAAATTGACTTTAGTTACCAGTGAAATGTAAGAGTTAGGACTGTCAAATATCTCCTTAACTAGACAATTCAGTGTCCATAACATAAGGTGAAAACAAAGCAGTTGCTCATGAGATGTTCAGAGTATCATTTATGAAGAATAATAGAAATGTTGAAATAGAAAATCCTATTTAAGTTAAATTTCTTAGCATCTTTTTTGAATTTCTGAATACAGAAAACATTTTAAAACTAATTCATTTCAAATGTTTTCTTTAAAGCTCTATTTTGTCTTTAAAGTATAAAATACCTGAAAGCAATAAATTTATTTGCCAATTTTCTCAAGTATTTCTCCAGACCTTTCTGGTCTCCATTCAGACTTCTCTTCTTCACATCCAGGAAGTTCTCTCTCCAAAAAAAGGCTAAAGTATTCACTTTCCTTTCCACTCTGATTCTCAGGTCCTAATCTAGACCATCATTATTTTTTAAGTGGACAGTTGAGACAACTTTCTGTCCCAACCTCTAAACTTTTTCAAATTCATTACTGCTGAGGGTGTGGTCCTTGAATCACCTGCATTAGAATAGCAGGAGCCTCAGGTCCTAGTTAAAAATGGTTGGTCATTTGGGGGAGAGAACTCTCTCTAGTTTACCTTTAGAAAATGTTATGCCGATACAGAGTAGGTGCTTCAACAAATGTTCAACTAGTTGGAAACTATTTTTATTATACATTGTAGTCTTACAGTGTAGTCTTTTATAATGCATTACAGTGTATAGTATATAATGTAGTTATCTCATTCACTTAACCTTAATTATTTTGTTCAGTCTTCTGAAATAAAACATAAACCCTTTTTTCCTTCTCTTTGTAGTATTTACAGAAGTATGTTATTGCTAAGGCTTTAAATTAGTAACTCTTGAAAGTGGAATTATAATGGTATAAGAGACTTAATCTGCCATCATCTCCATCATGTTGACTATCTATTTTCTTTTTATCCATATCTTTTAAATCTTAGTCAAGGAAGATTATTTTCAGGAACCATTTACTATCTTAGTTTTAGAAACTAAGAAAAAAAGTAATAAATTAACTCTTTTGATGAATAATTTCAAAAAATTTATAGCATATGAATCAAGTGATGTAAATTGTATTTGCTTTTCCTAAGGAAAAGTTTATTAAGAAAAATGCTTCTTTTTTTTCCCTTACCCACGGTTATTTTGCCTACTCAGTGAATTAAAGCTGTAATATAAGCTTCAGATTCCTAACAATCCATTTCTCATTTTCTAAAATCCAGGAGTCAAAAGACATTATATGTAGTCCAATATATGCAACTACCTTAGAAAGCATTTACTTTATAAATGCCAAGGGCAAAAGTGTAAATGATAATGTCACTATAATGTTACCAGTTTGGGGCACCAACATATTCTATTCCTTTTTTGACACAGGTATATTTTCCTAGCTGAATAAAACGTAACAGTGTAAAATTATAACTGAATAAAAAAATAAATTGATCAAACCCTTTAAATCTTGGCTAAAAGTTGATTTTATTATTAATAAGTTACTTTAAAAACTGAATGCAGATTCCTTTACAGACTCCTTTATTAGTCTTTCTCTTCTACTTCAAGTGTCACGAATGTCACTTTTATATTTTTCAATTTATGTGATGCATGCTGCCTTGGTGCCTAAGAGCATAATAGAAAAATGAAAACCTGAACTAATCAAAAGCTTCCCATACTGGTGAACATAAAAATGTTTTGATGGCTTCCTTCTTAGTGGTTTATGGCGTGAAACTGCAGTTGGTACAACTACTGTTTCTGTTGACTTCATTGAAATCTCAGCAAAAAAAATTGTTACTTGCCTCAGAATTAATTTGTAAAATTATTTTTAACCTGGCAATTACTGAAAAGAACTAGTATAGATATTATTTTAAACATATAGATATGGATTATATGCATGAATTTTTTTCTGCCACAATCCTGCCTTGCCATAATCTTGGCTGTGCTTTCATGGCTGAATATTGTGATCAGTCATTTATCAAGTATAAGAACATCTTTGTAACATCAATTAAGTACATGTAGTGGTTAAGAGCACAGGTTTTAGAGTGAGACAGTTGGGTTCAAATCATAGTTCTGTTCCTTATTGCCTCCGTACCTTAGGAAATTATTCAACTGGGCCTGAATTCTCTCCGTTGTAAAGTGGGTACAGTAAAATCCACCATATTAGATAGTACTGTTGTGAAGATTAAAGTACATAATGTCATCAAAATGCCTGGAACTAAGCAGAGTGCTTGGAATGTGGGATGTAACCATCATCCACAGTGGTAGCAGGAGTGGTATTTGTATTTTTAGTACCCATTGAATGAGATATTCATAGTCTCCTTGCCCCAAGTTAGGTATCATGGCATAAAGTATAACTCAAGAACTTTTGATTGTTTTTGGTTGCGGAATTGCCCATAGTGGTTCAAGTTAAAGTCCTAGTTTGAGATTCTTTTAAGAAAAAAAGCATGTTTAAAACATTTTCTTAAATGTCACACTAAAGGAAGTATCTCTTTAAAAAAAGAAATAAGAAATAAGAAAACAATTATTTTAGAAGGATTATTTTAAAAGGATGCCGTTCCTGTATTTGAACATGTTGATTTGGACTATAAGTAAGGTAATATAATAACGTATTTTTTAAGAGAAAAGCAGCTCATCACAAACAAGAATATATTTGTTTTGAATGACGTATGAAGGATAATGAAAACCAGACGCTGATGGTATCTATACACTGAACAGGATTATTCCTATAATACACTAGCATTATGCTGGTGAATGTGTTTCCATCTGGAGACTTATAATGGGGAATCTCAAATATACAACATATATTCATCATCGGCTGTAGAAATTATCATGTGGCCAATATTATTTTACATATACCCCCATCCACTTCTCCTCTTCCATAATTTGTTGAAGCAAATAATATACATGTTATTTCCTCTATAAATGTTTCCATTCATACCTCTAAAAGATAAGGACTCTCGTTGTCTACAAGAGTACCATGGTACCATTATCACACTTTAAAGTAATAATTCCTTGATAGCATCAAATAATAGTCATTGTTCAAATTTTCAATTTCCCTTAACTGTCAAAAGTTTCTGAACAGTTCGTCTATTTGAATCAATATCTAGGTAAACTCTACACATTGGGATTGTTGGTACATCTTTTAAGGCTCCTTTAATCGTCCCACAGTTTTTTTTACCTCTTGAAATTTATTTGTTGAAGAAGCTGTTGAAGAAATTTGTAGTATTTCCTCGACTGGATTTTGCTGTGTAGTTAACCATACACTTCTCACCCAATTTTTCCTGTGAAGTTATAGTAATTAAGTCTAATCTAGATTTGATTTCCTTTTGTAGGGGACGAGACTAATTTATAGGTGATCGAGTGAACCTCCATCAGGAGGCTAATGTCTGTCTGGTTGTCTCTCTTTTTGGTGATTGGCAACCATTCAAGTTCAGTGCTTAGACTCATTAATTCATCAGGTATTGCAAGATGCTGGTATTCTAACTCTTAGATTCCTTCTTGATTTATTAGCTCTACTATTTCTATAAAGAGAACTTTCATCTATTATTTGGGTAGTTTAATGTTTGGTTTAACTGTTAACCCATGAGAACAATCCACAGAGGTGTCATCGCACAACTAATTTTCAACTATCTGCCAACTTTATGGTCATTGTAGTTCAGAAATGATCATTTAAAAATATAAATCTATTTATATGTTTATAGATACAGATATAAATCTCTTTGTGTGTTTAAAGTTGAATTCATTAAGAATATCAAAAGATGCCAAGTCCATGAATAATTATAAATATAAATTTAATTTAAAAAATAAAATTCCTAAAGTTTGTACCAGCTTTATAAATTTCAAAATATCTGTGAATTTGCCTAGAATTTTCTGACATATTGATCACTTGTGTTTATTTCGTTTGTAATATTTATTTCTATAAAATGTTAATTAAAAGGGAATGCAGTGGTGTCTTTTGAAAGAAGAGGATGTCATTCCCCGTATCAGGGCAATGGAATGTCGTAGAGGAAGACCACCAAATCCAGATAGACAGCGAGCAAGAGAGGAATCCAGGATGAGACGTCGGAAGGGCCGACCTCCAAATGTTGGCAGTGCTGAATTTCTAGATAACACAGATGCCAAGTTACTAAGAAAACTGCAAGCTCAAGGTAAGAAACAGAACGTATCTGACACTGTAATAGTCATATTAAAAAGTGTAAATATTTCTTATATTTTTGACTGATGAAAGATTAACACTGCTCTCAATTTCTAAAAAGTAGATATTTGTGTTAGAGTAAAAATGAGAAAATAAGGAGTCCCACTGGTAACTGGAGTTCTTTGATTAGGTAAGCTCCTTTCAAGAGCCATATTCATAAACACAACAGACCCTGTGTGTTGAGAACTACAAAGGTGGGTGATAAGCTTTTAAGGCTTGCACTGAAAGGGCATCTACCAGCACTCGGCACATGCCTTAAGGTTGTGCCAACCTTCTGGAAATTCTCATTTTAACAGCTCCCGATTCCCTGAGGTGGTACAAGGGGATAACTCCAAAATATGTGGATCTGTGGAGTAAATTTTCAGTCAGAGAACTCCAATTACTGGTAAGTAACCCCAGTCTTTGGGTTCTTCTGTAGTATGCACATATTACAGATATTTTCCAAATGCCCAAGTAATAGATTTAATTCACAAATATTTATTTTAAGACCATCAGAAAGTATCACAGTCAAGCACAAAGTGCTCATAATAACCTCAAATGTATTTATGATTCAAAAGTGTGCACAAATTGTTAACATTAAGTTCCCAGGCTATGTCTGACACAGAAAAAGCTGGCAAAAATAAAACAGTCCTTCCCTGAGTTTGAGTTACTAGTTACAACTGGGAAGACTCTTCTTGTGAAGGGCTTCTTGTGAAGGCTATCTGAATATATATCAGTATATGTGTTGGTGTCTTATATTCACAAGCATATATATAAACATATATATCAATGTAAAATAAAAGTTCAACAATTAGAACTAACTTAGAAGACTAACAGGATTTTACTTCTCATAGGTTTTCTCTGGGGGAAAAGCCTGACTTATTTGTTTATTGTAAACAACATCATAATGTTGACTTCTTTGTAGCTCCTTTGTTTTTGTTATGAAACAAATATCTATGACAAAAGCTCATAGAACAGAAAACTTTCTGTAAAAGATATTCATGAGTGGAATCATTATTAAAAGTTTTTTGTTAGGCTATCAGAGACTCCTATACATAAACTGTACATAAACTCCTACACACACATGCCTTCAAACACTCATATATATACATATGTATATATAATATGTTGTATTACATATATATCCTTTTTGATTTCTAAAATAAATGGCTTATAGTGTACATACTATTCAGCTTGCCTTTTTTTCCACTTAATTTATCTTGAACATCTTGCTGTATCAGCACTTAAAAATCAACCTTATGCTTTTAATAGCTGAATAGTGAGTGATACTGTGTATGATTCTACCATACTTCATTAAATTAGTCTCCTTTTGGTGACTGTTCTAGCTATTTCCTGATATTTGCTATCACAAACAGTACTGCAGTAAGTACGTATTACACATATCTTCACATCCTTCTACAGATGTGGCTATCTATAGTATAAAATCCTAGAGATAGAATCTCTGAATCAAAGGGTGTGTGCATTTTCAATTTTGGTAAATAGCAGGCACATATTATCTCCAAAAAGATTGCACCAGTTCATACTTCCACCAGTGGCATGTAAGTTAACTGCCTGGTATGTAACTTAATGTTGTATAAGTTTTTCTCTGTCTTGGTATGTCTTTAAAATATTTTTAAAAGTTATTCTGTTTGGTTTCTATTAAGACGTTTATCTCCCTTGAATAGTTATTAGTGAAGGTTAAAAATAAGTTAATATATTAACAGATACAGCCGTACACGATGAGTTTTTTAAATTAGTATTGTCAATAAACCACTGCCTCTTCTAAAGAATGTATAATAGTGGGGAATGTGCATTGTTTGCATAAAATAAGAAAGCTTGAAATTAACTCATGTCCAAAGTCTGGGCTCTTCATGCATGTTTTGCATATCTTATACAAATAGCATTAATACTTAGTATCCAAAATGGCAACTTTATATTTGCAAAAGTAACTAAATTTTTACAAAATAGAAGTTGATTATTCAACTTTTACTCAATGTTTTTTCCCCCTCTAGATTTCAAATTGGTTTGTATTCCATTACATGCTTTTCCCTTGTTGTATTATGTTGCATTTTGCAAATTATTTTACATTTGACCTTACTGTGTATATATGTTCTTTCTCGCACGTATATAAATGTTAAATATTTAACAGTAGATAAAAAATAATTATTAATATGTACAAGCAAATGTGATATAATATGCATTTTTTTTTCTTGGGAAGAAAAGAAAATAGCAATAAATCACTATCACCCCTTTTATTTCTAAAAGGCTTCTACCTTAACAGTTTGAGGGGGTTATCCAAGGGGATTCTATAAGTTTCTGTTATATATTATCATCGTACAAGGACTCAACTAGGCTGAACAACTGGACTTAATTTGAAGAAAGATTCAGAACAGTAAAATAAATGCAAACTTTGAATGTACTTTCAAGCGTTGTGAAATGAGAGGTCTCTAATTTCTCAGGGAATACAAATAAGAATCTGACAAAGTTTGAATATGAAAAAAACTTTTAACCTTTCTAAATAAACCTGCTTCTTAATTGGCCAATACCATTCATATCTCAGATTTTCTGAGATACCGAGTAACACTTGTCCATTTCATACATTGTAGAATCTGAGATGCCCTAGTCTATGCAGTGCCCCGTTATTTTAAGATGTTCCACTAAGGAAGAAAAGTGCTGCCAATTTTTACACACACTCTGATTTTAGACGTGTGTAAAAATGCATCTTAGAATCAAAGAAGTGTGGTATATGTAAAATATCCCTAATTCTAAGTGAAAATAAACTTTATTTCAAAATAAATTTTTACCTTTGAAATTTAAAGAGACAAATTCTTCAACCATGAAAGATAGTTTTCAAATTAATATTTCAAATGCTCGTTACAATAATAATATATTCAGCAACCATAAACCAAATAAATGAGAAGATATTGGGAGCAGTTTATTCCTCAGAGCCTGAGTGAATTTTCTTGGTCTCTAACTCATTCTCCTTCCTCCACAGTGTCTAATTTCTTTTAACATTTTTTTTCATGTTTTCTCCGACTGTTCGTAACATGAAAGTTAAACTATATAAATTTTAAGTGATTAATCCAAATTGTGTCTTCCTTGCTAAAGTGAAAAGATATGAGTTGAGCTTTTTAATGTTTTTCTTTTCCAGGAGTTTAAACATGAAAATTGCTGAGAACTTGTGTGGAGTTTGAAATTGACTGATACATTCATATACAAAAATACGCCAATATATGTGATAAAAATTTCTTTATTATAAGCCAAACTTCTATTAGAAAGCATCAGTTTAGCTTGGAACAAAACATCATACTTATGCCACCTTTTCTAGGAAATTTTTTTTTAACCACTTAGCAACCCTTTATATTTTAAGGCAGATTTAGGTCTTTATATCAGAGTTCAGTGAAAGCCTTCAATTCTTATATGTTAAAAAAAAATGTTTACCTGGATCTATCATAGATGAGAACAGTGTCCTGCAGGTGTATTATTATCAGAGCTTGCTAACTCTGCAGGCCAGTTTATACATTTTTATTTCCCAGAGTATTTCGTGAACAGGAGAATCCTTTTTATGCGGCTCAGAAATTTTTGATGATGCTTAAAACGTCATAATACTGAAAATTATTGGAAGATTGGAGGTATACGTCAGTATCAGGTTCTATTTCATCTTTTATTAACACTTCAAGTTTCCTAGATAAAATCAAACCTTCTTATATCCCCTCGCCTTTTTTTAAGTCTTCATGATAGAAAATCAACCATAGTAACCAACTGCACCTCAGCTGTTACCAGGACATAGGGTTAAGTTTCTTTCTAAAATCTCAAGGCATTTAAATTTCTCTAAGGGTTTTAGAAGTAGTAACATATAGACTGTGAAGTCAGAAAGTCCTGGGTGTGTATCTTGGCTCTGCTCTTTAACTTCTGTGAGCCTTAGTTTATTTCATTTGTAAGCTGGGCATAATGTTACCTATCTCATAAGGTTGTTATGAAAATTAAACAAGGTCATGTAAGTTTAATACAACAGTTCAATAAATGGTGGAAGTTATGAGTAGAGCTCAAGTGATTCGGGTAATCATGTGATTACCCGAATCACATGATAACCTGAATCAATCACTTGATTAGGTAATCAAGTGATTACCTAATCATATTCATTATCGGTGAATATAAGTTTCTTAAAATTCTTCACCTGCTACAAAGTTGAAAACAATGTCTAATGTAAAGTGGTATTTTCTAAAATTATTTTATGTATGATATTATGATACACCACTTTTATAGTTAGAAGTATTTTGATCAAGTTTGCCAGCAGAAGAAAGTGTGACGTTACATGCTTTTCTGTATCAGCTACCTATTGCCACATTAAGGCCAACCACAAAACCTCAGTGGTGTACAACTCTAAGCATTAACTGTTTGTGCGGATGGAATGAGCTGGTGGCAAATTAGGCAGTTAGACATCTCTGCTGATCTTGGCTGGGCTTTTTCACATTAGTCAGGTCAACTGGCTCCATGTGTCCCAACCTCCGGCAGCATAGCCCGAACATGTTCTCATAGTAAAGGGCAAGGCACAAGAGTAAAAAGAGTAGAAAGAGTACAGGTATACTTTCAGACTTCTACTTGCATCACACTGTTTACATTCCCATTGGCCAAAGAAGATCACATGGCTGAACTCAAAATCAAGGAACAAGAAAATATATTCCACGCATGTCTTGATGAGAGGGGATGGCAAAGTCACATTACAAATGGCATGGATAGTCAAGGAATGAAGACTTGGGACCATTAATTATGTCAGTCTATCCCAGTTTCATACATTTGTCCTTAAAAAGTATGAGAGCTAGGTTGTCCTTAAAACTCATTGACATTCTGTACTCTTTTTTTTTTTTAATTGTTTATTTATTTATTTATTTATTTATTTATGGCTGTGTTGGGTCTTTGTTTCTATGCGAGGGCTTTCTCTAGTTGCGGCAAGCGGGGGCCACTCTTCATCACGGTGCGTGGGCCTCTCACCATCGCGGCCTCTCTTGTTGCAGAGCACAGGCTCCAGATGCGCAGGCTCAGTAATTGTGGCTCACGGGCCCAGCTGCTCCGCGGCATGTGGGATCCTCCCAGACCAGGACTCGAACCCGTGTCCCCTGCATTGGCAGGCAGACTCTCAACCACTGCGCCACCAGGGAAGCCCTGTACTCTTTATTTAGGAGATTTAGGTGCTTTCCTTCATAAATGAAAATATCAATGGATTCAAAAATTTTACCATTTGTATAGCGGATTGAAATGCTAAGTTTGGGGGCTTTGTTCTATTTTGGGTTCTTTTTCTTTTTTTTATATATTTTGTTATTTTTAAGACTGAAGCTGAATCACTTTTTTTTACATATTAGCAGGTACTTTCATACTAAGTGAGGATTACATGAAATGTGAAAAAAAATGTACTTATATTAGCCTTTGTGATGAGGATTAAGAGAGGCATCATTTTTGTTATGTATACAGGATCATATTGGATGAAATATTTTGGCAATTTCTAGGGGAAATGAACATGACATTTTCTGAGGTTCTCCTACTTGGTATCTAATGTTTGGCAATTTTCTTAAAAATTATGTCCTTCATGATGATACCAGTTTCACAGGAATTGTTTTTACGTTAGCAGTTATATAAAGTTGTTAATAACATTCCTTGAAATTTTGTATTTTTCAGAAATAGCCAGGCAAGCAGCACAAATAAAGCTTTTGAGAAAACTGCAAAAGCAAGAACAGGCTCGGGTTGCCAAAGAAGCTAAAAAACAACGAGGTGGGTGATTTAAATGGTAGCATAAACTTGAAGAGTGAATATTGGGTAATTCATAAGAGGCATCTCTTCTTTGTTCCGTTTCTGATGATATCTGTGCCTTGATTTTTCATCATAGCAATAATGGCTGCTGAGGAGAAGCGAAAGCAAAAAGAACAGATAAAGATTATGAAACAACAGGTATGTTTATTCATTGGAACTGATTTTTAAAACACAGGCATTGTTTTGGGGATCCATCTGTATCTCTCTATATGTACATTATTTTCATTGAAATTGACTGATACATTCATATACAAAAATACGCCAATATATGTGATAAAAATTTCTTTATTATAAGCCAAACTCATATTCACAATCAATAAATACAGTTATTGATTTCTGAAATAACTGTATTTCACATTAATGTTATGCATCTTATTTAGAAAATTGTCCTCTTTCATTAGTTAAAATTCACCTCATTTTAAAACGAAGTCTTCTACTTCCAAGTTTTTCTAAGAATTGATTACCAAACAGTAAATTGTATAAATACTTTTAATATCCTGATAGACTTTAAATATAAGTTGACATCATGAATAACTTTCAAACTTTTTGAATTAATGTATCAGTAAATGAAGGATATTCCTTAAATATTCAAATTTTAATAAGAAAAGCTGTTGTCCTAAAACATGTAAAATACTAGTAAAAAATTAAATTCAAGTTATATAGAATAAGGTTTGCCTCCATTGCTTGTGATTGCTTTCAGAGTTACTAAAAAATTACTGCAGTCGTCTCTCAGTATCCACAAGGGATCGGTTCCAGCACCCCCATGGATACCAAAATCCACAGACGCAAGTCCCTTATGTAAAATGGTGTAGTATTTGCATATAACCTATGCACATCCTCCTGTATACTTTAAATCATCTCTTGATTATTTGTAATACCTAATACAATGTGAAGGCTATGTAAATAGTTGCCAGCATGGGGCAAATTCAAGTTTTGCTTTTAGGAACTTCCTGAAAAATGTTTTTTCTAATTTATCTTTGATCCATGGTTGGTAGAGAACATGGATGCAGAACCTGCAGATAAGGAGAGCCAACTATAGTGCAAAATATGAAAAAAGCATCATTTCAGCAGCATTCTGTTGTATATCTACAATACCTCTCCTGTGTGTAGTTTTCAAAATTAAGTATAGGTAAATAAAGTAATTTTAAAATTCTTACAGGTAAAGTATTACATGACAAGATATTCAACTTTATTGAAGATGGGAATGTGTAAACTACTCTCCCATCTCCATATATTCACTGTAATCATTAAAGCAGAAAGGAAATGGGGATAACTAATATTCTTTAAAAAATTTGAAATGGCAAGTAGTTATTTCTGAGTATGAAATAAAGTCAATTGTGTTATTATATAAATAACTGCTAAATAAATGGCTTGGGTTGGATTTGATGTGGCTGTCTCGAAGGTTCTTTCCAGTATTGACTAAAGCACTATGATTAGAAAGAGTTGATATGGAATTGGGATTCAGAATTTAGTTTACAGTCAGGCAGACTGTAAGAGTTGAATATGGACTCAGCTACTTAAGAATTTTGTAACCTTAGATGAATTTCTTAACCTCTAAGTCTGTCTCTATTTCCTCCACTGCGAAAGAAAACAACTGCATTATCTGAAGATTAAATGAGGTGATAAATGTAAAGTACATGCAACAGTGCCTGGCACAAAGCAAATACTCACTTTTTAAAAGATGATATAAAACACCAAACTGCATGGTAAACTCTTTTACCGTAATTTAAAGTAGTCAGCTGTACACTTGAATTCCTTTAGTTTGTTAATTCCAATTAGTTTGTTAATTGTCACTGCTAAAGACACTGTAAGGTTGACTTATAAATATCTAGTCTAATGAATGCCTTTATTAAAATATAAATATTTACTGTATATCACATATATGTAAAAATAAGTTTATATTTCATTTTAAAGTGAAATACTATTGTTTCTAAATACTATACTTTTTCATAGCTTATCCTATTTCCTAATGGCTAGAGATCCATCAAATCTTATCAGCACTTTAAATTCAGCTTTGTGATCCTAAAGTCTTGAAGTGGCTACAACCTAAATATACATGGTTTTTTGCTGCTCATCAAAAAAGCAGCTGCATAGCACAGGGAGATCAGCTCCGTGCTTTGTGACCACCTAGAGGGGTGGGATAGGGAGGGTGGGAAGGAGACGCAAGAGGGAGGAGATATGGGGATATATGTATATGTATAGCTGATTCACTTGTTATAAAGCAGAAACTAACACACCATTGTAAAGCAATTATACTCCAATAAAGATGTTAAAAAAAAAAAAAAGCATTGGAGTCCCAGCGTTTCAGCAATGTTAATACAAATGAGCTGATCATAGAGTTTTATCAAGATATTTATCTGAGGCTAGTTTCAGAATGCAATCTGACTTATTCCTTATTGCCAACAAAGTGAATCAAAGTATAGCTTAGGTCTACTCACATAGTCAGTTACATAATGCCTACTTTAAAGTTAGCATTAGATCTAGAATAAAATAGTAGCATGTGCTTCTGGATTGTTTTTTCCACCTAGTAGGCCAGTATCACCAGATAGTCCTCAAGACAATATTCTGGAAGCTTACAGAAGCATTATTATGAAGCAGAAGGAACAAAGGCATTGGAATGTGACCAAGGCTCTGTACTTACTATTTGATTTAAGGCAAAATATTTACTCTCTAGGAACTTTAGCTTTCTATTAGGTAAAAAGAAGATAATTTCAACTCTTTTTATGATCAATAAGATATTTTATGTAAAGTGCCCAGTTCAGGGGTTGGATACCCAGTATTATAAAGTGAATCTGTATTATAATAACTTATAAATAATGTTTATCTCTGCTAATGCTAATGACACCACTACCATATATATGTGTGTGTGTATATATAGGTATATGTATGTATATATTGAGATCAATAATATCAGTGTGCATAAAAAGAAATGTTTAAAAACGTTAAAGTATAGCTTGCAAAGGTACAGCTAGCATCTGGAAATTGGAACAGGTATTATAACATTCAGCAGTATAAAATGTGTTCGCTCTGGAAATCCTACGACAAATGCAATTTGCTAGTAGGAAAATTGGGGTGTTTTGGGGCAAACTATGTATTATTATTGAGTACCAATTTGGGACTTTCAAAGGGGTTTCTGAACATGAAATTGTTAACATTGTGCTGATAGCATATGAGATAATGTTTTTAAATCAAAATGTAGTTTTATCAAACTTTAGATAATCACTGAATTCTAAAACAATAACTAGTACATTAAATTTAGACAATGTGAACACCAATTATGTCATTGGAATCATTCTCTAGAATGTTCAATTTTAATTAAGCCTTTTTAAAATAATATTACAGATTCTTTCTGAATTTGGCTTATTGTAGTAGTTAAAAGCAATGTAATATTATCATCTTATTCATCATGTGAAGTAAGAAATTATAGTATGGAAATTGTTAATGGTAATCTATTACAGTTGTGTGGCACCACACACTTTTTTTTATTATAAATTTATTTATTTATTTATTTATGGCTGCGTTGGGTCTTCGTTGCTGCGCGAGGGCTTTCTCTAGTTGCGGCGAGCGGGGGCTACTCTCCGTTGCGGTGCGCGGGCTTCTCATTGCAGTGGCTTCTCTTGTTGCAGAGCACGGGCTCTAGGCACGCGGGCTTCAGTAGTTGTGGCTTGCGGGCTCTAGAGCGCAGGCTCAGTAGTTGTGGCGCACGGGCTTAGTTGCTCCGCGGCATGTGGGATCTTACCAGACCAGGGCTCGAACCCATGTGCCCTGCATTGGCAGGCGGATTCTTAACCAGTGCGCCACCAGGGAAGCCCCTGCCACACACTTTTTAAGCATTTTTAATTTATTCATGACATAGTGAGAGAGGGCAAACACCTCTCCCTACTTTATACAAGAGTAGTTATTCTTTGCTCATGATCATCCAATGAATGACAGTATCTCAGGACTAGCCTTAGGTTTTCTCACTCCTGATACACTATTTGTCTACTTTTCTGTCCTGTATTTATTTAAAACTAAGTATAATTGTAACTGCAGATACTTACAAAAATCCACAGGCTAAATGAGTTTAGTTTACCTAGTTTCTGTATACATATTTAGCATTTGTATTTTACAAATTGTTTTGAGAAATTTTATAAAGTCATGTTAATTTGACATGAACATATATATGATGTTAAACTAAACAATTAAATTTTACATCCACCATGTGCAACCTTTGGTAACTCTGTATTTATATCTTAACTTATTTGATTCGACTTAAATACTTTTCACCTAGATATTTAGTTTATTTTATTATCTTAAATTATTATAATTTTTTCTACAGGAAAAAATTAAGAGAATACAACAAATCAGAATGGAAAAAGAGCTTCGAGCCCAGCAAATTCTAGAGGTAGAATTCTTAAATGTGATATGATTAAAGTAATATAGTCATATATTTTAAAGTCTACAAAAATAAAAATCTTACCTACATATTCTGTCACTCATACAAATCAATATGTCCATCAGAAATTCTCTTTAAGCATAATGCATAGAGTAAGACCTTATCTGAACCTTATTTAGCAGACTTCTAATCCTAACAACCCAGGAAATAAGACAAAAAAGAAGAAGAAAACGGGAAAACTTCTGAACAGCCAGTATAGGTGTCATAAGGTTCATGTGCTGAAACTCGTGTTCTTTACTTTTAGAAAACTCATTAGGACTTATAGTCAGATATTTACTTTTAATTTAGAAATAAAATATTACAAGAGTGAAAGTAAATTTTAGAAGTAGAAACAGTTTAATCAGCTTGTTTTTCTGGCTTCTAATATACCCTGCTTCCCCACAAGCTGATGGAATAGGACTAGAGGACATATATGGGAATCAGTAAAATAATAGCCACAAGATATAGCAAGGGAAAATACAGAAAAACTCCAACCAGCATGTATAGGAATTCAAAAGCCTAGCAAGAGTCTGTGATCTTTTAGTTGAATAGCAAGCAATTTTCAACACCTTAACAGCTGAAAGGCATTATTCTGTGGAACTGTATAGTATAATAACTGATGTTCAGAATAATTGCCCCAAGTCATCAAGAAAAAGCCAAATTATATTTAGTGTAGTGTGTCTAAGCAGTATATATCTCAAAATTATTTCCATCCAAAATAGTGAAAATAAACTTCTAATGTTCAAAATTGCTATAACCTCCCAGCTATTCAGGAAACTCTTGGTATAAACGATTTATTCCCTGAGGGTGTCAAATAGCTGAAGTGTTCTATGTTACATGATTATTCCTTCTAGAAATATACACGTTTCCTTATCCATTTCAAATTAATTTTAAAAATCCAAATCAAAAGTACTCCTATCTTCAAGTAAATTGACAGTAGCTACTGGATAGTTATCAAACTACTAGATAATTAATGACTTTAACATTATGACACTCAGATTTGGTATCATGACCTTGATATTCAAAATGTACTTCATGAAAGATTATAAGTTTCCATTCTATATTTTTAAAAAACCTTGAATTTAATCACAATATACAGCTAGAGAAAATCAGATTTAATGTGTTTCATTTATATCAGCTGAGTAATGGATTACTTTATCTCAAATTTCAAGTATTAAAAAAATCCAAATAAAGTGGACATGTTCATTTTTAAATGTTACTGATTTATTATTTAAATAACTTTTATTATCAGTTAAAATCTATCCCATCTTCTAAATTTTTTATGGTGACCATGTTTTACTTTTAAAAATCAGAAAAAGAAGGAAAAATTACATAAAATAATTTTTTCTGTGATTAAGTTTTAATGTAAAATAATAAACACTCAATTATTTCAGACTTTTAATAGAATTTGAAGAAGTCAAGAAAAGCTGACATACTCTTATGAATTTAAGAGTTTTTTATATCTTAATGCTAATCTATACATTAGAAATGAAATTAGTATGTTAAATACAATATTAACTGTGGGAAAATCTGTAATTGTTTACATATATGTTCCATGTTGTTTTGTACCTGTGAGGCATGTAGCTCCATTTTCAAGTCATAGATTACTTTCAAGTTGCAGTGGTGCTGTTGCATGACTTTGAGACCTGTTTTGCATGCACAGGCAAAAAAGAAAAAGAAGGAAGAAGCAGCAAATGCCAAATTATTGGAGGCCGAGAAACGAATAAAGGTTAGTTTAGATGAGAATCAGTTTTCATTTTTCAAAAATAAAAACTGTATGATATTACACCGGTATCAATTATTAAAAAAAATAGCCCTCCTCAAAATGACTATCTAAAAAAATGTTTAGCACAGATAAAACATGTGTATAGTGTGTGTTTTTATTGTATGTATATTGTATGTATTTTTTTATATTTCATTATACAGGTTCTGTGTGATACTTTGAGCTCTTTAAATAGCAGACCAAATCAGAAATGCAAACTATTGCATAATACCTGTATATAGTTTTGATGGATACGATCTCCCCAGAGCTATTTTGTATCATTTATGTTTAAGTTTCAAATTGTGTTCGAAATCCGATTCTCTCCTTAGATTAAAACGTTCTCTTTGTTAATGTCTAACAACTGTTTTAACTATTAAAAAGCGAAAAGCCTACAGAAACAAAAACCTAACTTTATCAGCTATAATTTACCAATAATAAAATTAGCCATTGTTATTTATTGTAACTTGATGTGTTGTTTGGGTATGTTTTGGTTTTGATTTTCTGGCCTGAAACATAAGAGAGTTGGACCCTCACTCCCCCTCCAGCCTCCACCCCGACACACATTACACCCCTTACCTTCCATTTTTTCTGATAGTTATTTACTGAAATTGGGCAGCCATGTGGTCCTACCAGTTCAAGAAACAGCCACTACAGCTGTATCTTATAAAGCCAGGGAACTGTTTGTTACCTTTTTCTACATAGACTCTCTTACTTTGTTCTTTAGATTTCTACTCCTTTTCAAAATGGCTGCCCTTAATATTAATTAATCTATATTTTACCTTTATAAAAAGATTCAGATTGGTGACATTCCCAGTACTGTTTGTATTAAGCCCTACCCCTTTGGGATGGTGCCCTCAATCATAGGTGGGCATAAAAATCTCAAGCTGATTCCTTTTCTCTTGTCACTCTCATTCCCACACAGTGATAGAAATGATATAGATGCTGTTAATCCCAGAGTGTATTTAGGGATTTATATTCAGAGTGGAGAGAGTTTTAATTAGCTAGATTTGAGGGTTGCTTCATTATGTTTCCTTTTTTTTTTTTCAGTGCCAGTTGTATCTGATATGCTCTATCTAGCTAGTCAGTTCAGTGAATGGGTCATTGAAGTGTGCTTGCTATTAGGTCACTGAATTTCAACTCTAAATGGCTACTGAATAAGGATCCTCGCTCCTGTCATACGGTTTTTATATATTAGGTAGAACCATATGAAGTTGCCACTTTATAAGTAAAAAATTATTGGATATTTGCAGTTTCATATGGTTCAACCTAATGGAAGAATATAGAATCTCAGAAAAGGAACTTTTAATACTTGTTGCATGTTCTAAATTTTCCCTAAAAATCCATCTTAAAAGTTTCTTATTTTTAAGGAAAAAGAAATGAGGAGACAACAAGCTGTTCTTCTAAAGCATCAGGTCTGTAGACACATAGTTATACAATTGTCGAAATGTACGTTTTATAATTTTTCTTAAATCTATTTTTGGAAAAATCTTCAAGATATTTTCTTTAAAAGTTCCAGTATAATTCCTGCTTAAATTCCTGGTTTTGGGATTGGTGTCTTTCGGGGGGTTAAAAATTGGTTTCATGACTCTGTGATTTCTGTTTCATAATGTTGTGCCAACTCTTTCTACCAGGAGTTGGAGAGGCATAGACTAGATATGGTATGGGTATGTTTATTTCTGTACATCTAACACCGCATTGTGATTTGGTTGTGATATGGTTGTCATAGCAATGCATAAAGTGTAGCACTGGCTGCTGTCATATTACATACTGCTGCATGGCTTTACAGCACAGTGCATTGCATACATCTGCTTGTCTGTCTATAAAGAAATATGGTACATTTCCAAGATTTTCAATTGAATTGGGCAGGCCTTATACAAGGCTGCTGTCTAAAAGTTTACGTTACTGATGTCACAGTGAAAGTTGGATCACTATCCAATTAGATACAATTATGACCCATATTCTCCCATCATTCTAGATGCAAAACTGCCATTGAGTACAATGGGAATTTTGAGTTAGGTTGATGAGAGAATATGAAATATATTCTGGTTTTATGGACAAATTTTAGAAATTTTTAGAAATATCCCTTTGGGGGAACCACGTATATTTAATCAAAAAGAATGATTCAGTACTATAGCTATGTGATTTTTTTTATTTTAAAGTAAAATGAGACTATCGAAGTAAGCTAATGCTTACCTTATTTTCATACTGTGCCTTTTAGATTCCACTTACGAGCCCATGGTGCAGCTTTTGTGGCTTTAAATAGTGCATCAAGTGGCAGACATCAGTAAACAGGAATATCCCATTTCATTGATGTTGTTATATGAATTATGCCTATAACAGCTTGAAAAAAACTTTCTAATTTGTCGGTGGCTTATTGGATTTACAAAATGATAGTGTACTTGAAATAAAAATAACTAATTCTAAAACCATGAAGTGAAAGTGAATATAAATCAATTTCTGCCTGATCTAAAAATTTAAGAACAGCACAACCTTTGGTTTAATTGGCTGTAGTACATATTTGTGGTTTTTCTAATAGCAGATGTAAGGTAACTGACCTGTTCCAGCCAACCATTATGCTTTTTGTTCTGCCAGCTTTTGAAGGAGCATCACAACTGACCATAAGTAAACCTTGTATGCTTCTGTTTACACTGTCTCCATGTTCATTGCTTTACCTTTTTGCTTTTGATTGTTCTTGTATTTGCTTTCTAAACCTGAACTAAAACATGCACAGACTGGCCATTCTTGTCTTATATTTAGTATTTACTGTGACTTGTCTATAAATGCTAAACATGCTATACCGAGTTTTTTTGTTCTGTTTTGTTTTGTTTTTCCATTTGAAAATCAAACTATTAACTATGGTTGAGTTATATTCCTAATTTTATCTGGCCTAATAGGAACGAGAGAGAAGGCGACAACATATGATGCTTATGAAAGCTATGGAAGCGCGTAAAAAAGCAGAAGTAAGTGTATGTTTCTGGAAAAATATTATCTTGTCATAAATTAATATTTTTTCTTAAAACATTGGCTCTTCTAAGTATAGATTTTTTGGAGTAGGGATTGTCATGATTTACCTACTCTCATAAGCAAACCAAAGGTTAGAGATAGTAACCAAGTGTTAGAACATAAAAGAATCCATAGGATGGATTCCAATGTATGAGTTAATTTTCTTGGCTGAGATTTTAATTACCTTTTTAAAATATAATGAATGGCATTCATTTGGATAAAAGAAGCTATTTCTTACTGTGACCAGAGTTTCACAAAATTACAACATGCCTCGACAAGTCCTATGTGTCCTAATTCAAACATCAGTCAGTTCAACCATGGACTTCTGCCCTCAAAATTACTCTTTAGCATTCTATGTGTAAAATTAGGCCTAAGTACTATCTTTGAAATAGACTTTTACCATATACTTCAGAATAAGAAAATTATTGCAATAAGTCAAAATGAACTTATATGGATGTTAATAGAAATCACTTAAAGTTTAAAAAATGTTTCAAAGGAATGCATTCTGAATTAAAACAGTTGAATAGAGGTATGGCCATTATAACCAGGGCTTTGGAGTTTCAGAGACTCAGATACCCATGCTGGCTCTAAACCAACTTGCTTTAGCTCTTCAGGTTATTTCTTCTTTAAAATTGAGATAATGGTTCTGGTAGGATTATAAGATTATCAAGTGGGATAAGCATTTAATAAATAATAATTAATGAAAATGAGACTATTTGGTCTAGAAGTTGAGTGCCCTGTATTTCAGTTTTTTGGCCTCAGCTGTGGCTTAAACTCTCATTACAGATTTCTGATATGAAGGCACAGTATGTGTATTGTTTAGGAACCTGGACATTGTAACCAAATGATCAGGATTTGAATTCTAATTTCAGTACATTCCAGCTATATGACCTTGGGCAAGTTATTTAACCTCTCTGTGATTCAGTTTTTTCATCTGTAAAATGGAGATGATACTAATTCCTATTTCATAGGGTTTGTAGTTATGATTAAATGGGTGTGTGTCTATATGAGCGTATGTGTAAAGTTCTTGGAACAGTGCCTGGCACCACATAGTACCTACTTACTTATCACAATAAGTTACTTATTAATATATAGGTGTTTTTGTCCTTACTTGTTAATTATCCAGGACCACTGACACCCTCTACATCTAACACAACAAGGGAATCTCTACACATGGATTTATAACCACAATCTCTGAAAAATGACAGGCAGGGAAAGAGAGAGAGGTAACAGATTCCAGGAATGGGTATGGCTGCAAACTCTGTTCCCTTCTGAACACAAGGGTGGGAAGAGTAGGGAAGGGGATTAATTAAAATTCTAAAAGCTCGACCTAATTTTCTCCTATCTGGAGAGATGGGAACTGAGGGAATAACTCAGGGAAAAGACCTGGAAAATCCCTCAAGAGGCAAGTTCTTCCCTGCCAGGTATTCCTCTTACCGGAAGGACTAAGAAGAACCAGGGCTTGCTATTCTGATTTTTCCTCTTGGAGAGGAAAGCTAAAGAAAGGCAGAATAATGAAAATAACCCAGAGCATTATCTCCAGACATACTAGGATTTGGTAGAAGGGGACACCCAAGAGAATAGTAAGGATAAGATCATCTGAGGGAGTGAATGCTCAGGTTAAGAGGTACCCAAAAGGCCCAAAAGTCATGACCTCTCCCACTGGTTTTTTTATATTTGCTCTGTGGCCTGGGAGGAGAGTAGGAAAAGCCGCTGGAGAGAGGTGAGTAAGATCTGCATTGAGTGGAAGGTAGCAGCCATGGGATAAATGAAGATAATTCAAATGAAATCTTCTAAGAATCTCTCAAGACCCAAGAGCATCTTTCATGGGAAAAGGATATTCCCTTGACTAGATAGAGTGAAATCAGGTACACTGCTTCCAATAAAACTTGGAAAGGGATATGAGAAACCAGGTACAGCTCTCCCTCTTCTAGCTCCCTTCATCCTCAGAAAAAAGAAACATGAATAGCATATAAAATATTCTTCAATTTGAAGTACTTTGAAATATAAAAACAATTATCAGATAAAGTGAGAAGAAACTAAAGGAAAATTAACCCACCTATATTGGAGCAATACGAGTTCGTGATAGGGCTACCCATATCAAGCATGAGTAATTAGAAAAGAAATGCAAGAAAACTATGCCAAAATATCAAACCAAAAATATATGTGTGTACGCACATGTGCATGCATGTATACATAAAGTAACAGCTTAAAGCATAATAACTTAAAGAACCTATTTTCCCTGCTTTCATTCTTGCTTTCCTCAGCACACTCCCTATGCATTCTCCACAGAGTAGCTGGAGTGATCTATTCAAAAAAGAAACCAGATTATATCTGGATATCTTAACACTATCCAGTGGCTTCTCATTACAATAGTAATAAAGTCCAAATTCCTCATCATGACATATCAGACCCACATGCTCTGACCTCTGCCAACCTCTCCAACTTTATCTCATACAATTTGTACCTCATGTACTATGTTCCAGTCATTTTTGTCTTTTTATTATTTCTAAACAAAGGGTCTTTACTGTTGCTGTTCTTCCACTGAATATTCAAGTGGTTCTCATCTATTGTTTAGTCATAGGTCAAATATTAACTTATCAAAGAGGCCTTCCCAGAACAGAGTACATTATATGTTTTCTGTCTATATAATTTTCTTTATATAATAATAATAAAATCATTTTACTTTATTCTAGGTGGTTTTCTTTTTTTAAACACTTAAGGAACTATTATTTAAAATAACAATACAATAACATATGTTACAAATAATCCTTTTTCAGGATGTTTGAGAGAATCCCATAGGTAAAGCTGAATTCTTAAAACGTTGTTATCCTCTGATAACTATAGACCTGTGAACAGGACTAGAGAATTTTACCAGTTATTCAGATGGGTTTTTTTTTGGCCACACCGTGCGGTATGTGGTATGTTTGAACCCTCCGACCACGTTTCAAACCGCGACCCCTGCATTGGGAGCCGTGGAGTCTTCTTAACCATTGGACCACCAGGGAAGTCCCCAGTTATTCAGATCTTAAATTGTGTTCCTCTATTGAATGATACCTATAGATCTTAGTAATCAACTAAGTATGTTTTTACATTTCTTAAAAGACTGCTGTGTACACAGCATTAAATTAGATGCTGCAGGAAAAGCAAAAAAATTAAAGATGCTTTTTATCCTATCAGAGAGAGAAATCTTTACAGTATAAACAGTTAAGCAGTGACTAGGCATATATTTTTACTGATAATCCAAACTTTCACTATATCTTTTACATAAACTTGCACCTCCGTGAATATTAACAAACCCTTCCTATATCTACTTGTTCATTTCTTCATTATTACTTAATGTGCATGAGATGTAACTAGAGTAATGCCAGTAATGGGCACATCTTGGCTTCATATTCTGCCTCTTATTACCTCCTAATAGCTCAACTGCAATTTTTTCTGTTATTAACTGTTAAAAGAACAAACTTTATTGTAAAGTTAAAGCCATATGATACTTAGGCAGGGCCAACTCAAAATTCTAAAATGGCCTATGTGTAACCCTTGATTCTAAACTTTAATACCTTTAGACATTTAATTATTAAGTTGTGAAGAAAAAAATAAGATAAACAAAAATGCTGATATTATGGGTAATGTTTAAAGAATTATGAGGTTAAAAAATTAATTGCTTTCACCTTGTTAATTAAAAATCTCTTATAACATCTGAATTTATCCCAAGAAACTCCCCATAGTCATCAAAGTAAAAAGGTAACACAAACACCATTTTTATGTTTCTTTGTGTACACTACACTGATCTTACTTTTTGATTTAGTGTTAACTTATTTTTCACTAAAAACATCCCAAATTTATATTGGTTCCCTAACTTAGAAATCTAATTTCTATAGTTTTTCCTTTATATAAATCTATAATTAATAAGAATATTCAGACATATTCAGAAATTACCTTACTTATTATTATATTAATTTTAGTGTATCATCATAGTTCATAAATATTTTTATAACATAATGTAAGAAAGGATAATCTTTAGCCTCATGAATAAAAAAGGCTTATATCCTAGTATAATTCAAGTCTTACGATATATTTGTGCTCTCATTATTACTAATCACTGGAAACTTAGGTTGGTTTAAGCAATGTGACAAAGTAGCTCAAAATCTCCTGTTTCATTTATAAAAACTTCAAACTATGTCAGTCACAAATTTATAAACACTTTACTCATATTATCTGAATAATCAACCATAGTACTCGTAACAGAGTCTTTTGTATATCTATCTCCCCAAGGATCAATAAACAACAAAAGGTTGTTAAACATGCGTCTATTACAGAATGACTATGTCAGCACTTTAGGAGACAAAACCGTAAAATAGAAGAGAGCAGTTCAGGTTTCAGAAATCATCTAATAATTTGCAAGCATAAAAAATGTATGTATAACCCATTCAATGATTCAAGTCATGAGAATATTTTATAATCCTATATTTATACTAATCATTACTTAGTGAAAAATAAAAAGTAGAATTGCTCATGTAGACAGTTTTGTTTAAACAAACCCATTTTTCAGTTGAAGATATAATAAATGTACTTATATGACATACTTGTGTATTGTACTTTATATAATGTACTTAATTTCAATTTTAAAATTAAATTGTCTTTAAAAGCATGTAAAATGATTTTATATTAACTATTCAGTAAAATGTTAAATGTCATACACATTTAAAAGATACATGCACAATTTTGGAGCGAATTATTATCAATGTAATTTAGATGTATTACAATCTCTACTTACCTGACTCAAGAATTATTAACAATTTTGATTTTAATTTAGGAGACATTTGTATAGTAGTAGCTACTCTAAGAATATTTAGTGATAGTTAATCTAAAGTAAGTACAGACTTTTGTGTAATACTTTGGTGGATTTTATGAAAATGTGATAACTGGAAATTTTTACTCTTTTTAAATAGTATTTTATATTGATACCTGTAAAATACAATAAAATATAATATAAATAATATATAATTTTATTAAAAATTTAGAATATAAGGATTTCTTTTATCATGGATTCATAATTTTTTCATTTGTTTAAACTTAATTTATTATTACATTTTAAATGTAAAAATAGGCCCTTTAAAAAAATTACCCTGATTTTTCTACTCATGCTCAATATGTGACATAAAATAGTATCATTTTTATTCTTTATATCTGTCTTCTATAAATGGCTTGTGTTATTAATCTTATTTACACTTTATTCTTCTTGCACCCTGAGGTAAATCTGTGTCTCTTAAAGAATATTTATGTCTTTGAAATTTAAGTACAGTTGCTGTGAAAAGAAATGTAGCCTCCTAATTATGCCCAGAGCAAACACCTAAGAGACCCAGTAGAATCATAAAATATAGGAAACAGGCATCTTTGCAACATGGCCTCTTAAAAATGGCCTGTTTGGCAATCTGACAAATTGTAAAACTTTATAATAACAGATCCTCCTACCACACTCATTGCTTAGTTTTTAAACTTCTGTGATTCTAAAATAGAATAAATTCATTTCATACCTTTGTTATTTTGCTATAGATTTCTGGAAATACTTTCAGTTATGCTTTTAGAGTCCCTAAAATAATCTTTTCATGCATTTAAAATTTTCACCCTATGTATCTTAGGCTGTTTAGCGTAATCTAAATTTAACACTTTTGCTATTGAAAGGTGTTGCAACTTTGAATGAAATTTAAATGACTTCTTAAGATATTAGTAATATTTTGATACAGAAAATTTCATTACTATAATTAAGATGATAAAAAGATGTTTTATTGTAAATGACATATATACCAAGAATCCACATTTACTTCATAAATTTCTACATCTAGAAAACTGGGTAAGGACGGGGAAAGTTGGGAATGAAGGCCCCAAAAAATTGGAAGGAGGCATTCTAATTTGCTTGTAATTGTTTATAGTCAATCTAAAATATAGTTAGGAGCTATATTTCATAGTCATTTGTAGACACTGTAAGTTATTGCCCTGAAATTTAAACAATGTGGCATTTGTAGATTTAATCATTCAGCAAATTAATCAATGCTTAAATAATTTTTATATGCTAAGGCACACTGTATATGTCCATTAGAGACATATGATAACTATTATAGTTGGAAATAAGAACAATATTTAGACCAGTGGGAGAGGAAAATTGAACTGATACAGGCTTGAGTTGTCAGAGACAAAGATAATATTAAAAACTCTCCTGAGGGTTTCTGGCAAATTATACTGCTGGGAATTGAATAGGTCCATAAAGAGGTGAATAAGTTGGTTCCTCTGATCTCTAGAAGTTCACACTACAGTGCAAGAGATCAACTTTAAACAAATAATTGTCACTCAGTGCAATAAATGCTGTAATAAGTTATGTGGAAGCTCAAAAAAGGGAAATATTAAAACTCCTGAACTAGCTGTGGGAAAAATTAAAACACAGGCTTTATTTTTGTGTAAAGGAGGAAGGGCTATGCATTCCAGTCAGAGGGGATGACAGGTACATAAATACAATGTTGTAACTAAACAGGACCTCTGAGGTTCGGGGAGGAAGGTGCAAAGAGGGGGTTAGTCAATTTTAACCTTGTGCGTATACCTCTCTTGGCTTTGCTGCTTCTCCTCCTCTTCTTCCCCCTCCTCTCCTCCTCCCCCTCCCCTTCCTCCCCTCCTCCCCCTCCCCTTCCTCCCCTCCTACCCCTCCCCCTCGTCCCCTCCTCCCCCTCTTCCCTTCCTCCCCCTCCTCCCCTCCTCCCCTTCCTCCTCCTCCCCCTCCTCTTCCTCCCCCTCCTCCTCCCCTTCCTCCCCCTCCTCCTCCCCTTCCTCCCCCTCCTCCTCCCCTTCCTCCCCATCCTCCTCCCCTTCCTCCCCCTCTTCCTCCCCCTACTCCTCATGATCATTATCATTATCATCCAAGCAGTGCCTCAAACTGGTTACACTGTTTGCTCAACACAGTTGTATCACAAAATGTGCCTAGAGTTTGGGAGATTCACTGAGAATCATGAGATACGAGACCAGAACTTCTGTGGGGCTAGATTGTGACTGTCTTTATATGCCATTTTAAATACTAGTTGATCGTTGAGGGGGTCCTAGAAGCTCTGGTTCTTTGAGAGTCATTTTGTACCAAAGCCACAGGATTTGTATTAGTCCTATACAATTCAGTAGAAGTCACTAAATAAATTAGTGAATAAATGCATTAAATTTAGAGACTCCATGTTTCCCTTAAAGTATCCCATTGAGGGAGTAGATGCTTGTCTTTAAGTAATAAAGGTCCTATGAATTTCTAAGATTTCTTGCAAACCTCCATTTTATCCTAAGATATAGATGTCACTTTTACATTCTATTCCGTATTATGGCCATGCTTTTTTAATTCGAAAAATACTGCATATCACTAGGTAAAAATTATATCCAAGAATATAAGACAGCTTTACCTCATGGCATTAAATGCACTCTGACTCATTGTCTACCTATCACTGAAGGGTGTACATACCCTCAGATTGCCACTAATGTGAAGTTGGCACAGTGAAAAGAGCATTAGTGTCACACAGGTCCTTTCTCTCTTTTTCAAAAGAAAAGAAATAATAACCATTTTCAGCAGTTCTTAGTGAATAGCAGAGAAGTCTCAACTATTTATGATTACTATTAAAACATCATTAAGAATTCTGGGTTAGTCCTGTATAGTAGAAAAATTTACACCAGCTACTTTGAAATTTATGAGACATTTAATATGTTTTTTCTGTTAGTGATTGTAATTCATTATTCTGGTAAGTAACCAAGAAGTTTGGCTTCTCTTCTTTGGAAAAGTACTTAGAGCAACATCTCATGTGTTTAAAGATTGAAAATCCAGTTATGGAAAACAAAATTGTTCTACCAATGATAATTTGATTTGAAAATCTATACTGCATTGTGGGAATGTTACATGTTAATTGTATATATTTTATGTCATTAGAGCCTCAGAACCTGCTTTTAGTTTATAATTGATAAGATTAATTTTAGAACTTTTTTGGTGTCAATAATTTCTTAATATAGCTTTTTTATCATTTTCCACCCAAATGTCTGCGTGAATCAGTAACCCAGAAATTTAGAGGCAGTGTAAAAATGAGCAGTTATTTGAGCATATCATATAAAAAAGTCCTCATGATGACCTGACCTCTGGTTCTGTATCACAATATTCAACAACTACTCAACACACAACCTACACTCCAGTCATGAAACTACTAGCAATTTCTCAAACACATCGTGCTTTCTCAGCTCTTGGCTGGCAATGTATTACTTCTCCACTCCTCTCTGTCTCCCCCTTGGCATGCCCTGCCACAGCAGTCAGCGTGCTGTCTAACCAGTGATAATTGAAATGAAGGACTTGAAGTGAAGGAATTAAGATGTCCAGTTATAAAATAAATAAGTCATGGGGATGTAATGTATAGCATAAGGAATATAGTCATTAATATTGTAATAACTCTGTATGGTGACATGGTAACTAGACTTGATTATGGTGATCATTTCAGAATGTATAAAAATATCGAATTACTGTGTTGTACACCTAAAACCAATATAATATTGTAAGTCAGTTATACTTCAGTTTAAAAAGAGAATTGTATTTGATGTATGACGATAAAGTAATGACACCAGTATTATATAGCAAGTCACTTCTTCCAAAAGAATGCCATACTCTACAACAGAGAAACAGAATGATTATTTCCATATTGTTGCCATTACCCAAAATAATTTTAAAGCTTTTGGAATTGCCTTCAAAACCCATTTTACATTATTTTAAATGTTGTTTAGAGTGGTAAATAATATTTTTATTTCATCATAGGTGCACGTCCTAAGACTAGCTAATTCACTTTGAAAGAACTGCTTTTGCAGATTCAAACATGTTGCTTCCATTTTCATGCTGTAAATCTTTTCTTGCTTCCTTAAGCTACACAAAAATTTTTGTTAATACTAGTTAACTTTTTTTTTATGAATATTTACTTGCCCATGTGCATTTTATATACCTGCTTTTATTAATAAGTATTTTATTCTCATATTATAACCTGGGAAATGATTGAATAAATTTTGAATAATGAAATAATCTAGATTGAAACTAATATTGATATTTTGTATATGTATGTATATATACATACAGTCATAAGATTATTTTGAAACTCAAAAAGTGAAAACACTGAAAAGCAAAATACGTCATTGTTTCTATGTAATTCCAAGTCTATTCCTAAACATCCTAAGAGAATTTTGTTCATGGAAATAACACTTTGATTACTTTTTAAATTTTAACTGGAGGTTTTTTAAACACAGATAATGGTTAAAGAGAATATGTGTACATGGTTTTCTTTTTAAGGAAAAAGAACGGTTAAAGCAAGAAAAACGTGATGAGAAAAGATTAAATAAAGAACGTAAACTAGAGCAACGAAGATTAGAATTAGAAATGGCAAAGGAACTAAAGAAGCCTAATGAAGACATGTGCTTAGCAGACCAAAAGGTAATTTATCATGTAAACCATTTCATTAATAAATTTAATTTTTTCTGTGTTCTCACCTGATTCCTTTGCCAGAGCTGCCATTATGAAAGCCTTGTGTTTTTAGCTGGAGCAGCAGTGGATTTCCAAGTCTAGGTCAATCTGTCTCTCCTGTATGGCCACGAGTAAACCTCTCCAGAGCCCTGTGCTGATAATGGCAGTTCTTAATATACAAATGGATCACTGCAAACCTTTTTAATTTAAGTAGAAATACTGCAGAAATCTACAAAAATGAATTATAGAAATAGATAGGATTTCTGTGTTTCATGTGGTCCTTTCCAGGCATTTAGTTACAGAAAGATCTAACTCCTCCCTCATGCCTCCATGGATACTTAAATAAATTAGGATTTATAATCTATAACCTCCTTCAATGCTTTAGTGATGTTAGCTAACTATTGAGTATGTTTAGTACATGCCAGGCCCTATGCTAAGTGCTTTAAATGAGTTTTCTCATTTAATCCTCACCACAATCCTATAGGACTGGTATTTATGCCCATTTACAGATGAGAAAACTTGAGACACAGAGAGGTTAAGGAACTTGCTCAAGATTATACAGCTCATAAGTGGCTACTTGGATGCAGTCCCCAGTTTTTTAAACTCCAGAGCCCATACTCTTTGTGATCCTGAAAGCCAAGAAATGTGTCCAAGCAAAGTACCTCATGTGTGTTTTCTCTTCCATCATGCTTCACAGATTTATAATGTTGCTAAAATACAGAAAAGTAGCAACTTGGAAAGAGCAAAATCACCATGATAACTGGCATGATTTCACATACTTATGAATAGAAATCAATTATGTTTGGCTATAGTTAAGAAGATAGTATTCCTAGAAAATTATACAATAATGCATATCATATCTATAATACTGTCTCAGTAATAGAATATTATACTTGGTCAACAGCATCTATATTTATTTACATGCCATATAATATACAGATAGTGCTTGTCTCTTGATTATGCAAGCTCTTTTCTAAAGTGCTTAAAGCAAACTTTTAGTGCCCAAGTGGAAAATTTAATGATACTAATATTCTATTTATTTACCTAGCATAAATGCTTCTAAATAAAAATGAAAGTATACATTCTAGTTTTAGTCAATTGGATGTTTAAAATTTCCTAAGCATAGAATGGGTACAGTGGTTAGTCAACACATTTAATAAGCTCCTGGTGAGCAATTTTTAAAATCCTAAGTGAGCTTTATTTTCTTTCTAATCCTAAATGATCTTTTTTTAATCCTAAATTGTCCTAAGTGATCTTTTATTTTCATTTAAATCCATATGCACTATATCAAATATGTGTAAGTCCATTTTAAGCCTTACTTTCGTTAGCTTTGTTATATAAATTTTTAGAATCATATGGAAATGTGTATGTCTGATCTGATTCAGGAAAAAAGAAGACTCAGAATTAAATGGTTTTCATATGTAACAAAAGATTTGTATGATATCAACAATTGTCTATAGTTCTGTGTTTCCGCCCACTATTAGTAGAAAAAGTCTTTGGTTAGTTATTTCAGCAAGCACAGAGTGGAGGAAACATTTTTTTTTTTTTTTTGAAATTCACGTTCTTTTTATTTATTTATTTATTTATTTATTTATGACTGTGTTGGGTCTTCGTTTCTGTGCGAGGGCTTTCTCTAGTTGTGGCAAGTGGGGACCACTCTTCATCGCGGTGCGCGGGCCTCTCACCATCGCGGCCTCTCTTGTTGCGGAGCACAGGCTCCAGACGCGCAGGCTCAGTAGCTGTGGCTCACGGGCCCAGTTGCTCCGTGGCATGTGGGATCCTCCCAGACCAGGGCTCGAACCCGTGTCCCCTGCATTGGCAGGCAGATTCTCAACCACTGCGCCACCAGGGAAGCCCAAGGAAACATTTTTGAACAAGGACAAATTTAGATAAATAGAAATATTTACAAGCCACATTTTTCTCAGTCAGAATTGAAAGTACTCTTATTGAATCCCCTTCATGGACAAAAATGTTTTTAATTTAGGTTACTTATTTATTTAACTTTTAAAATGTCCATAACAACTGATAATACAATTTAGTCATTAAAATGTTAATATGTGAGCATATCTGAGAAATAGCAAGAGAGCTCTCTAATTTTAACACTGAAATTCAATGTTTCGCTATATACGGGAAACCTAAAGACTGATAGTTGCAGTATTACTGGGTTCTTGATAGGGTCATGGGTTCTGGTCAGTCATTAGCCAAAGATGGTACTCTCTCCAACCATACAGCACACAGATGCACACTGTTAACTTCTGAGCTCCCAAAAAAGTGTGAATTATAAATCAGTCTACATCAGTAGAAGAAACTATTGCACGTGCCCTACTAACTATGTCCATGTTAAAGTACTTTTGAGATGTTTATTTCTTATGTTATCTGATTTTTGGTCCAGTTGTATAACCTGTGTTTTATCAATACGTAAGTTAAAATTAGTATTCTCTTTTGCAGAGATCTAAGTTCATGTTGAGTTCTACCAAAATTTATTAGTGGTTACTTGTGTTCAGGATTCTATGCTTAGTACCATGAGGTTATAGAAATGCCCCCAGGGAATTTACAATCCAGAGGGGAAAGCCACTGGTATAATGCAAGAGAAAAATAGCAACTTACTTTACTTCAGGAGATACAAAATCATGGCTTTTTGAATTACTTTTTCTCTTTTCTTTTCAGCCTTTGCCAGAGTTGCCTCGTATTCCAGGACTTGTTCTCTCTGGAAGTACATTTTCAGACTGTCTCATGGTGGTGCAGTTCTTACGAAACTTTGGTAAAGTTTTGGGCTTCGATGTGAATATTGATGTTCCAAACCTGAGTGTTCTTCAAGAGGGATTGCTAAATATAGGGGACAGCATGGGTGAAGTACAAGACTTGCTTGTGAGGCTCCTCTCAGCTGCTGTATGTGATCCAGGTCTAATTACAGGATACAAGGTAAAAAAAAACCAAAATATAATTTTTTGAATTTGTACTATCAGTGCATTGATACTCTCAGTGCTGGCTTTAGTGTATTAGCAGAAGACTGTATAGACAGATCCAATTTTTTCTACGTAACTTCTTACAAAGTTAAAGGTAGATTGGTACAATTGGTGCAAACTTAGAAAAACCTGGTTCATAAAGCCTAAGGAATGTAAATCATTACCAAATTACTTTTTTTCCCTCTAGCTTTTGGCAAAAAGCAATCTGATTTAAGGAAATACCTAAGTGATATTCATCAAAACAGAGAATTCTTAATTCATAAAGCAATTAACTTATGTGTGCCTTCTGAAGTTATACTGTGTTCTCTCTCAAACACTATGAATAACCGAGGCTAATCAAGGCCCCTACAGACCAGCATGTTAAGATACTGTACTGCTAGGTGGATACGCAATAAGTCAAATTTATCTTAATTCCAATTAAGATACACATTTCAGTCAGCTTTGCTCTAGATAATGTAGAGAGAATCTTCCAGATGCACCTGTTACTTTTTTTTCCATCTCCCTATTCATTCAGCATACTAGGCAATAAAATCCATGACACCGTCGAGCAAGAAAACACATTGATAGTACTTTTCAACCTCTCCCCCACTACTACTGGTAGAGCCTGGAAAAGCTTGGGATAGTGTCTGTAGTCAAAGAGGGTATGGTGAGACCATTTTTAGCCACAAGTTTACATACTCTTCTCCCCACCGAACTTTTTAACCAAGGGTTTGAAGAAGGAATAGAAAAATTACAAATACTTGAAAACTTGTCTATCATCTGTTGACTAAATGATGTTGAACGTCATGTTTTATCGCCACTTCATCAAAAATGTGAATAAAGCCCTTGTCAGTAATACCTAAATCATATAATACCAGTATTTAAAAGTCTTATTGTTTATATCTTATGAGTCGTTGTGGTCAATACTGATAAAAATGCCAACCTTTTATAGGCCAAAACAGCTCTTGGAGAACATTTGCTGAATGTTGGTGTGAATCGAGACAATGTTTCCGAGATTTTGCAGATTTTTATGGAAGCACACTGTGGACAAACTGAGCTTACTGAAAGCCTGAAGACCAAAGCTTTTCAGGCTCACACTCCAGCACAGAAAGCCTCAGTTCTGGCTTTCCTGATCAATGAACTGGCGTGCAGCAAGAGTGTGGTGAGGTAAGCATATGCCCAGACATTTCTGGTGATTCTTTTCTGTTTTGAATTTGTCTGGTCACAAAGTAATACAAATTGCTCATAGAAAATTTTGAAGTTACAGACTACCACAAAGAAAAAGATTAAAATTACACTAATCTCACCATTCAGAGATGACTACTGCTAATAATGTTTCAATGTATTTCTTTGCAGTCTATTAGAAAAGAAATTTTGAATCATACTGTGTATAGTCTTTGTAACCCGTTTTGTTTATTTGGTAATTTTGTTATTTATTTGTATACTGAAGTGTAAACAGTTCTTTCTTGCTATGGCTCCAGAATCCAGCACTGTTGCAAAAACCTAGAATTTTTCTTTGATCTTTTGATGATAAATGACTACCTGATTTTCCTTAGTAGCTGCCATTTGTAGAATTATCTACCTACTTTTTATCATGTGCTGATACAATCTTAATTTTATTTATTTATTGTGTATTAATTTGCACTTTAAAAAAGAAGTACTTAATCTCATTTCAGAGTCAGAGTAAGTCCTCCACTATAGTATTTGAAGATTTGGTGAACAAATTCCATGTTCATCTTGTTCTTACTATTCATTATTTTACAGATTTTAATTATGTAACTTTTATTCCTTTACCTTTCTAGGAAAATAATCAATCCAAACATTTCAGAGCCATGCATTTCTACCATTGCTGGGCATCTTTAAGTTTTCTATACATCTCTTAGCTATGTATTAATATAATTTTTCATTTGTTTTTGCTATTCATTGGCAATCATCATTTGTACTTACCCCAAAACTGCATCATTTTGCTTACCAAATTAATGTATTGCATAATGGATTAATATATGTCTTCTAATAAACTTTTGCATTGGCAGTGAAATCGACAAGAACATTGATTACATGTCAAATTTGAGGAGAGATAAATGGGTGGTAGAAGGTAAACTCCGCAAGTAAGTCATGTTTTATTAAAACTAATACACTGTTTTCCTTTTTTGCAAGTTTCTGAATAAAACATACAAATTGCAAAGGTAGAATTTAAACTTTATTTTGTCTAAGAATTAGAAAAGGTAAAGCTTAATTAAGCTGAGATATGAAACTAATAAAACTCAGTGCCAGAATTTTCAGTAGACAAAAGATATAATGAGATTCACTGAGCTCATATGCTTCAAACTTAGAAGAAAGTCAATTTATCTTTTTTCTTTCAAAGAAGTCAAGCAATCACATATTCTAAGGTTGTTGTTGCTATCAGGTTACTTTTGTCATAAATAGAATCTGTTTGGAACTACTACTTTTTTCCTTAATTGCTTTCTAATTAAAATTTGCTTTTACAGAGAGCCTAACATATCCAAATGTATTCAGCATTAAAACTTAATTAGCTTCCTTCTAAGAAATATAATGCTGAAATTATTCAACTTCTGTGTTAAGAGGATAGTTTCTTTGCAGTAACTTGAATTGAAATTTTTTCAGTCAGATAGTATAGGATCAGGTCTTATCACTTGGCCATTCCTGAGTTAATCTTCTCAGTTTTCTGGTTTTTTAAAAAATGTATTCTAATTCCAAAGAGATAGCCAGAATAATTCTTGAATGTTAATATATTTTGTAATTTCTGGGAACATATTTCTTAAGTTTCCTTCATTCTAATTTTTATTGTCATTCATTTATTGATTACTGTGAGAGAAATACCATAAGGTATTTTTGCTTACAACTCATAGTATGCTCTTCAAAAAGTATAAGAAGAAGTCTTTTCTTCCATATCATCATTTTTTTCATACTTAAAGGCTCAGAATCATTCATGCTAAGAAAACAGGCAAAAGAGACACTTCAGGTGGCATTGATCTTGGAGAAGAACAGCATGCATTGGGCACACCCACTCCAGGACGCAAACGAAGAAGGAAGGGAGGAGATAGTGATTATGATGATGATGACGATGATGATAGTGATGACCAAGCTGATGAAGATGATGAGGATGAAGAAGATAAAGAAGACAAAAAAGGAAAGAAGACTGAGATCTGTGAAGATGAGGTAATCAAATTTAGGTTGATGTTAATACTTAACTAATATTATATAACGTATTGAAAACAACACAGAATTTGAAGTCAAATAGATTTGGGTTTGAATTTCGTTGTGGCGCTTGACTCAGTTTCTTCATCTGAAAACTGAATATTATAAAATTCACCTCAAAGTTTTTTGTGATGGTTAGGTAAATATTGAGTAGAATGCAATGCCTTCTATACATAGAGGGCATTTACATTGAATAAAAGAAGTTAAAATTTTCTGTTTATATAATGAGAGTTCTCCAGAGAACTATTCAGATTCTTAATTTTAGGTATCCTTTTTCATTCTATTAACATGCTATCTTACATTTATTTTGTACAATACTTCATGCCTTAAAAGTGTTGTCAGGTTTAACGAAACTGATGTATTTCTCAAAGCCCAGTTTATTAAGTGCCTAGCTCTAGGCTTTTTTTCTTTTCTTTTTTTTTTTTTTAGCTCTAGGCATTTTTGATCAAAGTCCCCTCTCAATTTACAGTCTCACTGAGGAAGATTTACAGTAAGAAAATGTAATGTGTTAAGTGTTAACTGCTTTGATAGCGGTATTTACAATGTACTAGGCAGGTACGAAGGAAGGACTTTGAACCTTTCTGAGGAATAAATTTTCACAAAGGCTTTCTGGACTCATTAGCTGAGGCTACAAGTTGGGCTAAATGTTAACCTAGAGAAGAATCCAGGAATCCATGGAAGAATCTTCCAAGCAGAGAGAATAACATGAGCGAGGGCGCAGAAGACTTGAAACCACAATGTGCTTTAAGGGACTTACAAGTGCTCTAGTGTTACTAGACAGCTTCACATGCCACAACTGTGAACTCGGATTTTATAGTTTTGTGGTAATAGGAAGCCACTGAAGGATTATAAGTGAGGGAATGACATGGTCAGACTTGATTTGTTCATTGGCTCACTATGGCAGCTCTGTGGAAGATAGAAATAGATTTGAATAGAGCAAGGTCAGAGGTAGGACGATCAGTCAGGAGATATTGCAGTAGCTTAGGTGAATTGTGAGGGGTCTGAAACTGGACTAAAGGAAGGAAAGGATTCAATAAATATTTAGGAGGAAAAATGAGTAGTATTTGAAGATGGACTGTGTAGCTTGATGGAAGGAGAGGTAGGCTTGACTCCAGCTATCTGGCTTGGGGACTGCTTGCTCTGCTGTTGTTGCCATTAACTGAGACAGAGAAATCAGAAGGAGCAGAGGAAATAGATGACAGGGGAGGAGGGGAATATGGAACAGATAACTGAAGACAGGAAATGATGGTAGGTTTATTTTGCACATGTTGAGTTTGAGGTGCCTGTTCAGAAGCTCAGCGGTCAGTTGGGTTTAAGAATCTAAAGACTGGAGAAGAGTTCAGTCTTGAAAGTGTAGATCTGGAAGTTATTAGCACATAGACAATAGTTTAAAATAATGAGTTGGATAAGTTTGCACAGGGGGATTGGTTTATTAATTAGAGTAGTGGGCTGAGGTTGGAACCCCAGGGAATGTCAATATTTAAGAAGAGCCCACAAGGCTTCTTGTTGAAGAAGGAACAAAGAGGTAGAAAATGGGTCAGGGATTTCCAACACCAAGACCACCTCCAGAGTCAGAGTGATTCTTCACTAGGATGACTCACAGAACTCAGCATCTAGTCATGCCATGGCTATGAGTTATTACAGCAAAAGGAAACAAAGCAAAACCAGCAAAGAGAAAAGGCATATGGGCCAAAGTCCAGAGGAAACCAGGCCCAGCTTTCAAGAGTCTTTGCCCAGTGGAGTCACACAGGATGGGCCTAATTCTCCCAGCAGTGAATTGCGACAATCTGTGAAATGCTGTGTTCTAAGGAAGCTCATTAGAAACGCTGTGCCCAGAGTTTTTTATTCAGGGCTGGCCACATAGGCACCCTCTGCATAGCGTGTGCCAAAATTCCGGATTCCCAAAAGAAAAGTAGGTGTTCAGTATAAGCCACATTGTTAGCACAGTTTAGGTCCAGTGAGCTATTCTTATCAGTTAGGGTGGGGGAACCCCCCAAAATTCAAGTTCCCAGACACTAGCCAAGGGCCAACTTTGTAAGCCGACCTTTGAAGGGCCTACAATGTTAACTCTCTTCTACACATGTAATAATAATAAAAATCAAGAAACTTGAACATTTTAAAAAGGAGGGAGTGATAAACAGTGTTAAGGGAGCGGGAGCCTAGTGTGATGAGGACTGAAAGTGTTCGTCGTATTTGGCAACACAGAGGTCATGGTAACCAACACCAGCACCGTTTCATTGGAAGGGTGAGAGCACAAGCCAGGCTATGATTGACTGAAAACAATAGAAAGTGAGAAAGTAAACTTAACTGTTTCAAGCATTATGCCTCAAAAGGAAGGGTAGTTCCTAGAGGCGGACAAAGACCAAGGATTTTTCAGATGCGGAAGGTTTGAGATGATTTTTGGTTGAAGGGAAAGAGCCAATTAAATAAGAGAGGGGCACTGAAGATTAAAGAGATGAAGAGAATAATTAATGGTATAAGGTCTCTAAAAATATAGGAGGGGATTCAATTAAGGTAAAGAGGGGGGCTAGCTTTGAAGAGCAGGCTAAAGGGGAAGAAGGCAAGGTCACAGAGGTAGGTGTGTGTGTGTGTGTGTGTGTGTGTGTGTTTAAGGGAAGCTACCATAAGCCATGGAAATGGACATATATTAACGGGAGATAAAGGTTGATGTTTACCTTTTACCAGAAAAGAATGCTAGAAATATTGATAGGGTTGCAGAATGGCATTCAAAAAACAATATACAGCCAACTATTCCTTCTGCCCTTGATGCCAGGAGTATTTAGCCAAGGAAGTCTAGATAGAACTCTTTTCCTTTCTTGTATCAACTCAGTACTGCTGGAGAAATAAAGAAGACTTAGAGAGATGAATTATTGATGGAATGTGTGAAAATAATATCTAATCAAGACCAATGACAAATTACTGAATCAAATTTTTTACTAAATCTGGATAATAATATAATTTATAAGATCGTGTGCTATACAATTCTCATAAGTAAAAATAGCATAAATACAAAATGTTTTCATAAATTCCACCCCCCATGTTATATTTTAAACCAGAATGATAAAAATCGTTAGAGTGAGCTTTACTTCTTTTAAGAGTACCAGGCTGAAAAGGAGACTACATTGAGATTCCTTGCAGAAATTACTTCATAATGTTGTATTTCTGAAACCACTTGATCAAATACTTTCATGCTGTGACAAATAACGTGAAGGGTATATAATTTGGGTATCAGAATTGTAATTACGCAAAGATACTATTTATAACCAATCTGCTTCATTTGGCAAGTTAGAGCTGTTTCCATAGCAGGAATTAAACTTTTCTGACCAATACTAATCACCTTTTTATAGAAATAGCATCCCTTTTCAGCACTTAATATTATAAATTGTTTTAAGGTGTTAACTCTCATAAATTTGACAGCCTTGTGTTGGGACTTCAGTATCTTCTACTGGGTGGTCATCCCACTAAATCGGAATTTATTTACAGAAATTATGTGTTTCACCTGGCCTTTTTCACATGGAGAATTAACAAACTATGCATTTTTTTTTCTCTAAGGGAGATAAAGACTGTTAACAATCAGTACTAATGATTTAAACATCATTTTTAATATTTTAAGACCAGATGTGTCATTTAAAGTAGTCATTTTTATTTTTTATGAATGTTGAATTGCAGAGTTAATTAGAGTGATCAAAATCCTGGCAAATGTGTATCTTGTTATTAATGTGAGAAAACAGTTTAAAAACATTTGAAAATAATGAATATTTTAGGACCTGAGAAACCAAATTAGCATTTCCTTTAAATTATTTGAGAGTTTTTCTTTCTCATGAAGAAGGGGTAACCACTTATCAATTTCCTAATAAAATTAAAGGTTAACTATTTAATGAAACTTATTGATAAGATTATGCTCTGAAAATAGGTCTGGCCTCTTGATTAAAGTATAGGTAGAGTGTCAGTAGCTATACTCCTTAAAGGACTAATTGCAGGAGCCTTTCCATTGAGACCTGTGTGATCCCTTTCAATTAGAAGATACTGCCCTGAGACTAAGTCACAGCCCTCTGTCTCCAGGGTGATTCCCTCTTTTCTTCACTCTTCATTCCTTCAACACATGGACTCTTTCCCTAATACTTAGGTTTGTGTTGAAATCTATGTGAGCTTTAACCTCACAAGTTGCTGTGGAGGAGGTTATGTGGACAATTAAACTTTGATATGTAGTGACACATACAACAGCCTTCTCTTCTGCTTGGGAAACCATGCGGAACCATGGCAGGGATAGAGTCTGCGTTCTTAGCTTTGTTGTTATTGCCTTTCTCTCTGGCCTTTCAAATTCCTTCATATCTCTTAAATTATAAGGACTGTTAGCCAAAGCTCCTTTAAATAAAACTTTAGTAGATATTTTACTTCTTTTTCATCATAAGAAAAGTCTTAGAACTGGTAGTTAGCTAATTTGGCTGATACATAGCTACTTTGATGTCTTATTTCAAATATTTGTTGATTGAGTTGATTTTTATGTAAGCAAATTATCAAACATCCTGCTGGTCAAACAATCACTGTACAATCATATAGCTATTAAATATCTATTTAATTGAAGAGTCAAGGTTTAAGGGTCATTGAGCCTGTTCTCTTTTAAATAGAAATGATGTATATATGGAATCTTAAAAAAAAAAAAAAAAGGTTCTGAAGAACCAAGGGGGGCAGGACAGGAAAAATGATGCAGACATAGAGAATGGACTTGAGGACACAGGGAGAGGGAAGTGTAAGCTGGGACGAAGTGAGAGAGTGGCATGGACATATATACACTACCAAATGTAAAATAGATAGCTAGTGGGAAGCAGCTCATAGCACAGGGAGATCAGCTCGGTGCTTTGTGACCACCTAGAGGGGTGGGATAGGGAGGGTGGGAGGGAGGGAGACGCAGAGGGAGGAGATATGGGGATATATGTATATATATAGCTGATTCACTTTGTTATACAGCAGAAACTAACACAACATTGTAAAGCAATTATACTCCAATAAAGATGTTTAAATAAATAAATAAATAAATAGAAATGATGTTATTATTACCACAAATAATATGCCTAAATGCCTTTGTAAATTGGTCCCCTAAATTTGGGTAAAGAGTAGATAGAGAATGGTAAGACTATTGAAGTTTTCCTTTCACTTCCTTCTGTTGGCGAGATAACTATACTGGTTTAGAAATATCTGTTCGTGAGAGTGGTTGGTGGCAGTGCGGCTTTTTTAAAAAGCTTATAGAAAGTGAACATCAAAAACAATTGCTTATGTTTTTTAAACCTGAGATGTACCTACATTTTCTAATTAAAGGACAACTTTCAGAAAGAAGGAAAGTAACCTTATTTATATATTATGTACCAGGAACTCTGCTAGTTGCTTTCAGATCTGTTCTTATTTAGTCCTCACAAAAATCCCATGTTACAGATAATGTTATCACAAGATAATGTTATCACCAATTTACACATTAGGAAACCGTTTTAGAGGAGTTAAATAATTTGCCTATATGAAATTGTGCAGCTGAGGTCCAAAGAAGCACATATACTTTACATTATGTCATGCTTTCCCTCTAAAACATACACTTTGGGTATAGCTTTCCTATATTCATTTTGTAGAATGAAAAATTTTATATAATCACAAGATTTCTATTTATGAAATCAGTACTCTATATAGTAGGGATTATTTTTCTTCTAAAAGCTCAATGTGTTCAAAATATAACTTACCCTTTTTTGCTCTAAAATGACTCTTCCAGTTAATAATACCAATATTTTTGCAGTTTCCCAGATTTAAACCCTTAATAGCATAATTTACTCCTTCCTTCATCTCCCTCACCCATTTCTGCCTCGTATCCGTGAGCTGCCAGGACTTAACAGTTCTAACTATGTACTATCTCATATCCATCTCCTTTTCTCCTTTTCTATTTCTTTTATCCTAGTACGACCCACATCCTCTTTTCCTCTTGAATCATTGCAACAATTCGCTAACTAGATTTGCCAACTGTACTCCTTTCCCTGCTCCAGGCCATCTTACAACTATTACCATACTAATCTTTGTAAAGCATACTTCTGATATTTAATCTCCCTCAAAGGATCATATTATTGTCCATTGCCAAGCACTTACAGCTCTAGATAATTTAGCCCTAAACTCATCTGTGCCTCATCTCCCCTCCTTTCCTCTTCAGGTCCAACTCTTTCCGAAATGCCCTGTCCTCTTTTCTCTGATCAATCAACTCCTAACAATTCTTCAGTAGCTAATTAAAACATAACTTCTTCCATATAGCCTCTCTTGGTATAGGTTCCCACTAGAAGTAATCTCACCCTTCCCTGAGCTCCATGACTCTTAATCTCTACCTCTCTTGAGGTCCTTATAGCTTTCTGCTGTTTGGCAGTTTTTATTTATTAGTGTAATGTTTTATGTGTCTCCCTACCAGATTAACACTTTATCGAGAGCAAAAACTGAGTCTTATTCATTTCCATGGTGCCTATCCTAGTACTTTGTATATAGGAGGCTTTCATTAAATATTTGCTGATTGACTGAATAAATAAATCTTAAAAACAGGTAAATGATACTGTATTTTGTTATGTATAGGATGAAGGTGACCAAGCAGCAAGTGTTGAAGAGCTAGAAAAACAGATTGAAAAACTGAGTAAAGTAAGCACTTTTCAGATTACAGTTTATATCTTTTTTTTTTTTTTTTGCAGCATTTCAAAAATCCACCTTGTATGGGATTGGTTTTTCTGGTTGCTAAATAAAAACAAGCTTTTTGTAACTAACTAAAATGAAGAGCTTTAGAAACATTCTCACAATTAAACCTTAAAAGTTTAATGCCAAGGTTAAAAACCTGCCTGTTAAGACATGGTACTAAATTTCACCAGGGCCTCTATTCTTCAGCTCTTCTTTTAAGTATAAAATACCAATAAATGCATGGTTTTATTTCTTGGAATTAATTACTTTAAAAATTCAGTCGAATTTTATGATAATAGTTTCAGCAGCTCATGTTTTATTTTATATTAGTATATTTGTGGATTTTATTTGCACTGGATTTGTAAGGTATAAATGTTTATGAACTTCTCATTAAAAATTGAATTTCAGTAGGATTAGTGAAGTTTTAGATGAATTTTTTGTTTTAAAAAAATGAGTTTTAAAAAGTATTATGAAATTGATATTATGAGATACCTGTATACTATAGCCATGTTAGATTCATCACAAATTTATCCCAAAATTTAGTCATATGTTACCTAGGTTTACAACATGAGTATAAAAATAGGCAAATAGAGGTCTGGTCAATTACATATATGAGTATTATTTGTTACATATTGTAATCAATAGAATTAAGCCAGTTTGCTTTGGCTTAATGAAATACCTGGTCACACTGTTTATTATTAAGTATAAGACATGCTTTACTATACGATACTTGATAAAATAAACTTATCTCTTTAATCCATGGCAACAAAAATATTCCATTTACCCTCAAAGTAATTTCTATCTTTATAAGTATAACTAAAATTGAAGTCAGGCTTGTAATATTTAACCCTTTTGCTATCTTTTCCCAGTAGTGAAATTTATCTGCTCTAAAGGCATAATAAGTGTAAAGTCGCTTATGTATTAATTTTTAAAGCACTTAACATCCATAGCTTAATTATATGCATCATTTTTTAACAGCAACAGAGTCAGTACAGAAGGAAGCTCTTTGACGCTTCTCACTCTTTACGTTCCATGATGTTTGGCCAGGATCGTTACAGACGCCGGTACTGGATTCTTCCCCAATGTGGGGGGATTTTTGTAGAAGGCATGGAGAGTGGTGAAGGTAGGAACTATTAATCTGTTACAAAGTAATATAAGGAACCATATTTTTAAAAACCCTGTTACTCCTTCAATATATTTTGTGCTTCCAGAATCAAATCTGCTTTATGGATAAACATTGTAAAACCTTGATTCCCATTCCTTTTGAACTCATACTGCCCCTTGCTCTGATAAATATTCCTTCTCTCTCCATGATTTTTCTTCTGCCACTCTTTCTGACATCAAACATGAACTATTCTTTTTCTTTAGCAGACAAAGGTCTTCACCTGTATTATCCTTTATAACTACATCTCCATTTCTCTTCCTTCCCATTTTCAAGTTTTCCAACATGTGGTTTTATTCTTTAACCTTCCCAACAAGCATCCATCCCAACAGTATCCCTGGAGGTAACTTGCTTCAATCTAAGACCCTTATTATAATCCTCATTCATCTTGAAATCTTGTTCATGTTTGAAATTTGTGATCACCTCCTCCTCCATTAAACTTCTTCCTTTCTTCAGTTCTGTATTACCACACAATTCTACAGTCTACCTTTGGATTTTTTTTTCGCTGGCTCCATTCCTGTTACATTAACTAGCACGTAACATAATGCATATACGTGCTCAATAAACCATCTGAATTGAACTTTTTAGAACTCTGTACCTGGACATTTCCAAATGTTTAAATTCTGATGGGGCCAAAAGTGTTATGTCAGTGCTTACAGGTTTTATGTCAGTGCTTACAGCTATACAGGGTATAGCTATTTCCTCATGGTGGTACATAGAGGCAAAAACTTCTTGCAAAACATTTTTTTTTGGAATACCCACTATATGCCAGGCATTTCTAGGTACTGCAGAAAGTTGAAAGATATAAAAAACATAGTCCATGCCATGTAGAAATTTAACAGTCTGTTGGAGACAGGGGATTGATTAATCACATAGACATCTAGAACAGAAATCATATAAAGTAGTTGTTTTTAAATTGATGTAGATGTTGATTTAATAGGGTAGTGTGGTGGGTTCTTTTTTTAACTGTTTGCTTAAAATATTTAAAAATAAAAGTATTTTTAAGCATGGAAAATATATTAATTAATTAAAATAATAAATTAAAAATAAATAAGTGGGACTAATCATATTAAAAAGCTTCTATACAGCAAAGGAAACCTTCAACAAAATGAAAAGGCAACCTATTGAATGGGGACAAATATTTGCAAATTATATATCTGATAAGGGACTAATATCCAAAATATATAAAGAACTTATACAGCTCAATAGCAAAAAAAAAAAAAAAAAAATCTGATTTAAAAATGGACAAAAGATCTGAAAAGACATTTTCCCAAAGAAGACATTTTCCCATACACAGATGGTACATGAAAAGATACTCAACATCATTAATCATTAGGGAAATGCAAATCAAAATTGCAGTGAGATATCACCTCTCACATGTCAGAATGGCTGTTATCAAAAAGACGAGAAATAACAAGTGCTGGTGAGGGAGGATGTAGAGAAAAGGGAACCCCTGTGCACTGTTGGTGGGAATATAAATTGGTGCAGCCACAATGGAAAATAATATGGAGGTTCCTCAAAAAATTAAAACTAGAACTACCATATGATCCCTTAGAAATCTAATTTAAAATGACAAAGCTGTGAGTCACTTGAGGGTGCAGAGCCTTGGTAAAGCTAAAAAGCAAATAAAGAAATGTCCCGGTGAGTGGCTTTGCCTTAGCTGTATTAAGAATCACCTGAGAAGCTTAAAAAAAAAAAAAAAAAGTGAGCCCTACCCCAGAACAATTAAATATCTTTCAATTTGATTAAGGGTCACGTCATTCTTAGTCACCTGGGCATGTAAACTTGAAGTTATCTAGGACATAAACTTTTCCTTCAAAATATCTGAAGTCAGATAAACTTTTCCTTCAAAATATCTGAAGCCAGTCTCTTTGCAACACTAGTGAAATCAGGTCTTTTTCAATATATATCTGAATTATTACCGCTGTCCTCAGCTTCTCTCTGTGCAATCCCCTCCTTCCATTGCATTCTGGCATTGTATCATGTCCCTACTCCAAAACCTCAAATGACTCCCTATTGCCTATAAGATGTTGAAATAAATCTGTATGTAACCTGGCATTCAAGGCCTTCTATAAATCTGACCTCAAAAGATCTTTACATGGTTCTCCAGTATGAATGTACATAGACCAGTCTATTTACTGTTGCTCAACACGTGTATTCCTCCCCCTGGAACTTCACTGTGCTCTGCCAAACTCTGTTCAATGTAATGCTAATTTGCCTTTTCTTCAGACATCTGAATTTTGCCCATCTTTCTTGATCCAGCTCAAATCCTAGCCCTTTTGAAACTCTTCTCTAGCTTATTTAAGTGGAACCAATTTTTACTATCTGTGAGTTCCTAGAAAACCAAATAATTATACCATTATCTTGGCACATTGATACACATACTATTTATTTATTTTACTTAAATTTTATAATCCTTGTATGTACAACTTTTTATTTTCCATAGTGTTAATAAGCATAGTACCTTATATACCTAGGCACACTAAAAATGCTTTAATTAAGAAAGTAAGTAAATAATTAATTAAACGTCTATAAGGTTTATAAGAATAGCTTATAGGAGACTTTCTTTTTTTAAATGTTAGGCCTCTCCAGTTAGATAGCATTAATTGAATTTGTAGTTGTTAGAACTCAGTTTCCATTCAGGCCCTACCACTTAACCTCCCTAGACTCTGATTTTCCTCTCTACAATAGAATTTTAATAGGCTCTGTATAAATTCTTTGGTTGTTATAAGGATCATGTCACATAATGAATCGAAAAGAGCTACAAGATGATATTTAACTATTAATTGTACCTTATACTATTATTTGGGTTCATTGCACAGTACACGGGAAAGGTAGGAATAATTTTTTACTTGAAGATTATTTTCTCATAAAATTTTTATTAATTCAGTGATTTGCATCTGCTGTATTATTCTAAGTGCTATGGAATTCATAAAATAAATAACAGATGTAGATTCCTTTTCTTTAATCGTGTTTACTATGCACCTATACTGTGCCTTGTACTGAGTACTGTGGAAATACAAAAGAATCAATTAACCTATCTCTATCCACAAAGAGATCACAGTCTAATTGGAAAGATATAGCATATATGAAGACAAAGAAAAAAAGCATGTAAATATGTAATATTATAGGCAAGTACTATATCTGAGAGGCAAGGCTGATAAGGATGAATAAGTACCAGCTGTTAGAAACTACCATGAAATAAGTGGGTAATGAAAGTTAATACAGTGTTACCAATATGCTTTTTTTTTTTTTTTTTTTGTCTGTGTTGGGTCCTCGTTGCTGCGCATGGACTTTCTCTAGTTGCGGCGAGCAGAGGGCTAGTCTTCGTTGTGGTGCACGGGCTTCTCATTGGGTGGCTTCTCTTGTTGCGGAGCACGGGCTCTAGGCGCATGGGTTTCAGTAGTTGCAGCACGCCGGCTTAGTAGTTGCGGCACACGGGCTCTAGAGCGCAGGCTCAGTAGTTGTGGCGCATGGGCTTAGTTGCTCCGTGGCGTGTGGGATCTTCCCGGATCAGGGCTCAAACCCGTGTCCCCTGCATTGGCCAGCGGATTCTTAACCACTGCGCCACCAGGAAACCCAACAATATGCATTTTTATATTCTGCTCATTTATCACTTTTTAAAAGTTCTATAAAAGCACAGTCTTTACTTAATAAAGTTAGATTTAATACTCATCTATTTAAAAGTTTAAATACACAAGTTTTTAAAAAATCCCTATAATATCATTATGATCAATAATATTACATAGAGATGATAATCAGATCTTGGATTACCTGTATGAGTATAAGGCCTGTGGAAAAATCTCCCACTTCTAGAGTGAGTGTATAACAAATTTTAGAACTGTTTGGAGTGAAGAGAGAATCAAAATTGACCCTCCTGTGGGTATAGCTAGCGAGTGTCATCTGGAAAGCAGGAGAGTATCTACATTTGTATCCATCCATTCATCTGTAGTATGAACAACAGGAACCTCCCAACCACCTACTGAAATCATGACAGGTACCAAAAAAGGAGAGGAATATTGAGGTATAAAAACTCAGGATCCTGGCATACCAAATAGAGTCTTCATTTCTGCTCTTCAACTCCAGGAACTTCACGAAAGTAGGAGGACCTTTATGAGGTATAAGCAGTATTCAAAGTAAAAACAGTCCAAGGCAGCCAGACCAGACAAGTCTTACAGAGGTCATTGTTGAAGGGGTTAGTGCAGGTATCTTTTATTTTTTTATTTTTTTTAAACACAACATGATTATATTTTAATACACAACCAAAATACAAAACACCATAGTAAATTGATGGCAATAAAATATAATATTGATATTTCATTTGCATTGCATGACAGATGGTTAACATCCTTAGTCATAAATGAGTTCTTAGAAACCAGTAACAAAGACATTAATAAACCAAGGGAAATTAAAACAAAAACAAACCAGAAGAAAATGAAATAACACAAGTGACTAGTAAGGATTAAGCATATATGAAGATGACTGAGCTGAACAATAACAGAAGAAAAGCAATTTCTTTGAAATATCATATTACCAAAGATTAAAAATTTAACATTTGTACAGTTTTAGGAAACATACCCACATAAACAGTGGGGGACAAGATTGATGAGGTCCCATCTATATAGTAGGGGAAAACCTAGTTTGGACTCAAAACTATAAAATTTTGGATATCCTTAGTTCTAGCAGTTCCAATTCATTGGAATTATTTCAAGAAATTAGTTGGATAAATTTACAATTTATATATAAACCATGTTTACTGCATAGAAAATGTGTAGCTAGTATATAGACCCCCCCAAAAAATGACTTGCATATTAATTTATCAGTACACCCAAAAGAATGTGTACAAAATTTCATTAATAGTAGATAACATAGATGCAAGTAGCAGAATTAGAGGAGGAAAAAAGGCATTTAAGACGTAAATGTCCCTGCCAATGCAGGGGACATGGGTTCCAGCCATGGTCCGGGAAGATCCCACATGCCGTGGAGCAACTAAGCCCGTGTGCCAAAACTACCGAGCCTGTGCTCTAGAGCCCGCATGCCGCAACTACTGAAGCCCGCTCTCCTAGAGCCTGTGCTCCGCAACAAGGGAAGCCACCACAGTGAGAAGCCTGCGCACCAAAACGAAGAGTAGGCCCCGCTCGCCGCAGCTAGAGAAAGCCCGTGCACAGCAACAAAGACCCAATGCGGCCAAAAATAAATAAATAAATGTAAAAAAAGAAAAAGAAGTAAAATATTATACTTCACAAATTTCCACATCCTTTGAAATTTTGAAAAAGATGATTTTTTGTTAATCAATTTTAAATTTCCCTGTGATAAGTGAAAATTTTAATTATATGCACTTAATACTTACGGGAGCATTGAAATGAAGCCTCAAAATCACACCATTCTGAGCTTCTCCGTGTAATCATGCTGCCATCATTCAAGCTTCTGAGATTTAGTCCAATGGCAACAATGAAAACAGTCAACATGCCTGGTTACAACTGGAGCTATCTTTTAGAATGCTGTTTCTGCATTCTCTACTGCCTGTGGGTAAGAGGGAGCATGAATCAGCCACCCAATACCATATTAGTAAGCCCATTGTTAAATGGCAGCAGCTGTGAAAAAAATCCCAATTGTTTGATTGTGTAATTCTGGGAAACTCCAATATATAACAAATATGTTTCAGTCTTAATAGTATATATGTTGTCTGCACACACAAGGGACACAGTAACTCCATATCCAGAAAAGGTGTATGTTATTCAGTGGCTAGAGGAAATCAGCTATCCAAAAGCTAACAAATGTCATGAGACTCTCTTTGTCAGAGACTTTAGTCACAGATACTTGTAGTGCTACTGTCAAATAGAGTTGACTAAACAGGGTTGTTAAATTATGAAATGAGGTTGCTCAGTACCCCTACCTGAATCTCTGCTTGTTTAAGAAATGCAATCTCGGGCTTCCCTGGTGGCACAGTGGTTGAGAATCCGCCTGCCAATGCAGGGGACACGGGTTCGAGCCCTGGTCTGGGAAGATCCCACGTGCCGCGGAGCAACTAAGCCCGTGCGCCACAGCTACTGAGGCTGCACTCTAGAGCCCGCATGCCACAACTACTGAAGCCCGCGTGCCTAGAGCCCATGCTCCGCAATAAGGGAAGCCACTGCAATGAGAAGCCCGCTTACCACAGCAAAGAGTAGCCCCCGCTCACCGCAACTAGACAAAACCCACGCGCAGCAACAAAGACCCAACACAGCCAAAGATAAATAAATAAATTTATTTTAAAAAAAAGAAGAAGAAATGCAACCTTTCTCCTCCAGGTATGCAACACTGTTGCACAACCTGGCCTTGTAAGTATAGCTGGGTTTTGGCAACATACCTGACCAACAGGTATAGAAGTTACCAGTAGAGGTCACAAAAAATAAGTCCAACTGATATGTGGGCATACTTGTGCAGGACTTAAATACCCCAGTCTGTCCATGCCAGGTATGCAACCTGAGGAAGGAATGAGTTCATGCAAAAGCTTTTGTAGTGATTGTGATTCTGGTCTTCCAGCCATAGTGAACATAGAATCCCAACCCCAGTAGGGAAATGTGTTTGCCACGGCTCTGTTGCATTCTGGAACAATAGATACTTGGTTCCTTATGTCTAGCAAGCCCATAAACGTTTGAGGCTGTTCTCCTTTCCAGCATAATGAACTGAGGAGTATGGTTAGTGATCCCTTGGAGGGGACCCCGGGGACTGAGCCCAGCCCTGGTCCTCCTTAAGTTAGAAAGAGCTTAGGTCAGGGAACAAAGAAGCCTGGCTTCAGGAGTTGAGTCAACTCATAAGGTGGAGCTGATGTAATCCCATTTCAAGAGAGTCAAGATAATGTAGGGTATTTCCCTCAGTTCTATTCTCTGAGTCCTTTTCTGAGGAGTGTAGAGGCCTTGAGATCTTACCAGATGGTTTGTGGGAGTGAGGCTTAATAGCTCTAATCCCTGAAGGAGATTCCTCACCAGGGACCTTCTCCGCCTAATCTTCTGGTGTCTCCCACTCTTCTAACAACTCTTCAGTATAGCATGTGAACCATTCAATATTGTGTCTTACCTCACAGGAATCTTTTTCACGGTCTCCGTAGGTCTTTCAAGTTTCTGAATAGGACCACATTCCCACACTCCAGGATTACACAACCATCAACTTCTGTCTTATTAATCCTTCTGCTTATGAGCAATACCACACTTAGTGGTGTGCGGGAGCCTCTGCCAGAAGTCTAGGCTGTCTTTGATTCTTTTTCCTTTTTATCTTCTCCTTCGTTCCTTTTTTCTTTTTATTTTGTACGGAAACCTGTACCACTTAACTAAGCTCCCTCTTTCCACTTCCTCCCCTGAGATGGGGCGTGTGTGACCTAAAAGAACTATTTCATTTCTATCAGTGCTTCACACATGATGGAGTAAAGTCAAAGCAGTCGTCCCCTCAGGTGGACCTGTTCTGATTTAATCATCCAACATTCTTTGCACCAAGAACATGTTGTCAGGCCTTCCCCTCTCAAGCCCTGGGCTTTCTTATAATCATGCTAACACAGCCAGGGTCTCAGAACAGCTACATCCCCTGCGGATCTAGTCCCACTCACATTCAAGGGTCAGGAAAATCACGGGGCTATATTTTACCAACACTACCAAGCATTCAGTTTGGAAACAGGGTGGCAACGCCTATCGCAGCATTATTAGTCAACCCAGACTGCTCATTCTGTAACAGGGACATGTGTTCCCCCTTCTCAGCTTCATTTAATATCACTGCTGTCCCTCCATCATGCAAACAAACAAGCCAAACCTCTAAGGATCCTTCCAAGTGCGTATGGTAGTAGACCGTTGAGAACCTAGTTCTTACTCTGTACACTGCTGGATTTCCTCCCGTTGTTGTGTCCACTCAGATTCCTTTAGAGCATGCCTCACAATAACTGGCTTTTCACACACACAGGGGCCAGTTGCCTCATGTATTAGTGGGAGTTTGCCCCACTTTCCCTTCTAAAGGGGCTGCCGTCACCCTTTTTAGTTTACCATCCCCCCCTTAGGGCTCATGAAAATCTCTAAGCTGGTAAGGAAGAGAGACAGAACTGAATTTCAAGTCAGCTTATCACCACTAGTCATCCTTTTTAGTATACCACTTTTATGGCTTCTGCCATCTTCAGGCATTGCTACTAAGACCATTCTAACTCTACCAAGTGAATTACCACTGACCCCAAGAAGGAATTCTTCTACCCCTGGGTGCGCCCCTTCCAGAAATCCATGACATCAGGATTTTATTGGTCACCAATTGTTGTACAAGATGCATGGTCACAAAAATCACTAATGACATACATAGTGCTAATAACAGCATAATTTATTAGTGAAGGCAACTTATAAGCAGGGAAGTTACAGTACATAGGATCTCCCAGCTCCCATAATGGTTCCATAGGACGTGGATGTGTGACAAAAACACTCCAAGAGACAAAACACTATACCCCATATCTTGCTCTCTATTTATGGGTTAGTGTAAGAAAGGGTAAGAAGCACTGAGTTTCTCTAAATAACAGTAAACATATCAAGGGACCTTTGGGTCTAGGAACAGTGCTTGCGGATATGCATACCAAGAATCAAAGTTTACACACCAAGGATCCTGAGAACAGTGTTGACATTAGCTGGCTAAAGGCCCTGCTGGCCCCCAGGAAAGTGGAAAGGAAGAAAGTCCCATGGCCACTCAGCCAAAACCAAGGATTTGTTGCCCTTCAATTCACTGTTCTGTTTGGGGTATATTGGATTGTGGATAATTCCTTCAGTATTGGAAGGAAAATGAAACAAGTTTTTTGTACTGTGATGTGAATATTACTCTTCCATTTTGTATTAGGATATGTTTACAGCATTAGGTCTATAAGTATAGAAACTAATCCCTGTTAGGATGTGTGGAGGAATCTTACCTGAAGGATGAAGGTATTATGGTAAAAGGCATCTTTTAAAAAAATTCCTGGATCAGACTGGGAAGGAACAATCCTAGATAGACAACGATAAGAACCTGCTTCCTTGAGTCTTCTCCACAGTAATAGCAAGATGTCTCCTAGGAGCTGAGTTGTGGTAGTACTGACAACATGAAGACAGTTAAGGAGCTGTGAAAGTACTCCTGAGGTTAGGCTATACTGAATGGGTGAGAGCCTTTGAACCCTGGGAGGAAGCCACTGAACAGAGACCTGTATTCTAAATGCCAATGTTTTTACATTTCTTGTGTTCTTTATCTGTGTTTCACTTAGATTTTAGTAAAATCTGTTTGACAGTTTTAGCCTGTTTCAGCCCAACTCAGGAGAGCCAAAGGAAAAAATTTCATTCAAACTGAGAATCGTGGACCCCTAGGGTCCAGTGACAACTATTAGGTAAACTAAAGGGTTTCAAAGTGATTCTGATAAAACTCAAGAAGACATAGTCTCTTTTCCAATAGCAAACTTGCTCTTATTAGGATTGGTTTCAATTGGTTTAATTGGGAAATGGTATTTTCTTTGTCATTATATACTTGCAGTTACTACCAAGGAAATTAATCAAGTGAACGGCACTCCCTGTTTCATCTCTTACTTATTTTCCTCTTCTTTAGTCTGGTTTGAAGACTTTTTTTTTTTTTTAACATCTTTATTGGAGTATAATTGCTTTACAATGGTGTGTTAGTTTCTGCTGTATAATAGAGTGAATCAGCTATACGTATACATATATCCCCATATCTCCTCCTTCTTGCATCTCCCTCCCACCCTCCCTATCCCACCCCTCTAGGTGGACACAAAGCACCGAGCTGATCTCCTTGTGCTATGCGGCTGCTTCCCACTAGCTATCTGTTTTACATTTGGTAGTGTATATATGTCCATGCCACTCTCTCACTTCGTCCCAGCTTACCCTTCCCGCTCCCCGTGTCCTCAAGTCCATTCTCTACGTCTGCGTTGAAGACTTTTTTTAATACTCATTGATACATGTCAAAGAAGGGCTGGAAAGAACAGAGGATTGTGTGAAATAGGAGCTAGACAACTATTTAAAAAATCTTTTTACTAAATATCCTGTATATATTTCAAATTTTTAAAAATAATTTTACACTTCTATTAGAGGTTTAGTTGTTTATAATTAAGCAATTTGAATATAAAAGTTAAAGACAACCATGAATAGGCTATTGAAATATATCATCAGCTCACTTTACTAGGTGCAAATGGGAAGTCATCAACTAGTCTCAGACCAGTAAAGAACTTGTCTGTTGGTTGGTTGGTCTGTTTGTTTTTGGATATATGACAGTGGTTTTTGAGATACTAGTTCTCAGAATAAATCAAGCACAAATATTAATATTTCCTTACTAGCCAATGATTTGTGTAAAGTTAGGGAAATTTGTGAGCATGGGTATTGGAAGAGAATATTTGTGACTCTTTTCATGTGTGCCTAATTGGAGGTGATGAAGTAGGGTGGTCTTCTAAGGGCAAATGTGCAGAAGTGCATAAAGATCATATGAGGCACAATATTTTTTTCTGGCTGTTTTTAAGATTTTCTCTATTATTGGTTTTGAGCAATTTGATCATGGTATGTCTTGGTGTAGTTATGTATCTTCATGTTTCTTTTGCTTGGAGTTGAGTTTTTTGGATCTGTAGTTTATAATTTTCATCAAATTTGGCAATTTTTCGGCCATTATTTTTTCAAATTTAATGTCCTTGTCTGCTAATTCTACTGTCTTGTCAGTTTGAGGTTAGTTTTCATTGATTGAATTCTCTAATTATGTATCATTCATGTATGTCTTTTAATTTTGATTGAATGTGAGACACTGTGAATTTTACCTTGTTTGGTGCTGGATATTTTTGAATTTCTATAAATATTTTTGAGATTTGTTTTAGCTGAAACACAGTTAATTTACTTGGGAAAAGTTTGATCCTTTCAGATCTTTCTTTTAAAATTTGTTGGGCAGGACTAAAACAGTGCTCGGTCTAGTATGGATTATCCCCTAACTAGTAAAGCGAGATCCTTCTGAGTACTCCACCTGATGGCCGTGAATCTTGAGGTTTCCCAATCTGGTTGGTAGGAACAGGTACCAGATACCCAGCCTGTATGAGCACCTGGCACTGTCACCTCTAATCCTTTCAGGTGGTTCCTTCCTGGTCTCAGGTAGTTTCCTCACATGTACACACTGCTCATTATTCAGCTGAATACTGTGGATCTCTGGAGTTCTCTCTCCACGCAGTGCTCTCCTCTCTAGTACTGTCTCCTGGGCACTGTAGCTACTTTGATCTCCCTGGACTCTCAGTTCCATCTCCTCATCTCAGGGAGTCTGCCAGGCTCCACCTGGATTCTTCCTCCCTATGCTGTAGCCTGGAAATTAACCCAAAGCAATAAGCTGGGGCAATCATAGGTCTGACTGTGTTTGTTTTCTTTTTTTGTTGCCTGAAGTCCAGTTTCTTGCAAACTGTGGTTTCATATATTTTGCCTCTTTTTTGGTTGTTTCATGCAAGAGTGTAAATCTAGTCCCTATTATTCCATATTGTCCAGAAGCATAAGTCTGAAGTATAGGATTTTAATTTGGGGTAGAAACTAATTTCAAGAGAAGCATGTGAAAGCGATTTCAAACATTAGTAGAGGATTGGTTAAGTTATGATGTATCCATAAAATAGAATATTATTCAGCTGATTGAAAAAAATGAAGTACAGTTATATGTTTTAGCATGGAAAACTGTCTAAGGTATTTAGTGAAAATATCAAATTCATCCTTTTATTTCATCGTTCAAGAAAAACTTATTGAGCTTCTATTTTATAGCAGCCACCATGTTAGGCATTTGGGATCCAATAATAAGCAAGAGAAACATTGCTCTGCTTTTAAAAGCTTGCTGATTTAAATTCTAGTGTGTGGGTGGGAGTGGAGTAGAAAATAAACAAATAATTAGGTTATTGTTTATAATGATAAATTCTGTGACGGAAATATATAGGATGATATTCTAAAGTGAATGGGTAAAATAAGACACAAGGATGTGTTGTACAACGCAGGGAATATAGCCAATATTTTTAAATAACTGTAAATGGAGTATAACCTTTAAAAATTGTGAATCACTACATTATATACCTGTAACTTATATAATATTGTATGTCAACCATATGTCAGGAAAACAAATAAATAAAGTGAATGGAATAGGGAACCTACTTCAGATAAAATGATCAGAGAAAACCTCTGTGAGGAAATGACTTGATCTGAGACATGAAGGATAAGGAGCCAGTCAACAAAACAATATCCCAGGCAGAGGGAGCAGCAAATGCAAAGTGCCCAAAAAAGGAAAGAACTGGGTATGTTTGAGAAGCTGAAAAAAAGGGAGAAAGGAAGAGCAAGGTTAGCAAGGACAAGAGTGGTCAGAGGTTGTAGGAATTTTCAGGGACCAGACCATACAGTATTGTAGGCCTTGCTTAGGAGTTTGGATTTTATTCTGAGTTGCAGAAAAGTGAAGGGTAGTATCCATTTATGTAATAACTGCAAAATGATATTCCTATAGATGCATATAAGATTTCCAGAAGGATATATAGACATGATTGATTAACCAGGGTTACCTCTGAAGAGTAAAAATAGGGACTAAGGGAGTAGGGCAGAAAGGGTTTTCTTTATACCTCTCATTACTGAATATTTCACCTTGGACATATATTACTTTTCAAATTGAATAAAGTAGTGGATTTATATTTTTTAAAGAGTTCTTATAAATTATTTTTAGAACACTGTTCAAAAATATGAACCAGAAGTTCACAAAGGAGAAATGCCAGTAAGCCCATGAAAAGATACTCAGCCTTACTGGAGATCAGAAAAAAAATGCAGTTTAGATTTTTATCTCCCAGATATTGACAAAAACAAAAAATACTGATAGCATTTAGTTTCCTTGAGGGTGTAGGCAAACAGACGCTCTTGCTTTTGGTATGAACGTGTATTGATCTAGACTTTCAGTTTGACAACATATTTCAAAAACTCTGAAAAGTATATATCTTAGGACTCAGTAAATTTTTTCTAGAAATTTATCCTAAGGAAGTAAATTTTTTAAAAAATTTAAGTCCAAAGATACAGATACAAGGTCATTCATCATTTATAGCATTTTTTATAATAGTGAATAACTGAGCCCTATTAATAGCCATCAGTAGAAGATTGATTGTTTAAATTATGATATATTCTATTGAATATTCTATAGCCATTAAAATTTATGATGTAGTTATATATTTATTGACATATCAGGATGTTTACAGAGCAAAACATGTAGGTTAGAACATTATGTATATAATGAGATTTCCTTTTTTTTTAATTTATAGGTTTAAGTATATGTGTGTGTGCATATAGAATGCCTGGAAGGGTTTAGACAAAAATATTAATAATATTTTTTGCTGTGTATTAGGGCTTTTAAATTTTTTATATTTTAGTTTTTCTAAAGATCAGTCACAAAATTACATTAATTTTCCAATGAGCAAAAGAATCTAATCTATAAGAAAGGGGAAAATGGAGAGTATTAAGTAATCTAGAAAAGTTTCCTAAAATATTTATGCATATAACTTGATAAGTAATAAAAGAATATAATTATAGTATTGGTTTGATCTGGAGTAACTGATCTTTATAATGCTTTTCAATTTTTTAGGACTAGAAGAAATTGCAAAAGAAAGAGAAAAACTAAAAAAGGCAGAAAGTATCCAGATCAAAGAAGAAATATTTGAGACTTCTGAGGACACTTTAAATTGTTCAAATCCAGATCATTGTGAGCAAAAGGAAGATACTAAAGAAAAAGATAACACAAATCTGTTTCTTCAGAAACCTGGTTCATTTTCAAAATTAAGCAAGCTTTTAGAAGTAGCTAAGGTGCCTCCTGAGTCAGATGTAATAACCCCCAAACCAAACAGTAGTGCAAATGGGTGCACATTGTCTTATCAAAACAGTGGAAAACATTCATTGGGCAGCATTCAATCAACAGCAACACAAAGCAGCGTGGAAAAGACAGACTCTAATAATCTGTTCAATACCAGTTCAGGTGGTCCAGGGAAGTTCTGTAGTCCTCTCCCCAGTGACCAGTTGTTAAAAACACTGACTGAAAAGAATAGACAGTGGTTTAGCCTTTTGCCAAGGACACCTTGTGATGACACATCACTTACCCATGCAGGTATGTCAACTGCTTCTGTAGTGACCCCTCAGTCTCAGCCACCATCTAAGTCACCTTCGCCTGCCCCAGCTCCTCTTCTTGGATCATCTTCTGCTCAGAATCCTGTTGGCCTAAATCCATTTGCTTTATCACCTCTTCAGGTTAGTGCTGCCAATTGTTAACTCATTTTTATGTTGCTTTATTTAATCTTTGACCCCATAAAGATTCTCTCTCAAGGGAAATCAGTTGAATATTTATAATATTATCTCCGCCATGGTTTGAAAATTGAAGAGTCAGAATTGCTATCACCAAGCTTCATCAGAACTACTGATGTCTAAGTCAAAGCCTTCTTTAATTACTTTTTAACTTATTACTGTTGCATTATATCTAAAAAGAAATTACTTGGGGAGCAAATGAAACGACGTGTTATTATTGTATTTAGTTTGCCTCTAATCGTGGTAAGTGAAAGAATATTTTTTCCGAATTTTATAAACAATTTCTGGTTCTAAACACTTTTCCTAACTTCTTAGATTGTTCTACTTTTAAAATGTTTTGTGTTTTTTTGCAGATGAAAAGTGGAGTATCTATGATGGGACTCCAGTTTTGTGGGTGGCCCACCAGTGTGCTTACTTCCAGTAATCCATTTACATCACCTTTACCTAGTCTGGGATCAGGGTTGGGATTATCAGAAGGAAATAGTAATTCATTCTTGACACCTAATGTTGCTTCAAGTAAAAGTGAATCTCCAGTACCACAGAATGAAAAAGTCTCTTCAACTCAACCTGTAGCTGTTGAAGTAGCAAAACCAGTAGATTTTCCTAATCCAAAACCTATTCCAGAAGGTAGGTACATTGAGATGGTTTATAGCCACTTACTTACTTTATTTTATTGTTATAGATTCCTGCATTATAACCGAATCTTTGATGGTTTTCTACATAGTTATAAGTCTTCTGATTTGCATTGTGCCATTAATTTATATTCAAAATATTTGTAAAAAGATCTACATATTTATCTTAACTTAGAAATGCAGTTTGGTTGGTGGAGAATTATTGACCCAGAGGACCTAAAAGCTTTGCTCAAAGTGCTCCATCTCAGAGGAATAAGAGAAAAGGCGTTACAAAAACAAATTCAGAAACACTTGGATTATATTACTCAAGCTTGCATCAAGAATAAGGATGGTATGTACCTAAAAGAGACTTCTGCTCTCTTGCTTAGTTATGAGAATTAGTTCTTTTATCTTAAAACATATTTTAGTATATCCTAATTCTTAATTTATTACTAATAGGCATTTTTTTTTTCTATTTTGTTCAACAAACAGTAACTCTTTACATTTCTTAAATAGGTATTACTTTCTTATAATTTCTCACAACCTGCAGACATATTGTTTTGTTTCTTAAAAAAGAATATTCCTACTTTTAAGAGTAATCTGCCTGTGTATGCACAAGTACATTTGTGTGTGTTAAGTTACATGTATATGTTATCCCTGGAACCTTATTCACTTTTTAGAAGAAATCATTGAGGGATAAAGTGAATTTTAAAATTAATTTCTTTTCAAATATAGTTGCTATTATTGAATTAAATGAACATGAAGAAAACCAGGTAACTCGAGATATTGTGGAGAACTGGTCAGTAGAAGAACAAGCAATGGAAATGGATTTGAGTATTCTTCAACAGGTAGAAGATCTAGAAAGGAGAGTTGCATCAGCAAGTTTGCAAGTGAAGGTAAAATTGATTGGAATGAAATCTGTTTTTAGGATGATGGAAGGTAACTATCATTTGTTGTATACCTGATATGTGCCAGTTACTCTGCTAAATGTTTTCACTTTATCTCATTTAATTCTCAAAATGATCCTGAATTAATTTCCCCCATCTTACAGGTAAGGAACAAGACTCAAAGTAAGTAACCTGCCACTGGTCATATAGTAAGCTAAGTGTGTATTCATCCAAGTCTGTCTGACTCCAGAACCTGTGTTCTTTTTACCAAGTCTTGCTGCCTCCTTAATGGTATTCAAAAGTGTCATTTCTAGTTTTACCCATGATAAATATAATGCTCTATCAAATAACTACTATACTGTTTCATATAGAGGAACCTCCTTGCATCAAGCCATGTTGTATGTCAAAATTTCACTCTATATAATTTAAAATTGGAGAATATAGATATATCCAAATATACACTGTATCATTATACACATACCCACACACCCTACATATATATGTAAATTTTAAATTTATTTATCTACTGGGCATTACCATGTCACAAGCATTATCATGATCAGACTGGCTTCCAATGGACAGGCAAAAGGAAAGCTTTACCTTAGTGCAAGAATTTTTAGTTTTGGTAAGAGGGGTATAAAGTCTTCTCAGTTGATAATAAGGTGACGTCTCTGAGAGTAAATGGATGGATGATGAATAAGTATGAGACACCTGAAAAGGTTTAGAAAATGTAGTATCCATGTAATTTGATCTGCTATTTTATGTTTTATTCAGAATGAGAAACTTATGCCATAATACTATCCTATGGCATTTGGAAACTTTTGAAGTTCTCCAAAAAATGTCACTTTCCAGAGCTAATAACATATCCCTTTCTTGCTGCAAACATAATTACCAACTTTGGGAAGCAAAATTTATCATTTGTTGACTCTATTTTGCTAGCAAACTATATCTTCCTCCTAGTACTATAATACAGTATAAAAATGCCTCATTTATTTGGCATCTTCAACAAATGAAGTCTTCCACACAAGTTAATTTTCTAGAGAAATGAAAATTATTCCATTTAGCACCATAATTTTTTAACATGTTTGTCAGATCGCTTATGTTATGCATTACACTGCCTTCTTAAATTGAGAATAATGAGTTTGATTTAAATTATCTTGGTGACACAGGATCATTAGTGCAAAGACCAATTATTAGATAATGATTCCCTCAGGAAATGTGAAGAGGTTTTGCCCCTACATTAAATGTTCCTAGTGTGCTTTGCTTTTAAACGACTGTGTCTGCTTTCTATAGTCTGTTTCTGTCTTCTCTCATGGTCAGTTGCTACTACTTGCTGGTTTAAATTTGATTGGTTCTACTGGCCTAATTTTCCCCCGACTTCTTCCACCTAATTTGCCAGTTCTAATTGGCTATTGGTTGGGAAAGCATATCACCAAGCTTTTTTTTAAGATTTAATTTTATTTATTTTTGGCTGGGTTGGGTCTTCATTGCTGCACGCGGGCTTTTCATTGCGGTGGCTTCTCTTGTTGCAGGGCACAGGCTCTAGGTGTGTGGGCTTCAGTAGTTGTGGCGCACAGGCTCAGTAGTTGTGGCACGTAGGCTTAGTTGCTCTGCAGCATGTGGGATCTTCACAGACCAGGGCTCGAACCCATGTCCCCTGCATTGGCAGGTGGATTGTTATCCACTGTGCCACCAGCGAAGTCCCAAGCTTTTTTTTTTTTTTAATTTTATTTATTTATTTGTTTGTTTGTTTGTTTGTTTATGGCTGTGTTGGGTCTTCGTTTCTGTGCGAGGGCTTTCTCTAGTTGCGGCAGGCGGGGGCCACTCTTCATCACGGTGCACGGGCCTCTCATTATCGCGGCCTCTCTTGTTGCGGAGCACAGGCTCCAGACGCACAGGCTCAGCAATTGTGGCTCACGGGCCTAGTTGCTCCGCGGCATGTGGGATCTTCCCAGACCAGGGCTCGAACCCGTGTCCCCTGCATTGGCAGGCGGACTCTCAACCACTGCGCCACCAGGGAAGCCCCCAAGCTTTTTTAAGTTAAGTATAAAGTCAGGGTTTGGGCCTGAAACATTTTCCTGGAGCCATACTCATATTTTCCTGCATTAACCTTATCACATTACTGGCTGCTTAGACATTCTTGGCTGTGTTCTAAGTGTGTAAGAAAAGTAGAATGTGTTTTTTAAGTGAAATGTTTTAATATTCTGTTATTAAGGTATTACTAAATTATTCTGTATTATTCTGAAAAAATGAATTATATTATTCTTGAAGAGTCTAAAAACACAAATGATGAAAATAACCACAAGACATTATTTTAACATCTATAGAAGATTTAATGTTTTTTTTTTTTAAGAAAACAGAGTTATATGTTTAATGTGGGGAACTAGCCATTGTGAAGACACATCACACAGGTGGCCTGTGGGACTTACTTAGGTGCATTCATTTATATTTTTAATATTGCTTATAATTTGGACATTCTTTGTTATTTTGTAGGAAAATCTGCAAGTCTCTTGTCCTAGTTCTGTTGTTGAGAGTATACGAAAAACCTAATTACTCTTCCAGCTCCTCTAAAGATAGCTCCTGTGTCTCTTTCTAAGTTTTCTCTTTTACAAGCTAATTAATTCCTTCAACCATTAGTCCTGTGAAATAGTTTCCATGTACATGATTCTCTTCTGTATAAACACCAGTGTTAATATCCTTCTTAAAATGTTGTATCCATAACTGTACATAGCGCTGTCTGAATGTGTTCATGGGACTTTTACTTTCCTTAATCCAGCACTATACTTCCATTAATGCTGTTTGAATTTTGTACTAGCTTTTTAGCATCCACATTATACTCTTGCTTCACTGAGTATACGCTATGAAAAAACAAACTCTGGCCCTCTTTCAAAGAGCTTTTAAGCGAGTTCTATCACATATAGTATTCAATATTTCTGTGATTAGTTGCTTAAACTTCAAACCTAAAATTTACATTTATCATTGTTTTATTTTTATTAATTTCATGTTGGTACATTTTTCAGCATATGGAACTATTTTTATCTTAGTCCTGTTGTACAGAATATTAAATTTTCTTCCTAGTTTTAAATCATCTGCAGATTTAATAACAATCAACCAAGTTACTCATAAGTGTATTAACAGGACAAACCAAGTACAGAGCCTTTTGGACATTGGCACTGGGGACCTTTTCTGAGGTGACACAAGTTCTGTCAACCACCATTTTTTGGAAGCAGTTTTCAACCCTCTAGATTTCTTTAATCTAGTCTTCATTTTTTGTCTTGTCATTTGCCTTGCAGACATCAAGATATGCTATGTTTACAGGGTTCTCTTGATTTAGCAATTTAGTACCCTTTTCAAAATATGGGAATGAGGTTCATTTGACATGACTTGTACCTAATGCACTTACATGTACTGTTCATAATTCCATCCTTACTTCACAAATATAAATGTTCTACTGAATTAAAGAAGAGGAATTGATCCTAATGTACAAGATAAAATAATTATCTCTAAAGAGGTTTAATAAAAAGGATAACGTTCGTTCTGTTTTTCATTTAATATGCATTTACTAAGCCCCTATTCCACGTCAGACAGTAGGCACCACAAAATTGGATAAAATGTGGTTTCTGCTGTCAGAAAGCTTGTCATCTAATAGGGAGATAAGTCATATATACATCTCTGCAGAATTTGTTAACTGATCATAGAGGAGTACAGAGTCATACATGAATTTAGGAAAAGAATACATAACTTCTGATGGAGACATGGGAGAGATCAGGGAACATTTCACGTAGAAGTCGAGATGGAACTTGAGAAGGTGAGTCAGCTTTTGACAAGGAATGCCGTACTAGGAAGAGGGAACAGCCTGAGCAGAGCACCAGGATCCAGAAGTTTAGGGCATGTTTGTGGAGTTGCAAGTTGTGGAATTTGCAGCGTAGGATGTGTGCATGGGAACATGAGAGGAAGAGGTAGATTGAGGTACTTGAATGTCATGATAAAAATATGGACTTTGTTAAACAGTAGGGAAACTTTGAAGGATTTTGAGGTAGAAGATCAATAAAAGCAAGCTGAGTTATAAGATCATTCACTTATTCAATCAACATGTGTGTATTGAGTGCCTACTATTTGCTTTCACCGTGCTGGAGATAAAATGAGTAAAAGCAGACGTGGTCCCTGCCATCATGGAATTTAGAGGTAAAAAGATGTGAATCAAATAATCACAATAGTAAAAAATTGTGAGTACCACAAGGCTATGGCGTATTATATGGTCCTTTGTGGGCTTGTAATATGGAGACTTACCTGCTAAAGGAGGTCAGAGAAGGATTCCCTGAGGACTTTTAAAACGAGAGCTGCAGGATGAGTGGGGTTAACCAGGTTAAGAGCTGCAGGGAAAGGCTATACAGACAAATATAACAGCTCACGCAAACTCCTACGGCTGAAGGAAAAATGGTAAGTATTGTACAGACCCCTGTACGTACGGAAGAGTGGTAGAAGGAATGGAAATGGAAAGGAAGAGCTAAATTCAGAGACCACTGAGAGATTTCTGTTGAAATGAATAAGCATGTAGTCTAAAGTCTCTCAGAATACTTTGCTGATTTTCATTATACCTTTCATAATATCAAAAGTTATTAAATTTTCTTCTTCAAACTTCTCACAACTGTTTCTTTTAATTTTTTATTCTTGTTTCTACCTAGCATTAGGAAACACAAGGTAAACACGTTTAGTAAAGATCCTTAAGATCTGCTGGTGTCTGCTGCTGTATTTTAAGTAAAGGTGATTCACCCAGCAGGCATTTCAAGAGGAAACCATAATAACATTATTCTTTTGATATATAGGGTTGGATGTGTCCAGAGCCTGCATCAGAAAGGGAGGACTTGGTATATTTTGAACATAAGTCATTTTCTAAATTGTGCAAGGAGCATGATGGAGAATTTACTGGCGAGGAAGAAAGCAGTGCACGTGCACTGGAACGGAAGAGTGACAACCCCCTAGATATAGCTGTAACCAGGCTGGCTGATTTGGAGCGGAACGTTGAAAGAAGGTATCTGAAGAGCCCCTTAAGTACCACCATTCAGATCAAACTGGATAATGTGGGCACAGTTACTGTCCCTGCTCCTGCACCATCCGTTAGTGGTGATGGTGACGGGTAGGTTATTGAGATTAACTTGAAAAATTCTTGTGCTTCTTTGCTAATTGGAGCCTATTTTCTATTGCCTGTTATCTATGTATCTTCTTGTATGTCTGTGATCCATATGGATCATGCTCTTCGCATGGTGCTTTGTAAAACCATTTTCCCGTTGTTGTTATGTGCGTCGATAGTCCTGCAAAGTGATCTTACATTTACCTGGTTGTGACTAAGCTTTGAGGCACGCAGCCACAGTCTGTGCACTACATCAGATTTAGTTGCTTAAACCTTATACTTATTGGCTGTTACACGTTTTTGTCATTGCTTGGCTTTCAGTGTGATGATTGTTTCGCATTCAGTAACCATAAATGTGGACGTGACCTACTTAATTTTTCTATATTTCAATGCAGAGTTGAAGAGGATATTGCTCCAGGGCTCAGGGTATGGAGAAGGGCATTATCAGAAGCTCGCAGTGCTGCACAGGTAGCTCTGTGCATTCAGCAGTTACAGAAATCAATAGCATGGGAAAAATCAATTATGAAAGTCGTAAGTGCTTTTATTTAAGAAATACTATCATTTACTTTGCCCTGCTTTTTTCCGATCTTCAGATATTTCTTAATTATGCATTACTTATTGTCAAAACAATGTATGCTGTACTTGAGAATTTCCTTAGTTCTTAGATACTGTATAGTGTGACACCTTCCTCTTTATTTTGAGCTGTTTGAAGGAACCTGCCAAATGTTACCTTTCGTTGTTTAAAATCTTCTTTTCCTCTCCTTTGAATGTTGTTTATAACTCTGACTGAAGTTGTCTTCTCCATTCTGTCAGCATAATAGTTGTTAATCTGAATGTTTGGAAGGCCCTTTCAATCTTGTAAACACTCCAGTTGCTAACATCACCTGCTAAGTACATTCATTTCATTTCTAAAATATCTTTATATTTGTATCAATTTTCTTTTTTTAATGCCAGAAATACTTAGCTAAGTAAATACAGAATAAGCAGAGAGCTCTTCCTTTATGCACCGACATCATGTTTTGGGTTGGCCAAAAAATTGCCTTCGGTTTTTAAGTAAAAATAAAAGATCCATTTTTCGTTTTCACCAAGAACTTTATTGAACAGTGTATTCACCATTTTGTTCCACTACCTTCTACCATTTTTCAGGCAACTTCGTAATTCCATCTTCCCAAAAACTTTTTATCTTTTTGAGCAAAGAACTGATCCAGGTGCCTTTTACAGTCTTCCAGGGAATTAAAATTTTTTCCATTGAGAGAATTTTGTAAAGCCTAAATAAATGGAAATCCAAAGGTGTAATGTCTGGTGAATAAGCTGGATGAATCAGAGCTTCCCAGCTAAGCTTTAACAGTTTTTGCCTGGTCATCAAAGAAACATGTGGTCTTGCATTATCCTGATGGAAGATTATGCGTTTTCTGTTGGCTTATTCTGGACACTTTTTGTTGAGTGCTGCTTTCAGTTGGTCTAATTGGGAGCAGTACTTGTTGGAATTAATCGTTTGGTTTTCTGGAAGGAGTTCATAATAGAGGACTCCCTTCCAATCCCACCACATACACAACATCACCTTCTCCGGATGAAGACCGGCCTTTGGTGTGGTTGGTGGTGGTTCATTTCGCTTGCCCCGCGATCTCTTCCATTCCACATTATTGTACAGTATCCACTTTTCATCACCCGTCACAATTTGTTTTAAAAATGGAACATTTTCATTATGTTTAAGCAGAGAATCGCATGAGGAAATACGGTCAAGAAGCGTTTTTTTTGCTTAATTTATGTGGAACCCAAACATCAAAGCGATTCACATGACCAAGCTGCTGTAAATGATTTTCAGCGCTTGAGTTGGATATTTTGAGTATGTTGGCTATCTCCCGCGTGGTATAACGTTGATTGTTCTCAGTTAACGTCTTGATTTGATCGCTGTCAACTTCAACTGGTCTGCCCAACCGTGGAGCTTCGTCCAGTGAGAAATTTCCAGCATGAAACTTCGCAGACCACTTTTGATGTGTTCAATCAGTCACAGCACCTTCTCCATACACTGCACAAATCTTTTTTTGCATTTCGGTTGCGTTTTTACCTTTCTTGAAATAATAAAGCATAACATGCCGAAAATGTTGGCGTTTTTCTTCCATCTTCAGTATTAAAATAGCTACACAAAAATTCACCAATTTTGATAAGTCTTTTTTTAAATGCACGCTGATGTGATAGGTGTCACGTACAATCTAACAAAATTGTTCTGAATGAACTTATAGACAACTGTTACTAGAGCCATCTTGTGGAAAAAAACCGAACGAACCTTTTGGCCAACCCAATATTTGGATATCGTTGGCATTGAGTAGATACTTTAGTCTTTCCTCTAACATTTAAAAATGTTTTTTCGCCTTCTTTGTTCAAGCCCAGTTAGTTATCATGTAGTAGCCTCTACTTTGTACTAGGCAACAAATGCTGTATGTTCAAAATAAAAGCTATATTTCTTATATTTTCCAGAGAGAGATTTATTTTAAATCATGTACGTGTCCCTTTTGCCTCTTTTGTATCGTATACAGAAATATCTATTATATGTAGACTTTTATGAATTACTTTAACAGTTGCTTTTGAATTACAGGTTAGCTTTAAAATTCAAACATTTGAGATTTGTCTTCATGAATGACTAAGGGTAAAATTCCTATTTTAAATAATCTTCCCCAAAGAAAAGAAGTGATTCTTAAATAATTTAGCATTCTCTCCTTCCTTTTTACCTCTATACTTAGACTACTCAAGACTTTATTCATTCTATACAAATACATTTGCTTTCTTCTATGGTTTTTTTCACTTCTTTCTAAAATGTCCATGGAATAATGAATCTGCAGTTTTCACAATATGCTCAAATTTAGGTCTTTCCCTATATAGATTAGAATTTACTATAAGTTTTAAGGCATTGTTCAGGTCATCTGGTAGCATTTTTACCAGGTAAAAATAATTTTTCTTCTAAAAATTATTATTAAAACCAGTTTTAAAGTCACCTTAGACAAATATATTTGGTGAAGTGTAGGCTTGAATGATCAAAAAAGATTCAATTCCTATATCAGAATGAAATTTGTACAGTTACTTTTCTCATCTACACCAAAAAAATCATCACAGTGTAGGCAGTTTTGTTATAACCCATACCCAGAAACCCAAAACTTATACCAAAATCTACCTTTATATTAGTATACTTACTTTCTGCAGTCTAAAGCTTTATTTCAGGTTTTACAAATTTCTTTTCCATTGTTATTAATAAATTAATATACATTCATCATTATTTAACTCCATCTCATAATTTTTATTTCTTTTTTTAATGTTTAATAATACATTATTTGCTATAAAACTACTTTGAAAAGAAGGCAGAGTTTCTTATTCAAAGATTAATGAGCACTTGGTAACCTTTAATTAGAAATGTAACAAAACCTATAATAATCCTCATAAGAAGTTCTAAAAAAAAATGTTAAAGTGCTCAATATCTTTAGAAATATCCTCTTTACCAGAAATGCTTACTAGGAAAGAAGGAGCTGCCATGATTTGCCTCCAGATACTTCTCAGCCCACAATATGTTGTCTGTTGTTAATGTTAAGCAATCGGCAACATCCACTGTTTTTTTTTAGTGTGGTAGCAAAGGAGTTAAAACCAAATATGACTACGTTTGCTCTAACATATTGTGAGCTATTACTGTGGATTTTCAAAAATGTTATGAACTTGATACCTGCCACCCTTTCTTAATAAGTATCAGAAAATAATTTTATTTTTAAATCATAAATGTGAGATGTAAGACAGGCTTCATAGTATTTTTAGCTATTGTAGAAAACAATGAGTATTTACTTAATGTTCATGAATCTGATTTTTAAATTTTATTGTTATAAGGAATGAAATATAACCTTCGAGATGTTATTTCTCAATGAGTATTTTAATAATAGAAGTTTTAAAGAAATAACTCAAATTTGGAGAAATAACACCATATTAAGGTATTTAGTGATGTGGTTATCAGGAAAGGTCATAAAATAAATACTGTTGGGATATTAAACTCTACTGCTTTTGCTCTTAGTACACATGCCAGTTTTAGTATTACATGTATATTACATATATTTGATAGATATTTGTTAAGGTGAATAGCATGTATCTGCTGTTTTGATAAGATTCTTAAGCTATCATTGGTGTACGTACTGAGTTATGAAAGACGATTTTAGACATTCCCAGATTAAGATTTAATGTTTTATTGAAATTAAACAAATTAAGTTTGAACAATTAAGCGATTTTGTTTTTAAGAGTATATAAATACATAACTTAAAATTAGTACAAATGATTTATAATTTAAATGTTTTAACTATTTTTAATTGAAATATAGTTGATGTACAATATTAATAATGTTTTCATTTTTTTGAATATTGATTACAGGACGTTGTCTACTGTGACTGAAATAAAAACTAAATGTCAAAATATAACGTTAGTACCTACCATTTTTTAAAGCCATCTTTAAAGTTTTTACCTGTCTAATCTTCCTTCCTTCCCTCTGTGAAACTTGTTATACAGAATACGTGTGCATGGGGAAAAAAAAAATCTCTTTATAGATTTTAAAGTTCTTAATGGTATTAGAAGTTTTTCAACAGAGAAGAAACAATTTTATTTTTAGTCCTAGAAAATAAACTATAACTTCTAAATTCTTTTATTTAATATATTGTATCAATTTCTTTTTCCCTTAGAAATCATTTTGTAGGATCCATTTTCTACATTTGTGACACATGTTTGATTTGGGTTGATTTCCAAAGTTTCCTGATTTGGACATAGTCAAAATACAGTGACATCTTATTATTATTATTTATAATTCTGTTGCTAATGCAAGTTCCTAATTTTGATCTTAAAAATTACTCTAACTCTTACTTATTTCTTTCTCAGGATATCATGAGGATGCTAAGATAAGCAAACGATGAAATATATTAAAAAATTAAAACACCACGTATTAAAGCTATTCATTGCTTTATGTGCTCTAATGTCATGTTAATTATTTCATATGCTAATGTGTACATGCTTCTGAAGTGTGTGCAGGCATTCAACCTCTAGCTTTGTTTTTTGCAGTGTACCTGAAATGTGCATTTACCCCAACTGAACTGCTCACCCCATCATGTGGTCCATATCTGTGTAACGAGAGATACATAGATGTGTATGGCTACTGTATATTTGTTAGCAAGCGGAATGTTCATTACTAATATAAATTAGGAATTAATGGTGTGTTTAATATCCCAAAAACTATTATTCGTAGCCGAGTGTTAATTTTAAATGATTTTCCATGTATTATAGTACTGCCAGATCTGTCGAAAGGGAGATAATGAAGAACTGCTTCTCCTTTGCGATGGCTGTGACAAAGGCTGTCATACATACTGCCATAGACCCAAGATTACAACTATACCAGATGGGGACTGGTTTTGTCCAGCTTGCATTGCTAAGGTAAGACTGATCTAAAACTAAATTTTTTTATTGAAGTATAGTTGATTTACAATATTGTGTTAGTTTCGGGTATACAGCAGAGTGATTCAGTTATATTTTTTTTTTCAGATTCTTTTCCATTATAGGTTATTACAAGATTTTGAATAGAGTTCCCTGTGCTCTACAGTAAATCCTTGTTGCTTATCTATTTTATGTGTAGTAGTTTGTATCTGTGAGTCCCATACTCCTAATTTATCCTCCCCACCCCCCCCCCCACCCCCCCCGCCCCACCACCTTTCCCCTTTGGTAACCATAAGCTTGTTTTCTAGGTCTGTGAGTCTGTTTCTGTTTTGTATATAGATGCATTTGTATTATTTTTTAGATTCCACGTGTAAGTGATATGATATTTGTTTTTCTCTGTCTAACTTACTTCACTTAGTATGATAATCTCTGGGTCCATCCATGTTGTTGCAAATGACAATATTTCATTCTTTTTTATGGCTGAGTAATAGTCCATTGTATATGTGTACCACATCTTCTTAAACCAATTGTCTGTTGATGGGTACTTGGGTTGTTTCCATGTCTTGGCAATTGTAAATAGGGCTGTTATGAACATTAGGGTGCATGTATCTTTTCAAATTAAATAAGAGTTTTCATCTTTTCTAGGTATATGCCCGGGAGTGGGATTCCTGGATCATATGGCAGCTCTATTTTTAATTTTTTAAGGAACCTTCATACTGTTTTCCTTACTGGCTGCACCAATTTACATTCCCACCAACAGTGTGCTAGGGTTCCATTTTCTCCACACCCTCTCCAGCAGTTATTATTTGTAGACTTTTTGATGATAGCCAGTCTGACTGGTGTGAGATGGTACCTCATTGTGGTTTTGATGTACATTTCTCTAATACTTAGTAACGCTTAACGCTGAGCATCTTTTCACGTGCCTGTTGGCCAGCTGTATATCTTATTTAGAGAAATACCTATTTAGGTCTTCCGCCCATTTTTCGATTGGGTTGTTTGTGTTTTTGATATTGAGTTGTATGAGCTGTTTGTGTATTTTGGTTATTAACCCGTGGTCAGTTGCATCATTTGCAAATATTTTCTCCCAGTCTGGTAGGTTGTCTTTTTGTTTTGTTGGTTTCCTTTGCTGTGGAAAAGCTTTTAAGTTTGATTAGGTCCCATTTATTTTTGCTTTTAATTCTTTTGCCTTGGAAAAGTGATCTAAGAAAATATTGCTACAATTTATGTCCAAGAATGTTTTGCCTGTGTTCTCTTCTAGGACTTTTATGTCTTATGTTTAGGTCTTTAAACTATTCTGAGTTTATTTTTATATATGGTGTGAGGGTGTGAGGGAGTGTTCTAATTTCATTGATTTAGCAGTCCAGCTTTTCCAACACCACTTGCTGAAGAGACTGTTTTTTCTCCATTGTCTATTACCACTTTTGTTGTAGATTAATTGACTGTAGGTGTGCGGGTTTATTTCTGGGTTCTCTATTCTGTTTCATTGATCTATATGTCTGTTTCTGCCCCAATACCACACTGTTTTGATTACTGTAGCTTTGTAGTAGTGTCTGAAGTTTGGAAGGGTTATGCCTCCAGCTTTGTTCTTTTTCCTAAGGATTACTTTGGCAGTTCTGGGTCTTTTGTGGCTCCGTATAAATTTTAGTATTTTTTTAAGTAATAGCATTACTTAAAACTTTTTAATTGCCAGATCAAAATGAAGAGTTTTATGGGGATTTTTTTTTTTGCGATATAATTCGTATACTGTAGAATTCATTTTAAAGTGTGCAATTCAGTGGTTTTTAATATATTCACACAGTTGTACAACCATCACCACTATCAAATTCCAGAACATCTTCACGATCCCCAAAAAGTATGCTTGTACGCATTATCATTCACTCCCCATTCCCCTTCTCTTCTCAGCCTTTGGCAAACATTAATCTATTTTCTATCTCTGTGGGTTTGCCTATTCTTGTCATTACACATACATCCAATCATAAAATATGTGGCCTTTTTCTTTCACTTAGCACAATATTTTCAAGGTTCATCTGTGTTCTAGCACTTCATCTTTAAAGTCAAATGATATTTCATTATATGGACAGACTACATTTTATCTGTTCAGCTGATGGACATTTGGGTTGTTTCTACATTTTGGCTTTTATGAATAATGCTGCTATGAACAGTCAGTCATACCCAAGTTTTTGTATGAATATATGTTTTCAATTTTTCTGTTATATACGTAAGAGTAGAATTGCTAGGTCATATGGTAATAAGCATATGTATTTTAAGTCACTTTCCAGTCACATATAAATTGGAAACCGGTGAATTCTAATACTAATTGACTAAAGAGTAGCACTATGATAAAGTAGAAAGAAATGGGTTTTAGAGTTATAAAGTAAGGAGTAAGAAGTGTGAAAGGGTTAGAATGTATTGAGGGCCAGACTCTTCGTTAGGTTTTCCCTATCTCAGACACTCTCTTCCATGTTTAATCTCTTGACGTAGTTACTACCAGTAACTACCACCACGTCATAAACTCAGTTTCAAGCATCCATCTCTCCACTGCCTCCTTTCTTTCCTGTTCACTCCCTCTAGCGCGCCAACTCCAATAATTCTTTGATCTCATCAGGACCTTCAATTCATTTATCCTAAGACCTCTTCACTGTCCCTCTCCCCATTCATGTCCTCTCTTTCCTCCTACAATCACTGCATCCACCTTTAGCTCCTGTGCCTCTCTCTCACTTGGTAAAACCGTCATTCTGGTTAATCCGACTCTCTGACTTCTCCAGCACCTGTATATTCAGATACAAAGGTATCTTGAATGTGGCTGGAGAAAACACCCAGCCCTTTAAATTTAAGGCTAAGAGGGCCTTTAGTGGTGCCTGATAATTTACTGTCTCCTCCGTCCTCATTCTCAGCTGATGACCTTACTCCCATTTCACTATGATAATGGAAGCCATCAGAAGAAAATATCACAAGCATCCACCAGCACACCTACCATCCTTCCTATATCTGGGCTCTCATACTCTACCTTCCCTCCTGTTGCCATGAACTGCTTGTGTGCCCCTAACTAAGCCAGTAACCCCACTTGTGCTTCAGATCCCATCCCCTCTCACCTCCTTAGGAGAATGGCTCCAGCAGTTCTGTCTTCTCCTGCATCATCAATTTTTCCTTCTACACTGGGTTCTTTCTCATCAGCCTACTAACATGCTACTATTTCTCCCATCTTACAAAAACTAAACAAAAACCCTCTTTTGGCCTCACTTCTTCCTTGGTCCACTTCCCCCATTTCTCCCCTTCCCTTTACTGGAAAGTTTTCTGTTCTGGTTCTTTCTGATTTCTCTCCTCTGATTCACTCTTAAACTCACTCCAGTAATATTTTCATCTCCACAGCTTCTCCAAAATTTCTCTTACGATGCCCACAAATGACTTCCACATTGCTCGGTCTAGTGATCAGTGCTTAGATCTCATCTAACCCATCACTTACATTTGATAGAATGGAACTTCCCCTCCTCCTTGAAATCCTGTTTTCACTTGTCTTCTAGGATACCATACTCACCTGATTTTCTTCTTGCTTTTGCTCCTTTTCAGTCCCCTTTGCTGGTTTTTCTCACCTCCCAGATCTATAAATATGGAGTGCTTTCTTAGCTTCAAAGTTATATCTGTAAAATGGAATCGTATCTGCTTTGCGGGGATTTGTAAGGATCAAATATGGTTGTGTGTTTGAAGGTTTTCATGACTTTAAAATTCTGTGATATATTTATTTTTTGTGATATATTTATATTAATACCTTATTATATTTTCGGCTATATTTTACAAAATAGCAGAGGTCTCACATGGCACCATATTCACTAATAATTGCTTTTTTATTTCTCATTACTTGATCATTTTTGTTATATATAGTTAAATGTAGTTTAATAATAATCTTCACTGGTGGTACATAACTTATCTTTTAACTTCATAAATGTCAAGTTATAGAAAGTGTCTCTAATACTTTATGAATTACTAACAAATCAGTGTTTTGTTTTTGTTTTTGTTTCTTTAAAGGGGAAGAGGAGGAAATGAGTCTTTTTTTTTTTTTTAATTGATTGATTGATTGATTGCTATGTTGGGTCTTCGTTTCTGTGCTAGGGCTTTCTCTAGTTGCGGCAAGCGGGGGCCACTCTTCATCACGGTGCGCGGGCCTCTCACTATCGTGGCCTCTCTTGTTGTGGAGCACAGGCTCCAGACGCGCAGGCTCAGTAGTTGTGGCTCACGGACCCGGTTGCTCCGCGGCATGTGGGATCTTCCCAGACCAGGGCTCGAACCCGTGCCCCCTGCATTAGCAGGCAGATTCTCAACCACTGCGCCACCAGGGAAGCCCACAAATCAGTGTTTTAATTCTTGAGGGTATCATCTGGTAGGCTATAGGAGGTTTTGTTTCCTGTAAATTTGAATGCTGGCTATCTATCATTTCAGGAGTGGAGTAGAAGATGTGAGGTGTATGATCTCATCTAAACCCTTCGATGTAAATGCAGCTTTCTAAGCCTCTGCTCTCTTGTTTTTTAAATGTGGTGGATTAGGTGTTATGTTTCTTACAGCAATAAAAAATCTTATAAACATTGGATTTTGGTAAAGATTTTTAAAGTTAAGGTTTTAAAAATATCTTTCCAGTAATTCAGTTATTTACAAATATTTATATTATACATCTTGCTCTCAAATAGCTATTTCTGCATACGTCATTGTGACTGTTTTTATTCTGTGTATATGTGTGTTTTCATGCCAATATATATACATACACTATGTATATATATTAAAGATAAATATATATATACTTTCCCTCAGGATCACAGAATCAAAAAACTTGGCATGTGTGTATATATACATATTTATACACACTCATACACACACACACACACACACACACACAAGAAATTTTAAATTCCAGTGCCTACAAAAGCCAAATAACACAAAAGAGTTGGGACTGTAGCAAACAGGAAAGTCAAGCCATGGCCCCATTTATATGTGACAGACATTGCTCAACTCCAGCCATCATGTAGACATGTGGGCCCAGCGTTCCAGGATCTACCAGTATTTCAAGATTATGGATTTTTATGCATGCCCTCCCAAATGTTAAATGTTGGCAACAAATTCAGGATTTTTGCAAGCATTATGAGCCAAACAACAACACATTCTGTGGGCTGTTTACAGCCTCTGAGCCACCAGTTTGCAACTTCTGATATATAGATATACAAACATCACAGAAATGAGCCCTTGTATGTGTAATCTGATAGGTTCGGTTTAAGATATCCTGAAGTTCCTCTTTGGATTTGGGCTCTAATAAGATAGAAAGGGTGGGGAAGGGAGGCTTCTCTGTCCAAGAACAAAGTCATCAGTAACAGAGCAACTGTGTAAAAGCTTGCTTTTAAAAGTGTATGTGCATGATCTAATGAGGTAAGCTGATAAACATCATTTATCACAGAAAGAGAGAATCTTCATTGTCTTTTTAAAACATCACAAAAGTTTTTATTTCTGTGGATTTAAATTTCATGTTTTCTTACTATGAGTATTAATTTGTTAGAATACGATCCCAAGTATTGGGATCCTGTAACATCTTATGGAAAAACCCGCATGAACTTTTTGGCCAACCCAATAGTATTTTAGTTCAAATGGGAACTAGAAATTTTGACCCGTTATTCATGAAATTTTGTTCTTTTTAAGTAACACAATTACTCAATCTAACTTAATTTAATCTTCATTAAATAGACCTTTTCCTCATGAATTAAGCATTCTCTTTCTCTTTTTTATGATTTCAGAGTGCTAAAATCTCAGTGTAATATAAAAACTCAAAATAATCAGATTTTAGTGAATAAAAATTAATAAACTAAATGGAGAAGAGACTTAGTAAAACATTTTAATTATTCCAGTTAGTTTCAAGGGGTAGTGATTCTTTCATATGGTATGGGGAAGGTGTTAGATTTATGGTTTGTCTTATTATTTTAGTCAATTAAAATATCTCTTTAACTATACTTTTAACCTGCCAATAGAGAAATAAATAATTTTAATTGCTTGATTAAAAGCAATTTTAAAAAATAATGCTAGAAGAGGTCCTGAAATCCTCAAAGAAATTAGTATGAAATACTCCAGAGAAACGTTTTTCAGCCAAATTCATTTCAAGGATACATCCAACTTTAAATTACAGCTGATTGATATCTGACCCTAAGTCTTAAGTCTAAGATTTCTTAATAGTCTGGGTAAGAGAGGAAATAATTTGCTAAAAGAGGATAAACACTGTTCTGGAAAATTCAAACAAAAACCATACATTACGGGGTCTTTGCACTGATATTCTTCTATGATCTACTATATTTACTGTAATATTGTAAAATCTGAAAAATACAGATTTATTTCGCTATTTCTAGGTTGAGGGGCGTGGTGGGCAGCTATTGTTACATCAGTGTGCTGCCTGTACATTGTAGTTAGATTGCGTAAGGCCATGTTGAGTTTTTTTGAAGTTTTTTGTTTTTTTGTTTTTTCCCCCGTGTAATTTTAGAGCTAGGATGACCGTACCAATTGTGTGGCTTATCTTTCTTATTTTACAGGTGAGAAAACAGGGACTCACAGATATTTTTGTACAAAGTTCCATAGCTAGTTACTGACAGAGCCATAGCTGGAAATCATGTTCTTTGATTCCAAATATAATCTCTTTTATACTATTTCTTTATTGTTTTCCTCAGAAACAGACATTTTTTCCCTCTTCCTTCACCTCTGCTTTGTTCACACCTGGTAACCACAAGTTTGTGGAACTCTATTCTTATAGAAAATGCTTTTTTTCTTTATCTAGAAAGAAATATCAATTTCCAGTAGGTCTGATCATTTACAAAGGACTTTTTCTCTATTTGACACTTCATGAGCTATTTTCCTTGTTTGGGCCTAGCTTTTTAATTATCTCTTCAACTTTCTTATTAATAAGATCTATATTTTTGTTTATATTCAACCTTTGTTCTTCATTATACTGTGCTCCGAAAGATAGTACCTTTGTGTCTTTAAACTCATTCAGTTAGTGACCTAGACCAGGGGTCCCCGACCCCCAGGCCTCAGACCCCTTACCGGTCGGTGGCCTGTTAGGAACCAGGCCGCACAGCAGGAGGTGAGTGGCAGGGGGAGCGAGCAAAGCTTCATCTGCCGCTCCCCAATCCTCCCCATTGCTCGCATTACCGCCTCAACCGTCCCCTTGTCCATGGAAAAATTTTTCTTACGTGAAACCGGTCCCTGGTGCCAAAAAGGTTGGGGTCCACTGACCTAGATTAAAGAAATACTGCTGATAAGTTCTATAGTTCCGAAGATGGATTACCACGACATCAACATCTTCAGATTGTAAGAATTCCCAAAATAAATTTTTCATGCTTTATTAGATTTTTGCCTCATATTATGGGAGAACAAATTCATAGATCTCTCTTAAAAATAATAAAATGATCAACCTTCGAGATCAGAGATAATATTCTTTTTGTTGGCCCTGTCAGGCTTTCCTAATTTAAAATAATAAAAGGCCTGTAGACAGTTATTTTTCTTATACCTCATTTCCTTTTTTTTTTTTAAATTAAAGGCAAGTGGTCAAACTCTAAAAATCAAAAAACTTCATGTCAAAGGAAAAAAGACTGAGTCAAAAAAAGGCAAGAAAGTAACTTTAACAGGGGATACTGAAGATGAAGACTCTGCATCTACAAGTAGTTCATTAAAAAGAGGAATCAAAGACCTGAAAAAAAGAAAAATGGAGGAAAACACTTCTATTAATTTGTCAAAACAAGAAAGTTTTACTTCTGTTAAGAAACCTAAAAGAGATGACTCCAAGGACCTAGCTCTTTGCAGGTATTATTTCAGTTTTCATGTACTGTATATTTACAACTTCCTCTCTTACTTGCTTAGAAATCTTCTACCATACTAAAGGCAACTTTTTGACAATTTGTGTAAGTAGGAAATGAAAGTCTATAGTATAAGTAAATATATTCTTTTATCTTTTTAAATAAATTAATTTGCATTTTTTACTTGAAAGATTATGAAAGGTAAATTTTTAAGAAAAATAGATATTTCTAAAGCATAGATACTGATTTCAGACATTGTTTTCTTTAGTATGATCCTTACTGAAATGGAAACTCATGAGGATGCATGGCCTTTTCTACTTCCTGTAAACTTGAAACTTGTTCCTGGTTATAAGAAAGTTATTAAGAAGCCTATGGATTTTTCCACAATTAGAGAGAAATTAAGTAGTGGACAGTAAGTAAATCATTTCAGTTCAATATTTATTGAATGCTTGGTATATGCTGGGTACTTTTCTAGTGAGCCAAAAATACATTAACAGCAAAGACATAGGCTCTGCCTTTGGAGAGGGGTGTGTGTGTGTGTGCGCGCTTGGTCAGGGGAGTATAGTATGTAAGACAAATCAATTAAAATTATTTAAATAATTAAAAAGCAGTGTGATAAAGCATTTTGACATTGGAAGGGCACCAAACTCAGCCTGGAAGGTAAGGAAGAGTATCAAGAAAGCCTCCCAAAGTAAATTACATGTAAGCTAGAGCTTGTATTTTACATCAGTGGAATATTGACACTGTCTCATGTGGATTTAATAAAAATTGACTCTGTAATATTTTCAGATTATTACAATGTAGAGATAGAAGATCACTGGAAATTTTAACTATTAAAAGCTTTATTGTGAGTTGTTGGAGAATACTAAAAATGTGTTTATTAAATGTGGAGGAAAATTATTATTTGCTCCTCTCTACCCTATTCTCTTTGTGATCCTATCCAAAGAGCAAAATGACTTCTGGCCACAGTTAATGATCTTTGTTAGATTGCCTCAGACTTCTTGCCAGAGTAAGTAGCAGCTGTTAGATGTTGGCATTTAGTTGGTTCTGGACATTGGACACTGGTTCTAGACGTTTTGGAGCCACAAGAATAAGGCTGTTCTCTTACAAAACAAGCCCACACAAAAGCATTCCATGTGTTAATGGCCAGGAGCTGTGCATCTCCCTTCTCCATTCTCCCTGCACCCTTTATTCCTGCATACCAGTTTACCTTAGTGTAGCCCATGTGCATCACTTCAAGCAAAGTCATAAATAAAGAGAAAGAAGGAAGTTTACATTAAAAAAAAACTATAAAATATATTTAATTACATTATTATTGTTATTATTATTATGTTTTTCCTAGATATTCTTTTGGTGAAAATCACTGTAATCTGTGATTTAAACTCAGTTTAGAAGAGTTGAGTAGAACTTAACTCATAAAGATCAGTGTCTGTCTTACATGTATCAGATGTTTTACAAGACTGACCAAATGACTAGTTTCTCTGGAGGCTGAACTGTCAGTCTTTTAAAGAATTATGTCTGTTCCATTTTACTATTTTTCAATTTTGAAAGGGACCTGCCTTGCCTAAATTCCGAAAACATTAAAACTATTGGTTCTTATATGATCCAAATAGCAAAAACTTCTGTCTATATATGAACTGGTTCTTTTGCTTTTTCTATCAAAATATTCAGAACTTGGTGGCAGGGGTAGCAATGGACTTTACCATCAGCATGACGAAGACAGAGACTTAGGCAGGAAAACCTTCCCAGTGTTCAGTTCCTGGCTTTAACTTCCATAATTCTCCAGTTCCTGGATAGAGGATGAACCTAAACCTCAAAATAAATAGGCTTGCACATTAACACAGAATTACCAGAAGATCTGCAAAATCTAAGCTCCCTTTTGAGAATGAGCGCCGGTAAATGGAGGAGGTCACAGCAGAAGCAAGCAGAGAGAGGCAGTTCTTTATAATCCCGTTTGTGATGCCAGGTGTGGGAGACAGAATTCAGAGAATTCAGACTCCTCTAACTTCGACTTATCTCATTAAACCCAAATTAATGAGCTGGGACCCAAACTCACAAACAGTATTTCAAATTTTAAACTAGAAACTTAGAGAACAGAGGGGAGGAAGTGCCTCCTTTAATGAATCTTTCTGGGTTCCATCAGCTGCCCCTTCCTTCTGTCGTACTTACTTCATCTAGAATCTCGCCTAAAATTCTCTCCTGGATTTGTCTCCCTAGCGCTAATCATTAACCTTTTCTTGTAGTCAGGAACAGTCTAAAGAGATAAATATTTCTCAAGGCAACTTTAAAATATTTTATAAAAATTATTCCCACACATGTTATATGATTGCATTTATGTGAAATGTCCAGAATAGGTAAATGTATAGAGACCAAAAGACAGGTTGATGGTTGCCACGGGCTGGGGATAGGAAGGAATAGAGAGTAAATGCTTGATGGATAGAGTTTCCCTTTGGGGTAATGACAGTGTTTTGGAACTACGTAATGCAATGTTGTGAGTGTGCTAAATGCCTTAATTATCTACCTTAAATGGTTAGTATGATGTTATGTGAATTTCACCTTAATTTAAAAAATAATAATTCCCAGAAGAAAAGGAAAATGGGTGAGGTTACATAGGGCTGACAATTCTGTGAGCTCATTACAGATAAAGAAATTTTCTTTTTTTATTATTGCACATATTAGAAGAAAGGAGTGAAAAGACTGTACAAGGTATTTCATCAAAGAAATAATTCCACTTTTACCAGATCTCAGAGCATCAGTGTGTGCTTCATAGGTATTTCTAATGGGTAAATTATTTTAGTATTCAATTTGTCATAAGTTAGAATTAATTTAAATTTGAATTTCCAAAAGCCCTTTTTCAAAATGTATTGATTTGGCTTGAAATGCACCACTCCCTCCTTACTAATAAGTCTAGGCATATTCATGCACCTTTCAGTTCTCTTCTCTGTGTTCTTACAGGGAAAGAGGACTGGGATTATCCCACCAAAAAAAGCACTGAGTTCACAGTGCTTCTCATTGAAAGGCAGTTTCTTGATAATGTTATCTCCAGTAAAGAGATAGCACGTGCTTTTTTTTTGCTTGTTTTGGATCATCATATGACAGTGTTTGAGCAAAAGAGCATATCTGAAGAGAGAAGAAGAGAAATGGGAAAGGGGCAAGGTTTAACACAGAGTGACCTATCCTGGGATGTATGTAAAAGCTACAGGGCAAGTGTCATGTACATAGTGCATGGGAAGCATTTATATTATTTCTACTGTAGCTAAATATTTTTGAGTGTGAAAAATAGGGTACTGCAAGTGATACAGTTGGTCAGAGTTAATAAACTAATCAAGTAGGATGAGTCCTGTAACAGAATTGTGATACAGGTCGAACAGGAAATTGGATGTAAGAAAAATGCTAGTTTGTTGAAATATATCTTGATCTTCAAGAGAAATCTGTTTTCCATTTAACCTGTCTTTAAATTCTATATGCCCAGAACACGTGCAGTCTTTTAAACGTCCTATTTATAAGAGGGTATAATATGTTTTATATCAGTTTAAATACAGTTACCCTAATCTTTTTCTTTTTCCTTTCAGTTTTATGTTTTATTTTGTCTTTTATTACCCCTTCATTTGTTTGCAAAACAAAACCAGCCTACAAAAGCAACCTGTAATCATGTGTTTTCTTCCAGGTATCCAAACCTTGAAACTTTTGCTCTAGATGTCAGGCTTGTTTTTGACAACTGTGAAACATTTAATGAAGATGATTCTGATATAGGCAGAGCTGGCCACAGTATGAGGAAGTATTTTGAAAAAAAGTGGACAGATACTTTCAAAGTGAGCTGAAGTTATAATAATCTCTCTTGTTTTTTTTCCTTTTAAACAAGGACCAACGAACCAGCAATGTGAACTGTATTTACATACATGTGCAAGGCACATACATAATGACTTTTTTTTCCTTAAAATAAGTATCACACACAAAAAAAGTATCAGAAGAATGATACCGTTTTTAAAGGCTTCACTCCTACAACAACCAAGGCCCTTGGTCATTGGTTTGTGTGATTTATCAGCTAATTTAGGTAGAACAGGGAAGCACACCCAAAGAATTTTCAAAGGAAAGGGTGTTATAGTGCAATAGCAATTAAAATATATCAAATCGCACTGAATATTCAACACCAGAGCTCTAACGTGGGAAATGGTTCTCCTTTCCCTCTCAATAAATATCTATTTTTCATTTTTTTACTTTGTAGTTTATTTTTTAGTGAATGTATTTAATTTTATGAATTATTTATGATTAAACCACATCCAGAATCTTCGTTTTCTGTGAAAAGGAAGAACTAGAAAAATTGCTTTAAATCTTGAAAATACAACAAGGAATGTTTTAAAATATAAAACAAAGCCAAGTTAAACTGTTTACACTGATGTGCTATAAAAGCACCAAAAATAAACTTTACTGTAGAGTTACAAGTACATTTATATATATATATATATATATATATTTATATTTATATATATATATATATATATACATGTTGCTGCATCACTTGTGTAGTTAAATTGTATTTCAAGACAGTGAAGAAAAATTGACATGTATATACTGTTCCTTATTGTTTATATTAAGTCTTGTTTTAAATATGTATTATGTGTATATATTGTTTGCAGACATTATTGTTTATGCCTTAGAAGGATTGTAGCATTTTATTTTAGTCTGAAGGTAATTATAGCTATACAGCTTGTACAGTAATTATCCTCTACCAACACTGTGGCGTCTCCTTGATCTTGGTAGTGCCTGCCTTTGAAACAGGGTGTAGGGGATATTAGTTTTCCATTTTTTCTATTTTGTTATATAATTTTAAGCCACCAGGGCCGAAATTAAAGTATAATCATTTGTATCCATGTGGAATAAAATTGTGACAATTTCCTACGCACACAGTATTTTTTCATAGAAACATTTCCCTCCCATTTGCCTTGCCTCAGAAATAAATTTAACAGACATTTGTAACCACTGTGTTTTATCTACTGTGTGTTGTGGTGGCCTGTTGGAGGCAAGTAGATCAGAATTTTTTTGTACCTATGTAAGAGTACTTGAAGTTTTATTTAAAATAAAATGTTGTGGAAAAGGTAGCATTCTTTTTTTTAGGAGTGTTATTTTTCACTACTATGTGTGGCACGGATACAATAAAAGACTTTTACAAACTAGTTTTTTAGTTTTTCTTAATGAACCTGGAAATTTTTTTTTTTTTTTTTTTTTCAAATAAAACTAGTTAATTTAAATTTGCTTTTTACAGAATCATAAAGGAGGAGCAGCAGAGTGTGGTTGAAAGAACACTGGGCTGGGTGGAGGCAGGTGGTCTTAAGTCAAGTGATGTGACTTTCATGAGTCTCTGAACCTCTCTGGACCACGTTTTATTGTTTATTTATTTCACATTTCTAATATGAAAATATTAGAATATTTTTTAAGGTCTTGTTCTAATAGGTGAAATGTCTCTATTGTAGACATACAACCCAGTTGTCATTAAGAAAAATTTATTATATAAATTTGTCTAATAAGTCATGAGATACAAGTTCAAGCATTCGTGAACTAGGATTTGATGCCTTGCTGGGGGTCTGAGGAATCATTGATGAACAAGACAGGCACAGGCCCTACCTTCATGGAGCTTACAGTCTAGTGCAGAAGTGATCCTTAGCTAATGTCCTTAGTAAAGGGCTTTTAATAAGCAGTGAAGGGAGAATAGAAAAGTCTTGAAGAAATATTAAATTTTAGAATGCTTCATAACCTCAGAGTATTTTCCAAAATTCCTAGAGTGTTTGTGAAGGCTTACATGAAAATCAGCTGTTATTATGTACATATGTCAGTTTCTGTTAACCAGGTATTACAGTGATGCCTTAAGGAGCTGGTGCTCAATCAAAAATACCACGTGGAACAGAGAACAAGGTGGTGCTGTGAATCAAGTGCATGGTTTTTGTGTTTATAGAACTGGCTGCCAGATGCTGCATGGAGAGTCGTCTTCATGAGGGTGTTTTGCCTTAGGGAGCACATGTGGTTACATTACTTTATATTAGATGGCATAGAAGAGCGTGATATTAACATGTCTGATGTCCGAGGGGCGAATGAGAAATAAAATACTTAAACACACACGAAGAACACTTTTTCAAGAGTGATTAATTTTCTTTTAAAAATAAATTAAATATCCCTGAAAAAAAGAAAGGTGACTATTGGCTACTTTGGACTGCTGCCTTCATTGTTGCTACTCAGCAGGAGTAGCTGTTCAAGAAGTACTGGCCGTGATCCCCAAAGGGCCACAATTAGTCTCCAGAACAATTGTTACAATACACATGTGGATCATTTGTTATGTGAATGACTCTTGCATTCACAGTGCCATAGGTTGGGCCTATCTTCAATAAAACCAGTATTATTATTCTCCTCAAATATAAAAGCGTTTTCCTAACCCTCTGCTATCATACAATTACAAGTATGCACAACATACTTTTACTAAGATAACTTAGGCTTTAACCTGAACCTTCTCCATTTTAGTCCTGGTTGCTCTGTGAATTATAAAAAACTGGCCTGACCTCAAGTATAGATTTTGATTTATCCTAAGGATAAACCAATCAATCCACTACTACCGAACCCCAAAAATAGTCATCAGTTTGAAACAACATCTAGAGAGTAAATTAATATATTTATTTAGTTGTTAACCGTGGTTCAAATTAAACAAATGAAAATTTATCTGTGGGTATACCTTGAACTCAAAAGAACTAAATTACCATAAATGCAAGGTAATCTATTTTTCTTATTTCAACCCCAAAATGAAATTTGTTAAAAGCACTAGTTTTAATCAAGATCATGAGGGAGCTGATCTGTCTTTGGGCCCTTAATGCACCCCCTCTGTGCTCCTTCTATTTTCTATCCCCTCTACCCCCCATACCCTTTCAAGAAATTTAAAAGCCTGTTCATTTAGCCTCCCATGAAACACATCCTTAACGAGGAAATCTGATATCAATGATTTACTCCTTTTTATAAATTGTATTTGTGGGCTAGCTCTCTCAAGGTTATTTACACTTGAGAGACAAAAGAAGTTTGTGTTCTGTTAAAAGAATTTCATTCCAACAAGGAGATAAGAGAGGTATTTTAAGACAATTGAAATTTTCCTTCCACAGGAATATGACTCATGAAAAATACAACACAGAGAAACTAGTAGAACCTTATCTACTAGGAATTTTGCCTCAGTTAGATCTCTTAGGAGGCCTGCTTGGGCCACATTACAACTCTGCCTTTAAAAAAAATTTTTTTTTTAAAACCTCAACTACATAGGATTGAGATAATTCCTCTCCTCAATTCATGATACACTCTTCATATTGTTCTTGCAAAGCCCCTCTTTTCTTTCATTTTCTTACTTCTTCCTTCAGCTCCTCTCCAATTCCCTTTCCTCCCACATACAACCACATATGTCTTTCCAGTCAACCTTTTATATATGTATTCAGCAATACATACATCTTTAAAAATATATAGTGTGGGAAAAAAAAAAAAATATATATATATATACAGTGTTTTTTAAACTTGTATCAGTTGCGTTATGCTATACATGTCATTCTATTTTTCTAATTTTGTTTCTTTTGAGTTGAAAAAGGAGTACATAAATCTGGTTCATTGCTTTTGATTGCTACAAGGTATTCCATCACCGGCGTATACCACATTTTACTTTCAAACTTCTCTCAGAATGAAAACCTAAGTTGCCTGCAACTCCTTGTCACTGCAAATAATACTGCCGTGAATGTTGTCATACGTGTCTTCTATGGACCTGCGTGTGCAAGCCTGTTTCCTAGATGGTCCCAAATGATTCATGCCCCTGTGTAATCCCTTCCCACATTGTATCGGGTTTTGTCTATGTGACCAACATAATATGGCAGAGTGATGTGTGAATTCCCAGACTAGGTCATAAATACATTGCTATTTCCACCTTGTTCTCTTGGATCACTTGCTCCTGGTAAAGCCAACTACGGTGTTGTTGAGGACACTGTAGCACCCCCATGGGACAGCCAACAGCTAGCACCAACGTGCAAGCCATGTGACAGCAGCATCTTAGAAGTGGATCCTTCAGCTGAAGTTAAACAGATGACAGGACCCCCGGCCAACATCTGGACTGCAACTTTACAAGAGACCCTGAGACACTCCTGAATTCTTGACCCATAGAAACTGTGGAATAATAAATGTTTATTGTTATTTTAAGCCACTCAGTTTTGAGTAATTTGTTACATAGCAATAGATAACTAACAGACTGTAGTAAGAGTTTCTCTAGGATCTATATGTAGGGGAGAATCCCCAAGTTGTTAGCTATGTGCACACTAACTTTCCATGCTATTGCCATACTACCCTCCAGATGACTACACCAGTTTACACTCCTACTAGCAGTGGAAGAGGATTCTTCCCCCTACTTCTCAACCAGTATTCAATATTTGTTTGGATTAATTTTCACTAACAGTTTATTACAGATTTTGAATTTGAATACCATGTTTTGAGGGATATCGAGCAATTTCTCCAATCTTATTAGCAGCTTCAACTTTGATTGCCTTTTTGTAGTTTTTGTTTTATGTAGACATCATATCTAACCCTATCTGCTTTTTAGGGACTATAAAACTGCCCCAAATTTTATATTCAGCCAACGATACTCAGGAGACGGAACATTCAGGAGATGAGCAGGCGAAAGCTCAGGTAAATGGAGGTGAGTAGAAAATATTGAGAGTTCTTAGGTATTGTTGGAGCTTATATAGACTTATGAGTTACTGTAGCAAAAGCAGTGCTTGGAAGTGTGATGGGTCACAAGTTGGCTAAAGGCAGGGTTAAAGGAAAAGATAATTTGGATCCTCTGGACCTTCACTGGAAGAGAATTTTGCACCTTAGCAAAATTAATATCTGAGATCTATTTGTTCTATCTCTACCCTGACCGTACACATGAAGGTCATTTGGGTTGTTCTCACTTGGATGACTAAATAAAAGCATTGTGAGGTATACTATAAGTTGTATGTAGTTCATTCTTGAAATTAAAAAAAAAAATTTAAGTATCAAGCTGGACTTCTAAGAGTGCCCTTATTCTCCCTGAACAAACTCCTTACCATGTCCTTTAATAAAAAATAGCCGTGGGACTTCCCTGCTGGCGCAGTGGTTGAGAATCTGCCTGCCCGTGCAGGGGACACGGGTTCGAGCCCTGCTCTGGGAGGATCCCACATGCCGCGGAGCAACTGGGCCCGTGCGCCACAACTACTGAGACTGCACTCTAGAGCCCGCGAGCCACAACTGCTGAGCCCGTGTGCCACAACTACTGAAGCTAGCGTGCCCAGAGCCCGTGCTCCGCAACAAGAGAAGCCACCACAGTGAGAGGCCCACGCGCCCCAGTGAAGAGTAGCCCCCGCTCGCCGCAACTAGAGATAGCCCACGTGCAGCAACGAAGACCCAATGCAGCCAAAAATAAATAAGTTTATTAAATAAATTAAAAAATGAAAATTAAAAAATAGCCCTAATAATCATGGTAATGGATACCAAAGAATGTGGTTGAATCTTGAAGAGGGATTCAGTAGTGAATGAAAGAGACCTAAGGCTTATAGCCAGTTGGGAATAAACCTTGCACTGAGATGAAAGGAAAGCTCAGCAAGGTCATTACATCACCAAAGGCTAACAAGACATTTACATGGCAGGTTTGTATGGAGACAGCGGAAGGCCTTGAAAGGTATGTTCTCATCTAGTGATTCCTCTAATTCTTCAATTATGTTTACAACTCTTCTTCAATATTGCTTTTCTGAATATCCTCATTATAGCAAATCTCAATTCTTTTGAATATAGAAGTGACTGTTTAAAAACAAAGGCTGGGGCTTCCCTGGTGGCGCAGTGGTTGAGGCTCTGCCTGCCAATGCAGGGGACACGGGTTCGAGCCCTGGTCTGGGAAGATCCCACATGCCGCGGAGCAACTGGGCCCGTGAGCCACAACTACTGAGCCTGCACGTCTGGAGCCTGTGCTCCCAACAAGAGAGGCCACGATAGTGAGAGGCCCGTGCACCGCGATGAAGAGTGGCCCCCGCTTGCCGCAACTAGAGAAAGCCCTTGCACAGAAACGAAGACCCAACACAGCCAAAAATAAATAAAATTTAAAAAATTTAAAAAAAAAAACAAAGGCTGATTCTATTCAGCCATTAAAAATTATCATGAAAATCTATATTAATATTGGTAAATTAAGTGAAAAGTCTGGTTATAGTATAGTATGTATAGTAATTCTGTTAAAATATATTTAATGCACTTAGCATGGGGCAAACTTTGCAGGGATGCATATACTAAAATGTTAGTGCTTTCTTTCTGCAGGGATGTATAAAACATTAACAGTGCTTTTTTTCTCTGGTTGGTAGAATTTGGGAAGACTAACATCTTTGTCATCTTCCTTACCTATAGATCATAATATCTCCGCAAAAAAATGTGCTTTTTTCTAACATTTAAAAAGTCACAAACCAAGTATGGTAAATTTAGCTGGTAAATATAACTGGTGAATATACTGAATGATGCCATTTAAAGATTAAAGGTTGAGGCATAACATTTACATAATAATTGAGTTGTGGATTACTTTCACATCTATTATTTCACTTAAGTTAAATAGCTTTTTATTGTATAGGTATTTTTCACGTGGAAGACACTTTAATTGCCTGTTCAGTAGCTGGCTGTCTTGTCTTCTTCCTTCCATCCACTCTGTAGATGTTGGTTGGCCATAAACTTCATGGGAAAGTGGGCACTTTTTTAGCCCCAGGAGGATAAATCTTTTAATTAGTAAGCCAATCATGGTAATTCCATTCCTGTTGAAAGTGATTGCTTAAAGAATGAGCATGTGATACAATCCTGGGCAGTGACATATGAGAGAAGTCTTCTGGGGAATTGTTCAGAGGAGAATTTCTGTCCCTTTTGGTCTTTGGAGATGGTTATGGGAGGCCATGATGCTTGGAGCTACTGCAACCATCATTCAGCTATGCAGAGACAAACCTGAGAGATGGTAACAGTAATGCTGAAGATGGGGGAAGTGAGGGAGATGGAAAGGACTTGGGTTCTTGATGACATGAGCCATCAAATTAATCTTAGAGCCATACTACCTCTGAACATTTTGCTAGGTGAGATAATTTATTGCATCAGCAATTTTGATTTGAATATTTTGTTTCAGATGAAAGCATCTTAATATAGCCTGGGCTACTGCTTTGCAGCAATTCAGGCTACATGCTGCACAATTCCAGAGGGCCCCATTCATATAGGCCAGGATATAGCCCATTTTACAGATGACAAAACCAATACCAAAAAGGTCGAGTAATTTACACATTGGCAGCAAACTTAGTAAGCTTCAGTTGGGAAGGTCTTTGGCCTTCAAATAAAATTCCTCAGAACATGATAAGACTGATTTTCTTGATTACTCTGAATATTATTTGAGTGCATTTGCTCACCAAAATACTCCAAAACTAATTTGAGTATTGGTAGTATTATGGAATTAAAAACAAGATGGTAATTTTTAAGAGATGAATACATTCTAGTTGATCTAGAAATAGTTGCATTGCTTTGGAATCAAAATCTAAAAAGAATATTGAACACTAAGTTCACTTCTGTGCATGAGGAAGGAACTGGAATTATCTTTAGCCTCCTGCTGTAAGCAATCAGGCAACTGAACCAAATATATGAAACAAATGTTTTTAGACATTAGACTACAGCACAAGACTAATTCCTGAAATAAGAGTAAGAAATGAAGCTAGCCTTACAATTACCCTGGCTAAAGATTTAGTATCTGGATGTGCTACAGTCTTAATTTGATTATCTTACCCATTATTTTGATTAACTCAGCACTTTACAGCATGTGATGCAGTATCCTCCACAGGTAGAGGATTTTCATCGCAGTTCATCCTTAGGTGTTGATGTTTTTCATTATGGGACTGGTGCTATGATGGCATAAAATAACTCTAAATCCTTAAGGTAAGTTAGGAGTCATATTATATGAAAGACAAGTGGAAAGGTACTTCATTTTATAATATGGGGTAACCCAGCTTTGAATATAACAGATTGATGCCTTATGTAAACTTGGAATAAAAGTTACATTCCTTACTCATCTTCATATAGATTCAAGTATTCCCTCTGTAGTGGTTCCCAATCTTTTCACTATTATGTACAACTGTTATTGTTGTTATTTCCATGTCGCAATGCTTGAAGAGTTTTATTTACAAAGCAATGGCATTTAAAAAAATCATACCTTGTACACCATAATTACAGGCACACGTGCCATTCACTTGAGACTATTTGGGTCATTAAAAATAGCATAAAACCCCTAGTTATAACATTCAGAGTCTGCCTAGAAGTTGGAAAACCTCAGGCTTACTTATCATTGATGATTCCTGTATCAATAAATACACACTATATTCTTCTTCTGACCTCAGACTCTCTTAGGACATGACACATAACACAACCTCAACAATCTAAAAATGATCTCATTGTCTTCCTACTTTTCACACTTGCTCTTTCCCCTGTATTCCATACCACGGTTAACAGAATCGACATACATCTAGCCGCCCATGGTAGGAAACCTCAGAATTCCTTTGGACTTCTCATTTTACCCATCTCTCCATGACATCCTGAAGAGTCTTCCTCTAAAATTCCTATGGTGTACCTTTATCTCCAATTTTCCATTCCCTCTGCCGCTATACTAGTTTAGGCCTCATCATTTGCTAAGTACCAGTATCTCATTTTTTCTAGCCATCCTCCCTTTTTAAAAAAATTGTGGTTAAATATACATGACATAAAATTTGCCATCTTAATCATTTTTAAGTGTACAGTTCAGTGGTGTTCAGTAGATCCATATTTTTACACATCTATCACCACTATCCATTCCAGAACTGAGACTCTATATCCATTACACAGTAACTCCTCCTTCCCCCAGCCCCTGGCAACCACCATTCTACTTTTTGTCTTTTTTTTTTTTTTTTTTTAATTTATTTATTTATTTATGGCTGTGTTGGGTCTTCGCTTCTGTGCGAGGGCTTTCTCTAGTTGTGGCAAGCGGGGGCCACTCTTCATCGCGGTGTGCGGGCCTCTCACTATCGCGGCCTCTCTTGTTGCGGAGCACAGGCTCCAGACGCGCAGGCTCAGTAATTGTGGCTCACGGGCCCAGTTGCTCCGTGGCATGTGGGATCTTCCCAGACCAGGGCTCGAACCCGTGTCCCCTGCATTGGCAGGCAGACTCTCAACCACTGCGCCACCAGGGAAGCCCTACTTTTTGTCTTTTTTTTATCTGACTTATTTCACTTAACGTGTCTTCAAGATTCATCCATGTTGTACCACGTATCAGAATTACCTTTCTTTTTAAGGCTGAATAATAATATCATCGTATGTGTATAGACCACATTTTGTTTATGTATTCATCTGTTGATGGTCATTTGGGTTGCTTCCACTCTACAGCTATTGTGAATAATGCTGCTATGAACATGGGTGTACAAATATCTCTTCATGACCCTGCTTTCAATTCTTTTGGGCTTATACCCAGAAATGGAATTGCTGGATCAGATGGTAATTCTATTTTTTATTTTTTAAGGAACCACCGTAATGATTTCCACAGCAGCTGTACCATTTTACATTCCCTCCAACAGTACACAAGTTTTCAATTTCTCCACGTCTTTGTCAACACTTGTTTTGTTGTTTATTTTTGTTTTTTGATAGTAGCCATCCTAACAGGTATGATGTGGTAGCTCACTGTGGTTTTGATTTGCATTTCCCTGATGGTTAGTGATAGGTATCTTTTCACTTGCTTGTTGCCCTTTTGCACATCTTCTTTGGAGAAGTGTCTATTCAAGTCCTTTGCCCATTTTAAAATCAAGTTGTTTGTTTTTTGTTGTTGTTGAGTTACAGGAGTTGTTTTTTTTATATATTCTAAATATTAACAACCCTTATCAGATATATGATTTACAAACAGTTTCTTCCGTTCCATGGGGTGCCTTTTCACTCTGTTGATTGATTATATCCTTTGATGCACAGGAATTTTTAATTTTGATGTAGTCCAATTTGTCTGTTTTTTTCTTTTGTCTATGTTTTTGGTGTCCTATGCAAGAAATCATTGCGAATCCAAGTCATAAATCATTCCCCCTGTGTTTTCTTCTAATAGTTTTCGCTCTTACAGTTAGGTTTTCGATCCATTTTGACTTAATTTTTGTACATGGTATAAAGTAAATGTCCAACTTCATTATTTTGCATGTGGATGTCCAGCTTTTGCCATACCATTTGTTGAAAAAACTCCTTTCTCCATTTAATGGTCTCAACACCCTTGTTGAAAATCATTTGACCATATACGCAAGGATTTATTTCTGGGCTCTCTCGTCTTTCCCAATGGTTTTTTCCATTGTTGTAATAAGTTTTGAAATCAGTCTAGTCATCTTCCTTTTGTCCACCACTCTGCCATCTTGAACCCAGATCTGATTCTGTCAGTCCCTTGCTAAAAAGGTATTTGTGTAGCATTAAAGGCTCTTCAGACTTAGCCTCAGCCTATTCTTAGTCTTTTGTCCTGTCATAACCCCATCCCCTCTTCCCTACATTGGCTACTCATCCCACAAAATAACTCCAGAACACAACGTATGCCTACCCACCACCTGCTAGATTCTATAATTTGCGCCTTCCTCTATTCTCCTTCCCACCCTCCACCCCCAGGTGGCAGTTACTTTTTACTCTTACAGAATTTTGTTACTATCAGAGCCATTATCACATCATATCATAACAAATTATATATGCATGCCTGCTCCCACCAGTAAAAGTTGAGCTTCTTGATGGCCCTTCAAAGAATAATTTCTTTGTGCTTGCATTGCCCAGAGATCTCACACCTATCTATTACAGTTGCACAGAGAAAGTGATATTAATATGTATACAACACTAGGCTAAATACTGCATGTGCAGCGTTTTGTTTAATCTTCAGAACAGTCCTATGAGATATGACATATGAGGAACCCAAGGCTTATAAATGTTTGGTTACATAGCTGGTTAGTTGTCAGGGCTAGGATTCAAACTCACAGTCAACTGGCCCCAAGCCATGCTGTTATCACTAAGCTATGAAGACACTAAGGAGAGATGGGTGGTTAGTAAAATACAATAGCGTCTGGTGACTTACCTACTCTCTTTTAGGCCTGGACGTGATGTTATCACAACCTCCAAAGTTGATCAGACTTAGGAGGTTGCCGATGTGCACCAATCACGCTAAATAAAGCATAAACCAGAATATCAACTAAATTATAATGGGAAAGATTCCATTCAACTAGCTAAAGTACCGTGTCCAGGTTTCCAGTGTCATGATATCTAAGAAAGAGACTAAATTATCTGAAATATACTAGGTGAGCATATAGACTCAACACAATGAGAATGAGATACACTTGGGAGTGTTTTATCCAGGCGTGGTAAGGGCAGGCGAATCAGCCCTTCTCCACAACACAGCAAACCACAATGGAGTCTCTCTCTATCTGACAACTTCTGGGGTTCTTTGCTGGACAATACATACAAAACAGCATATTTTACCCCTCAAACTCCCCTTTTTCTCTGTTCCATGATGCTTATCCCCATTTTTTGTTCCTGAGAAACTGAAATATCTCAGCTTTCTTGATTATCACATTTTCCAGTTCTGCCTATTTAAAATTATTTCTAGCCATCTGATTGGAATTCTGCACATTTCATGAGTCATGTGTTTATCGACATGCTCTTATTTTATGACAAGAGATAATTGTCCATTGTGTATGGATTTAATTGGCTTTCTTACTCCTCCACTCAAATTTCCTGTGAGCAGCTAGAATTCATATTCTCCCATAACTAAGGGTATTGCTATTATGGGCTGTGTATCTCCCACTCTCACCTGACACAGCTTCTCAAGAGATTGTGTCTTACACATTTTTTTAACACCCAGTATCTAGTATAACGTCTGACATATTAATGGCACCCAATAAAACTTTGTCAATAAAGCCTTCCCATCAAGGAAGATACTTAAAAGAATGAGCTATACTCTCTGAAAGCAATGCCAAAATCCAGGTTCTAAATATCTTTTAGGTAGCAGCTATGCTGGAATAAATGTTTGAATTTCCAAAATGATTGCTTTGAAAAGGATAGCTCTTATTGCACGTATATGTTGGATTATATTTCATGAAATATGAGGTCATATTACTTTATAATCATATCTTGAAGCCTAGTAATGTTCTGATAGCATACAGCTGCTTCCTGGGACGTGTTAAAGAGGCTCATGTCTATAATAAAAAAGACCTAAGACGTCCCAGGTGAACTAAATAGGTCAAAAAGAATGGATTATCTGGTACAAAGTAAAACTTCTTTGTAATTCTCCAGATTGCTTTCCTCTGGTCTCTAACTTTGATCTCATTCCCTTTCAAGGGGGACTCTAGGTTTGATCTCATTTCCTTTCTAAGAGGACAGTACCTATCATCTGGTATAGTCATTAATACCATAAAATCAAAGACTTATCTTCCTGGGCACATGATGGAATTGTATTTCCTATACTCCTTGTGGTTGAGTGAGGCCATTTGACAAGCTAGTTCTGGCCAAAGAGAGCTGGATATAATTATCATGTGCATCTTGTTGGCCAAGTACTTAATTTCTCTCTTCTCCCTCTGGCACAGCTACTATTAATGCTCAAAATGACTCATGTTCTGTTAGCCCAGGTCTCCGATTAACTATGTTGAACATAATTCCCTACCAATTTACAATGGACACATAGCATAAACAAGAAATAAACCTTATTTTAAGTCACTAAGATATTAGGGTTCATTGTAATTGCCTCATATCCTAGGCTATCCTGATGCAGACTGGCTATTAAACCATTGGATTAGAAGGAAAATAATAGGCCCAGTAGGGCTTAATATCTTACCTCTCTAGATCCCATCACTTATGAAGGGGTCCTGGAAAAGAACTAAAATGCACAATTGAAGAAAGTGTGATAAAAGATTAAGAGGGTCTTGGCAAAGTAAGTAGATTGAACTGTAGTAATGTGTCAAGGTCAGGAAAGACTGCTAATATATTTTACCTTAGGTTCAAAGGGGAGACACTGCTTTCGAGAAACCTCATGATGAAAAACACAAAACCAATAAGAAAGTGGAGGGGCTGGAGTGCATTTTGACCCAGTGAAACTTTGGGCTGATATGGATTTGTGTGGACAATGCTTTATGCTATTATTGAGACCCAAATTGTGATCGACCTAAAAAAGATTGGTAGATTTTATTAATACAAGGAATTACAGGGCTTCAGCCAAAGCAGTGGTTAGAGGGATATTTATAGCTGTAAATCCTACATGGAAAAAAAAAATCATAAATCAGTAACCTAACCTTCCAATAGAAAAAGAAGACCAAACAAAGCATTAAGCAAGCAGGAGGAAGGAAATAATGATTAGAGAAGAAATTAATAAAAGAGGGAATAGAAAAAATTAATTAAACCAAAAATTGGTTCTTTGAAAAGATCAACAAAATTGACAAAGCTTTAGCTGAACCAACTGAGAAAAAAGAGGGAAGACTAACTACTAAAGTCAGGAATGAAAGAGGGGACATTGCAGAAACAAAAACGGACTTTAAGTGAATACTATGGACCAAGTAGATAACTTGGGTGATAATGGACAAATTCCTAGAAGATACAAAGTACTGCAACTGACTCAATAAGAAAGAGAATATCTAAATAGACCTATGACAAAGAGATTGAATTAATAATAATTCTGTAAGTTCGGCTATTATCAAGTGAATTTGATTATACAACGTCTATTATATTCTTATGTTATAAAAAACCAGGAATCTGAAAGTAAAAATGTGGGTTTCTTTTTCAAAACTGTATTTTAAATCTTGAATTCTCTTGTGGAGCATTAGTAATAAGATACTGGAAAATAAAGAATTTGAGAAGATGAGACAGAAGAAATAGGAAAAGAAAAATTTTAATTATAGGAAATTGGAATTTAAAAATCCATAAACAAGAAGAATGTTTCTTGTACCAAAGAGGAAGAAAAGGCATAGATGGAACTGCAAAATTTCTTTAGCATGTACAGATACCAAGTGTCATCACATTTCTTTCTTGTCTGCTTATTTTTAGCTACATGTATGTTTTCTATCATCAGGCAGCTCTCACTGTGCCCATTGTGAGCCTTCCTCATCCTCATTTGGCAGCCCCTGGGTCTTTCTTCTATCTGTATGAAACACCAACTTAAAGAACTCTAGCGAACTCTTATTACTTGGTTGGCATCCAGGACTATGGGTGGATTAATGGAAACACGGCCAGTTAGAGGGTGTAAAGTCTATTTAATGGCAAAGGATAAGGGGAATTCAGAGACTATTCCATAATGCAGAAGATAACACAGCCTGCACCCAGTTACAGCTTCCTCTCTACTGGGAGGTAGCGCTGTGGATAATACCAGGTGTGGAAAGTGAATGATTGCATCAGTATGAGGGAATCCCTGGACCATTCTCATGGATATTTTTAGAAACTTTTTTTGAAGTTTAATATACACTACACACAAATGCATGTATTATATATATTGAGCTTGATACATTTTTTGCAAACTGAACACTTCCAGGGAGTTTTTTACATCTTGTGCTCTACCTTGCCTGATTGTTCTGGAAACTCTGGCCTTATTTGCCTGCAAAGCAGAACAACCCAAATGCATTCCTGAGTATTTACTGTGAAACGGGGTATTTCCCAAGCTCATCCCTCAGTTGGCCCACACTTCAAGCCTGTTTAGAACCCATTCCTACACCCACCTTTTCTAATTACTTGAGTGCCTATCATCTCTCTCTCTCCTTTGAGTTCTTGGTTACTCTCAACTAAACATTTGAATAATCATTGACTCACTAACTGATTCACACCTATTCTGTTCCCACTGGATTGTATTTGGAGAGCATGTATTGCTTATTATTTAACTGAAAAGTTAGTTTTCCTTTAAACATACCACTTAAAATTGTTTTCTATATTCCCCAAGAAGCATTATTACAAGGAACAAAACTAGAAATTAATGATAAAACAGGATTAATTATTGACCATAGTTACATAATTAGAGCAAAAAATGTATAAAATATTCAAATCTTTAATGTTCCAAGTCAAAGTTCCAACTATTTGACACTCTGTCCTGTGTAATAAGATAACCAGTTCACTCATGTGGTCAAAGATCTCTATAAATTCTTAAAATGTTTCTCTAATATATTGCCAAGATATTTTAATTAACATCTCCCAAATTGGAAATTCACAGACTAGAGACCAGCTACAATAAAGCTTCCCTCTTTGAAACTGCCTGTCCTGCAAAACTGACCATACAGGGCTTGAGATCTCCATGCTAAATTACTGGCCTGTGTAGTCAGGGGTTTCTTTTACATATTTTACTTGAAGAATATTATAACCAATCTTACCCATCAAATTAGTGAAAATTTTAAAAAAATTACTCAAGTCTGTCAAGAATGTGGGGAGACAGGCACCACCATATGTTGCTGAGAGGTGAAACCATACAGCCTCTCTGAAAAGCAATATGGCAATATTTATTAAGACTATTTACACCCTTATGCCCAGTAATTTCATTTCTTTCTAACAATTTCCTTAGCAAATTTCATTAAAGTAAATATTTATGTACAATGTCACTGAATCCAGTATTATCTATAATAAGCACAAAAATATTGAAACAACTGGGAAAATGTTAAGTAAATTATGGTATGTTTCTGGGGCTGTGGACCATTAAGCAGAAACAGTAGTTACACTACTGAGAAATTTTAGACATGGAAAATGCTCAGGATACAAGTTTAAGTTGAAAAAGGTAGTTTGCAGGTCTTTTTGTAAAATTATTGATATTATTATTCATGAAAGACTGAAAGTAAATGTTATATCTGAGTGGCTTATTTTTGAGTGGTGTGATTATTAGTTATTTTTCTTACTTATAGTTTCTATATTTCCTAGAGAGATCTCTATTATTTATACAATCAAAAAGTTACTTTTAGAAAAATACTGTTTTGGTAGTACTTTGGCCTGTAATCAGGTTTCATAGTGTCAGTCATAATGCACTCGTTAATCAATTTAAAAATCACAGGAGCATCTCAAAATCATGAATTTTGATCTCTTTTCCCTTTGTCTTTTTCATTACAAATCTTCTCCAGCGATTTCAATTTCATGTTTAAATTTGAGTATTTTAGGTTATTACTCTTCAAATATGTGACTTTGGTTTCCTCAGGTTGGTAATTTTTTAATGTTTCCTCGCTGAAGAAAACTCTTTGTACCTTTGATTTTAATCTGAACATGGTTCAATACTGTGACGTGCACTTAGTTCCTAAGTGTTAGCATGCCTAGGAACTTTTTTCTGGTCAATTTTTTAATCTCAAAAGGGACTGGCAAAACCACTTCGTAATCAATTACACGTGGAAACCACGGTGTAAGCTCCATGTGAGCTTAGGAGGCGCTCGGAAACGCTAGAAGAAATGCACATCGGGTTCAGGTGATAGCAGGATATCCTGGATATCCTTTCCAGCAGCCTGTCCTGGAAAGACAGATTTGGGTAACCTGAGCACAAAGGCGATGGCAGAAGTCATGAACCACTGAGGTCAGAGCTGGCCGAAACAGAAAAGACCAATCAGGGAGGTCACAGAATAGGCAGAGCAGGATAAAGAAATACAGCAGAGGAAGGAGGCTCAAAAACTTTGAGCTGTAGTAACTGGAGAGTTAAAGGGGGCATTATATAATGCCCCCTTTAAAATCACATTTCAGGCACTCGCTAGACCTTGAAAGCTCAGCTTCCGCAACCAGAAAAAACTTTCAACTAAAGATTCTTCCCCAGTCCGGACTCATTTCAATCCTAGAGCCAGGTTTTAAAATCCTCGTCATCAGAAGGCGGAAGGGCGCGCATGCGCCGCGGCGCAGGCCGCTTCCCGGGGGGGCGGGGCCTTCCTTTTGCCTTAGGACGTCCGCCGGCGTCGACCCCGCCCGCCTCACCTGCGCGTCACGTGCCCTGCGCCACTAGCCGGCACCTGAACGCTGATCCCGGGCGTCGTGGGTCTTCGAGGTGAAAGGGGCGGTGCCCATGGGCCAGTTTAACAGCGAAGGAGGCAGGTGGGGGACCTTGACTGGGGTCAGCCCCCCGAGCTTCCCCGCTCGAGGTGTCTAAACCCTCCGTTTCTCGGCGTCCGGTCTAAGCGCGCGACAGGGACCTGCTGAGACCTTGAACAGAGCGATGCACGGTTTTGCGGCCTCGGTTTGGGAGCCGGGCGGCGCCTCCCGGCGGGGCGTGAAAGCCCCAGCTGGCTTCCACCCCTCCCCCCAATCCGAGCGCCGGTGTCCGCGCCCCGGAAGGCCCTGCTCCCCGCCGGCCGCGCTCCTGCCGCGGGTCGCTCGGTCCGCTGAGGCCTGGTTGGCTCTCAGAGTTGGGCAAATTCTTGGTCCCCGCGTGGGCGCGGTGGGAGTGGGTCTCGAGCTTTATGTTGGAGGATTCTTGGCACATTTCGGGTTTGCCTTGCATTAGATGGGTATGCGTGTGTTCACACTGGCGAGTTGGTCCGGGATATGACCGGAAATTGAGTGTTCGGCTTGACGGCTGAGGTTTAAGTGGACGCCCACACCAGGTAGCGGTAGCCTTGAGAGCGCGTTTCAAAACAAAGAGTTAGGCTGATGCGTCTCTGTCCTTGCGACTCGAGGGCCTCGAACTGCAAAGGGAGCTGAGCGCCACAAGGGTGAGGAAGCTTGTTTGGAAAATTACCCGTGTGCACTTGCACAGTTGGGATTTGGGAGTTCCCCAGAAAGCACCGCCTGATGGCGTTTGTTTCCAGTGCAACACCTCAGGCGGTAATCTACCAGGGTTTTTGGTGGTTGGTTGGTTGGTTGGCTGGTTGGTTGTTTTTTTAGACTTCATTGGAGTTTGTTTGAAAAAAGAGGCTGAACTTTTGGGATAAGATAAATGCTGGAAAAGGCTCGCTCCATCTGTTTGGAAAGATTTCTGTAAATAATATTAGAACAAGGTATTATGAATTTTACAATTCAAAGTTACGCCTGTCCTTTCAGGGCTGATTATTGCCTCGTTCTACACCATTTTTCCACTGTCAGATTTTTTTTCTTTTCTTTTTAGTATTAGTAGCTTTATTTTTAGTTATCCAATCATTTTGCATTATATTCACATATAATGTTTAAAGCCTAGAACTGGATTTGGGGGAAAATGTTAATTCAGCAAATATTTGTTTGACCACATTAGGTGCCGATACTGTTTTACGTTTTACATGCTGTGGATACAGAAATGAGCGAAACAGACCCGATCTTTGTTGGTTTGGTGCTTACCTTCTAGTGGGGGGAAACAAATAAATAATAAATATGTCAGAGGGTGGTAATTGCTACACCGATGATTAAAATAGGGTGATGTGCTAGCCTGTAGAGGGGCTACTTTAGACTGGGAAACTCTCTCTGAGGAAGGACACTGAAATTGAAATCGAAATGCGAAATTAGATCCCAAAAGCAGGGGTAAGAGAATTTAAGCATAAGAAAACCACTTTGTGAAGATCTTAGGTGTAATCCTTTTGACCAGGGAGGCTGGAAAGAGGGAGGGTGAGGGAAAGTGGAAGGAGTTGAGGTCTGAGAAGTAGGCAAGCAAGAGACAGACCATGTAGGGTTTTGTAAGTCTTGGTGAGGAGCTTGGATTTTATTCTAAATTTGTAAGTTTGTTCTTAGGTGCAGACCAGCTAAGTCCATTTTTTGCCACTCTTTCTTTTTGGTTTCCTTGATTTATTACATTGATTCTTCACCTCAAATCTTTTATATCTTTTTATTCTTTGTCAGGCAAGATGACAAACCATGACATGATAGCTTTCAACACTGCCACTTAAATTGTGAATGAAACCTTTTGTTCCTTTTTTATGAGTGAACTATATAATTCTGCATCTTAAAGGCAGAGCAATAGCCTTGGCTCCATCCTGTGGAAGGAGCAGCAGAGTTTGTTAAAGTAGTGAAAAATCGTTTTAAGCTGAGATTAGCAGATGTGGAATGAGGCAGTGTTGAGTAGCAGTTAGTTAAGGGAGAGTCTTCAAAGGTGAAATAAATACCCAAGGTTCTGGATGTTCAGTGTCAAATCAGTTTGACGTTATTTGAATAGGTTCTTTTTCAGGAGTTGTGGAATTTTATTGGTATGGCACTGGTGATTGTGATAGTCATCAGAGGTTATAGTCTTAAAATGTTTCATTTCTCTCCAAATTATTCTAACCCCCAGTATAATAATATTGTCTTTTAAAAATGTGAATGTAGGAGCTTTCATCGAGCAAGTTAATTGCTTTTGGCTCTTTTCTATTGATTTGAGTTGCGTTTATTTGATTCCTAGGATGAAGTAACCTTTATCTGTCTAAAAATTGCAGGATATTTTACTTCAAATAAAGAACATGGTGAAACTAATCCACACATTAGCGGATCATGATGATGATGTCAACTGCTGTGCCTTCTCCTCTTCCCTCTTGGCCACTTGCTCCTTGGACAAAACAATCCGCCTGTACTCCCTGAGTGACTTCAGTGAATTGCCACACTCTCCATTGAAGTTTCACACCTATGCTGTCCACTGCTGCTGCTTCTCCCCTTCAGGACATATTTTGGCTTCGTGTTCAACAGATGGTACCACTGTCTTATGGGACACTCAAAACGGACAGACTTTGGCAGTGATGGAACAGCCCAGTGGTAGTCCCGTGAGGGTTTGCCGGTTTTCCCCAGACTCCACTTGTTTGGTATCAGGGGCAGCTGATGGAACTGTTGTTTTGTGGAATGCACAGTCATACAAGTTATATAGGTAGGAATATTTAAACCGCTTTCCGTTTTTTAATCCTATTAACGGGTCCACCAAAAAAAGAAAAAAAAAAAGGCGGAATATTTTGATGACTTTAAGAAGCAGATTATTTTTAGACATCACAAGGAAAAATATTTTGACCTATCTTCTGAAGGTCATAAAAACATAATATGATTCTTGAAGTAGATTTGCTTGGCTCCGAGTGTTTTAAATTTCCAATCTCTCTTTTGTAAAATAAGGTTAATCTTGTTAGACTTTCATGGATTTTTTGGGTAAGAGTTAGGCCAAAAGAAAACCCCACAATAGTCTTTTGAATGAAATTTAGTAATTTTAGGCTTTATTTGTCTCACTCGTGGCTCAGGTGTTCTCAATAATAAAGTAATGGTAGGTAAGTCTCACCTGCACAGCTCTTTCCTGATTAGGATTCTTGCTGACCAAGCCCAGAAGAAGGAACCTTGTGATCAGCATGGTGTTGTGTTATCGTTTCTCTTAAAAAAAATCACTTAAAAAACTCCTTTTGGATAAAAAGACATCAATTAATTTACACTGGTAATGTTGTGTTGCAACTCACCAACATTAAAACCATGCACTTGTATGTATTTATAGTGTGGTGAAATATATATAGCATCAAACATTTTAACCATTTTAACGTGACATTAAGTACGTTAAAAAACTATAAACTTTCAGATGTTACCAATTAAAATAGCTTAATGTACCTTCCTTTCTCCCTACCCCCCAGCATCACACAGAGCACAAATGGTAGCTAGTAAACAACTGTTACTCATTTAGATTTGGGTCTTTGGATTGAAGAAAGTGATGTGTTTTAAGTGGTGTTAATGAACAGTTTAAAGAGAAAGCACAGGAAGAATCAAATGCCTTTAAGTTATTTTGTGTGAATGAAATACAGCTGTCAGCTAATGAATCTTTTTCACCTATTGGGTGATAAATTCTGCCTCCCTAGCATTATTTCTCTAATGTATGTAATTAATGATATAAAAATGGTACACTGCAGTAGATTTAAGCACTGGCTAGGACACTGCACTAATTGTTGGGTTTTTACCAGTTTTTTTTTCCTAATTGAGAAAATAATTAATATTGTTAAGCCAGTGCTTCCTAATCTTCCCTAGATAATTTTAACTTGTTCACAGCATTTTCTTTACATAAAGCATTTGTATTTGAAGATGGGATGAAAGTTTCTGAGTGATTTTGCTGTTTGTTGTTTCTAGGTTTGTTTGTTTCTAGGTGATTTTAATACAAAAGTTGAAAGTACTTTTGACCCCAGTAACATGTTTTTCAATAAAAAAGTTATATCTTTAAAAAAAACTGTGACTGTAGTTGATATTGTTGGTTGTTATTGCTTTTTTTGTTAAGCTTTGTAGATTTTAACATGTTCATACTGACTTGCCACATGGAACAGTATGAAGATATGTCGACTTTTGTTTGGTTAAGATAATGTTTAAATCCTCTTACTTTTAGCAAGCATATAAATGATATTTTATTTCTATAGGCATCTACTGTCTTTTATCTGTAGTTCTGTGATAGCCATTTATCCTCTTTTTAGTATATCAAGCTGCTGTTAGAGATTGTAATGTAAAGTAAAAGATGCTCTGAAATGAAAATTCCCTTTTCTTTTGCTTTTATTTCAGATGTGCTAGTGTTAAGGATGGCTCCTTGGTGGCCTGTGCATTTTCTCCTAATGGAAACCTCTTTGTCACTGGCTCCTCGTGTGGAGATTTAACACTGTGGGATGATAAAATGAGGTGTCTGCATAGTGAAAAAACACATGATCTTGGAATTACCTGCTGCGATTTTTCTTCACAGCCAGTTTCTGGTTAGTTATTTTACTCTTGTAAGCAATAGTAATTCCCATTTGCAATTTGTATGTGACTTTTCGTTCTTACTTATTTTCACTTCATCATTAGTAAAACAACAAGCCCTTTTAATTCATTCCTTTCAAGGAATCATCCTTCTCCTATATCTTTTTTGATCAAAATGAAATCACAAATACTTTTTGGGGAAAATCAGGATCTTTGGGAAAATATGTAGGGGCTGACTCAACTTGGTGCAGTAGATCTGGATTCCTAGAGTACGGTAATGTAGAGGCCTTAACCCTGTTGGTTTTACTGTGATTATTGAAATATTGTATATTGATATTCAAATAGAAATGTGAAATGTAAGAATTGAAAACAAGTTTCATTTTCCATTTACTAATTTAATCTTTCAAAACATAAATTTATAAAGCATTTGACAATACAGTTAGTTTTCAGAAAAAGAAGAAACAAGAACTCCTGAATATAGACTCTTGGTTTTAAATAAATACAGTGAATTGGGAAGTTGTCTTCTTTTATTTTCACCTTCTGTGTTAGGATGAAGTTCTGCTTTTGGCTTCTCCAGTTTTATTGCCAGACCAGTGCTGTCCCATAGCAATATAATGTGAGCTACATATGTAAATTTAAAAATTTCTAGTAGTAGGTGAAATTAATTTTAACATATTTTATTTTACCCTATATATCTAAAATATTATTTCAGTAATTGATAGTAAAAGTATTAGTAAGATATTTTACTGTATTTTGGTATGAAGTCTTCGAAATCTAGCTTGCATATTATGTCACATCTCAATTTGTAGTAGTCACGCTTCAACTGTTCAGTAGCCACGTGTGGCTAGTTACTTCCTTATTGGACAGCTCAGGTCCAGTAGCAGGATGGCTTTGGCACTCCCCTATTTCAAAACCATCAATGGCATATTAAAATATGATTAAGGTAAGATAAAATACCAAATCCCAAACACAAAGCCTGTAAGTACCTTCATATTCTGTTTCCCCGCCTCATCCCAAATCACACTTGGCTTCATGCATTCTCTTGCCACACTGGCCTCCTTTCATTCCTTGAATGTCTCTAAGATTTTTCCAAGGGTTTTACATGTGGACCCTTCACCTGGTTCACTATTAGTCATCCTTTAGATTTCAGGTTAAAAAAAAAAAAAAAAATCATTTCAGGTGAGTTTCCCCTGCTCTTACCTCCTGCACGCAGTCTAAAGTATTTTGATACAGTCTTTTAGTTGCATGCTTTATTTTTCTTTTACAGGACTTAGTGAAGTATCACAGGTTTTAATTATATAGTTATTTATATGGATTGTGTTTAATGGTGTTTTTCCTGTTAGATTGTAAGCTCCATAGGGCAGGGCCTGGGTCTGTTTTATTTACAGTGCTTGGAATATAATAGGCCTTGAAATGCAGACTGATGAATAAGATTCCTTTTATTGATTTGCTGAAATTTCTTGTTTTTGTTTTCTTAACCTTTTAGTGTCATATAGCAGATTAACAGATTTTCTTTTCATGAACCCATTCTTACATTAAACTCCCTACCTAATTTACTTATGATAATTTATTCTTTTAATATATTGTTTTATGCTGTTTTATTCTAAGAAGACCAGCTTGTAACAGACAAGAACCATTTCTTGCATTCTGTGAGACCTTCTCCAAAATCTTACAGGCACTCAGTGAATCTTTAATGAGTTATATAAACATAGGGAGATTTAGGTTTCCTTTTTGATTCTAAGTTACCTGAAAAAAAGATTTTCAATTAAAATACCATTTTTATAGTAATAGTAGAGTAAAACTAAGGACATGCTTGTTCTATCTTTAGAGGGATTGCAGCTCATGGGTCCTGGAAAGTTTCACTAAACTAGGCAGAAAATTTGGTGAGATTCTAAAATAAGTTTAATACTCACATCCCTACCCTGCCTGTAGAGTATATTTCAAAGTATATTTCTCAGGATACTTCTAATATGTCCCTTCTGTAGTTTCTTTAGTTCAATTTCTGTTAAAATAGATATTAACCTTATGTGTAAATTCCCTGAAACAGATCAATATATGCTTTAAAGCGTATAAACCAATAAATGATTATTATAGGAATTTGTGGTAACTATGTATTTTCTTAAAAGACAAAGTATGTAATTTTTAACTTGTTATTGTTTAATTTGGTATTTGTTAATATCTGTAAATACTTATGACATATTGAATCTTCTGTCTTTGTGACATTTTGCTCAAATAAGGAAAAATAATACTGTTTGTGCTGGAGGATAAATGTTCAATTCTCTCCAGTTTTTAAGTGAAAAGACAGTTTGGATTAGAATATTATTACAATTTAAATATTTTTCCTGAAGAAAAGTCTATTTCTAAATATTATATTTGGATCTCAAGGATAGGCATATTTTAAGCTTTATAATTTTACATTGTCCTAGATGAATTCTTACTACTGAAAGAAACTTCTGAATTAACTTAAGGATCTTATTTAGTCTAGAAACAATAGGAAAAAAAGTTTTCTTAAGTGAGTCTAGTACTTAAATATTTTACTCTCAGCCATTTTTGGGTAAACTGTTTTGCCTTAAAAAGAGTTAATGATTATTAGGAATTGCTTATATCCATCAAGATCTCTGAGAAAGGATGCTGTTTGGCTGAACCTGTGCTACAAAAACAAAAATTCTGTTGAAATGTGGAAGTCCCATGCAGTTAGAAAAACTTTCAGTGAAAAATTTTAATTTGTTTTATGTTAATAAAGTATATGTGCTTTCAACAAAACAGAGTGAGTCCATAGGAAACATTTATTTTACATACCCAGGTGTATAAATTAAATTCTATATACTAAATATTTGCAAAACAGGAGTGCAGTCTTAAGATGGGTATTAGGTTTCTTAATTGTCTTACTGCATATGAGTGCTGAAATTTCCTTTGACCTGTGATATTAGGTGGAATTCATATAAAATTGAGTTGGTGATACCAATATTAACGTTACCCACAATATTTAGGAACTTATCTAGTGGGTAGATAATGATACACTGAAATTATCTAAGTAAGCATAACAACTAGCGGGTTTTTGTAACACCAAATTTAACTGATTACTTTCCCTGATTTGTGTAATATTTTCCACCAAATCTATTGGACTGAATTGATGTTGTTTTGGATTTATGTAATTCTAGTCCTTGTCTTGATTAAATCAAATGGGAAAACAGTCTCATTCCATGTGAGTTAAGACTAAGCTTCTAACAAGTGAACGTATCCTAAAAAAGTTAAGTTGGGAGCAATTAAGCATTTAACACTCATCTCATAACTGACTTTTCTTCCTAATTTTTTCCATCAGTGCTAACCTCATAGACTCTAAAATTGGGTTGGAGGGTGCCCTAGGCTTCATGGCTCAATATTGGCCCTTGCAACATTGAATTATATCCTTAGTGGAAGGGAAATAAAAAGGTATTTTGTTGTTGCAACTTCAGGGGCTAAAGCCATAATCCTTTGAAGTACCTTGCTTAAAAGAAATTCTTTAACCGACATTTCGTTATATGGTATAAATTAATTAATATAATTAATATTGCTTGTGAATGTGGTTTAAATGAATAGAATTAACAGATCTGAGTTAAGAAATTGAAAGTTTTTTGGTTTAAATGTTTTATCAATTCTTGTGTATTTATTTTTAACAAATTTATATTTTTAGGTGGAGAACAAGGTCTTCAATTCTTTCGACTGGCATCATGTGGTCAGGATTGCCAGATCAAAATTTGGGTTATTTCCTTTACCCATACTTTAGGTATGTATTCAACTAGTAGTTCTCTAAAATGATTTTTTGTGATTCAGGTAAAATTTATATTTTAATTAATCTTTTTAACTAAAGAACTCTGGATATCTAAAAGTGATTATAAAAATATATTTTAAGAACTTTTAGTCAAAGTAATACATATACATGATTTGGGAATTGTATGCACACTACCGATTATGACCTCACCACTACCACTACACACATTCCTGCTCACACATTCCTCCTTTTTCTGTTTTCAATTCTTTTGATGGTTTTCAAAGTTTCTCTAAATACTGTTTACACCACCACTTTTATTTTTTATTTATTTATTTTCTGACATCTTTATTGAGGTATAATTGCTTTACATTGTTGTGTTAGTTGCTGCTGTATAACAAAGTGAATCAGCTATATGTATACATATATCCCCGTATCCCCTCCCTCTTGCATCTCCCTCCCACCTTCCCTATCCCACCCCTCTAGGTGGTCACAAAGCACCGAGCTGATCTCCCTGTGCTATGCGGCTGCTTCCCGCTAGCTATCTGTTTTACATTTGGTAGTATATATATGTCAATGCCACTCTCTCACATCATCTCAGCTTACCCTCCCCCCTCCCCGTGTCCTCAAGGCCATTCTCTATGTCTCTGTCTTTATTCCTGTCCTGCCCCTAGGTTCTTCAGAACCTTTTTTTTTTTTTAAATTCCATGTATATGTGTTAGCATACGGTATTTGTTTTTCTCTTTCTGACTTACTTCACTCTGTATGACAGACTCTAGGTCCATCCACCTCACTACAAATAACTCAATTTCATTTCTTTATGGGTAATATTGCATTGTATATATGTGCCACATCTTCTTTATCCATTCATCTGTCGATGGACACTTAGGTTGCTTCCATGTCCTGGCTATTGTAAATAGAGCTGCAATGAACATAGTGGTACATGACTCTTTTTGAATTATGGTTTTCTCAGGGTATATGCCCAGTAGTGGGATTGCTGGGTCGTATGGTAGTTCTATTTTTAGTTTTTTAAGGAACCTCCCTACTGTTCTCCATAGTGGCTGTATCGATTTACATTCCCACCAACAGTGCAAGAGGGTTCCCTTTTCTCCACATCCTCTTTAGCATTTATTGTTTGTAGATTTTTTTGTTGATGGCCATTCTGACTGGTGTGAGGTGATACCTCATTGTAGTTTTGATTTGCATTTCTCTAATGATTAGTGATGTTGAGCATCCTTTCATGTGTTTGTTGGCAATCTGTATATCTTCTTGGGGGAAATGTACCACCACATTTTAAATTTGTTCATTGTAGTTACTGTTTCTTGAGCATGTGTGGGTCTTTCCCCCATGCATTGTACTATTCTTTCAGGTGACTCGTCAGTCAGGAAACTTACGTCTTTCATTTTTGGTATACAGGATTCATTCTAATTCTTTCTTCTCTACTTCTCTTTTTATAACTCCCATTAGTTGAGTGTTGGACCTCCTGACTTGATTCCCTATGTCTATTTTTCCCCCACATTTATCTCTTTATCATTTTTTCTATCTTAGGAGAAAATTCCTTAGCTCTATCTTTTAACCTTTTTTGAATTTTTTAATCCCATCAATAATATTTTCAATTTCCAAATGCTTACCTTTTTTGTTTCTTTTTCCTAGTGTCCTCCATTTAATGCAAGATCCTCTCTAAACTCTCAGGATACCAATTAGAGGCTTTTTGTTTTGGTTTTAAGTTCCCTTCTGTTTCCTGATGAACTTTGTTTGCTCTTGGGCCGTTTTTTGTTTATCCTGATCTTTCTCTTTCATATGATTACCTTCTTCAAATGCCTGATGATCCTTAGTATTCCATTTACTTTCAAGAATTAAACAATAAGAAGAAGTTTAAAAGCTCTGTGCACATGGTGGTTGTTTGTATTTGCTGGCTTCCCTTTAGGATAAGAAGGTGGACTATTGGCCCTTATTGGGGAAGGGTTGGAGAATTAGAGAATGTGGGTGTCTGTGTTGCCCTGGAGCTGCCATCGAGCTCCCCAGGCAGTCATTGTTTTCCTTCTTCCTGGGCAGAAGCATCTAGCTTTCATGCAGCATACTATGGGCAGGGTGAGGGAGGGATGGGAGGTAGATATTGTTTTATAAACAGACTTATAGTTAATTTTTCTGTTTTCAGGTCTGTATCTGTATCTCTTTCTTTTTCCTTGGCTGTTAATAGTTGTCTTTTGGGGTTTTCTGTTAATAGTCCTAAGTCTTTTGGGGTTTTCTAGGGAAGATTAGCTTACTTCTTTGCTGTAGCCCCCTCATTTTACACCCCAAGCTGTTACTTCTCTATACTATCTCGTCAATTAATTTGCATCTGCCTTTCCAAAATTGGTTTCAGTTTCGCATTTCCTGATGCCCCCCCTTCCCCTTCCCTTCATTGATGTGAATTTACATCTTTATTAATTCCTTCATTATCATTTTAATGGGAACTCTGAAATTATATGATCAGTTGGCCATCTTGCTTCAGATGCCTAAAAATATTCTTATTTTATTATTTGTTACCTAATAAGCTTTAGCTAAATCATGAACTATATTTCATTGTTTATAAAATTATTGCCAGAGATAAAGCTGAACACTAGTTAAAGCGGTAAGGAAGGATTTTAATATACTATTGCAATAGATTTTAATCAGTAATATACTATTGCAAGAGTCCTGCATGAACTGAGCTCAACTTCAGTTTATACAGATGTGACTGTGTATTTTAAAGGGAGAATGAGGGAGTAAAGCAGGGGTAAATGGGGGCTCCGTAGCATCCAGGAAGTGAAAAAATTACAAAAAGCAAGAAGCGAGGAATTGGTCCATGTGCAACCCACGTGGGTTTGTAACTGGCACTTACGGAAGTTAGGCTCCTCCCCTCTCACAGAGCCGGGGAGACAGGAGCTCTATCTCCAGGTGTTGGCTGGAACAAATGTAAATTCTTTTGGCAGCCCTGAGTTTTCCCAGGCAGGCACTTTATAAGGGGGGTAGGGTCATCCTAGGGATGCAACCCTGAACTCTTAAAAACTGTGTTAAAGTCTTTGTAGGCCAAGGTCAAGGCCTAGTCCAGGAGGCAGCTCAGAAGAGCCTGGGTAGAGTTTGGTCAAGGAGAGAGTCTTTGTCATTATGCGAGTGTATAGAGAAGGGTCTGCTATTAGGAAGTAATAAATACATTTCTTTTTGTGGAAATTTAGTTACTTTATTGCCTATTAGGTTACATTCAGTAATTTTTTAATGTATTCGGTGACATGCTGGTAAGGATAAGAGTTCTATTACTTCTCTGGTCTATCCTACCTCTTCCTTCTGTTCTTATCAAGGTGAAATTCTTATAAGAAACCATAAATATAGTCATGTACGTGGATGTTCTAAATACAACGTATCTTTAATAATTCAAAAGCAAAGCTTTTCATACATTGTCTGGAAAATGTGTTTTTACACTGGCTCTTTAAAAAACATATATAACACTATATAAACATGTGCAGTTAAAGCCTTTTAATAAAGCGTTTAGCATTAATTTGCACCTAATTTTAATGCTTATTTGTAGAGAGGAATAGATAGACAAATGGATCTTATACTTGAGAATGTAACAAATTCTTAGGATCCTGTTGCAGGTTTATTAAATCTTCATTTAATTTGCAACTTGTTAACATTTTTGCTTTGTTTGATTGATTGTGCCTACTTATTGATCTGTATATGCCTAAGTATTGATCAGTGCCTTGAATGCCTATATCTGCTCTCCCATATAAAAACATATTTTTTTTCTATTTTGAATAGAAATAAAATACTTAATAATAAAGTGAAATAATTATATATTTTCTATTTGTTGAAACTTTTACCTGTTCTAATGACCTTTTTGTTTAGTTAAGTGCTTTCTATCTTAAGAGCCATTAACACTTCAAAAAAGTTCTTATTAGGTACGAGAAAATTATAGATTTCACTTATTTCCTTGTCTTGCCAGGCCAACTTCTTAGTGATTGTTTTTATATGTTGTCACTAAAATACATTGAATTCCCTCAGCTTACCTTTAAGAGTTATGATATTCCTTTTCAGTAATTATAGAAAGCATAAAAAGAATTTTAGTGTTACCATACTTGTAGGAGTTTTATAGGATATATTGGAATTATAAGATGTTAAATTACTATTATTTTTAATTTATGGAATCAGAAAATATTTTCTTAATATCAGATATTTAAAACTACAGGTATTTGATTCTTTTTAGGCGTTTGGGCAGTTGGCGTGTGGTGTGTGTGTATTTTTTAAGATACCAAGATTGAAGTATAGTTTAAAATTTCAATTAGTTTAAAATTTTATATATTTTATAGAGTTTAAAAATTTTTAATTTAAAAATAATTTGATGATTATAACCCCCCCCATCTAGCCTTTGCTGACCCACCATTTTCTTTACCCATTACTGAACTTTTGAAACCACTTAATCACTTGAGTTGCATGACAATTTTTTTTTCATTTTTGTGTCTTTTAGGCACTCAAAGATTTTATTGAACAAATAAGTGAAATAGTTTTTACTTAAAAATAAATTCTAAGCGCAGTCAGCTTGCTAATTTTTCTCACCTTGTTGTTTGCAGGTTTTGAATTAAAATATAAAAGTACACTGAGTGGGCACTGTGCTCCTGTTCTGACTTGTGCTTTTTCTCACGATGGGCAGATGTTAGTTTCAGGGTAAGTTATTTAGTTTAATTTCCTTAAACCATTTTGGTATGAAATAGAGTAGACTTACAGAAAAGTACATAAAACATAAGAGAATAGGTTGATAAATCATTGTGATGCAAACTTGTAACCACTGCTCAGGTCAGGAAATAGAACATTGCTGGTTTTCCTCCGGAAGTCCTCCCCTTCCAAGTGCCCCTTTCTGGTGACAGTACCTCAGGTCATATGCAACATTGCTTTTTCCTTTTAAATTGATTTAAAACAAATCATACATTATGAATTATTTTGTGTCTGGCTTCCTTTACTCAACATTACGTTTGTTTTCCAAGTGGTTGAACAAATCTGATATATATAATATGTGATAGGAATCTAGTTTCATTTCTTTCCATATGGATATCCAGTTGTCTCAGTAATGCAAGGTGAAAAGAATCTTTTCTTCACCATTTTCATATGCCACCTTGTCAGAAATCACTGATCATATATGTGTGGGTCTTTTCTCAGCCTGTGATTCTGTTCTGTTTTTCTGTTTATCCTTGCTCTGATATCTTTCTGAGCCTTATAATTTGGCTGTTCCTGGCTTTTGACACTTCCATGTAAATTTTAGAGTTAGCTTGTCAGATTGTCTCCAGTTCCTCCCTCTACCCACACAAACCTGTTTAGATTTTGACTGGGATTGTATTGAGTCTGATAAATTTGGGGAGAATTGACATCTTTATGATGTTGAGTCTCCAACCCATGAATATGGCATATGTTACCATTTATATGTCTTTTGATTTCTCTCAATATAATGTCTCTCAATAGAAGACAGTTTATTTGTCATCCTTGTGGAGGTCCTCCTCATCTTTTATTAGATTTATTCTAGGCACTTAATTTTTTTGTTGCTATTATAAAAGATGTGGCTAATATAGGGAAATATATATGGAATGACTGGATTTATCTGTTAAGATTCTAATTTTGGTTTTTTTATGTATAAAATCATATCATATGTTAATGATGGCTTTTGTCTCTTCCTTTCTAATCCTTATACCTTTGATATCTCCTGTGCCTTACTGAACTGGCTAACACTACCAGGATAATGGAAATAGTGAAAATAGCCAACCTTGTCTGACCTAATTGCAAAGGGAATGCTTTCATTATTAAGTGTGATCACTGTAGATTTTGGGAGATAAGCTTTATTAACTCTTCTTTTCCTTCTATATAGTTTGTAAGAATTTTTTTTCATGAATAGGTGTTATAGTTTATCAAATGATTTTTCATGCATCTTTTGAAATGAGCATATGCTTTTTCTTTTTTATCCTATAAGTGTCATAAATTATACTGATTTTTATAAATCTGGTTTACACATGTTAAACTAATCTTCTTTTGTTGGAATAAATACAACTTAGGACATTATTTTTGTGTATTGCTATAGAGAAGTCAGTTTTATTCTGACTTGCTTTTTTGGATATAATTCATATTTTTTTCACTGACTTCTCACATTGTATTTTGAGTTTTCTGCACATTTACTTTGATGTATCTAGTTTTGGGTTTCTTTTTATTTAGTTTGCTTGGAATTTACTGAACTTCTTAAAGATGTAGAATGATATTTCATCAGTTTGGGGGGAAATTCTTATTTATTATCTCTTCCAATATTGCCTCTGTCCTTTTCTTTCTCTAATTCTGGGATTCCAATTAAATGCACATAATACCTTCTCACTGTAAACTTTATGTCTTATTCTCTCTTTTGTATTTTTTTTTGAATTTTTGAATTTTATTTTATTTATTTTTTTATACAGCAGGTTCTTATTATCTATTTTATACATATTAGTGTATACATGTCAATCCCAATCTCCCAATTCATCCCACCACCACCCGCCCCCCGCCACTTTCCCCCCTTGGTGTTCATACGTTTGTTCTCTACATCGTTGTGTCTATTTCTGCCCTGCAAACCGGTTTATCTGTACCATTTTTCTAGGTTCCACATATATGCGTTAATGTACGATATTTGTTTTTCTCTTTCTGATTTCACTCTCTATGACAGTCTCTAGATCCATCCACATCTCTAAAAATGACCCAATTTCATTCCTTTTTATGGCTGAGTAATATTCTACTGTATACGTGCACCACATCGTCTTTATCCATTCATCTGTCTTTGGACATTTAGGTTGTTTCCGTGTCCTGGCTGTTGTAAATAGTGCTGCAGTGAACATTTGGGTACATGTGTCCTTTTGAATTATGGTTTTCTCAGGGTATATGCCCAGTAGTGGGATTGCTGGGTCATATGGTAGTTCTATTTTTAGTTTTTTAAGGAACCTCCATACTGTTCTCCACAGTGGCTGTATCAATTTACATTCCCACCAACAATGCAAGAGGGTTCCCTTTTCTCCACACCCTCTTTAGCATTTCTTGTTTGTAGACTTTTTGATGATGGCCATTCTGCTCCGTGTAAGGTGGTACCTCATTGCAGTTTTGATTTGCATTTCTCTAATAATTAGTGATGTTGAGCAGCTTTTCATGTGCTCTTGGCCATCTGTATGTCTTCTTTGGAGAAATGTCTATTTAGGTCTTCTGCCCATTTTTGGATTGGGTTGTTTGTTTTTTTAATACTGAGCTGCATGAGTTGTTCATATATTTTGGAGATTAATCCTTTGTCCACTGATTCATTTACAAATATTTTCTCCCATTCTGAGGGTTGTCTTTTCATCTCGTTTGTACTTTGCAGAAGCTTTTAAGTTTCATTAGGTCCCATTTGTTTATTTTTGTTTTTATTTCCATTACTCTAGGAGGTGGATCAAAAAAGATCTTGCTGTGATTTATGTCAAAGAGTGTTCTTCCTATGTTTTCCTCTAAGAGTTTTATAGTGTCTGGTCTTACATTTAGGTCTCGAATCCATTTTGAGTTTATTTTTGTGTATGGTGTTAGGGAGTGTTCTAATTTCATTCTTTTACATGTAGCTGTCCAGTTTTCCCAGCACCACTTATTGAAGAGACTGTCTTTTCTCCACTGTATATCCTTGCCTCCTTTGTCATAGATTAGTTGACCATATTTGCGTGTGTTTATCTCTGTGCTTTCTATCCTGTTCCATTGATCTATATTTCTGTTTTTGTGCCAGTACCATAGTCTTCATTACTGTAACTTTGTAGTATAGCCTGAAGTCAGGCAGTCTGATTCCTCCAGCTCTGTTTTTTTCCCTCAAGACTGCTTTGGCTATTCGGGGTCTTTTGTGTCTCCATACAGATTTTAAGATTTTTTGTTCTAGTTCCGTAAAAAAAATGCCATTGGTAATTTGATAGGGATTGCGTTGCATCTGTAGATTGCTTTGGGTAGTATAGTCATTTTCACAATATTGATTCTTCCAATCCAAGAACGTGGTATATCTCTCCATCTGTTTGTATCATCTTTAATTTTTTTCATCAGTGGCTTACAGTTTTCTGCGTACGGGTCTTTTGTCTCCCTCAGTAGGTTTATTCCTAGGTATTTTATTCTTTTTGTTGCAATGGTAAATGGGAGTGTTTCCTTACTTTCTCTTTCAAATTTTTCATCATTAGTGTACAGGAATGCAAGAGATTTCTATGCTTTAATTTTGTATCCTGCAACTTTACCAAATTCATTGATTAGCTCTAGTAGTTTTCTGGTGGCATCTTTAGGATTCTCTATGTATAGTATCATGTCATCTGCAAACAGTGACAGTTTTACTTCTTCTTTTCCAATTTGTATTCCTTTTATTTCTTTTTCTTCTCTGATAGCCCTGGCTAGGACTTCCAAAACTATGTTGAATAATAGTGGTGAGAGTGGACATCCTTGTCTTGTTCCTGATCTTAGAAGAAATGCTTTCAGTTTTTCACCATTGAGAATGATGTTTGCTGTGGGTTTGTCATATATGGCCTTTATTATATTGAGGTAGCTTCCCTCTGTGCCCACTTTCTGGAAAGTTTTTATCATAAATGGGTGTTGAATTTTGTCAAAAGCTTTTCCTGCATCTACTGAGATGATCATATGGTTTTTATTCTTCAGTTTGTTAATATGGTGTATCACATTGATTGATTTGCATATATTGAAGAATCCTTGCATCCCTGGGATAAACCCCACTTGATCATGGTGTATGATCCTTTTAATGTGTTGTTGGATTCTGTTTGCTAGTATTTTGTTGAAGATTTTTGCATATATATTCATCAGTGATACTGGTCTGTAATTTTCTTTTTTTGTGACATCTTTGTCTGGTTTTGGTATCAGGGTGATGGTGGCCTCTCATTCTCATGGTAGAATGCGTTTGGGAGTGTTCCTCCCTCTGCTGTATTTTGGAGGAGTTTGAGAAGGATAGGTGTTAGCTCTTCTCTAAATGTTTGATGAAATTCGCCTGTGAAGCCATCTAGCCCTGGGCTTTTGTTTGTTGGAAGATTTTTAATCACAGTCTCAATTTCAGTGCTTGTGATTGGTCTGTTTATATTTTCTGTTTCTTCCTGGCTCAGTCTCGGAAGGTTGTGCTTTCCTAAGAATTTGTCCATTTCTTCCACGTTGTCCATTTTATTGTCATATAGTTGCTTGTAGTAATCTCTCATGATCCTTTGCATTTCTGCAGTGTCAGTTGTTACTTCCCCTTTTTCATTTCTAATTCTGTTGATTTGAGTCTTCTCCCTTTTTTTCTTGATGAGTCTGACTAATGGTTTATCAATTTTGTTTATCTTCTCAAAGAACCAGCTTTTAGTTTTTTTGATTTTGTTATTGTTTCCTTCATTTCTTTTTCACTTATTTCTGATCTGATCTTTATGATTTCTTTCCTTCTGCTAACTTTGGGGTTTTTTTGTTCTTCTTTCTCTAATTGCTTTAGGTATAAGGCTAGGTTGTTTATTTGAGATTTTTCTTGTTTCTTGAGGTAGGATTGTATTGCTATAAACTTCCCTGTTAGAACTGCCTTTGCTGCATCCTATAGGTTTTGGGTTGTCGTGTTTTCATTGTCATTTGTTTCTAGGTATTTTTTGATTTCCTCTTTGATTTCTTTAGTGATCTCTTGGTTATTTAGTAGTATATTGTTTAGCCTCCATGTGTTTGTAATTTTTACAGCTTTTCTCCTGTAGTTGCTATCTAGTCTCATAGCGTTGTGGTCGGGAAAAATAATTTATTTCTTTATTTCTACTATAATACTTTATTTCTACAATTTCAATTTCTTAAATTTACCAAGGCTTGATTTGTGACCCAAGATATGATCTATCCTGGAGAATGTTCCATGAGCACTTGAGAAGAAAGTGTATTCTGTTGTTTTTGGATGGAATGTTCTGTAAATATCAATTATGTCCATCTTGTTTAATGTGTCATTTAAAGCTTGTGTTTCCTTATTTATTTTCATTTTGGTTGATCTGTCCATTGGTGAAAGTGGGGTGTTAAAGTCCCATACTATTATTGTGTTACTGTCAATTTCCCCTTTTATAGCTGTTAGCATTTGCCTTATGTATTGAGGTGCTCCTCTGTTGGGTGCATAAATTTTTACAATTATTATATCTTCTTCTTGCATTGATCTCTTGATCATCATGTAGTGTCCTTCTTTGTCTCTTGCAATAGTCTTTATTTTAAAGTCTGTTTTGTCTGATATGAGAATTGCTACTCCAGCTTTCTTTTAATTTCAATTTTCATGGAATATCTTTTCCATCCCCTCACTTTCAATCTGTATGTGTCCCTAGGTCTGAAGTGGGTCACTTGTAGACAGCATATGTACAGGTCTTGTTTTTGTATCCATTCAGCCAGTCTATGTCTTTTGGTTGGACCATTTAATCCATTTACATTTAAGGTAATTACTGGTATGTATGTTCTTATTACCATTTTCTTAATTGTTTTGGGCTTGTTATTGTAGGTCTTTTCCTTCTCTTGTGTTTCCTGCCTAGAGAAGTTCCTTTAGTATTTGTTTTAAAGCTGGTTTATAGTGCTCAATTCTCATAGCTTTTGCTTGTCTGTAGAGATTTTAATTTCCCCATCAAATCTGAATGAGATCCTTGCTGGGTAGAGTAATCTTGGTTGAAGGTTTTTCCGTTTCATCACTAAATATATCCTGCCACTCCGTTTTGCTTGCAGAGTGTCTGCTGAAATATCAGCTGTTAACCTTATGGGGATTCCCTTGTATGTTATTTGCTGCTTTTCCCTTGCTGCTTTTAATATTTTTTCTTTGTATTTAATTTTTGATAGTTTGATTAATATGTGTCTCGGTGTGTTTCTCCTTGGGTTTATCCTGTATGGGACTCTGTGCTTCCTGGACTTGATCGACTATTTCCTTTCCCATGTTAGGGAAGTTTTCAACTATAATCTCTTCAAATATTTTCTTAGACCCTTTCTTTTTCTCTTCTTCTTCTGGGACCCCTATAATTCGAATGTTGGTGCATTTAATGTTGTCCCAGAGGTCTCTGAGACTGTGCTCAATTCTTTTCATTCCTTTTTCTTTATTTTGCTCCCTGGCGGTTATTTCCACCATTTTATCTTCCAACTCACTTATTCCTTCTTCTGCCTCAGTTATTCTGTTATTGATTCCTTCTAGAGTATTTTTAATTTCAGTAATTGTGTTGTTCATCACTGTTTGTTTGCTCTTTAGTTCTTCTAGATCCTGTTAAACGTTTCTTGTATTTTCTCCGTTCTGTTTCCAAGATTTTCGATCATCTTTACTATCATTACTCTTAATTCTTTTTCAGGTAGGTTCCCTATTTCGTCTTCATTTATTTGGTGTTGTAGGTTTTTACCTTGCTCCTTCGTCTGTAACATATTTTTTTCTGGTTTCTTTTTTTTTTTTTTTTTTTTTGATGGGTGGTGCTGTATCCCTGTCTTACTGGTTGTTTGGCTTGACACGTCCAGCACTGGAGGTTGCAGGCAGTTGGATAGAGCTGGGTCTTGGTGCTGAGATGAGGACCTCTGGGAGGCCTCACTCCGATTGATATTCCCTGGGGTCTGAGGTTCTCTGTTAGTCCATTGGTTTGGACTCATAACTCCCACCACAGGAGCTTGGGCCCAACCTCTGGCCTGGGAACCAAGATCCCACAAGCTTTGTGGCACGGTAAGAAAAAAAAACGGGGGAAGAAAGAAAAAAAGAAAAGAAGAGCAGTAAAATATCAAAGAATAATAAAATAAAATTAGAAAGATGAAAAACATATTAGGAAAAATAAAACTATAATTGAAACAACTGCAACAAGGTAAAATAAAACCACAAAAGAAAAAAAAAGTGGTGAGGGGGAAGAAGCCAAAAGGAGAGAGCAATAACCAAAGTATAAAGAATAAAGTAGAATTAGAAAAATAAAAGATTTATTAGGAAAAGTAAAAATGTAAAAGAATTAGCAGCAATGAATCCACAAGGTAAAACAGAACTCCAATCTAAAAAAGGAAAAAAGAAAAAAAAAAAAGCCTTGGCTATGGGGGTGGAGTTTTGGCAGGGGTGGAACTTAGGCAGGGGCGGGGTTTAGGGTGCTGCGAGACCTAGGCAGGTGGGGGTGTGACGTTTGAGCCTGGGGTGGGGCCTGGGGGGGGCGGAAATTCAAGTGTGGGGTGGGGCCTCTACTTAGGACCTGTCCAGAACGGGAGAGGCATCAAGACCTGAGGGGGGCCTCTGGAGTGTGGAGTTCTGGAGTTTGGAGGTAGGGCCCTGAGTGAGGGTGTGTGGGTGGGGTGTAGGCCCAGCTTGTGGGAGGGGGTCTCCGAGTGTAGAGGTGGGACCCTAGGTGGGGGTGTAGGGGCGGGGCTTGGGTTCTGCACAGCAGGAGGGAGGCTCAGAGGGCAGAGGATTTGGCCCAGGAGCCCAACAGGCTTCCTGGTGCCTGAGTGGACAGGGAAAGCACTGGCCCCGTTCCCTTCTGTTCCTTTATGCCCTGCCGTACCATCTCCCCCAGCGTCTCCCCCATCGCCGCTGGACCCCTAACCGTGGTTGGGTCCCGCTGGGTGTAGGAACTCCTCCCCTCCCCCAGCTGCCCCTCAGGGGTGCCAGTCCCAGAGGTCCGGCCTTTACTATTGCTCCCCCTTCCCTCTTCCCACTCCCTCAGGACCTGAGTGGCTGGAGGGGGCCTAGGTGGGCAGAGGATCCGGCCTGGGATCTCAACAGGTTCCTGGGGGTCCGAGTGGGCAGGGAAAACCTGGTCACACTCCCTTTTGATCCTCTGCCCTCCCAGTGGTTCCCCAAGTTCCCCCTTCAGGTGTGGGATCCCTTCCCCTCCCCCAGCCGCCCCTCAGCAGTGCCAGTCCTGTCCCGCATCCACTTCTCCTCCCCCTTCACTCCCCCCACGCCCCACATCCTACCCGGTAGCTGGCTGTTCCTCCCATCCCCTTAGGTGTCTGTGGCCCCCCACCGGTGCCTGGTAGGTGCCCTAGTTGTGAGGAGATGCGAATTCCACATCCTCTTAGTACGCCATCTTGACTCCACCCCCCTCATTGCTTTTTGGTCTTAGGATTCTTTGACACTCTTAAAAGTTATTGAGGACTCCAAGGAGCTTTTGCTTATGAGGGTTACATATATTGCTATTTACAGAAAATAAAAGTGAGAAGACTCTAAAATATTTTAAGTTTGTTTAAACAATAATAATAAACTCGTATATTAACATAACGTTTTTCTTTAGGAGAAATAAAACCAAAAATAGTGAGAAACGTGACATTGTTTTACATTTATGAAAATCTCTTCAGTATCTGGGTTAGCAGAAGATACATAGATTCTCATATCTGCTTCACATGCTTCATTAGCTCTCAGGGCTATGATGGCATCACATGTCCTACAGCAAAATGTGTAGGAACTTTTTCTCTCCATCTTTATCCACATCTCTCCTCTAATAAGTTTCCTCCAGCCCCTTAGCCGAATTTGTGTTTGGTTTCACCCTTACTTCTCTTGATCCAACCAGATAAAATTAACATTATATGAATTAGCTGCTATTCAAACAGGAAGAGTCAGTCTTTGTAATTCAAATAGAGGTTGCCTTTTTCCATAAATTCTCAGTTCTAGTAGTTAGCGATTCTTTGGAAACCAGTTTAAGAATGGCTATCATTGTTAGAGTTTTAAGAGTTCAAAAATAACACCCTTTTTTCTTCTTCTTGAGTTGAAAACCAGTAAGAGAGAAATACTGGGCAGATAACTACTAGATAGCAGGACTGTAGATCTGCAGCTGACTTGTTCACCTGCTCTTGGGTGGCATGGACCACTGCAGACTTCCCCTGAAAGGGCAGATCAGAAAAAAGAAAATCCAGAAGGGGCTGAACCACATGGCACAGCATCTTCCCCAGACTTTTCAGTCATCGGTCGTTCCTTTCCTGCTAAGCAAGAGAGGGAGAAAAGAGGCCAGGAATCTTACTCCAGAACAAACTGGAAGTAATTGTCCCCCCTCTTCTCAACCAGATGCTTGTTTATGTTTTATCTTTTATAAATGTGGACAACAGAGTTTTACTGTCATGAATTAGTAATGGCTCAACAGTCACCCTCTCTCACTCAGTAATGACTAGCGTAAGAAGGCTTAAGGTCACCTTTCCAAAACTCAAATCATCATTCATTTCCCCATACTCTCTACAACATTGTTAACAGAACTATTGAACAGGTCAGTTCTTTGGACAGAGTCCATGTTGCAGTTTGCTTATCATGAGGGTTATTAGATATTACACGGCTTGAAAAAATAGATGTCTTGTGAAAACTCTAGTGAAATTTGAATAGTCATGTGATCTGTTTTATAAGTTTTTAGGCTAAAACTGTCAGGGTGTGTGCCCATTATGAACCAAGTTTAATTATAATACATTCATAGGGGATATTCTAGGAAGTGTAAAATCCAGAAACACAGGTTACTGAGTTTTAATCCCAGCCCTGCCATGCACTAGCTGTGCAACCTCAAACAAGTTCTAGTTCCATATCTTCTCTCGGCTTCATTTTTCTGAATTATAAAATGGGGAAAGTCAGAACACTTTCCTCATAAGATTGTTATGAAGCTTAAATAAGAAAATGCAGGCAGAGCATTTATTATGTTTGGGGCACAATAATTGCTCAGTATAGGCTCATTAAATATTATGTATATTATAAGAATATTATTTTTATGTATTATTTTTGTAATCTGGAACATTAGGCAATTATATAACATATAACATTATTTTACTCCCTCATTTTCTGATTTCTGCTTTTTCTGGGTTAAGTTTTAGCCATTGATCTATACTGAGGGGCATTATAAAACAGCTGTTTGAAACTTAACCATCTTCATTCAGGAAGAGTTGTTGGGGACTATGTTTCATAGCATCCTCTCTGTAAAGACCTTGGGGGAAATAGTTCCTACAGGTCTCAGCCTAAGGAATTGATGTCCCTTTCCCATGCATTGGGTTTGTGTTTCTATCTTAAATTGTATGACAGATCATGTTTCCTTTTTTAAATTGCTATTGAAGAAGCTCGGCAACAAACTTGCAGCCCTCTGTTAACAAAGTGGACTCTGTTGTGACATACATTTTAAATACTAATCTTAACCTTCATCTCTCTCCCCCACCTCATCTTTATGTTCTCTTCCTCCCCAGTTTCTTCACATAATTTCTATCTTCTTTTTGCTACATCTTTGTAAGAGACTGTACATACTTCCTGAATGAGAAGAAACATAGATATATATTTAAAATAAAAATGTGTGAGTGTAAAATAAATCATTAAACCTTAGGAACATACTTGACCTAATGAAATAGTTGTGGGTGATTTCATTTGATTAGTTTTTTGGTCATTGTATAAAACTGGTTTGAATTAAAATGCTTTAGGTGATTTGTGACATGGGTGGCTGTACAATGTCACTGCAGTGTCACTCATCTCCCTTGAGCTTGTGATTATATGCTCTTCCATATCAAGCACATAACTGTATGTGTTGTTCCTCTTGCCTAGCAGCTGTCCAGATAAAATTGGCGTGTTTCTCTTGTATTCTTTTTTTTAAATAAATTTATTTATTTATTTATTTTTGGCTGCGTTGGGTCTTCGTTGCTGCACGTGGTCTTTCTCTAGTTATGGTGAGTGGGGGCTACTGTTCGTTGCGGTGTGCGGGCTTCTCATTTTCGTGGCTTCTCTTGTTGTGGAGTACGGGCTCTAGGCGTGTGCAGGCTTCAGTAGTTGTGGCACGTGGGCTCAGTAGTTGTGGCTTGCGGGCACTAGAGCGCAGGCTCAGTAGTTGTGGTTGCATGGGCTTAGTTGCTCTGCAGCATGTGGGATCTTCCTGGGCCAGGGCTTGAACCCATGTCCCTTGCATTGGCAGGCAGATTCTTAACCACTGTGCCACCAGGGAAGCCCTCTCTTGTATTCTTGAGTGAGTAGAGTTGAGGTTTTAGAGTGCCACAAAATGGTAGGAATGGAGTATCAAAAGACTTGACAATTAATGTATCCTTTATAAGGGAAAGTGAAGTTAAGGTGACAGAGCAGATTGTGGGTACTGAAAGAGTTATATATAGCAGGGGGAAGAGTTATATATAGCAGGCAAGAAATGTATAACCAGGGGCACCAAACAATCAGAATTTTTATTTGCTGTTGGTTCACGTTCTATTTAGGGAATATTTTGAGGTTTTATATTGTTTTAGTAGTTTCAAGGTATTTTATGCCTGTTTACAGTGGTTATAATTATTTTCTGTCTTTGAAACCCAAATCTCGAATATTGAAAACTATTATTTTTCCCTAATCCTAATTTCCTTCCCCCCAAATCTAATCAGTTATCAAATCCCATTACATCTTCCTTTGAATCCCCATTAGTCAAATTAGGGACTATAGGAGGTGAGTTTAAAATCCTTTTAATCTCTAAATGTCTGCAGGTCTCTGCCCATAATCTCTAGTCTTCTTGCCTAGATTCAGTAGACTCTTAAAGAGTTCTTCATGTTTGGCCTTTTGCTTCTCAAATTCATTTTTATACCTCATCAGCAAGTGAACCTATTTCATTGCCATCATGGCTGGCTATCTGTTGCTTACAAGACTGTCTAATGATGATTCAGCTTCTCAAGTGATACATCATTAGGATGAGTTAGTTTTAATTGCACTAGTGGTAGTCTCAGAAAGTGGAAATTCCTTTTAGTTTGTTTTAAGGATGCTAAGAAGTAATGAAGTTTTCCCTAAGAATTTTAGATATTCCAGAAATAATACTTTGTACTTTGAGAAATTTAGGACTAAATAAGAGTGTCTATAAATCATGTCTAGCATATACATATTAGCTGCTAATATAGTTTCTCAATGTTTTTTGGCTGGAATTTAACGTTTACTGCTATAATTCTGTTTTTTGATGCCAGAATGCATTTATATGCTTCTCATTTGCTTGTATTTTATTTTATATTGAACAACATATAACTTCTATTTTGAAATTATGGCAAAGATCCTGTAGTCAAAATCCATCACCAACACTGGAGAGACTACTAAATAAGAAATTTTAAGTCTTATTCAAAGGAATTTTTTTTTTTTTTTTGGTGGCCTGTGGGATCCTAGTTCCCCAACCAGGGATTGAACCTGAGCCCCCTGCATTGGAAGCACTGGGTCTTAACCACTGTATTGCCAGGGAATTCCTTAAAGGAATTTTAAGCCTTCTAATAGGTGTGACTCCTGTGGTCAGACTGTAATCAGCTACTGTTTCATAATAATAAGTACAAATACTATTAAAGTTGTACAAACAGCAGTAACACTCGTATTGTTGATATGTTTTCTTGCTTTGCAACATATATCGTGGCATAACAGCTATATCGGGGAAAATATCATGTAGAAACATATTTATCTGTTGTTCTCAATTAAATAGTTTGTTATGTTATTGCATTTTTCTTTGTATGATGTTTTTTTTCACCACTAGAATAAACCCAGATGGTTGTTTTAATTTTTATAGCATTGAAAGAAACAATGTAGGGTCCATATCAAGTTTCGAATCATAATTTTCAAAAATGAGTCACAATCAAGACATATATACGTATTGATTAGTAATTAAGGCACAGCCATATCAATAATAGCAATGCTATTTGGAACAAAAATCAAGTAGAATGTACTAGCTTTTCCTTGTAGTAGTTTTTCCCTTAGAGTTACTAACTTGATATGAGATTGCGTCTTATTTATACATTACAAATGCTTATTCTGTTTATGGCTATATAGCATAAATAGCATGTGCTAGCATTTAATAAAGTTTATAATTTTCTGATAAATTTGGTGTTTGGTATATGGCATGTAGTTTTTTTAAATAAAAGTTTATACATATGAACAAAAACAGATTGCATTCTGAATGTGTGCATATCAATATTTCAGCCTTTTCTTAAAAAGTTATTAAAATGATTAAAAAATACTAATTACGTAAATACTGTACTTTGTTTTTATAGAACTTTCACCCATAATCTTTTTTTTTTTCTTTTAAAGATCAGTGGATAAGTCTGTCATAGTGTATGATACTGTAAGTATTTCAAAATCTTGTGTGATCTGTGTAAATTATGTTTGCTTATTAGGCTACTGAGCTTCAAGTTTAGCTAGGCAAGATGAGAAAAATGTACATATTTTTTCTGTTCAGGATGCCCAAGAATATAATATATACATTTTCAGAAATGCTAAACTGGTTATGCAGGTAAGGTATTGGTTCTGAGACAAGCCCTTAAATATTTCAATAATGGTTTTAAGATAGACAGATGTTTAGTCTGATCAAAGAAAATACAGATTTAAAGAGCATCAATATTAAAAAAATCACTTTAAGTCAATTTTTCTTAAACTCTTACACCAGGTTTCCATAACAGCAAAGGAATGTTTACCCAAGGGTTTTGGGAAGGTATAGCTGAAAGCTGAAAGTGGCTCTATCACTTTAGAGTCCCACCTGGATTTAGAGACTAGTATAAGAAGAGTAAGTTATAAAGGATTTGGAAAAATGGGGCTTTTTGGTAGATGCATGTGAATAAAGACCAGGTTGCATAAATATGAAGAAAAATGAACATTTAATATATAGTGAAGGTATCATTGACGAAAATATTCTCCAAGAGAAATCGGTGTTGAGTGGGACCTTACAGTGGTTCAGCTTAGGTTGTAGCTATGCCAGCAAAGAAATAGAGATGTGAATTATCAAAGTGTAGTGGGTCAAGCAAGGAAGCTAAGCTAGTCCTCCACACAGCAGTTCAGATTATTGAGTTCTGGCAGGAAGTGGGAAAGAGTACTCAAACGAGGTGAAATAGATCCTTAATATTTCTCAGGAGATTTTCATGAGATTTTACATTCACAGAAATAGCTATAATGTTAAATTTTCTCCATAAAATATGTATATGAGTCTCAGTTACATACATCTAGATGTTGGATGGCCAGCTAAGTGTACTCAATATTGAAATGACTAATTTCTACTCACTGGTCTGCAGTGGGTACAGTCAAATGCCATAGCAAAAATACAAATTATTTCATGGTTACTATTAGTAAGTTGAGACAAATCAGCCAGGACTATATTATACTAAAAATTTCAGCAGACAGCAGTGCTGATAATTGAGAAAGAGTGAAATAAGTACTTGATAATGTTATTAGTTATAAATGCTATTCTCTATTCATTGGGTAAAGTTTTGATTTATATTAGTGACTCATAATATTAGAATACATAGAGTGTATAAACCATTCAGGTCAAACAAGTCTTTATCAGTAGCTTTACTCTTGCCTGAGTAAATATAAAGCTGTTTGTGTTGTTTTTCAGAATACTGAGAATATACTTCACACCTTGACTCAGCACACCAGGTCTGAACTTAACCTCACTTTGTAGTAATATAATTAAAAAATTGGTCTGAGGATATATAATAGCTGTTTTTATTAACTAGGTATGTCACAACTTGTGCCTTTGCACCCAATATCCTTTTACTTGCTACTGGTTCAATGGACAAAACAGTGAATATCTGGCAGTTTGACCTGGAAACACTTTGCCAAGGTTAGTAAGGATATCATGTGTAACCCAGTTCAGCACCATTCACCATTAAAATGAGAAATTCCGTAATTTTTTGACAAATTATTCATGTTGCTTTTCTCAAAGCATACATCCAAATTTAATATAATTTAAAAATAATTTCGGAGAACCCAGTGTTAAAGTTAACCCAGACATCTACATTAAAACTGTTGGTAAATGCTTTTGGATGCACATTCATGTATATCATACCTCCCATAGTTTTGTAAGCTCTTTATTTGTACTCCATACTAATTTTTCAGATAAATATAGCCTAGAACAAAATAGAAATGATAGTTTTATCTTGTTGGTTTTATTTTTGGTTTTATCAAGCAACATTGACACATAATTTAGGAGTTTTATTTTTATCACTGTCAGAATTAACCAATTAGTGGTGCTGATATGCAGATGACAGATCACATATAATACTTCTGCTGATATGAATTTTATATAATAAAGATAAACTTTTTCTGGAGTGAAAAATGTTCCAAAAGAGTAGCATTTAATGTAACATTAAATAATACTTTATACGTAGTATTATTTGATTTTTAAAAATTTCTTAAAGGATGTTAAAGTAGAAAACACAGATTTAAGAAAATTTCATTTACTTTTTAGTACAAAGTGAGAATGTTTATAAAGGATATACTTTTTCTTTTGCTTGTTGTTTTTTCACTTACTTTTTGTTTGTGGGGTTATTTTGGTTTGTTTGTTTTTTAAGCAAGGATCGCAGAAGATCAACCAAAGCAATTTACTGAAGATTGGTCAGAGGACGATGTCTCAAACTGGCTTTGTGCACAAGGATTAAAAGACCTTGTTGGTATTTTCAAAATGAATAACATTGATGGACGAGAACTGTTGAATCTTACAAAAGAAAGTCTAGCTGATGATTTGAAAATTGGTAAGACTAGTGAAAGTTAGGCAGTCTTAAAAACAACTGTTAATAATTTACTCTGAGATTGGTTTTAATTGCATTAATGGTTTCCTCTTAATATTCTAGCATGGTAGTAGTTCTGGTATATGTCTGTGTATAGAAGTATAGTATATTTTTATTAGATTATGGAAAAGAAATGTTACATATTGTTTCTTTAGGTAATTAAAGTTATCATGTAACTGTAATTTTTTAAATGTATATATTTTTAAAATTGTGATATAATTCATCCTTTTATAAGTGTACAGTGCAGTGACTATTCAGAGTTGTATAACCATCACCACTCTTTGATTCCAGAACATTTTCATCACTTCAGAAAGAAACTCCATTCCCATTAGCAGTCACTCCTATTCCCTGTCTCTCTAGCTCCTGGCAACCACTAATCTACTTTCTGTCTCTAAGGATTTGCCTGTTCTACATTTCATAAAATGTATGACCTTTTGTGTCTGGCCTCTTTTGCATAGCATGTTCTCAAGGTTCATACATGTTGTAGTATATATTAGTACTTCACTTTTTTATGGCCGAATAATATTCCACTGTATGAATTTATCACTTTTTGTTCATCCATTCACCAATTGATTGGATTTAGATTGTTCCCATTTTATAGATTTTATGAAAAATGCTTCTATGAACATTCATATACAAGTTTCGTGTGGGCATCTGTTTTCAGTTTTCTAGGGCGTTACCAAATCATACTGACAGAACTTGGCCGGAAGAAGATGTCTCCTTTTGTGATTGGGAGTTGGGAATGAGTGTTATTAAACTTAATTGCTCAGGAAGAAAAGACCCTTTACCAGCTTGAGGGCTAGTAGCCCCTCAGTATGGGCAATGAGCAACATTTGGGTTATATTTACTATAACTCTGAAAAGGCATCTGGCTCTTAATAAGATGACAAATTAATAAGATGACAAATTAAATAGGCCATCAGCTCCTGTACCCTCTCCCCACCCCTTCCCCATCCCTGGAAATGCTACATAATTGAAAACTGAATGGAGTCTAGATACAAATAACCATCAAATATACAAAACAAAACTCTGAAAACTGTCGAGTGGAAGTGTGGATCATATGGTAACTCTGTGCTTGCGTTTGAAGAACTGCCAGGCTATTTTCCAAAGCAACTGTGCTTTTGTATGTTCTCACCAGCAGTGTATGAGGATTCCAGTTTCTCTGCATCCTCATCAATACTTGTTTAGTTTTTCAATTACAGCCATCCTAGTGGTTTCTCATTGTGGTTTTGATATGCATTTTCCTGATGACTAGTGATGTTGAACAACTTTCCATATGCTCGTTGGCCATTTGTATATCTTCTTTGGAAAAATGTCTGTTCAGATTCTTTGTCCATTTTAAAAACTGGGTTATTTTTCTTTTTATTGATGAGTTTATATAAATTTAGATACTAGACCCTTAATCAGATACATGATTTGTAAATATTTTCTCCCATTCGGTGGGTTATCATTACACTTTCTTGAACGTGTCCTTTGATGCACAAAAGTTATAAATTTTGGTGAAGTCCAGTTTATCTGTTTTTTTTCTGTCATTGCTTGTGCTGTAGGTGTCATATCTAAGAAACCCAAACCTAATCCTGAATCTTGAAGATTTACACCTGTGTTTCTTCTATGACTTTTATAGTTCTAGCTCTTACATCTAGGTGTGTGATCAATTTTGACTTAATTTTTGTATATCATGTGAGGTAAGAGTTTAGCTATATTCTTTCAGATGTATATATCCAGTTGTCCCAGCACCATTTGTTGAAAAGACTATTCTTTCCACTTTAAATTGTCTTGGCACCCTTGTTAAATATCAGTTGACCATAAATGTGAGGGTTTATTTCTGGATTCTCAATTCTATTTCACTGATTTATTTGTCTATCCATACGCTAGTGCCACAGTGTCTTAATTACTATAGCTTTGTAGTAAGTGTTGAAATTGAAAATTGTGTGTCCTCCATCTCTGGGTTTTTCTTCTCCCCAGGATTGGTTTTGCTCCTTTGGGTCCCTTGGCATTTCCATATGAATTTTAGGATCAACTTGTCAAATTCTGCAAAAAAGCCACCTGACTTTGATGGGGATTATACTGAATTTCTATGTCAATTTGGGGATTATTGTCATTTTAACAATATTAATTCTTCTAATCCATTAGCACAGGATAATTTTATGTTTATTCAGGTCTTCTTAATTTCTTTTTCAACAATGCTTTGTAATTTTCAGTGCACAAGTCATTTTTTCTTAAGTGTACAATCCTCTGGTTTTTAGTATATTCACAGAGTTGTACAACCATCACCACTATCTAATTTCAGAACATTTTTATCCCCCTAAAAGAATCCCATTCTTTCCTCTTTCTAGCCTCTTGGCAACCACTAATCTATCTTCTGTAGAAATAGGATCTACCTATTTTGGACATTTCTTTTAAGTGGAACCATACAATATGTGGCCTTTTTATCTGGCTTTTTTTATTTAACCTTTCAAGGTTCATCCATGTTTTTGTATGTGTAAGTACTTCCTTCCTTTTTATGGCTGAATAATATTCCATTGTATGGCTATACCACATTTTGTTTATCTACTCATCAGCTGATGGTCATTTGGGTTGTTTCTACTTTTTGGCTGTTATCAATAATGCTGCTGTGAATATATGTGTATGAGTTTTTGTGTGAGTATATTTTCATTTCCCTTGGATATATGATTAAAAGTAGAATAACTCTACATATACCATTTTGAGGAACTGGCAGACTGTTTTCCAAAGCAGCTGTACTATTTTGCATTCCCACCAGCAATGTGTGAGCTTTCCAATTTCTTCACCTCTTTGTCAACACTGGTTATTTCCTATCTTATTGATTATAGCCATTCAATAGATGTGAAGTGGTATTTCATTGTGGTTTTTGATTTGCATTTACCTAATGATATGGAGCATATTTTCGAGTGCTTATTGGCTGTTTATATATCTTCTTTGGTTAAAATTGGTTTGTCTTTTTATTGTTGAATTGTAAGAGTTGTTTTATGTGTTCTGGTTACTAACAATACATCCTTATCAAAAACAGTTTGAAGTCTTAGTGTTGTGCTCTAATGAACATAATACTCAGACACTTAGCAGTATGCTCTAGTAAAATCTTAATTAACCAGAAAGCTTAGGAAATAGGATGTCCATAGTGAATTTACTGTTAATGAGGAGTCAAAGAGCAAAAAAAGTGTTTGTTATAGAAAATCATTCTAAAGTATAGTAGTATACTTTCATTATATAGTAAATATAGTATGTGAACCTATTTAAGTGTCTTGGAAGCTTATGGCCTTTTAGGAAGTTAATAGAATGATGATTTTGTGAAAATAATTAGAATCAGATGGTTTTGTACTCAGGCCATACTGTGAAAGTTATTTTTGTATCTCTAGTAACTTATTTCCTTTATAATTTATAATTTACTCTTTCTTCCTGAAAGTAAGTAATAGAGTACAGGTTTTTTTTTTGTTTTTGTTTTTAAAGTTCTGGTGAATTTAGCATGTTCATTTGCTGATTTCTCATTACTCTCTCACAATAAGTTTTAACAATACCTTATCACACAGAAGCACATGACAATATAAAATAATAATTTCAGATTTCAACAAAGGATGTTTCAAAACATAAGAGAGCATAGTAAAAACAATAGGAATAGAATTCTGTCCCAATAGCCCGATAAATAAAGTATAAGAAGTTCTTACAGGATTCAGTTAATGGCCTGAAATAGTTTTTGAAGGTGAGTCTCGGGTTTAGTAGTTATGATCATTCTGAAGTTCGGTGAAATAAGTTTTGGAACTACCAGGCTCAAGCCAAAATTGAAATATAATTTAAATAAGTCTGCTGTGGTCTAAAAGCTGAATTAGGAAGATCATTATAAATGGAGACAAGAACATTGCATACTCTCTAGTAAGTAAGGAATTTGCTTTGTGTTTGTGCTTAAGATTTGGAAAGTTAGCAAATACAACAAATTAAATACAGAATAAATTAGTAAATAAATGTTTAAATAAATAAATTTTTAAATAAATTTTTTTCTACATCATTCTAAAGTATCAATATTTTAAAGTTTTTGCAAAATTATAAAGGGTCAGCAGGCTAACATTAATCTTCTACAAGTGCTACTTTAAGCTACAGTGGATTTCTGTTAGTCTTGAGTTTTAAGAAAAGTAGGCTCTTCCTCAAAACAGTAAATTGGAGTAATAGAGAAGTGAAATTGGGTCTAGAAAAAAATGTGTTAAGAGGCAAACTGATGAGTATGTGATAATGAATTTTACTCTTGTGATGCATAACTATTTTACTTGCATTTGCTTTTGTGGTACAGCTGTTAAAACGGTTCCTATGTCAATGTGAATAAATACGAATTTAACATTCATGATATGAAGGAAGTTAATTAATTTTCAGTGAAGTATATTGGAGTGTTAGGGGACAAAGTAGTATATCTATTACATTTGACACTTAAAAATTATTTTTAAGGAGTCAAGCAGTCTATCAAATCTTTTTTCAATGAGCCTTTGTAAATATACAATAAAGGAACCTTCTATAGATTTGAGTATCTGTTGGAACCTGGTGTTTTAACCTAGAGTAATAGTCCTTTTCTAGGATAGTGTTAATGAAAACTAAGGGTACAACAGACATACAGTTTTAGGTAGGAAATAACTCCTTATATCTAGTGCTGTATTTGCATAAGGAATATCCAGAAAGAGATTACAGGTACAAGAGATCCTTGATATTAAGAGAGGTATGTCTTAAGACATATGTGTATCCATGAATTTGTGAACTCTACGACAGCCTTTAACATTGCAACCAAAAGGCATAAAGTATGAAGATAAAGAGCAAGAAAGTCTCTTTGAGATGTGATACTAGGCAAGCAGTAAGTCCACTAACTAGCCACGTGATTTTCATCTGCAGTTTGGCTTCAGTTTATATCTAGGCCTCAGGAATACTGCAAACTGCTACCTATCCTGGAGTTTGGAATTGCTGTAGACAATATAATGGTAGAACCATGGAATGACAAATGACAAGGAACTACTGTATATCGTGTCAGTCCTTACCCTTATATTCAACTAATTATCAGTCATAGATTCTTAATTGGGAATGAGGTTTTTTCAAAGCATTCCCTCTTCTTTTTATTCTTGTCTTTCCAAGAAACCATGAAAGCACATGAGACATTTTTATCATTTTCTGCTTTAAAAATTATTATATCAAATGCTTTTTAAAACTTTATGCACCAGCTGTCTTAACATCCTCAGATTTTGGAAGTTTCATGTTTCAAATCCTAGTAATACTTCCTTATGTAGACTTTCACTTGTTGCCTAACTGCATATACTGTTAAGTAACAAGAACATTTACCATTTTTTCTTTGCACACAATTGAAGTGAAATAGTCCTTTCACAGGTATAGGCCTGTGCACTGACCTGCTGTTAGAGTGGGCATAACCCTTCCAGTTCAGCTGCTGCTCTCAAATTGGCCTACCCCACTTTCCTGAGAGTAGGGCATTTCGGGGGTCTCCATTCCTCAGGCCTATCAGATGTCCTGTTGCTTCCGCATTGATATCAATCACAGGTCTTATGGATGTTGGTGGTTTATTCTCTTCCACTTACAGTGGGATTCCTGAGGATACCCTGCTACCTTGTTTTGTTGGAAGTGTCGGTGGGATTTGATTTTGCTATCTCGTCGCTCTGTTTTTATGTGGGGATTCAGAGAAGTTTAAAAATTATATTGCTTCTATCACCATCTTCTCTAAGTCCTTTAAAAAATCCCTACTGTACCTATAGTTGTGTGTCCCTTTTCTTTCCTAATATAGTTTTTTTGTCTTGTTTTCTCTTGATCTTTCAAGTCAGAAGTTTGTTAATAAAATTTATCTTTAAAAAATAAAAAGTTTTAAAGTTTTTTTCTCCAAGAAACCAGCTTTTGATTCTCTTGTTCTGTCTCAGGGCATTGCAGAGGTGATTCAGTGACCAGCCCAGTGGGCTGTAATTGTTAGTCCAGGCCATGGCGCTCTCTTGTTACCCTGCCTCCAGCTCATGCTGGCGTTGCTGCCTTAGCAATGATATTTACAGGACAAAGTTGGGGAGAGTGAAGGCTACAAGTAGAAAGGTATTTCTTCCATTTGTGTACACAAATCTCTGCTTTAAGCTATTTCCCATCCCCTACTCTGGAACCTAGTTACTTCTGTTTCCTTGAGGGTTTTCGGAATTTTGTTTTGTATTTTTGATGGTTATTTGTGTCCAGGCTCCATCAATTCTCAGTTATGTAGCACTTCCAGGGTTGGGGAAGGGGTGGGAAAGAGGGTACAGGAGGTGATGGCCTATTTAATTTGTCATCTTATTAATAGCCAGATGCCTTTTCAGAGTTATAGTAAATATAGCTAAATATCGCCCATTGCCCGTACTGAGGGTTTACTAGCCCTCAGCTGGTCAGGGTCTTTTCTTTCTGAGCAATTAAGTTTAATAACACTCACTGCCAAACCCCGATCACAAAAGGAGATGTCTTCTTCTGGCCAAGTTCTGTGGATATGATTTGGTAACTGCTTGCCTGAGGGCATTCTTAAATGACATTAAAATTAGACAAGGGTAACACACAATTTAACCTTTTCTTATCCAGTACATTTTGAAATAGGGTTTCTATATTCTTTATTAATAAACATTCTAAATATTGGCACACATGTATATTTGACAAGGTAATATATATATTGTTTTCAGAATATTAAATACCTCTATATCCTTATTACATGTTGTATAATTTTCCCCTTAAATGATATGACTTAATTATGTTAGTTATGTAATTATTAACGTGTCTAATTAGTCTAATTATACCATGTTGTGGTGCTTTTAAAAAATTGTTTTAAAAATCCTCAGTTTTGTTTCAATGAGTTACATAGGAGGTAAGTCATAGGAAAGCAGTAAAGCAGTTCCTAAGATGTAGGCAGCTGCTAGGTTGACTTGCCATACTTCCATAGATATGGTCAATGAGTCCAAATAGATTTGAACAGTTTATTACTCATGGCACAGCAGGCAGCATGAGCTTCATATTTAAATTGGTTGCCCTTTCCGCCTAGTCTTGTGGGGGCAATTTGTGTTGGTGTCATAGCTGAGGAACCCTGAGTTTATGAACCACCACCCGCCCCCCCCACCAATCTTATAAAGGGACTGCTAGCAAACTAGTCCAAGAGGAAGACATTATCTTTGTACTTGTCAGGAAACAAATCTGCCCTCAGACTGGGAGGGAAACACTATCTCTAGCTTCCAAGTAAGTTTGCAGACATCCTTGAAAAGATTGCTAGACAAAAGGTGTCATAAGGTGTGTATAAACACTATGGAGAATTACCTTCCAATCAGAAAGAAAGTTGATTTGGCTTTTTATGGGAACTCTGAGGTGTTCTGAAATGTAGTTCTTTTTTCCTACCCACTCTACACCCCCCAAACACCTCCACCTAAAATAGAACTGTCAGCTAGATTATCTAAAAATATAAACAGATAATCACACTAAACTTCCTAAACTTAATTGTATTAATCTTCCTGAAATTAAAAATTAAGATAATTTTAAAAACTTAAGATAAAAGTAATACAAATGAATGAAACGTATGTGTAGAGTCTTGGACAAACATATGAACTTTATTTGAGATTGTGTTTCATATGAGAATCAGCAAATAATATACCCAATTTCATAATGTTTATAAATATAAGACAATTTTTATATTATCAAATTGAACATCTTTAAAAATGATTTTTAGGAAATTTTTTGTTGTCTAAATAAATTAACCTATAATAATGAGCCTTTTCTGATTTTGTGTGGTATATTAGTATTTGGGCAATCTGAAATTCTTGAGGAACTTTGAGAATCTAAAGTTATTTAGAATAAACTTTCTCTTGCTGAGTTATTTTAATCACACAGTATTCTATACTACAAATATTGATTAAAGAATTTATAAAGAAAAGGTTCCATGTGGTAAAACAGAATGTCTGAAGATTTTTGGTTGTAGTAGATGAAATTTCTCTTTGTTTGCTGAAGACTTGCATAAAGGTTACAAGTAATAGTTCTCCAGCCCTAACAGAATAATTTCTTTTCAGAATCTCTAGGGCTGCGTGGTAAAGTTCTGCGGAAAATTGAAGAGCTCAGGACAAAGATAAAAACCCTTTCCTCTGGAATTCCTGATGAATTTATATGTCCGATAACTAGGGAGCTTATGAAAGATCCTGTCATCGCATCAGGTTTGTGATGCTATTCTAAATTTCAGGGCATATTATGTACTAAATGAATAAATAATGTAGACAGTTCACAGAAGTTTGTTTAAATGTGAAACTTTTTCAAAATTACTTTATTTCTCATAAGTTCTTTCTTTTTTTTTTTCTTTTTAAAAATTCCTTAGATCTGAGGTGAACTATTGAACATTGTATATTTCTTAATGAATAAAATTGGATGGAGCAGGTTTGGATAAGATTAGAGACAAAAGAAATAAGCTTGACAAGCCTTACTTAAACTTGTGAAATATGTATTTAGTTACTAGAATGTATAGTTAAAATATTGTTTTTTAAGTTACACTGTTGAGATCTATTATATTTATTTTGTCTATCATGAATTTAAACAACCTTACAGAAATAAGAATTTAAAGGTTATAAAGTTACATCATTTCACATTAATTTCTAATCTTTGTCAATGAACACAGACATACATACTTTACATAGTTGTTGTAGTCAGTGAATCCATATTGTGCTTTTTATTTTTAAGACTGTTATATACATTTCTGAATATTGACTTAGTCTACATAATTTTCAGTGTTAATAACTTTACTCCATTGTAGCTCTATGCTACAATTTGACTCTTCTACTATTTGGTGTATGTATATGTTTGAAAAGCTTTATATTGTTAATAGCATTGTGCTGATATCTTGGTACTCCTTTCATTGTGTTGTTAGCATTACTTAGGGGTATTTTCATGACATGTGTTCCCCAAAGCAGAATTAACCAATCAGAATATTTTATGAATGTTAAAAAGAACAGTTTTGATAGTTCTTGTTAGATTTGTTATTAGATTGTTTTCTAGAAAAAAATGTTTAGAATGCTACCAGAAATGTATGTAAGTGTACCTGTTTTTCCAGTTTTGTGATCATTGAATTTTAGAACTCATTTATTTTTGCAAGTTTAATACTGGTTTGAAACTGTATTCCTTTTTTTTTTAATTAATTTTTTTTTTTTTGCTGAATTTACATTTATTTACTCTAATTTTGTTTGTTATGCCAGTAGTGTACTTTTACAGTTAAACTAAATTATTGTTAAACAGTAAGTAAAAAAGCTTAAAAGTCTTTAAGGAAGTGTGCACATGTGGGCCCCTTTCTGTTTGTTTTTTTTCCCAGAAATCTTTAGACTGCCTCGTTTCTGGTCTGGATCAGTTATAGTGGAGGCAAAATTCCACTACAGTGGAGGTGTAGTGGAGTGTAGTCTGAGAGTGAGTTGATGGTTGATGGGGGTGATAATAAACTGGGACTTATGTCCTAACCTTACCCAGCTCATCAGAGAGACAGGTATACCAGATTTGGGGAAATCTGTAATTAGATGCAGGCATTAATTATTTAAATACATCTTTTCTTAATTGTAGTAAAATACACATAAAATTTACTGTCTTAACCATTTTTAAGTGTATTACACTATTGTGTAACCAATCTCCAGAATTTTTTCTTCTTGCAAAACTGAAACTATCTATACCTTCTTGTTTCTATGAATTTGACTATTCTACATATCTCATATAAGTGGAACCATACAGTGTTTGTCTTTTTGTGTCTGGCTTATTTCATTTAGCATAATGTCCTCGAGGTTCATCCACATTGTAGCCTGTGTCAGAATTTCGTTCCTTTTTAAAGCTGAATAATACACCATTGTATGTGTACACTACATCTTGTTTATCCATTCATCTATCAATGGATGTTTGGTTTCCTTCCAGCTTTTGGCTATTATGAATAATGCTGCTGTGAACAGGGATATACAAATATCTCTTTGAGTTGCTGCTTTCAATTCTTTTGGATAAATGCCCAGAAGTCGAATTGCTAGGTTATATCGTAATTCTTTTTTTTTTTCCTTTTTTATTTATTTATTTATTTTTCACATCTTTATTGGTGTATAAATGCTCCACAGTGTTTGTGTGCTGCACAACAAAGTGAATCAACTATATGTATACATGTATCCCCATATCCCCTCCCACTTGAGCCTCCCTCCCACCCTCCCTATCCCACCCCTCTAGGTGGTCACAAAGCACCGAGCTGATCTCCCTGTGCTATGCAGCTGCTTCCCACTAGCCATCTATTTTACATTTGGTAGTGTATATGTGTCGGTGCTACTCTCTCACTTCATCCCAGCTTCCCCTTCCCCACCCCGTGCCCTCAAGTCTGTTCTCTACGTCTGCATCTTTATTCCTGCCCTGCCACTAGGTTCATCAGTACTGCTTTTTTAAATTCCATATATATGCGTTAACGGTATTTGTTTTTCTCTTTCTGACTGTCTTCACTCTGTATGACAGATTCTAGGTCCATCCACCTCACTACAAATAACTCAGTTTTGTTCCTTTTTATGGCTGAGTAATATTCCATTGTATATATGTGCCACATCTTCTTTATCCAGTCATCTGTCGATGGACATTTAGGTTACTTCCATGTCCGGGGTATTGTAAATAGTGCTGCAGTGAACACTGTGGTACATGTCTCTTTTTGAATTATGGTTTTCTCAGGGTATATCCCCAGTAGTGGGATTGCTGGCTCATACGGTAGTTCTATTTTTAGTTTTTTAAGGAACCTCCATACTGTTCTCCATAGTGGCTGTATCAGTTTACATTCCCACCAACAATGCAGGAGGGTTCCCTTTTCTCCACACCCTCTCGAGCATTTATTGTTTCTAGAGTTTTTGATGATGGCCATTCTGACTGGTGTGAGGTGATACCTCATTGTGGTCTTGATTTGCATTTCTCTAATGATTAGTGTTGTTGAGCATCTTTTCATGCATTTGTTGGCCATCTGTATGTCTTCTTTGGAAAAATGTCTATTTAGGTCTTCCGCCCATTTTTGGACTGAGTTGTTTGTTTTTGTGATATTGAGCTGCATGAGCTGCATGTATATTTTGGAGATTAATCCTTTGTCAGTTGCTTCATTTGAAAATATTTTCTCCCGTTCTGAGGGTTGTCTTTTTGTCTTGTTTATGGTTTCCTTTGCTGTGCAAACGCTTTTAAGTTTCATTAGGTCCCATTTGTTTTTTTTTTGTTTTTATTTCCCTTTAGGAGATGGGTCAAAAAGGATCTTGCTGTGATTTATGTCAAGAGTGTTCTACCTACGTTTTCTTCTAAGAGTTTTATAGTGTCTGGCCTTACATTTAGGTCTTTAATCCATTTTGAGTTTATTTTTGTGTATGGTGTTAGGGTGTGTTCCAATTTCATTCTTTTACATGTAGCTGTCCATTTTACCCAGCACCACTTATTGAAGAGACTGTCTTTTCTCCATTGTATATCCTTGCCTCCTTTGTCAAAGATAAGGTGACCATATGTGCGTGGGTTTATCTCTGGGCTTTCTATCCTGTTCCATTGATCTATATTTCTGTTTTTGTGTCAGTACTATACTGTCTTGATTACTGTAGCTTTGTAGTATAGTCTGAAGTCAGGGAGCCTGATTCCGCCAGCTCCGTTTTTCTTTCTCGAGATTGCTATGGCTATTTGGGTCTTTTGTGTTTCCATATAAATTGTAAAATTTCTTGTTCTAGTTTTGTGAAAAATGCCATAGGTAATTTGATAGGGATTGCACTGAACTACCCTGCTTTGGGTAGTATAGTCATTTTCACAGTATTGATTCTTCCAATCCAGCAGCATGGTATATCTCTCCATCTGTTTATGTTATCTTTGATTTCTTTCATCAGTGTTTTATAGTTTTCTGAGTACAGGTCTTTTGCCTCCTTAGGTAGGTTTATTCCTAAGTATTTTATTCTTTCTGTTGTGATGGTAAATGGGATTGTTTCCTTAATTTCTCTTTCTGATCTTTCACTGTTAGTGTATAAGAATTCAAGAGATTTCTGTGCATTAATTTTGTATCCTGAAACCTTACCAAATGCATTAGTTCTAGTAGTTTTCTGGTGGCATCTTTCAGATTTTCTTTGTATGGTATCATGTCATCGAAAACAGTGACAGTTTTACTTCTTTTCCAATTTATATTCCTTTTATTTCTTTTTCTTCTCTGAATGCTGTGGCTAGGACTTCCAATACTATGTTGAATAATAGTGGCGAGAGTGGACCTCCTTGTCTTGTTCCTGATCTTAGAGGAAATGCTTTCAGTTTTTCACCGTCAAGAATGATGTTGGCTGCTGGTTTGTCATATATGGCCTTTATTATGTTGAGGTAGGTTCCCTCTATGCCCACTTTCTGGAGAGTTTTTATCATAAATGGGTGTTGAATTTTGTCAAAAGCTGTTTCTGCATCTACTGAGATGATCATATGGTTTTTATTCTTTCATTTGTTAATATGGTGTATCACATTGATTGTTTTGCATATATTGAAGAATCCTTGCATCCCTGAGATAAATCGCACTTGATCATAGTGTACAGTCTTTTTAATGTGTTGTTGGATTCTGTTTGCTAGTATTTTGTTGAGGATTTTTACATCTATATTCATCAGTGATGTTGGTCTGTAATTTTCTTTTTTTGTAGTATCTTTGTCTGGTTTTGATATCAGGCTGATGGTGGCCTCGTAGAATGAGTTTGGGAGTGTTCCATTCTCTGCAATTTTTTGGAAGAGTTTGAGAAGGACGGGTGTTACCTCTTCTCTAAATGTTTGATAGAATTCACCTGTGAAGCCATCTGGTCCTGGACTTTTGTTTGTTGGAAGATTTTTCATTACGGTTTCAATTTCATTACCTGTGATTGGTCTGTTTATATTTTCTCATTCTTCCTGGTTCAATCTTGGAATGTTGTACTTTTCCAAGAATTTGTCCATTTCTTCCAGGTTGTCCATTTTATTGGCACATAGCTGCTTGTAGTAGTCTCTTATGATCTTTTGTATTTCTGTGGTGTCAGTTGTAATGTCTCCGTTTTCATTTCTAATTTTATTGATTTGCGTCCTCTCTTTTTCTTGCTGAGTCTGGCTAAAGGTTTATCAATTTTGTTTATCTTCTCAAACAACTTTTAGTTTTATTGATCTTTGTTATTGTTTTCTTTGTTTCTGTTTCATTTATTTTTGCTTTGATCTTTATGATTTCTTCTACTAACTTTGGGTTTTGTTTGTTCTTCTTTCTCTAGTTCCTTTAGATGTAAGGTTAGATTGTTTGAGATTTTTCTTGTTTTTTGAGGTAGGATTGTATTGCTATAAACTTCCATCTTAGAAGTGCTTTTGCTGCATCCCATAGGTTTTGTATCATCGTGTTTTCTTTGTCATTTGTTTGTAGGTTATTTTTTTTATTTCTTCAGTAATCTCTGGTTATTTAGCAGCACACTATTTAGCCTCCCTGTATTTGTGTTTTTTACAGGTTTTTTTTTGTGTGTGTAATTGATTTCTAATCTCATAGTGTTGTGGTTGGAAAAGATACTTGATATGATTTGTGACCCAAGATGTGATCTATTCTGGGGAACTTTTCATGTGCACTTGAGAAGAAAGTGTACTCTTCCGCTTTTGGGTGGTATGTCCTGAAAATATTAATACGTCTGCCTGGTCTATTGTGTCATTTAAAGCTTGTGTTTCCTTATTTATTTTCTGCCTGGTTGATCTGTCTGTTGGTGTAAGTAGAGTGTTAAAGTCCCCCACTATTATTGTGTTACTGCCGATTTCTCCTTTTAAGGCTGTTGGTGTTTGCCTTATGAATTGAGGTGCTCCTACGTTGGGTGCATAAATATTTATAATTGTTATGTTTTCTTCTTGGATTGATCCCTTGATCATTATGTAGTGTTCTTCCTTACTTCTTGTAACAGTCTTTATTTTAAAGTCTATTTTATCTGATATGAGTATTGCTTACTCCAGCTTTCTTTTTTTTTTTTTTTAAATTTTATTTTTATATTTATTTTTGGCTGTGTTGGGTCTTCGTTTCTGTGCGAGGGCTTTCTCCAGTTGCGGCAAGCGGGGGCCACTCTTCATCGTGGTGCGCGGGCCGCTGTCGCGGTCTCTCGGGCTGCTCACTGTTGCGGTCTCTCTTGTTGCGGAGCACAGGCTCCAGACGCGCAGGCTCAGTAGTTGTGGCTCACAGGCCCAGCTGCCCCACGGCATGTGGGATCTTCCCAGACCAGGGCTCGAACCCGTGTCACCTGCATTGGCAGGCAGACTCTCAACCACTGCGCCACCAAGGAAGCCCCAGCTTTCTTTTGATTTCCATTTGCATGGGATATCTTTTTCCATCCCCTCACATTCAGTCTGTATGTGTCCCTAGGTCTGAAGTGGGTTTCTTGTAGACAGCATATATATGGGTCTTGTTTTTGTATCCATTCAGCCAGTCTGTCTTTTGGTTGGAGCATTTAATCCGTTTACATTCAGGGTGATTATCGATATGTATGTTCCTATTACCATTTTCTTAATTGATTTGGGTTTGTTTTTGTGGGTCTTTTTCTTCTCTTGTGTTTCCCACTTAGAGAAGTTCCTTTAGCATTTGTTGTAAGGCAGGTTTGGTGGTCCTGAATTCTCATAGCTTTTGCTTGTCTGTAAAGCTTTTGATTTTTCTGTCGAATCTGAATGATATCCTTGCTGGGTAGAGTACTCTTGGTTGTAGGTTTTTCCCTTTCATCATTTAAAATATATCCTGCCACTTCCTTCTGGCCTGTAAAGTTTCTGCTGAGAAATCAGCTGATATACTTATGGGATTCCCTTGTATGTTATTTTTTGCTTTTCCCTTGTACTTTTAATATTTTTTAAATTTAATTTTTGCTAGTTTGATTAATATGTGTCTTGGAGTGTTTCTCCTAGGCTTTAACCTCTCTGGGACTCTCTGAGCTTTCTGGACTTGAGTGGTTATTTCCCTTCCGGTGTTAGGGAAGTTTTCAACTATAATGTTTTCAAATATTTTCTCAGACCCTTTCTGTTTCTCTTCTACTTCTGGGACCCCTATTATTCGAATGGTGGTGTGTTTAATGTTGTCCCAGAGGTCTCTGAGACTGTCCTTACTTCTCATTCTTTTTTCTTTATTCTGCTCCACAGCAGTTATTTCTACCATTTTATCTTCCAGCTCACTTATTCTTTCTTCTGCCTCAGTTATTCTGCTATTGATTCCTTCTAGAGTATTTTTAATTTCATTTATTGTGTTGTTCCTCACTGTTTGTTCGCTCTTTAGTTCTTCTAGGTCCTTGTTAAACGTTTCTTGTATTTGCTCCATTCTGTTCCCGAGATTTTGGATCATCTTTACTATCATTACTCTTAAATTCTTTTTCAAGTCAGTTGGCTATTTCGTCTTCATTTATTTGGTGTCGTAGGTTTTTACTTTGCTCCTTGGTCTGTAACATGTTTTTGTCGTTTCTTTTTTTTTTTTTTTTTTTTTTTTTTTTGATGAGTGGGTTTGTATTCCTGTCTTACTGATTGTTTGGCCTGAGGCATCCAGCACTGGAGTTTGTAGGTGGTTGGGTAGAGCTGGTCTTGGTGCTGAGATGAGGACCTCTGGGAGGCCTCACTCTGATTAATATTCCCTGGGGTCTGAAGTTCTCTGTTAGTCCAGTGATTTGGACTCAGCATTCCCACCACAGGAGCTCAGGCCCAACTTCCGGGCTGGGAACCAAGATCCCGCAAGCTGTGCAGTTCAGCAAAAAATAAGAAAAAAAGGAGTAGTACAATAACAAAGAATAAATAATAAAATAAATTTAGAAAGATAAAAAATATATTAGGAAAAATAAAAATATAATTGAAACAACTACAACAAGGTAAAAGAAAACCACAACAGAAAAAAGAGAAACAAAGGAGTGAGGGGAACAAGCCAAAAGGAGCGAACAATAACAAAGTATAAAGAATAAAATAAAATTGGAAAAGTAAAAGATTAAAAAAAATGAAAATATAAAGGAGTCAACAACAAGGTAAAAGTGAACACCAACCTAAAAGAAGAAAAAAAGAAAAAGCCTTGGCTATGGGGGTGGAGTTTATGCAGGGGTGGAACTTAGGCAGGGGTGGGGCTTAGGCTGTGGTAAGACCTGCGGGGGGGCGGGTTAAGTTTAAGCATGGGGCGGGGCTTAGGCTCAAGACCCACACAGCTGGCAAAGGCCTTGGGGGCAAGGCCTAGGCTTAGGACCTGCACAGAAGGGGAGAGGCAGCACATCCAGAGGGCCTCCGGAGTGTGGAGTTCCAGAGTTTGGAGGTAGGGCCCTGTGTGAGGGTGTGTGGGTGGGGTTTAGGCCCAGCTCAATGGAGGGGGTCTCGGGGTGTCTCTGAGTGTAGATGTAGGGCCCTGGGTGGGGGTGTAGGGCTGGGGCTTGGGCTCTGCGCAGCAGAAGGGAGGCTCTGAGGGCAGAGGATTATGCCCACAAGGGCAGCAGGCTCCCCAGTGCCCAAATGGGCAGGCAAAGCACTGGCCGCGTTCCTTTCCATTCTTCCACCCCCAACAGTCTCCCCCATCACCGCTGGACCCCAACCATGGGTGGGTCCCACTGGGTGTAGGAACTCCTCCCCTCCCCCAGCCGCCCCTCTGGGGTGCTGGTCCCAGAGGTCCGGCCTTTACTTTTGGTCCCCTTTCCCTCCCTCCCACTCTCTCAGGACCCGCGTGGCTAGAGGGGGCCTAGGTGGGCAGAGGATCAGGACCGGGATCTCTGCAGGCTCCCGGGGGGCCCAAGTGGGCAGGGGAAACCCTGGACATGCTCCCTTTTGATCCTCTGCCCTCCCAATTGTCCCCCCCCCTCCCCTAGCTGCCCCTCAGGGGCTCTGGTCCCATCCCGCCTCCACTTCTCCTCCCCCATCACTGCCCTCCCCCACACACCTCACATCCTACCCGGTCACTGGGGGTTCCTCTCGTCCCCTTAGGTGTCCGTGGTCCCCCACTGGTCCCTGGTAGGTGCTCTAGTTGTGCAGAGACTCAAATTCCATGTCCTCCTAGTCTGCCATCTTGACTCTGCCCTGTCTTGCAGTCTTAATGTGAATGTTTCTGTAGAATAAATTACCTAAAGCTGCAGTTACTGAAGGATACTGACAAATTGTCCTCTCAACATTATATGGGGTCCCTATTTCCCATATCCTTGCCTCTACTGGGTGTTAGCAGTCTTAATCTTTCTCATTCTAATAAGGGAGAAGTAATCTCAGTTTGCATTTTTTTGTATAATATTGAGTTTGAGCTCTTTTAAATGTTTTTAACCATTTATAATTCCTTATGTGACTCTCTTATTCATCAGCATTTAATTCAAATTTAATTTCATTATTTTCAGTTATTATTTAGTAAGAAACATACTTATGGGGGCCCCTATGATCTGGTAGTTGAGCATATATATGCACTGAAGAACCAGACTGCCTGGGTCTAAATCTGTTTCATTACTTATTAGCTGAGTTACCTTGTGGGAGGCTATATAATCTTGCTGTGTCTCATTTTCCTTATGTACAAAATGGGATACTAGTACTTAACCTCATGGCATTCTTATAAGAATCAAATGAGTTAATGCATGTTAGGTACTTAAAAGAGCACCACTCAATAAATGGCAGTGAACTCGTTTAATTTCAGGCTATGAAACTTTCTCTGAGCATGGTAATGGCCGTATATTTTTGGCTTTGGTACATTATATCAGGACCCTTATTTGCAACTGAAAGAAACTCAACTTGAAATAGGTTAAGCAGAAACGGTAATTATTAAAAGTTATTGTGAGTCGCAGGAAAAACTGGCACCAGAGACTTGAGTGTTGTCGGGGTACTGTTTCTTATCTGGTCCAAGGCTTCTGAATATCCACCTTCTGTGATACTCAGTGTGCCTTTTCCATGTGTTAGAAAAACATGAACACCTGTAGGTCCCAAATTTTACATTTTACAGTTTCACCCACCAGAAAGGGACCATTCTGACATTTCTCTCTAGTGCCAACTCCAAAAATCCCAGAAGCTCCCAACCTGATCCCAGAGCCTACCCCAGCGCTAGTCTCTGTAGGCGTGAGGTGCAGGGCTGAGATTTGTCCGACCGTGGAGAGTAGAATTGTGTATAAGTGGTGCAACATCATAAGGAGGATAGTGGTGGAAGGGACAGTTTCCAGAAAAGGGGTACTGACCAAATAATAAGTATTCACTACCTAGATTTTGCCATGTTTCCCATATCTTCAATTTCTAAGTAATATATACTTTCAGCTTACATTTCTACTTTTACCCAAAGGTTGGTAGAAAAACTTCTAAAGTTTGCAAATCGTTTGATTAGTTTTGAGGTTGTGTTTTGGGAAAGGGGTGTCCGGTTTTGTTGCATGGGATCAAATGTGAAACGGTGTTTCTTTGGGGAGTTAGAGATTTTCCTTGTATGTTTGTTACAAAATTTATATGGTTAATTTTTTATAAAGTTTCGATGGATATTTGAAGGAAAAGTACTTCTTCTCTTTGGTTGCAAAATTTTTTTTTGCAACATTATTGATATATTACAGTATATCAATACATAGATAGATATAGATATCAAATTGATAATTGTCCAATTCAGATCCTCTGTATCATTGGTATCCAGTAGAACTTTTTGTGATGGAAGTGTTCTTTGTACTGACCATTGTAGTAACATTAGGCACGTGTGGTTATTGAGCACTTGAAATGTGGCTGCTGTTACTGGGGATATGAATATTTTACTTAATTGTGATTGATTTAAATTCAAATAGCCACTTGTGGCTACTGTATTGGGCAGTACAGCTCCATAGTCTATTTTTTTGGATAAAATTTGTTGAGGTATAATTTAAATAATAAAATCTCTTCATTTTAAGTATACAGTGTGATGAGTTTTTGAAACGTGTATACCTGTGCATCCACCATCATGGTCAAGGTATAAATGCTATTATCATCCCAGAAAGTTCTTTTATCCCCTTTACAGTCAATATTTTTCCACCCCTGGCCTTATGTAACCACTGATCTGCTTTTTGGCACTCTAGATCATATTTGCCTTTCTAGAATTTGATATAAATGGAATCCTTCAGTATATACTTTTTATATCTGGCTTTTTTTCACTCAGCAGAATGCTTAGGATTCATTTATCTTATTGCACATATCAGTAATTCATTGCTTCAAATTGTTGAGTAGTGTTCCATTACATGGATATACCATAGTATATTTATCCATTAACTGTTAATGAACTTCTAAGGGCTTTTCCAGTTTATGGCTATTATGAATGAAGCTACTGTAACGTTCATGTACATGTCTTTGTCTGGACATGTTCCCTTTCTCTTGGTTAGTTAGGAGTGAAATTTATGTGTTGTATAGTAAGTGAATGTTTAACTTTCGAGAGAGACTGCCGAACTGTTTCTCCAAGTGGTTGCACCATTTAAGTTCCCAACTGAAAATTCCAATTTCTCCACATACTTGCCAACATTTGGTATTGTTAGTCTTTTAATTTTTGCCATTCTGGTGGGTGTGAAGTGGTATCTCATTGTACCTGTAATTTGCATTTTTCTAATTATTAGTGTTGTTGAGATTTTATCCTCTGTTTTCTTCTAGATGTTTTATAGTTGTATATATTTTTTTAAACATCTTTATTGAAGTATAATTGCCTTACAATGGTGTGTTAGCTTCTGCTTTATAACAAAGTGAATCAGTTATACATATACAATATGTTCCCATTTCTCTTCCCTCTTGCATCTCCCTCCCTCCCACCCTCCCCATCCCACCCCTCTAGGTGGTCACAAAGCACCGAGCTGATCTCCCTGTGCTATGCGGCTGCTTCCCACTAGCTATCTATTTTACATTTGGTAGTGTATATATGTCCATGACACTCTCTTACCCTGTCACATCTCACCCCACCCCCTCCCCATATCCTCAGGTCCATTCTCTGGTAGGTCTGTGTCTTTATTCCCGTCTTGCCACTAGGTTCTTCATGGCCTTTTTTTTTTTTTTTTTCTTAGATTCCGTATATATGTGTTAGCATACTGTATTTGTTTTTCTCTTTCTGACTTACTTCACTCTGTATGACAGACTCTAACTCCATCCGCCTCATTACAAATACCTCCATTTCATTTCTTTTTATGGCTGAGTAATATTCCATTGTATATATGTGCCACATCTTCTTTATCCATTCATCTGTCGATGGACATTTAGGTTGCTAGTTGTATATTTTATGTTTAGGTCTATGATTTATTTCAAGTTAATGTTTGTGTACTTTGCAAGATAAGAGTAAGCTTTTCTTCTTTCCTAAATGGGAATTCAATTGTTCCAACAGCATTAATTGAGGAATCTTTTCCCATTGAATTATTTTGGCATTTTGTTGAAAATCACTTGACTATATCACTGGTCTATTTCTAGATTTTTCTGTGACCTGTTGATCTTTACGTCTGTCCTTGTGCCGGTTACATCAGTGCCTTGATTACTGTAGCTTTATCTTGAAGTAGGTCTTCTTTTTTTCTTTTTTAAAGTAATTAATTAATTAATTAATTTTTGGCTGCATTGGTTCTCTGTTGCTGCACGCGGGTTTTCTTTAGCTGTGGCGAGCAGGGGCTACTCTTTGTTGCAGTGTGCGGGCTTCTCATTGCGGTGGTTTCTCTTGTTGCGGAGCATGGGCTCTAGGCACACGGGCTTCAGTAGTTGTGGCACACAGGCTCAGTAGTTGTGGCTCGTGGGCTCTAGAGCTCAGGGTTAGTAGTTCTGGCACATGGGCTTAATTGCTCCACGGCATGTGGGATCTTCCTTGACCAGGGCTCGAACCGTATTCTTAACCACTGTGCCACCAGGGAAGCCCTTGAAGTAAGTCTTGAAATCAGATAGTATAAGTCATATTAGTTCTTTTTTTTTAAGCATCTTTATTGGAGTATAATTGCTTTACAATGGTGTGTTAGTGTCTGCTGTATAACAAAGTGAATCAGCTATACATATACATATATCCCCATATCTCCTCCCTCTTGCATCTCCCTCCCACCCTCCCTGTTGCACCCCTCCAGTTGGACACAAAGCACTGAGCTGATCTCCCTGTGCTATGCAGCTGCTTCCCACTAGCTATCTATTTTACATTTGGTGGTGTATATATGTCCATGCCACTCTCTCACTTCATCCCAGCTTACCCTTCCCTTCCCATGTCCTCAAGTCCATTCTCTACATCTGCGTCCTTATTCCTGTCCTGCCCCTAGGTTCTTCAGAACCTTTTTTTTTGTTTTTTTGTTTTTTAGATTCCATATATATGTGTTAGCATATGGTGTTTGTTTTTCTCTTTCTGACTTACTTCACTCTGTGTGATAGTCTCTAGGTGCATCCACCTCACTACAAATAACTCAGTTTCATTTCTTTTTATGGCTGAGTAATATCCCATTGTATATATATGCCACATCTTCTTTATCCATTCATCTGTCAGTGGACACTTAGGTTGCTTCCATGTCCTGGCTGTTGTAAATAGAGCTGCAGTGAACACTGTGGTATGTGACTCTTTTTGAATTATGGTTTTCTTAGGGTATATGCCCAGTAGTAGGATTGCTGGGTTAGTATGGTAGTTCTATTTTTAGTTTTTTAAGGAACCTCCATACTGTTCTCCATAGTGGCTGTATCAATTTACATTCCCACCAACAGTGCAAGAGAGTTCCCTTTTCTCCACACCCTCTCCAGCATTTATTGTTTGTAGACTTTTTGATGATGGCCATTCTGACCAGTGTGAGGTGCTGCCTTATTGTGGTCTTGATTTGCATTTCTCTTAATGATTAGTGATGTTGAGCATCCTTTCATGTGTTTGTTGGCCATCTGTATATCTTCTTTGGAGAAATATCTATTTAGGTCTTCTGCCCATTTTTGAATTGGGTTGTTTGTTTTTTGTGATATTGAAGCTGCATGAGCTGCTTGTATATTTTGGAGATTAATCCTTTGTCAGTTGCTTCGTTTGTAAATATTTTCTCCCATTCTGAGGGTTGTCTTTTCGTCTTGTTTATGGTTTCCTTTGCTGTGCAAAAGCTTTTAAGTTTTATTAGGTCCCATTTGTTTATTTGTATTTTTATACCCATTTCTCTAGGAGGTGGGTCAAAAAGGATCTTGTTGTGATTTATGTCATAGAGTGTTCTGCCTATGTTTTCCTCTAAGAGTTTGATAGTGTCTGGCCTTACATTTAGGTCTTTAATCCATTTTGAGTTTATTTTTGTGGATGGTGCTAGGGAGTGTTCTAATTTCATTCTTTTACATGTATATGTCCATTTTTCCCAGCACCACTTATTGAAGAGACTGTCTTTTCTCCACTGTATATTTTTGCCTCCTTTACATATTCTTTTTCAAAACTGTTTTAGTTATTCTTGGTCTTTAGCATATTTCTGTATAGATTTTAGAATCACTTTCTCACTTTTTCTGGAAAAGCGTGCCAGATGTTTTTCTGTGTGTGTGTGTGTGAAAAAATAAATAACATAAAACTTACCTTCTTAACCATTTTTAAGTGTACAGTAGTGTTAACAGTATGCACATTGTTCTGTGACAGATCTCTAGAACTTTTTCATTTTGCGAAACTGAAATTCTCTATTCATTGAACAACTCTCCTGTTCCTCCTCTCCCCAGCCCCTGGTAACCACAGTCTACTTTCTGTTTCCATAGTTTACATACCTCATATAAGTGGAATCATCCAGTATTTATTTGTTTTTTTGTGGCTGGCTTATTACATTCAGTATAATGTCTTAAAGTTTCATTAAGGTTGCTACAACTGGCAGGATTTCCCTTCTATTAAGGCTGGATAATATTCCATTGTATGAGTATACCCTATCTTGTTTATCCCTTCATCCATTGTTGGACACTTGGGGTGCTTCTCCCTCTTGGCTGTTGTGAATAATGATGCTGGGAATATGGGTGTGCAGATAGCTCTTTGAGATTCTGTTTTCAATTCCTTTGGATATATACCCAGAAGTGTAATTGCTGGATCACATTGTAATTCTATTTTTAATTTTTTTGAGGAGCCTCCATACTATCTTTTGTAGTGACGGCACCATTTTACATTACTACCAACAATGCACGAGGGTTCTTATTTTTCTACATTCTCACCAACACTAGTTATTTTCTGGTTTTTGTTTTGTTTTGTTTTGATAGTGACTATCCTAATGGGTGTGAGGTGATTTCTCATTGTAGTTCTGATTTGCATTTTCCTAATGATTTGTGATGTTGAGCACCTTTTCATATGCTTGTTGGTCATTTGTACATCTTTGGAGAAATGTCTATTCAAGACCTTTGCACATTTAAAAAATGAGGTTGTTTATTTTTTGTTGTTGAGCCCTAGGAATTCTTTATATGTTTTAGGTATTAACTTACCAGATATATGGTTTGCAAATATTTCTCTGTAGGTTGCCTTTTCACTCTGTTGATTGTTTCCTTTGCAGCGCAGAAGTTTTTAAGTTTGATGTACAGTCAGCCCTCTGTATCCACAGCTTCCCCCAAAATTCCAGAAAGTTTCAAAAAGCAAATCTTGAATTTTCTGCATGCTGACATCTATTTACATAGCATTTACATTCTACTGGGTATTATAAGTAATCTAGAGATGATTTAAAGTATATGGGAGGGAAGATTGGTTCAAGATGGTGGAGTAGAAGGATGTGTGCTCACTCCCTCTTGTGAGAGCACTGGAATCACAACTAACTGCTGAACAATAATCGACAGGAAGACACCGGAACTCACCAAAAAAGATACCCCACATCCAAAGACAAAGGAGAAGCTGCAATGAGACAGTAGGAGGGGCACAATCACAATAAATTCAAATCCCATAGCCTCTGGGTGGGTGACTCACAAACTGGAGAACAATTATACCACAGAGGTCCATCCACTGGAGTGAAGGTTCTGATCCCCATGTCAGGCTTCCCAACTGGGGGTCTGGCAATGGGAGGAGGAATGCCCAGAGAATCAGACTTTGAAGGCTAGCGAGATTTGATTGCAGGACTTTGACAGGACTGGGGGAAACAGAGACTCCACTCTTGAAGGGCACACACAGGGTAGTGTGCACATCAGGACCCAGGGGGAAGGAGCAGTGACCCCATAGGAGACTGAGCCAGGCCTGCATGCTGTTGTTGGAGGGTCCCTTGCAGAGGCGGGGGGGGGGGGACGGCTGTGGCTCACCCCGGGGACAAGGACACTGGAAGCAGAAGTTCTGGGAAGTACTCCATTAGCCCCACCAAAGAGCCCATAGCCTCCAGTGCTGGGTTGCCTCAGGCCAAACAACCAACAGGAGGGAACCTAGCCCCACCCATCAGCAGACAAGCAGATTAAAGTTTTACTGAGCTCTGCCCACCAGAGCAACACCCAACTATACCCACCACCAGTCCCTCCCATCAGGAAGCTTACACAAGCCTCTTAGATAGCCTCATCCAACAGAGGGCAGACAGAAGAAGCAAGAAGAACTACAGTCCTGCAGTCTGTGGAACGAAATCCCCTTTCACAGAAAGATAAGAGAAAATGAAAAGGCAGAGGACTATGTACCAGATGAAAGAACAAGATAAAACCCCAGAAGAACAACTAAATGAAGTGGAGATAGGCAACCTTCCAGAAAAAGAATTCAGAATAATGATAGTGAAGATGATCCAAGACCTCGGAAAAAGAATGGAGGCAAAGATCAAGAAGATGCAAGAAATGTTTAACAAAGACCTAGAAGAATTAAAGAACAAACACCTAGAAGAATTAAAGAACAAACAGATGAACAATAGACTAAGTGAAATGAAAAATACACTAGAAGGAATCAATAGCAGAATAACTGAGGCAGAAGAACGGATAAGTGATCGGGAAGACAGAATGGTGGGATTCACTGCTGTGGAACATAATAAAGAAAAAAGAATGAAAAGAAATCAACACAGCCTAAGAGATCTCTGGGACAACATTAAATGCACCAATATTCGCATTATAGGGGTCCCAGAAGGAGAAGAGAGAGAGAAAGGACCTGAGAAAAGATTTGAAGAGATTATAGTCAAAAACTTCCCTAACATGGGAAAGGAAATAGCCACCCAAGTCCAGGAAGCACAGAGAGTCCCAGGCAGCATAAACCCAAGGAGAAACACGCTGAGACACGTAGTAATCAAACTGACAAAAAATAAAGACAAAGAAAAATTATTAAAAGCAACAAGGGAAAAACGACAAGTAACATGCAAGGGAACTCTAAGGTTAACAGCTGATTTCTCAGCAGAAACTCTACAAGCCAGAAGGGAGTGACACGATATATTTAAAGTATGAAAGGGAAGAACCTACAACCAAGATTACTCTACCCGGCAAGGATCTCATTCAGATTCGACAGAGAAATCAAAAGCTTTACAGACAAGCAGAAGCTAAGAGAATTCAGCACCACCAAACCAGCTCTACAACAAATGCTAAAGGAACTTCTCTAAGTGGGAAACACAAGAGAGGAAAAGGACCTAGGAAAACAAACCCAAAACTGTTAAGAAAATGGTGTTAGGAGCATACTATTGATAATTACCTTAAACCTGAATGGATTAAATGCTCCAACCAAAAGACACAGGCTTGCCGAATGGATACAAAAACAAGACCCATATATATGCTGTCTACAAGAGACCCACTTCAGACCTAGGGACACATACAGACAGAAAGTGAGGGGATGGAAAAAAGTATTCCATGCAAATGGAAATCAAGAGAAAGCTGGAGTAGCAATACTCATATCAGATAAAATAGACTTTAAAGTAAAGATGTTACAAGAGACAAGGAAGGACACTACATAATGATCAAGGGATCAATCCAAGAAGAAGATAGAACAATTATAAATATATATGCACCCAACATAAGAGCACCTCAATGCATAAGGCAAGTGCTAACAGCTATAAAGGAGGAAATCTACAGTAACACAATACTAGTGGGGGATTTTAACACCTCACTTACACCAATGGACAGATCATCCAGCCAGAAAATTAATAAGGGAACCCTAGATTTAAATGACACAATAGACCAGATAGATTTAATTGATATATGTAGGACATTCCATCCAAAAACAGCAGATTACACTTTCTTCTCAAGTGCACATGGAACATTCTCCAGGACAGATCACATCTTGGGTCACAAATCAAACCTCAGTAAACTTAAAAAAATTGAAATCATATCAAGCATCTTTTCCGACCACAACGCTATCAGATTAGAATTCAGTTACAGGGGAAAAAACGTAAAAAACAAAAACACGTGGAGGCTAAACAATACATTACTGAATAACCAAGAAATCACTGAAGAAATCAAAGAGGAAATCAAAAAATACCTAGAGACAAATGACAACAGAAACACGACGATCCAAAACCTATGGGATGCAGCAAAAGCAGTTCTAAGAGGCAAGTGTATAGCAATACAAGCTTACCTCAAGAAAGAAGAAAAATCTCAAATAATCTAACCTTACACCTAAAGGAACTAGAGAAAGAACAAACAAAACCTAAAGTTAGTAGAAGGAAAAAATCATAAAGATCAGAGCAGAAATAAATGAAATAGAAACAAAGAAAACAATAGCAATGATCAGTAAAACTAAAAGTTGGTTCTTTGAGAAGATAAACAAAATTGATAAACCTTTCCCCAGACTCAGCAAGAAAAAAAGGGAGAGGACTCAAATCAATAAAATTAGAAATGAAAAAGGAGAGATGACAACTGACACCACAGAAATACTAAGCATCATAAGAGACTACTACAAGCAACTCTATGCCAATAAAATGGACAACCTGGAAGAAATGGACTAATTCTTAGAAAGGTATAACTTTCCAAGACTGAACCAGGAAAAAAAATAGAAAATATGAACAGACCAATCACAAGTAATGAAATTGAAACTATGATTAAAAATCTTCCAACAAACATAAGTCCAGGACCAGATGGTTTCACAGGTGAACTCTATCAAACATTTAGAGAAGAGGTAACACCCGTCCTTCTCAAACTCTTCCAAAAAATTGCAGAGGATGGAACACTCCAAACTCATTCTACGAGGCCACCATCAGCCTGATATCAAAACCAGACAAAGATACAACAAAAAAAGAATATTACAGACCAACATCAGTGATGAATATAGATGCAAAAATCCTCAACAAAATACTAGCAAACAGAATCCAACAACACATTAAAAGGATCATACATCATGATCAAGTGGGATTTATCCCAGGAATGCAAGGATTCTTCAGTATATGCAAATCAATCAATGTGATACACTATATTAACAAATTGAGGAATAAAAACCATATGGTTATCTCAATAGATGCAGAAAAAGCTTTTGACAAAATTAAACACCCATTTATGATAAAACTCTCCGTAAAGTGGGCATAGAGGGAACCTACCTCAACATAATAAAGGCCATAGACAAACCGACAGTAAATATCATTCTCAATGGTGAAAAACTGAAAGCATTTCCTCTAAGATCAGGAACAAGACAAGGATGTCCACTCTCGCCACTATTATTCAACATAGTTTTGGAAGTCCTATCCATGGCAATCAGAGAAGGAAAAGAATGAAATGAATACAAATTGGAAAAGAAGTAAAACTGTCACTGTTTGCCAATGACATGATACTATACATAGAGAATGGTAACGATGCCACTAGAAAACTACTAGAGCTAATTAATGAATTTGGTAAAGTTGCAGGAAACAAAATTAATATACAGTAATTTCTTGCATTCCTATACACTAACAATGAAAGATCAGAAAGAGAAATTAAACAATCCCGTTCACCACTGCAACAAAAAGAATAAAATACCTAGGAATAAACCTACCTTCGGAGGTTAAAAGACCTGCACTCAGAAAACTATAAAACACTGATGAAATATATCAAAGATGATGGAAACAGATGGAGTGATATACCATTGTCTTGGATTGGAAGAATCAATATTGTGAAAATGACTATACTACCCAGAGACATCTACAGATTCAGTGCAATCCCTATCAAATTACCAATGGCTTTTTTTTTTTTTTTTTTTTTTTTACAAAACTAGAACGAAAAATCTTAAAATCTGTATGGAGACACAAAAGACCCCAAATAGCCAAAGCAATCTTCAGGGAAGAAAATGGAGCTGGTGGAATCAGACTGCTGACTTCAGACTATACTACAAAGCTACAGTAATCAAGACAGTATGGTACTGGCACAAAAACAAAAATACAGATCAATGGAACAGGATAGAAAGCCCTAGATTAATGGAAATAAAAACAAAAGTAAACAAATGGGACCTAATGAAACTTAAAAGCTTTTACATGGCAAAGGAACCTATAAAGAAGACGAAAAGACAACCCTCAGAATGGGAGAAAATATTTGCAAATGAGTCAAAGGACAAAGGATTAATCTCCAAAATGTATAAACAGCTCATGCAGCTCAATATTAAAAAAACAAACAACCCAATCAAAAGCACAGAATACCTAAATAGGCATTTCTCCAAAGAAGACATACAGCTGGCCAAGAGGCACATGAAAAGATGTTCAACATCACTAATTATTAGAGAAATGCAAATCAAAACTACAATGAGGTATCACCTCACACCAGTCAGAATGACCGTCATCAGAAAATCTACAAACTACAAATGCTGGAGAGGGTGTGGAGAAAAGGGAACCCTCTTGCACTGTTGGTGGGAATGTAAATTGATACAGCCACTGTGGAGAACAGTATGGAGGTTCCTTAAAAAAAACTAAGAATAAAATTACCATATGACCCAGCAATCCCACTACTGGGCATATACCCAGAGAAAACTGTAATTCAGAAAGACACATGCCACCCCAATGTTCATTGCAGCACTATTTACAATAGCCAGGTCATGGAAGCAAACTAAATGCCCATCTATAGACAAATGGATAAAGAAGGTGTGGGACATGTATAGAATGGAGTATTACTCATCCATAAAAAGGAATGAAATTGGATCATACGTAGAGACGTGGATGGACCTAGATGGACCTAGAGATTATCATACAGAGTGAAGTAAGTAAGAAAGAGAAAAATATCGTATATTAACGCATATATGTGGAATCAAGAAAAATGGTACAGATGAACCTGTTTGCAAGGCAGAAATAAAGACAGAAATGTAGAGAACAAACATACGGATACCAAGGGGGGGAAGTGGAGTGGGTGTTGGTGGTGGTGGTGGTGGGATGAATTGGGAGATTGGGATTGACGTATATACAGTAGTATGTATAAAATAGATAACTAATAACCAGCTGTATTAAAGTCAAATAAAATTCAAAAAAAAAATAAAGTACATGGGAGTATGTGCATAGGTTACGTGCAAATACTATGCCATTTTATATAACGGACTTTTGCACCTGTGGATTTTGGTATCCACAGGGGCTCCTGTAACCAAACCACTTTGGATACGTAGGGATGACTGCAGTCCCATTTGTCTGTTTTTGCTTTTGTTGCCTGTGCCTTTGGTGTCCTAGCCAAGAAGTCATTGCCAAACTCAATGAATATTCTCTTCAACAAGTGTTGCTGGGAAAACTAGATATCCACATACGGAAGAATGAAATTGGATCCTTACTTTAACCATATACAAAAATCAATTCAGATGGATTAAAGAACTAAGTATAAGAGTTGAAACTATAAACCTCCAAGAAGAAAGCATAGGGGAAAGCTTCATGACATGGAAAAATGTGTAAGTCTTTCCCCATTGTGTAATGTTGGCACCCTTGTTGAAGATCATTTGACCATATATGTGAATGTTTGTTTCTGAGCTCTCTATTCTGTTCCATTGGTCTGTATGTTTGTCTTTATGCCAGTACCACACTATTTTGATTATTGTAGCTTTGTAGTATGTTTTGAAATAAGAAAGCATGAAGCTTCTAGCTTTGTTCTTTCTCAGGGTTGTTTTGACTCTTCAGGGTCCCTTGAGATTCCATATGAATTTTAGGATAGACTTTTCTATTTTTGCAAAAAATGCAATTGGGACTTTGATAGAGATTGCATTGATTCTGTAGATCATTTTGGGTAGTACGGAGTATTTAACATTATTAACTCTTCCAATCCGTGAATACAGGATGTCTTTCCATTTGTTTGTGTCTTCTTTTATTTCTTTCAGCATGTTTTGTAGTTTGCAGTATAAAAGCTTACAAGGATTTTGCTTGGGATAGCGTTTAATCTATAGATACATTTGGTATTGACAACTCCAATTCACAAGTATGATATAGCTCTCCATTTATTTAGGTGTTCTTTTTTCATTTAAACTGATTTTATTTAGTTAGTTTATTTATTTTTGGCTGCATTGGGTCTTCGTTGCCGTGTGCAGGCTTGCTCTATTTTTGGCGAGCAGGGGCTACTCTTCGTCGTGGTACGCAGGCTTCTCATTGCAGTAGCTTCTCTTGTTGCGGAGCATGGGCTCTAGGTGCACGGGCCTCAGCAGTTGTGGTGCATGGCCTTAGTTGCTCCGCAGCATGTGGAATCTTCCTGGACCAGGGCTCGAACCTGGGTCCCCTGCACTGGCAGGCGGATTCTTAACCACTGCGCCACCAGGGAAGCTCTATTTAGGTCTTCTTAATGTTTGCTAAACAGTGTTTGTGTTTCGGTCTATAGGTTTTCACGTATTTTGCCAACATTATCCTTAGGTATTTCATTTTTTATAACAAATTTGTAAATACTACTTTTCAAACTTTCGATTTCCAATTCTTAATTGCCTGATATTTCACACTGGATTTTGTAGATTTACTTTATTTTTCGACTTGCTTAGTTTATTAGTAACAAGAGCTTTTAAAATAGATCCTTTGACTTTCTAAAGTAAAAAAAGTTTTATATTCATTCATTTTATTTTTTAGATTCCACATACATGTGATAATATACAGTATTTATTTTCCTCTGACTTACTTCACTAAGCATAATACCCTCCAGGTCCGTGCACGTTGCTGCAAATGGCAAAATTTCATTCTTTTTTATAGCAGACTAGTATCCCATTGTATGTACATACCACATCTTCTTTATCCCTTCATCCATTGATGGACACTTAGATTGCTTTCATATCTTGGCTGCTGTAAACAATGCTGCTATAAACATTGGGGTGCATGTATCTTTTTGAATTACCCTTTTCATTTTCTTCATATATATACCCAACAGTGGAATTGTTGGATCATATGGTAGTTCTGTTTTTAGTTTTTTGAGGAACCTCCATCTTGTTTTCCACAGTGGCTGCACCAGTTTACATTCCCACGAACAGTATACTGGAGTTCCCTTTCTCCACATCCTCACAACATTTGTTACTTGTTGTCTTTTTGATGATAGGCATTCTGACAGCTGTAAGGCTATATCTTGTTGTAGTTTTAATTTGCGTTTCTCTGATGATTAGCAATGTTGGGAATTTTTTCATGTGCCTGTTGACCATCTGTATGTCTTCTTTGGAAAAATGTCTATTCAGGTCTCCTGCACATTTTAAAATCAGGTTCTTTGTTGATATTGAGATATATGAGCTGTTTATATATTTTGGATATTAACCCCTTATCAGTTGTATCATTTGCAAATATTTTCTCCCATTCAATAGGTTGTCTTTTTGTTTTATTGCTGGTTTCCTTTGCTGTACAAAAGCTTTTGAGTTTAATTAGGTCCCATTTGTTTAGTTTTGCTTTTGTTTCCTTTGCCTTAGGAAAAAGATCCAAAAAAATATTGCTACAATTTATATCAAAGAATGTTCTGCCTGTTTTCTTCTAGGAGTTTTATGGTGTCAGGTCTTACATATAGGTCTTTAAACCATTTTGAGTTTATTTTTGTATATGGCGTGAGAAAATGTTCTATTTCCATTCTTCTACATGTAGCTGTCCAGTCTTTCCAGCACTACTTATTGAAGAGACTGTTCTTTCCTTATTGTATTTTCTTGCCTCCTTTGTCGTAGATTAATTGACTGTAAGTGTATGGGTTTATTTCAGGGCTCTCTATTCTGTTGCATTGATCTGTGTCTGTTTTTCTACCAGTACCATACTGTATTGATGACTGTAGCTTTGTAGTGTAGTCTGAAGTCAGGGGGCATGATACCTCAGCTCTGTTCTTTCTCAAAATTGCTTTGGGAATTTGGGGTCTTTTGTGTAAATCTATAGATTGCTTTGGGTAGTATGGACATTTTAACAATATTAATTCTTCCAACCCAAGAGCACCGGATATCTTTCCATTTCTCTGTATCATCTTCATTTTCCTTCATCAGTGTTTTATAGTTTTCACAGTATAGGTCTTGTATTTCCTTGGTTAAGTTTATTCCTAGCTATTTAATTATTTTTAATGCAATTTTAAATGGGATTGTTTTCTTGCTTTCTCTGATAGCTCGTTATTAATGTATAGAAAAGCAACAGATTTCTGTATATTAACCTTGTATCCTGTACCTTCACTGAATTTATTCTAATTTTTTTGGTGGAGATTTTAGGGTTTTCTATATATAGTATCATGTCATCTGGAAATGTGACAGTTTTACTTCTTCTCTTCCAATTTGGATGCCTTTTTTCTTATCAGATTGCTGTGGCTAGGACTTTTAATACTACGTTAAAGAGATGTGGCAAGAGGTGGGTATCCTTGTCTTATTTCTGATTTTAGAGGAAAGGCTTTCAGTTTTTCACCATTTAGTATGATGTTAGCTGTGGGTTTTTCATAAATGGACTTTATTATAATAGTTGAGGTATGTTTCCTCTATACACAAGTGATTTTTATATGTTGATTTTGTATCCTGCAACTTTGCTGAATTTATTATTTTGTGTGTGTGTGGAATCTGAATTATCCTCTTTACATATTGCTGAATTTGATGTGCTAATACTTCCAGTATTTTTATATATGTGTTCATAAGGGGATATTGGCTGTAGTTTTCTTGTAATGTCTGTCTGACATGGTATGAGGGTAATTCTGACCTCATAAATGATTGCTAAGTGTTTCCTCTCCATTTTCTGAGTTTGTATGGTATTGCTATTATTTTTTCCTTAAATGTTTGTTAGAACTTACCAGTGAAGTCATCTAGGCCTGAAGTTTTTTGTAGGAGAGTTCTTAACCACAAATTCAATTATGAATTCAAATCCAGCTTTAATAGGTTAGTTCACAAAATTAAATTTGTGACTGTTCTTTCTTGGAGGTTTGCATTTTTTATCATCTTAAAATACTCTTGTTGGTATCATTTAATGTATTTTGTCTTGAATTTTGTCTCATTCATTTCAGTCTTGGCTCTCTTGTTTTTTTAATAGCTGCATGGTATATTTCTTTCATTTTATGTATTTTTTAAATAAACATAAGTGTACATCTTGAATTTTCACATAATTAAGTCAAGAAGGGTAGTCAATATTGTGACTTAATATTAATCAGAAGCACTTTTTTTAATTTTAGTTTTGAGTGTATATATATATTTAATTTTACTGAAGTATAGTTGATTTTCAGTGTTAATTTCTGCTGTGCAGCAAAGTGATTCAGTTATACACATATAATACTTTTTCATGTTCTTTTCCATTATGGTTTATCAAAGGATATTGAATATAGTTCCCTGTGCTATACAGCAGGACTTTGTTGTTTATCCATCCTATATATAATAGTTTGCATCTGCTAATCCCAAACTGCCCAACCTTCCCTCTCCCTTGGCAACCACAAATCTATTCTCTGTATCTGTAAGTCTATTCTTGTTTTGTAGATATGTTCATGTCGTATTTTAGATTCCACATAAAAGCGATATGGTATTTGTCTTTCTCTTTCTGACTTAACTACACTTAGTATGATAATCTCTAGGTCCATCCATGTTGCTGCAAACGGCATTATTTCATTCTTTTTTTATGGGTGAGTAGTATTCCATTTTACCGTATCTTCTTTATTCATTCATCTGTCAGTGGATATTCAGGTTGTTTCCATGTCTTGACTATTGTAAATGGTGCTGCTATGAACATTGGGGTGCATGTGTCTTTTTGAATTATGGTTTTCTCTGGGTATATGCCCAGTAGTGGGATTGCTGGGTCATATCGTAGTTCTGTTTTTAGTTTTTTGAGGAACCTCCATACTGTCTTCCATAGTGGCTGCACCAGTTTACATTCCCACCAACAATGTTAAAAGGGTTCCCTTTTCTCTACACCCCCTCCAGCATTTATTGTTTGTAGACTTTTTAATGATGGACATTCTGACTGGTGTGAGGTGGTACCTCATTGTAGTTTTGATTTGCATCTCTAATAATTAGTGATGTTGAGCATCTTTTCATGTGCCTCTTGGCCATCTGTATGTCTTCTTTGGAGAAATGTCTATTTAGGTCTTCTGCCCATTTTTCAGTTGGGTTGTTTGTTGTTGAGTTGTATGAACTCTTTGTATATTTTGGAAATTAAGCCCATATCGGTTGCATCATTTGCAGATATTTTCTCCCAGTCCATAGGTTGTCTTTTTGTTTATGGTTTCCTTTGCTGAGAAGCACGTTTTTATCTAAATTGAAACAGAGTGTGTGTCTCTTTTGGGTCTAGCTTCTTTAAGTATCATGTTTGTGTGATTTGTTCATGCTGTTGCACAAAGCAGTAATCTGTTCATTCTCGTGTCAGTATACAGTTTATTTATCCATTCTACTATTGATAGTCATTGTTGGCTATCATAAACGTGCTGCCATGAACCTTTAATCATTTTTTGTGTGTGTGACTGTACAAATGCATTTCTGTTGGGTGTATTCCTAGGAATGGATATACGTAGTTATCTGGAGTGGTTGAATCAGTTGATACTTCCACCAGCAGTGCGTGAGAGTTCTAGTTGCTCCATAGCCTTCTGTACATTTAGCATTGCCTTTGTTTTTCATTTAAACCTTTGTGGTGCCACCCATTCATTTTTACATTTTATTACTTTTATTGAAACAATTGTAGATTCACACTCTGTTCTGTAAGAAATGAGAGATTTCTTGCACTTTTCCCAGTTCCCTCACTGGTAGCATTTTGCAGATGATACTGTACTATTACAACTAGGGTATTAACATTGATGTGATCCACAAATCTTATTTAGATTTCCCCAGATGTGTATTAAGTTGTACACAGTTTTGCCCCTTTTGGAAGTTTGAGTATCAACCACTAGTCAAGACAAAACCCACAAGGACCCCTCCTGTTGCCTTCTTATAACTATATCCATCACCTGCCTGCCCTCTTCCCACCTCCACTCCAGTTTGTCCTGTTTCTAAAATTTTGTCATTTCAAAATTGTTATATAGATGGGCTCATACAGTATATAACCTTTTGGGATTAGCTTTTTTCATTTAGCATAATTCCCAGCTAGTCACCATCCATTTATTTTTAGCCTTCCTGTGTTACTTTTAGAAGTCTTCCCTGTGGAAAACATACAGTTGAATTAATTTAGAAAAATTCAGTCTTTAATAGAACTGAACCAATTTCTTTTGCTTTCTTCTACTTTCCTTTTCCCCCTTCTTTCCTGAATTGATCACATGTCCTTTTTGGCTTTTTTCTTCCTCATGGTGTTTTGGAAGGCCTATACCTTACATCTGTTGAATTAACTGTCTCAGAAAAAAATTTCTGAGACTTGTTTCTGCCTATATTTCAGCATTCTTACACAGTATTTTTTTCATCTATCCTTTTAAATGATGACTGCAGCATGTGCCTGGTGAAAAACACTTAAGCAACACAGAAATAAAATATTTTGAAAATGTGGAGACTCTTCCATACTCAGGTATATCCTTCCAGATATTTTTCTAGCCACTTTTATAATTTTGTTCTATAACAAACAGGATGATACATTAAAAAATTTTTTTATTTACTTAATATATATCAGATAGTATTCCCTTGTTAGTATATTCAGAACTGCTTCATTCTCAACTGCAGGACAGTATTTTATGGTATGGATGTTCCATATATTAACTCTTACTCTGTTAAGACATTTCTCCAAGTAATTCTGCAGAAAAAAAATCCACAGTCATATGGTATATACAGGTAATACTTGTTGAAATATTTCTGTTGGATAAATTCTTGGATAAGTTCTCAATACTGATAGGCACTGCCATATTTAATTTTTTTGTTTTAATTATGCTCACCTTTCATTATTTTTAAATATTGGCACGTGCAATTTTTGTCCATTTTTGACCTCCAGATAAATTATAGAATCATTTTGTTATGCTACAAAAGAAAATCTCATTGACATTTTGATTAGAGTTACAGAAAATCTAAAAACGAAATGTTAATTTGGGGGTGGAGTGAGTAGGAATGACAACTTTGCACTAGTCAAGCTTTCCGTCTATTCTGAACATTTAAATATGTTAATTTTTAGAAAAATAAGTGTTTACATTTATAACTCATCATTCTAAATTGTAAAAACCTAATAAACCTTATCTGAGCATGCTGATTTTTCTCTAAAGCCTTCACAGTGCTACTGAACCCAGGTCTGGCTGCTTGCTGCTTGAAAGCCAATTCTCGAGAGACAAGTGTTGGTAGGAAAGGAAACGTTGCTTTATTTTGGAGGCTGGCAACTGGCGGCGAGGGCAGATGCCAGTCCAAAGGCTGACTCCCCCTGCCAACAGTTAGGGGGCAAGAGCGTATATAGACAGAGGGAGGGGGCTACATGCAGAAACAATACAGTCAGCTCTGACAGTCATCTTGAAATTGGTCATCGGTGGCCTGACCAGCGTCATCTTGATTGTTTTAGGTACAGTTAATCTTCAGTTCCACGTTCGGTTTGTTTCCATTTCTTTGAGGCCAATTCTTGGAATTGTGGCAGCTTATGTCATGGCTACAGCCTGGTCATCATGTAGGTAACTTCTTCCACCTGGCAGTTTCAGTATCTATAAGACAGCTCACAGGATATGGCTCAGAATATTATCTGTAGCCCTTAAGGAGGAAGTAAAGGTCCTTGACTATGCTTAATGACTAAACTATTATTATTTGGTCTCCTTTGACTGTTTTCCTTTGTTTCTGCACTCTGATTAAACTTATTCTTTGGCTAAAGTTTTTCCACAGACAAAAGGCAGGCTGAGGACATGGGGGGTGGGGGGCAGGGACCATAGGGTCCTGCTCTGTTTCAATGGTGATTTATCTCAATTATTTATAGAGAATACATTTTTTAGTGTCTGTTGTTTCAGTGCAAGTATAATGTCAGTTTCTGATTTTTTGTTTCAGTTTGATATGTATTTTTATTTCTCTTGTTCGGGGTACACTGCTTCTTGAATGAATTCTGTGCCTTTTATCAATTCTGGAAAACTTTGCTATTCTCATTCTGTACACCTTCTCCAGCCTGCCTACCAGTCATCTATTCTGCATTGTGTTAATGATATACCATCGAGATTTTTTTTCAAAATTTCAGTATTTGTCATTTCTGGAAATCTGATTTAGCATGTAGATTAAGGCACATAGACTGCTTGGGTTTAAATCCCAGCTGTGTCTTTCCATACTTGTATGATCTTGGAAAGTTATTCAGGCCATGCATGAATTTCTTCATAAAGTTGTACAGATTAAATAATACAGGTAACAGTGCCCTGGAACAGCCTAATGATACACAATTAGCTGTATAAGTATTAAATATTTCTTTTTCATAGTACATTGTTTTAGATTCATTCCCATTTTAGGAATACTCACTGGTTGTTTCTATTATCAGTTTCAGAGGTTTGTGTGATCCTAATCCTTCTCTTTGTTTCTGCGTGCTTGTCTTCAGTCAAGCATTACCTGTGGAAGTTGAGTACAGGAAGAGGGCATATAGCTCCAAAGGAGTGTTGGGCTTGCTTTGTCTGTTTCTCAGGACAACAGGTGGGCAGCGGTGGGCTAAGAACTTGGACAACAGATGTGTTAAAAATTCAGAGCCCAGGCCTGTGAGCTAATATTTTTCACTTGAACTTTTTTTCACTAGAGCAAAGCCATTTGAACCTGTAAGTCAGCTATCCATGTTAGAAATGGTGACTAAAAGAAGCACCTTTTAACTCTAATCTAGTAAGAAATTTTGGGGTTTACGTAATCTTTATTACTAGAAATAGAAGTGTATGGAATGAATAAAGTAAGTGTCATTACTTTGGTATCTTATCACAACTTAATTATCTGAGTATATTCAATAATTATGAAGTAAAATTCTGTGAACAGAGCTTATTAAATATTGTTTATTTCCTAGAACTATCTGGTATAGCTCTTGATTTGTCAACTCAGTGTCTGTCTTGGTTTATAGCAAGAGTCAGATGGTTGGTACTGTCTGGGCAAAAATAATTTTAAAAATTATTGAAAGCTTTAAAGTCCTTAGGTCAATTTAAAAAATATGAAAACAAGCAAACTTAGTTAATAAATACTGAATGTAATGTGCACTATATATTTTCTTTTAAAAATTATCATCAGTTTTTTCCCCTAGTGATACATGTTTGATTTCAAATAAGCTAACTCTAGTTATTGTAAACTTCAGGCATGAATTTTTAAAAGAAACCCAAATTTTCAGATGCAGTTATTTCTAGTTAGTGTTTCATTGCTTTTTTAAATTATACATGACGGACAGACTGTGGGTGGGGAAGCGGTCCTTGCTTTGTATTGTAGCTCTGATAATACCTTTTAGTGCTTTGGGATGAACTTTGGTAGAACAGTTTGAAAGCTGACATATAAATAGCAATGTTCTAGATCCACTCAGAATTCCTACTTTCTCTGGTAAACAGATGTTTCAGGGAATATATTTGACCCCAGTAGAAAACTGTTGATTATTCCAAAGAATCACTACTTTATAATATCACAGAAAGCTTATATTAAACTTTAGGATAAACTGTGACCAGTGTAACTGACTTTCTTATAGCAGGAAGCTTCTACCTCCATAGAGTGAATGGGTTTGATATTTTAGTCACTGCTACCACTCAAGAAACTGACAACCCACAGGCAGGGAAGGAAAAATTATTCATTTAAGGGAATTCAATTAAAGGTGATAAAATACTATAAGATGATAATATGCTCTAACAAACACTGTAGATATCATACAACTATTAAACATGGAGAGTAGAAAGTATGAAAAGTTGAATAAGCTGATTATTAACTGAGTAAAAAGCCTATTTGAAATTTAGACACTGAGGGACAGAAAAATACTACTAATTTTAATATTACTTATAGTAAGGAACCAATAGACACTAATACTCTTGGTCTCATCTTTTTAAAAGGTATTAGTGTAAAGGTAAACCAGTAGATCAAAAAATACAAACTTCCCTAAGTATCAAAATGGAAGAAACCAGCTCCTATAGTGAAAGAAAGAATTTATGTAAGTAGTCTATAAAAATATAAAAAAGAATGATTGATAGAACTATTACCAAACGTACTGATAATAAACAATTTGGCTTAACTCATCCCTAAAGAGATGAAAGATTTGAGGTTAGTTGACGAAAGATAGACAAAAATGAGACAGTTGCAACTAAAAATAAAGGAGTTATATACTGGCCTGCAAGAGAATTCAGACCAAAAAAAAGTTAAAATGACACAGGATACTATATAATACTGAAGAGCACGATTCTCAGTGAGGACAACCATTACTAGCTATGCAGTCCCAAACACAGCAGCGACTTTCACAGAGCAGGAACTACAGACGGTGTAAGGAAATGTAAGGAGAAATACAGCACAGTAACAGACTTGATCATACCTCTCAGTCCAAAATAGGAGGTACACCTTCTTTTTGAATATATCACCAGAAATAACAAAAACACCATTGGGTCACCACAATGGAATGTAACTAAGAAATTAATTACAAATGTGGGCCCCTTTCACCTGGAAGGTTAAAAACATTCTGTTATCATACGTATCTAGCTTGGTGGCAAATGAATTAGCTGTCAGTGAACTCACAATATTTCACACGCACATCATTTTTCAGTGATAGGCCAGTGTGATTGATAGGTAAGATTGCGGTTCATTATATATCAGCTTTTCATAAATAAAAATTGAGTATATTTTCCTACTGAAACTATTCTTACAACGCAATAGTAAGACAAATAACTCAACTGAAAAACTGAAAAAACAGGCAAAGGATTTGAATAGACCTTTCTCCACAGATGATATACAAGTGGCCAATAAACACTGGAAAAGGTGCTCAACATTGTTAGGGAAGTGAAAATCAAAACCACAAAGAGAGACCTCAGAACCTTCACACCCACTAGGAAGACTAGAATCAAAAGGATGAAAGATGGGGGCTTCCCTGGTGGTGCAGTGGTTGAGAATCTGCCTGCTAATGCAGGGGACACGGGTTCGAGCCCTGGTCTGGGAAGATCCCACATGCCGCGGAGCAACTAGGCCCGTGAGCCGCAACTACCGAGCCTGTGCTCCGCAACAGGAGAGGCCACGATAGTGAGAGGCCCACGCACCGCGATGAGGGGTGGCCCCCGCTTGCCGCAACTAGAGAAAGCCCTCGCACAGAAACGAAGACCCAACATAGCAATCAATCAATCAATAAATAAATCTTAAAAAAAAAAAAAAAGATGAAAGATGGCAAGGAGATGCAGAAATATTGCTAGTGGGAATGGAAAATGGTGCAGCTGCTGTTGAAAACAGTTTGGCAGTTCCTCAAAAAGTTAAACATAGTTACCATGTGACCACACAATTGTACTTCTAGATATTTATCCTAGAGAATTGAAAATATGTTCATACAAAAAGTTGTACTTGAATGTTCATAGCAGTCTTATTGATAATAGCCAAAAAGTGGTAATAACTCAAATGTCCCATCACTGGATGGACAAATTTAAAAATCTGGTATATCTACACAATGGAATATTAATCAGATATAAAAGGGAACAGATACTTATACATGCTGCATAGATGAACCTTGGAAACATTATGCTAAGTGAAAGAAGCCAGACAACAAAGGCCACATATTGTATGGTTCTGTTTATAGGAAATGTCCAGAATAGGCAAATCCGTAGAGACAGAAAATAGATTAGTGGTCACTGGGGGAGAGGAATGACTGCTAAGAGGTTCAGAGTTTCTTTATGGAATGATGAAAATGTTCTGAAATTAGATAGTGGTGATGGTTGCACAACTCTAAATTATACTAAGAACCACTGAATTGTATATTTAAAAGGGTGGCTTTTATGGTATGTGACTTATATCTCAAAAACAAAAGGTGGTAACAGTATCTGCAGAAAGCATCTATGTTCTCTAGGGCTCAGGGAACAAAGGGAATGAGTTGAGGTTATTAGAACCTCACGTGGGTCTCTCAGAACCAGAACTCAGGCTTCTAAGAAGGGGGAGCTACCCAGCTGGTGCTTCTTTCTCTAAAGGGGGAAGGGTAAGAGGTTTGGGCAGTACCTACAGTGAAGCAAATAAAAAAAAATTTGGAGAGTATAACCAGTTACCCCTGCCAGATAAAGGGCCATGACCAGGCACAACACTGATAGGAGCCTTCACCCTGTTTTTGTCTCCTTCTAGAGGAATCCTATTGCAGGATTTAACAAGGAGCCAGCTGGCAAAGCAGAAATGTGGTTTACAGTATCCTGGCTCCTAGCATGCTGAGTCCTCAGCATTATATATGGATTTGGAGCTGAGGCACCATAGGTTAATAGGGCTAATCAGCATTTAGCACGTTACATCAATGAGGAATCAATAGCCTTCGCGCGCGCGTGTGTGTGTGTGTGTGTGTGTGTGTGTAAACAAAAAGCAGTTAAAAGGTATGATAGAAGACAATTTACAAGAACAAAAACAAAACACTAGACATAAGAAATATGCAAAATTTACCAAAACAACATGAAGAAAACCTTAAAACATCCCTGTAAAGTTTACTTGGAAAAAAAATGGAAAGCATAGCACACTGGTAGATAGGAAGACATCGTGAGCAAGATGTCACTATTAGGCGTTTTCCTAGAAATACAGAAGGTGATTATTAGGTTTCATTGGAAAGAACACACAACAAATAACCTAGAAAATAAAAAACAAAGAGCCCTACCAGATATTAGAACATGTTATAAAGTCTCTATAAAGTATACAGTGTGAGATGGGCACATGAATAGACAGACTAATGGAAAATAATTCTTAAAAATCCAGAAATTGATCCAAGTACATTTGGAAGTTTAGTGAATGATAAAAATGAAATTTTAAATCAGTGGGAAAAATAAGGAATTTTAAAAAGGGGTATTCTGACAACTAAGTAGTCATAGGGAAAAGGATAAAACTGGCTTCATCTGTCATACCACACATCTAAATTAATTCCAAATGAATTAGACATATAAAAAATGAAACCTTTACAAGTCCCAGAAGAAAATGTAGGTAAACTCCTTGATAACCTGGAAATAGGGATACTTCCTAACCTGGACTCAAAATCCAAAAGAAATAAGTATAAAAATTGAAAAGTGTTCATATTCCATGGATGAAATAAACATTAAAAAAATTAATATCAATCCTTCTCAAACTCTTCCAAACAACAGAAGAGGAGGGGACACTTACAAACTCATTTTACGAGCCAGTATTACTCTTAAGAAAACCAGACGAGGACACCACAAGAAAAAATTACAGGCCAATATCATTGATAACCATAGATGCACAAATCCTCAACAAAATATCAGCAAACCAAATTCAACAATACATTAAAAGAATCATACACCATGGTCAAGTGGGATTTATTCCAGGGATACAAGAATTGTTCAGCATCTGTAAATCAATCACTGTGATATATCACATTAACAAAATGAAGGATAAAAATCGTATGACCATCTCAATAGATGCAGAAAAGCATTTGCCAAAATTTAATATCCATTTATGATAAAAAAAAACTTTCAATAAAGCAGGCATAGAGAGCATTACCTCAACATCATAAAGGCCATATATGACAAGCCCACAGCTCATATCATACTCGATGGTGAAAAGCTGAAATCTCTCCTTCCAAAGATCTGGAACAAGACAAGGATGCAGACTCTCACCACTTTGATTCAACATAGCATTGGAAGTCCTAGCCAGAGCATTTAGGCAAGAAAAAGAAATAAAAGGCATCCAAATTGGAAAAGAAGTAAAACTTGTCTCTATTGCATATGACATAATATATACAGAAAACCCTATAGAGTCCACCAAAAAACTATTATAACTAATCAACCAATTCGATAAAGTTGCAGGTTAACAAAAATTGATATATAAAAATCAGTTGTGTTTCTGTATACTAGTAACAAGCTAGCAGAAAGAGAAATTAAGAAAACAATCCCATTTGCAATTGCATCAAGAAGAAGAATATACCTAGGAATTTAACTCAGGAAGTAAGAGATCAGTACACTGAAAACTACAAGACATTAAGGTAATTGAACAAGACACAAATAAATGGAAAGATATTCTGTGCTGATGGATAAGAATATCGTTGAAATGTCCATACTACCCAAGCAATCTACAGATTTAATGCAATCTCTATCAAAATCGCAATGGCATTTTTCACAGAAAAAGAACAATCCTAAGATTTGTATGAAACCACAAAAGACTCCAAATAACCAAAGCAATCTGGAGAAAGAGCAAAAATAATCATCATGTTGCACACCTGAAACTTTTGTCAGTTATATCTCAAAAATAAATCTTCTGAAATAAAGAGTAATCTAATAGAAAAGTGAGCCAAAAATATGGTCAGTTTACAGGAAAAAGAAAAGCAAATGGCTCAAACATACGAAGAAATGTTCTAGCTCCCTCATAATAAAATAAAACTACTTGATACACTATACCATTGCTCATGAGAGACTGGTAAAAACTCAGTTTGACAGCACATTCTCTTGGTTGGGCTCTGGGGAAAATTCAGGCACTCTAAACAACATTGCTAGTGGGAAAAAAAATGGTAGAATTCCTGTGGAAGTACTAGCATTTCTAGCAAAATTGTATACATTTTCTCTGATGCAGCAGTCCTACTGCTAGAATCTCCCCCCAAATGATAACACTCACTGTTCATTGCAGCACTATTTGTAAAAAGGTATTGGAAATAACCCAGATGTCCATCAATACATCCATACAGGGGAGTACTGTGGGGGAATAAAAAAGCAATGTATAGTTAAGTAAAAAACAAACCAACCAGGTACAGACTAGTGTGGAGCATGCTAACTTTTACGTATGTAAGAATGTATTATGCACTGTGTGTGTACACATACATTTGCTTATATTTTCAAAAGGAAAGGGTAAACAGAAACGTAACATACATGGTTACCTATATGGGAAGGGAGAGAACATGGGTTGGACAGAGAGACTCTTAATGTGACTTGTTTTTATAGTTTTTACTTTGAAACCATTTAAATGTTAAAATACATCATGAAAAACAAAACAGTCTCTAAAAATTGGGAGGATAAAAAGGGAAGCAAATGGACCACATTATATGTCCAGTAACATAATCAGAAATTTTTTTTTTCAAGTGATTGTCAAACACAGGATTTCAATTAGACAACCCTAGTGGATCTATCTTGGTGACAGAAAGAGCCAGAAAGAAATCTTAAAAATCTTGCACAGTCTTAAATTAGTAATATATTGGCATTGTTAGTTTGAAACAGTTGTATGCATTGCAGATTAAAAGAAATAGGTTAATGCGTAAATGTAATTAGGAACTAAGATTTTCAGTTTAAGAGAAAGAGCTACAAGTATAAAAAAAAGTAGTGAAGCAAGACCTCCAACCTTAACACATGCAAAAAAGTTTGTAAGAACATGGTATGAAAAACCTTAGCCAATGAATCTTTTTTTTTTTTTTTTTCGGCATAGTAAATCCCTTTACTGTCAAGTCCTTTGTGGGGTGAGTCCTATAATCTCTTGGTATCTGTTTCCCTGACTTTTCAACATGTCGGGAAGTTTTGCCTTGTCATCCCCAGAGCTTTTTGCTCCCATCTTTAGCCACATTAACTGACACATAGCTGACAGCACTGGCAGGGCACCGTAGCTTCACTACCACTTTCCTCTACCTGGCTCGTTTCCTTTCTTCCTTTGTGCTACATCGGAATTTTTGACAGTCCTTTTTTCAGTTTTTTGACACTTTTTCGAGGTAATTTGTGCAATCTTAATGCATCTTAAATGGTAGAATTTAGGATGTTGTTGCAGAAATATTTTGGGAGCAGTGGTGCTAGACAAGACTACCACTTAAATTACAGTAAAGGCCTTGGCAGTGGAGTTTTTATACCCATTTTAATAATCCTAACTTCCCTTTCCTACATTGCAAATAATTTCTATATGTGGTTTTGTTCTGTTTTGTTTTATTTTTAGATGGCTATTCATACGAAAAGGAAGCAATGGAAAATTGGATCAGCAAAAAGAAACGTACAAGTCCCATGACAAATCTTGTTCTTCCTTCAGTGGTACTTATACCAAATAGGACTCTGAAAATGGCCATTGATCGATGGCTGGAGACACATCAAAAATAAAACTGTTTATTTTATATTGCATTATTTATATTTTCTGTGATCTCATTTGAATGATTTAAAGGTAGATACTAATCAGACATTATTAAAAGCAAAACAGAAGGAGAAAGGTAAACTTCTTAAACTTGGTTACCTATAAAAACTATTTACTGGCTATTTTCATTCTTTAAAACATAGGGACTAAGTAACACATATAACATCTTTTCTATTTTTACTATAAAAGTCTTTTTATACTGGTGAAAAAAAGCTTAACCTGTAGAGGAGTAAAGTTTTACAACTTTAAATTGCCATGCTCAAATTTATTCTTGTTATAGATCATATTCCATTATAACCAAAGATAGGAATAATCTAGAATATAACAGATAAATCCTACTTAATAACTGTTCATTTGATAACTCTTTGGAATCCTTCTAAAGAGAATTTTTAGCAAAACAATTGTAGATTTGTTTATGACTAAATTGAGAAAATCACTTTGACATGTTTAATGAACAATTTTGTTAGATTCTCAGTTTGCAAGGTAGTAATGATTTCTCCCCCATTGCCCAAACCTAGGTACAAGTTAGATGGAATAAATTATCACAGATACGTCAAGTTGACTTTACTGAAACATATAAAGTGGCAAACTAGCCTCCTTTTAGAATTTAGAATTCTTAAAAGTTCTCACATAATAGTTTAAGCTAAGGTGACTATACATTTTTACACAATAGACTGATAGCTAATACAACACCCTGATAAACATTCAGAAGAAAACTTCAAGTTCGGGAAGCTGAGGTTGTGTTGACTCTCCATTCGTCTCACAAGTTGTTTACCAGAATGGAAGCCATTAGTGGGAAAGCTTGTTAGAACTAAACTCTAAGGGCAGGCAGGGACCAAGACTCTGTGCTTACCCCCAGAATCCTCATTGTCGTCGTTCTGAAATATGAAAACACAGAAATAAAAGGGAAAAATCAATGTAAGTATTTATTCCGTCAGCCTTTTCTAGTGTTTTATAAACTTACAGCTAATATGCTGTATGTTCACAGAAAGGTGGAAAGCTACCACAGAAATCTCCAAAAACCTGTTCTTTGTAATTGCTGCTTTGTAAAATTTCTGTCATCCTAATGTATTATTACTGAATTTTACTTCCTTTGTGTCACAGCTGGGATTCACAATATGTGATTCTAGGAGAGTTTTTTTTTTTCATACTACACATGCTGCTCACATTCTTACTCATGAGGACAAAAAAAGGATGGGAACATGTTCTAGAAGGTGTTTTTCTATTGTATTCTATAGAGGAAGTATGCTAACATAATTCTAACAAAAGACTGGGTAAAACTGATAGAGCCCACCATTGGACTAGATATCTTTTGTTTTGATAAAATAATAGACTTATTTTCCAAAGAAGCCTGGCTGGTTTTCACATAAAAATTACTGAAAATCAGTGAAGTCATTGATAGAAAACACAGTAAAAGGTTGGTTATTTGCTAAATGTGTTAAAGAAGGTGATTTTCTTTTTTACCTTTCACTAGGATAGTTTCTTGTGAGATAGCTGAAAACTAAGATGCCAATTTACGAAAGTGAAGTGCATCTGTTTTTATATACAAACAAACCAAAGCTAAGCTGCTACTTCCCACAAACACAAGCAAACAAAAAACTAAATAAACCAAATCCAAACTCACCCATAGGAAAGGACACCACACGGCCCCTCTGCACTCTTGGGGGCCACCATCCGTGCAGGACTAGGCAGGAGCAGCCCTCACCTGCCTGCCCACTGCCCGGTCCTCAGCACTGACCAGTAGTATCCCAAGGAGACTGCACTTCCTGGGGTAATTGGACCAAATACCTTTACTAAGAATCTATCAATCAATCAAAATCATAAGGTAATGTATAATAAATTCTACTAATAGTCACACTGGCAGCATCACAGGAAGTCATCCAATAAGAATGATCTATTAATAAGAGTTTTCCCCTCTTACCCAGTTTTTTGTTTTTTACCTTTAGTTTAAATATATGGCTTTCAAAAGAGACTGAAAATACTTTACTTGGCCTTGCTAGTAATAGCAGGAACCACACAATAACCTGAAGTTGCTTAGGCTCAAGATTCCAAGTCAGGATTTTATCACAATACAACAGTTTAATGTTCACACTCATTCATACTACTTTGTCTTTATAACCACATATTTCAGTTTCAAACACTTTTAACTCACTCAAAGATAATAGAAATGTGAAGAACAAACTTGCACACTGGCACAGTGTTCAGTGTATGTATCGCCAAAGTGAGAGTTAAATACTGAAGATAACCTGTTGCCACTAAAACCACACACCAGGATTTCCGAACAGAAAAGTATAGAATGCTCTTCGTGCGTTCTTCTCATTTCAGGCAAAAAGACTAATTTTGACCCTGGAATGTTTTGGGATTTCTAGAAGCCATTTACCCTTGGTTCTGAAATTATTAAATAAAATTAAATATGTATTTGTAGTATTACTGAAAAACAACAGGCTTTCCACTTCTTTAGGATAACAAAATCACTCAGGATTTAAGCAAGGCAGATAGCTGACATCAGGATCTTCTCTACTTAGCCATTGTTTCATTTAATGCAAAACAAATTCTATTAATTGTCTTTATTCCATATGGAAAAGTACAGTAGTTGTGCAGAAACAAAACTACATAACAAAAGAGTAAGACTTCCACAAATATTAAAACAATAAACAATAAATAAGCCATAGTAGTTATAACAGAACTCATGAAACGCCTCTAAAAAAAGACTGATAAAGCTGTACAAAGTACACTGTACACACTCAGGAACAAATGAAGAATGACACCAGAAGAGTCCTATTCATACAAAACCATAATGATGCTCACAGGGACTTCATTACAACTATTCATTTTTAAAACATTCTGTAAATATAGAACTTCCTTCTCTCCAATTCTAGAAAATAAATTTCACATCCCAACATACAAAACAAATACACTCCCACCTCTCTCAAACTAGTATTTTAACATCCTCCAATAGCACACCATTTTCATATAAAAATACCTTTAAATCAAGGTTCACTCCTGTACCTTATCTTTACAAATGAATAATACATCAGTTTGGACTTAAGTAGCACCTCAAAGGTGTTCATAATAAATGAGATAAAGTGCTGTTACTGGTATACTGTTAACATGCCATATATATTATCGTTCAGTGCAATAACCAGCATGGACGAAGCTTAAAAAGAACATGCAAATATATGACTTTAAGATTACTTGAAATAGTTGTTATATTTACAAGTCTGAATACAACTTGGCTATATGATATATACAACATGTGGCTATAAAGTAATGACTGTATAATAAAACGAAAGCAATAACCAACCACACCTTAAGTATCCAAATTAAATATTGTCATTAGAGGACCTTGGAAGGCTTGTTCCAGGAGTGCTATCATTGATAAAAGCAGTTTGGGAACCAACTGAGAGCTAATTTACATGTCACCGAGAATGCTGTATTCTTAGTATTTTAGCCCAAATTCAACTTAACCACCAATCATGATTCCAAATGGTTTATACTGTTTCCAAATATTAAAAACACCTTGAAGCGGGAATATAGTTCCAAAAAAAGGAACCATAACACAGAAATAAGTGTTTAATCTTTTAAGGGAACTGCTATAAAGGGAACAATACTTGGATGTTCTTGTATTTTACTTAAAGAACAAAAGTCAGCCATGTAACATGTATAGTCACATTCAGCTAGAAATTATTTTTATATATATATATACACACACACACACACGCACATACGCACTGACCCTTGAACAACAAAGGTTTGAATTGTACAGGTCCACTTATACACGGATATTCTTTTCCCCGGTCAATACATACTACATGATCCACGGTTGGTTGAATACGAGGATGTGGAACCCTCCCTCCATAGGGCCGACTAAAAGTTACACTGTACATTTTTGACTGTACAGGGGATTGGCACCCCTAAGTCCCATGTTGTTCAAGGGTCAACTGTATGTGTACGTGCATATATATATAAATTAAGATTTGACTCATTGGAACTGTAACTTGAAAATTCCATCTTTTCCAAAACACATCACCTGGATATTATGTCATGAGTTAAACTTATCACTAGACATTTACATTATCTAAAAAATAATATGATCTTACCACATAGCAAAGGCTAGGAGAAAAGTGATAAAAACCAAACAATTCCAAACGAGAGAAGCATGAGTTAATGTCTTCTTGGCTGTCTTAAATTTTTAACTTAATAGGCATAACTAGTTGTAGTTTTCAATTCTGGTTAGCATTCTTATTTCTGGTGACTTCTATCTATTTATCAAAGAAATTTAATCCCACATTTTCAATATATCAATGGCATCTGATCCACCCCCAAGGGAAAAATAAATATATGACTAAAGAGTAATTTTTCTCACAAACAACCATTTAATTACTACCAGGAGCCAACACACTGTTTTCCAAATACTACAAATGGGTCTCTCTTACGGCTCACACATTTGATTCTATGAATGATCGCTTTGGTTTTGCTGAAGGGAGGTGACTCCTGTGGGCTTCACTGCTGATGTGAGGCTGCTGTTTAGAGAGACTTTCCTGATACGCATGAGAAACAGTCTTAGTTATCCGGCTGTCTTGACAGTGAACTGGAATTTGGCACTTCTTTTCTTCTAGCTCCTTCCCCTGGGCCCTGTTGTGGACCCCTCCACCCAGAGTAGACACAGAACGGGTTTTGGCTTGGCTACTGTATCCTCCTGCTTGTTTGAGAGAGGGCTTCTCAGAGTGTGACGCCTGCAGGCCAGCTGCAGAAGGCGTGTTCGTCGGCAGCCCCTCTGGCACCGCGCAGTGCCAGGCGCGGCTGGGAGGGTGGCTCTGCTGCTGGAACCTCGCTGTCTTATCCATGATGCCCATGAACGGAGTGCTGCGCGGCCTGTGCTCAGCTGGGCCACTCGGAGCCTGGCTACCAACCTTGTCTTTTATTCGAGCATCTGGTCCTTGGACCTTGAAGCCCTCTGAAAAACTGCTGCTTGAAGCCAGACTACTGGTTGAACTTGACATCTTGATGCTGCTCGACGGGGAACCGGAAGAGCCTGAGCTGGTGAGGGAAGCCGGGTGCCGCACGTCGCTGCAGCTCACAGGCCCGCCTGGGTTCAGAGGGGCTACGTCCACAGCCACGGTGGCATGAGACAGAAGCCTCTCTGCAGTTTTTATCTTACTCGGTAAAGGATACGCAGCGTCACCGTCACTGGGCTGCAGCTGGACGCTGGGGCTGGGCCCCAGCCGATCTCCCGAGTGGCCAGAAGCTGCTCCCGCAGTGAAGGTGCCTGTTCCCTCCACATGCTGGTTTCTGCTTCCGGCAGCGGGGGTGGCAGAGAGTCTTCCAGGCATGGGACTCGGGGGAGGAGTCTGCGAAGAGACCTGCGTTTTCGAGCTAGCATTTCTCACGCCAGCTTGCCCAGAACCCAGGTGCTGGCTGGTCTTCACGATCTGCGCCTGCTTGGTGGGCTGCACCCTCAGCCCCGGCTGAGCGACCGGCTCCCTCGGGGGCTTGCTCAGCCCCGGCCGATTCTGTGGCGATACCGGCCTCATTTTGGACTGGAGCCCTTCTTGAAGGTTTCGGATGTATGGGGAGGGGGCAGAGGAGGGCGGCTGGGGCCTGGGAGCGAGGGGAACGGATTCTTCCTGTGGAGAGGTCTCCGCCTCCTCAGCCTCCTCAAGATGAAAGTGGTCGTTCAGGCCGGGGGTCGGGGCGTCCTCCTCGTGGTCCGAGTCGGCGGGGGGCGCTGGCGGCGGGCACTGCTGCTTCTGCTGCTGGCTTCTCTGGAGCTGCTTGCATTCCTCTTCTACACGCGCCAGGAGCCTCCTGATCTCCTGGTTGGTGGGACAGAGCTTCACGGCTTCCCGCAAGTCAGCCAGAGCGGCCGTGAACTGCCTTTGTATTAAAAGAGACGATATAATTACAGGCCATGTAAGAACAAGCTCTGAACGTAACTGTTCATAAAGCAGCTCTGCTAAAAGAAAAGAGAAGGTAGCTGAGTGAGTTCTGCACACTCACGGCGTGGACGGAAGCCATGGAACGAGCTTGGAGTTCCTCGGCTAAGTGGGAGCGCTGAACTCTAACGCAGACCTGAGCGGCTCCGGGTCCCTGCTGTCTCTATAAAGACCACTGGGCTGGGGTGAGCGCAGGCAGAAAGCAGTGGGGGTCAGAATCCTCTTAAGGTCACCTTCCCCATCCCTCTCACCACGTCCACCTACAACGCAAGACCGATGGACTCCACCCAGCCTCCCCGCCGCCGCCTCCCGGTGTCTGTAGTCGGCGGTCTCACTGATAACATGCACTAAGCTAGGAACTTTATGCTGCAGTACATGTCAGCTGTGGGGATAGTTACTGAGATGTCTGGAGAAAATAAACGTTTAGCCACTGCTAATGATAGCCACTGCTGCGCCTTCTGGAGGCTACCTGTTCAATGTTAAAAGGGAGGAGAGGCACTGAGTGATGCTCATGAATCAGAAGCCCCCGAAGTCAAAGCAGCAGCTTTGATGTCAGAGAAAGACAAGCAGTCTTCTCTAGTCACGGTCACATGTCCAACCCCAGACGGTACCTGCTGCTCCTCTTTGCTCTCGCTCTGGCGTAAAAGGCTTCATAGGACTTTGGTTTCAACTCGAGAGCCTTGGAAGCAAATTCTTCTGCCATGCCGAAGTCCTGGTATCAATATTTAAATACACAAGTCAGAAGCAGCACTGAAACATGATTACAGGCAACCTTTTAATAAGAGTTTTGCTCTAGAGGTTAGTAGAGAATTGGGACACAATTGGAGCGAGATGAAGGGGAAGGTAGGTTGGTTTTTTTGTTGTGAAGTTAGGAGACAGTTACAGCTTATTAATGTTCTGACAAGAAGAATCCCACAGAGAAGCAAAAATCGGTGACTCAGGAAAGAGAGAGAGAACGGTGGTGGAAGCAGCGCAGCAGAGGCGAGGGCTGATGGGAGCCCACCGCCGGGGGGAGGGGGAGCCTCAGAGGGGCCCGGACACTGCAGCACCTGCAGCAGGAAGGCAGGCAGAGTATGTGGGCACAGAAGCAGGCAGGTCACAGATTTGGTGGAGGAAGGATGAAGTTTTAAAAAAAAAAAAGGGGGCTTCCCAGGTGGCGCAATGGTTGAGAATCTGCCTGCTAATGCAGGGGACACGGGTTCGAGCCCTGGTCTGGGAAGATCCCACATGCCGCGGAGCAACTAGGCCCGTGAGCCACAACTACTGAGCCTGCGCGTCTGGAGCCTGTGCTCTGCAACAAGAGAGGCCACGATAGTGAGAGGCCCGCGCACCGCGATGAAGAGTGGCCCCCACTTGCCGCAACTAGAGAAAGCCCTCACAGAAACGAAGACCCAACACAGCCAAAAAATAAATTAATTAATTAATTAAATTTAAAAAAAAAAAAGCACTAGGCTTCTACTTAAAATAAAAAAATTTAAAAAAAAAACTAAGAAAGAAATTGGTACTGAAACAAATCTAGTTACTAGTTACAAGTTAACTGTGAGTTAACTACAATTAATTACAAATTAACCAGTTCCTGGCTTACCTTCTGAGCAAACATAACACTAAGCTGATTATAACACATTTGTGTTGGACTTTACAATGATGCCCTTTCCTTCTGAATCTGGGGACAGCCGCTCGTGACAGTGCTGGCAGCGTGCAGTTGGGCAGGGGTGGAGGAGCAGTTTGCATGTGCTTGTCATCACGGAGGCAGAGAAACTACGTCCATGTGCACTCTCTCAGCACCTTGGGAGGTGGGTGGGGCTGTGATTTAATGATGGTCACCCCAGACAAGCAGCTCCCCATGCGCCACGTTCACAGAAAAGTGCAAACAAACCAGACAGGAGGTCTCATGATTTGGTCTGTAGAAGGGCAGGCCTTCACCACTGTGAGAACAGCTAAAGGACTGGAATAAGGGGCCCGGCTTACATTTGTTTTTCTTCGGCAGCGAGACAAATTGAGATAGAGGGAAACCCTTAGCTCATTGAACGGTCTCATGTCCTCTCCAAATCCTTCTCGAGGAAACTTCCTTAAGGCATACTGGTACCTCTGGGCTGCCTCTTTCATCTTCCCTTTCTAGGATTCAAAAATCAAAGAAATTTATCGTTTCCAGAGGCTCCAAGATGAATAAAGATCCTAATGAGGACAGGCCACGGCCAGAACCGGTCCACTAACCGGCCTGGACACGCAGCTTCACTGTCTGCCTAGGCGTCTGCAACCAGAGCTGGGTTTACAGGAAGCGATCTGTAAACTGCTAAACCCATAACCATCAATCTTAAAACATCAGATTATCTTCTCTGTTACATATTTTTGACAACCATTTCATGAATGATCTCTCATCTAAAGATACTTTAATGCAGAGTGTAACAGAAATCAAATGGAAAAACCACACCGTCCCTAAGGCAAGTAGTCTTGTGGATAAACCTAGAGCTGCTGTAGAATGATAATTTTTCTTTTAAGAGGAACTAAAGCATGGGCTTTAAAACTCAGCACAGCACTGCACGTCATTTTCAAGGCTAAAGAAATCCATTTGTTCTGTTGGTTCTGTTGCACAGCAGGTATGAAGTCTGTCAAAAATGGCTAATAATTGCCTACCAAAATTCATATTAAAACCACTTCAAAGCCACAACAATACACACTCTGACCTCAATTTCAAACTGATTCCAGGCCAGGAACCCTGCTGGGTCATGCTATATGCCTATTTATTTGTTGTTATTAAAAAAGAAAAGGAAAAACTAAAACATAGAAAGTACAGCAGCTTCATGCCAAAAAGGATTAAAATGGTCATGATGTAGTTTTTTGTTTTCATCATCTTTTAATTCTGTCTAATCACAGACCTGGAAAGAAAAATGATCTATGGAAATGGCCTGAGCATCTCTCTAAACTCGGGGCTGGCAAACTACGGTTTCTGGGCCAAACCCGGCCTGCCACCTGTTTCTACAAACACAGTTTGACTGGGACACGGCCTGGCTCATTTGTCTGTGTGTTATTCTTGGCTGCATCTGTGCCACAAGAACAAAGCTAGAGGGCTGTGACAGGGGCCACAGAGCAAAGCCTGACATGGTTACTACCTGACTCTTTCCAGATGAATTGTACTACCCTCCGATCTAAACTGCATGTCTTAGTTTGAACATTTTTACTTTAAAGTCAAATTTACTAATCTTTAAATTGCCTTTCCATTTCTAAGGGAAAATGAGAAAAAGAAATTAATTCCACCTCCTGAGTAACTGAGTATTATCTATTACTTGACTATTTTAAGTAAAAACCTCTCCAGAAACAGTTTCAAATTCCAGAAGCTTACAGACGTTAAAATTAAGATAATAAAGGCTTGGGAGATTTCATGATTCCTTTCTTCTGAAAATGTCTCTCGAGTGTTCCTTTCCCATGTCTCATGATTCCAGGCACCAAGGAATTTCCTGTAGGGTGTGCCTGTTAAACAAGAGGCACCTCTGCCTTCGTATCAAGGCTTCAGGCTGTAAGTCACAGTCACAGCCCCACGGATTCGTTCAGAAATACTGGTTCTCAAACACAAAGAGCAGTGCTTTCCACCTTGAAGATTCTGCTGTGAGGATATCAAAGCTTGGGCACGAGGCTAGGTTAGCGCTTCCCAGAACTTCTATTAGCTAAGCTATACGCATTCCGTGCAGTAGCACAGCTACATCCATTATACCCCAAACTAAGAGGCTGCTCATAGGTTGTTACAGGATCACAAGAAAAGGGCGACACCACTTACTTTGTACATCAAGTTTCCTTCCTCCATCAATTTCTGTAAAAGTATAATCAGAATATCAGGTTTGGAAGTAGCCATCGCCCAAGCAGCATTTCCTGCAAAATAAACATGCGTTCAGAGGCATTCCAGTGGGCTTGGAGCAAAGGAGCTCAATGCTTCCGTGGCCCCGTCACAGCTAAGCCCACGAACAGCAGGGAACCCAGCTGCAGAGGACACTGCGGCGTGTCCTGCAGGCCCCGCGTGACAATACAGCGAAGGGAAGGGAGCATTTGGCGGGGAGCTGCACCCCGCACACCCTGTCACTTGGGGGGACAAGAGTACTGGGACACGCAAGCATCAGCGCAGCCACGAGCCACCCCTCCTTTCTATGGGGATTTGCTTCCCAATCATCTCTTTAGTTCCCTGCAGCGCTGTCAGGACCACACGCAGGTGGAGGCGAGGCTTCTCAGCGTCTCTCACACTCGCTGCAGAGTCACCACCAAATCCACTCTGAGACGCCAGCTCTGGCCCTGCTGCCCTCCTCCCACCATCCCCGCCCCCGGCCTCCCTGCTCCCGCCTGTGTCTCCTTCTGTCCCGGCTGACGGCAGAGCCACAACCTCTGTCTAAGCCTCTTCTGAACACGCACAGGGAGCAACGCTTAGGGGCACGGCCTCACGAGTCGGACGCAGGTTCAAGGTGACCTGCCGCTCACTATGACCTCAGGGGAGCTATTCACCATCTTCAGGCCTGGGGTTCCTCCTCTGTAACATGATGCTTTCATCACTCCCTACTTACAGGGTAGGTGAGGATGAGATAAGTTATAACATGAAACTGCTCAGAATAGCTCCTGATACCATGAGCTGCTTAATAATGTCATTTCACCACCTTCATCGCAGACCCCTCCCCAGAACTGCTGGCAGCCAAAGGTCTGACGTGAAACCAGAAAAGACAGTGCCGTATGGGGCGCTCTTCCCCGCACGCTGAACCCTGTGCCGAGTTCCAACCTCCTCAGAGCTCCGGCCCCTGACATTACCCTCAAGTCACCCCGTCTCGTCTCCAGTGAGTCCCGAGAACTCTCCCTCCCAGAACCTGTGCTAGGGTTGCCACTGCCCTTCCCAGCGGACTAGCGCCACGTCCCGAACAGCAGTCCTCGCACTCGGCTGCTCATTACGACCACCCTCCAGCTCTCGCCCACCCGCCCTCGGGCCCTCCCCACAGAGGCCCCCGGAACTGCTCCCCTGTGGCTCCCACGCATCCCCAGCACCCCCAGGGCTGGGCTGGCCTTCAACACTGGCCTCTGCTTTCTGCCCACGTGGGCTGTAATAATATGAGTCTTTTACACACTCTGAATGACTGTGATTAACTGAGCCTTAGAGAGGGACAAAAAAAATCTCCACACGCCTGACATCTTACTTCTTAACCTGGGAGCAGGTGAGTACGGTCCCTCGCGTACTCTAAAATCTGAAGCTACCCTCCCTCTCGCTGGTGAGCTGCAGAGTTTACTGACCTAACTTGGCTCCTTTTCTCAGCAGTGTAATCACTACAGATGTGTTTCGACAACCGATGGCTCTGTCCAAGGGCCGCATGCCGCTGTGGTCCACGTGCTCGATCACGGCCCCCTTGTCGACCAGGTACAGCACCTGCAAAAGGGAGACACAGGCGCTGAGGGCGCGGGTAGCAGGAGCCCTCACCTGGCCCAACGCTGCAGCCGGTTTAGGAGCTGGCGGTCTTAGCTTCACTCTGGTCGCAGATGCTTCTGGCCTAACGGGATCCTAGAAGGGAAATGAAGCTGACATAGAACAGAGCAGAGGAGCTGCAATCCACAGCTCAAACCCGCTCTGCTAAAGTGATTTTGATGTTGGCAATGAGACAGGCAGGTGGATGTTCCCAGGGCGGGACGTGTGTCTGTGCACCCACAGACCACAGACAGTACACGCACACTATCACCTGTCTGTCTCACCCCACTTCCCAGGCCACAGAGACGAGATACTGTCAGCTTTTCATCTCCAATTACTTAGGAGGCAGACTTCTGCCATAGCTCCAACGTGCTGGCAGGTTACGGCAATGGCACTTCAGAAACACTCAGCTCCACACAGCCTGGGTACAGAAGCTGGGAAGATCAGGATCAACGGGACCCGATTATAACTCATTTTAAGGCTCAGGAAATAGACCTGAATATGGGCACCGTAAAGATGGCAAATTTGAGACCACGGTACAAAGACTGACTTGATGTGGTAAAGTAGCTGTCACTTGGACTAAACAGAGAACAACAGGAAAAACCATGCTGGCCACTAAAATTGCTCTATTCACTGGAAAAGTCTGTAGCCTGCTTAGATTTTCATGTGGATCTGATAGATCCTATCAGTCCACCAGCTGTTCAAAATGACACTAGAGGGATTAATATCCAGAATATATAAAGAACTCCTAAAACTCAACAACAAAAACCTCAAAAACCCAATTTAAAAATAGGCAAAGGCTGTGATAAGCCATAATGGAAAAGAATATGAAAAAGAATATATATATATATATATATATATATATATGTGTGTGTGTGTGTAACTGAGTTGCTTTGCTGTATAGCAGAAATTAACACATTGTAAATCAACTATACTTCAATAAAATTTTAAAAATAGGCAAAGGATCTGAATAGGTATTTTTCCAAAGGTGATATACAAATAGCCAATAAGCATGTGAGAAGACGCTCATCATCACTAGGGAACTGCAAATCAAAACCACAAGCTATTAACTGTTAGGATGGATGCTATCAAAAAAAAAGAACGAAACAGAATATAAGTGCTGGAGAGGGTGTGGAGAAACAGGTAGCCATGTGCACTGTTGGTGGGAATGTAAAATGATGCACCCACTACGGATGCAGCATGAAGCTTCCTCAAAAAATTAAAAATAGAATTACTCCTCGATTGAGCAATCTTACATCTGGGTATCTGTCCAAAAGAATGGATAGATCTCGAAAAATTTGCAGGCTCTCGAAGAGATGTTTGCACACCCATGTTCGTAACAGCACTATTCATAATAGCCAAGAGGTGGAAGCAACCCAAGTGCCCAATGATGGATGAATGGATTAACAAAATGTGGTAAATACATAAATGGAATATTATTCAGCCTTAAAAAAAAGGACATCCTGACGTATGCTATAACATGGATGAACTTAGAAGACATTATGCCAAGTGAAATAAGTCAGTCACAAAACGACAATATTGTATGATTCCACTTGTATTCAGGGACCTAGAGCTGTCATTCATAGAGATGGAAAGTAGAAAGGTGGTTGCCGGGAGCAGGGGGTAATGAGGGCTTGCTGTTTAACGGGTGCAGTTTCAGTTTTACAAGACAAAAAGAGCCTGGACTTTGGCTGCACAACGATGTGAAATGTACGTAACACTACTGAACTCTTCACCTAGGAATGGTTACGATGGTAAATTTTATGTTATGTGTTTTTACCAAAAATTTTTTTAAATGACACTTAGAATGCTAAAGATCCTTCACTCTTCCCTAGTGTTGATAAACTACAGGATCTGGTAATGTAACATAAGCTGAAAAAGAAAAGTGTGGAGATGTGAGGTTTAGTTAAATAGCTGTTTCTGAAAATCGACATTTAAGTACAGTTTATAATGTCCAGGAAATTGAAACTACTTAACTGTAACATCACTGCCTTGTAAAACCATCAGGCACAGACGTGCAGGGTGCGGATGGCTTCTGCTCCAAGGTCCACGGCCCCCAGCAATACAGTACCTGTCTGTCTAGCTAGTCCTCACCTTAGACACACATAACGATTCATAAATGGTAATTCGCAAGGAGAAATGAACATTCCTCCAGCACCTGCTTGGTGCCTGGGATATGGACACTGACAGAGTGGTTTTTACCCTGAAAGACATCTTGTGGTTTTTAGTTTATTAAGGTTGTATCCCTTCGTTCCTCAATGAGACTTAGGCCTTTGGCAAAGAGATAAAGACAGTGCCCAAAGCATTTTCTATTATTTCCAGACAAAGCCACATCGATTTAAAAACAAACCAACTGATTATTTGATTACTAATTTCTCACATATATAAAAGTGATTTTTAAATGATCTATACAGGAATTCTATTTACATGGAAATTGTAAGAAAATAAAACGACATATGCACGTGTGTACACATATTCACGTATGTGCATGCAGCTTGTAATCATGGAATTTTAAGCCTTTAGAGTCTATTAAAATCTTTACCCCAGTTCTGGAATAGACCGCGTGCCACAGAATTAGAGGAAAACGAAAGCCACCCCACAGCACACACGTATGCCCCGGCCACACGGGGCCAGCGTCATGCACACTTGGGGATGGCTCAGCTCCCGAGTTTCCACGTGGCCCAGACGCCTGGCACAGGTGGGGAGCGTGGCCGCCGCGGTACCTACGGTCTCCGCATCGCCATAGAAGGCGGCCAGGTCCAGGGGGCTGCGGCCGTTCTTGTCCGTCTGGTCGATCTTGGCTCCTTCCTCCACCAGGAACTGGACCACAGCCCTGTGCCCTTTCAGACAAGCCCAGCTTAATGCCGACAGACCCTCTTTGTCCAGAGAAGAAAGGGCGGCACCTGAAAGAGAAGCCCATTCACAGAACGTGAGCGTGGAAAGACAAGGCCAGAGGCAGACCCTTTCACACCCGCATCTGAAGCCAAGGGTGAAATGACCATCCCTGCTGCAGCTGAATAAAGGGTACGTGGGACGTATCCCTATTCCCTCTACTTGTGTGCAAGTTAAAAAATGTCCATGACAAGAACACTTAACAAAAAGATTTTTTTTCAAAAACAAAACAAAGACAACAACAAAAAAAAACTAAATCAGAAAGTACTAAACGAGTCTGCCAAAGCTCTTGCCCTTGTCCATCCAAGAGAACCCCACGCCGGGGAGGGCAGCGCGGCTACCTTTCGAAAGGAGAAATTCCACGGTGCTCAAGTGCCCTTCACAAGCAGCCACCATGAGGGGCGTCCGGCCCTGCTTGTCACTTAGGTTCACGTCACAGCCACGGTCCAACAGCAACCTAACGATCTGAAAGAAACACTTGGGATTAGACGCTTCCTGCTGCCCCTTAAATCATGTGCTCTCTACTCGGGACGGTTTTTCCACCTTTCAGAGTAGTGAAAGGACTCTCCTCTTTTTGAAAACCCCTGTAAGCCGTGTGATCCACGGGGCCTGGAAAATCTTTCTGCTGTATTCCTTTGAACAGACTCTTCTCCCAAATACATCTTCTCTTTAACAAGCCTAATTCATTACTATGTCTATAAAACATGCACACACAGGCAGAAGTTTGGAGGAGGGAGGATTCCAAGCACAGTCAAGTGATGACAGGACAGCCACTAGGGGCACGTGAGGAGCTGAGCAGAACTAAAGGGGGCGCATGACAGCCACGGCCCCGCGGCGGTGCTGACACCACGTTCCTGCAGCAGGAGGGCACGGCACGGGCAACGGATGCGACAACACTCACCCACCCTCTCCCCTCAGCAGTCTGCTTCCTGAGGCTCAGGACGGGGGGACCTTCATAGCAGGTGATTTTTAGCAAAGCTTCCTGGAGGAGTTTCAGCCTCCAAGTTATGCCTTTAAACAGTACATGGTGAGAAGGGGAAAAACAACCCAGAGAGGCGACTCCTACAATGACCATCCTGGAGGGAACTGCTCTGTCCAGGGGGTTGTGGTCCAGCCTCTCTCCCTCTGGCACCACGCTTCTTTTATTGCACCACAGCAGAAGGTGGCATATTCCCACTGCTCTCTTGTTCTTGACACACTAACAAATGTCTCCAGACTTCCGCATGACTTAGGGAACACGGAGAACAAGAGAGAGGACTATCAGCTAGGGCATCGCAAGGACTTGTGAGAGTGACAGGGAGTGGCCGGTACAAACCAAGCTCTTAGAAACGGGAAGGAGAAAAGCCAGAATCTCGGTGGGGCACCCTCACAGCTCCTACCAGCAGAGCCAGCAGGAATCGGAAGGGTTGCGACTCTACGCTGTAAACTTGGGTCTAGAAAATTCCTTCTATAACGGACATGATGGTGAAATCCATCTGTCTGTCTGCAGCTGTGTGTAAGCTGGTGCCGGGCATGGGGTAGATACACGGTCACTGTTTACAAAATGAAGGAATAAATGACTGAACCACTGCTATCAAGGACCCCTTGCTCCCTTAATTAAACTAAAAGCAACGATGCGTCGCTCCTTGTAAAAGAAACCAGCCTGAATCACAGTGCAGGACCAGAGGGAAAAGGCTTCCCCTCCCAAGGAGCACAACAAGGCCGCTCTTCCCCCAAGCCTGCCGGACAAGTGCGTTGCACAACCACAGCAGCCGCTGTGTTACAGCAAGTCTTCTGCTGTCGGGACGGGGTGCTCCCACTCCATGTCCCCTCCCCGGTTACGGGGAAGCAGCTGTGGGTCTCTGACCTGGTTGCCGGCCTTGCTCCCAGTTACCAGCCAACGTGGCTGACTGTGCTAGCCTGTCAAAGGTCTGCCTTGATACAGCAGTGCTCACGGCACAAGCAGAAGCCAAGAACGTGAAGAAGACAGGGCCCAGCAGGGGAGACGGCAGTAGCGAACTCCATCCCATTCACTGTTTCTGAAGCGCTCGGGGTCCCCCGGGTACCTGCCAATGCCCCTGGCGTGCCGCACAGAACAACGGAGGGACGCCTCTCCTGTTAGTCCGAGACGCGGCGGCTCCACGCTCCAGCAGCAGCTCGCAGACCTCCAGCTTGCCTCGTCCTGCAGCGGCCGTCAGGGCTAGAGGGAGGTCACAGGGGAGGAGGGGTCTGTTAGCGTGACGGCCACATGGTGGTGGCTAAAGGGGGCCGCAGGTTCTCCCACAACCTTCCCACTGAGAGCAGGGGGACCGCGCATCCTGCCCCCCTTGAATCTGGGTAGGCTCTGTGACACCTTTCTCTTTCTTTCTTTTTAAAAAATTTTTTTTTGGCTGCATCGGGTCTTAGTTGCAGCACGCAGGACCTTTCGTTATGGCATGCGGGCTGTTCGTTGTGGCACGCCGGCTTCTCTCTAGTTGTGGCGCGTGGGTTTTCTCTCTCTAGTTGTGGCGCACGGGCTCCAGAGCGCATGGACTCTGTAGCTGTGGCCCGCAGGCTCCAGAGTGTGTGGGCTCTGTAGTTTGCAGCACGCAGGCTCTCTAGTTGAGGCGCGTGGGCACAGTAGTTGTGGCGCACGGGCTTAGTTGCTCTGCGGCATGTGGGATCTTAGCTCCCCGACCAGGGATTGAACCTGCGTCCCCTGAGTTGGAAGGTGGATTATTTACCACTGGACCACCAGGGAAGTCCCTCTGTGACCCCTTTGACCAACAGAACAGAGCAGAAATGATGCTGTGCCAGTGCGTGGGCCCAGGCCCTAAGGTGGGCAACTTCCACTTCCTTGAGCACTCCTTGGATCCAGCGGCCATGCTGTGAGGAAGCCCAAGCAGCCCTGAGGTGAGACCCACTGGGAGAAGCTGTGCGTGGCCAACATCCTAGCGGACAGCCAGCAACACTGTCAACTATGTGCGTGTGTGCCATCCTGGAAAGGGATCCCCAGACCCAGTCAAGCCACACCAGCTAGAGCTGTGAGAGCAGAGATGAGCCACCCCTACAAGCCTGACCCAAATGCAGATTCAGGAGCCACTAAGCGTTTGCTTTATTGTTGCCTTTTTTCACAGTAAGAGACAACGAGAATATAGGGCCACACAAACGCAGAGATCAGTATTACTGTCCAGACCAGCTTCTTATCCTAAAGTCATACATTTCAATCAACAAGAACTAACGATTACTGAGGCAGTGAGAGCATATCACATCGTTCCTGCCTTCAGGGAGCTTAGAGTTTCTGTAACAAGTCCAGATCCTGGGTTAAGAATGTCAACAAAGGAACAAAAGGACAGTTAGACTGTGGAGGGCCTTGAGTGCCCAGGCGAACAGCGCAGTGTGATCCTGAGGCAGGGAGCTGCAGCTGGCAGCAGAGGTGCTGCGGGAAGGTCAGCCGAGGACAAAACGAGAACGGTGTGAAGGGAAAGAACGCAGGCCAAGAGTCCTCACGACATCCGCACAGCAGTGACTGCGTCCCCCCACCCCCCAAGGCGTGATTCCTAATGGGGGCTGGGGAGGCAGAAAGAGGGGTTTAGTTAGAAGGGGGGCTCTGCCATGGCATGAACCACTGTCTAGAGGGAAGGACAGTGGCAGGTTGCGGGGACAGCCCCAGGCCAAGACAAAGCTCTTCAGCAGAGAAGAGGACAGGAAGGGGCGAGGGTGGGAGACGGAGACACCGCAGGAGGGAGTGTCTACGACGCAGAGGGGGAAGGAGAGGGTGGAGCCTGACGCTGCAGCTCGGCTTGAGTCCTAGGGCGACTCCGTCTCTACATACAACCTCACACCTCAAACTTCTGGCTTCCTGAATAAAGTAAGCGTCCCTCCAAATCAGTCAGACGTCTCAGTATGAAAACTAGGAAGACAACAGGAATAGATCCTTCACAAAAGGTGAAGTCCAAAGGCCAACGAACTTACAAAAAGCGCCCAACCTCACTAGCAGTCCAAGTAATTGAGAAACGGGACCCACTGCTGGTTGAGGACGTACACATCCTTCCACGCAGCAACCCAGGTGTAGGTGGGTGCCCGGACGTGCCCCTGGAGCACACGGGGAGGTGTGCTTGTGACAGCCTGAGCTGGAGCAGCCCAGCTGGCTGTGGACAGCCGACCACAGGTCATGGTGCAAACACTGCACGGCCACCAAATAAACACCACATGGCTAAATGCAGCGCAACGGGTCCGTCTCCCAAATTTAACAGAGATTCCAAGAAGCAAAGCACAGAAGAACACGCAGGGCGATAGCTCAGAACTGAGCACTGCTGGGCGGTCTCAGGACAGGCCCACAGTGGTCCCCTTTCCGAGAGGGCAGGGCCGGCTCCGCTGGGAACCCTGGGCCTCCCGGCGTCGCTGAGACGGGGAGCCAGGGGCTCAGCAATGCAGATGCCCTGTGTCCTCTCCAGACCCCCCTCTCAGGACAGACATCATGCCTACTCCAGCTCCGTCAGCCCAGCCATGGTTTAACTCCCAGGACCGCACATGCCAAAAGGATGTAAACGTGACACCTTGGACCTCATCTCCCTCTCAGGGACAAAGAAGTCGCCATGCGCTTTACTGATTTTCTCAAGACAGGGCAACCAGTACAAACCACAGAAGGAGTGGAAGCTATCTCGGGTCTCGACCACAGGTGCCATTCCTATCCGTGTTACACAGACAGGCGCGTTGTCACCCATTGCACATCTACACTTGTAAATAAGTTACAAATAAATACCATAAACAGACTAGATATCGGTTTATATACTGATGCGCTGGGCTGGAGGTGGGAGCTCCCATACCCCAAACGTCTGAACATCAGTGGCCAAGTGATCCTGTCTGTCCTGTGAGCTTCTACACTAGCGGGTCCTGGTCCTGCTGCCGGGCATGCCCATCACGGTCTGTTCCTGCCACGGCGTGAATGTTGATGATTCTGACGTCACGTGGGCCGTGGGGCGCTTTTCTATACACTGTCTGGATGGGTCTAACACCACGTCCCTGCAAGCGGGGGGTTTGTGAGATGGAAGATCTGGACGCTGAGCCACGCCCTGGGCCTGCGGTTCCTTTGCATCCTTCCTGCAATTAGGGAGCCCCTCCTCTGCCGGGAGCGGACTGTGGCACGGGAGCGGACTGTGGCACGGAGCGGGCACAGGCGCTGCAGGCGGGGACGTGGCCAGGCGCAGGCAGGACACCGTGGACATAATAAGCTCAAGGCTCTTCCGTCTGAGGAGGCCCGAAGCAGCTGATCACCATGACATTCCAGTCTCTTTTATTTGGTAAACAGGTTTCATCCGCATTATAAGTGGGGCCTTTAAGTCAGGATTTCTGTTGCAGCTGCCACTGATTTTTTTTTGCAACAGCACATCAAAAATGACAGCCCGGCACTAAAAATAGGGCCCTGTGTTTGAAGGAGGTGCCAGAGGAGCCAGAAGTTAGAACAGCTGACAGTCAAAGGGGAGCGCCGCCCAGGCCTGGAGACGGGGCTGGATTCCCTTCTCCCTTCCAGCCAGACTGGCTGCACTTTTGGTGATCAGCTTTCTTTTGAGATGGTAAAGCACCTATCAGCACAGGCTGGGAGTCTCACACAGCTGGCCTAAAAGGGATCACACTTCCCTAATGAGGCTCTCGCTTTCACCCGATGCCCCAAACAACAGGACCTGTGTTTTCCTTTTTCTACTCAGAGGGAATCTTTTTGGCGCCATCACTCAGGACCCCTGAGGCTAAGGGTGTATCTCAAGTTCTAGCAGCCACGAGGATTTAAGGATACCATATTCGGAAACAAGCGAGGCTGAAGAATAGTCAACCAGATGCTTAAACAAACAAAACCACAGAACTCTGCTCAGGAATTTCAGCTATTCTGCTGAAAAGGCTGTCCTCCGAGCAGAGCACCAGCCCCTAACAAGGGTCAGCGCACTCCGCCTGGCCGGAGGAGAAGGCGGGGGGCGGGGGGTGGGGGGGAGACAGGAGGAGAGAGCGCCTGGCAGTAGGGCAAAGCCCTGGCTTCTGGCCAACAGAGTTCAGAGAGGAAGGAGAAAAAAGACTTGGTATGAAACAGGGGCTCTAAAAATCAACCTGAGTTCATGGCGCTTCTTAGGACTCAAACTGAACATAACTTCTTCTACTGCAAAATCCTCAACAAGGTGGCATTTTTGTAATTAAATTCCCACGAAGGCATGTGTCATTTTCTGATTAATTTTACCTCGGCAATACTGTCTTCTGTCTTCAGAGCATGAGTATGTTTGTCGTGGCAGGTGTTCATTTTAAGAAAACCCAACTGACCCTCAACAATATGACATCCTCACTGAAAACATCAGTGAGAGATGGTTCCTGGTAAAATGGATCATTTGCAGGAATCTTTTACGAACTAAAGTTCTCTGGGCAAAGATGTGATTTACGAAAGCTCAACGGCAACTAGCCTGGAACACAGTCATTCCATAAGCAGGGCTGTTTGTGATATTTTATGGCAGGTCTGTCCCTCAAACACACAGGGATGTGTTCCTGGGCCAGGCCAGCAGGCCCGGGGGCTTCAACAATGGATTGTCGACCCCTCTGCCCACATGCTTCTCTCCCGACTTACAGGAAAGGGTGACAGGTCAGAGCACACGCAGGCGGTCCCTGCTTCTGGACAGGGACCTTTGCATACACCACACGGTGATGAGCCAGCCCAGCCTCCCAGGCCCCAGCCGAGCACGTGAGCCAGAACAGTGCGCACCCGCAGAAGCGCGCTTCCTGCCGGCTGAGGTGGCTGCCCGGGTCGTGGGCAGTGTGGCTCGGCTTTGCTTCCATACGTGTGTTCACTGGTGTGATTTATTTCCTGTCATGCTGCCTTTTCCCATCTTTTACAGAAATGGGTGGAAAATGAATAGTAATAAGCAGCAGGGTTCTCATAAATGTCATCTAGTTGCGACCAAGATGGAAACCATTAGATGCGACAAAGGCAGTGAAGACAGAACCTGGGCCGGAGAAGAACAAAGGTAAAAAGTGCACGTGGAATGCTGGGGAATTCTCAGCTATTGTATCTAAATGCTGAAATGTAATTTGGGATTCTATAATTTTTTAAACCTCTTTGGGAATGGCACTTAACAAATAACCTCTCGAGGAGTTGTCACCCCAGAGGCTAGTCGGCCTGTGTTTTGCTTTGCTGCCCTTTGGGTCTGGGCAGGGCTGCCACTCAGAGAGGCTGGTCCCAAAGGCCTCTGAATGAAAGCAGCGCCCTGTTCCCGCCCCGCCCTGTCCCCGCCCCGGGAAGTCAGGCAACACCCCCTCCCCCTCCCCCTTCTACGGACAGGGCTGAGATTTATAAAAGTCCAGTATCATAGCCTTGCTTTGTTAGGTATTTCCTTCCTGGCTGATGGAGCGGAGGGCTGCTATTAGAAGAACAAACTCTCCAACAGCTATAAATTCTTCATCTCTGCAAAGATCTGAATCCTCAACAATGCAAAGGATAAAATAAAACACAACAAAGATTGCTCTCACTGAAAAATGCCATTGCACCGGGAGACGAACCCCCAGGAGCCTCCAACACCCCCAGCCTTGACAGATGCCCGTGCTGGGAGGGTGACCTTACGAACAGGAAGCCGGCTCTGCCCAAAAGCTCTCTGAAGCTCACCAGTGGCTGTTTGGAACACCTTCCTTATTGTTCTGACCCTGCCTCGTCATTCTGCACTTGGCATTAAGTCTCCCAGGAGGGCCTGCAGCTGCAGGCCGGGCTGGGGTCAAGGAGAGGGAATCTCTGTGACAAGGCAACAGGCAGCAGCCAAACCACACATAAAGATGCCCCCACCAAATCAGCCCATTTCCCAATGAACTACCTACAAAGCAAGGCAGAAACCAAATCTGAGGAACCAAGACACCCCTGACACGTGACCAGTTCTAGAGTAAAAACATGCTGTCAGTCTCTGTACACAGGTTAAATATGAACCTCAAATTACCAAGGAATTTTTTAATAGAAATAAAATACGTAATTGCCACTAAATGGGACTTCACACGTGACCAAAATTCTTTTCCATCCTTCAAATCCAGAAAGGAATTGCAAAGTAACTAAGATTCTGCCACTTAAGCATTCATTTCAATGCTCTATCAAGACGAAAGGTATAGCATAAATATATTACAATAATTAATATCAACAATCAGCTCATCACAACCTTCACAGCATATTGTATCTGTTGAACACTTAGAGCTGCCGAGCTCTGGGCAAAAGACTATGGGTGAATTCTTATTTAAGCTTGACAAGAATCCTTCGAATTAGAAGATTATGATGTCCATTTTATTGAGGTGAAGGAACTGAGTCACAACAGTTACATCATTTGCCCTGAATCATAAAAGCTGATTCAGTGTCAGTTAGAAATTAAACCCAAGCAGCCGAAAGAACCTGGAGGCATGCTCTCAATCAGAATAGGAAGATCCTGATTATCGGAGAGTTTTGGTCCTGGTTCTGCCACCCATTCACTGTGAAACCTTGATGAAACAATTAAATGTCTTTGGACCTCAACTATCTGCACCTATACCATAAGCTTATTAGTCTCTTTCAGTGATATGCTTTGTGATTCTAAGGATCCTAGGTCTTTAGAACTTTTAAAGAAGGATAAGAAAACAGTGCAATGTGAGATGACTGGACAAGATGGCAGAACAGAAGGACCTTGAGCTTACCTCTTCTCACAAGCAAAACAGGAAGATCCTGACATATTTTAATAATATACTCTGATACTTGTAAACTGCTTCCTACATGATGCTTCATGGCCCTTCAAATTCATAAATTAATTTAATATACAACTAACTTCTGGGATTTCCCTGGCGGTCCAGTGGTTAAGACTTCGCCTTCCAATGAGGGGGGTGCAGGTTCGATCCCTGGTTGGGGAGCTAAGATCCCACATCACATGCCTTGGGGCCAAAAAACCAAAACATAAAACAGAAGCAATATTGTAACAAATTCAATAAAGACTTTAAAAATGGTCCACATCAAAAATCTTAAAAAAAAAAAAAAAAAAAAAAACAACTAACTTTTACGGGGCAAGTACCACTCATCCTGGTTTTGCAGATGAGGAAAATATGGTCCAGAGAAGTTGAACAAGTCACCTAAGGTCACACAGCTAGTGGGAGGGAGGATAGGATTTGAAGTCAGGGAGTCTGGCTGGAATCTGAGTTCTTAATTCTCACACTTCTGCCCCTAAAAAGTCTCCTTTAAAAAAATATCCAACTAATCAAACAGACTATGAATGTTGTTTCAGAACAAGCGTACTAGAAAACACTTTTCTTCTCCTGAAGAACTGTTACGCTTTCTCCCACAGACAGTAAGAATAATCTGTAATGACTATGTTTCCTTCTAACTCTGGTCACACAGCATCCTAAGGCCAAAACAGTAGCTCGACCTAGTAAACATTCAGGACATTATGGCAGGAATATCCCTGCTCTTCCTCATGTCCTATTCCTGACTTTTTTCCCTTTTCTTATATGTATTAATTCAAGTAAGCAAGTAAGCCTCTTCAAATCCTTTGAGGAATAATGTGTGCTATAAATAACATAATTCAATTTAAAAACAATTTCCTAAAATGTGGATGACATAAATCATGTTTCATACAGACTTTGTGCCAAAAATCCATCAGAAGATCACAGCTTTGACCAGCTGTCACTTCTAAAGTGTGCTGAGAATGCTCACATTTTGGACAGATCCTCTTACACACCAAATTATTTAAAGCATGTACAACGTGCTGCTCCTTCCTTCTTCTCTCCTCAAAGGGCTGGGCGTGGGCTGAGGAGAACAGAGTTATGGGCAGGACCCCATGTGAGGGGTCAGTGTAAAAAGGGGGGCAGTTTTGACAAAACCATCCTACACAAGTTGAGATCCAGGCTCAAAAAAAGAGAATCCAAATATCATTGCGGGAAGAATTGGAAAGAATCAAGGATGATTTTTCCGTGGGAGAGCAGGTGAACCATGTGCAGTCCTGTTAGGAGGGAGTGACCAAAAGAACAAGCAGACGTGTTTGTGGGTAAAGATGCTCTAAGGTACCAAAATGTAGACGAGCATGTGCCTTTATGGTGAAAGCCCAAGTTTTGTTTTTGTTTTTTTAATGAATAGGAAGGAACTCACTAGAACAAAGGCCTCTGTGTACAGCGAAAGCCTTAGGATGAAGGCGGAGCACAGGGTCCTGGTAAGCAGTCAAGCTACCAGTGCATCTACACCTGAAATGCCCCTGCGGGTTTCTACGGGCCCCCGCTCCTTGCCCCTCACCTGCCCCGTAGGACAGGGACGCACAGGTCCGCTGATTCCTGCTGGCCTCTCAGCAGAGGAAAGGTCTCCAGAACACACCCACGTCGGGGGCAAACCCCAGGGGTCTGCTAGAGCAGGAAGGGGGCAGGGTGTGGACAAACCCAGTCCCTTTGGTTCTTACCCCCCACATCCTCTCTATTGTTAGGGTGACCCCACGCCCATCTCCCTCCTTCCAGAGCCTGCGCTACCCCCTCCCCCAGTACCTACATCACCCCCTTCCCCAGTGCCTACATTACTCAACTTTGTCCCTCCCTTTGCACCGTCCTGGGTTATTCCCCAGTTCCCCTCCATTCAGGGTCCAGAGCTCCCCCCTCCCATCCTCTCCAGGGTTGTGGGTTATCCACCCTTCCCCTCCCTTCCTAGGTCCTGGGCTGCCCCCTCCATCCAGGATCCTGGATCACCTCTCCCCTGCCCCCATTCTGGGTTATCCCCTCCCTCATACCCTCTAAGGTCCTGGGTTACCCCTCTTTCATGCTTTCAAAAGACAACCAAGAACTTCTACCTTGTTTAGGACTGACAGAAACCTGGATTTCCAACAATCTTACTGCACTTTCCTAAAGCAAACACTAGCAGAGGAAGGAAGGCCTGGACAAGGATTTCCCAACAGCAGTGCTGGTGAGGGGCTCGGGAGCTCCAGAAAAACCGGGTGTCTTGGGCTTCCCTGGTGGTGCAGCGGTTGAGAGTCTGCCTGCCAATGCAGGGGACACGGGTTCCAGCCCTGGTCTGGGAAGATCCCACATGCTGCGGAGCAACTGGGCCCGTGAGCCACAACTACTGAGCCTGCGCGTCTGGAGCCTGTGCTCCGCAACAAGAGAGGCCGCGACAGTGAGAGGCCCGCGCACCGCGATGAAGAGTGGCCCCCGCTTGCCGCAACTAGAGAAAGCCCTCGCGCAGAAACGAAGACCCAACACAGCCAAAAATAAATTAAAAAAAAAAAAAAAAAAATCGGGTGTCTTCAGTGTACAAGAGAAGTCACTTGCTTTTCTCTACAAGATACATTAAGTAAATTCCTTCACACAAATTCTCCACATGCCCCAACAAGCAAGAGACCAATTCTTTTCTTTCCAGTCTCTCACCTGAATTCTGCCCTGAGATGTACCTAACCTGTGCGAAGGCCAAACTCAATCCAGTAAGTCTCAAGCGTTCTTTAAATTCTCACCAAACAATAGCCCTCCTCTCTCCAAAAAACCTAAGGTAAAATCTGAATAAACAAAGGGTTATTTTTAAATCAGCAACAAGGCATCCTGCCACCTGGCATGCATGCACCGAGTTTTGGGGTGGCTTTGGGTGTGATGAGCTCTGCTGTCCGTGGTCCCTGCAATGAGAGCAGAAAGACATCTCCCAGAAGGACAGGCAGAGCCCCCAGAGTGGAAACTGAAGCAGCTGTACGGAGACGAGAGGGAAACTTTTAAGACATCAAGGACAAAGTACAACTCATTACCTGGCTTCCTGGCCCCGTAAGGAAACAGATGTGAGGACCCCTCCCCCAAGACTGGCCTGGAAATGTCCACACCCCAGCTGACAGGCTGGGCCTGAGACTCAAGTCCCATCCAGCATTCCGTGCAGAATTAGAGAACAGTGACCTGTGATCAGCATACATGCTGGCCTAAACTGCCTGTGCGAACTATGATAATGGAGGGCCACGCAGCTAAATACTGGGGAGAAAACTTCAGCCTTTCTTAGAAAGAGAGGAAAATACGGTGTTGTTAACAGCTTTGGCAATAAAAACGTAGTGTTTCCAGTGATTCAACTTCTTTGGAAAGTATTTACCAACTAAAAGAGCACGGACAACATAAAAGAACACTTGGCATGAAACATTTCCGCCAGACGTCTACCTCCCTCTGACGGGGCCTCTCAGGTCAGAAATTAGGGAAGGGCAGCCCTTGGGAGCAGTCGTATGACAGGCGGGACAGCGTCCTGTCCGTTTGTGGAGCCCACGGCTCCAGGCCTGCCGCAGACCAGCTGTGAAGCAGCGAGAAGAATTTCCAAGGAACAACAGTGTGAGGGCGCGGCACATCGGGGCAGTGGGCAGTCGGGCGGGTGACGCAGGGAGGGAGACGTTATGGACACACAGATGGGGCTGGCACGGTCCATCCTAGCCTGTCAGCCGTGCCCACACCACGTATGGCTGCTAATAGCTGGGTGTCCCAAAAGATGTAACCCAGCACCCAGCCACACTGCTGACTGGGACGAAGGCATCTCAGCCAGCCTGGAATCCAGCAGGACATGACCTGCGCAACGACAGACACGAAGACACCAGAGGACTGGGTCCCGACGAGCAACTGGGCTCCTTACCTCTCCCCTCCAACAACAAAATTTCTCCCAAATTATTCTGCAAAGTGAGTGTCACCTACCCTAAAAGTTACCTAGCTGTGTTTTCTCTAAACCCGCTGGTCCGCTCATTCAACAGTTATGTGACAAGCACCAGGCAAGATCAGTGGCTAGTGGCTACCTGGCTGGACAGCACAGAAAGCAAGCATTTCCATCACCACAGAAAGTTCTACTGGACAACACGAGACCAGACACAGTGACCACACACAGAGATGAGCACAAGAGACCTGGAAAGTTCTGCCCTCCTGAAGCCCACAATTTGGGGACGACAAGCTTTCATCAAATAAGCAACACCAACAATCAAATTTATCAGTCGTAAGTACTGCGAAGGGAACTGCAAGGTGACCCCAAGGGACCGGGGCTGGGAAGGCTTTGCTTACAAGACAGGCAAACTTGCTGAAACAGAAGGGCCTTTATGCCCCTGTAAAGAGCGTGAAGTTCTGCCCAGAGACAGACAACAGGCTCACAGACTTGAGAGTGGCCTAGAGTTTGGAAGCACAGTTCCTCTGACAATTCACAACACCATGAGGTCACCAGTTAAGCATTTCTGATCATTTCAGTTTGGGCAGATTCCCATCACACACTGACAAGGAAACAGTAACTCGGTTAGGTCAAGACTTCGTGGGAGCCAGTACTTGCTTGTCATGGCTGTGGAATGCCTGAAACAGAGATAACACAGAGCATCTGATGCATTCTTGTCATGGTTCAGTCTGCCCGGAGACCATGGGATCAAGGCTGTCCGACCAAGAGTGTGAACGTCACAAGCAAAGGGTCTCGGCTGCCTCGCGGGCGGAGCTGCTTGGCGGAGATGCACCCCAAGCCCACTGCGCAGTAGCTCCGAGCTTTCTCCTTACGCCACCCCCTCCACCTGAGTGTCACACTCCTTCAACTGCGTGAGCCCGAGGAGAAGCGCTGAAGAGCTACAGGACTGATTTTTGAAGGGCTGGATCTAGACATCAAACAGACGTAAAAAGCAAATGGCTCCAAATGCTGGTGGAAAAGGAAACTTACATAAATTAGGCCCTCTGCTCTCCAAAACCAGTAGAGATACAGGCATAACTCATTTAATTGCACTTTGCAGACATTGCCTTTGCTCACTTTGCCTCGGTGTCATGTTTTGGTAATTCTTGCAGTATTTAAAATTTTTTCATTATTTTTATATGCTCGTTATGGTGATCTGTGATCAGTGATCTTTGATGTTATTATTGCAAAAAGATTACAACACACCGAAGGCTCAGATGATGGTGAGCATTCTTTAGCAGTAAAGTATTTTTAAATTAAGGTATATATGTTTTTTAAAGACGTAAAGCTATTACACACTTAACAGACTACAGTACAGTGTAAACATAACTTACATGCGCTGGGAAACCAAAAAATTTGTGTGACTCACTTTTACTGTGCCATTCACTTTATTATGGCGGTCTGGAAACCAAAGTCACCATATATCGCCAAGGCACGTCTGTATTCTGCAACTTTTCTTAAAACTCTGAGTTTACTGCAATAAACCCCAAAGTAAACATTGTTCCCATTTTAGATGAACGTCTTAAAAATCTACTCTATACACTGTCTTGTCTCTTTATACCTAAGGCAGGAGCCACCCCCTTTCGGGACACTGTTTGGTGACTCCAGGTCACCAGCAGGGAGACGCTCAGGGCACTGAAGGCACACAACTGAGCCTACTGCCATCACCTCCACGCGGATGGGCCTGGGTGACAGGGGGCCTCCCGTGGGGCTGCGCCCCCTGTGCTCCCTCCTCCCCGGCTGTCCGCCGTCATTATCTCTCACCGATGACCTGCTGCTTCCAGTCGGCAACAGGCACGAAAGCTCCCCCAGGATGGCAAGGGTCCCTCCCGGCAGAAAAGTGGAGGAGGACTTTGTGCACCGATTTAGCGCTCCCACCTCCTGGACGGGGCGGGGAGAGGACAGATGGGCGGGTAGCTGCGCTCCAAACAGGGTGGCGTGGCACGGCACAGAAACCAACGGGCCCTTCAAAGATGGGCAGGTGAGCCAAGAACACACCCCGGAGACCCTCTCTTGGAGCCCCATCCACTGGCATTTTAAAGCCAAGCTGTTCATAGCTAACCTACACTGAACAGACTTGTAGGAACTCACACAAGGGTCAAACAGAAATAAGGAACTGCATTATTGACACACAGCGTCTGGTTGTCCCGTCACCTGCCCACACCCCAGACACGATCACTCTTGGGATCCTACCCCCTCACTGTGGTTGGAGACAGACAAGCTCCATCCTAGAGTGTTTTAGACACCAAGCACCATTGACCACACCCAGGAAAGAGGATCAAACAAACCAGGAAGCAAAACTATCGCTTTCACTCTGAGGGTCCCTAGCAATTAGAAAGAGCGCACAGAGCAGCTGCTGGGGACCCACCAGCCGGCGGCTTGGTGAGAACAAGGACGATGAGCTGACCCATCCACTCAGGCTGTCATCCGCACCGGGGCCTTCTCTTCCAGACGGCACGTGGGGTCAGGTAATGTGGACCCTGTGTGGCCAAATCCCAAACACAGACCTCACAATCTGGGCAGTGCAGGAGACACTCGTGCAAAGCCCCATATTTGCAGATGTTTTCTCATCTAAAACCTCCTCCTCGGGCTTCCCTGGTGGCGCAGTGGTTAAGAATCCGCCTGCCAATGCAGGGGACACGGGTTCGAGCCCTGGTCCAGGAAGATCCCACATGCCGCGGAGCAACTAAGCCCGTGAGCCACAGCTACTGAGCCTGCGCTCTAGAGCCCACGAGCCACAACTACTGAGCCTGCGCTCTAGAGCCCGCGTGCCACAACTACTGAAGCCCGCGTGCCTAGAGCCCGTGCTCCGCAACAAGAGAAGCCACCACAATGAGAAGCCCGCGCACCGCAACGAAGAATAGCCCCCGCTCGCCGCAACTAGAGAAAGCCCGTGTGCAGCAACGAAGACCCAGTGCAGCCTAAATAAATTAATTAATTAAAAATAAATAAATAAAACCTCCTCCTCAAGATTTCAAAGTATTCCTCTGACAACCACAGACCTGGAAATCAGGAGGGTTTGTGGTAGCAGACACTGGTGGACATTTTTGAAAGAACACAGGAGAAAGGTATCAGATAGAAAAACGCGGAGCAGGCAAGATTGGTTTCACTGACATGCAGCCACAGAGCGCTGCTGGGGCCTCTAAGCCTGAGAAATAGTGCTTAGCTTTCTCTTGGTTTAAATTTTTTCAAAAGTCTCTCAAACGCCTGCCTGAGTTAATTCACGCTTAATGCCTGCTGAGGGAAGATGTGACCTGCTTCTCAGGCTGCAAAGTGGTCTGAAGGTTATGCATGAGGCTTTGGAAGGGAGAGGCTGAACTATTACTCATCCTTTCATCGAGGCTGATGGGCGTCTGTAGTTTCTCTTACATGCTTCTTTAGCCTGCAACCTAGCAGATTCTCAAGGGGGAAGGGAGGGAGGTGGTTACTGAAACTCAGGACTCGTCATCTCGAGACAAAACAAACTGCTCACACAGAGCCCTCCGATGGAGCCCTTCTCTGCTTCTCTGGACTTTCTCTTCCAGAAAGAAAACTCAACTCTAATATTAAAGATTGGAGATTCTTATTTGAGCTACGTGAGGGCTGTCACTGTACTGCTACTAGCACTGGCCCTCATCATCACCACCAGCTCCTCTCATTACTGCCACTGCAAGGTCGGCACTTTAGACAGCTTCTCACAGAGCTGCTCTATTTGTCCTGAAGCCACGAAACCACCTGGGTGCCCTGTTAGGAAAGGAGAGTCTTGGACTCACCCTAGACCTAATGAATCAGAATTTCTAGGCTCAACTGCCCCAGGGGTTCTGATCATTGGGAACATTTGGCCAAGATTATCTCATCTCATTTAGTCTTCACTGCAATCCTAGAAAAACTTTTTTACCTCCTTTGACAAGGAGGCAAAGTTACCTGCCCAAAGTTGATAACCAGGCAACGGAAGGCAGGGATTCGGACCTTCTGGCTAAGCACAAAGAAAGTCACGTGCTAACCTGCCCAGCTGTCCTGCTGCCTGCAACACAATAGGAAGTGGTAGAAGCTTTCCTTTTATCAAATTACAGAGCAGCCCGTACTGTGGTACAGAGAAATGGGTGGGGGAAAGACTCCAGAAGGAATTAAGGCCAGTATTTACATCCACACATGTGTACCCCAAGCATAATCCAATCCCGTCTAGGGGTCCTGCGCTCTCGCTGAACCCCGGGTCATGCCACCTCTTCTCCCGCCGGGACCCCCATGGCCCACATCACCACAACTAGCAACTGTAAGCCCCACGCGTGTGCATGATGGCAACCATGGGTTGGGGGGTGAGCACCTGTGATACCCACCAGGAAACTCTGAGGCTTTTCCTAAATAAGTATGAGTTAGCTGATGCACTCTACACACTACCATTTGGCTTGTTAGGAAATAAGTGAGAAGCATTTGGAAATAAATCTCTGCAGGAGACACTGAAGTCATATATACTATGTATACACACAGGACACAGCCTGGAAATGCATATTAAACACCTCTCTGGTTACATCTATTAAACAACAACTGCTAACAAAGTCTTACATTTCTAATACCAATTCAGTCGAATGGAAAATTTCAAAGCAGTGTTATTTATATTAATCTGACAAGTATCCAACTCAGATGTACTCGCCCCAGGCTTCCTTCCTCCACTACAGCTCAACACACACCCGCACACCCTCGGAAACTGTGACTTGTTAGCTGGTATTCAGTATTTTAAGCAGGCTCCATGGGGACTGAGTCCTACTCTCCTTCCAGAAGGCAGGCCAGAGCCTTCCTTGCTGAGCACCTTTGATTCACCTGAACATGGGGCTGGAAGTTCCCGCTCTGCTCACTCTGCACGGGTCACAGGAAGACCAGATTGGTTAGGACATGAGAAAACTCAGCAAAGCAGAAACCACTACCTTATTTGGGTATTTCTAGCTGACATTCATCACATGCACAGAAACTGCTGGTAAATCCAAAATGATTCAAATTGCACTTGCTTCCAGAAAAGTTTTACTAGCCATTTGGGAAGTTTTAAAAGCTCTTAACTTCAAATGCCTTGTGATAAAATAACAATAGGACTAGATGCATCCCAAGTCATTCTTAAGACAACTAGGCCAAAATGCGGGCTAAAACGTCAGGAAGCTACTTGGCTCCAACTACAAGCAGTGGAACCATAATTACCTGTTTCTCCCCACAGTGTGTCGGTGCCATTGATGTCTATTTCATGTTCCTTTTCCAGTCCCAGCAAGCACTGGACCACCTGTCAGAAGTGGCAAGGTGATTTAATGAGTTCTCAAAGCCATACGTGCTTATTGTATCCTATGTATCCAAGGAGAGAGTGTGTTGTTTTTTAACCATGATTATCTTATGCTGCACAAGGAGAGAAAACATAATGAAAACGGTTTTCCAGCATAATTCATATGCTATTCACATTTTCGCTTTGAGAAGGAAAAGAACAAAAGACAGTGAATTTCGGCAACATTGTTCAGGATTACTAGGTACTCAGAATTCTAATGAATTCCAACATGACCCAAATATGCCAGCCTAATCAACAAGGGACAGGGGAGATCATACACAGTGCAGTTGCTGCATAAATCGCCAGAAGATGGTGAATCTCTTTTTTCACAAGGAAGGAAAACAAGGTGATGTACATACCTTTTCAGTAAAATAAAACAGTGCTGTTCCAAATTTCTCTACTGACAACATTATTCCTTTCCCTCTGTCAAAGAGCAGGCTGGGTCACAGGTGTGGAGGCAGGGGTGCTGGCCCGTGGGGAAACAGAAGTATCTGAGCCCCGAACCAGAGCCCACATCCACCCCGTTCGTGGGCAGTGACCAGAGAGCTTGCCGAAGCCATTTTCCAGTCTCTCAATCCACTCCCAGTAAAGGGCCCTACATCCTAGTCCTGAAAACCCGTGAATGTTACCTTACATGGCAGGAGGGGAATGTGCGGATGTGACTACGAATCTTGAAATGGGACGATTATCCTGAATTATCCGGGTGTATATTTGATCTACACTTGATAAGAACACAGCTGTTTATAAGAGGGACAGGAGCAACCGAGGTCAGAGGAAGGAGAGGTCAGGAGACAGGAGCCTCAGTTAGAGTGGCACACTCTGAAGACAGAGGCAGGGTCACACGCCAAGGAATGAAGGTGGCTTCTAGAAGCTGGAGAAAATAGAGAGACTCTCCTCTGGAGCCGCCGCCAGAAGGAACACTGGCTTCCTGACCCAACTTAATTTCAGCCTCTGACCTCCAGAACAGGTTGTTTTAAGACACTAAAGTCTGTGGACACTTGTTACAACAGCATGAGGAAACTAATACACCCTTCAAAGTCTTTTGGTGAACAAATCCTGTCCTTTTCCATGAAACAGTTACTGGATGTACTGCAGTTGCTTTTCCGCAGCTCCTTGCAGCCGGCTTTAAAACGAGCTGAGGCCAAGGTCACGTCCATTGTGGCTTCCCTGTGCTCCCTGAGATGATTTTGCACATTCTGAACCCACACAGATTTAGGGAACAGTTTAAAGAGGAAAAACATCTACATTGAAATAAGTGTACTTAACGCGCTCTCTCTGAATCTATGTATATGGGTATTTAAAAGTATTTATTTACATTTTTATTTTAAAGGAATTATAATAAACCCACCACATGGTAACATTTAACACATTTTTATGAAATGTGTATTTTTTCATTTTTATGAAATGAGTATTTTCTCCCAAGCCAAAACATATAGATAAGTTGACTTGACTGGCATCGTTTCACATTTTTGTAAATCTCTTTTATGTCTGTATTAAGAAAAGACAGCTGCGTTTTCTTATATGCTTCTGCATTCAACTTATTGCAATATATTGTGTTGGCTGAAGTAGTGTGTATGTATATTTTTGATGTTTTAAATGCCAACAATAAGCTAGCAGTGTGTGCGTGTATCTGCTCTAGTGTTTTAAATGCTAAAAGTCAGCCAGCTGGCTTTGCAACCAAATTCACGTTTTAGTCATTGTGGGGAAGAATCTTACCAAACATTGGCAACTCTATAACTGCTTGAAGATACGTAATACAGCGTGAGAAATACACGGAGAGAGAGGGTAAAATATTATTAAATTCACAGACACACGGGTCAGGAGATGCCAATGAAATCTTCAAATCGAGGAATACTGACACCTACCAGAAGTTAAGTGCTCAGTGTAACTACGGCATGAAGTTTTCCTTCAGTGCAGGAACCGCGAATGATAAGCACTCTTTCACGCTACCAGAGCACTGAAGTTCTATTTTTAAAAAGCCTTCAAATACTCAAGAACTAGTTTATAATTAGGATTCCATGTGATTACTGTTAAAAGATCACAAGGACAAAAGAATGAATCAGAGGGGAAAAAGGTAGACAGCAGAGCTAGAGGGTAAAAATAGAACAAGGAAGGAAGAGGGGAAGAAACAAGGAAGAGCAGAGAATGCACACCGCAGAGGGGCTCCACGTGCGAGCCGCCGGCCCCCACAGGGCCAGCACCTGAGACGGTGGGCACTCCCCTGCGTTTTCACTCACACGATAGGCTTGATAACAACAGAAGATCTTTACACGTGGTGAAACCCTCATTTTCTTTCATTCCTTTGGTGCATCACAAGCTAGCAACTCAGAAGAAGGCGGATGCAGAACGCCCGACCCACTGGGCTACACGGGGCTCCCAGTTTCCCAGGAAGGGCCATGGCAGCCCCACTCACCGAGCTGTGGCCCATGCTGGCGGCCGCTGTCAGTGCCTGCTGCAGGGCCTGGCTCTTCCTCAGCACGCCTGGCTGGGGTGGGCCCACGGACCACTCACAGGTCAGCAGGTAGCGGAGAATGTCGCCGTGGCCCCTCAGTGCGCTGTGGACCAGCGCGCACTGGCCTTTCTTATCCAAGTGGTCCACCTGGGCGGGGGGTGGGGAGGGGAGGAGCAGAGGAAGGTCACGGTTTAGCATCACTTTGTCACAGTGCCCCACACATGCTCTGCACAAACCCCATCCCACTGCAGATGTAAGGGGATAATGTCCCAGTATGTCTCTCCGCAGAGTCTCCATCTGAATTACTCTGTTGTAATTAATGCACTGTTCCAGGCCTCGAGTTCCCTCTGTACAACTAGTGATCACAAGACATCCTCCTCGCAAATGACTCAGAGCTCCAAGTTCTCTGGGAAGCAGATAAGAGGACAGACCCAAACCTATACTCCCCAACCTTGGTAACTTGGGCGGAGTATTCTAAATCTGCTGTGACAAGCTATGACTTGGGAAGTAGAGCAGTTCTTTGCTTACTGAGACAGGAAAGCCAGCGAAAGGAAGGGATCTGGAAAACCCAGCTCTGAATGAGGAAGAGCAGGAAGGGACCCCAAGCGGCATTTTATTGGGGAAGGCAGGTGACCCAGGACGCGTCAGCATGCCAAGTGTGGTCGCAAAGCCAGGAAGGCCGGCTAGCCACAACTGGGGAGTACCCAAGTGCTGCATACCCCCTAGTGGGGCAAGAGGCAGCAGACAACACATCATTCCCTGTCTAAGCCTGGAAACATTGGGCTGGAAGAGGATTCAGGGTCCAGCCCTGCTTGCAAAATTCTGAGGATGCTCTACACCTCGACCCAGAGGCTTTCCAAGAGCCACTACACAAGCCATCCCCTCCTACAGAGCCTTCAGCTAGCCTCCGGATAAGGCCCAGCCACGATTCGGAAGTGGAAATGGAGGTGTGGTGATGAGCAGTAATGAACCCACTGGGAAGGCTTAACAGCAACATTTTCCTTCTTCCACGAGCTAAGGGTGACCTGTCCCAAATGCTTTATTTTTGAGAGAAAAAACCAAGAAGACTCCCATAGTTACTATAAGCCTAATGTCTTCTCGTTGAACTTTAAGGATCCTAACTATAAAGAAGAAAGACAAATATCAGTGATTTACTTCTACTGTTGTTCAAAAGTACCTTCTCCCTTCCCCAATGAAGTGCTTATAATAAACCTAAACAGAGTTTACTGTGAACTTGGCACTGTTCTCACTTAATCTCTTAACATTGATAGTCCTCGAGTAACCCGTTAAAAACATAGTTACTTCGCATTGTTAATATATTGATTTACTTATGCTCACACAACAGCCCTGTGGTAGGTCCTGTTGTTATACCCATTTTACAGATGAGAAGCCTGAGGCACACAGGCTCAACAACTTGCCCAACGTCCCAGCTGGCAGCTGGAGAAATAAGGATTTGGGGCCTTCTAGTGTTCCTGCAACCATATGCTTAAGCACATGCCTTCCAAGACCCACAGAACTCATTTTATTTATTTATTTATTTATTTTAAAAAAGACATGAAACGGAATAAGAAGAAAGGAGAAAAAAAATCAAACATTTATATCTTTTCAACCAATCCAGTGCTGTGTTAAATTCTGTGATAAGTTCCAGGGCAACACCCGCAGGCTTTTGAAAGGATGGCCTTACTCAGGCTGCTGGTGGTCAGGAGCCTCCCCGTGGGCAGGATTAAGCAGAGTAAGGGCTTCGAACAAAACACACGGCCCCTCTCTTTCTCGGAGGTGACACACACACCCACGTCAGGCTACATCACACAGTGTCTGGAGCCTGTAGCTCCACCTTTTCTGTTTATGTGGTGATTTCTGTTCACTGCAACTTGACAAAGCAGAGACCAAAGGGAGCTTGGCCCAGAAAATGAGAATTCTACAAGCAATGGAAGACCCCTCCCACCTTCGCCCCTGCCTCCCCCGCTGGAGAAGGCTGCTGCTTACCCTCGCCCCCTTCTTGGCCAGCAGACACACCAGCTTCGTGTGGCCGGCAGCGGCCGCGTAGCAGAGGGCAGTCATGCCGTTCTCCGACGTGCCGTCCAGGCAGGCGCCAAATTCCAGGAGCAGAGTGACCACCTCCTCGTGGCCGAGGTGAGACTGGACGCACAGGATCGGGGCGTTATTTAACACTTCGGTCCTGTAGTTCACGTTGGCCCCTCCCAAAATTAGGAGACGGCTCACCTGTTGGAGAATGTCCCCCAACAAGATTAATTTCTCACATAGATGTCAGTCACAACGACATCTGTGGAGAAGGGTGGTATTCTTGATCCAGTGGTTCTCAAACCTGAGTGTGCACCAGTATGACCTGCACATGCACTGAAAATGGACATTCTTGCCGGTGGGAATGTAAAATGGCACAGCTGCCACAGAAAACAGTGTGGAGGTTTCTTAAGATCCAGCAATCCCGCTCTGGGTACATATCCAAAGGAAATGAAATCAGGATGTTGGTATCTGCACTGCTGTGTTACAGAAGCACTATTCACAATAGCCAAGAGATGCAGGTGAACTAAAAGGTCAACAGATGAATGGAAAAAAGTGGTATGTAAATACATACAGTGGAAAATCACTCAGCCTTTAAAAGGAAGGAAATCCTGTTACATGCCACAGCACAGATGAACCTTGAGAACATGAGGCTAAGTGAACTAAGCCAGCCACAAAGAGACAAATACTATATGATTCCACTTATACGAGGGACATAAAGTAGTCAAATTCATAGAGACAGAAAGTAAAATGGTGGCTGCCAGGGGCTGGGAAAGGGGGGAAACGAGAATTGTTTAATAGGTATGGAGATTTAGTTTTATCCTGGAGACCTACTGTACAATAATGTGAAAATATTTAACGCTACTGAATTCTGTCCTTAAAAATAGTTAAGATGGTACATTTTATTTTATGTTTTTTTTAATCACAGTTAAAAATTTAGAAATTCACATTCTCTGGCATCAGACCTCTGTATTCAGTAGGCCTGGGGTAGGGCCTGAGAATGTGCCTTTTTAATGAATTCCCCCCAGGTGATACTGATGCTGTTGGTCTGGGGACCACACTTTTTTTTTTTTTTTAATTAATTTAATTTATTTATTTTTGGCTGCATTGGGTCGTCATTGCTGGGAAGGGGCTTTCTCTAGTTGCGGCGAGCAGGGGCTACTCTTCGTTGCGGTGCGCGTGTTTCTCATTACGGTAGCTTCTCTTGTTGCGGAGCACAGGCTCAGTAGTTGTGGCTCACGGGCTTAGTTGCTCCGCGGCATGTGGGATCTTCCCGGACCAGGGCTCAAACCCGTGTCCCCTGCGTTGGCAGGCAGATTCCTAACCACTGCACCACCAGCAAAGTCCCTGGGGACCACACTTTGAAAACCACTGTTTGATCCAAATAAAAACAGAAAATTCATTTTGGGGGGCAATGAAATAATCATCACAGGATTAAATAATTAACAGTGAGATAATAAAGCCAAAAGTGAACGCAAATACTCTCTTTTCTTTACAAGGAATTGTACCTTCAAGAAAAAGCAGAACACGTGAAAATGTTCACATGCTTGGGGTTGTCAGCAGAACAAGACTCATAGAAAGTCATCGGCTTTTTCTACTACTTACTACATCCACCACCCACTTAACTCCTTGGATCCAGATATCAAGGGAAGTCTGTTATCTGTAGGTTTTAAAATAAAATCACAGGATACCTTATGCAAATTTTAGCTATACTAATATCTTCTTCAAATCTCCAGGTCATTGGAAAAATGACACTCCTTTAAACACCTATTAAGATGCCCACTGCGTTTCTTCTAACAGTTCCCTTCAATGGTCCCGGATCGACATCAATCACTCCCGACAGACCCTGGCCACTTCCGGGCTGCCCATTAGGTGTAAAAACCACACAGACTGGGTCTCTTATTTGACCGGAGACACATGGGATCATTAAAAGATACAGAAAGATGACAAAACACACAAAATTCAAGGTATTTCAATGACATGGTGTCCACAAGAGTAGCTGACAGAATATTTACAGAGTGATAGAAATTATTATTCTGGTGGCGACACCACACCTCAGAAGAGTGAGACAGCATACAGACAGGTTAGAACCCAAAGTGTAAAACCTGAAGCGGTCTGGGTCGCCACTGAAGCTTGAACCCCGGGTGACCCAGCCCTTCAGCTCCTTCTCTGACCTCCTCTCCTAGCACCCTTACCCTCACTTCCCTGCACCGTGACCATGCTGGGTCTAATGCTTGTCCTATAACAATGGCAAGCAGGCCCTGGCCTCCTGGTCTTTTCCTCTTTCTTGTATAGTTCCCTCTGCCAGGAATAAATACCCTTTCTATAGCTACAGATGACAAAGGATCACTTCCTATGGGTCCCTGCTTCAATGCCAGGACACCAGGGAGAAGTCCCCCCATCCTATACAGAATGCTCCCAGCCCTCCCCATGCACACGCCCCCCCCCCCCCCAACACACACACACAGGCCGACCCCATGCATGGCCATCTACTCTGCACATACCATTTCCCGGCTCAGCCCATGGCATAAGATACTGGTTCTAAGACACAGAAGTTCACAGAAAAGAGAGGTAAACAAAGCCCCTTTATGGGTGAGGATGGCCCACGAGTCAGTTCCTTCCTGCCATTAGGACCATCACTTACATTTAAGGAAGGACCGCTTGAAGTTAGGGGGAGGGATAAATTAGGAGTTTGGGATTAACACATATGCACTACCATATATAAAATAATCAACAAGGTCCTACTGTATAGCACAGGGAACAACACTCAGTATTTTGTAATAACCTATAAGGGAGAAGAATCTAAAAAATTATTTATATATATATATATATATAACTGAATCACTTTGCTGTACACCTGAAACTAACACAACATTGTAAATCAACCATACTTCAGTTAAAAAAAAAAGGAAGGAAGGACGGCTTGTACCCAAGTGACCAGCACCTGCCTCGTCATTCACCCCATCAGGGGGACCATCTTTCAACCCCACCTGGGTCAGCACCAACCCAGCCTCCTGCAACAAACCAGCACGTGAGGATGGAAGGGCAGAAAAAACAGGGAGGAGAAACCAGGAGCGCTGTCCCTGCCCCAACAGTGCCATGCGACGCTCAACCTCGGGCAAACTCATCCCTGCCAAGCTTGCTCTACCACCCTACGTAGGTTTGCTCTTAAAAACAGCACAGACTCAAATAGGATGTGAAAGCATTTTAAAAGTGTAAGTGCTCAACAAAAGTAAGGGCTTTTGAGAAAATTATTTTCCTTTGAGTAACCGCCAACAGTATAGCAGGAATAAGACAGTGTTGCTGACGCAGGTGGGGATTTTATCAAGGCCTAGGAAATCAGTTCTTAGGCAAGAGGAATTACAGAAGAACCCTAGCAGCTTTTTCAAAGCACACATAGCATCACTGAGGGGCACATCGGACTCTGGTCACGGAAGGACAGGCAGGAATTGTTTCTAAATTCCCAGGGTGACTTTGACAGCCAGTTACCCTCTCTCTCCCCTCTCCCGCCAATCCCATTCCCTCTTCAGATTCATGAGCCTAAGAGAAAAAGATGATGAATTAAATAGTCTGAGTTCCCAATCAGCCCCTTAACTAACTTGCTGTGTGATTTTCAGAAAATTACTCAACCTCTCCGTGATTCAAGCGCCTCCTAAGAAAATGACAGCACACCACCCCATGTTTCTACTGGACAGAAACTCTTTCCTAAGAATGCTGGAAGGTGTTGTTTCAGTGCTGTCTTCCTGAATACTTTATAAGAAAAGTCTTATGGAAGGTATGTGCTTAGGGGCAGAGCTTTCCTAAAGGTATTTGTTATCAGTTCTCTATCTGCTTCTTCGGAAAGACATTTAGTTTGTTGGTGCAACACTGCGGGTATTTTTACCACTTACCCCCCAATCAGTCTGTGGATCTACCCCGAACCCATGTTTCTTAACCTCGCTGCACAGTGAAATCACCTGGGAGCTTGCAAGTTTCCAAAGCCTCAGCCCCACCCTTGGAGATTCTGACTTGGCTAGGGCCCGGGGCTCCCGAGTGGTTCCAGCTGGCAGCCATGGCTGTAAACGTGTCAGGTGCAGAGCGCACCTGCGGAAGGAGCGTGGGCTTGGCGGCAGGCATCCTTCCCCCCTGTGGGATCTGCGTCACCCTATCACTGCCCTCACCCTCAGTTTCCTCACCTGAAAGGTGGAGATAAAAACAGTTTCACCTCCTTGGGTTGTTGTGAAGATTAAAAAGGAACGTGCCACACACACAAAGCACTTAGCCCAGCCCTCAGCATCCTGTAAGTGCTAAATAAATATTACTTGCTCTTGTTACAATCACCTTTGATGGAATCTTTAGAAGAGACAAGGGCCCTAGTCCCCTGACCCCTGGAAGGCACAGGAGGGCGCTCTGCCCCAGGAACCTGGCGACCCGGAGGGTCTGGCCCCCCTGGGCTGCTCACCAGCACAGAGCAGCAGGGAGACCTCATGCTTATTTGAGGGCAGAGGTGGACCCATTAATGCCTCATGACGGGCAGCTCCCCTTCACCACCACCAACCTGCACACTCACAAGTTCTCAGGTGCTTACACTAGAATCTCAGTTTCCAGAAAGAAGGTGAAATACAAATAAAAATGACTCACTTGACCATATAATAAATGCCAAGTATTTTCCCAAGAGCTTTAACATCTCAATGAGGTTTCCCATCACTCTGTGATGCAGGTTCTTTTGTTACCTTCATTTTACAGGTGAGAAAACTGAGGCTCAGAGCAGATAAGCCGCCAATTAGCCCTGGGCACAATGCTAATTAGTATCACAGAGCAGTCCAGCAGCCGAAGCAGCAGCTCTGGCTAAGATTTACTCCGCCTTCGAGGAAGGGGTTTTAAATGGTTCTTCCTGTACATTTTCTCCCAATCACATGGAAATGGTCTGGTCATCAGCACCATGAAGCTCTCCCTGGATAACACCTGGAAATGGCAATATTACCTACATACTTCTGGATTTGATGAATTACAAGAAAATAAAAAAGGGGCTGGGGGGGGTAGGCAAAAATGATGTGATCCTGAGGAACAGAAGGGGCACTGTCCAGCAGGGTCGTAAAGTGGGAAGCTCAGTTTTCTCATTAAGTATGTTGGAGGTTCTCATCAATACAACCGGTGTAAATGTGTGCTGCCTAGTAGTTATGCAGAGTACGACTGGATCCTCTGAGCCAGGGAAGTTAGGCCAAAGTCCACACCTAGCTCCTGTCTCCTCCCCCGCAGCCCCAGCTCCAGCTGAGAGAAGAACCACAACCTTAATTCTCTTGAGCGCACAGCCTTCGGGAGCCTGTGGCTGGCACCCGGTCCCATGGGACTATGTGAGCAAAACAACCAGCTGGACGGGAGCCTGCAGGCACTGGCGGCAAGCACCCCAGTGGGCCAGCCAGGGCCTGGGCTGGCATGAGCCTGGCCTGGCAATGGGAGGTCACATTGTTAGAAATCACAGGCATGCCACCAAAATTAAAATTCATCTACCAAGTAATCATTCGGGAGCAAGTCGCTGTAATGGACCAAAGTAGCAAACTGCAATTATTGCTCAAAATGACATCCCTTCCTGTAATGACAACATTTAATACTCTCTAAAAAAATTCCTTAATTGCATGCATAATTTTAAATTACTGTAATTTGTTCACGATTCTGTGAAACCCCCCCCCCTTTTTTTTTCTTGAAAGATAAAAGAAAACAGAAGGATAATGGAATGCCTTAAAATTCGGTAACCAAGTTATACAATTTGGGGGATAGCGTAGAGGTAGGTGACACTGGAGTTCTATATAAAACAAAGTAAAGACGAATAATTCTTAAACTTGCAAATATGTTAAAGAGGAAAGTTTATAATCCCAGGAGGGTCAAGCTCATTACATTATTACACTGTACCTCTTAATTTACTGTCTTAAAAACTCGTATTCAACAGAGTTATGACGTTTCCCATTTACTTTTCTCCACATTAAAGTAACTTTTGGGCCCATAATTCATTCAAATGGTGAAAGCAGATACTGCCATTTTAATTTTTCTTTCTTTCTTCCTTGCCATCATTACAGAATTTTATTAATTATGGAGAAGCCAAAAGATATACTTTTAACTGAAGTGAAAGATGAAACAGTGTTATTACAGTAAACTCAATTCCAATTTCTATAAAAAGTAAAACAAACATTCTAAATACAATTCCTTCATCACGTGAAGTCTACGCTCGGCGTGTTCTCTACCTTTTGCAGAGTAACGCTATCTAGAAAGGAAGTGCGAGCTTCCCTGGTGGCGCAGTGGTTGAGAATCTGACTGCCAATGCAGGGGACACGGGTTCGAGTCCTGGTCTGGGAAGATCCCACATGCCGCGGAGCAACTAAGCCCGTGAGCCACAGCTACTGAGCCTGCGCGTCTGGAGCCTGTGCTCCGCAACAAGAGAGGCCGCGATAGTGAGAGGCCCGCGCACCGTGATGAAGAGTGGCCCCCACTTGCCACAACTAGAGAAAGCCCTCGCACAGAAACGAAGACCCAACACAGCCATAAATAAATAAATTAATTAATTAAAAAAAAAAAAAAGGAAGTGCTCACTTTGACCCCGAGCAGCAGCTTAGAGCTAGTGCTCCTTCACTATAAAAGCGGCTTCCCTGTCCTCACCCCATGAAACTTGCACGTAGCTTCAGTCGGGACACAAGCCCTCAAGCCTAGCCGTCTGCAGAGTGAGTAGAAATGTCCAAAGGAGCAGGGCTGAGCACAAGGTTCCCGGGAGCGGCTCCCTGGGGCTGCTCAACTCCCAGGCACCCCACCCAGGGGTGAGCCAGGCTGAAATCCAATGGGCCCTCTGCCCATCAAGCCTGGAACCCCAACAGTGTTGAGCCCACCTGCACTTTTCTATTTGCAAAAGACCTTGTCTGAACCCACCAGGGGGTGGTGGCCTTTCTCTAACCAACACCCAAGCTCTGCACTGGGCAGCAGGGCTGTGGGTGAGCTGCCCCAGGGTCAGAGCACCGCTAGGTCCTTCCTGACACCCAGGCTCCTCCTTTCTATACACCAGCAGGCAGAGATGTAATGTACACCACAGGGACTACAGTTAATAATACTGTATTATATATTTCAAAGTTGCTAAGAGAGCAGATCTTAAGTTTTCATCGCAAGAAAAAATTTATAACCATATGTGGTGATAGCTGTTAACTAGACCTTTTGTGGTAATCATTTCACAATCCAAACGAATAACACATCGTTAGGTTGTACATCTGAGATGTAATGTTATCTGTCAATTATACTTCAGTTGAAAAAAAAAAAAAAGCGAAAGAAAATAAATACAGCCTGCCCTCTGTATCAGTAGGTTCTGCATCTGTGGATTCAACCAACAGCAGACTGAAAATATTCGAAAACAAAAATTTCCACAAAGCTCCAAAAAGCAAAACTTGAATTTTCTGTGTGCCAGCAACTATTGACATAGCCTTTACATTGTGTTAGGTATTATAAGTACTCTACAGATGATTTAAAGTATACTGGAGGGGGCGGAAAATGGGACTTTCCCAGCAGTCCAGTGGTTAACACTGCACTTCCACCGCAGGGGGTGCGGGTTCGATCTCTGGTCAAGTAACTAAGATCCCACATGTCGCAAGGCGTGGCCAAAAAAAATAAAGTATATGGGAGGACGTGCGCAGGTTATATTCAAATACTGCGCCATTTTATATATGGGACTTGAGCATCCTTGGATTTTGGTATCTGTGGGAGGTCCTGGAACTGATCCAAGGGACCACTATACACCAGGAAGGCAAGGAAGGGAGAAGAGGGAGGAGAGTTCACATCACCAGACACAGGAAATGCTCTGTAAGGCCCTGATCCCCAGACACACACCCACGGTGCAGGTGCTGAGGGTGGGACGTACTGACAGCAGGGGAGGAGAGGCACAGAAGTCCCCCGGGAGTGGCCCCCAAGTGTCCTCCACGGCACCATCTCTGGGGCATGTGGCCCCCCTTCCCAGGTGGATTTGATGAACCAAAGTGAGGAGAAGTAGAAGACAGATTCCTGGAAACTTCCAGGGCTTCCCTTGACCACACTGCGACCATGTCAGGGCACCTTTGTGCTACTAAGGAGAGAACAGGTATGACTTCTCATGGAGGTGATTGAAGGGGAGAACGTGACTCCCTGGGAAACGATGTCAGAGCTTTTGAAGGCAGCCGGGCAGGTCAGGGCCTGGGGCTGAAAGGCCTGGAGTCTAGCAGATGCGTCAAACAGGTGAGAAATCTAACATGTGAAGACACTTAGGATCTCATCTTACTTTGCTCTGGGAAAGACGGTTGTAAACTGATATAAGACAGTAATTTCCACACTCTTTGTGGGAGTTAACTCCTCTTTGTCGCCTTAACAGATACTCGGCCTCTGTGTGCTACAGATTCTTAGACTGCACTAAATGAGGAGGGAAGATCTATCCTAAAAAGCTCAGCAGAATATTGTGACATGATAGCCTCTGACCAAGAGCGAGGAAACTCTTGGCTCAGCGGCGGGCAGACCCTGATACGCTTTCCGTGGTCATGAATACACATGTGCACAAAACCTTTAGTAACAGTCTCCCTCTGTGTGCCCACCACTTTGTGTTACTCATTAGTGCTTCATTTCCTACGAACCATAAAGAGATAGTCCAGATTCGAAACCAGGACGCCTTAAAAGTCCATTTTCCCTGGATATCTGACCAGGGTTTCCTCTGACCTTTGGTTTCCTTTGTGAATTGCTTCCCTTATCTCATCCACCCTGAAACAGTCACCACATGCTCACATAGCAGCCCCTGACCACCCACATCTTCCTGCCCCAGTGAAAGCTAAACTTGTAGAGGAGAACCGGCAGTAGAGCCTTCAAGTCTGTGTGCTTCCCATCGGGAAACAGCATATTTAGTAGTAGCGTCCCAGCCTTCTCTGGCCACCAGCCAGCGTTGGGGAGAGCGGGACTGTTGGAGCAACAGCGGCCGGGGGGCAGGGGGCTCTGGCCCTCCTGGCAGAGGGTCGCTTACCTTCACATTGGGAGTGTAGAGATTCCTGAGCGAGGCCAGGGCGGCAGACAGCCCCTCGGTGCTGTACCCAATCCACAGGGCTTGCAGATGGCTTGAAGAGATTCCAGTCTTCTTGCTGAGGCCCTGGAAGCAACAGCGACAAATCAGCTTCAAGGTCTCCCTTCCCACCTGCAGTGTGGGTCTGAAAGCGGGTGTGCCCGGGAGGGCACGGGTCCCTGCTGAACGCGGGGGCAAAGGCTGTGCACACAGAAAAGGCCTGAACCTGTGAGCCTTCCCGCCCTAAAGCCAAGGGTTGAGGAACTAGCCTACATCAACTGTACGCCTGGGGAAAGGGGGGGCAGATGAGGAGAAAGTTTCTCTTTACAGAGGTTCTCCAATCAGTTAAAGGAAGAATAAATGTTAGAATATCACCATCTGGAACCCCTAATGAAGGAAGAGACCAGTCGTGGCCAATGGCATCACACCAAGCACACATGCTATGCATCCTGACACTAGAAACCTTATACAGACCTACAGAGCGTTTTGACTCTCACAGGCAGACCTCGAAGATACTGTGGGTCTGGTTCCAGACCACAGCAATAAACCGAGTCATGCAATTTTTTTGATTTCCTGGTGCACGTGAAAGTTATGTTTATGCTATACTGTAGTCTATCCAGTGTGCAATAGCATTGTCCAAAAAAATGTGCATACCTTAATTTAAAAATACTTTATTGCTAAAAAACGCTAATCATCTGAGACTTCAGTAAGTCATAGCAGTAACATCAAAGATCACTGATCACATATCACCACCACAAGTAATAATGAAAAAGTTTGAAATATTGCAAGAATTTCCAAAATGTGACACAGAGACACGAAGTAAGCAAATGCTGTTGGAAAAATGGTCCCGAAAGTCTAGCTCAATGCAGGGTTGCCACAGACCTTCAATTTGTTAAAAAAAAAAAAAAAAATTGCAAAGCACAATAAAGCAAAGTGCAATAAAACAAGGTTTACCTGTATAAAGTAATTGTGACACCCGGTGGGGCAGAGGGGGTGGGGATCAAACCTGAACCTGATTAAGCCGCTCGCTATAAATACCAAACGATAAAATATCCAGAGGAAAGAGGAACATGTTAACGTAGGACACAATCAGAAAATCCAGGTGGTATGAAATGACACAGGTCACGAAATCTGGTTCTTCAACAACTAAATAACAAGGAAGCAAAGGGAATGAATGAAGTGGAAACTTCAAGTGAAAAGAAAAGATTTAGAGAGGGAAAAAGCAAAATTTAATCACAGCAGTAGATACACACTTGAGTGAGAGCAACGATTACTTTTAGGGAAGCGGCTGGGCTGGGAATGAGGCTCACGGAGGGCTGCTGCCTGCAGTGGTGGGGGTCTCACCTTGAAAATGTGTGCCTTCAGGATGTGATGGCCGAGCTCCATGGTCTGCTGGCGGTTCAGCTTGCCCTCCTGTCTCGAGAACATGAATGCCAGGAGAGCATGCCCGTTCCTAGGACGAGAAACACACAGGTTGGTAACCAAAGACCCGAGTCCGTCTCTCTGCAGGCCCTCGGGGCGAACGTCGCCCCCTCGACCCCTGAACTGTTCCCCTGGTGCTGCAGCATCACCACACAAAACGGGTGGAAAGCTGCTTCTTCACAGAAGATGGTCACTGCTGTTTATTCCTCGAGTCATTTTACGGGCTTTCTCAGGATTCCTCTCTCTCTGTGGAGTGACTCAGAGAGAAGCCTCTGGACAGGGCAGGTCTTCGTCGATGCAACCACCCGCCCCCTGTTCATCCTCCATCACTCTCTCATCAGTTTATTTGTTGATTTACGTCTGTCACAAAAATGTAAACTCCATGTGACTAAGGGTCTCGTCTAAGTCACAGCTATAGCCACCAAACCTAGCAAATGCCCAAGACTCAGTAAGAACGCAAATACGCATTTCTTGGATGGACGGACGGACGGACAGATGTGCAAGTGGACAAATGGAGCAGAACCACCACTGGACCTGACATTCAGGCCTCCCCTCAGTACAGTCACCACTGGGGACAGACCTGGGCCAAAGGCCAAGGCCTCACAATGGAAGGGAAAGAAAAACCAGGCCATGTACAGCCAGAGCTCATGATCAGAAACACCTAGAATTCTAGGCTTGAATGGAACACAGATCCTTCCTTGTAGGGGTAAAAATGCTAAGCTGTATGAGTAGGTTTGCTGCATCTGGGCACAGGGTAGACATTCAACTGACCCCACCAATTAATCCCCCAACTAACCCTCTCGTGAAGGAGCCATCCTACCCATTTTCCCCTCTACATCTGTAGGAGTCATTCTGTCTCCTGTGGACTCCATGCCTTTGTCCGAGCCAATCTGTTTGGAAAAGATGCTAAGGGCTGCTTACTCCAAGGTCACAGCAGTGACCTCTGTGCAGGGTGAATTATTTTTATTTCTATTAACCTGACAAACGTTGAAGTGCTGTTTTGCTGAGGAAAAGCAGCTAGTTGTGGAGGAAAAGATAAACTGTGAAAAAGAAAAGCATTCTTCTAAATGTGTTTTCTAGTAGTCGCTGATCTAGAGGATTAAAAGCATTCATCATTTAAATCATATTTATCTATCCAGATGCTTGCCTGTTTCTCAAATCAAGTATAAATCATGTTACAGACGAGGAAATCAGGGCAGGTGGAAACCACGAGATTGCTTTTTATCCTGCAGGGGAAGGCATGACATTTAAGACCACACTGCCACTGAGTGTCCTGCCTCGCGTCCTGTCAGGGTCTAGAGCACGTGCCCTGTGCTCCCTCCCACACACTACCTCCCAGACCTCAAGCTTTGATTTCCCCTCTCAGAGGAGAGCCTCCCTTGCTCCCGTGGAAAACACTCTCTGCCACCTTCCACTGCTCCATGCCCTCCGTGGTCCCTATCCATGGGCTAGTTCCACATCACTCTCGTCAGGGCCACTCTCCCACCCACAGGCTCAGCCATCCTCAGTCTCCCAGTCTGCCGGCTCTGTGGCCATGCCATCTGCGTCCACCACAAGGACACGCCAAGCACTGTGGCTGGCTGGCCCTTGTGGGTGACCACCACGCAGCCCTCAGTGGCTGGGCCAAAGGCGTCCAGTGCTCTCAGCTAAGCACGTGGCTTCCCACCTCCCTGAGGAGACAATTCACCAGGCAGTCACGGGGCACCTGCACTCCTCTACATCCCATCTACCTTGACGTCCTTCTTTCCTGGCCCTGGGGTCATGTGCCCCCTTCTAAGTCTACCTGCACTTACGAGTCTGTTCATTTTCTGAAGCTTATACATATCAAGCTTTTACTACATGCCAGATGCAGAAAGTTAACTAAATTATTTCATTAACTTGTTCGACCCTGTGAATCACTACGTCTTATGACCCCCAATTTGTTTGCATGGGGAAACAGAAGCCTGGACAGGTAAATGATGTGCCCGAGATCAAACAGGTGGTAACGACTGAGCAGAATTTGACCACAGGCTGTGCAACGTGAGTGCCTGTGATGCCTTCATCAGCGTAACCCAGTTTCTCATTCATTCATTTGTGCGTTAACATCCCCCTATAGCCAGCATCATGGCTTAATAATGGGGATCCCATGAGGAACAACGCGAGGTCCTTGCCCTGAGGAGCTCTCAGCAACTGGACTGGAGACACACGTAAACAAGACGAAATCCAGCTGGAACGGCACTGTGAACGGACTCAACGGCAGCCAGAGGAGGCTAGCTGACCCCGCTCCCTTGTGCTGCCAATTTCTCCCTCTTCACTGATTGTGTTTCCCCATGCTGTCTCAATGATGCTTCCAACAACGTCCCAATCCCCTGCGTTGTTAAAAACATAAACCAATACCCCTCCCCACCCTCAAGCTACCTGAAACCTCTCGACCCTTCCACTTCCCATGCCAGGATGTTGGCTCTCTCCTCTTTCACGCCTCACAACCCAATGGAAGGAATCTCCGAAGGATCTAGGGCCCTCCTCCCACAATGAAAAGCCAATGGCTTCCCCTTCATCCTCACCTTCCTTCACTTCTTGACAGCACATACTCCCCTCACCTCCTTCCCTGAAATCCTTCTCCTTGTCCCAGAAGTCCAGAGCTCCCTTTCCTCTCACTGCACGTCCTCACTACATCCCACCGTTGCCTCTCCGTCAATGATGTCAGATCTTCAACTCCAACCTCTCCTCCAACCGTTTAGACCCCACCTGTCTCAGAACCTCACCACCAACCTGCTAAAATCCAAGGCCGCCCCTGCCTTTCTTACCCACTCTAAGAGCAACGCCATTCCTAGTTTCTGAAACTTAACACCTCAGCGTGACCTACATACAGCACCTCCTTCTTCTCGACTCTGCCCACAGGCCAAGCCAGGCCCATCTATCTCATGTCAGCAAGGCTGGCCTCCACCTCACTATCTTCCTAGAAAATGATCTGATTTGGCTAAACATGTCACAGCACACATTTCACCTGGTCATTAAGGTCTGGCTAAATAACCTGGGAGTTACAGTTTATAGCCCCAAAGCAGGTTCAAAAGATAAGAAACTCTTAGCCCAATGTTGCCTAAGAAAACACCTTATCCACAACATGAAAAGAGCAGCTAGACCTAGTGTGTCAATGTTAAGTCAACAGTCATGGAAGGAAGGGAGTGTGCAGCTCACAAGTGCGTATTCATTTCATCTCTGGCCCCGGCATCTGATCCAAGGTCCAGTCCAGCCCAAAGCAGATGGTTTAGCAGCTTGTCAGACCTCTTACCCAGGGCCGGGAGCAATTCTGACTCACAGAGGGCAGAAGCCATTCAAGACAGCAATGATGGACTTCCCCGGTGACACAGTGGTTCCCACCTGACACCTGCCAATGCAGGGGACATGGGTTCGAGCCCTGGCCTGGGAAGATCCCACATGCCGTGGAGCAACTAAGTCCGTGTGCCACAGCTACTGAGCCCACGCTCTAGAGTCTGCGAGCCACAACTACTGAAGCCCACGCACCTAGAGCCCGTGCTCCCCAACAAGAGAAGCCACCGCAATGAGAAGCCCACACACCGCAACGAAGAATAGCCCGCGCTCAGCAATGAAGACCCAACGCAGGCAAAAAAAAAAAAAAAAAGAAAGACAGCAATGATGCCGGCCAAGGCCAGGGCCAGGCAGAGGTGGTGGACATGAACACACCCTTACTGAGAGCGTTCGCACCTCGAAGTCCCCAGTCTCTCACCCTGACTGGCACCATACGCCACAGGGCAGGCAGGCTTCCCACCCGTCTCCTCCCCTGGGCGGTGAGGAGACCTGCATCCCGGCCCAGCCTTGCTGCAAAGCCTCAGTGGAACCTCTGACTCCCCAGATGCAGGTGCCCCATCGCCATCTTGTAAGTGGGGCATCTGAGCTCCGAACCTGAATCCTCCCCACCCCAGATCCCAGTCTGTTACACAGTGCAGAACACAAATACAAAACGAGGAGGCCAGATGTGATGGCTGTGCTCCCTTCTGGGCCCGCAGACACATCAGATCTCTGGGACAAGATGCCACAGGCTCAAGAGGTGGTGGGAAGTGGCAGCATCGAGGATGCGAGACAGTCCACAGACCCTCTGGTGAAGAAACTGAGCCGTGAACAGGGTCGAAGGAAGCCGGCTGTTCCCTGCAGCTAATGCCACACTCTCCCACGGGTGACCCCTGTGCGAGGGGGCAGGGATCTAGAAGAGAATCACCAGAGAAATATGGCCCGGGCACTGCCGAGCTTCTCTTTCGTCCACATGTACTGAGGAGTCCTAAAATCCTAGCAATTAAAGGAAGGAAGCTTTTGTTTAGCAGCAGAGAGAATTTTCCATCACCCTTCCTGAATTATTCATGCTGTACTGTCTTTCTGTTAAAGAGCACAACTAGGGCTTCCCTGGTGGCGCAGTGGTTAAGAATCCGCCTGCCAGTGCAGGGGACACAGGTTTGAGCCCTGGTCCAGGAAGGTCCCACATGCCACGGAGCAACTAAGCCCGTGAGCCACAACTACTGAGCCTGCGCTCTGGAGCCCGTGCTCCGCAACAAGAGAAGCCACTGCAATGAAGAGTAGCCCCCGCTCTCCGCAACTAGAGAAAGCCCGCCTGCAGCAACAAAGACCCAACACAGCCAAATATAAAATAAATAAATTTAAAAAAAAAAAAAAAAAGAGCACAACTAGTGTTTGGAATCCCTTCCCCAGTCACACATCAGACTCCCTGCACAGAGCTGCCCGTCGTACCTGGGTTCACACAGGAAGGCCGTGTTCTCGCCATCTGCCCTCCACACAAGCCACTCCCTGAAGGACGGGTGGCAGAACATGCGGGTTTTGTCTCGCCTCTTAATGAGGAAGCAGGAGAGGGCATCCATCCTCTGCTGAAAGTCCTCCCAGCCCTGCTCCCCTTGGATGTGGCCGGCGTTAATCGCCTGGAAGATCTGCTCGTCTGTCATGGGGTGGAGGGATGCGAGGGCCACGTTTAAAATGGGCAGCGCTCTCTCGAAGGCGGACTGGGTCATGAACTTCATGTTGCACTGCAGCAGGTAGAGCTCGGACAGCGACACGGGCACCACCTTGTAGCTGGCGCTCTTGATGACCAGGTGTCCCCTCTGGAAGAGGTCCAAGGTGAGTTTGAGGTACAGGTAGGAGCCGAGGCTCCGCAGCACCAGGTGGCTGCTCACTTTCCCGATGAGGGTGGCGTCGGCCTTGCCGTTCAGAGAGATGTTGCCGAGGATGTCCTGGCTGCTGTGGACCCTGTGCTGGACGTAGGCGTGCAGGTCGCTGTGGATGTCCTTGTTGTCTGGGAAGTCGTCTAAGGACAGCTTGATGAACGGCAGCTTGCTGACGATTTCCTGCAAAAGAATGAGACGCGCAGTGCCACTCCACAGAGAGTTCCTTTTTCACGTCAGCTGCATTTCAAACCAGACCCACTGGTTTCCTTTCAAGGAGGATTTTCACGGATTACAGAGACTCTTTGTTTTGTATTAAAACATGTAATAGGATAAATTGAAGATAAAAAGCTTATGTGAAAGAAATTCCTGATGCGAGATCAAATCAGAAAAGGCTTTCCTGAGGTCCTTATCCGGGGACGCAGAGCCAAGTGAGATGGAAGAGCCTCGAGCAGACAGCGGCGGTCTGGCTGCACCAGCCAAGGGGCAGTGAGACCCCCAGGTGACCTGATACCCATCATCTTTACACTGTGCAACTGATTATAATAACAAGGACAGACACGAACCAACACTATACATCTAAGACCATGGTCAGACAAGAGGCATCCTTCGCTGTGCATTAGATACTGGGGCTGCATAACCCAACCCGACATCTGCAACTGCCCCCAGATGCTAACGGAGCCTCTGAAAACTTACACAGCTCACATGTAAAACACAGGACTCCTGCTGCTGTGCTGCTGACTGCCAGATCCTGCTCACTGGGTGAAAAATGACTGAAAAGTGTATGAATCACATGTCCGTGAAAACAAACACCAAGTTCGAATGAGGTCTAATTCTACTTTTAATGAGGAAGGAAAGAACCCAAATGCTATTTTAAAATAAATATCATCCTAAAAGGGAAAAAAATCAGAATCTAATGTCTCGTGTCTTTACTAAAAATGGATAGGAGGGAAGGAGTCAATGGCTGTTACGATATAATTTTAGGGTTTAAATGAGGGGACAAATGAGGAATAGAATTTTAAAAAAACACACACACTCTTCATCTCGCTGCAAGCGTTACCTCATACCTAAGTTTTATGAAAAACTAGACTTTTATTTGGAATAGGCCTTAAAAATATTTCTCCTTCACCCCTCCCTTTTCCCTTCATTAAAACAAACAAACAAACAAACAAACCCAAAAAACAAAGTCCCACTGCAAACCCATAAAAATAACTACAAGCAGGAATAACTTTAAACTCTGGTAGACCTGTTAGCCAGGCACCTCAAAGAGCCCCCCAAACTGAGTTATGGTGAACCAGGACGAGACACTTCTATTTTAGAAGCACAAGTACAGCTTGGTGATAATAAGGAACTCACTTGACATCTTGATAAATGTGCCTTGGGGGTAAAAAGGTCAGAGTTTTGCCTGTTTAGAGCTCTGTGCACTAATATTTCAAAGCTCTAATACAGTTTTCAATTCAGCAGCTAAATGGTTTACAACAGTTTAAGCTGTTAGTATTAATCTAAAATTGTAATTGTAAAAACTGTAAAATTGGGGTTTGGGGTCTTGAAAAGACATTTGAGAACTATTTTTTACCTGAAAATTTGCTCTTACAGTCACAATCAACTTCAACCAGGCAGGGAATTTAGAAATAATCTTGACAATAAATGAAGAAAGTGTATCTCCATAATCAGGTTTATGAAACTCAGCTTCATTTAAACCATCTATCAAAATAATGTATTCTTCTTCAGGAATTTTCTGCTCTAAAGGAGAAAATAATTTTTTTTAATTAGGAAATTATACATTTCTATAAGATAGCACCACCCAGTGTATTTTAATGCACAATTTAAAGTGTTAGGGAAAACTAAAAAGGTTTACATGTGGCAGAAGAAATGGTTTTCACAGAAGCATATTTTCTATTAAATTTGTAATGAAAACCAGAGCGCAGAGCCAAAAGAAAACCAATTCTCACCACACAGTTTTCAGAAACATACTGTATTACACACATTAGCAGAATCTCACCCATGTATATGATACACTTAGCTCTTCAAAAACTCCTGTCACTGCGGTGAGCTACAGCAAAGATAACCAACACGGACCGAGATGAAACCTGCCAAAGACTCTAGGTTTCCCCCACCCCACCCCCACTAGAGCTCCCTGGATGGATTCTGGCGAGGAAATCTGACCCGCAAAGGGCAAAGCATCCTGTCCGAGGCACACAGCCAATGGAGGCGAGAACTCTGCTTTACAGACTCCTCCAAGCCCGAATCTAGTTTTCTGTCCATTAGTGCCAACTTTCTGCCCAGGGATGAGGAGCAATGAAGACATATCTGTTTCAATTCCCTCTCTCTGGCACCATCTGGCAGAAGTGCTATGTACGCAGGTAAACTAGCTCAAAAGGTGAAGAGCAAGGGGGCAGGGAAGATGGAAAGTCAAAGGCCCATAATATCACTAACGCCCCTACTGTGGAGAAGATTCAGGGGCAAAAAAATCAAACGGACACTTCTAGAAACAGCTTTAGGTTCAACTGAGCAGAGGCCCCTGGAAAAACATGCTGGCAAGTTCCCCAAACAATCAACTTACACCCCTCCGCCTTAGGAGTGCAAAATATGCAGGCAGCGGTTTCTAGAGAGCAAGTCATCTAAATAACCTATGGTTACAAATTAGCTACTTTGGAAATGTTCAACTGTGGAGTTAATTCTCACTAGAGATATAAAATTTAAAACAAGACCATCTGGAGTGGAGCAAGGAGGAGCCCTGGGGAGACGGCTCTGAGGAAGGGGAGGAGAGATGTACTCACATCCTCCCTGGGCCCACTTCACTCGTACCCCAGAGTCAAGTGGACGCCCACCCCGCTTCTCAGGACTGTCCTGGGGAGAGGGAGGACACGGGTGGCTGCTGGGAGGTACCGTTTCGCAGGCTTGCGAGTGGCTCCAGCACACCCCTCTTGAAAGCGGCCACCGGGTCCTGCACACAGGACCTGAGGCTCAGCATGCTCTGGAGCTGGGGCTCCCTTATCAGCAGGTCTCGGTAGGCGGCCAGCTGATGGGACCGGCAGAGCAGAGCGGCGATGCTATGCACGAACTCGGGCACCAGGCACGTGTAGGTGTTGTCGGCCTGGCAGTAGTGGTAGGCCACGACCTGCAGAAGAAGCGGAGTCGTCAGCAACGCCCCATCCTCCTCACACGGCACCTTGCAGGCTCTCCATCAGGGATGCAATTTTTCCGTTCTCCGAGATAACAAGAAAACGTTGCTTCTATTCCCCAAGACTGAGTCGTTATTTAGCTTAATTGATTCAGTTACCCCTTGACTTTGGAAGGAATTCTGAAGTTTGGCAAATCTTAGGCCGACTTTTACTTGCAGCCACAAGTCCGTCTTGACTGGCACTAAGATCGGCACAAGTTACTCTGTATTGAATATAAACTAATAAAAGTCATTCATAAGACTTAAAGCCTACCCTGGCTTGAAACAATTCCAAGCAATCCCGACGTTCTCGACATCCACAAGTACCATATTCACTACATTTCTGTTTTCAAAAACAGCAGCATCTCCTTGAGGAGCTCATTTGCGGCTCCCAAAAAGCAGATAAAATTGGTGGCAATGAAAGCCAGGCTCTCAAGTCACAGCTGCTTCCTCTCCCTGGCAGGAGGGCCGTCTCCAGCGACACCATGGAGAAGTTCAACAGCAACGCTGTTTGAAGGATCAACATCAGACACTACCAGATTCCTGCCTATCTTGTGAAGGGACACACAGGAGGAGGGAGGGTCCTGCCCAAGCACTGAGAGGATCCTTTTTGTTGGGATGGATTTGGATTTGAAGTGGCAACAGGCTATTCATGAGAGAGACCCCCAGGAAAGTGCCAAATGCGGCACTGTCTTGAGAGGAGAGGCACACTGCCGATAAATGAAAAATCTGAGACCTTCCCAAACGAGGATGAATGGAGGGATATACGTACCAGGGAAGGGGGGTGAAAAAGGTCAAAACACATTCATGTAAAGTGCTTTATGTTTTTCAGAAGGGTCTGCGACACTGCTGTCCCACTCAGCCCTACGTAAGTAGGACGAGAACCACTAGCTACGGTTCAGAGGTGAGGGCAGCAGACACACAGGTTGAATGCCTCGCCAGGGTGACAGACAGTCAATGGAATATCTGGGATTCGATTCCTGGTCTGTAGACTCTTAAAAAGCAAGTGGCAAGAGTAGATGTGGCCAATTTGGAACTGCCATGTGACTTCCGTTTTTGATTAAATTTATCATCGACACTCAGAGGAAAGCTGACTGCTCTTCACCTCTCACCTGGACAGAGGTCAGCTGCAACGCAAGAGGACCTGTGAGCTTGTACGAACCACCAATGAGCTAGCACCACAGCCCACCTAGCATGGTGTCTGGCAATCCAACAGTGGGTGACGAAACCAATTTGGAGCCATAAAAGTTTTTCTTTTTTAATTTAATACAGTGAATTTTATAGGATGTAAGAATAAGTGTAGTCTTATAATGCTTTTTCTTCAGTTGGGTGTGTGATGCTGTGTGTGTGTATCAGGTGTTTAGTGTAACATGTATTTCATATTGTGGGTCACAAAGTGGTTTGAAAAATCACTGTCACGGGGTGGCTTTGAAGTCTGCACTACATCCCTCATCTCAGATCACCCATTCATGACCAGAGGACTGCACCGAATCAGTGGTCAGGGCATCAGGGCTGCCCATGCCGGGTGAGGAACGGCCCTCATCTGGGAAGCAGAAGCGAGGAGAAGGGATCTGGGGCAGAGAAGCATTCCTTTCAGTTCCCCTGCACCAACCTCACCCCAGGGGTTTCCTCACTAGATGCTTCTCACTGCTGTCCACCCCTGGTGGTTCTCCAGCTCCACCAACTCACGCCACTGCTGCCCCAGGAGACCCAAGTGGCTCACCAGGAATGAGAGGTGTAACCGCTTCAACGCAGGAGGGCAGCTTATGAACCTGTGCCAGATGTCAAGCAGATAGAAAATTTCAGAAGGATCATGACTGACCATGAATCTAGGAAGGGAAAATTGGCCAAGCCTCTTACAACATCACAAGAAACCTCTGACAGAAAGACACTTGTAACCAAGGGCTCTAGGCAACAGAGTGCAGGTGGGGTGGAGGCCTGGGTCACTGGGTTAAAGGCTCCCAATCTCCTGCTCTCATATGAAATGAAGGAGGACACATGCTTATAAGGATGGATTTGTGGCAAGTGCAATGATACCTCTGGCTGCTTTGAGGAACTCTTTCAATCCATTGTTTGTCCTAAGATACTAATTTTCATTAATACCTTTTATTTGGCGTACTCTACCACAATTTTATCAAAAGCTACACTTTCGCATTAAGCAACTCTTGTCTCTGTTTTAAGATCCCTTTTTAAAGTTCATTTCTCAAAAGGCAAACCAGCAAACCTCTCTCTTTGGAAGGCTCCCGTAGAGCAGGAGCAGATTACCTTAGAAGCGAGGTATTTCACTGCATCCTCTCTTGGTCTCTGGTTCTCAGGAGTATCAGACCCAGACCCAGGGGGGGATTTAGCTGCATTGATACCACTCGTAGAAGAACTTGGTGAAAGCAATGGAGTGAAAGGAAGATCCTGGGAGGAATCTGAAGCTGCAGCGAAGAGACTAGTTTCATTATTTACAACAAGGATAGGGTGGAATATTGAACATATTTCTTGGTCGGACTCAGAGAGTATTTTAACAGGTAATGAGTGAACATGGTAACAAACGCAAAGGCCCAAATGGGGATACAAGGCTCCCTCTCTCAGCCCTGTCTTCCACCATCCAGGTGCCCTCCCGGGAGAACTGCTGTTTCTGGTTGCCTTTATTACATTCCTTTTGGTTAAAAAAAAAAAATCTTTCCTGGCTCACTTGTCCCTGTTTACCATGTTAGAGACACTTTCTTTTTTTACACATAAAGTAAGCTAAGAATAGTCAACTGTTTGGCTACTCCTTCTGATTTTAGGTTAGTTTTTATACTTTTGGTAAATCTGGCATAGAAGACAAAGGCTGTGGAAAACAGGGTGCAAACGAATTCTGCACAGACTCCTTCTGGCTTGCTGTGCCAGAAGTCTAACCCACTCAGTTTTAGGACCCTGAATTCCCCAGAGCATCTGATCAGGCCTCACTGCCCACATCAAGAGGGGGACAGGCCTGACAGTTGGGAGAACACCAGGGAGGGCTGGCCTCACGCCAGGTTAGAGCTGCAGAGGACCATGAGAGATAAATATTGATAGTTCTCCAGCATACAATCGCAAACCTGATACAGCAGCTGGGACAACTTGAGGAAAATGGGGAATTTATGTCTATCCAAACAGCAATTTCCTCCATCTATCTTACAGTAATATAATAAACTAGACAAGCAGTTAAACATGGACATACTTTTCGGTGATGAACTGGGGCTGTTGGAAGCAATCTGCCTCATGCGGCTTCCGTGGCAGCTCAGTGCCACCAACTTAGAAATGATCGCCGTCTTCCCAAAGCCCACGTTTCCAACAACCACTGCTCCTCTGTTTTCTGTCAGTTCTGTGTTCCTCAAGTTTTCTTCTATCTGGTGAAAGAGCCAATCCCTTCCCACAAACACAGAGTCTGTAGTTATGCTCGGTACTTCGAACAACAGGGGTTTCAACAAAATGTCTTGAGGCTTGTAGGGAGCAAATCGTGCTTAGAAAAAAAAAAAAAGATCATTATTTTAGAAGAATGACATAATTTTATACACTAAAAAACTCAGTTTATCATTGCTTGTATGTTACTGTGAGCATAGACTTTGGTTTTACAACACAAGGGATCTGGAACTATTAATATTACCAGTTTGGTTCTAGTAATACTTCCTAATACCTCATTTATCGTACCCTATTGGCCTTACAAAGGGTCCTATTAAAATGACTTTCTAGTCCTTTCATGCTTCTAAGTTATTCTCATGACTCAAGAGAGACACACAGAGGATTAGAGAAAGTGGTGAAGGGACCAAACCATGTCTCATCAGTTTATCTGAAACAGTACTTAAGACATGCTTCTTCCACTCCTATAGGAATAAAATGGAAATGCATTTTCCCTGGAGACAGAGTCCCAGCTCTTATCTGGGTGTGGTGGTGCTGTGCCCCTTATGGTGAGATTATTGGCCACCCAACCGTGCACTACGGGTAGAAGCGGGAGGTGGCCCATACAGCCCAAGGAACAGTAACAAAGCCGATTCTGTGTTGGTGACCAAAAAATCTAGTGAGTGTTAAAGGACTCCTCACTTCAAAACAACGTATTGCAGAATAGTTTTTCAACTCCAGAAGCAAATTAATCACATAGTATAAGGAAGAAGCCCCAAAACTGTTAAGGATGGCCTCCTAGCACACCTTACAGATAAACTTTTCGCACACACACTTCATAGCATACAGCTGGCTTGAATGCTGGTTACCACAGACTTTCCGTGTTTAGTGAATGAGCTCATCATAGCCATGATCACAGCGGATGAAAAGATAAATACCTTTAACTTCCTGTGCCCTGCCTCTGGCCGTATTGTGCCATGGTAACCTAATTGATGTCCGAAGGGGAGCATTTCTCTGTCCGTCTAAATAACTCAGATCTTCCAATTTGGTTGAGCTCGTCGCTGTAATAGTAAACTGAAGTTTAGTCTCTTCAAAGTTGAGTTTAACATCATATCCAAACTACTATAAATTATAAATTACTAAGCGATTCATTTCAGGCTTTCAACAAAATTTACTTCAGGGTGATTTTGGTTTTGTTTGCCCACCCCAGTTAATTTTTCCAGCAATGTCGTTAACTGAAAAGTGGACAAAACTAAGTGCTCCTCATTCTTGAGTCAAAGTCACGTTGATATGGTTGCCAGAAGTCTCCATTACTCCCGGAAAGAGACAGACCTCACCAAAAATTTTTATGAAGAAAACTGACAATCGAGGGTCACTCAGTAAAGCTTCAGTACTGACTGCAAACACACAGCACGGTGACTTGTCTTCTCTGCAGCTCCAGGGAGCCTTCTGCTGTTGCTGGAATTCCAACCTTGTTAACTAAGTGAGCAGATTCTGCACGGACAATTCCACAGTGCTCAGAACCCTAAAAGTCAGCTTTTGGCGGTAAAAGTAGCCGAGTGGACTTTATCAGAAAGCTTCAAATTTTTATGTATACATTATAGACTACATATTATACTATATTACATCTATGTATGCATTTTTTTAATTCTAAAAATAAGTAATCACATTTACCTCTGATCAAATCAATAAGACTCATAGCACATAGCTACCTGTTAAAAAGCATTAAGGATCGTTAACTGAAGCATACATCAGTTCAATTATAAAAATAATCAGTACAAACTAATTTTGTTAATTCTTAGCAAATCTTTCAAGCAAATATACAGTACATGTTTTTGCCTTAAAAAAAAAAAAAAGGAACCTCCTCTTATTTACATACACATCCTAGCTCACAATGAGAAAAATCTAAATAAAATTAAACCTAATTTGGTTTGTGGGTTAAGTAGTCCAATTATAAAGTACTGACAATCCTAGACATATGATTATCTTACAGGATGATAAAATACAGATATCATTTGAGGGTAAATGATGGGGGAGAGGGACTCATATTCCCAGGGCTAAGACTTCTAAGGACTGGTGAAATCATTAGTGCAACAAACTTTGGAGGGACAGAAGTCAAGTTGGGCCGTCTGCCTGCTGAAAACCCTCTGGCTACCCCACGGGCTCTGACACAGCTGCCGACCACCAACCAGGACCACCTGCCCGACCTAGGCCCTTCCTACTTCCCCTCCTAAGGCCTCGGTCCTTTTCTTCCTCACTGGTAGCACCACCTCCTCTCACTCTTTCATTCAACAGGCACCTGCGTGGCTCCATGGCCTGGCTCTGTGATGGTGTGTCCCCTCTTGCTGCAGTCTCCAAAGGGCAATCAACCATGTGCCCTACTCACCTTCCCAGGCCATGGAGAAAGATCAGACACCCTGACTCTAAAAAAGCACACACTGATGCTTCTTCAGTGCATATCCACAGCCTGTTCACACACCCTGTACACATTACGTCAATATGCCACCCAAATCTTTCCTGTTAGAAAGATTCAGCTAACTCCTTATGCAGGACTTCCACATGGGCCTAAATTATGGGAATCCAATGGCAACCTCTAGCTTCTCTCCAGGTCCTTCACAACCAGGGCACGTGAAACTTCTCGGAGGGCCACAAGGACCTCAACCATCACCCTGGCTCCCTCTGATGACAGAGCTTGGAACGTATTTCCAGGCTCCCACCTGGGACCTGGGACTCTGACTCGGGCCTCTGCAAATGCCCCCCTCCTCAGCACACCTCACTGTGAATAAACGCACATGTTGAAGGCTGAGGTAGAACAATCCACAAGCCCGTTCAGTTCAGAGCTGGAAGAGCCACGACTGCCTGACCTGCTGCTGCTTCAGCCCCAGAGAGCACAAAGACGCCTGCAGCCTCCAAAGGTTTCCCATTTGCCTTTCCACCCTGACCCGTCAAAACATGACATCCAGTTCATAATCTTGTAGCAACCGAAAGGTTTAAGAAGAAGAGACTAGGAAGGGCATGCCAAAGAAAGGGTTGCAAAAAAGCCCTAGTTTGACACAGAGGCAGAAGACAGTGGAGTTTCGAATGCCTCTTTTCAGATATCCAGTCACCACAGCTTCAGCTCTGAAGCAAGCAACAGAGCGGCCCCAGCAACTCCAGAGCTCTATTTAAAACATGAATATGCTGCTTTGAAATGGACCACTGCTCAGCAGGGCTGCAAGCCACCAGCTGCCAGCTCCCTCTGCTTTCTAAGGTATCATCACAGCCACTGAGATGGATGGAATAGGAACAGCAGTGACACTGCAGCTGCTTAGCACCGCGCCCAGGAGACGCCCACCCAGCTGATCAGGTGACCAGGCTGACGTGCTGTCCTCTCACACGTGCCTACGGATGCTCGGACACTACAAAAACTAGTTCGCTTCTGGTATTTAACAATCAGTGCTTTCAAAAGCCTGAACACTATACAGGGCCCAGAAAAATCAGAGAGGAAGCAATAATTTCATGCTGCAATAAACCTACTGCTAGTATCTCTACAGTTAAATTAATGATAATTAATTTATACTCACTGCATACATACATTGTGTCTAACATCTGGGTGAGAGGTACATTTTAAGATGCTGCAGGAAGGAGGGTTTTTTGGGGGGAAAAGGGGGTGGGGGTGGAGTAGGTGGAGGGAGAAGCAGAGGGAGACTTCTCTAAGCTGAGCAAAGGGAAACATCTGTTGAAACACCACGGATTAACCTATCAAAGGTAAATACCATTAAGTCCAGGGCAACTACCAGTTAGAGTTTCAAGAAAATTGGCTGGTAATTTTGCTTGTTGGTTTCCTACACTAAACACAGTGTTCTGTGATTCACTTAGAATTTCAAAAGACAAAAACAGGTAGTCCAAAAGGTAGAACCCAGGGACTTCACTGGTGGTCCAATGGGTAAGACTCCACGCTCCCAATGCAGGGGGCCCAGGTTGGATCCCTGGTGGGGGAACTAGATCCTGCATGCCGCAACTAAGAAGTCCACATACCGCAACTAAGAATGGGAGAAAATATTTGCAAATGAAGCAACAGACAAAGGATTAAACTCCAAAATATACAAACAGCTCATGGAGCTCAATATCAAAAAAAAAAAAAACAAAAACAGCCCAATCAAAAACTGGGCGGAAGACCTAAATAGACATCTCTCCAAGGAGGACATACAGATGGCCAAGGGGCACACAAAAGGATGCTCAACATCACTAATTATTAGAGAAATGCAAATCAAAACTACAATGAGGTATCACCTCACACCGGTCAGAATGGCCATCATCAAAAAATCTACAAACAATAAATGCTAAAGAGGGTGTGAAGAAAAGGGAACCCTCTTGCACTGTTGGTGGGAATGTAAATTGATAGAGCCACTGTGGAGAACAGGATGGAGGTTCCTTAAAAAACTAAAAATAGAACTACCATACGACCCAGCAATCCCACTACTGGGCATATACCCTGAGAAAACCATAATTTAAAAAGACACATGCACCCCAAATGTTCACTGCAGCAGTATTTACAATAGCCAGGACATGGAAACAACCTATATGTCTGAAGACAGATGAATACATAAAGAAGATGTGGGACATATATACAATGGAATATTACTCAGCCATAAAAAGGAATGAAATTGGGTCATTTGTAGAGATGTGGATGAATCTAGAGACTGTCATACAGAGTGAAGTAAGCCAAAAAGAGAAAAACAAATATCGTATATTAATGCATATATGTGGAATCTAGAAAAATGCTACAGATGAACCGATCTGTAGGGCAGGAATAGAGACGTAGATATAGAGAACGGACATGTGGACACAGAGGGGGAAGGGGAGGGTTGGAAAAATTGGGAGATTAGGTTTGACATAAATACACTACCATGTGTAAAACAGATAGCTAGTGGGAACCTGCTGTATAGCACAGGGAGCTCAGCTTGGTGCTTTGTGACGACCTAGGTGGATGGGATGGGGGATGGGGGGGGAGGGAAGTCCAAGAGGGAAGGGACATATGTATACATATAGCTGATTCACTTCACTGTATAGCAGAAACTAACACAACATTGTAAAGCAATTATACTCCAATTAAAAAAAAAAGAATCTCTAATTATTAGAGAAATGCAAACCAAAACTACAATGAGGTTATCACCTCACACCAGTTAGAATGGGCATCATGAGAAAATCTACTAACAACAAATGCTGGAGAGGGTGTGGAGAAAAGGGAACCCTCTAGCACTGTTGGTGGGAATGTAAATTGATACAGTCACTATGGAGAACGGTATGGAGGTTCCTTAAAAAACTAAAAATAGAACTACCATATGACCCAGCAATTCCACTACTGGGCATATACCCAGAGAAAACCGTAATTCAAAAAGACACATGCACCCCAATGCTCATTGCAGCACTATTTACAATAGCCAGGTGATGGAAGCAACCTAAATGCCCATCGACAGGCGAATGGATAAAGAAGATGTGGTACATATATACAATGGAATATTACTCAGCCATAAAAAGGAATGAAATTGGGTCATTTGTAGAGATGTGGATGAATCTAGAGACTGTCATACAGAGTGAAGTAAGCCAGAAAAAGAAAAACAAGTATCGTATATTAACGCATATATGTGGAACCTAGAAAAATGGTACAGATGAACTGGTTTGCAGGGCAGAAATTGAGACACAGATGTAGAGAACAAACGTATGAACACCAAGGGGGGAAAGCAGGGCGGGTCAGGGATGGTGGTGGTGGGATGAATTGGGAGACTGGGATTGACATGTATACACTAATATATATAAAATGGATAATTAATAAGAACCTGCTGTATAAAAAAATAAAATAATACTCAAATATTAAAAAAAGAAAAGAGTCCCCATGCCACAACAAAAGACGCGACAACGAAGATCTCACGTGCCACAACTAAGACCCAGCGCAGCCAAAATAAATAAATAAATAAATATTTTTTAAAACAGGTAGAACCCAATTACCCAACTTCTGGATTATCCAAGATATCATTTTAAAGGCTTCTCATTCTGCTTTTTAATGAAGGAATAAGGTGTCCGTGTCATACATTTTGATGTGGCATATACAGTAATAACCTGACTGCAGCTTTCTAAATCAATTCCACTTCAACAAATGCTTTTACAAAGAAAAATCTCTGTAGAGCAAAACAATCACCATAGCTGGCCAACTTACTTTCATAATCTTTGACCAAAAAATTTCACTGTACGAGACAGTTAACACTGAAGCGACAACTCCAGTTCTCTGTAACAGGCTCAGTGACAGTACAGGCAGGCAGCCTTAGGAACTTGTTTCCATATCCTCACCCCCCAGGGGAACCATGTCCCTTGGGGAAGCTGGCATCACCCTTCCTTAACCTGCTAATCCTTACTCTGCCCTCACGTACCAAAAGAGCTTTCCTATCAAACGGCAATTTCTCTGTGTTTACGTGGATCTTGACATGCAAACACTTCCGAGAGATTTCAGTATACGGTCCTTCCCATTTTACTTCAATCCTTCGAACACTGAGCGTTGCCTACTGCCCTGTTTGTAGCAGCCTGCCTTCTAATCCCTAGATAAACAGCACTGCATATAGCCTATAACCTGAGTCTTTTATTCTTTTCAATGATACTTGAAAACTCTTGGCATTCCCTCTTAACTGAGGTTCAGCTTTAGGGGTAAGAGGGTAGGCAATGAAGAATCTACCAGACTCCCAGCTTGTTAGCAGAATCGATACTACTTCCTTCCAAAATATGTTTTTAGTTTATAAAATATGCAACACGGAGAAATGAGCAAACCCATCAGGCTAGGCAGTCACTGCTCAACACCAGAGGTAAAACCCTCCCAATTCCACAGGAGGTCCAGTTCAAGTGCATCCATAGATGCTAATGAATGAGCACAGCAGAAATCAGAAAGGCCTGCTCTATAATCACTGCAGTCTCCTGGAAACACTCAGCTCATACCCACTGTCACTTCACGTGGCAGGAAACCACATAAAAGAACATCAAGCAGAAAACATAACCCGAAAGGGGGTCCTTTTACCACTGTTAAAGTAATTTATTAATGTGTTTCCTAATTTTGAAATAGCTTCATTAAATTGAATATGAGTTTGCTATTTTGTTGAAGTCAATAAAGCTATGAAGTAATGGGATAATACAAATGAACCATTCATCATATCCAAGTAAAAATGGTCTAAAATGCCTTGGGTGCAACATGTTATGCCGTAGATAGTGGGAGGGTGGTGGGAGGACACAAAAGCTTCTGGAAGAATCATCACTCAATACGCATAAAGCTCTCAGTACTTCCCTCTGGCAGGCACGCCAAATCCCTTTGAAACTGAATTAAGAGTTGTGTCTCTGAACTTTTCCATTAGGGCCATTTATTTATCAGCTGCTTCAGAGTTCCATTGTGAAACACACCCAATAACAACCAGAGCAGCCTGGCACATCCCAAAGGAGCAATATAAAATCACAGAGAAATCCTTTGATGTAGGAAGAAAGATCCTGGGTCCAGGCCTTGGCAGAGGAGAAATTTAAAGCGCCTCACTGGCAACAAAGAATGATCAAAACAAGTTCCTCTTCTAAATTCAACAGAAGAGCACTGACTTTAGAAACTTGGGACCTTAAAGCAGGCACGACAGCTCAGATGCCGAGTTCCCTTCCCCACCCACCGAGAACTAGTCTCCCTGCCTCAAAACCACTCACTGACCAGTCAGCCAGCACCAGTCACCACTTCTGCATTCTCTTCTCAGCTCTGGCTGCCACATCTTGCTGAAGGCAGGTCTGTCTCACCTATTTTCATTTCCTTGATGGAGAGCTCTCTTTCCTGCTGCTTATGTTTTAAACTATGAGCTCCCTTAAAACTGAATTATACAAAAATTGGACCTCGTATCTATGTGATGGGCCTCAATTACAAAAAATTAGTTTGAAAGTTGGATTAGAAATTCTTTGAGCTAATATTAACAAACTCATTCTAAACAACAATTCCCACTGACCAAGCTGTAAATCCTGAATTAACTCCGGCTCAAAATAACAAAAAACAAGGACAGTGTTCTTGGTGCTTTCTTCCCTCAAACACAAAGAGCCATATAGTCTAAATATTAGATTTAAAGAATTCCAGAGGGGAAGGGTCACTTAAAGACCATTAAGTGCAGCCTTATGTTTACATATGGGTTTACCCTCATGTTTACAGATGGGTAAAACTAAGGCCTACAAAAGGTAAGGGCCTGACCCATGATCACAAGGTTGGCCTGTGTCTGGATTAGATTCCCAAGTGAAGAGAGTGAGCAGGGGGCACCTCAGACCCAGTGAGATCACCCTTCCAGGGAGAAGGTGGCCTTACCTGCAACTGAGTTGGGCCGTGGCATTATTAGCGAGCTGGAGCTCTGAGAATAAGGGACCGGACCATCTCCAACTGAGGCTTCGGCTTTGGGCAGCACACTCTCCGCTGGCCCAGGGGGCTCCTCTTCTGCCACTGGGGAGCAATTATCTGCCCTGCGGTCATGAAGCACTCCCTTCTGTACCCCTAACCTTAGGCTTCCGTCCTTATTCCATTCCAAACTGGAGCCACTCCGGTCATCATTTTCGGATGAACTTGTAATTGTGGCTGAAATGAGAGACCAAAATACTTTGAAGGAAGCCAGGAATTGCTGGGGCTGTTGAGAGTTCACACACACACACACACGCACACGCACACACCCTTCCCCATGATCAATGGAAAGTTTTCTGGCCCGCACAGATTTTTATCCAAGTATGTTTCATACAGTGTATTTTAGTAAATCAGAAGAATGTTGCTTATCAGGGGAAATAAACTGCTAAATCATTCTACAGGGCAGGAAAAAGAAAACTCTGATAAGAAGATAATGAAAAAGCTGTCTAAAAGTATCTGACAGCTAACAGTAAATCTATGTAATTTGGAAATGATATAGCCTTGTCTTTTAACAAAGATGAATTGCTCACAAAAGAATTCAAATCTCATTAAATTCCCTTGAACCTTTAAGTATTTTTCCCAAATTAATAACATTTGTGTATAAAGAGAGGGGGCAGGGCAGCACAATAGTTAATACAGAAAAGATGCAGGAGAAAAATCTATAAAACAAAAATACGATTATAAAGTCAAACAGAAATCTGATCCTTAGAATTAAGCTTTATAACATCTGTTCAAGACGATCCAGAGAAGCTGACTTGACTTTATTCCTTTAGCAGCTTAGAATGGAAACCTCTACGTAACCAGCGCTGGGAATACGCAAGCATGGGAAGGGACACTTGACGGCAGAATTAAAATTTAACCTCTCCTAAGAAAAGCAGGATGGAAAAACATCTTGGCAAAAGTGGACGAATATGATGAAGGAAAGCAGCAGCATTCACTCCACAAATCTACAAACAGCCACTTCTGATTTAAAGACGCTGAGCCATGTGTGATCCGCTTGCAAGCAACACTGGCTTGAGTCCTTGAGAACAGAGGCCAGGTCCTCTGATCTTTATTTGGATCCCAGCAGCTCAGGCCCTTAACTGCAAGACTTAAATGGGAGTGCACAAGGTCAGAGGACATTCAGGACCCAGCTGCCTGGATTAAGCTGCTTCTTCAACATACCCCGATGATACACACTTTATCAGCAGGCTGGTGAATTAGCTCCAACAGAGTCTGTTACCTAGGATCAAAGGGTCTGAAGGGGTTTTGTTTTGTTTATTTTTACAATGCTCTTTATGGTTTAGAAGTAAGGACAAAACCATTTCCTCCTGTGATGCAACCGCAGGGTATCCTGTCACAATTCTAAAACTATCTTTGCTCCTGCTGCCCCAGCCTGGACTTATCACCCACTGCTTATCTCCCTGTTTAAAAATCCCTTCTACATGCTGAAGCCTCCTTAGAGGATTCACCACGAGCTGATCCCTTCCCTTTTCTGAGCACATACTCAGTGCTCAGTAAATGTTTGCTTATCCAACGAATGAGCAAATGAACAAACTACGTTCAATCTCACTGTTATTGGTTCAGGATTGTTGACATTATGTCTCTAACCAAAGTGTAAGCTGATTTGAGATAGGCCTGTCACATCTTTAGGGTACCTGTCATTACTCCCAGCATTTCCAAGTTTTCTAGCAGACGTTTTAATACTAATCTCTCCATCTATTTGGAATCGATCACAGTCTTCATTGTGTGTTTTTTAAATGGATCATTCATATGAGCATACGTATATTAAGTATGACTCTTTCCACCCTAAAAATGCAGGTGGTGGTAGTAATAGCAGCAGTTGATATTTATTGAAGGTTACTGTATATATCACGGATTGTGCTAAGGGCATCACAGGAATACTCTAATTTATTAATGAGATTATTGCCTCAATGGTAATTAGTTACTAATGATAACCCTATTAATAAGCTGTGACTGTGTTCCATACTTTCATTTAAAAGTCCAGTGCTCAGGGCTTCCCTGGTGGCGCAGTGGTTGAGAGTCTGCCTGCCAATGCAGGGGACACGGGTTCGAGCCCTGGTCTGGGAAGATCCCACATGCCACGGAGCAACTAAGCCCGTGAGCCACAACTACTGAGCCTGTGCGTCTGGAGCTTGTGCTCCGCAACAAGAGAGGCCGTGATAGTGAGAGGCCCGCGCATCGCGATGAAGAGTGGCCCCCGCTTGCCGCAACTAGAGAAAGCCCTTGCACAGAAACGAAGACCCAACACAGCCATAAATTAATTAATTAAAAAAAAAAAAAAGAAGAAGAAGAAGAAGGTTTGTAGACCTGTTTAACTTTCTAAAAAAAAAAAAAGTCCAGTGCTCAGGACTCAGAACGCTTTTCCTGCAGGCATGTTGTAATTAGGTTCCCAGGCTACCCCAACACCTAAGTTACAGAAAGCGGGTGGGGTGACTGGTCTGGTTTTTATGTTGTGGCTGTTCTATCTGGGGGCACATATTCTTAAGGTGAAAAACAAACATTGTCGGAGTGATGTTCTTTCTCATTGGCTCTCCCTAAGTGCCATGCACTTCAGAATCAAACCCCTAAGGATCTGATCCTAACTCAGACCTCAAGCAGTGGGAACAGGAACCGGGACTTCCCTACTCCCTGTTACCAGTGACAGCACCAGAAGCAGGGCTTCCGGGACCCAAGCAGCAGCTAGGCAGGGACATTCTGGTCAGGGCTCATGGGCTGCAGGGACAGGCTGAAAGCCCAGTTCTGTCAGCACAGCCACAGGTGCCCAGGCCCTGATGAGTGGCACCATTCAGGTCGTGGCAGTGAGCGGAAGGGAAGGAGGTGGAGGAAGAAGGCCCCCAGCTGCGGGGAACAGCAGCTGGGAAGAGAAGTCCCAGATGGGGCCACGATTTCAAAAGGAGGATATTAACGAGTTTACAGTATGTTTGTAAGTAGGAGACTCTCCCACTGCCCTAATGAAGTTCAACTAAGGGATGCGTTCCAGAGTCCACACTCACCATGGCCCTCTCAGAGGCAGGCAGGTGAGGAGCTCTGAAGCCAGGGCCCTCCCCCAAAGACGCTCCACTAAGATTGCCCCACCTCACAACATTCCTCCCTGGGATCCAGTACCAGACCCAGGCTGACGGCTGGAAGCCCAGGCAGTGAACTTTCATCTCGGTTCAGGCACAATGCAGCTCTGAAGCAGATCCAGTGGGGCAGATAAAGACCACAGTTCTCCCACACGACCTAGGAAGCACACCAAAGAGGGAAGCTCCACAATCTCCAAGAAAGGGAAAGTATTTCTTATAACAAATGACAAGCTACTGAAAAAATACCTATTCTTCTTCCAAGCTAACAGAAATAAACTCCTAATTAAGTTAACCCAGTCGCCTTCAAGTTTTAACACACACAGGGCAACATCCTAACTATGATGTTTCCTTAAAAAAAAAAAAAAAAAAAAAAAAAAGCTCTAAAAAATCAGTGCCATTTGACATTTTCCAGAGACTGGATAATCTTGAAAAGTTTCCTAACAATTCAACTCAAAAATTCTAACATCTTATTCCTTCAACTACTATAGATGCCAGTGTTCATCAATTAAGACTTGCCATCATCACTCAGGCTGGGTCTCAGCCACTCTGCAAACACACAGGATTCTGTAAAATGAGCAACTTATCAGGCCTTAAGTTGTACCAAGCTACGAGGTTAGGCTGTGCCTTACAAGTCAGTATGAAATTAGGTTTGGTACTGCTCATTGATTCTCATGTGCTACTACTTCTGACTCTCCATGTAACTTGAAAATTCCTTTTAGCCAAGGACAGGGGGCTATCTTCCTCTGTAGAAACAGCACATTCAACCAGACCTACTAGTGCACAAGGCTACACCACCTCCAAAGCACTTTCTAATTATGTTAAGACATATACATGATCACCACAACACGAGAGAAGAGGTGGAAAGGCTGAGAACCATCAATCCCACTTTATAGATATGGAAACACACTGGGGAGAAACTGATCTCTCTCTCTCTCTCACACACACACACACACATACACACAGTTGGTGGTATGTCCAATACCAGTCCTTTTGACTGCACATGCAGTGTGTATTAAAACTCCCTTTGCCTTGTACAATTCTCAACATGTAAAAGGAGTTCTGTAAAGTATCTGTGGCTAAAAAGTATTTTGCAGTTCATGACATCTGCCTTGTTAAAAACAGCAGCCCCTGGGCAGGGGCTAGTGGCGAGAGGCCAGTCGTGGGCTCACAGCAGCCAGGAGAGAGTCTGACTGGGAGAGGGGGACGCAGAGATAGAGACCCACTCAGTCATTAAACGTTTTGCTATATATGGCACTGCAAAAAAATGATTCCTTCTCCTTCCCAACTTTCCCTCATCCCCTCTTTGCCTATTGAAGGTTCTTTCATATGTTGAACATTCACTTGAAATAGAATTAAAAAAACCAAAAAAACAGTAAAGTCCAGGGCCTAGTAAGTAGTTTGGTGGGATCTAAATCAAGTTGTAGGTTTAAAAGAACATCAAGAAATAAATTAAGGGACTTCCCTGGTGGCACAGTGGTTAAGAATCCGCCTGCCAGTGCAGGGGACATGGGTTCAATCCCTGGTCCGGGAAGATCTCACATGCCATGAAGCAACTAAGCCTGTGCGCCACAACTACTGAGCCTGTGCTCTAGAGCTGCAAGCCACAACTACTGAGCCCACGCGCCACAAGTACTGAAGCCCGCACACCTAGAGCCTGTGCTCCACAACAAGAGAAGCCACCACAATGAGAAGCCCGCGCACCACAACGAAGAGTAGCCTCTGCTCACCGCAACTAGAGAAAGCCCGCGTACAGCAACAAAGACAAAACGCAGCCAAAAATAATAAATAGATAGATAGATAGAAATACATTAAATTGACTAAGGCATTAGTCCAGAATTGTTTAGAAACTAAGGGCCATTGATATCAAACATATACACCGAGCCAAATTCTTCTCTCTCTGAGCTCTGGAAAAGACAAGAGGTGAAAAGTGCAAGGGGCTTGGTTCAAACTTTGGCTTTTCCTCTTTTGAGGACCTACAAGGGGGTTATGTCTCTCTGGGCCCACTGCTAGGAATGGGCACATTTTTGTCTCACCTTACTAACATCATCTTGTGTGTTTGATTGTGTTTCTCTCTTTACACAGGCTACTAGGAATCTTAAAACTTTCTGCCCACTTATAAGCAAAATTAATAAAATCTTATGAACCTGACTGCTGACTTCATCTTTTCTCTCACTCTTTCCCAACTCGTACCTTCCCTGAAAAAGAAAAATCTTGTTTCAGTAAATGCCTATGAGCATTTCAAATCCACTAGGGAGGGATGAAATATAAATAAATAAGTATCCCTAGGAAATAAGAACAACAATAGTGGCTAACATGAATATTATAATAGTGTTAATCATGCCCGGGCCCTGTTCTAAACTCTCTCCCCGGGAGAGAAAATCAGATAGAAGGGCATATGTAAAGTGTCTCGTATATCATAAGGACCCAAGAATGCTTTCCTCCCCCATACAACTGAAGAAAACTAAAGTAGCACTAAGAAAACCCAAACAAACATCTTTCAGCTTCTATATCCAGTTTAATGGTTGACGGGAAGAGTCTAAAAGTTAAAACACGGGACCAAAGAATTAGAGACCAAACAAGAAAGAAATAGACTGGTTGCTTATGAAAGTGGAGGAAGGGAAGAAGTGAGTAAAAAAGGAAAATCCAACTAGTGCAGACACTGTCGCTTTGACCCGACTGCATAAAGTTCACCAACAACTCTAGAAAGCGAAGAACGTCCCACCGAGGCTGGGGCCAGATCAAAGTGACAGGTCCAGGAAGCCACGGGCCCACTACCTGGTCCTCGGGACCCGACAGCACTCGGTGCACTCCTCTGCTGTGCACTCCCGCCTCACACAGTGCAGGCTGCCATGCCACACTCTGGACTTCCCCGAGTGACAAAGGGGGAAGACTGCAAGGATGAAACCAGCCTGCAGGAAACCTTCTGACCAGAAATGCCAGACTGTGCTTCTCCCTCCGCCCCACCCACATACTAACAAACCGCAGGGAACGAAGTCTGAGGCTTGCCGCCGCCCCGGGGGTACTGCTCTCACCTCCGGCAGCCCAGCAAGGCGAGGGGCCGGCGAAGGCACTCGCGCGTCGTTGCCTGGCAGGATGTGGGGCGGGGGGGGGGGGGGGGGGGCGGTGGCCTGAGTCACCTCTGGCCCCTCCTCCCGCCACTCTGCATGGACAGCAGCGCGTGGTTCCTCTGGCCAGCCCTGTGGAACCACCGAGGGCCCTGCGCTTTGGCTTGTGACAGACAGATCTCTGTCCCAAATCCCTGGCTCAGCGCTCTCACGGCTGTGCACAAGGCGCTCTCTGCTGTGACAGGCAGCGAGGCCAGGGGCCCGAGCCACAGCCACGCGGTCACAGCAGCGCTCGGCGGGCCTCTCACGTGGAGACGCCCGAAGGGGCAGCTGGGGCAGGGCAGTGGGGGAGGGGAGGACAGGCCTCCTCACTCGGCCACACCATCCAACCTCAGCCCCACCCCGCATGGCCCAGCCTCAGTGGGACAGGGCAGGCAGCGGCCTCCCGAGAACAGCCCGCGGACCTGAACAACAGCAAGTTTTCTAGCAATAGCACGTGACGCGGTGTCCTGGTAAGTCTTCGCATAACCCGAACACCAAAGGCCTAGACGCTGGCACTTCTGACTTAGTCCAATGACTCCACAGAATTCTGGACTCTTCCAGAAAAAAGCATAAGGCACTATTAGTGGTTGGTATTATTATGCACCTACGGCATACACCTTCCTTCAGAGGGCACTGCCATGTTTTAAACCCTTTTCAGCTAGTGAGAACTTGCCCAAGTTTCAAAGGGCAGGAGACCATTCTTTGGTTCCACAGGTAAACAAGTTTTAAAGTAGATACTGTGCCTCTCTGTTGCCCCAGTATTGAAAAAATGTGCTCCTGGTGTGCAGTCGGTGCCAATGAATGCTTCCAACAAAACAGCCCGGAGAATCCAACCACAGTCTGAATACAAGTATAGCAAGCGCTTTGCTAACTCGCATCACCGCCAAGGACTTCTTTCCCATGTTAAGTATGTTACCAAATTATATATGTAAAAGCAAATTTTCCTCCTTCACCCAAGAGATTAAAAAGCTTCTATAATTAAGGATGATTTTTTAAATTGCAGGCAGTGTAGCAAAATGAATAGTAACACAGATTTGAAACACTCTAAATAGTTATTACCAAATCAATTTCAAAGCATTTCAATTTAGTAGCAAGCAAGGCAAGACAGGTGGCAACAAAGCAGTATTACCATAAAATCAAAAGGACAGGAGTTACAACAAGTTAAAAATGAAAATAAAGTACAATTAATTCCTCTTTGTGTGCCTCTCTGCATCTGATCATCTCCCTTGGGACACAAAGTCCAGGAAATAAAAGGTCTAAAGCTACCTCTGGAATCACTTTCATTTTGCAAGCCTAGGAAAGGCAGAGAAGAGAGATGCAGGAAGACAAAAGTCAGCCCAGGGTAACTTTTCTTTATGTCCTAAGCAACTGGGCAGAAGAACAAATATTATCAAACTCCAGCAAGGATCCTAATCAAGTGGCCGGTATTTCACTGCAAGCCACTTTTGCAGGAGCAACATTCCTGTGACGGTAATTCCCCTGCCTAAATGTATACCAACACAGCCAAAAATAAAAACAAATAAATAAATAAATTTTTTAAAAAAATGTATACCTGCCTCCCAGCTTCAAAGTGAGCAGGGGGAGAGCAAATGTAAGCTCCCTCCCCCGCCCCCCAGAGAAAGGGGAAAGTCAGCAGGAAAAGCCTGAGTTCTTGCTTTACCCTTTTAAAATTCTGAGCACTTAATCATCCTGAAAGCTACCTGGCCTGGTGGAATGCAGTGGCTCAGGTGTGGGGCAGCAGGGCAGGTGGAGACACACCTGCTCTGCTCAGAAGACACACCCAATGTGGGAGATGGTGGGGTGAGAGGTGAGATGTGGCCGTCTGACACTCAGAACCCCCTCCCCTCCCTTCATGGGGCTGTCCTAACACCAACTCTCAAAAGGAAACCCATCCAACACGCTATGAAAGCCACTGGGAGATTATAAATGTCAGCAGGTACGAGCAAGTGGCAGAGAAAGGAAATGGAAGGGATGGCTGACTTTTAATGGCCTCTCTCTCTGCCAGAATTGTTCAAATTGCTACCTGGAAATCCTTCTCCTGAGCACCTCTATCATTAATGGATAGGAAGGATTTATTATTGTTTTAAATCTTGATAGGAAAGCTGAGGTTTATTTGTTTCTCCTCATCCAACATCCATCCTCTTTCTTCCTAGATAAATAGCCCATTTCTTTGAAATAAATACACACACACATAAAATATTGAACATGATACGGACATAAACAAAAATTAAGCAGTATCTTTAAATCAAAAAGTGCTTTAAAGCCCGCTATTTTCAGTGATGTTTTCTTTTTTTAAATCAGATTGGTTTTCACACAGATTCCAATGAATACACATACAGGCATACTATGTTTTACTGCACTTCACAGAAATTGGGTTTTTTTCAAATTGAAGGTTTGTGGCAACTCGGCATCGAGCAAGTCTAAGGGCGCCATTTTTCCAACAGCATTTGCTCACTTCATGTTTCTGTGTCACATTTTGGTCATTCTCGAAATATTTCAAACCCTCTACCAGCAAAAAGATTACAACTCGCTGAAGGCACAGATGATGGTCAGCATTTTTTAGCAATGAAGTATTTTTTAATTAAGGTAAGTACATTGCTTTTTTCTTTAGACATAATGCTGTTGCACATTTAACAGACTACAGTACAACTTTTATACACATTAAGAAACAAAAAAATTTGTATGACTTGCTTTATTGCGATATTTGTTCTGTTATGGCGGTCTGGAATCAAGCCTGCAATATCCCTGAGATCTGCCTGTACTTAATTTTTTTCTAAGCCGGGATTAATAGTCTACAATTTCCATTTGTAACAGCTGGAAGCAAGTTATATTCAAGGGAGTGTCACTAAGAAAAAATGTTCTTTCCATCATGGAGGAAATACCTTTAAATGCTACTTCTTTATAAAGTCTTCCTTTTCAAAGCAAATAATTAAAAAGCTGCTTCATGGTGACTGAGTACAGCTGGTGTCACATTTGGAAGGTTTTCACATTGCAGATTTGAAAATCAGACACTAACTTCTAGGTAATGCCAATGATTTTATTATGTAAAGAGTAAGGAATTTTACTTTAAAAAAAAAAAAAAAAGATATTTGTAGGGAATTTAGTTAATCCCATCCAGCTCAGACAGTATTTCTACATGACAGAATTATTAAACTTCTAAAGACATTTATGTTGGAAGAACTTGGAGCTCCTGAAATAGGATGCAGTGGCACTCCCCTCTGCATTACACCGTGAATGTGGAGCAGGGGGTGGAGAGGGGCCTGCTAGGTAGGCCTTGGCTTCCACAGAGAGAGACTGGAAGGGGCCCAATAAATTCCTCTCATGGTCATTAGCCTGCCCTTTCTCCTACTAAGCAATTCCAAAAGGAAATTCTCTTCACCTGCAAATGTATCAAAACCAGTAGAAACAGAACCCAGGCAGGGCACCCTGTGGCAGCCTGAGAAGGCTGTCGGGGCACGTGGGAACACAAGCTTCCCTTCACGGCATCTGTTGGGCAAAAATATTTAGACTGAATAGAATCATCATGAAGGAAGTCACCTTGAATAGTAAGGGGGAGGCCCAGGAATTTTTAAGGATGGGTTAGCATTGTTAGAAATTTCCCCTAAATAAACTGTGCTAATACTGTACATGGAGCTCTGGTCTGAGGCCTGGATGGGAGTCTACAGCTTCCCCAAAACTTGCCATGTCATGGCAGCTGTGTGCTCTTTACGTCAGCCCACCCCCAAACCTTTGCTGCTCCAACCTGAGCTCCATGGGTTGATAAATCTCAAACAACTTAAAATGGAAAATTAAATGGAAAGCCTCTTCCTCCCTTTTCCAGGCCCTGTGTAATCTGGAACATGAATCTTAACCAGCCTGTTTTACAAGCAGCTGCAGGGCCTCCCAAAGCAAGAAGCCAAGATATCTCGCCTTCATCAGTGCCCACTGGGATCACTGTGTTCTTGAATATTTTACTCTGTTGAACAGTTAAGATGCCCAAAGGTTGCCATTCCCAGGCTACACCTTATAAAAACAGACATGTTCGTCACTGCCCACCCCCAGCAATCACAGAACCACAACTGAGTCACAGATCCCTGCTCCCTGAAGAGGCAACGGAACCTGCGTACCCTGTACTGATTCAGGAGGAAGCTTGTCCCTCCTCTGGCCCTGCCACGCCCACCTCTTCAGAGAGCTGTGGGTAAGTCTGCCTGCAGAGGAAATGCTTGTTTTTCCTTCTCCTCCCTACCACACCTCCAATGTGTCCCTTGGCAACAGGTTCTAATTCTGCAGGTCACTGAAGGAGAGAGAACAGAGAAACACTGTCACCAGCACAGGGTTTCCCTCTCGGCCACCTATGGTCCTCGCTCCCTGCAGGAGATCAGGTGACCGGGCACAAAGCACAGTCTCATGAAGCAGGGGGGGTCTTCGCTGAAAGAGGGACTTAGGAACCTCTTCCCGGTTCCTCCCACTTTCATCTCAATCGTCGCCATTTTTCCTGTTCAGCCGAGTTAAGGGAACATGTTGACTGAGCCAAGGAAGGAAGGACAGCCTCAATGACATGAAATGGGTCATTTAACTTTAACGACAAGACACAACTTAAAATACAGACGACATGAAAAGACTGGACAATGCCAACTTGGAATGGGAATCCCACATAGCTTCTTTAGAAACCAACTAAACCATTGCCTCCTGCAATGCAACTTGAAAAGTAGCCACAATTCTCTTTCCTTAATTTCTCATACCCAACACCATGCTAGGAGCCCAGTAGATAGCCAGAATAAGATAAATGAGACCCCCTAACTATGTGGAGACAAAAGTAAATAACAAAACAAAAATAAGTAAATTGAGGGGCTTCCCTGGTGGCGCAGTGGTTGAGAATCTGCCTGCCAATGCAGGGGACGCGGGTTCGAGCCCTGGTCTGGGAAGATCCCACATGCCGCGGAGCAACTAGGCCCGTGAGCCACAACTACTGAGCCTGCGCGTCTGGAGCCTGTGCTCCGCAACAAGAGAGACCGCGACAGTGAGAGGCCCGCGCACCGCGATGAAGAGTGGCCCCCGCTTGCCGCCAACTAGAGAAAGCCCTCACACAGAAACGAAGACCCAACACAGCCAAAAATAAAATAAAATAAACAAACAAACAAAAAATAAGTAAATTGAAAATATTGAGGTGCTGTGGAGAGCATGTAATAGGGGGACTAACCAGTCTGGGCTCAGCAGGGACTGTATTAAATCAAGTACTAATTAAGAGCCTCGATACTCCTGCCGTTCAGTCGTTCATTGACAATGCAGAAAACCAACCAGCAACTTTTCTTTTCCCTCTTTAGAACACCTTTAAAATAGCAGCAATCTCTCAATGAGAGAAAGAGACAGTGAGAATGAATGAATGAATGAATGAATGAATGAGGGTAGTTTTCTGTCATTGAAAAGGTTTCTGTCAAAACAAGAAACTGGCTTGGCCATAATCAGAGGCATGAGACGTCAATGCCAGAACACAGAGTAAGAAGTAAAAGGCTGTCAAAAAAAAAAAAAAAAATCTGTAGCACTAACCAATTTCTTGAAGGAAGACAAACTCTGAGGAGGAGAGGACATTGCAGAAGAGCTAAGAATGCTGTAAAGAAAGTCATCTGGCTATCACAAAATTAATACCAGAGATCCTTCGGTGGTGGGCAGCTCAGAGAGAGAGACGAGGTATGAAAACAGAGGTAACCCTGGGAAAAATTTGTTAGACAAAACAGCAGGTGGGGAAGCAGAGTGAGATGAGAAAGGGGAATTAGCAGAATAAGCTCACTGGAAGGGCTTGAAGCTGAGTGAAAAGAATTCAAACCTGCTACAAAAACCACAACCCACCATTCACATGAAATGTCCAGAATGAGCTAGCCAGTCTGTAGAGACAGAAAGTCAATTACCAGTTGAGCAGGGCTGGGGTATGTGGGGAAATGAGGTGTGACCTCTAAGGGTACAGGGTTTCTTTTTGAAGTGGTAAAAATATTCTGAAATCAGATTGTGGTGATGGTTGCACAGTACTGAATAAACACAGACCACTCAATGGTTTAAATGGGTGAATATTATGGTACGCAAATTATATCTCAATGAGACAATTCAAACAAAAATGAAACAAAAACCCACAGAAGATCCTGATCCAAGTGAAAACCGAGGGAAGAGACTGCCTTCCTCACGCTGACGGGCCCCTCACAGAGCCCACAACCCAGTCCTAGGCATCTCACAGATCTTCTGGGGCAATCGCCAAAATAAAACTGGATGAAACTGCAGAGCTTGGTTTTTCAAATTACACTTGAAAGAAATTGCAGGTGACTGGAGAAAACAAAGCTCAAATGTCACTGCATTTGGTTACATACATAAAACATAAAATATCCCTCAGAGACATGTGCATCACTCGGGCAACAGGGAGGGGCTGAGCTGTGCAGGAGAGCACTGGTGTTAGATAGCAGCATGGCCTCAGCGCACAAGAGACCTGAATAGCTCACCCAAAAGACACCAGGCTGCAGCCTGGGACACACAGGCGCCCAGGCCCGCCTGCAGAAATGCGAACGCACTCTGTCTGGGATGGGATGTAAAAACAAGGGCTCTTAAATTCCCTGGTTGATGAACGTAGGACTAGAAACTACTGACCTAATCAGAAGCCTTACTTTTGATTTCCTTTGAGAAGGAAAGAAGTGTGCAAAGAATTCAACTAAATGTTGCTCAAGTCACCTAGTCAAGCAGCCTAAGAGTCAGGACTACACTCTTGTGTCTCCAGACTCTCAGCTCAGCACACGCACACCTACTTCGTGGGTATGGGCATGGGTGTGTGCGGGCAGTTAGGTTTCCTTAGAAACGCCTGGCCTCCAAACAGTGGTCAGATGCCATTATAAGAAACTAAAGAACAAACACCCAGAAATAAGTGGGGAGATCAGTGACCTTGAGACTGAGCTGGGAAGACTTCTCAATATGCAGGGATTTCCTTGCCCTATGGTGTGTCCTATCCAGACCCGATCCCCATCAAGTAGAATTACTCAGTGAGGAGGGAAGATTTTTGTAACTTCGCAGGCCACACCTGATCTGGAAAATTTTTTACCAAATGAGCCCAGGGTTATAAAATAAACACCAAGGAATGTAAAAGCCAATGCTTCACCCTCTCAGCTGTCCATGGAGCCGGTGCTATCTGCAAAGGACAGGGCAGGCCCCGGAGGGCCGACCTTCACAAACCATGCATGCTAAAACCCTCTTTAAGAAGTGCCTGGTGAACGCTCTGGCTGAAATGCATGGAGCCAGCACATGACCGAGGAGTGAGCTTCTTACCTATAATTCCACTGTCCTTGCTTTCCAGGGTGGAACTAGGGCTGCTAATGGTCTCACAGGGACTTTTGTTGGCTGCCGTCTTGCTGACACAGCTATTCAAGGTTGAGCAGGGGCTATCGGTGCTAGGAGACGCGGTACTGCTTGTAAGTGTGGAGCAAGGGCTGATGCCTTGGCTCAGAGCTGTGCACTGTAAGATGAAGGGAAGGAGGAGTTAGCGCAGCTACACATCCCTTTGTTTCTGATGCTAAAACAATGAAACTACAAACCGGAAAATGGAAAACAGTTTTGTTCTTTAAATCTAGGGATCTTAATATATACGGTCTTCCAAAATTTAAGAGAGAAATCTCCTAGTTCTGTTCCCCCCCACCTTGCCACCTTCTTTTTTCTTAAAAGGGCAGTCTTAGAAATAATTTAGTGGGAATGTGCATTTAAGTAAAGCAGAAATAGCAAACAGGCAGACTTCCTTTCATTTAACGTCTGCAGAAGACAAATGGGTTCTTTGACCTCTGTGCGGAAAATCTGGGAACTCTGTTTTTGTAATGTTTCACAAGCACTGCAACCTGATTCAATTCCTGAAGATTTATGGGCTCTGCGATCAGGGGAAGGAGACGGGTGGCCACTGCGATCTCAATCAATGCGTGACACCCTCACTGAGACCCTCGCAGGGGGCAGAGGCTCCGGCCCCTCGTTGCTATTCAGACGTACACTTCTCATCTCGGATGTGGCAGGCTGCTGTTCCCTAGGAAGGGGAGTGCTCTTCCGTAGATGGACCATTTGATCTCATTTTATTTTGTCTCTATTCATCTCCCATAAATCTTTTCCTCACCCCACTGACCCTCCAAAATTTCAACGGATAAAAATGCACAGGAAAGCGTATACCAAAGCAGCCAGATGAGAAGAATGGTGCTATAAAGATAAAAGTAGTGTCATTACTAAGGAATTCTCTCAGCCACTTTAATTCATTCCGCTACTCTTCTCCGGGTGCTGATGAGAAGGTTAATGTAGACATTTTCGTAAGTTCTACACCCTTCTGCTTCTCCTCACCGCCCCAACCTCAACTACAAAGATTCACAAACACGCTGCTGAAATGAATTTCAGTACACAGCAGCCCAGACTCATTTGGCCCGAACCATGACCTCCCCACTCGGGGAGGGGGGAAGACGGTCATGCCTTCATTCATCCTCTGAGCAGGTATGACATGCAGTGTCTTCCTCAGGCATTACCATGGTTTCGTTTTTTTCTTCAATGGTGATGTGTGTGGAACTTGGGATCCCTTCTCCCAGTAAAAATCCCAGCCTTGTCAACAGTTCTTGAGCTGCTGGCGAACAGCTCGGTTCATTATCGGCCTTTGCTTCTGGAACAAAGAAAGAAAACAATGAAAGACGCCCCTCTCGGGAATTTCAGTATCGCATCTGGAGGAGTTGGCATTACAGCTGCTTGTCTGGTGCTTCCGCGTATTTTTATAAAACGCGCAAAAGTTTGACAATGCTGTCTGCCAGCAGTACATTCCAATTAAGAGACTGTGACAGGTTAAGAAAACAGTAAAAGAGAAACTCCAAGTGCAAAGGGTGAAATTGTTGACCTGAATCAGAAGACACGGTGTCATTTTCTGATGGCAATTCCTATTTCCATGTCATGAAAAATGGGTACTTCAGACACCAAAGGCAGAAAAAGGCCTACTCCTCATCTTACTCTTGAAGAGCACAGTGTGTCCAATGCCAACAGGAGGCTGAAATAAAGTAAAATCCAAGTGGCATGCTGCCGGAGCTATTAGATGCGGGGGAGAAAACTGAAACGCAAGCTCTCACTAAACAAGACAGAGGCGTGACCACTTCAGTGGAAACTTCCTGGGCACACCCTCTAGGAGTGAAAGTCAAAACCAGGATTCCAACCCAAGGGTCAATCATCAGGGATGCATGCTGAAACAAAGATCTTAAGTCCCAGTGAACTGTGTCCCAAGAGACAGGACCCAGTAGTACACCCTGCTGTCCATGGGGAGATGCAGAAAAATCGGTTGTATTCTCAGCACACTCCACAGTAAGGCTGGAAGCACCTTCCACCTGAAGGTCACAGGGCATGTTTGGATGCCCTAAGGCTGGTCATCTTGCTTTGTGCACTCAAGAGAATTTTATTGTTGGATTTGAGTTAAATGTTGAACTGTAGATTAACCTTGTATCCAAAGCCTAAGGGAACTTAATTATGGTGGACAAAATGATATTCACATCATTCTAACAGCTGTCTTACAGTTTTAAGTCAGCATCCATCAGGAAATGAAATAACGTATAAAGTTAACTGTGCCTACAAAAGTTAGAACTTAAGAACAACATACAACCCGTAATAGAGTCATTCATCTTAATGTTTTGTTGTTTTTTGTTAATTGTCTAGGTACCTAGATCCATATATTCATGAACAATTTTCCCTGGATGTGGAAATCTGCAGATAATACGTAACAGGTCACAGAAAAATAAAATGAGGAAAGAACAAATCTGAGGTATTACTTTTGAGCTACAACAGCAGCACCAAAGTTCAGTGCTAACTTTGCCTTTTGTAAGGAACTACAAAAATCAACATAAGCAGAGCTGAGAAAACCATCTGTATTATCCTCATCCACATTATCAGTTTTGCTATGTCATGCTCCCAGGATGGCAGCTACAAGGGGAACTAGGCTGACTGTATCCTCAAGGAAGGAAAAGTACCCCACCCCTTGCTTGCTCTCAAAAGCTCCCAATGTTTAGGGTGAGAAGAAGAGCTATTTCCCAGCTTGGATATTTTTCAGTTGCTCTAGAATACTGCAGAGATAAAACAACCAAGGCTTGATTTTTGTGGGTTAAAAGAGCCTTGATGTTTCTGGATCATTTGAGATAAACCCATAACATGAAGGAGCAGTGGCCCCAAGCCAATGACAGGGGTAAGGGAGCCACCCCAGGGCAGGTCAACCACACCCTCAGAGCCACTGTACAGAAGGTCCCTTCCCACCAGAAATCTCCAACCACATTTTGACTCTTAAGGTACATGGGCACTGGGGAAAGGAAAGCAGGAACCAAACCAAATCAGCGTGACCCAGGCACACCCAAGGGCTGGACTACTTCAGAACAGGATCAGTGCCGCCCTCCCTTGCCCCAAGGCTCAGGCAGGGCAGCTACTTTATCTTAGGTGTGGCAGCTGGACGGGAGGGAGAGAACAGGATGCAGCTGGGAAGGGGAAGAAGTGGGTGAGGGGCCAGAACTCAGCACTATCCCTACTCCACACCCCCTTTTCTTTTCAAAACAATCTCTACACTGCTACCCAATTGTGACTTGCCCCAGAATGTCTAGCTTCTGGTTCAACCTGAAACACTCTGGGGAAAGAGCCAAAAACTACTCCCAGTTGGCAGCTGCTGTCACAGAATTTACCCTGACTACAAAAAGGGCCACGGCCAATGGCTCACTCTGAGACCCGCATCCTGTGTAGGTCCTGGGTGGGAAGGGGGGCCGGAGGCAGCAGATTCACCCCAGACTGTCAAGGTTTTCATTAAAAAAATAATAATTTTATATACGTATATCATTGTATATATACACACACACACACACATATGTGTGTGTGTGTGTGTGTGTGTGTGTGTATAAATTCAAAGACAACTAGTCATCTAAACCTCCCCCCTTCAGACAAGTTGGAGAGCAGTGGCCATTCCAGTCTCCTGAAGAGACAAGAGATGCCCAAATTCATCATTAACTCGTTCTCTTAACTGTTCAATCTGGTCTCTGTTGCTACCAACGTTCCAAAAATCTACCCAGGTTTGGGAGGAATGAACAGATGTTCTTTATTGCAGTTTTGGCATCCATTAAGCCACTACAATTTTCTTTCTTCCAGAAGCTTCCCAACTGTCTTTTCATATTACTCCTTCTACTAAAATGTCATCCTAGTGACCTTCCCCTCAGAAGTCCCCTTTGGTCTGAATTCCTTAATCCACGTCAAGCTGTCCGCATCTTTCCTTCCCTAACGCACAGAGTGTCTCTCGCTGAACTTTTCATTCTGGCAGAAGGACCCCTGGGTGAAGTGTGACAGTGCCATTTCGGGGGAGATGAGTTGCCTGGGGACACACACTGATACACTCGACTGTGAAATGGAAATGTATTTCTCCTTCCATAGTCAATTATCAAATACTGAGATTTGAACAGTCAGATAGGATTCTCTTTGAGCTAATGATTCCAGAATGACTCCCAAACCAAAATTCAGTGGGATACTCTAGATAGTCTATTTTCATTTGTGTAGTTAATATTAAATCACTCATCAATAATGGGTGTACCTTATCCCATAGCAGTGGGATAAGGGCTGGAGAGAAAGACCTCATCTCTTAGCAATGCTTTAACATCTCATAGATTCAAATATCCAAAGAACTTATGAGGACTGTAGCTGGAGTTGAGAGAGTTACTGGCCTCATACTCCCTAGGAATCCGTTAGGTAAGTGGAGAGCGATATTCCTCCCAATAATGTTCTCATGAAATCCTCGCTATTACACCACTGTGGAATAATCACATGGAGAAAGGCAAAGGGAATTTCTTTGATCACTCCCTGCCTGGCTCTTTTTACCTATTCACACCTGTAAGATCACATCTGGGGTGCCAACATCCAGGGACGGTCCACAAGGTGACTGGCTCCCCAGTTACCGCCATCCTAACTTCAAACCTATTTGTCCCCTTAATAACCATCCCCTCAGCCTCCCCCCTACAGGCTCAGAGGAAAAGACTTCCCCACACTAAAGCTATTCTGGACCCCTTACAGTGTGAGCCTCTCCTAAACCTCAATTTCCTCATCAGGGAAGTGGTCATTACCTACTTCTTATAGATTGTGAAGCTCAAAACAGATGTGAGAAACATCTTAATAAGCCAAATATCTTTGAGATAAAACACTGTATCAAAGTTGGTCATTATTTCTACCTATTTTAACACCAAGAGCCCACTTTCTCACTTTTACTTCATTTTCTGTTTTCATGGCTTCCTTTCTATATTTAATGTGCATATATTTCTCTTACCTAAAAAAAAAAAAAAAAAAATAGTTTTCTGTTTGGAATTTTTCTGCCTTAATTTAACTTTTTCTGAACTCACTATTCCTTCAAGACAACAAATCCCCTCCTGCTATCAAACTGTTCCAACTTGGCCCACACTTAACTGCTTTCATTTCCCATAGAATCATTCTGCCTTCTTAAAGCCAGACGCTATTAGAACCTTGGAAGTGCCTGGGGATTACCAATGATAATGCCATCAAGAGAAGCCTTTTCTCCACTCTCATCCTCCTCAAACTCAACAGAGCGCTGGGCATTGCTGATGACGCTTGGCTATTCACTAGCATGTAACCGTGAACCACTGACTTAACAACAGCTTCCAAGACAGTACTTCTGAATCAAGTCTGTTAAGTGAGACACAGCCTTGATTGATGTTAAATCCCTTCCTCTGCCTCTACCTGTCTAGGACCTGCTTCTTGCTAAACCTCTTGCCTTCCTTGCCTTGTATTCCACAAACATTTTCCTGTTTCTTTCTGCTTACTCCTTCTCCTAAGGCATCACCATTCCCTCCTCCTTCAATTTCCAAAAGTATTATTTACGGAGGAATATCTATCCATGAACCTGATCTGGTTCTGTCAATAACTGGTTTCTAGTCTGGAATACCAAAACATAGTTATCATATAAGTTATCTTTAGGCTTTTCATCTCACGCATCCCAGACTGAAATTGTCACCAAATCTTACCATTTCCTGTTTCAAAATGTTTCCTGAATTCGCCTTTTTCTCTTCAGTCACACTGCCACTTTACTCTAAGTCTTCATCCTCTCCAGTCTAGATAACTATTAGTCTGTGAATCAATTTTCTCACCTATTTTTATTTTCTCCCTCTCTTTTCCTTCCTCTAAGCCAGTGGTTCTCAAATTTTTTAGTATCAGAGCTCACCGTTAAAAATTAAGAACTCCAAAGAGCTTGGGCTTATATGGGTTATGTCTATTGATATTTAGCACGTTAGAAATTAAAACTAAGAATGTTAAAATCTATGTTAATCCATTTTAAGTTAATAAAAATTACACTAACAAATAACATTTTAAATAATAACTGTATTTTAACTTTAAAAAGTTAAGAATGGCATTGTTTTACAATTTTTGCAAATTCTTTTTAATGTCTGATTTAATAGAAGACAGTTGGATTCTAATGTCTACTTCTGCATTCAATCTGTTGTGATAGGTTCTATGGGTTGAAGCATGTGAAGAATTGTGGCTTTAGAGAGCAATGTATTGAATAGTTGGGAAAGGGAGGAACCTTTCCAGTTAATTACATATATTCTTCTTTGACACCTCCCCGAAACTTGACAAGTAGCAATTTCTTAAAGGTTAGTCCCAATGTTGACTCTGAATCTGAATCAGTGAACTTTCTGTACTCTGTTACAGTAAAATCCAATGGTCTGTTTTATGCTTCAAATGGATTTTACCCATGCAAGATTTTGTAACATCATGCACTGGGTCATTTGGAAAATACTGGTTTTGCAGATCTTGCAAGTGTTGACACATTTTATTATACAACACCAAAATGTCACAGTCATTAATATCACCACAGATCTCAATAGAAAAGTCTTGGGAAGCCATCAAGCTCTTTGTGACAGATGCAAATTCCCCAAAACCTAATTTTCATTCGAAAGGTCAAATTGTATCATTGGCAACTAATCCCTGTCAGGATTTTTTGTTTGTTTGTTTGTTTTTTTAATTGAAGTGACGTGCTCATTTTGTTCCCTTTCAAGAAAATATATGTCAAATACCCAATTCTGAATAACCCTGATTTGTTCAGTTGTACTTTCAAGTAAAAATGATGTTCTTTTTTTTTTTTTTTTTAAAGAAAGGCTAGTTCAGCTTGCAATTCAAACAATCACACAGGTGCTTTTCCTTGAGACAACCATCATACTTCAGCACACAGTGGACGTGCTTTCTGCGGACTTCCCATTTCATCACACAGAATATTAAAAAGATGGGTATTCAAGGGTCAAGACTTAAAATTCATTATTTTTTTTTTTTTTTTTTTTCTTTAATTAATTTATTTATTTATTTATTTTATTTTTGGCTGTGTTGGGTCTTCGTTTTTTCTGTGCGAGGGCTTTCTCTAGTTGTGGCGAGCGGGGGCCACTCTTCATCGCGGTGCGCGGGCCTCTCACTGTCGCGGCCTCTCTTGTTGCGGAGCACAGGCTCCAGACGCGCAGGCTCAGTAATTGTGGCTCACGGGCCCAGTTGCTCCGCGGCATGTGGGATCTTCCCAGACCAGGGCTCGAACCCGTGTCTCCTGCATTAGCAGGCAGATTCTCAACCACTGCGCCACCAGGGAAGCCCAAATTCATTATTTTTAGGGCTTCATCAAGGACATTTTTCAGTGAATTATTATTTCTGATGCAAGTGGGTGCTGGTAAAAAAAAAAAAAAAAAATACCACATGTAGCCCTAGAATAGCAGGAGCCCCTACTTTGACGTGTATTAAGGCATCAGAAGTCTTACCAACAACTGCCCTTGCACCATCACTGCAATTGTCAAAGCAAAAGAAATGGAAATATCTTAGTGTTATTATGCAAAGAGCTGTGACTTCACAGACCCTCTGCAAGGGTCTTAGGGATGCCTAGAAGTCCATGTCCCACTCCTGTAGAACCTTTAAGTCTTCAATTGTACTAAATTCTCCCTTTTCATAAAAATAATAAATAAAACCATAGTTGCAGACTCCCTTCACCCTACTAACTGATCTCTCATCTTCCCTTACTTGTTCAGCTTCTTAGGGGTAAAAGAGAGGTGGTTTATCCTCACCAATTCCATTTCCTTATCACATACCTACAACTTAAACTCATTCACCTTCACAAGCCTGCTAAAACAGCCCTATTAGGCACAGTAACTTTCTTTTCATGGCCCATCTCCTCTTTTGATTTTCCTGTGAATTTTTGACCTTGGCAGATACTCTGCTCTCCAAGGAAGAAAGTGGCAACTGTCACATCAGACACTCAGAGGGGAAACCCATGGATACTGTGTGGTCTTGTGGGTTCTTCTACCCTTTTGCTGGTGCTTCTTCCACCTTATTCACAGCTCAAGAATAAAATACCAAAGGTTTTCAGGTCTCTGCTCTCAATGACCTTTTCCCTAGTGTAATGCACCTAACCTCATCACGTTCCCTCTAAGTAAAAGGCTGCCCAGTTTACCTCCTGAGCTCTTTCTTAAGTTTGATTTTTCCAACTGTTCATTGGACACTTTTGCCTAGATGTTCCCAGACCTCAAACTCAACATGCCTGAAACTGAACTCAAACCAAAATGGACAGGTCCCTCTCTCCTAGTGTCTGGTTAATGTAGTCTCAAAACCGTGATGTCATCATCTTTGTCTCTTATGGCTTCCAGGTCCTTGCAATTCCTCAGGAATCTTCCTGTATCACTTTTTTCCTGATCCTGTTCTAATTTGAGATCTTATTCTCTCACTTAACTACTGAAATCATTTTCTAACCATTCTCCCTGACTCTAGTCCCTTTCCTGCCCCACTCCATCCTATACTTTGCTGACAAGTGAATCAAGGCGTAGTACTCCAAGCAAGTCTTTCCCGGCACAGCACCTCTATCTGCACCCAATTGGTCACACAGCTTGGATTAGTCAACACTACTCCCCCACCCCCGTACTATAGTTACTCTGTATATATAGGTCTTTAATCCCCGACCAGACGCTAAGGCTCCAAGAAAAAAGGACCTATGCTTGATAACCCATCTTAAATAGCATCCAACATAGTACTTTTCACAGCATAAGAATTTAATATTTATTCAAGGGAATGCAGAACGAATGGCTACTCTACCTCTAGTCTCTCCTCCACTACACACATACCAGGGATGTCCCCCTTCTGTACTTCCACCTAACTAAAACCTTATTCAACCATCGGTCATCCTAAGAAGCTGAAAATTAAATTAGCAGGAGCAAGGTTACCTCTTGGGAAAGGAAGAGAAATGTGATCAGGAGGAAACACAGTCATGTTTTATTTCTTAAACTGAGTAGTGGGTAGACACGTACCATATTCTTTACACCTGTTTCATTCTCTACGTCTTTTTGAATGTTTAAAATAGTAATCAAAACCATAAGGCACCAATATTTACTTAAACATATATCTGGAAAAGATTCACTCCTCCCAGTAAGACAGTTCTGCATTTAATTATTCTGCTGTTTCATAAGTGTTAGTTTTACTCGCTAACCACACCGCTAGAAACAAAACGCTTCGTCGTATTTTGAGACTTCACCAAGCAATGACTCGTAAGACTAAAACTTTCTCACCCCTCCCCATCAAAGCTTGCTCAAGTAGCTAATGACAGATTGAAGCAAACCTAAATGGATTATGGTTGCCCCTAATTCCAAGAAACATAGCTGTGAATCCTATTATAATCTAATAACCCTCCCTAATTTATCTAGTTTTTTATTTTCCCTTAAGGCAGAGGTATTGTTTTGTGGGTGACATTTTCCCCTTAAACGATATGTTGGTTTAGCAATAGGAAGCTTATTTGTGAAGAACTTACTCTGTATGACACATAGCTTATTAGGATCATTTGACAGGAAAAAGGGGATTGTATTTTGTTTGAGGCCCTCATTAAGTCACTCTTTTTGTCAGAGCAGAAAGTGCTGTTTTTCCAAAATATTTTAAAATACTGAATAAAGTAGAATCTCTTTCCACAAAGATGTTTCCAGGTTAATGTAAACTTTAATAAACCCGTTCTTTGCTTATAATAAAAATGTTCATCTGCCCATATCATATATCCCACTTCCCACATGGCTAAAATAAGCAGATTACACATAAATACAACTGCTTATAAGTTAATGGATAAATTCAAAGTGCTCATTGGTTTTGTTTTACTTTGATTTAAATTTCAGAGAGCTAAGAGTCAAGAATTTACGGAGCAACACAACCATAAAGGGAGGCAGCTTAGTCTGGAAAGGGTATTTCAAACATCTAGGAATAACTTGATATTTCACGAGTCTATGGGAAATTTCAAAAGCATTTCACGAGGGGCTGTTTTCAATAGTTTGTTGGTCTGGGGATTACTGAAATGCTATTATTGACAGCACCCAGAAAAGTGTCTTAGAGACTTTTTAAAAATGCCCAAAGGAAATATGGAAAAGTATAAGCCCAAATTTTAAATTAAAACTTAAGTGACGCTGCTACTATGAAATCCTAGAAATTAGGACTTAGCCTATCATGCATGCATCTGCACATGCTTGGGTTAATACTCAAACTCAATTAGTTTTAGTTTGCTCCAGCCTCGCCTTTAGATTCAGTGACCTGGACATAAAATTTGTACTTTAATATGGCAAACTTAATTAACCCCATTGAAATGTAAAGGATTCCACGGGGATTACAAAACACACCATCGTTTACTAATCATCAAGTTAAATTTTGTTAGGCAACCACCTCTTCATCAACCAACAGATAACTCTCCTGGGGCTTCCACCGGCTTCGTGGCTAGCCACGAAAGACCATGTGCCCGCAAGCATGAACTACGCCCCTTTCCCCGACGCCCAAAAAAGGGGAAATGTACCTTGCTTCTTAATTCTAGGTGGAACTTCTGGAAACTCCTGGTGTGTATTCGCAGCCCGGGTATGTCGTAATTTCAGTCCCCATGGAGACTGATGATGCTGAATCCAGGAGTTAGGGTCTCGAGAGTAAGCACATCTGCAGACTGCAGGCTACACCAACAATATCAATCACTGTGCTTGAATTTAGCTCAGCTGGCAGCCAAGCATAAGAATACCTCCTCCCCTAAGAAGGCCAATTCTGCCTTGGGCAAGGGGAGAAAAGTTGACAGTGGGAACTATTTTGTAACCTCTTTTCTTTGCCCAATAAAAATCCCAAATTTGTCCTCATTCTTACCCCAGGGGGGAGCCCTAAACTCTAGACAGGATGTCAACAAGACTCCTGGCCACCGAGGAAGGCGTCACATAATGGAGTCCACACCAGCCAAATGCCAGGGGCATAACCGACCAGGACTCCAAAGGCAGGTGGGGATGAGGGTAAGGGGGGCAGGCTTATTCTGAAATGGGCAGACAGCTCAGTAAATTCAGATTATTGATATTCACACTTCAGAGGAACAGGTTTTCACTTTCTTTTTGACACCCAGAATAGAAAGGAGCGAGAAGATCGACCCACAGACACCTTGCACGCGTGAATTCACAACCAGGAGGGTCTGCAGGGTTTCCGGCTATCCTGACCAGACAGCACTGTGGACCCTCCCCTCTGCACCACCACACACCTGGTGCCCTGCTCCTCCTCAGCACAAATCCTAGTGTGAACCTCTTACCTAAACCAAACGGCTGGGTGCCTGGACAGAAGGAAAAAGGGTGGCATTTCTCATGCCAAGATGCAGGCAACAGCATTTCTTCCCTGCCTAGAATGCTCAGCTCCTGGTCCCATCTCGACCCCCGCCCACCCCAAACTCCTCTTCTTGATTTTCATCTTCTGCCAACCCCTCACACTCAGCTCATTTTTAGCTTTATTTTCACCACCACCACTGCCACCCCACTCCATGTTCCTACCATGTCCTACACTTCGTACCCACTCCCTCCTATGCCTCAGCAGAAACATGAAATGCACATACAGTGGTAGAACATAAAGAAGCTATACCCCTCTCCACCCACAATCAGGGAGAGGAGGATGCCAGGTCTTCCAAGGTGGAAATATGGGTGAGTTTTCTCTTTCAGCATTACTACATAAACTTGTGTCCATATTGGGAGTACAACAGGCTTCTCTACATATGCCAGGATTCTTAACCATGTGTTTCTGCAGGAAAACAGGATGTAAGTTCAAAACACATAAATTAAAGACCTTAGAGTTGTGAGTTGGGGACACAACCCCCCACACCCCAGAGAAAGAAACAAACAGGTACATTCTGGAATCGATTTAAAAAAATAAAGAACTATTAATACATCTACGAAATGCTAGAGTATGTAACGTCTGTTCCATGTTATTTCCAGAATAGGGGAAAAAAAGCAAAATATAAAGTGTCTTCATGAAAAGTTTCAATCAATTTGGATATTTTTTGCCTCTACTTCAACATTCTCTAAAGAAAAACTTTTGATGTCTAAAAAAAAAATAAGCAGCTTTCAAAAGCTACCAAATGCTTTTAATTTTTAAGAAAGCTAGTTATTATAAGCTTTGTCTAGCTACAGTTTCAGCTTTTCAGCCAAAGCCTGCTGTTGAATATTCTAAAACAATGGAGCACTAAAAAACAAAACAAAACAAAATCTTGGAAGCAGTCTACTGGCTGGCTTTTCATGTCCCCCCCGAACCAGGAAGGTCAAAATTGACAGGAAGTTAAGTCTCAACCTGTAAACAATGCATATGCACCCACTCAACTATTCCTACACTATGTACATAATCCCAAGAATTTACATTAACTAAACAGATCTCTGTAACTGCCCAAGGAAAACCACCTCCCAGATACATTCAGTTTAGCAAAGCATTCCTGCAAGAGGCACTCAAGTTTCACTCAGAAGTGGAGTGTCATGGTGTAAAATCTTTAGGGGGGAAAATCATTGAAAACATATTCTTACCATTTTCACTGGGCTCTGTTGGCTTGGGCACGTCTCGGAACGGGATTATGACTGTATCTCCAGGCACTCTGGGGCTTTCCACATACTTGGGCTTCCTGACGGGACCTGCAGCGGGAAAGATCTGAGTGTGGCTAATTTCTTCCAGCTGCAAACAAAGCTTCAGAATGTACAGTGTGTGTCCTCACCAGGACCCAGATAGGCCTAAAGGAAGAGCCGGCCCCTTCCCCTCCCTTGAACACACACACAGTCATTACAGTACAGATGTAAGAACGTCCAGTCTGGGCTGCCAAAGAAACGGCTATAAGCTCAGCTTGGAGAATATAAACTCTGACAAAAACAAAAGCTGCTCTTTCGCTGTGCAGTCTCTACAGCTGTCTTTGGTGTGTGTCACATAAGTGATTTTGACATGTCCAGACCTGGACGGCTCATGGCGAAGGGTTTTTTATTTGGAATTTTTCTCTAACTGGGACCAAGACGATCAGGTTGCCTGGTATCTCCAAAGTCAGGAGGCAAGGATTACAAACAGCCAGACTATAACATCAATATGCTCTGCGTGGCCACAGACCGCAGGCATTTTATCAGCCTGGTGACACACAGCAATTGTGTGGGGCAGGGAAGCCGGCTGGTTTCTTGGTAGCTGACACAGCTACCTTCGGAAAGGCAGAACAGGCAGTCCGGCATGCGACTCGGGGACACAAGAGAGCCTGAGAATCATCTCTCTCACCTCCCCTTCATCCCCAGCTTATTATCAGAAAATCTGGAATTCTGAATTACAACGAATGGAACCCTCACACGTTGCTGGTGGCAAGGCACACATGCAGCCACTTTGGAAAACAGCTGGGTGGTTCCCCAGAAGGTTACACATATAGAGTTATCATACGGCCCAACAAATTTACTTCTATGTAAATGTATGTTCAGACAAAAATCTGTACATGAATGCTTGTAGCAGCATTATTCATAATAGCCAAACGTCCATCAACTGACAACAAAATGTGATATATTCATACAATGTAACATTATTGGGCAATAAAAAGGAATGAAGTACTTATTCATGCTACAACATGGACAAACCCTGAAAATATTTTGGTAAGTAAAAGAAGCCAGGGACTTCCCTGGCGGACCAGTAGCTAAGACTCCGTGCTTCCAATGCAGGGGACGCAGGTTTGATCCCTGGTCAGGAGGGAACTGAGATCCCACATGCCACACGTTGCGGCCAAAAAAAAAAAAATTAAGTAAAAAATTAAGTAAAAGAAGCCAGTCCCCAAAGACCACATGTTCTATGACTACATTCATATGGAATGTCCAGAATAGGCAAATTTATAGAAACAAAGTATGAATGGTTGCCAGGGACTGGGGGATGTGCAGGCTTGTGGGGTGATGATGGCTAAGGGGTCTGTGGTGATAAAAATGGTCTAAAATTAGGTTGTGGTGATGGCTGCAAAAACTTGTGAATATACTAAAAACTGCTGTAGTGTACACTTCAAATGACTGAACTGTATGGTATGTGAATCATATCCAAATAAAGCTGCTTTAAAAAAAAAAAAAAAAAAGACTGCCTATTCTGTCTGGTCCTTTCAAACATCCCATTACATTTTGGTCCAGAATCATCCACTTGACTCTTATTTTCCTTGGTTGCCTTACACTTAAAGTGTGCTTTTAACAATGCCACAGAGACAGGAAACATTTCACATCAGTAAGAGAAAGGGTGGAGGAAGAGTGCCAGACAGTGGTCCACAGCTCTCCCTCCTGCTCAACCCTGAGCCACAGCCCTGCCCCTCCCAGGTCCTCAGCTCCATCACTGCACACTGAAGGGGTAAGTCAGCTGGATTCTGAGCATCCTTCTGCGTCAAACATCTTATGCATCTGAGAAATTCTATTCAGAATGTGGTTTACGGTGAAAGTGCTGCCACCTAAAGGTTTACTGCAAAAGCATCTACACTACTATAAAAACACTCTAATTCCCAGCCAGTTATAATGTACCACATCTGAAAATAGGCTGCATTATCAAAGAAGCTTATAGAGCTTGACAGATAGGGGTATTACTTCAGACTTTAGAAATCATGGTTTTCTAAATGGTTAATGTAGTATTTAACCATATGGCTGTCTTCATAATTGATTGAACCCTGTCAGAAAGGGAATGTTTTTAAAGGTTAAAGTGGAATGGTTTGGGGGGGGTGGTTGGAGAGAAGGAAAATTAAGTGGAAAATGTAAGCTATACAACAGTACACAAAATACAATTCAGATTTCATCAAAAATACATACTTATCCATATATAAATATGCATGAAGGGAAAGACTGGGGGGGCGAGGGGAAACAAAGATATTTGCTGTGAAGGAGACAGCAACTTGGAAGAAGAGCCTGAACAGGGCAGGCAGAAATGGACGAATAGGAGAACAGTTCCACACTCTTGGTTCCCAACCTACTCTCTACGGTAAGAGATCAAGGGCACCTTTTTCTCATCATCTATGTTCCTCCATTTAAAGAACTCAAGGGAGCTAAAGCCTTTTATTATTATCATCCAATGATTCACATCGCCCCAACCAGCAACCACGCACCGCTCATGAAGTACCTGTAAGTTTCTGTTCACCTTAACTCCTCACGGTATAGTAATAACCAATCTAAATAGATGTACTTCCAGGCAATCTACCTATGCCACAGATCCTTCAAAGATGTTCTCTAATAATAAGCACTCTCTTCAAATGTGGGCTATTTCACATGGATGTACAGCTGTTGTTAGGAATGGTTAGAATGTGAACCTCAACGTCACCCAGAGCCTTCAGAAAGCATCTATGCCCATCTGTTTGTTTGTAACTGTGTTCTACTCAGAGGCCAACCCCTCACTGTAAGAAATACTCAACACTAAGGAGACGGTGTTAAGAGCAGAGCCTCTAGAATGGATAAAGAAGATGTGGTACATATACACAATGGAATATTACTCAGCCATAAAAAAGAATGAACTAATGCCACTTGTATTACATGGATGCCATGCTTTACATGGTCCACATGGATGGACCTAGAGATTGTCATAGTGAGTGAAGTAAGTCAGACAGAAAAAGACAAATATCATGATATTGCTTATATGTGGAATCTAAAAAATGGTACACATGAACTTATTTACAAAACAGAAATAGAGTCACAGATGTAGAAAACAAACTTATGGTTACCAAGAGGTAAGGGGGGGAGGGATAAATTGGGAGATTGGGATTGACATATACACACTACTATACATAAAATAGACAACTAATAAGAACCTACAGTATAGCACAGGGAACTCTACTCAATACTCTGTAATGACCTATATGGGAAAAGAATCTAAAAAAGAGTGGATATATGTGTATGTATAACTGATTCACTTTGCTGTACAGCAGAAACTAACACAACATTGTAACTATACAATGTTGTATACAACTATACTCCAATAAAAATTAATTAAAAAAAAAGAGCAGAGCCTCTAGACCTGGGCAGACCTAGGTTCAAATACGGTCTCCCTCCCTCTCCAGTTCGGACCTCAGTACATCCCAGAGCTAAACGATGAATGAGGGAGAGTTCAGCTCTAAGGGGAAAATCCTGAAAGCAGAGGGCAGGTCTCTCTAGTTCCCACACTTGGCACAGTGCCTGGCATAGCGAACTGGTGAGGCTGGAGACAAAAGAATACCTAGAATGTAACAAAGTAAATACAACTGTATTCAGTGACCACACAAGGCTAAGCACTTACATACTTTAATTCATTCAATCCTAATAACTTTGGGAGAAAAGCACTATTTCCCCCATTTTTAGGTCAGGAAGCTGAGGCTCAAATCAGTGAAACAATCTGCTCATGGCCCACACATGGCAAAGCAGGAATTCAAATGGTTTTGTGGTCTGTGCAGGTTTGAAGCCCATGTACTGAATCACCACCATTCAGCACTTATGAAACTAGGAAATCTAGATTAACTAGGCAATCCTAGAAAAGGCCAGGGCAGTGGAACCTTCCACCACCAAATCCACAGGTCTTGGCTATACATTCAGCAAATCTTTTATTCATACTCACTTGTCTCTGATCTCCCCTTTCACTAAGAGTTGAAATATTATGAAGTGAATATAAACCACTGCTCTCCAACATGATCCTTTTATTTAAATTGCTTTTCATAAACAGCTGAACCTCAAATGCTATAAAACCAGATAAATTTATAACTACAGAGGTTTTCTTCTTTCCCCCTCAATCGCTTGTTAGAGACTCTTTGGGCACTTTCCATTAAACACAGCAGATGAACACTCGTTTGCCCTCACTCGCTTTCAAAACACCATTAAAGCTGCAGTAAAGGGATTTAAGAGAGACCAGTGGGAAAAGAAGACAACCACAGGCAAGAAACCAAACTTCTGAAAGTGGAAACAGACTGCCGAGGAGCATGGATGAAACACAGCAGAAAAGGTTAGGGCTGGGGGTCGGGGGAGGAAGGGCTCAGCCTCCAGACAGCAGACACCTCTGAAGGCAGGGGCGCGGCAGGGCTGAACGCAGGACCATGGGTTGGAAATCTATTGAAGGGAGAGTAAGAGCCATAGAACCCCTTCCCAAACCAGGAAGCAGTCCCTCCTTCGTCCTGGAAGCAGAGCTTTTCCCCTGGAAAGGCTGAATTCCAAGACCGTGGAGATTCAACAGCTAAACTCTTGAGTGCTACACTAAAACACTGGGCTTAAGAAAAATTCTCCATGTGGATTGGTGGGCCCCAGATGCATCTCTCCACACCCCCCGCCCCAGCTGTGAAAATGCTGACAGCAAGCTTGCACACCAAGCAGGAAGAGATTAGAGGATTCCTCCCTGGGACGAGAAACAGTTGGGGACAAGCCCTCAAAGAAATGGTGGATCCCTGACCAATCACGCTACCGAAACGCCTGCCCTAAACACACACACACACACACACACCCCACCCCTACCTTTCAATCAGCTTTTTAGTACGTTGTACTTACTTACAAACTAAAATCATCAGACACTCAAGGAAAGACCCTACCCTAAAAGAAAACAGGTTAACAATAACAGGTTAAAAGAGGAACCCTGAGGAATCAGGGTTAATAGGAGGTACATCTTCCAGAAAGAGAAGAGCTACTGTTTCCACTACATAGGGGGCCCTATAACAAGGGCATTCAGGGTCTGTGAGGTGGTCAGCTGACCAGACTGACCGCAGGACAGGACAACCGAGGCCACACCAGTTAAGACCCATTGTAATCACTGATCTTACACTAAACTGTCTATTAAACCACAATGACACTGAGTTCTATGCCACTGCAATGAAAAGCTCCTTCTAAATTAAGTGGCCAAATTCTTTATCAACAGAGATCAAAACTGAAAAATCCATCCCCCTAACACCCCCCTTACTCAGGAGAAACTACTGCCCAGCACCTTTCTACACACAGCTTTTTGTTTACAATGAAATGCTCAGTATTCCCAAGCATAAACTACCTAAAATAACTTCCCCTCTTTATGTAAACCAAGCGCCCTCAGGTTAATCCCCCCAAATTAACCAGAATCCAATACTACAATAATAATTACCCAGAAAGCATGGTATGCTGGCTCCTGTTTAAGGCAAGAGGTTCTTAAAAACAAGACTGTCAGGTATTAGCTTGAAAATGGGCTCATCCAGAAGCCAGTGTGCTTCCTTGTCTCACCAGCCTTGCCACCCAGTCACTCCTGGGCACCCAAGACACTGGTATAAGGCACTTTTCAAGCTTAACTGGGCATAAGGATGCCGTGGGGGTCTTGTCAAGATGCAGATTTTGATGCACTTATCAGGTATGGTCAGGACCATGGGCCATACTTTGGTAGCAAAGGTATCAAGTATGCAAAGCACAGGCCACCACAGGCGGGACCTCTAAGGAAGACCACCCTTCTGGCAGGGTCTGAGCAGGGTCTAGGGCCGTGGATGGGGCACCAACTTGCCCAGTTTACAAGGTTTAAGATAAACGGGGATTGTTCTTGACCATAAATCACACCCAGTTCATACTCTGGATCCCTTTCCTCATCCCGATTCCCCATCTCCTCTGCCCCCCATTCTCTACTCTGTGATACAGGGGAAGGGGGCTCTCAAATTTAAAGATAAAGGGCTCTCAAGATGAAGAGAAACATAAAGTGTGCCCCCAAAGAGGTTACAGAGGTACCCAGTAGGCAGCCGGCACAGAAGAGTTCCTGCCAGCTCCCTGCACTGTACAGAAGCACTTGTGTCAGCTGGAGGCAGGGGAGGGGCAATCTCCATCAATCAAATCGGTCCACAACCTGGAGCACAGCCTTCTCCCTGGTGCCTTTCCTGCCTTTATGTAAATCTCGAAATACACTTTTCCCAGTGGCCAGCTTTCCTACTCCTTTTGACATTTTAATCACACAGCTGACTATTTTGCCGCTTAGAAACGACCATATAAGGAATATTTTTTTAAAAGGAATGGCAGAAATAAACCAAACTGGGCTTTATCTCTAGGCAGTGAGAGAGAGAGAAGGGCAGGGGTTACTTTTCATTTCTGAGTGTTTCAGTTAAAAATAATTATATATATATATATATATATATATATATATATATATATATATATATATATATATATATGAAAGCAATATTTGGGACACAGAACACCTGAGGCTACTTACTGCATTTAAAGCAGATCTTACATTTTTCACATCTGGAGACTATGAAAAGTGACCCTCCTGTGTTATCAATCATTTTAGAGATTTTTTTTTTTTTTACCATCTTGAACTGTTACAGTAAAGGATCCTGTCGATTTTATCTGGTCTGAGTTTTCATCTCACACTGGGAAATGTTCACAAGATGAGAAAAATAAAAGGGATGAGGAAGAGGATTCCTTTGGGGGGGGGGTGGGGAGGGCGGGGGTACCTTTATCACTAGGGCAAACATCATTAGTCAATAAGAAATGGTAAACTGTGGTAAACTATCAGATCACAGTCTTGGATTTTTAAAGAGCACAATACCTACACAGAGCTTCCAAAGTCTGACTCTTCTCCCTCCCCTACACCCAAAAGCAAGCATTGTCGGGGGAGGGAGAGACATGCACTTTGGGACTGAGAAAGGGGAAGACTTAGCCAAAGTTTATGGGATGGAGGGAACCTGGCCTTGCCTCTGACCACTTTGTCCCATGCCGTGGTGAGGCTGGGCAGGTCAACTGGCAGGACTGCCCACAAGCCTATCTATGGGGGGTGAGAGCCTCTTGGGAAGATTCACTTTGAGGAAGAAGGAGCCAAATGATGAACTGACGCAGTCAGAAAGCCTCAGCCCAAGGGGAGGGCAATTTCAAGCACAGTGCGACATCCATCACTTGGATTTCTCCTACAAGAAGCGGAGAGGCTGTAAATAAAACCCCGAAATGCTACTTGAGCGGACTCAGCTCCAGGGAATGACACCTGGGTACCGGGAGCTGATGCGGGGCAGGGCTCCGGGAGAGAAGTACCAGCTGCCCCAGCAGCCAGAGCATCCCTGGTCGTGAACACATGACGTGCCCCTGGGGAGCTTCCCAAAACTTCCAGAAACACTTTTACAAGGGCCTGGGGCCTTGTGTGAAGAGAGGTGGGCAACAAGTCAGTGTAATCTGAGTTATTACTCCTGTAACCTCATTACCCAAAGACAGGTGAGGTCTGGGGAAATTCAGACTGTTAATTCTAGGGAAGAAAAAAAAACAGAAGAGGGAAAAATTGGGTAACGAAATACGAAAGTTACCTGACATTACTCTCATTAAGCCTCCTTTTTCTTATTTTGAATACCTTATTTTTTGTAAGAGTGCATTGGGAAGGGTGGACAGCCTTTATTTACTCATGCGATGCACAGGCACCGTGCGATGTAAACGTGTACTGCCATTAAGGCACTTAAATCTAGTAGGAAAATAGTCTATCAAGACGGAGCCATCCCCCTTTCAATAAAGCATTGTTAAAATAAATGTTGGCAAAGATTTGCAAGTCTCAGCTTGCAGTGTGCATGTTTACAGCACCATGAATACAATAAATTTCCAGCTCAAAGTACCCTGAGCAATGTTTCCACTTTCTCCCAATGCACTTTGTCTGCCATGCTGTTCCTATACTGTATCTAAGTTTTCATGTATTACAGCATGGAAATGCATTCATTCACCTTATTTATTTACTCAACAAGTATCTGTTGCACATCCACTGCGTGCCAGGCACAGGGTGACAACAAGATGTGACGGCACTCCCCCGAAGCTCTCAGTTGAGGCGACAAGAGTCTTTATCACATCGTCTGAATTTTATTTCAAAACACTTCAACATAAACAGTGCGATATAAATGTGTGTCTGTCCGTTGCCTTTAATCTCCTGCCTGAAGGCAATTACTTGTCTTAATCTGGAATACAGGCTCCTGGAATAGTTAACTAGCTTTTAATCAGAAGGCCACACACAACAGCTAAGGCCACCACAAGCCCAGGTTGGTCAGCTAGCCATCCTTATCAGCGACCAGCACCACGGTTACGCTAATTAGCACCCTGGAGGTTAGAAATGGAATTTCACACAGGTTAAATTACTGACTTTGTTATTTAGTATTATGGTTGCTGGAAATCTCTTTTCAGTGGTGAATTCATGGTATTTGAGGAAAGAGGATAGACTAGACATATCACAGAAGCACCCTGGCCCGTGTATGACCCAGGCAGATAAAAATCTAGCCGGCCCTCACAGATGTGCCCTAGGCTTGATAAGTAAGTGGCTGGAGGTCCAGCTGCTGATTCCAGGGAATTATTTGGCCTCTGATTCAAAAATGTCAGGATAACTGAAGTTCTGTCTGTGGTAGGCAGAAGTCCAAAGATGTCACTCCAAGATTCCCAGGCCCTGATTACTGAATCAAACACAATCCAGGTACTACTGTGAAGGGGATCTGCAGGTGGGATTAAGAATTAAGGTTACTAACCAGCTGACCTTCAACTAGAGAGATCATTCTGGATTACAGAGTGGGCCCCATGTAATCACATGGACCCTTAAAAGCAGAAGAGGAAGACTGAAGTCAGTCTTCATCTCATGAATACATGTGATGTGTCCCCTGGGGGGCTTTCAGAACTTCCAGAAACCTTTTTACAAGGGCCTGGGGCCTTGTGTAAGGAGAGAAGGGTAGCAAGTCAGTGCAATCTGAGTTAAGAGTATGAAGTGAAATGAGGCAGAAGGCAGTGGAGATGGTCAGAGAGACTCAAAGCCTGAGAAGGACTCAGCCCTTCTGGACTTGGCATGTTGCTAGTTTTGAAGATGGGAGGAAGGGGGCCACATGCAAAGGAATGCAGCCAGCCTCTAGAAGTTGAGAACGACACCTAGCCAAGAGCCAGCAAGGAAATGAGGACCTCAGTCCTACAGCCATGTGGCACTGAAATCAGCCATCCTGAATGAGTTCGGGAATATTTCAGCCCCTGAGCCCCAGAAAGGAATGCAGTCCCAGCAACATCACCAGCTGGGCCTTGTGAAACCCAGAGCAGAGAACCCGCTGTGCCAGGCTGTGCCTGGACTTCTAACCCATGAAACTGTAATATAATCAATTTGTTTTAAGCTGATATATTTGTAGTAATTTCTTAGGGCAACAGTAGAAAAGTAACGTGTTGTCCATGAAATGTTGCCATACTTGCTACAGGTAAACACTGAATGCGAGGTGCCATCAGGGCAGTGACCCTTCTAAAAGGACAGAGCTGGAACTTTACTAGGCATATAAAACAGGTGATATGACTGCATTGTGCCAGCCTGCTAATAAACCTCTATATGGGCAGAATGCCATCTGACCCTTATTTTCATTCATACTTGAGTGAGTTTATAGGGAGGAAAACTCTAGCCCTCATCTCTTGTAACTACTGGTAGTAGTTATAATTTACCATAAAGAATCTAATACCTGAAGTTGGTTTTGTTTTGCTAGTAAGAATCACTAACCAAACCATCACAAATAAATGAATAACCACAAACTTTGGTTCTAAGATGTCTCTAGAAGAAAGATCAGAGTCCTTCCTGGAATCATTTCAGTTCCTCTAAGGAACTAGGGAAGGAGCCCATAAGGGAGAAGGAGTTCTCCTGATATTTAGCAGGAGAGGAGCCCTGTGCTGCGTGATGAAGTAAAGAGCCCAGAAACAGGGAGGCAGGGCCCTCGAGAACTTTCTTTCCCTGAGGGTTCAACGTGTGGTCCCTGGACGGCCGCCACAGCATCACCTGGGATCTTGTTAGAAATGCAAATGCTCAGCCCAACCCCAGCGCACCGGGGTGATTCTGATACTCATGTTTGAAAACCACCACAGGGGTTAGCAATACAGGACCTTGTCCATGCCCTGAGGCAGCTTCCAATCAAATAAGAAGATGAGACAGAAAGAGCTGCCCAGCGGACAGTGTTAAGTGACTGGGGAAAACAGCAGAGGGAAGAGGCGGGACCTGAACCCGGCCTGAGGATGAAGAGGGGGTGGCATCACTTCCTCCCAGAGGGCCTGCACAGAGGTGGGAGACAGAGTGATCTACTTTTTCCATTCCCACGCAGAATAAAAGCAGCGGAAGGAAGAAAGCAGTGCCTCTTCTGTTGGCTTCCACAAAGTGCCATGTACTCAGTAGGTACACAAATGTTAATTTTGACAAGAAAAAGTTCCTTTCTGCTTTTTGAATAAATTATACGTATTTGCTATAAACTAATAACTTTTATGATTCGGGGTTATTTTTTTCAAATATTCATTTAGTACAGTGGCTACTGTGGAATCCTGTTCTAACCCTCATTCATTCTTTTTGCCAAGGGCAGGAGATCAGTGAGGGAAGGCATGGGGTGGGAGGAAAGAGCATGGGTTCCAGTGTATCCAGAGGTCCCACCTGTTGGCAGGTGCTCCATGACCCTCCTAAACCATCCTGGAGAGGGCAGGAGAAGAGCAGTCCTGTCTCACTCAGCAGCAATCCATCCTCCTCAGGGCCCAGGTCCAGACTTGCCCATCCTCCTCAAACAAAGCTCTGGCGCACACACACCCCACCTTCCCCCCCTCTGCAGGAACCCTCGGGTCCTATGTCACAAAGATAATGGCATCAGAAGGAAACACCTGAAACTCTCCTCAGCTCCATCCTCACACACACTTGCAATGGCACTCATCCTGTCATATCTGTGTAAAGTCAATCCTTCTACCTATGCTCAGGGTGCCAAGATCAAGGGCAAGGAAAGGTCATCCAACAGTTTATACAGAGAAATATCTCTAATGGTTACCCTGGATAGGAGGAGCCTTTATGAGTTTAATTAGATTAGGTTAAAAGATTATCCTTGGATGTTAGTTACAACCTGACTAGCTTGCACTGAGACCATTAAGATCCAGTTAGGACAATGAGCTACCACTACACACCTAGTAGAATGGCTAAAATTTAAAAAAATTTTTGATGATTAAAAACTGCTCGTGAGGACACAGATCAATAGGAACTCTCCTACACTGCTGGTGGGAATGCAAAATGGTACAGCCACTTTGGAAAACAGTTGGCATCTTCATATAAAATTAAATTAATACATTTAACATATCACCAAGCAACTCCACAACTACGTATTGACTCAAGAGAAATGAAAATATAAATTTACTCAAAAACCTGTACGAATGTATTTATAGTAATACGTGCATACACATTTACTCATAATCACCGAAAAAACCCTAAAAGCTATTCAAATGTCCTTCAACTAGTGAATGGATAAACGATGGTATATCCATGCAATAAATTAATACTACTCAGAAATAAAAAGTAAAGTGGTAAGACACAACGTTGTAAATCAACTATACTTCAATAGGAAAAATATATTGGGGAAAAAAAAAGAGGTATTGACACCCACTACAACATGGATGAATTTCAAGTGTATTATGCTTAGTGAAAGAAGCCAGGTTCAAAAGGCTGTATAATGTATGCTTCTATTTAGATGACATTCTGGAAGAGGCAAACTACAGGCTTGGAGAACATATCAGGGGTTGCCAGGGAGTAGGGGCTGACTACAAAGGGGCAGGATGAGGGAATATTTTGGGGTGAGGGACTGTTCTGTGCTTGACTGTGGTGGTGCTTACACAACTCCACGTATTTGCCAAAGCTCACAGGGCAAAAATAATTTTATTCTATGTAAATCAAAAAATAAGTGAAAAAAATGTTTAATTAAAAAAGAGGGGGCCTGACTGAGGGTGTCATTCAGTGCTGGGGAGTGACTCTAACTGCACGAAACTTCTATCCTGGGTAAACATCTCTGACCCACTGAGAGGCAGAACCAGCCAGAGGCCAGCCCCAGCATCTGTCATCCCCTTGCACCTTGATAAGAGAGCCCTGGTTTTTAACTGGTCACTGTTTTAAAAGTACCCAATACCTGGAAAGAAACGAGAGATCACAGGATATCCCTTCAGTGGGATGCTGGGGGTTGTTTATGTAAAGCAGATTCTCCAGACTATCTCATTCCATAGGTGTGTACTCTTGATTGACTTCCTATCAACTGGACTATTTTACTGCTCTGCGAATTGCAAAAAAACTGATAACAATGCATATGAATTTTGTCTGGCAGAGACTATAAATCCCTGTAATACAAATTCTCATTTAAACTGGTCTTAATGTCTTGCTTGTTCCTGCCTTAATGAATGAGCTAAATAAAACTGTTGACATAGGACCTTTTTATATTTACGTGTCATGCTTCTGCTTTTTTGAAAAATTATACTTTAGTAGCACAGCACATTAAATGAATAAAAGGCTGCATTTTCTAGCCTTCTTGGCAGCCACTGAGAGGAAAGTGAGTGTTGGGTGGGATTTCAAGAAGGACTGTTTAAAGGGAGCCAACCCAGCTGGGAGAGGCCCCTTTCTGGCAGAAATGCTGACATACCAGGCGGTACTCAACAATCTTACTGGACACTGAGGTGACCTTGTGGTGAGAGGGAATGTAGGCTGATAACAGCTCCCAAAGGTATGTCCAGGACCCAATCCCTAGAACCTGTACATGTTACTTCATTTGGAAAAGTGGTCCATGTGGCTGTGGTTAAGGATTTTTGAGATGAAAGCATCATTCCGGAGTATCCAGGTAGGCCCCAAATGCCACCACAATAATCATCACAAGTATCCTTATAAAAGAAAGGCAGAGGGGGATCAGACCATCACACACAGAGAAGGCCATGTGAGACAGAGAATGGAATGATGCAGCCACAAACCAAGGAATACTTAGAGCCATCAGAAGCTAGAAGAGGCAAGGAACCGATTCTCCCTAGAGTTCTTCACAGGGGATGCAATTCTGCTGATACCTTGATTTCTGACTTCCAGCCTCCAGAAGTGTGAGAGAATAAATTTCTGTTGTTTTAAGTCACCAAGTTTGTGGTAGCCCCAGGAAACTAACACCAATGATGAGCACCAAGCTAGGTTCCCTGACGACACCTTGAACTCACCAAGGCTCCGAGCCACGTACCTCTGGACCATTAACTAGAGAGAGAAACACATTTTTATCTTGTTTAAGCAATTACGTATTTGATTTTTTTTTCTTGAAGCCAAACTTAATCCTAATACTGTGGCATACTGAGATCATGAGTTCCTGGCCCCAACCTCACCTTGCCTCCGGTGATCAATCATATTGGTTGTCCTGCAATCTGAGGCAAGGTTGAGAATTAAATGAGTTGAAGAAAAAAGAAGTCAAACCCAAAGTATCAAAACAACTGTGTTATGGTTAAGATTAAGTTTGCACCACTGGACATAATCAGGGAGTATGTGTAGTAAAGAATTTTTAACGTTTTTAAAATGTGGCATATCAGAGTATCTAACTGATTAACTTTGTGATTCCTATTTGAAATGGGTAATTTTCAGCTTTAAGTAAAATTTACTTCAATATATTTATTATTTTTATTATTTTTAAATTGAAGTATTTATACTTCCATCTATAATATTGTGCTAGTTTCAGGTGTACAGCACAGTAATTCAGGTTTTTTGCAGATTATATTCCATTATAGGTTATTACAAGATATTGAATATAGTTCCCTGTGCTATACAGTAAATCCTTGTTGCTTATCTACGTATCTCACATCTTCTTAAGCCAATCGTCTCTTAACGGACACCTCGGTTGTTTCCATGTCTTGGCTATTGTAAATAGTTCTGCTATGAACGTTAGGGTGTATGCATCTTTTCAAATTGGAGTTTTTGCTTCTTCCAGATATATATGCCCAGGAGTGGAACTGCCGGATCATATGGTTCTATTCTTAGTTTTTAAAGGAAACTTCGTGCTGTTTTCCATACTGGCTGCACCAATTTACATTCCCACCAACAGTGTACGAGGGTTCTCTTTTCTCCACACCCCCTCCAGAATTTATTATTTGTAGACTTTTTGACGATAGCCATTCCGACAGGTGTGAGATGATACCTCACTGTGGTTTTGATTGGCATTTCTCTAATAATTAGCGACGTTGAGCATCTTTTCATGTGCCTGTTGGCCATCGGTGTGTCTTCTTTGGAAAAATATCTATTCAGGTCTTGTGCCATTTTCTTGGGTTGACTGTTTTTTTGATATTGAGTTATATGAGCTGTTTTAAATGTATGGTTTTAAATTAGATTATAAACATAAGATTTGTAAGTTGAATTTAAAGGCCATGGAAAGCCACGTGTAAAATTACCTACGATACAATGAACAGTAATTTGAAACTTATATCATCATCTGTACACAAAATGCTGCTCTCAGACATCAAAAGCCTCATTTTATACATTGGAGAGACCGTTGTTGAAGTCAGTCTCTCACTTTCAAAATGCTCACTGGAAGGAATTCAAGATGGAAGGAAAGAAGGAGGGAGGGAGGGAGAAAGGAGAAAAAAAATCCCTTAACTCCAAGTCCACCACAATCCACCTACAGCCCCCAGCTGGCCAACAAAGCTAGCCATCATTCATTTCTGGTCCCCCAGCCAAATTCTAGAACCTTCCATGTGCTACTGCAGTCCTCACTGTCATCGCTGTGTACTTGTCAGCATCCCCAACGAACTCCTCCCACGTTCCTGGCATCTATACAGAGGAGGCACTCTGCTCTGAAACGCTCTCTCTCAGGTCAGGAGCAGTCTGCAATCTCGCTATGCACGGTCAGAGGCTGGTGTGTCGGGCCACACACAAGTGGCCTCTAATAGTCCCAGAGAGCCATGACAGGCCGGGTGTGTGAGCTTGAGGCAAACGTCCTTCTCTGACCTCTGTGGTGAGGAGCTCACACTTGAACGCACGTGGTTTCCATTATCTGAAATACCTCTTGAAAACATCGGGAACCTAAGAGGGCAGCAGCTAAGTGATATCTGGGGGCTTAGCTGTTATCTCTTTCGAGGTTGAACAGGACAAATTGCACTCACAGATGACATAGGTAACCCATGACATCACTGACAAGGAGCCAGATGACGAGCCACAGGCAGAGCTCATCTCCTCCCGACACAGCTGCCACCCCCTGTAATGACTGAGACAGTCACAGCTGACAGCCCTCTCAGCTCCAACGTTCAACTTTCTACTAGTGTCTTGGGTTTAGGACACAGCAGAGGGAAGGGCTGCCACATTAACTGAGTTACAGTTCAAGTTCTTTATGAACTTTTCTTATCCATCAAAGCAAAAACAATTTTTTTTTTAGTTAAATAATAGATGTTAATACACTTTATTAAAACACACGGATCGTAAGTGTCCAGCTCGATAAATGTTTACATATGTATATATCTATGTAAAACAATCTAGATCAAGTTTTAAAATATTACAATTTTTTTAAAAGAAAGTTCTCTCATGGTCTTTCCAGTGAATAGCCATCCCTCTCCTCAAAAGCAACAATTTTACCTCACTCTCAAAAGCTGATCAAGATTAACATTAAATTTGGAATTCCTGGGCTTCCCTGGTGGCGCAGTGGTTAAGAATCCACCTGCCAATGCAAGGGACCGGGTTCGAGCCCTGGTCTGGGAAGATCCCATATGCTGCAGAGCAACTGAGCCCGTGTGCCACAACTGCTGAGCCTGCACTCTAGAGCCCGTGAGCCACAACTAATGAAGCCTGCGCGCCTACAGCCCGGGCTCCGCAGCAAGAGAGGCCACGGCAATGAGAAGCCCACGCACCACAACGAAGAGTAGCCCCCGCTTGCTGCAACTAGAGAAAGCCCACGCACAGTAATGGAGACACAACTCAGCCAAAAATAAATGAAAGAAAATAAATAAAAATTAAAAAAAAAAATTTGGAATTCCTGATGACACACTGATTTATTACAACAAAAAGAGTGACTGCTTCTTGATTTTCTTTAGAACCAACTCTAACAGGCTGTCACACTAGTCTCCAGCTTAGCACTCCCTAACCACCACCCAGGTCAACTGCAGGACATATTAAACTATCCCACCAACATCCCCACCTCTCCCGTTCTGAAGACTCCTCCTATGGATGTAAGCATTGCAGGAGGCAGAGGGCTGCTAATCCCCACCTGCCCCCCCGTTTCCACACATCATGGTGGGCACTTGCAGGCTCCCTGGCCAACTTCCACACATCCTTAAACTTCTTAAAACATCTGGCCAAAGAAGAATGAAACAAAATAAGTCCCCAACCTGCCTACACCCAAAGATAAAAGCTCCAGAAGTTCAGAGTTTCAACCTGTTGCACTTTTATACCTCAGCTATTAAACAATTTTGAATAATCAGAAAAAAAGCTTACCTTAAGATATGCATTACAAGTTAATGGGGACTTCCCTGGTGGTCCAGCGGTAAAGAACCTGCCTTCCAATGCAGGGGACGCGGGTTCGATCCCTGCTGGGGGAACAAAGATCCCACACACCCTGGGCCAACTAAGTCCATGCACCACAACTACTGAGCCCGCGCACCTCAATGAGAGAGCCCGCATGCTGCAAACTACAGAGCCTATGTGCTCTGGAGCCCACGCACCACAACTAGAGAGGGAAAACCCACAGGCCACAACTAGAGAGAAGCCCGTGCGCCGCAACGAAGACCCCTCGTGACGCAACTAAGACCCAAAGCAGCCATAAATAAATAAATAAATAAAGTAAAAAAATTTTTTAAAGTTAATGTGCCAAAAATAATAATAATAACTACTGGGAATTTTAACTTTAAAGCGTTCACTTTTTATGTAAACCCAATCATGTATAAAGGCAAAGTCAGAAATCAGCCTCTCTTTTAAGAACTCAAAACATTTTTTTCTTCAAGTACTTTAGCTACTAGACATCCACGAGGGTCAGGAAAGAGACATGGGTCTCTAGAACACGGCAATCCTTCTGCATTTACCACACGGTGGCGCTGCTTCAATACTAATTCCAGACAGAATCCAGAAGTGTGTTTCACCACCACCAAGACAATAACGCTTGCAACCCGTTAGGAGTTAGGAGCGTGACGTCCAGAAAATTTTTTGGTTTTTTTTTTAAGGTTTTAGGCAATTTACATATGGTTAACAGTCTATATGGATAAATTAAAACTGCTCAGGCAGCAACTCTGCCCTCATTTTAGGCTGGACTTAACAGAATTCTGACATATTTGCCAGGGGAAGGCTGATCAGCCTGAGAGCCAACAATGCAATGTGTTGGGCAGAAGGGCCGAGTGCCTGAGTGAGATGTCTCACAGCGCAACACTGACATGTCACCTACCTGTGAATCTATACTGATATAAATAGGTAAGTGAGGAAGAAGACGCGAATCGCTCAGGCAGAAAAATTCCAAATAATTTATGTACATACTCCACTCGCAAGGTGGGGAGCCCAAGTCCCACCCTGCATGGGGGGCTGTGCATAGCAACTTCCCTCCAGAGAGTAGAGGATGGAGAGGGATGTAAGAAAAAGAGTAACTTCACCCTGGAGAAACCCGGCAACCTCTACCTGGGCCGGGTGAACAAAGTGAACGAAAGCCGTGATAAGTCCTGTTGAAGTGTCCACATGATGTGATGAGAAGGGCACTGTACGTCTGTGGTCCGCCTCCTCAAAACTTCAGTCTAATCCTGAGAGGCATCAGACAAACCCCCCAAAGAGGGGCATCCTACAAACCATGGGAACAGCAGCCTCAGAACTGCCAAGGTCATCAAAACCAAGGAAAGTCTGAGAAACTGTCAGAGCCAAATGGAGCCTAAGGAAACATGACAAATAAATGTCACAGGGTATCCTTGACTAAGATCCTGGATATTAGGTATCAACTAAAGAAATAGGAAGTACAGACTCCGGTTAATAGTAATGTATCAGTATGAGATCATTAGTTGTGACAATGTATCATACTAATATCCTATGTTAATGATAAAAGAAAGTGGCTATGTGGTAATATATGGGAACTCCAAACTATCTTTGAACTATTCCAAAATAAACTTTTTATCTAAGGCTCAAATGGTAACTAAGAGAAGCCTTTACATACAGGAGAATTCCTTCAGCTTCTGTATTAAGGAACTTAGGCTGTGTTCCCAACAATCCCTTGACATCCGCCATAGAGGAGGAAGGTTGTTACAGGCTGAAGGGCGTGCCCCCAAATATCATATGCTGAAGTCCTACGTCCTAGTACCTCAGCATGTGACTATATTTGCAGACTAGGCCTTTAAGAGGTGATTGAGTTAAAATGAGGCCATTGAGGTGGGCCCTAATCCAATCTGAGTGCTGCCCTTACAAGAGGAAATGTGGACAAAGAGACACCAGGAATGCACAGACACAGAGGAAAGACCATGTGAGGACATAGGGAGAAGGTGGCCATCTGGAAGCCAAGGATAGAGGCTGCAGGAGAAACCAAACATGCCAGTACTTTGATCTTGGACTTCCAGCCTCCAGACCTATATGACAAAATTAATTTCTGTTGTTTAAGCTACCCATCTTGTGGTACTTTGTCATGGCAGCCCTAGCAAACTAATACAAAGGTGAAGCAGAAAAACAGTGCTTCACTGAATGTTATGTGAAGGACAGCAGTGGGAATGCAGAGCTTGATGGCTTCTGTGCCACGTGTACCTTTTGAGAGGGATCTGACCTAAGGCTGCTGTTCTGGGTGGCAACTAAGTGACGTGGAGATGACCCAGGCTTTGGACTCAGGCAGACTGAAGTCCAAATCGCAGTCAGTCCCTAAGTAGCTGTATAACCTTCAGGCAAGTTATCTAAACGCTTGGGCTTTTCCAGCAACTGTAAGTGGGATTCGTGCCTACATCTCAGGGTTAAAAATGTTTACAAAGGGTCTAGTACATGGTAAGCACTGAATAAATACTAAGTTTCCATTCTCCCCTTCCTTTCCTCTAAGGCAAAAGTCAGGTTGGCAAACTATGGTCTAGGGGCCAAGTCTGACCCACTGCATGTTTTTATCAATAAAATGTTACTGGAACATGGCCATGACCATTCGTGAATGAACTGTCTATGGCTGAGCTGCGCTACAGTGAAAGGTGAGTGGTCACAACACAGACCGTATGGCCCTCAAGGCCTAAAATATTTACTATCTACCCTTGACAGAAAGAGTTTGTTGATTCTGCTGTTTTCCTATTTCCAAAAGCTGACAGATGCGTGTCATTCCTTATCATACTTGAACTTCCCAGCATCTGCCACAGATGCCATGTCTTGAGATCCTTCCTCCTCCCTGGAGGCCAGTGACCTGAGCTCAGGCTCTGCATCTCCAATTCCCTGGTGCTCTTCACAAGCAAGGATCTCTGCAGAATACCAAGCTTAGAGATATTCAAAGTCGCCACCCCACCTGGCCAACCTGTTTCTGTGTTCCACATTGTCATTAATTACACCAGCACCTATGCCTGTGGCTGTTCAGAGACAGCATGACTTGGAATCCCAGCACCGGGGTTGAAATTCCACCTGTCAGAGCCTTACCTAAAACACGAAAATAATGACTCCCCTTGGAGACCCCATAACAATCGGGGGAAAATGTGAATAAAGCCACTAGTGCAGCAAAAAGTTTTTGAATCTAGATCTATCTAGAAACCCAAGCTAGAGACCTTAGCAAGCTTCCCAGTTGCTGTGCAAAGAATTTGTTACAGGATGTGCTGGGATGTAGATCCCCCAGCTCTGTGGATTGCAGGGCAGTCTGGGGCAGTGCTACAAGGGACAGTCCATTTACCCCACTGCTGGACAAATATTTCCTATATGTGCCATGATATGAAAAGGGCTCACAAGCCCTGGCCCATTTTGCACTTTTCTTCCTTCTCTAATTCTCATGTACAAATGGGTCACCACAACCTACAGGGACCCACCTCCTTTTCCTAAAATTTTCTCAAATGGACCTCCACCTCCCTCCATCCTCCTCCTCTGTCACTGCCAAGGTTTCAGCTACTATACATCCTTTGAATCATTACAAAAGAGTCCCAACCAGTCTCCTCTACTCCAAGATGGCCTGTACAAAATAAATACTTACTATCCCAACCCAAATCTACTTATTTCATCCCTCTATTTTAAAAACAGTCAAAAGAATAAGACAACACTGCCAGAAGAATCAAATCCTCCCCGGCCCCACTGTATTTCCATCCTTGGTCCTCAAATGCGACCTGTCCCATAATGCTGTGTGAGATCCAGCCACTGCAGGCCAGTCCAGACTTCATGCAGGGTTCTTCTTCCCCTACGGGGCAGTCTTCCCACCCAACCCAATCCCTGTCTGCCATGTAACCCGTAACTCATGCTTCAAGAGCACCCTCCAATGTCACCTGTGCTTGGAACGTTGCCAACTCCCCCCAAGAGATGCTTGCTCTTCTCTGTGTGGTCACAGCACTTTGTAGACACCACAGTGTCTTAAAAGTTATTGCCTCTCTCACTAAACTGGGAGGCCCCCAAAGCTTAAGGCCAGAGCATGTATTTACCTTTATATCTACCTCATCTCTAGAGCAGAGCCCAACACGTAGCTGATGCTCAGTAAACCCCTTAAAACAAATGTTTATGGAACCTCATGAAATCACTGAGTGAAGGAAAGATGGAAGTAACTCAGAGTGCCTCTGAAACCATTTGGAAAAATAAAGTTTACCACCAAAAAAAGTCCCAAGTCCCATCCACCCACAGTGTCCTCTTAAGAAGGAAGCCTTGAAAAATCTCTTGCCAGCTTAGCTGCCAGCAAGTCCAGGAGAGCCGGGGGAGAAGGAGCTCAGAAGAGTGCTAGTGCATAAAACAGGGCTGTTTTTAAAGGCGAAAGGGCCCACAAACTAAGACTTGCCAGTATGAAAGGAAGAAATGTGGAACATGAACCACAAAAATAATGAAAAGGTGTCCAAATGCAAATTAAAAATGTGATTCTCTTAAGCAGTCTGCTAGGACGTTCCTTTCTCGTTTCAGGGAAAACACAAGGGACTCAACACATCTTTATTTTTTCCTTTCTGTGTATCATGAAGAAATCTACAAGCAACAGTGTGAGTCAGTCACGTGACTGGCAGGTATCAAGCTACAGTCATATTTTTCCTGCCTTAAAAGGACCTGTTATTCCTCAATTGCTTATTAAAACACCACAAACTTAAGAAAAATATGCAGTAAAACTTAACATCAAGTTAATATCAAGTCCTTGGTCTGGACTGTGACACCACTTCTTCCTGACTGAGAGTCTTGTAGGGCTCAGGTGGCCGTTCCAAGGCATCCTGTACAGCCGGGCGGAAGCAAACGTCACCTCAAGACAACACACAGATGCTGGGTGGTTTCCCTACTCTCACCCACGACATCTTTAGCACCAGTTTGCTTCCTTGGGAACTGCTTTCCACACTCCTCCAAAACATGGTTACTTGCATTCTCACAGGTTGACCTTTATCACTTTCAATAAGAGCTACAATAGGACCAAGAATAAACAAGGCATTTGGTTGGGAGCAGCACAGACAAAGGAGATGAAAACCATGACCAGAGCTAACAAACCCATATCCAAATGTCAACAATTAGACTTTACAGGTTCCTGCACTGAGGCAGTGGAGCTTTCCCTGCTGTCCATGTCAGAAAACCAGACTGAAGCCAAAACAAGAAGTATGAAAGAGGCCAACAAAGGAAGAGAGGGGCGAATTACCCGCTCTCGGGAATCAGGGGCAGCAGAAGCATTTCTTTGAGGGGTTTTAGGAGCCAGGCACTCGTCACATATTCCCTCTATCCTCTCCAAGGCCAATACAGTAGGTAGTTCATTCTCATTCCCAGATGAGGAAACCGAGAATCAGAGAAGTGGCAAAGTAATTTCCAAGGACACAGAGCTACTGAGAACAGGATTTGAACCCAGGTCTGTCTGTCTTTTAGGGCCAGAAGCTTCCCACAACACCACATAACTTGGGTAGAATTTCTCCACCTAGAAGGCAGCGAGGGAAAAGGCAGAGTGTACAAAAGTTCAAGCTTATCTAATGCAAACAAGATCTGCTTAAACCTCACAACTTCCAAAAACACCCCCAAACAAACAAATCATGGACTCTGCAAATCTTTTGCATGCATGTACTCATATTTTAATGTGTACATGAGAACATGTATACACTCATTCAAATCTTAGAGAATACATCTGGCTCTAACAGGAACTGTAGAAGTGGAAAAAAAGGTTGTAAATTATTTTGTAGAAGTAAATTATTTCTAATAAAGTTATTGAATTTTTGCTAAAGAGCTCAAAGTCGACAATCATTCTTTGATTGACACAACAGGAGATTCCTAGCCTGGCAGCCTCACCGCCAAGACCTCTAGCTTCCATGTCAAATATTAACACTAGACTCCAGGATGTATACAACAGGCGTATATTTTCTTTTGATTACTGAAGACCGTCAACATCCAGAGTCCCTGTGAAACGTCAAAATGCCTGAGACAGAAGTGTCCATAACACTTTCTGCATTCTCAGATGCCACTCCCCTCCTGCGTTACAGTGGAGCAGAGTTACCTCACTTGCATTCAACTACATGTGTTCTACAAGATGGGGGATGGTTCTGGAGGATGAGACACACACATCTGCTTCTCCCTCAGCCACTCTCAGCCCCTACGTGCTTCTCACATAGTGGAATTCTGGTGTATAAAGTACGTAATTTCTGGTACAATGCCATCCTAAGTACAAACTATCTACTTCACCTGGTGCAAAAAACAAAACAAAACACAACAATCTCCCAATGGCAGAAGAAAAATGGTGGTACCATCCAAAGACGCTGTGTCTACATGTAGCATTTATGAGCAATTTAAGGGATGCTCAAGGGTAACTTGATGCAAATGTTTCTGCCTTACATTCTTTTTCATTTACCTGTGTAAGGAGCAACTTTGTAACCCTGTTCTCGTGCCTAGCTTCAGACAATAAGTTGTCTGCTCAACTTTCACTGGAGTTTTGCTCTCACTGCCCACTGAACACATTTGAACCATTTTGGAGCACTTACTCTCTATCAGCTTCATGAATCACTATTTCTCATTTCAACGAAGAGCTCACGGGAGCTTCACAGATTATTGAGGCAGGGCACCTCCCGGAATCCGACCTTTTTTCTTTACCTAATTGTCTCTTTTCTGCTAAGAACTACTGCTTTCTTAAACCTTTGCATTTGCATCCCTAGTTCCAAGAGCTGGCTTCCTTTACAGGGCAATTTTACGACATAATTTTAATTACTTCACACGAATCATGTGCAAACCAAAAGAAGATGAATAACACAAGTAGCTGATGGCAGAGCTGGAACTGGAATCCAGACAGTCGGTCAGTCACTGCGTTATGCTGCTTTCATGTCCTATTCACAGGGAACAAAGCCTGCTGCACATCAAGAAGACATATGTATGCCAGAAAGCATACAGATCTGAGGGTGAAATTCCACTGGGAAGCATCTGGCTGCGGATAGGGAATCAAGAGGACCGATACTGTGAGAATCAGCCACTGAGTCAGATGAAGGAAGTTGAAGATGGGCTCCAAGGCAGACGGTTGCAGTGAAATAGCAAGCACCAAAGGAGAGCTTGTGTACCATACCCTACGCTTTACGGTATACATCGCAATTTCACTTACCTTATAAGAGAAGCACCATTATTACCCCCATCGCCCAGATGAAGAAACACCTATAACTTAACCAAGCACACCAAGTGGGAGGTGAATACAGTTCCAACCTGCCCAAGACTGGGGTGGAGACAGGCACCTATCAGGATCATTAACAACTCAGCTAAAACCAGAGACTCACAAGTCCCTAACTTATGGTGGCTAACTTATTCTCCTAGGCTTTTCCAAAAGTGAAATTGATTCTGAGTAGGCCTATATCTATTAAAGAAATTGAATCAATAATTAATAACTTTCCAAAACAGAAAGCACCAAGCCCAGATAGGTACCAATTCTCTACAATCTCTCTCAGAGGATGGAAGCAGAAGGAATACTTCCTAACTCATTCTATGAGGCCAACATTGCTCTAATACCAAAACCAGACAAAGACATTATAAGAAACCTACAGAACAATATCTCTCATGAGCATAAATGAAAAAATCCTCAACAAAATACTATCAAATTGAATCTAAGAACGTATAAAAAGAATTACACATCACAACCAAGTGGGATTTATCCCAGGTATGCAAGGCTGGTTCATCACTAGGAAATCAATTAATGTAATCCATCACATTAATAGGCTAAAAAGCAAAATCACATGGTCATATCAATAGATGCAGAATATGTATTTGACAAAATCTAACACGAATTCTTGATAAAAACTCTCAGTAAACTAGGAATAGAGGGGAACTTCCTCACCTTGACAAAGATATCTATAAAAACTCTACAGCTAATATACTTACTGGTGGAAACAAAAAGCTTTCTCACTGAGATCAGGAACAAGGCAAGGATGTCCCCTCTCTCCACTCCTTTTCAACATTGTACTAGAAGTTCTAGCTAATGCAATAAGGTAAGAAAAGGAAATAAAAGGTATACAGCTTGGGAAGGAAGAAATAAAACTGTCTTTGTTCACAGATGACATGACCATCAATGTAGAAAATCTGAAAGAACTGACCAAAAACTCCTGTAACAAGGGATTATAGCAAGGTTCTAAGATACAAGGTTAATATACAAAAGTCAATCAATTTTCTATATGCCAGCAAAGAACAAGTGGAATATGAAATTAAAAATAGGATACCATTTGCATTAGCATCCCTCAAAATGAAATACTTAGGTATAAAAAGCAAAATAGATACAAGATCTATGTGAGGAAAGCTACAAAACACAGAAGAAAGAAATCAAAGAACTAACAAAATGAGAGATGGTCCACATTCAAGGATGGGAAGACTCCATACTGTCAAGGTATCAGTTCTTCCCAAGTTGATCAACAGATTCAATATAATCTCAATCAAAGCCCCAACAAGTTATTTGTGGATACTGACAAACTGATTCTAAAGTTTATACAGAGAGGCAAAAGACCCATAATAGCCAACATAACACTGAAGAAGAAGAACACAGTTCTTCTAGCAGACTTCAAGATTTACTATAAAGCTAAAGTAATCAAGACAGTGTGGTATTGGCACAGAATAGACAAACAGATCAATGGAACATAACAGAAAGCCTAGAAATAGACCCATATAAAATACAGTCAACTGATCTTTCACAAAGGAGCAAAGGCAATACAATGGAGCAAAGTCTTTTCAACAAATGGTGCTGGAATAACTGGATATCCACATACAAAAAAATGAATTTGGACACAAACTCCACACCCTTCACAAAATTTAACTCAAAATGGCTCACAGACTTAAAACAAAACTATAAAACTTCTAGAAGGTAAAATAGGAGAAAAGCTATATGACCTTGGGTATGGCAAGGGCTTTTTAGATATAATACCAAAGGTATTATTCATGGGAGAAATCACTGATAAGCTGGACCTCATTAAAACTAAAAGCTTCTGCTCTGAGAAAGACAATGTCAACAGACTAAGGAGACGAGCCACAGACAAGGAGAAAATATGTGTAAAAGATATATCGGAGAAAGGACTGTTATCCAAAATATACAAAGAACTCTTAAAACTCAACATTAAGAAAACAACCTGATTTTTAAAAAGGACCAAATCTTAGCAGACACCTCACCGAAGAAGATATACAGATGGCAAATAAGCATACAAAAAGATGCACCACAACATGTGTCATCAGGCAAATGCCAATTAAAACAACAAGACACCACCATACACCGATTAGAAAGGCCAAAATCCAAAACACTAACACCACCAAATGCTAGCGAGGATGCAGAGCCACAGGAACTCTCATTCATTGCTTGTGAGAATGTAAAATGGGTACAGCAACTTCAGAAGACAGTTTGTTGGTTCCTTATGAAACTAAGCACTCTTACCATATGATCCAGCAATCATGTTCCTTGGTATTTATCTACCTAAACGAGTTGAAAACTTATGTCCACACAAAAACCTGTTCACAGATGTTTGCAGCAGTTTTATTCATAACTGCCAAAACCTCAAAGCAACCAAGATGTCCTTTAGTAGATGAATGGATAAATAACCGTGGTACATCCAGGCAATGGAATATTATTCAGCACTTAAAAAAAAAAAAAAGATGAGCTCTCAAGCCATGAAAAGACATGGAGGAATCTTAAATGCCTATTACTAAATGAAAAAACCAATCTGAAAAGGCTACATACTGTATAATTTCAACTATATGACATTCTGGAAAAGGCAAAACCATGGAGACAGTAAAAAGATCAGTAGTTGCCAGGGGCTTGAGTTGGGGTAGGGAGAGAGGGACGATTAGGTGAAGCACAGAGGATTTTGGGGGCAGTAAAAATTCTGTACAACACCACAATTATGGATACATGTCATTATACATTTGTCCAAACTCAGAGAATGTCTAACACCATAATGTACACTGTGGACTTCGGGTGATAAAGATGTGTCAATACAGATTCATTAGCTGTAACAAATGTCCCCTCTGGTGGGGATATTGACAATGAGGGAGGCCATGCATGTGTGGGGACAGGAGTCAACAGGAAATCTCTGTACCTTCCATTCAGTTCTGCAGTGAACCTAAAACTGTTCTTAAATAAATTCTATTTTTTAAAAAAGGTGAGCTCATTAACTGCCACTTAGGACCTTTGGCCAATAAAGGAGCATTTTGTTGGTGGAGAAGCAAAAAGAAAGTCACATCTCCTTGGAAGAGTTTCCTAAATTTTATTTCTCAGAACCCTTGCACAGAAAAGGGGTTCCATCTGTAACTGTTAGCTGGTGACTCTCGATAAACCCCCAGAGGCAAAGCTCACTGGTTTCAACACTCCAGGCCTGAATAATGAAGATTTTCTTGATGGTCCTGGTTTTCCTTTTGCAGGACACTCCAGCTCTTACTGACCTCTCTTCTAGAGATCACCATTCTATGTCCACTTTCGCTTCCCAACTCCCAGCTTTGCACAGCTTTGCCACTCTGCCTGGAACAAAGCCAGCTAGCTGTTCCTGCTGACCCACCCACAGACTTGCTTCACTACAAATTTGAGGATTCAGGCTGGAACATCAATCCTTCCCTTCCTGTCGGTTTTGACCTCTCACTAACTTTCATTAATGTTAGATACGGGTGCGATAGCTTCCATGGGCTTCTGTGACTTCTGTGTTTCCCTGTGAATCAGAAATGATCAAAAAGAAGAGGTTCCCACCGCCACTGCCTCTGCTCCCATCTATTAAGGGAAAAACCCTCATTTCTGAGCACGGCACTTGGTTTGTTCTAGCCGCCATCTGACACCACCAAAGGGTGCGGCTGACACTGCTGTAAAGTATGACTGGGTAAAACCTCCAGTCATCATTAACTGCAGGTGGCGGGAAACATGCAGCAAGAAAATGCCAGAAGCCCGAGAAAGTAGAAGAGTGACAGGAACATAGAAAAGGAGGCATGAGAAGGCTGCTGAACCAGTTTCAAACATACTACTCTCTGCCCATCCCTGATCACAGCAAAGTCCTGAGAGAGGTAGGACCTTAATTAAGCATCAGTTCTCTCTAGATGTGGGGAAAGGTATGCTCCCAGCTTTACAAATGCAAGGTACTGCAATTTAAATTGCTTTCCTGATTTTCAACCAATCACATGCAACTGGTGAAGGTGGACTACTAAAATCCTACTCATTTTAATAGGTGCATACCAGTGCCCCATCACCAGGGTAACTGTCTGAAGGAAATGATTAGATCCTGTTTCCAAGTATCCAAGGGGAAACAAAGGCAAGATCCAAAGACAAGGAGCTCATGGAATGCCAAGGCAGAGAAACGCCATGAAAGGCAGTGCAGAGGGAGGAGGAGGCACAGTGCTACAGGTGTTTGGAACAAGAAGTTTCTTCTCATACAGGGAAAAGGAGAGACATAAAGGAAGGCTGGATGAAGCAACAGATGCAAGCCACACCTGAGGTCAACTCTGAAAGCGAAAGTTTTGACCTAAGACAGAAGGAGGAGAATAAGCAAAGGGGAAGTGGAATAGAAGGGCTGGTCTGGGCAAACAGTGACTTGATCACTCAAAGTCCATTCAGCGGGAAAAGAATCGACTTGTCAATAAATGGTGTGAAAGAATGAAGATGACCCCTACCACACACCGTTCACAAAAAATGGAGTTAAAAAGGATCCAGACCTAAATGTAAGAGTTAAAACTATAAAACTCTTAGGAGGACACATAGGCATAAATCTTTGTGACCTTGGACTAGGCAATAGTTTCTTGGATACGACATCAAAAAGACAGCGGCAAAATATTAATAAACTGGACATCAAAATTTGAAACTTCTGCACTTATGACAATAGTATCAAGAGCACAGAATGGAAGAAAATATTTGCATATGGCATAACTTGTATCTAGAACATACAAAGAATTCTTACAATTACAATGAGATACCAGTTCACATGTACTACAATGTCTATAATCAAAAAGATTGATAATAACAAGAGTTGACGAGGATGTGGAGAAACTGGAAACCTCATACTCCACAGCTGGGAATCCAAAATAGTGCAGTCATGTTGCAAAATAATTTGGCAGTACTTCAAAAGGTTAAACATAGAGTTATCATATTAATCCAGCAATTCCACTCCTTGGTATGTACCCCAGAAAAAAATGAAAAGCTACAATCACACAAAAATGCATACACAAATGTTCATAGCAGCATTATTCATAATAGCCAAAAAGTGGAAACAACTCAAACGTCCATAAACTGAAGAATGGATTAAAAAACGTGGCATATATAATACATACATGAAAGAAGCCAGTCACAAAAGACCACATATCATATGATTCTATTTATATGAAATGCCCCAAACAGGCAAATCCATAAAGGAAAAAAAAAAATAGATTAGGGTTTGCTTAGGGCTGTGGGGTGGGGGGCTGGAGGGAGGGAGGAATGTGGAGTAACTGCTAACGCAAATGGATTTTTTTTTAAAGGGACATAAAAATGTTCTAAAATTAGATTGTGGCAATGCATGCACAACCCCGTGAAAATGCTAAGAACACTGAACTGTAAACTTTAAATGGATGAATTATATGATATGCAAAATATCCCAATAAAGCTGTTTTTTAAAAAATGCAGGAGGATTAACCAAGATGGCGGAGTAGAAGGACGTGCTCTCACTCCCTCTTGCGAGAGCACCAGATTCACAACTGGCTGCTGGACTTCACCAAGGAGGATACCCCACGTCCAAGGACAGAGGAGAAGCCACAGTGAGACGGTAGGAGGGGCGCAATCAGAGTAAAATCAAATCCCATAACTGCTGGGTGGGTGGCTCACGGACTGGCGAACACTTATACCACGGAAGTCCACCCACTGGAGAGAAGGTTCTGAGCCCCACGTCAGGCTTCCCAACCTGGGGGTCCAGCTACGGGAGGAGGAATTCGTAGAGAATCAGACTTTGAAGCCTAGTGGGAATTGATTGCAGGACTTTGACAGGACTGGGGGAAACAGAGACCCCACTCTTGGAGGGCACACACAAAGTAATGTGTGCATCGGGACCCAGGGGAAGGAGCAGTGACCCTGGGGGAGACTGAACCAGACCTACCTGCTGGTGTTGGGGGGTCTCCTGCAGAGGCGAGTGGTGGCTCTGTTTCACCGTGGGGATAAGGACACTGGCAGCAGAGGTTCTGGGAAGTTCTCCTTGGCGTGAGCCCTCCCAGAGTCTGCCATTAACCCCACCAAAGAGCACGGGTAGGCTCCAGTGTTGGGTTGCCTCAGGCAAAACAACCAACAGGGAGGGAACCCAGCCCCACCCATCAACAGTCAAGTGGATTAAGGTTTTACTGAGCTCTGACTGCCACAGCAACAGTCAGCTCTATCCACCACCAGAGCCTCCCATCAAGCCTCTTAGAGAGCCTCAACCACCAGAGGGCAGACAACAGAAGCAAGAAAAACTACAATCCTGCAGCCTGTGGACCAAAAACCACAGTTACAGAAAGATAGAGAAGATGAAAAGGCAGAGGGCTATGTACCAGATGAAGGAACAAGAAAAAACCCCAGAAAAACAACTAAATGAAGTGGAGATAGGCAACCTTCCAGAAAAAGGATTCAGAATAATGATAGTGAAGATGATCCAGGACCTCGGAATAGGAATGGAGGCAAAGATTGAGAAGATGCAAGAAATGATTAACAAAGACCTAGAAGAATTAAAGAACAAACAAACAGGGATGACCAATACAATAACTGAAATGAAAACTACACTAGAAGGAATCAATAGCAGAATAACTGAGGCAGAAGAACGGATAAGTGACCTGGAAGACAGAATGGTGGAATTCACTGCTGCGGAACAGACTAAAGAGAAAAGAATGAAAAGAAATGAAGACAGCTTAAGAGACCTCTGGGACAACATTAAACGCAACAACATTCGCATTATAGGGGTCCCAGAAGGAGAAGAGAGAGAGAAAGGACCAGAGAAAATATTTGAAGAGATTATAGTCGAAAACTTCCCTAACATGGGAAAGGAAATAGCCACCCAAGTCCAGGAAGCGCAGAGAGTCCCATACAGAATAAACCCAAGGAGAAACACGCCGAGACACATAGTAATCAAAGTGGCAAAAATTAAAGACAAAGAAAAATTATTGAAAGCAGCAAGGGAAAAACGACAAATAACATACAAGGGAACTCCCATAAGGTTAACAGCTGATTTCTCAGCAGAAACTCTACAAGCCAGAAGGGAGTGGCATGATATACTTAAAGTGATGAAAGGGAAGAACCTACAACCAAGATCACTCTACCCGGCAAGGATCTCATTTAGATTTGATGGAGAAATCAAAAGCTTTACAGACAAGCAAAAGCTACGAGAATTCAGCACCACCAAACCAGCTCTACAACAAATGCTAAAGGAACTTCTCTAAGTGGGAAACACAAGAGAAGAAAAGGACCTACAAAAACAAACCCAAAACAATTAAGAAAATGGTCATAGGAACATACGTATCGATAATTACCTTAAACGTGAATGGATTAAATGCCCCAACCAAAAGACATAGACTGGCTGAATGGATACAAAAACAAGACCCGTATATATGCTGTCTACAAGAGACCCACTTTAGACCTAGGGACACATACAGACTGAAAGTGAGGGGATGGAAAAAGATATGCCATGCAAATGGAAATCAAAAGAAAGCTGGAGTAGCTATACTCATATCAGATAAAATAGACTTTAAAATAAAGAATGTTACAAGAGACAAGGAAGGACACTACATAATGATCCAGGGATCAATCCAAGAAGAAGATATAACAATTATAAATATATATGCACCCAACATAGGAGCACCTCAATACATAAGGCAACTGCTAACAGCTATAAAAGAGGAAATCGACAGTAACACAATCATAGTGGGGGACTTTAACACCTCACTTACACCAATGGACAGATCATCCAAAATGAAAATAAATAAGGAAACAGAAGCTTTAAATGACACAATAGACCAGATAGATTTAATTGATATATATAGGACATTCCATCCAAAAACAGCAGATTACACGTTCTTCTCAAGTGCGCACGGAACATTCTCCAGGATAGATCACATCTTGGGTCACAAATCAAGCCTCAGTAAATTTAAGAGAATTGAAATCATATCAAGCATCTTTTCTGACCACAACGCGATGAGATTAGAAATGAATTACAGGGAAAAAAACGTAAAAAATACAAACACATGGAGGCTAAACAATACGTTACTAAATAACCAAGAGATCACTGAAGAAATCAAAGAGGAAATCAAAAAATACCTAGAGACAAATGACAATGAAAACACGACGACCCAAAACCTATGGGATGCAGCAAAAGCGGTTCTAAGAGGGAAGTTTATAGCTATACAAGCCTACCTAAAGAAACAAGAAAAATCTCAAGTAAACAATCTAACCTTACACCTAAAGAAACTAGAGAAAGAAGAACAAACAAAACCCAAAGTTAGCAGAAGGAAAGAAATCATAAAGATCAGAGCAGAAATAAATGAAATAGAAACAAAGAAAACAATAGCAAAGATCAATAAAACTAAAAGTTGGTTCTTTGAGAAGATAAACAAAATTGATAAGCCATTAGCCAGACTCATCAAGAAAAAGAGGGAGAGGACTCAAATCAATAATATCAGAAATGAAAAAGGAGAAGTTACAACAGACACTGCAGAAATACAAAGCATCCTAAGAGACTACTACAAGCAACTTTATGCCATAAAATGGACAACCTGGAAGAAATGGACACATTTTTAGAAAGGTATAACCTTCCAAGACTGAATCAGGAAGAAACAGAAAATATGAACAGACCAATCACAAGTAATGAAATTGAAACTGTGATTAAAAATCTTCCAGCAAACAAAAGTCCAGGACCAGATGGCTTCACAGGTGAATTCTATCAAACATTTAGAGAAGAGCTAACACCCATCCTTCTCAAACTCTTCCAAAAAATTGCAGAGGAAGGAACACTCCCAAACTCATTCTATGAGGCCACCATCACCCTGATACCAAAACCAGACAAAGACACTACAAAAAAAGAAAATTACAGACCAATATCACTGATGAATATAGATGCAAAAATCCTCAACAAAATACTAGCAAACAGAATCCAACAACACATTAAAAGGATCATACACCACGATCAAGTGGGATTTATCCCAGGGATGCAAGGATTCTTCAATATACGCAAATCAATCAATGTGATACACCATATTAACAAATTGAAGAATAAAAACCATATGATCATCTCAATAGATGCAGAAAAAGCTTTTGACAAAATTCAACACCCATTTCTGATAAAAACTCTCCAGAAAGTGGGCATAGAGGGAACCTACCTCAACATAATAAAGGCCATATATGACAAACCCACAGCAAACATCATTCTCAATGGTGAAAAACTGAAAGCATTTCCTCTAAGATCAGGAACGAGACAAGGATGTCCACTCTCACCACTATTATTCAACATAGTTCTGGAAGTCCTAGCCACGGCAATCAGAGAAGAAAAAGAAATAAAAGGAATACAAATTGGAAAAGAAGAAGTAAAACTGTCACTGTTTGCAGATGACATGATACTATACATAGAGAATCCTAAAACTGCCACCAGAAAACTGCTAGAGCTAATTAATGAATATGGTAAAGTTGCAGGATACAAAATTAATGCACAGAAGTCTCTTGCATTCCTATACACTAATGATGAAAAATCTGAAAGAGAAATTATGGAAACACTCCCATTTACCATTGCAACAAAAAGAATAAAATACTTAGGAATAAACCTACCTAGGGAGACAAAAGACCTGTATGCAGAAAACTATAAGACACTGATGAAAGAAATTAAAGATGATACCAACAGATGGAGAGATATACCATGTTCTTGGATTGGAAGAATGAACATTGTGAAAATGAGTATACTACCCAAAGCAATCTACAGATTCAATGCAATCCCTATCAAATTACCAATGGCATTTTTTACGGAGCTAGAACAAATCATCTTAAAATTTGTATGGAGACACAAAAGACCCCGAATAGCCAAAGCAGTCTTGAGGCAAAAAAATGGAGCTGGAGGAATCAGACTCCCTGACTTCAGACTCTACTACAAAGCTACAGTAATCAAGACAATATGGTACTGGCACAAAAACAGAAACATAGATCAATGGAACAAGATAGAAAGCCCAGAGATTAACCCACGCACCTATGGTCAACTAATCTATGACAAAGGAGGCAAAGATATACAATGGAGAAAAGACAGTCTCTTCAATAAGTGGTGCTGGGAAAACTGGACAGCTACATGTAAAAGAATGAAATTAGAATACTCCCTAACACCATACACAAAAATAAACTCAAAATGGATTAGAGACCTAAATATAAGACTGGACACTATAAAACTCTTAGAGGAAAACACAGGAAGAACACTCTTTGACATAAATCACAGCAAGATCTTTTTTGATCCACCTCCTAGAGTAATGGAAATAAAAACAAAAATAAACAAGTGGGACCTAATGAAACTTCAAAGCTTTTGCACAGCAAAGGAAACCATAAACAAGACGAAAAGACAACCCTCAGAATGGGAGAAAATATTTGCAAACGAATCAACGGACAAAGGATTAATCTCCAAAATATATAAACAGCTCATTCAGCTCAATATCAAAGAAACAAACACCCCAATCCAAAAATGGGCAGGAGACCTAAATAGACATTTCTCCAAAGAAGACATACAGATGGCCACGAAGCACATGAAAAGATGCTCAACATCACTAATTATTAGAGAAATGCAAATCAAAACTACAATGAGGTATCACCTCACTCCTGTTAGAATGGGCATCATCAGAAAATCTACAAACAACAAATGCTGGAGAGGGTGTGGAGAAAAGGGAACCCTCTTGCACTGTTGGTGGGAATGTCAATTGATACAGCCACTATGGAGAACAATATGGAGGTTCCTTAAAAATCTAAAAATAGAACTACCATATGACCCAGCAATCCCACTACTGGGCATATACCCAGAGAAAACCGTAATTCAAAAAGACACATGCACCCGAATGTTCATTGCAGCACTATTTACAATAGCCAGGTCATGGAAGCAACCTAAATGCCCATCAGCAGACGAATGGATAAAGAAGATGTGGTACATATATACAATGGAATATTACTCAGCCATAAAAAGGAACGAAACTGAGTCATTTGTTGAGACGTGGATGGATCTAGAGACAGTCATACAGAGTGAAGTAAGTCAGAAAGAGAAAAACAAATATCGTATATTAATGCATGTATGTGGAACCTAGAAAAATGGTACAGATGAGCCAGTTTGCAGGGCAGAAGTTGAGACACAGATGTAGAGAATGGACATATGGACACCAAGGGGGGAAAACTGCGGTGAGGTGGGGATGGTGGTGTGCTGAATTGGGCGATTGGGATTGACATGTATACACTGATGTGTATAAAATTGATGCCTAATAAGAACCTGCAGTATAAAAAAACAAACAAAACAACTAATACTAAACTTTTATTGGGTTATTTGTATGGAAATATGTTAATATAAATGTTTCAGACACTACATGAAATTTCTAAAAATCTTATATTTGTATTTGTATGGAAATATGTATGGAAATATGTTAATATAAATGTTTCAGACATTACATGAAATTTCTAAAAATCTTATATTTGTATTTGTATGGAAATATGTATGGAAATATGTTAATATAAATGTTTCAGACATTACATGAAATTTCTAAAAATCTTATATGTTCTGGTATAATGTTATATGTAATAATCCTAGTTATTACTTTAAAATGTATATCTCAGAAATAACTAATTTTCTTGTCAACTGCATTATTATGAACTTTCATCAAATCTTTAACCGTGGTCATTTTTAAGTCTTTTGTCATTTACAGACAGTTCTGGGTGTACTCTGATGATTTAGCAAATATGTTCCTATAAAAGGGTTTCATCTTCAAAAAATTCACGGAAAAGACTCTGACAAGTACAGGTTTCTGGTAACTGACTGTACTGCTGAACTGAATGAATAAGCATTTTCAGAACTCTAATGAAAAACTGATGAACTCATAAAAGTGCTAACAAAAGATCAAGATGAAAAAAAAAATTAATTACATGGGACTGAGTGAACTGATGAGGATGAGTATAATTTTTGTGACTTTCTGTCTGAATTTAAAAAAAAAAAAAATCCCACAAGGACTCAGAGGCAAAGAATATACAAATCAATTTTCACTGCAAAGTAAAGGAGCTGTTACAGTAGAGGATTACTGGACTGAATGTCAATATTATGACATAGTATGAGTGTGTTTCATGTTTGGTAATTGCAATCATTGTTGCTTTTGTTGTGGTCATCCATGTACAATGCTTGGTGTCAGTCTATTTATCTCTTGTAAAAATAAAATACAGTGTGTGTGTGTGAAAAAAAAAAAAAAAAAAGAATAGCAAGCTAAAATTTAATTATTCATTGTCATCTTCAAATTCACTGACCGTCTACTTTTTCAAATGGGTTTCAGGTGGTAAGAATGGAAATTAATTGTTTAATGCATGCTTTCCTTTTAAAGAAGGAGTATTAAAGTAATCATGTGAACATATAAGTTTCACTAGAGGACGCCAGTGTGATAAATCACTTCATCAAAAAATTTAAAGCAGCGTTAACAGTCCATCCATGACTTATCTAGCAGCAGCCATATTTGTGGAACAATTTATATGTAAATTTAAAAAAATAAATTGATTTTGAAGTTAAAAAAAAAATGCAAAGGGATAAATGATAATGGAAAAATATGTAAATTTGAACTGAAAGAACAAAAAACTTTTGTGAGTCATAAAACACTATAAACCTAATGGAAAATCATGAACTGGGAAAATTTTTGAATAACATACATGACTGATGGCCTTAAAACAAACAATAAGAAAGCTGTGGTAATTCAGTAAGAACTATATTGCCCCAGTAGAACAGAAGACAAATACCACAAGAATTCCCCAAAGAAAAAAGTACAAATGACCAACAAGTATATAATAATCCATTCACAACATTAATCAAAAAACTTTTCAACTAGTAATCCTAGAGTTAAAGCCTATCCAATGAAAATATAAAGAGGCTTTTAAATATTAATATATAAGAATGTTCTTTATTTAGTGGGAAACTGGGATCGTCTTACATGTACAATGCTAGGGGGAGTGGGCAAATACTATCGTTTATTCACTACAGAAACAAGGCAGGAAAGAAATTCAACCGGACTTCCCTGGTGGCGCAGTGGTTAAGAGTCCGCCTGCCAGTGCAGGGGACAAGGGTTCAAGCCCTGCTCTGGGAGGACCCCACATGCCACGGAGCAGCTAGGCCCGTGTGCCACAACTGCTGAGCCTGTGCTCTAGAGCCTATGAGGCACAACTACTGAGCCCGCGTGCCACAGCTACTGCAGCCCACATGCCTAGAGCCCGTGCTCTGCAACAAAGAGAAGCCACCGCAATGAGAAGCCCGCGCACCGCAACAAAGACCCAACACAGCCAAAAATAAAATAAATAAAATACATTTATAAAATTAAAAATTCATAGGCATTTAATAGCAAAAACAAAATATCTTGGCTCACACTACAATTTTTTAAAACTGAAAAATAATGTAAATATCTAACAGTCAGAAATTAGTTAAAAATCAATTATGGAATATTGAAACAATGGACATCGAATGTCAAGTTCTTCAAGCAAACTGGAATGTGCTCATGATATAATATTCAGTGAAAAATGGCAAAGCACGTGTGGTCCTGGGTTTAGGAAGAATCGATTGGAAAAAAAAAACAAAACTAGAAAATCAAAACACTAAGCATAGTTCTGTCTCTACACTGGGATTTCCAAATTTTCTACAAGAAACACTCCAGCGGGGTGAGGGAAGGAGGGCCTTGGTGGACATTAATTCATGGTCCAAGAATCAAAGGGCAGAATGATTTCCACTTTACAGCCTGTCAGCTTTGAGGTTTTTTCCCTTAAAGAAACAGACAGCCAGAGGAGTTTTCAAAACTGCTGCATCAGCTCTGTCAACTGAGACAGAACTGGGACTGGAGATGGCAGAGATGCAAGTACAGCAGCTCCCCTCATACGTTCCAAGACCCCCAGTGGATGCCTGAAACTGCCGATAGTACTGAACCCCGTATATACTATAGTGTTTTTTCCTATGCATACATACCTATGATAAAGTTTAATTTATAAGTTAGGCAAAGTAAGAGATTAACGACAGTGACTAACAATAAAATAGAATGGGGTCTCTCTCTCAAAGTACCTTACTGTACAAATTTAACACATTTTCCATCTTAACTAAAGCACTTATCACATACCGTGGCCATAACTTTTACAGTCTGAGGTGCGAGAGCAAAACTAGCACACATTTTTTTCCTTCTTCACAATTTCACGAATAGAAAATTCGTTCTTACTGTAGATCTTAGCTACCTCAGCATATGATTTTTTTTTTTCCTTATTAAGTCAAGAACCTTTTCACTTAAAGGAAGCACTTGACGGTTTCTCTTTGCATATCTGAACTGCCAGCATCACTACTCTTGCACTTCAGGTCCTTTATTAAGTAAAATAAGGGTTACTTGAACCCAAGCACCTCGATATCACAACAGTGGATCTGATGACTGAGGGGGCTATGCAGAGACTAATGGGCAGGGCACACTGGACAGAGGGACGATTCACATTCTGGGCAGGACAGAGCGAGACTTCATCACGTGAGCTACTCAGAACGGCACACAATTTAAAACTTATGAATTGTTGGGACTTCCCTGGTGGTCCGGTGGTAAAGAATCCGCCTTCACACGCAGGGGATGCGGGTTTGATCCCTGGTCGGGGAATTAAGATCCCACATGCCACGGGGCAACTAAGCCTGTGCGCCACAACTACTGAGCTTGTGCACCTCAACTAGAGAACCCGCGTGCCGCCAACTACAGAGCCCAACGCGCCCTGGAGCCCGCCAGGTTAGGCAGGCCACAACTAGAGACAAGCCCGCGCACCACAATGAAGAGCCTGCATGCTGCAACGAGAGATCCCGTGTGCCTCAACGAAGATCCCACATGCCCCAACTAAGACCCAACGCAGCCAAAAAAAAAAAACAAAAAAAAAAAAAAAAACTTATGAATTGTTTACTTCTGGAATTTTCCATTAATATTTTTGGACACTGACCACGAGTAACTGAAACCACAGAAAGAGAAACCACAAATAAGGGGGGATGACTATAACCAGCACTACCCAGTCTCCCCATATAAGCGAGGATGAGAAAAGCAGTGTCACCCACTTGTCACCATCTGCTGTTTTATCCCATTCACAGTGTTTTAAATGGTTGCTCTGTGCCTCCTTTTGATTGTTTCATAATGGGCCCAAAGTGATCTGGGAAATGTAATCCAAATATAAAGTAACAAATTATATTACTAATAAACAATCCACAGGAAATGGGCTTGCTCTTCTCTGGGAGATGAAAGAATGCATTACAAATATTAATGAATTCTTAATCCAAAAAGGCTTGCACCAGCCACAGAACTACTTAATGGATACTGATCCTTGTGTTCATTATCAGAAAATTTATGTTTCATTTAGAAAAAAACAAAAAATGTGAAACAGTACTCAGGAAACTGAATCTTCCGACTAGCAGTGAAAAACATATAAATAAGGTGCAGCAAGGTGGAAGGAAAGTAAATAAAAATAATAACTAGCCATGTAAGTGGAACGTAAGAAACTCAGTCATGTGAAATGCAGGGTCACATTACTGCGACATTAATGACATTTTCTCTGGTCCTGAGTTCCCATGGCCCAGGAGCTAATCACCAAGTATACTAGTATACAAACTTTCATTATTAATGCAGGCTGTGCCGAGTGCCTGTGACAGGAGTTTACAGTATTTGACCTTTGCTAGAATAATAAGTTTCGGGCCAACAGTTTCTCGATTAGCATCAATTAGTGAAGACGTTCTATCCAAACAAGTAAAACAGGTTTGGTTCTTGGTGCAGTTTTTTCATTTTGTTTTTGCCTTAAACAAAAGAAAAAGGCGTCTAATCTTACAAATGAGAACAGAAGTCAGCATCTTTCAGAGCTGGGGCTGAAAGATGATGTGCTCTTGAAGCAAAGCCAGACGGGGAGGGAAAACAGAGGGGGTGGGGTAGGCGGGGGCGGGTCTCTACCCACGGGCTCTGTGCACACACCGTATTTACTGTATCATTAGCAACAACAGTGCTAGCTTTTTAAATAGATGGCTATTTTAAAATCCAGTGCGTGTTCACAACCGTAAGTCAACTATTTGTATAGGCAGGTAGAACATTAGGACTCTAGATACTTTTCCAACAATACGGTTTAAACAGAAATCTATGTGTGTTCGACACTGTGGAAAAAACATTGTTTACTGTCTGATGCATCCTGAGTCACTGCCATTTTTAAGCAAGCATCTCTGCCTTTAACTTTCCTTTTCGAATTAAAATTACCAAGATAATGAAACCAAATTACCACTGTGAGACACTAATTTGATGTACAAATTTGGGCAATCCACAAACACTGCCCCACCAAAGAGGAATCTGCTTAGTGTATTTAATTATCATTTGGACCAAAAGCATCTAATATGGAGAATATTTCCTTCAACCCATTAAAACGTTGAATGTTGCAGAACTAACTAACTCTCTTCTATTCATAAGGCCTTGCAAAGACCTTAGTAGAAATAAATTTATTCCTATGGAGAAAAACAAACCTTGGGATATTTTCTCAAAAACCAAAGATATCTAATTTGGTCAGGACAGAGGAGACGAGGCCCTGTCAGGGATTTCTCTGCAGGTGTGCCTGCAGCCTAAATGAGACCCTTCTGGCTTGCCACTCTGCCCAAGCTTGCCATGCCATTCATTGCTACCTGATGTCCCTCTAAAATGCCACAAAATAAATAAGTAAACAGTAAGTGTGAAGTGATTAATATGTTAGCTAACCTTATTGTGGTAATCAGTCTGTAATTTATATATATATATATATATATATATATATATATATATATATATATATATATATCAAATCACTACGTTGTATACCTTAAACTTACAATGTCATGGGTCGATTATATTTCAATAGAGCTGGAAAAAAGTTTTTAAAGAGTGAAGTCCCACTAAAACTAACACTGATTTTTTTATTAATAAAACTATATCTGAAATGCAGTATTCCCCAGAGTCTCTCAGGTGTTCTCCAATCCTAGGGCCCAAGCAGCATCAATTCATCTGCAGTAGCACAGACTATAGGAGGGAAACCTCTATTATCTGTTTTATATAGATGAGGTATACTTGGAGAAGACATCATGCCCATCCTCAACCATCAGACATAGGAAGCACATACACACTAATTCAAGAAAAAAGGACAAATGATGAAGCTAATAAGAATAAAAGTAAAATGCTGTGCACAATTTGTAAAAAGGAGTAATTCCAGTGGGGTAACCGGCAAAAGAGGCAGTGTGGGAACTGGAATTTGAAAGAAGAGAAGCAATCTGACAAAGAGATATAGCAGGAGGGGGAGGGCAAAGAGAAGGAAGAAAGGACATTCCAGGAATTTCCCCAAATACTGATAAACAGGTCAGATTCCTTGGCACAGGAAATCACTTCATACCAAAGAGGTTTCCAAGTTCCAGCTAATGACTGGATTGTAAACAATGCTGTCCGAAGTAAGAAAGTTCTAGAACAATAAAAGATTTTGGACACTCACCAATTCACAGTACCATTTCTAACATTCAGAGCTTAAGGTTTGTGCTCTTAATTTTACCCCACATAAACTGCAAATATCCACTAAATGATTCAGAAATAATGCATATAACATCTCAAGTAATACACTCATTCAGGAGATTACAAAAACAGATACCAATTTCACAGTCCCAGAGCATATCTTAGATCAATTCCAAACATGTTTATGTGTAAATGTGAACAATTCTTACAGTGGCATATGATCAATAAGGCCCCAATTTATCTTGCCCTCAGTAAACAAATACTCAGAAAACCTAAAAGAAGATCAAAGAACTTTTATGATTCCAGGTATCATTATTTTGGAGAGGCCTTCCTCACATCTGATTGAAGTTAAATAATGTTTGGGTTTTTATTGGTAAAGTTAAGTGCAAAAAGTTGGTAATAATAAGGGAAGTCAAAATACTTCGTGCAAGTAATCCATAAGTCCCTTGTTCCACCCCTTTACAAGTCTGAATTTTCACCAACAATTAAATTTTATAGCTGTTCAAATGCTGGATGATGTAATCAAGGAAACACATCAGTATATAGCGCTGGGTGGTAATAAACAGACTGTGGTCAGATTACACTTGCCAAAATCCATAACCTTTAAACATACCACAGTGAATTTAGATTATAGCGTTTCCCTAATTTGTGAACAAGAAAACAAAACTGATGGTTAATATTGATAACATGAATCTTTGTAAAAGTATAGCCTGGGCAATCAAAATAGTTTATATATAGGTTGAACTAAAGAAATCAACCTATTCAAATCATCTTTTTTTTTTTTTTTTTTTTAAAGATTCCCTTCTTCGAGAAGTTACTGTAACAAAGAAAAAACCTTCTCCCAGAAGATTTCTTATAAGCACTAGTTCTGCCTAATTCCAATACATGTAGTTTGGGGGCTGTTTTGTTGCTCGCTTACCTGGGGACTTTTTGGTTGATCTTGATGGCACAGAGTGAGACTGTCGAGGCAGCAGAGGTGACGAAGGCAGAGACATGGAGACACCTTTGGCCAAGCTCACCCTGTAGGCGTCCTCTGCCACTGGAAGGCTGCTCACAGAAAACTCGCCACCATGGCCAGGGGGCAGGACTGAAGGGGAAGTCTCCAGACCAAAGTCACCTCCTGGAGTGGAGAGAGAAAACCTTACGTTAGGCCGTCCGTGATAGCTAGATGCGAATTTAATTCCTAAGAACTACATTCTTAGAATTCCCATATGCCATATGTGTGTGTGGAATTTTTTTTTTTTTTTTTAAGATTCTTCTCGCATCCCATTCACTTCATACTCCGCGTGGCACAGAGTCCACCGTCCTACAACTCAACCAGCCCAAACCCTTAGTCATGAGACTGGAACCATGGCTCACTGATGAAGCAGGTTCTCCTCGGTATTCAACCCCTAAATGAACTTAAGGACAAACAAGCTTACTATTACGAAATTAAACATTCTAGGGAACTCCCTGGCAGTCCAGTGGTTAGGACTCTGCTCTCTCACTGCCGAGGGCAACAGTTCAATCCCTGGTTGGGGAACTAAGATCCTGCGAGCCACGTGGTGCAGCAAAAAAAAAAAAAAGGGAAATTAAACATTCTAGGGTGGTAGACGTATTTAAAAAAAAATACAGAGGAGGCAATTGCAGTGTAGAGAGGACACAAGGAAGGGACTATGTCGGCTAGGACCAGCACCTCTGAAAAAACACAGCCAGTCCTCAAGTACTCAGATGACATGCTTTCCTCCTCACCCCCAGGTATATACAAAGAAGCAACTGAGATGGTGCAAGAAGAAGAGGTAAATCATTTTCCTGATGACTAAAAAAGCATCTTTAAGCTCTGAATTATATACAGCAGAACTGGAAAGATATAGAACGTTTTCCACGAGCAAACTTTTCTCTCTGATGAAAGTTATCCAACTGATGAAAGTTTACCACGCCTTCCTGACTCCGAAAAACCGAGGCCTGGATTTGAACTTAAACCGTTTTTCTAGCCACGTGGGAACTCAATTTTTGCAGATCTTTGCATACAATACTCAAAAAGGATGCAACCCCAACTGTCAAGTTCCCAATGGCATCACTGTACTTGTTTTTCATGTTAGGAGGCACGGTGAAGTAGAGAGTTAGCCCCTCCACAGACCAGGGGGCATTTAAAACAGGCAAACGGGCTCTGGCATGGCTTTCAAAGGCAACTCAAAACAAGCAGAGCTGTGAACAGAAAAGCCACAGGTTCCGCAAGGCATAAGTTGGCACCATCAGAAAGGTAATTTCAGTCTCAGCTGGGCCAGCTATGCTTGAAGGGGTTTTAATAAACTTGGGAAACTAAATATCCAAATGACTGACATTTGAAGAAACAACGAGAATTACCAGGAAACTCTCACTAGAATTTTCAAAAACAAGGACATTATGCAAACACCCAAGACAAACGACTTTCTGCCCATGAGGGAGGGAAGCAGGAAGGAAGGAGTTAATGGAGATCCTTACTTCCTAAGTCCAAGTGAACTGCAGTGTCTCCCACCCTGGTCCTCTTACAACCCCTGCCCACCCTGCTTCTCGAGCCTGCACTGTAAGATACTATCACCACCAATTCCCAGGACCCAGGAGCTAATCTTAACACCACCGTGGACAAGCCTGAAATCTTTCAAAAACCTCCCCCCCTTGGCGTCTTAAGCCAGGGTGTGAAGCTTCCTAGCTGCTTCCCCTTCAACAGTCTGGCGAGGAAACAGATCTTAAGGCAGAACGGGGGATGCACCACAATGCCAACTCCCACTGGGGCTGAAGGTCCACCATGCTGAGACTTGGGACAGTTGAAGGGACGGTTGTTTTCTCTGGTCCAATATCAGGTTCTCATGACCAGTCCTCACCACCACCTCCGTCGCATCTTAGGAATGCAAGCAGGTGCTGTACCTACAAGAATGGTGCCTGGTCATCTGATCCCTGGATGTGTCCCAAGAAACCCTAGGAGACAGACAAGAACTTGGAAAGCACTGAGGCCACAGCCCAGAGCCCCAGGGAGTTACACACACAGAATGTGGGGGGCCTTGAAGAGGTGACACTGGTTTTCCACGTGGCTTGAAGAAAGCTACTGTGGCTGCCCTTACACTGCCTAAATCACCAACCTGGGTACCCAAAGAGCTATGTATGGGATGGCCTGATGGGAGCAGGCGCTGGGACAAGGCACTGTCTTTTCCTACTCACACACGCGTATCTCTGACTGTCAACAAACAAACCCCAGATTTCAGGTCACTTAATCTGGACGAGGACACAAAATGAGGGAGAAATGCATCTTTTATGACAACATTAGAAATAAAACAATGAGCCCATTACTGAGAGAGGGTTTATTTTCTTAAATACTTGGAATTCTTCAGTGATACAAGAGAAATTGGGGACTGAGGGATAAAAGAGAATTAAAGAGTTTCCTAATTACAAATTCTGCCCCTAAACTTTGTTTATATCAAGCAAAGCAAATATTTTCATTAACTGCAAATCTGGTGGGGATGAGTTTCCAAAGAAAGCCATAACCATGAGGACCTTCAGCCTTCGGAGCAGCTGTGCTCCAGCACTTTGATTTTACGTGGTCTGCAATAAAACGGGACTTAGAGATGGGGTTTGGGGAGGCAGGGTTTCTATTTCAAGTTTACTTTGACATCTCACCATAATATTAGTCCCAAACACGCTGTTCTGTTGGTTTATTTTTCAGACACAATTAAAGACCCCTAACTTCCAACTTCCTTTTATCAGAAAGGCACAAAGCAGGGAAAGAAGTTTTATGTATGAGCAGGCGACGCAAAGAAGTGGGTGATCCAGTGGCTTAGAAGCTGGAGACAGCACTCCGGAGTCTGGTGCTTTAACTGCATCAGGCAAGGGGTTCAGGTCAAAGTCAGTCCAAGAGCATCACAAGGATGCCGACGCCAGTGCCAGAAAGTGAAAGTCTCCTGGGGCATCCATAGGACTAAACAATATTGGTTCTAGGCAACATGACACCAGAAATTCTCCAGTTGATTGAACATTCCTCAACAGATGCTTCAAGAGGTTTAAGAGGAATTAAAAACATCTCACTGCAATAACCAGCATGGCCTGCACATTTCTTTTAGCTTTGAATACATGTTTTTCTGTTGACTGTGACCTATTTTATTCCCCACCTCAATTAAGTGATGGGAAATACACCTCAGTCCCCCTTCCTGTTGCTGCAGCAGAAATGCCCAGGCCAGGTAGAACGACGCATCCTTTCCAGGGTAGGAAAACGATATTATCAACCACCTCCTCCAGTTCCCCTGGCAGTATTTCCCATTGATTCACCATGGACACTCACATCCACCCCAACGTGCTTTCACTCTCAGAGAGCACCTAGTCCAATCACGCAGGTTCTCAGACAAGAAGCCAGGGCATGGGGGTTATCCGTGAGGAGCAGGGCCACAGCTACAACTTCCAAAATCCCCCCAAGTGGCTGGCTCATGCTCTCACATACTCACTACTCTACATATTTAAGAACTTAACTTTGAAAAAAAAAAAAAAAAAAAAAAAAGGAGCTACTCAAAATAGACATGTTTTTATTTTTTTAAAAACATTTATTTATTTGGCTGTGCCGGGTCTTAGTGTTGCAGCACGTGGGATCTTCATTGCTGCCTGCGATCTTTAGTTGCAGCACACGGGATCTTTAGTTGTGGCATGTGAACTCTTAGTTGCGGCATGTGGGATAGAGTTCCCTGACCTGGGATCGAACCCAGGCCCCAGGCGTTGGGAGCACGGAGTCTTAGCTACTGGACCACCAGGGAAGTCCCAAAATAGACATGTTATTGAATGAGTTAATTCTATAAAGGAGTCAGCACATTTCTGCTATAAAAGTTTAGGCTTTGTAGGTCACATACAGTCTCTGTCATTCATATACATAATATACACACACACACATACCTTTTCTTATTTTAAAATCACCAACTCTGAGTTTCAAAAATAAAAGACCAGAAAGGGCATGCGGGTATAAGGTTCTTCCTGTTTGTGATAAATATAAGTAAATACACATACATATATACTTACTCACATGCACAAAAACTAAATCCAAGTCATAGTTTGCAAAGATAACAGAATTATCAAAGGGGATAAAGTCATCCAATAAGGCTTTTTAAATTGGCAGAAATGGCTTTTGATAACAGTTCTTTTTTAATTTTTTCCACTATTACAGGCTGTGAAAAGGGATTTAAACTCATAATGGCAGAAAATGCGAACCTGGGAGATGACGAATGTTTAAAGGCGGCTACGCAGAATGGCAATGTCCAACATTACAGATTAAAGTGCATGGAGTGCAGGATTAGGGAAGGCTTAAAAAAAAAAATGAGGGCAACGAAGCCAGGGAGATGAAAGTAAAACTGCATTTCAAAAAGAGTAGATCTGAGAAAGGCAAGGGTGAGCTTAGACATTCAGGTAAATAGGTCTGCAGATGCAGGAAATAAGATTTCCATTTATTGTGCCATTGAAGTGGCTAGATGGAGGAGGGGGGAATGGAAGCTTAGAATAGAAAGAGAAAAGATGTTCTGTTTATCCAGTTCCAGAAAACGGGACTTGTGCAATACATTTAACTAGGGCATTAAATGTGTTAGGGCATCTTTTGTGCAGTCCCTGCCTGGGAGTGCTCTCACGTTTCTTAAACATATTTTCCATCATAAGGCTTTATGACCATATAACTCATATATATTTACAGAAACCTAGAATATTGGAAAAAATTTCCTCCCGCAAGATCCAGTATCATTTTTGAAACCCTCAGAAGTTTCTCTCTGCAACTGAAAGCACTTTAAACCGCTGTACATCTTATAGGATCTCCCCAACTACCCAGCCAGAGCTGATTGTTAATGTGCATTTTCAAAAAGAAAGATTAATGTATCCGAGAAAGCAATTTTCCAAAACATTATTCACACAGTCATGACTAATTCTCAAACAATACTGCTGAGAGGCAACAAAGCAGCTAACTCCAGAGTACAGAAAAATCTGGTCAATAGGACAAGTTTACCCTTTTGTCTTCAAAACTCCAAGTGGGTTCTAAACAGAGCTCAGTAAAGACTATCCTCACAGTTTTATTCTTAATACTCAAGGGTTACAGAACCAAATGTACTTTATTCCAAAACAGATGAGTAAACAGACTGGCATTTCCTCTCTGTCAAAGTTTTCCCTTTAAGGCATGTTGCCACGCAAGAGATTCTGAGCTTTAAGAATATGTATATGACCTCAGAAACACTCCCACTCCCAAGCCCCGGAGGGTGCATTTTAACATAATAAATGCTTTTTTAGATATACTATGTGTTAGGACAGGGTTTCAGGCACTTTATATCACTGCAGCCAACTCATGAAGGTAGGTGCTAGTATTATGTCCCTCCTTCAATGAGGAAACTGAGGCACGGAAAGCATCAAGTATCTTGCCCAAGGACTCCGGCAAACGGCAGAGTCAGGTCTGAACCCAGGCAGTGCGATCCAGAGTCCATTCTCTCGGTACTGCTCCCCTAAGGAAAGGCTACTGAGAGATGCCTTTCCACATTATATCGTTTTGTATACCTAACAGGGAAGACCAAAAATAGTCTAGGTAGGTCTACACGCACACAGCACCGGGCCACTGTGAGAAGAAACCTGCTCCCTCACCTATTTTCACTTTTCGTGCTGGCTGTTTAATTAGCTCCACAGCGCTCCATCTGGGAGGCACCCAGGCCCAGTGTTCATTAATTTTCTTTCAGTCACACCTTATGCTGTCGCCACACAAGCAAAGTAGATCCGAGACAGATGTTCAGTCATCAAGCACCCTAAATAGTTTCTTCTTCTTTCACTTTACACTGTCAACTCATTAACTCTTGCAGCCTCCGGGCCTGCTCTCTCTGCCCGGGGTGGATGTGCTGAATGCCATTCCCACCACACAGGACACAGAATCCTGACACTCTACATGGCCAGGTGATGAAGGAAGCCGTGGGGCAGCTGTGGCCAAAAGCAACCTGGGTTCAGGGTTCATCTTAAATCTGCGTGGAATTCATTATTCTACATCTCCTTGTTGGGATAAACTCATTCCCCAAGTCCATGGGTCCTGTCAAACACTCCATACTTGGACTCTTGAGATCTGCCAGGCCCACTGCACATGACTGGAGCTGGAGTTCCCAGCCCTGCCACAGAAGGGAGCCCGAGACCTTCCCGGGAAGGCTGTCCTGAGTGCTCTGGGGTGCAGCCTGGGCACCAGCAGTGAGTGAAAGCTCACTAGGTGATTCTCACGTACAGCCAGGACGGAGAACCACCAAAGATTGTGAGACCACAAGAAAGCGGTCAAAAAGATCTGAAACGTTTTTTGTTCCTATTACAAGATAAGGGGTAGGGAGGGAGTGGTGGGAGGGAGATGAAAAGGAAAAGAAACTTGAGGGAATAATCATGTAGATGATTAAGTAAAGGTTCCCATTATGCACAATGTGCATTCCTTGAGTGTATGTATATATACACACCTGTGTTTATATACACATGTGTGCACACACTGTATGTTTTTTTATGTATATATAAATAATGTAAATATACACACTCGTACATGCATGGAAGGTCTCTAAGAAGGACACACAGGATCCAGGAGCAGTGGTTGCCTCTGGGAACAGGAACTGACCAACTGGGAACACGGCTGGGAGGTACATACACTTTTAAATGGTTTACATTTTTTGCTATGTGCGCATGTTTCCTATAAATATTTTAAATCTACGTTTCCTAGGATTGAGCCAGGCGTGGATATGAAGATCTTAAGTCTAACTGGGCCACACACTATGGCCTAACTTGGCAAGTGGGTGAGATGAAGCTCCCTTCCACAAAGACTGTTCAGAGTGACGGTGTGTGTGCTGACTGGTCGGAGGTGAGCTTGTTTCCGGTTGACGGAGGTGGACACAGGACAGGGGAGTAAGAAGAGCCCCAGGGCTGTGCTCTGAAAGAGGTGGGATTCTCGGCAGCCCCAAGCACTCTCGCTCCCACTGTGTAGCACAACCTTCCTCTCTCCTCACCCTCCACCCCTGGCTCTTCCATGTCCTGGTCATCTCTGCTGCTGTGGGTGGAGTGTGGGCGCACTCGTGGAAGCAGCTCACACAGGATAATCCAGAGCCCTAGGGAAACACCAGGTCTGCCAGGGAGAGGGCAAGATGACGGAGGGGTAGGCATGGGGACCCGTTAGATGGAGGGTAGGGGAGTAAGGAGAGGCTAAAAGGGAAAGGAGTAAGGCAGGACGGGACCTAGGAATACAGAGGTAGGAGGAAGAGGGGAGCAGCCAGTGGTGGAGCGGGGCAGGGTAGAGGTAGGGTGCGGGCGGTAAAAGCACGAATTCCCGTTTCTGTTTTAAACTGTTGTATCTGGCTAACAGCCCTCCCAACACCCTGATAAAATACCTGTAACTACAAAGTAAAAGACAACAACTCACAAGTGCAAAATCTACTCCAAAGGATACGAGAGTGCCAGAAAAGGAAAGAATTCCTAGTAATTTTAAGGATGACAATGGAGCATCCTTTGTTTTCATTGCAACAATTGGTGGCCTAACCAGGCTTCAGCCCACAGGATGGGGAGACACCCAACCCCTGCCCCGGTGTTGGCTCCAGTATCTCCCCCTATAGCCACCAGCAGGAACCAACAGACTCCAGTAGATAAAACAGAGCTGATGAGATCTTTTCTCTTTCCATGAAGAGCCAACTCCCCAAAAACCCCCCTCAAAATAATAAATGGTGGGAGACTGAGGAGAATGTAGCTTATTAGCAAAAGGAAAGGGGCTATCTTTTTGAAGATTCAAACAAAGAAGGCTGAGATAAAAATTCAGTGAACTGCTTGTCCCCCTCAATAGAATATAGGGGGATATGGCCTCTATACCCTTCATATGGCATTTCTTTTTTGATTAGTATAGACTAATATTAAAGAGGAAGAAAAGCAAGGACATTCCAAAAGCAATAGCCGATTATTATCCACATTTCAGGTATAAAGAGTAGAACTAACACTACAGAAAGTCCACTCAGTGATAAAGAACAAGCTTGAGGAGGTGTCCCCCAGGATGTAGGGGGAAGGGGCAAACATTTTCATGATGCAAGAGAAGATGACAGATATGGAAAACAAAGGTATTTCTGAGGAGAAACAAGGACAAAATAACTTTTAAAACTCAAAGAAAAAAAACCAATCTTTTTTGAATTGAGGTTTGCAAATTAAAAAAGACCCACCTCAGAATGGCCATCATTAAAAAGTCTACAAATAACAAGTGCTAAAGAGGGTGTGGAGAAAAGGGAACCCTCCTTCACTGTTGATGGGAATGCAAGTTGGTGCAGCCACTATGGAAAACACTATGGAGGTTCCTCAGAAAACTAAAAACAGAACTACCATATGATCCAGCAATCCCACTTCTGGGCATATACACAGAGAAAACCATAATTCAAAAAGATACATGCACCCCAATGTTCACAGCAGCACTATTCACAATAGCCAAGACATGGAAACAACCTAAATGTCCATCGACAGATGAATGGATAAAGAATACATACAATGGAATACCACTCAGCCGTAAAAAAGAAAGAAATAATGCCATTTGTAGCAACATGGATGCAACTAGAAATGATCATACTAAGTGAAGTCAGAAAAAGACAAATACCATATGATATGACTTACATGTGGAATCTAAAATATGGCACAAAGGAACCTATCTACAAAACAGAGCCAGACTCACATAGAGAACAGACTTGTGGTTGCCAAGGGGGCGGAGGGAGGGAGAGGGATGGACTGGGAGTTTGGGGTTAGTAGATGAAAACTATACATTTAGGATGGATAAACAACAGGGTCCTACTGTAGAGCACAGGGAACTATATCCCATCTCCTGGGATAAACCATAATGGAAAAGAATATAAAAAAAGAATGTATATATGTGTATAAATGAGTCACTTTGCCATACAGGAGAAATTAGCACAACACTGTAAATCAACTATACTTCAAAAAAAAATATTGCTAAGGCCAATGGCAAAAAAAAAAAAATAGAACTCACAGTGCTCTAGGCTGTTTCCCTAGAGGGAGACCCATACCTAGACATATCCTGGCAAAACTTTGATAGTTTAAAAAAAACAAAGTATCACAAGCATCCAGGTAAGTATATAGTTTTATAAAAATAATTAAGGGGAAACAAAACTGCAGAGACTTTCAAAGGAACCAGAACCTAGAACCCAACTGCCCTCAGACTTCTTCAATTAGTTCTTAGGGCTGCTGTAACAAAGTACCACAAACTGGGTTATTTAAACATCAGAAATTTATTCTCACATTTCTGGAGGCTGTAGGTCCAAAATCCAGGTGTCAGGTGGGTCATGCTCTCTTTGAAAATTCTAGGGAAGAATATGGTCCATGCCTTTCTCTTAGTTCCTGGGGTTGCCTACAATCCTCAACGTTCCTTGGCTTGTAGACACATCACTCCAAACTCTACCTCCACAATCACATGTCATACTTCCCTGTGTCTGGGTCTCTTCTAAGGACACCAGTCATTAGAGCAGGGCCCACCCTAATCTATTATGACCTTATTTTCATTTGATTATGTCTACAAAGACCCTACTTCCAAATAAGGTCACTTTCACAGGTATCAAGGGTTAGGACTTCAACGTTTTCTTTTTGGAGGGACACAATTCCACTCACAACACTTCTCTTCTCCAACATCAAGAGCCAAAAGCCAAAAAGCAGTATCTTTGAAACCTGAGGGAGCAAATAGCATGACCAAACCTTATAAAGCCAAACCAAGTTTTCTATCAAGTGCAATACCAACCAAAAAACATTCTCAGGTACTCAAAGGCTCAGAAAACACCCAGCCCATTTATCCTTTTTGAGGAAAAAGTTACTTAGGAATCAAAATTAACTACCCAACAGTGGGGACATTATGAGTGGGGGGGGGGGGGGGGGAAGCAATAAACTATAACTCATGCCCAGCCTTCAACACTTCACTCAACTGTCCCTCTTCCGCTTCCACTCCCTTCTCACTCAGGAAATGAGTTTTTCAAACCATATCCTTCACCCCATGGTGCAGAAAGAACCTCTTTCTTTTTTTTCCTTTTTTTATAAATTTATTTATTTTTGGCTGTGTTGGGTCTTTGTTGCTGGGCACGGGCTTTCTCTAGTTGCAGCGAGCGGGGTCTGCTCTTTGTTGCAATGCGCGGGCTTCTCATTGCGGTGGTTTCTCTTGTTGCAGAGCACGGGCTCTAGGCGCGCGGGCTTCAGTAGTTGTGGCACGTGGGCTCAGTAGTTGTGGCTCGTGGGCTCCAGAGTGCAGGCTCAGCAGTTGTGGCACACGGGCTTAGCTGCTCTGCGGCATGTGGGACCTTCCTGGACCAGGGCTCAAACCCGTGTCCGCTGCATTGGCAGGAGGATTCCTAACCACTGCACCACCAGGGAAGTCCCCAGAAAGAACCTCTTTATCTGGTGACCTCTTAAAACAATAGTGCCCTGTGCCAGAACTTGCTAACAATGGCTAACATTTTCTACATGTTTGTGACACTGGGCAGAGAAAGCTCTCTTTACTGCTCCTCACCAATAACGCACCCCAAAGAAGGAGAGTAGCACAGAACACCACAATGACCATTTTCATTGCCAAGGAACTGAAATTAACAAAAAAAGAGGCATTTAAGTTTACCACAGGATCATTTTTCAAACATGCGGGATAAACATTTAAGCTAGTGTGCACAATTTTGTATATGCCATATGATGACAATGGGAAAATAATATGCACCACCAAAAACCAGAAGGAAATTCAATAAAACGTTGATATGGTTATTCGTAAGAGAGTGGGAAGTATCAATGGTTGTTTCCCTTCCTTTTACATTTTAAGGTTGACGTATGTTCTGACATTTTCATAACGAGAATGTTTTATAAGACAAAACACACTTTTCCATTAAACATCTATGTGAAACATAAATTTATATCTATCTCCTTTTACTTCCAGAGGTTTCCCAGCAAGCCCCTCCACTGGATACCTGTCAAGTTCCTGCTCTCATGAGTTCCCTTCTTCAGGAAGGAGGGCTCACTTTTCCTTTATCCAGGCTCTTCTAACTATGCCCACTGGTTTTACTTAATCCACCTGGCTGATTTGCCCTCATCCATCTAGCCCAAACTGTCCATAGTCATCTTTCTCCAAGGTCTTACTGATCGGGGATGTTCTTCCTTGTTGATTATTCCCACAGTGAAGCTATGGACTGGCTTCCTGTAACAGCCACTGTGTGGTCCAAGATCCAGTTCCCAGCCCTGTACAGTTGACCCTTGAACAACATGGGTTGGAACTGCGTGGGTCCACTTATACACAGATTTTTTTTTTTTAATAGTAAAAACTACCGTGCTACACAATCTGTGGTTGGTTGAATGCACGGATGTGGAACTGCAGAGATGGAGGAACCATGTATACAGAGGGCTGACTATAAGTTATATGCAGATTTTCAACTGCAAGGAGGGTCACCACACCTCCCTGCCATGTTGTTCAAGGTTCAACTGTATACTTCAAAGTAGTCAAAAGGAACCTCACTGCCCTAGCTCTGTCTACACTTTTCTCTGCTTTTAACTTCCAATCTCCAAAAAATTAATCCTTCTCTCAGCATTAAACTAAAAACCGGCAACCTGAATATACCCTCTTATTTATAACAAAATAGAAAACTCCACTTTTTACACAGAACTTCCTTGGGAGGGGGTGGGTGTGACTGAGGAATGATGAGGGAAGGACCACCGTCCCCACATCGCCCATCTATGTGACAGTGCCCCAGAACTGTGCCATAAGGCAGCCCTGGGGACTGTAATGACATACTGGATATCCAACTCCTAAAGCCATCCTCCACCTCAATTACACACCTAGCGCCACCATAACTATTAGAGCTCTCTTACCCTTACTTCACATTAAGTAAGTACCCAGGTAACACATCAGGATTTATTATGAGTTTTCTGTTTTAACTATATGTGTATGCTCACTGAATATATCTGCCCTAATAATGAGGGTGATTAAGCTAGCCATTATTAAGACCTTACTTGGTGTAACAGACCCCCTGCTAAGCACTTTATATCCATTAGCTAATTTTTTCAACCTATTCCATTGCAAGTAAATGCTGTCATTGCCCCCTAGTTACAGACGAGGAAACTAAGGCTAAGGGAACCTAAGTAAGTTGCCTGTAAGCGGTAGATCCAGATTTGAACCCAGGCAGACTTGAGACCACAGTCAGAATTCTCCATCACGGCATTACCCTGGTCTGCCTTCACACACCATGTGGATCCCCTGACCAAGATGCATAACGAACATGGAGTGCTGTTGGTGCTTAAGAAATTCTGACTATCATCTACAGATAATTTAGCAAGTCATGTTTCTCTGAATGATAATCATCAGGAACATTCTGTCATATTGGACATGCTGACATTTTGGGGGTGGAAAAATAAGCGGAGAGAAAAAGACTTTTAGAACAATACCATAACCAGTACACCACCCCTCACTAACTACTCAAACCCAAACTCTGGCAGTCCCATCAGCAAAACTGTCTGCCAACAGGCCTCGTTACAAGAGAAAGGGAGAGTACAGGGAACAGTACCATTTATCCTGCTTCAACTCCTTACAAGGAAAATGGGATCTATAAACATTTTTGGGAAAATGCCTCAAAGTTTCTAAGCAGCATTTAAAGTTTCTCCCCCACAAACAGATTAAAAATACGATACAGCCAACTCAGTATACATTCTAGAAAGCAGCAGAATAAATCAATTGTGTACATGTGGCTTTTTATCAAGATCCCTTTCAGGCCTGTACTGGGGGGCAGGGAGTAGGGGAGAGAATGAGATGACTTTTCACTCTTTGACTCTGTCATTTTATTTGTTATATTCCTGCTCCATCATTACCACCACCATCACCACCATCACAAAAGAAAGAAGGAAGGAAGGAAGGGAGAAAGGGAGGGAGGGAGGGAGGGGAAAAAAAGAAAAAAGCATTGCTCAGTTTTTGAAGCAGGAGCCTCAATGACATGTCTGGTAAAATATCTTGGCAACAATGTCAATATTGTCTCACTCCAGCTAACCATATTAACATTCCACTCTAATCATGATTTCTCAAATATAAAATGGAATGTGCACTACTCACTTAATTCATTCTCTGAGTATCACTGGGAAAACAGCCCTCTAACAATTTCTATAAAGCTGCATGAAAAATTAAAACTGTAAATAAATAAATAACTAGATAAATAAATAAACAAATAAATAAATAGCATATATATATCTGTCCTGGGATAAACCATAATGGAAAAGAATATAAAAAAGAATGTATAGGGACTTCCCTGGTGGTCCAGTGGTAAAAAATCCGCCTCACAATGCAGGGGACGCGGGTTCGATCCCTGGTCAGGGAACTAAGATCCCACATGCCGCGGAGCAACTAAACCCGCACACCACAACTACTGAGCTCGCATGCTTCAACTAGAGCCCACGTACTGCAAACTACAGAGCCCACACACCCTGGAGCCCATGCGCCACAACTACAGAGCCCACGCACCACAACGAGAGAAGAGAAAACCCACACGCCGTAACTAGAGGAGAGAAGCCCATGCGCCGCAACAAAAGATCCTGCATGCCTCGACGAAGATCCCACATGCCTCAACTAAGACCTGACACAGCCAAAAATAAATAAATGATAAATCTTAAAAAATATATATATGTATAACTGAGTCACTTTGCTGTACAGCAGAAATTAACACCACATTGTAAATCAACTATACTTCAATTAAAAAATTAAACATCAAAATTATATTCAATGGCTATTCGTTTTTGTGTATCTAACTTGCACATGTGAGAATAAGCAAGTGTTGATGAGGAATCTGCATAAACACAAGAACCAAATAAAATATACTGACAAATTACTTTGATCAAACCCTGCCCCTTGTTATTTCTGTAATGGAATCCTTTCACTCATCTGGTTGTATACCTGTATTTCAAATTCATCTTTATAGGGCTGCCACGAACAGAGTCTACTAGATAGTGGGGGAGCTCCTTTTCCTACGAGTTTTCCAAGTCACATACACATACCCCTGCCACGGTTGGCTGGAGCTGGTCCTGCACAGACACAGGAACAAATGGCATGCCAGCGGCTCCCGAACCTGGCTAACCACTCAAAAATCGTAAAAAAAAAAAAAAAAATTACAGAAGCCTGAGTCCCACCACGGTGAGTAATGCAGTAGGTCTGGTAGGAATTTGAGTCACAAGTGGCTTTGATGAACCTGCCAGGTTTAGTAATTGCTGCACTAGAGCCTGCTCTTGTAAAGCCGAGGTGAATACTGAGTCTCACAGGTACACCCCCTTTGAGTGCACACAGCTTCTCTTCATAGAATGCTGGTGGTGGATCCTTGTATGCTGGCCTCACATTCCTCCCTCCCAGCAAACACATGCCACCCCAGACGGTTGCAGCAACTGCCCCACAGCACTCCACTAGGGGCAGGCCTACCACACTCTCTCCTCCTGCACCAGATGGAATGGCCAGGGCTGTGTATGCTACACAGACAAGGGAACCAAGGAGACAAAAATATCTGAGATGCCACCATTTTGGCCTAAAGCCAAAAGGAGAGGGTCAAGGGGCAGAAACAAAGAAGCCAGAAGGGTATAGAAATTACCATCAATTATAATAAGAGCAAACATTTATGAAATGCTTACACTGGTCCAGGCACTGTTCCAAGCACTTTAACTCACTGAATCCTCAGGACAACCAACAACCCTCAGAGGGAGATGCTGTTATCATCCCCATTCTACAGATATAAAAATGGAAACAGTGAGGTTAAGCAACTTGACCTAGGAATTGAACCCATGCAACCTGGCTGCTATACTGTCCTGATCATAAGGTTTTGGAGACAGAAAGACAAACTGGATTCAAATCCTGGCTCTGCCACTTAGCAGCTGTGCAGTCTTAAGCTAGTTCCTTAACCTCCACTAATAAGCTACTGTTTATAAGCATGTAGCACACTATCTGATACACAGTAAACACTCAAAGAGCAACTTTTATTAGTACTGCCACATTTCACCCCAGGAGATTCACTTCCTGGTGAACTGCAGTTCACTTCCCAGTTTCTTCAATACCTTGAAGAAGAAAAATATCTCACCTGCCCCTCACAACATTTGAGTATCAAAAACTCTCCATGTAAATTCAAATATCTGTATATTTTATTTCCCCAAAACAGATACTATGTGAACGCAAAACAAAACAAATTCCCTTCATCATCATTATGCCTTAAGTTTTAAAAAACAAATCTTCCTTTCATTTGACCCTCGTAATTACTCTATGACACATAGAGATTGTTACTTTCATTTTTTAAATTAATTATTTATTTATTTATTTTTTGGCTGCATTGGGTCTTCGTTGCTGCACGCGGGCTTTCTCTAGTTGTGGCGAGCAGGGGCTACTTTTCGTTGTGGTGCGCAGGCTTCTCATTGTGGTGGCTCCTCTTGTTGCAGAGCACGGGCTCTAGAGCACAGGCTCAGTAGTTGTGGCGCACAGGCTTAGTTGCTCCACGGCATGTGGGATCTTCCTGGACCAGGGCTCAAACCTGTGTCCCCTGCATTGACAGGTGGATTCTTTTTTTTTTATTTTTTTATTTTTTTTTATTTTTTATTTTTGGCTGTGTTGGGTCTTCGTTTCTGTGCGAGGGCTTTCTCCAGTTGTGGCGAACGGGGGCCACTCTTCATTGCGGTGTGCGGGCCTCTCACTGTCGTGGCCTCTCTTGTTGCGGAGCACAGGCTCCAGACATGCAGGCTCAGTAGTTGTGGTTCACGGGCCCAGTTGCTCCGTGGCATGTGGGATCTTCCCAGACCAGGGCTCAAACCCATGTCCCCTGCATTGGCAGGCAGATTCTCAACCACTGCGCCACCAAGGAAGCCGACAGGTGGATTCTTAACCACTGCACCACCAGGGAAGTACCTGTTACCTTCATTTTATAGGCAAGAAAACTGAGGTTCAGAAAAATGAAACAACTTTTTCAAAGAGAACTAGTAGGTACATTCAAACTGGAACTCTTACCTAAGTTTCCTGAAGCCAAACCAGCAGAGTGCTTATTCATCTTTAAGATGCCGTTTCCATAAATCAGAAGGAATTTGAGGTACTGTTTGGGGAGCCCAATAACCATGGTAATAATTTAATGGATAGAGGGGGGAAAACCCCAGAATCTCTTAATCTTCAGAATATTAGAGCTAAGGATGTAAGGAGGTTTAATCAGATTAGCAGCATCAAAACTCTCACACAAAGCAGGGAAAGAAAGCCAACCTCCCTGAAATAATGACTTATAACCTCAGTCACTTTTCAACACTGAACTTACAGAATTAAAACAAAATCCTTCCCTTAATCCTATAAAAAATGAAGTCTGAGTTAGATGAATTTTTTTAGGTTTTATAATTCAAAACTAAACATGACATGTTTCACTTGCTTAGAACTCTAGCTAGTAAACGATCAATGGTCAACCACTTAACAAAATATTAAAACACCTATTGAAACCAACAGAAAATTAGGTAAATGAACAGGCAGGACAAAGAAAGAAATGTAAATTTTATTTCTGTCAAATACTTATATACTATTTGCCAAGCATGGATTTAAGTACTTTATAAATATTAACTCATATAATCATCATAAGTGACCCATGAGGCACAGAAAGGTTAAGTAATTTGCTCAAGTTCACATAGTTACTAAACTAAGGAGCCAGGATCCAAATCCAGGCAGTGTGGCTTCAAATGGCCCATAAACATATAAAAATACCTTTGGATTCATTCTAAAGAATTGCAAAATTAAAACAATGAGATATATACTGAGCCTGTGCGTCTGGAGCCTGTGCTCCGCAATAAGAGAGGCCACGACAGTGAGAGGCCCGCGCACCGCGATGAAGAGTGGCCCCTGCTTGCCGCAACTAGAGAAAGCCCTCGCACAGAAACGAAGACCCAACACAGCCATAAATAAATAAATAAATAAATAAATAAATAAATAAATAAATAAATAAATAAAAACAATGAGATATCACTTTTGCCTATTATACTGGAAAAGATGAAATATGATGCATACATACATATATGCATTGAAAATATCTAGAAAGATCAAATAAACCATTAACATTAATTTCCTTTGGGGAGCAAAAATGGAAGCAGAGAAGAAATGGGGGGTATCTTTACTTTTAATACCATTGTATAGCTTTTTTTTAATGATTGTATATTTAACTATTACATTTACGGTATTTGAGTGACTTTACAAAAAAAAGGATGGATTTATAACAGTCTCAAGGACATCAAGCAGAAATGGGCTTTAAGATACAGAAAAAGAAAGAGATATTACAGTACTACTGAATCCAGATTAAGGCCATGTAAGAATTTCTGAAATAAACTTTCTAGGGAGGGGGGAAAACACTTCTAGAGAAGGAAAAAAATCAAAACAAGTATCCCTGGAGAGAGAAATTATAAAGTAATTAACTGTCTTCTATCTCAGGGATGTGTTTTCCTTTATATTTACTCAGTGTTAGAGATAAAAATAAGAGAACTAGCCAGAGACATAGTAGAAACTGAACTAGTCTGGAGTCAAAAGCTATACCTTGAGCCCATCTTTGTTTTAACGAGCTATAAGGCCTTGGGCAGTTGCTCAATGTTTTCCAAATACTTCTCAAAAACTGAAGACACTGAACTCAATTTCTTAAGGTCCTTCTAGATCTAAAACCCTTTATTTCATTACTTTAGCTTAGTTTGAAAAAAAAAAAATCCATGTACCTAATAATCTAAGAATATAAGCCATGGACAATGTTTTTTACACTTAAGACTACAGCAATTTATTAAGGAGATGCTTCCCTGTCTGGAACTATCCCTGCCCACTATCAGAAACTCACAGGATGAGGGCTCCCGGCACATCCAGGGAGCGGGAAGCGCTTAGACTTTTTTGACTGTGTACAGAGGTAGAATGTTATTAGGTACCGTGGAAAACCTAATGACTCATTTGTGTCGGTTTTATGTCTTTATTTTGGTTTCTCTATAAAATAAGTTTCTTAAATATAAGTCAATCAGACTAGCAGATCTCTAGCCTCAGCACAAACATGAAATTTTTAATAATGCAGGAGACACTGCTACCCATTGAAGACAGGCAATGTGACTTTCAGCAACTTCAAGGAAAATTCCCCTACGAGTAACTTTATAAGGAAACCCCACTACTACACACCAGGGCAACACCTGGAAAAGGGAAGAATCAAACTAAAGAGTCTCTCACATTCCCAACAGAAAAAATGTACAAGGACATAAAAAGACAATTATTGAAGAGGAACTATAAATGGGCACTAAATATTTAAAGAGGTCTTCCGATCTCAAAGAAATGCTAATTAAAAACAAATACATGTTTTAACCTATAAACTCGACAAAGATGATTAAAATCCACAAATACCCAATACTAGAAAGAGCCATGCAAGCAGGCACACTCACACACTGCCTACACAGGTGGCGACCAACACAATCCTTCTGGAAAACAATTTGTCAAGAAGTACCACAAGCTTCTGAAAAGTTCCTTTCCTTTCACTATTAATTCCTTATCTAGAAACATTCCACTAAAATAATCAGAGATTTATACAAAGATACATATTTTCCAGAGGGTTTTTTCTTTAATGAATGAGAAAAATATGTAAACAAAATCCACCCAAATAAAATCACAGTATATTGGTACAACAGACTCTTAGGCATTTTTCAAAGAGTAATGACATTAAAAAGGATAAAGCAAAAGATAAGAAGTAAGAAAAAACCCCAGGATATTCTTTATCAGCATTTTACAAATTTTCTACAATGAGCACCTATTATACCGGGCATTGATCAAAGGCCGATATTTATTCTGACTTGAACTTTTCCAAAACCAAAATGGATGTAACAGTTAATGGCACCTTAAAATTGCTACCAGCCAGGGAATGGTTGTAACGTGGCAGGCACTAACCATGCAAAACTATGTTATTACATCTGGTAGAGTGACTAGACAATTATAACCTCCTCCAGGTTTCAGTCAACAGATCACTTAAAGTCCATTGTGGAAGGAATAAGAGCCCTGAATTTTATCTGAAAGCCTTCCATTAAAACCTCCTTCTGAGATCATGAAAGAATGGCATCAAACTTGCAGAATGCATGTCTGCAGCTTGGAAGAAAAGTCCTGGAGAAAACAGTGAAGGGCTCAAAAAAATGCTGCAACATCAGTGCTCTTAATGGTAGAGATGATGATGTCATATGAAAAAAAATGAGTATTGACAACGAGGTGAAAGAAATTATTGAGAAGAATCAGGTTCTGAATATAAATTTGAAATACCTTAACCAACTTATTTCATTTTCCTCCCATTTTATGAAAAAGATTGAGATATGTAAAAATAACTTTCTAAAGAAAGGAAATCTTCAGTAAAGTATAACATTTTAAGTAATAAAGTATGTCAATTTAATTGACAGCAGTTCTTTCTTCCTTAGCAGTACGCAAAATAATGGTGTGTTTTATAACCAATGAAGTACTGTGTAACATTTATAATCAGAACAATGAAGACAAGTGCTATGGGCTGAACTGTGTTCCCTCAAATTCATATGTTGAAGCACTAACCCCCAACATGATGGTATTTGGAGAAGAGGCCTTTTAGAGATAATTAGGTTTAAATGAGGGCAGGAGGATGGGGCCTTCATGATGGGATTTGCAACAAGGGGCACTGGAGTGCTTGCTGTCTCTCTTGCCATGTGAGGATTCAAGTATAAGGCAGCCAGCCATCTGCAAGCCAGAAAGAGAACCTTCAACCAGAACCTGATCATGCTGGTGCCTTGAGCTCAGAATTCTAGCCTCCAGAACTGTGAGAAAATAAACTTCTGTTATTTAAGCCACTCAATCTATGGCATTGTGTTATGGCCGCCCAAACTAAGACAAGAAGAAAATGTGCCATCAGAAGTCAAAATATTTTTAACATCTGGTACTTGGAAGGAAGTTTTCTACATACCTCTAAAGTTATGTAGAAAACTTTCTAGGGGTGGGTTGGTGAGGTGGGGGGCAAACAAATCCTCACAAAGATACGAGGCATTAACATACAAATTGTTTGATTTTGAGAACCAAATGTAAGATCATCAGGAAGGCAGCAGTGCACAGGTGGCTCTCTTCCATCCTCAACCCAGAGTTTGCATCCTCTTCACCTCTACCACCAGCCAGTTCCATGCTCTATATAAACTCCAGACATGTGCCCAAACCATTATAGGCCCCTATGTGTATGTCTTATACCAGAGACATCATTATTACTGAGTACTCTGTGCTCTGGGACAGTCTCAGGGCACAAAGAATGTCATCATGTACCCAATGTAGCAGTATGATGCTCCCAAAGTCCCTTAAAAATGGACAACTCTCACACAAACTTTTGAGAATGAAGAATTAAAAATCAGCTCTAGGGGCTTCCCTGGTGGCGCAGTGGTTGAGAATCTGCCTGCCAATGCAGGGGACACGGGTTCGAGCCCTGGTCTGGGAGGATCCCACATGCCGCGGATCAACTAGGCCCGTGAGCCACAACTACTGAGCCTGCGCAACTGGAGCCTGTGCTCCGCAATAAGAGAGGCTGCGATAGTGAGAGGCCCGCGCACCGCGCTGAAGAGTGGCCCCCACTTGCCGCAACTAGAGAAAGCCCTCGCACAGAAACGAAGACCCAACACAGCCAAAAATAAATAAATAAATAAATAAAAATTTAAAATAATACAGACATACATTTAAAAAAAAAAAAAAATCAGCTCTAAAGTCTTATTTCATCCTGACCCCCCATGACAGTGCTGTGGTCACCAGAACACAGGACAAGAATCTCTGATTCTATATTGGCACCACTGATGGCTGATGTGTTATAACCAGCCTGCCACCAAAGGGAGAGGGGGCGTGAGAGACAGACACAGATCCTACATTCCAACTCCATGATTTCCAATATGAATAAGGGTTTCTCAATTTGATGCTATATACCAAGGCTAGGGCTACCCAACTGGTTACCCCTGATGGCCATCTGTCGACTGCAGGACAAGTGTAAGGTCAAAGCCCTCAACCCCTAAAAGAAGAACCATTTAAGTTTAGATCATCCTGCATGGAGAAAAGAAGTCAACCTAGGTCAAAATTTTTGGTAGCCTATCTGCCCTCTCAGGAACTATGTTTGCCAATAGATTACATCAAATCCAGTTTTCTACATTTCCGTAGAATATGTATAAAACTTATGCAAATAGGTCACATGAAAATTCAAATATGGAGCTTTTTATGAGAATTAAGAAGCTATACATGACAAAACTCTCTGAAGACTTGGTCTATAGAAACTAAGACCATTGGTTGTTTTTGTTTTTTAACAGTAAAGCAGCTTGCATGAACAAAAATCTGTGAAATGAAATTAGGTTTGACATAAAAATGGACTCTGAATTATTATATTTCTGTATTAGCTTTCTTGTTGCATTTACACATATACATACAAAAAGGGACCCAAGTAAATAAATGTTGTTGTCTGAGAATTTTGCTACATCCTTTATGATGATTCGGATAGGTTGTGACTTGCTAGAAGTTGTATTGGCCATAAAAAGTGGAAGATCCAGGATAAGTCTTGATTTCACCTTCTCAGTCCAGACTTTTCTCTAATTACGCCTCTCACAGGAAACAGCTCAGATGGACCAGCCGTGGTCCATTATGTATAGCGCCCGACACACAAGATAAATGCCCAGTATTTGTGCCCATCCTTCTCTTTCATCCTTTATATATCCCTAAAATGTATGGGGAAGCTATAAAGAGGATGGGCAATGGAGCCTTCCACATATAAAGACCTTTACTAATAAGGATATGTTGAAATGAAACATCTCAGCAACTTTATAAACTATACTTAGAAATCTATTCTTAAAGCTGCTTGCTAACTCCCGAAATTTCTTTAGTAAGGGGAAAAGCCTCTCAGTTTAACTTCACAAAGAAAAAAGGATAAAATGCAAGTGACATGATATAGGTTAAAAGGTAAAACAAGTTATAAATCAAAGTATAAATCACCATACAACAGACAAATGACTCAGAGCTTCTTTGGTTTTATCATGAGGGAAAGGCTAAAGATGGCAGAAGAGCCTTTAGTATCCAAAGTCAATGGCAGAATCGGTATTTGGAGAGAGGACATCATGGATAGAAGCTTCTAGAACATCATTCTCTTGCCTGAGATCAACAGGGAAGGAACAAGATTTTTAGAAGGGTTTTGTTTGTTCTTTAAAGTACCAAACAGTTTTCTCGAGAAAGAAAAGATGTACTGAACATCTAGCAGAAGCCATATGTCAAGCAAGGCACTTCTGTAGACAGGTTATCTTATTTAACCCTGACAACATCCCTGTAAGGTAGCTTAACTAGGTTAAGAAATTTGTCCAAGTACACAGGGAAGTGAACAAGCTAGGATTTGAATTTGCATCTTCAGATTCCAAAGTCTGTGCTTTTTCGAGACTCTGACGTGTGAGGGGTGACAAAGAGAAAAACTGATGAAGGGACCAATTGAAGCAGAGGGAACAGCATTCCCACTCCTACTAATAAACAGCCTGTTCCATTCTATGTTCAAATCCTGTCCTACAGGATTTTGCAGAATTTATTTAAATGCGCTGGTAAATAGAAATACAATACCTTTAGACTGAACTATTTCTGCTTATTTTGTTCCTTGGGAAACATTTTTTGAGTCAGTTAACAACAAGATACCAAATATCCATAGCTCAGCAAGACAGTCACTGCACTAAATTCCTAAATAATAGTCCACAACCACAAAAAATGGGCAATGCAGCAGAGAATAATCAAAAGCAGCTTCATATTTTCCGGATAAAACAAAGCATTGTTTGTATTGAGGCATTTTTAGAAGGTACCACTGAAAACCAGACTGCAGCCTGGAATGGCTTAAAATACCACATTTAACAATCACATCAATGGCTTTTAAACTTTAGAGGCAAACAGCTTCCTTTTACTACAAATTCAAAGTGAAGGATTAGATGCAAAGCTAACAGATTCAGGACACATTCAAGCTCAGGGACTATCCAATGCCTTAATTAACACCATTAATTACAAGTGTATTGAGCCAACTAGCTGGTTTTTAATGATGAAACGGTGAAGGTCAAAATTTTTAAATAAATTGCCTCAAACTAAGCCCCCCTGCTGAAAAAAGAACACCAATAATTAAACTGAAAGGAAAAGTCTAATAAACAATTATTTTGGCATATTTAGCAACCTTAATCAGCCTATATTTTAATTGAGACAATATCACAATTAAGAGTTCACCAAACTTTGCTCTTCTGCCTCAACTTGGAGCTACTGGGTTGGCCAAAAGGTTTGTTTGTTTTTTCTGTAAGATGACTCTAGTAGCACTTAGTTGTCTTTAACTTCATTCGAAACAATTTTGTTAGATTGTATGTGACAGCTGTCATATCAGCATGCATTTAAAAAAAAAAGACATCATAATTGGTGAATTTTTGTGTAGCCATTTTAATATTGAAGATGGAAGAAAAAAGCAACATTTTCGGCATATTATGCTTTATTATTTCAAGAAAGGTAAAAACACAACTGAAACGCAAAAAAAGATTTGTGCAGTGTATGGAGAAGGTTCTGTGACTGATCGAACATGTCAAAAGTGGTTTGCGAAGTTTTGTGCTGGAGATCTCTCGCTGGACGATGCTCCAAAGGCAGGTAGACCAGTTGATCAAATCGAGACACTGAGAACAATCAATGTTATGTGCCACGCAGGAAACAGCCGACATACTCAAAATATCCAAATCAAGCGTTGAAAATCATTTGCACCAGCTTGGTTATGTTCATCACTTTGATGTTTGGGTTCCACATAAGTTAAGCGTAAGAAACCTTCTTGACCATATTTCCGCATGGGATTCTCTACTTAAACGTAATGAAAACATTCCGTTACAAGTTGTGACAGGCGATGAAAAGTGGATACTATACAATAAGGTGGACTGGGGCAAGCGAAATGAACCACCACCAAAGGCTAAAGAAGGTGATGTGTATATGGTCGGATTGAAAGGGAGTCCTCTATTATGAACTCCTTCCAGAAAACCAAACAACTAATTCCAACAAGTACTGCTCCCAGTTAGACCAACTGGAAGCAGCACTCGACGAAAAGAGTCCAGAATTAGTAAACAGAAAAATCATAATCTTCCATCAGGATACCGCAAGACCGCATGTTTCTTTGATGACCAGCCAGAAACCGTTACAGCTTGGCTGGGAAGTTTTGATTCACCCGCTGTATTCATCAAACATTACACCTTCGGATTTCCATTTGTTTAGGTCTTTACAAAATTCTCTTAATAGAAAAAATTTCAATTCCCTGGAAGACTGTAAAAGGCACCTGGAACAGTTCTTTGATCAAAAAGATAAAAAATTTGGGGAAGATGGAATTATGAAGTTGCCTGAAAAATGGCCGAAGGTAGTGGAACAAAAGGGTGAATACGGTGTTCAATAAAGTTCTCGGTGAAAATGAAAAATATGTCTTATTTTTACTTAAAAACCAAATGTACTTTTTGGCCAACCCAATACTTCCACACCAATACAGGGCAAGTAGGAGAGTTGGACAGGGCAAGAGACTACGGTTCCAAGATTAGCAGAGGGCAAAAGGGACACACAGAGAGGGAGAGGGATTAGCCCTTTCTAGGAGGGCAAGAGGCTTTGCCCATCTAATGCTTCCAGATTGGTGTCACTATTTCCAAGGTTAAAAGGAAAAAAACAAAACCATTATCGACAGTGAGATTTGATTACATCGTAGATGTTAGATAAAATTAGGTTTCATTTCTTGGAGACCAGTAGGAAAAAAAGTCCAGAAAACTAGCCAAGCCATGTACTTGCTCTGTGGAAGCAGTAACTATTATAATGAGCTATACTAGATATCTGTGTTGGTTACCTTTTGATGTGGAGAGGACCTGCAAATGTCTACAACCGAGAATCCTCCCGAACGCACATCTTTTTTTTTTTTTAATTATTTATTTATTCATCCATTTTTGGCTGTGTTGGGTCTTCCTTGCTGCGCGTGGGCTTTCTCCAGTTGCGGCGAGCAGGGGCCACTCTTCGATGTGGTGTGCAGGCTTCTCACTGCGGTGGCCTCTCTTGCGGAGCACGGGCTCTAGGCATGCAGGCCCCAGCAGCTGTGGCTCGCAGGCTCAACAGTTGTGGCTCACGGGCTCCAGAGCTCAGGCTCAGCAGTTGTGGCCCACAGGCTCAGCTGCTCCGTGGCATGTGGGATCCTCCTGGACCAGGGCTTGAACCCGTGTCCCCTGCATTGGCAGGCAGACTCTCAACCACTGCGCCACCAGGGAAGTCCCCCTAACACACATCTTGGTGGGAGACGAAGTCCACCTTGCCCTAGAGAAGCTAAGAAGTCCAAATACACACTTGCTCAGCCTCTCCTACAGCCAGAACCCAGGCATGGGAACCAGGTTCAGCCCTTTTGATGTACATGCCCCACACTTTCAATTTCTCCTTGGTTATTCTTAAGCATTTTCACTTCCAGATGAATTTTAAAATCAACTATGTCAAAAGCAAAACAAAACAGGATTTTTAGGGCAGTGAAAGTACTTGGTATGATACTATAATGATGAATACATGTCATTATGTACTTGGGCAAACCCACAGGATGTCCCACACCAAGAGTGACCCCTAATGTAAACTATGGTCTGCGGGTGATGATGCGTCAATGTAGGTTCATCAGTTGTAACAAACGTACCTCCTTGATGGGAGAACATTGATAATAGGGATGCTAGGAATGAGTGGAGGCATGGGGAATACAGAAAATCTCTGCACCTGCCTCTCAATTTTGCTGTAAATCTAAAACTGGCTCTAAAAAAATTACGTCTTTAAAAAGAAAATAGTTGGGATTTCATTGGAGATTAAATGGCATGTATAGATAATTTTGTAAGAGCTAGTCAGTTTAAAATAATACATTTGCCTATTCAGGAATACAGTATTTCTTTCCATTTATTCAGGTCTTCCCTTAAGTCCTTCAACAAAGTTTTATTATTTTCTTCAATATAAGGCTTGTACCTTTCTTCTTAGGTTGATATTTAAAGTTTCTGTTTCTATTATAAAATGGGACTGTTTTCCTTTTCATTTTCTAAACAGTGCTGCTATACAGAAAAGATATGAATTTCCTATGCTGCTCTTATATCCACTCTAAACTCTTACTAGGTCCAGGTTTGATATCAATACTCTGAAAGTTTAAGAGTTCAGTAATTACTTTTAAATTAAGGAACTTTAATGATAGTGACATGAAAGTTTGCTGATAGTAAAGGTCATTTACACACGTGGTAGAAGGTTGTAGACCTCTCTAGAGAGCTTCAAAATAAAGATAACACCTCATCCGCTTGTTTTAGATCAAGGCCCTAACAGCAGGGAAAGAAAAAATAGATGCCCTCATCTGGCCTTCCCCACATTATGGTTTAATATTGATTTTTGCTCCCTCAGGCCTGACTCAAGGTCAAGAGAACTCATTTGCACTGATGGACTAGTGGAAACAGATAAATGTAGTTTCCCAAAAAATTTTAAAGTTTTTAATATTGCATTCTCCAGTGTGATTCTACAGCCTCCAGAAAATACTTTTTGCTCAGCTATAAGCATTTCCTAGGTAAAAAAATAATAATAATAAAAAAATAAAAAAATAATTTTGCTATTTTTAGAGCTGACTCAATGACTTTCAATAACTTTCAATAATTTAATATCTCACTGTACATAATACTTGAAATATCCTTATATACATATAACTTAAATTTCAATACCTGCTAGAATTTTACCAATAAAGTGACATTTTCTTTTAGGGACAGGCGCTCAGAGTATAAAAACTTTTCAATACTTATGAAAAATATTTGTTTTCTTTTGAAGAATAGTAAGTTTAACTCAGTGATTTTCCAAATTCTCAAATTAGGTTCAACATAAAAGTGTAGCTCAAGATGGTCTGAACAGCAACAGTCAGCTCTACCCACCACCAGAGCCTCCCATCAAGACTCTTAGATAGCCTCAAACACCAGAAGGCAGACAGCAGAAGCAAGAAGAACTACAATCCTGGAGCCTGTGGAACAAAAACCACGTTCACAGAAAGACAGGCAAGATGAAAAGGCAGAGCGCTATGTACCAGATGAAGGAACAAGACGAAACCCCAGAAAAACAACTAAATGAAGTGGAGATAGGCAACCTTCCAGAAAAAGAATTCAGAATAATGATAGTGAAGATGATCCAGGACCTCGGAATAAGAATGGCGGCAAAGATCAAGAAGATACAAGAAATGTTTAACAAAGACCTAGAAGAATTAAAGAACAAACAAACAGAGATGAACAATACAATAACTGAAATGAAAACTACACTAGAAGGAATCAATAGCAGAATAACTGAGGCAGAAGAACGGATAAGTGACCTGGAAGACAGAATGGTGGAATTCACTGCTGCGGAACAGACTAAAGAAAAAAGAATGAAAAGAAATGAAGACAGCCTAAGAGACCTCTGGGACAACATTAAACTCAACAACATTCGCATTATAGGGGTCCCAGGAGGAGAAGAGAGAGAGAAAGACCAGAGAAAATATTTGAAGAGATTATAGTCAAAAACTTCCTTAACATGGGAAAGGAAATAGCCACCCAAGCCCAGGAAGCGCAGAGAGTCCCATACAGAAAAACCCAAGGAGAAACACGCCGAGACACATAGTAATCAAAGTGGCAAAAATTAAAGACAAATTATTGAAAGCAGCAAGAGAAAAATGACAAATAACATACAAGGGAACTCCCATAAGGTTACCAGCTGATTTCTCAGCAGAAACTCTACAAGCCAGAAGGGAGTGGCATGATATACTTAAAGTGATGAAAGGGAAGAATCTACAACCAAGATTACTCTACCCAGCAAGGATCTCATTTAGATTTGATGGAGAAATCAAAAACTTTACAGACAAGCAAAAGCTAAGAGAATTCAGCACCACCAAACCAGCTCTACAACAAATGCTAAAGGAACTTCTCTAAGTGGGAAACACAAGAGAAGAAAAGGACCTACAAAAACAAACCCAAAACAATTAAGAAAATGGTCATAGGAACATACATATTGATAATTACCTTAAACGTGAATGGATTAAATGTTCCAACCAAAAGACATAGACTGGCTGAATGGATACAAAAACAAGACCCATATATATGCTGTCTACAAGAGACCCACTTCAGACCTAGGGACACATACAGACTGAAACTGAGGGGATGGAAAAAGATATTCTATGCAAATGGAAATCAAAAGAAAGCTGGAGTAGCTATACTCGTATCAGATAAAATAGACTTTAAAATAAAGAATGTTACAAGAGACAAGGAAGGACACTACATAATGATCCAGGGATCAATCCAAGAAGAAGATATAACAATTATAAATATATATGCACCCAACATAGGAGCACCTCAATACATAAGGCAACTGCTAACAGCTATAAAAGAGGAAATCGACAGTAACACAATCATAGTGGGGGACTTTAACACCTCACTTACACCAATGGACAGATCATCCAAAATGAAAATAAATAAGGAAACAGAAGCTTTAAATGACACAATAGACCAGATAGATTTAATTGATATTTATAGGACATTCCATCCAAAAACAGCAGATTACACTTTCTTCTCAAGTGCGCATGGAACATTCTCCAGGATAGATCACATCTTGGGTCACAAATCAAGCCTCAGTAAATTTAAGAAAACTGAAATCATATCAAGCATCTTTTCTGACCACAGCGCTATGAGATTAGAAATGAATTACAGGGAAAAAAACGTGAAAAGCACAAACACATGGAGACTGAACAATACGTTACTAAATAACCAAGAGATCACTGAAGAAATCAAAGAGGAAATCAAAAAATACCTACAGACAAATGACAATGAAAACACGACAATCCAAAACCTATGGGATGCAGCAAAAGCAGTTCTAGGAGGGAAGTTTATAGCTATACAAGCCTACCTCAAGAAACAAGAACAATCTCAAGTAAACAACCTAACCTTACACCTAAAGAAACTAGAGAAAGAAGAACAAACAAAACCCAAAGTTAGCAGAAGGAAAGAAATCATAAAGATCAGAGCAGAAATAAATGAAATAGAAACAAAGAAAACAATAGCAAAGATCAATAAAACTAAAAGCTGGTTCTTAGAGAAGATAAACAAAATTGATGAGCCATTAGCCAGACTCATAAAGAAAAAGAGGGAGAGGACTCAAATCAATAAAATTAGAAATGAAAAAGAAGTTACAACAGACACCGCAGAAATACAAAGCATCCTAAGAGACTACTATAAGCAACTCTATGCCAATAAAATGGACAACCTGGAAGAAATGGACAAATTCTTAGAAAGGTATAACCTTCCAAGACTGAACCAGGAAGAAATAGAAAATATGAACAGACCAATCACAAGGAATGAAATTGAAACTGTGATTAAAAATCTTCCAACAAACAAAAGTCCAGGACCAGATGGCTTCACAGGTGAATTCTATCAAACATTTAGAGAAGAGCTAACACCCATCCTTCTCAAACTCTTCCAAAAAATTGCAGAGGAAGGAACACTCCCAAACTCATTCTATGAGGCCACCATCACCCTGATACCAAAACCAGACAAAGACACTACAAAAAAAGAAAATTACAGACCAATATCACTGATGAATAGAGATGCAAAAATCCTCAACAAAATACTAGCAAACAGAATCCAACAACACATTAAAAGGATCATACACCACGATCAAGTGGGATTTATCCCAGGGATGCAAGGATTCTTCAATATACGCAAATCAATCAATGTGATACACCATATTAACAAATTGAAGAATAAAAACCATATGATCATCTCAACAGATGCAGAAAAAGCTTTTTACAAAATTCAACACCCATTTATGATAAAAACTCTCCAGAAAGTGGGCATAGAGGGAACCTACCTCAACATAATAAAAAAAAAAAAAAGAATCTCTAAGAAGGGAATAGTTTAAAAAAAAAAAAGATTGTAAAAACAATCTACAAAGGGTATGAAAAGCTGAACTCAAAATTTTAGACAAATATTTTCTAAATTTCTGTGACTGTGAGTTCAAGTACATAAAAATGAATTTTCCTTTGTCTTGACAACAAAGATTCGTTTAATTGGAAACAGTAGAGCAAAATTTTTCCATATTGCAGCAGATATTATTACCCCAAGTTTCACAGCGGTCTCAGTAGATTAGCCAGTTTTAATTTACAGAGAAACTTAGCTGTGATTTACTTATATAATGAGAGCTGGCACAGAGCTCAACACATGAATGGTCAGATTCCAAGTATTTTCCCCAATCATCTTGTGACATAACTTCGTCAAGATTTAAAATTCCATCTGCTTTGTTCCCCCAGTGGAATACAACCAAGTTCTAGTTAAGAGAAAAAAGGCATACACCATACAGATGTTTTATGAGAAATGTTCCCATTGCTCTTTCAAGTTGGTTTGCATTAGTGAAAAGCCAAAGGGTGGGAATTATTATGAAGAAATGATTCAGAAAACACAATAGTTGCTCTTAAAGACCAAAGGGGGAAATAAACCCCAAATAATATGCTCTACAACTGGAAAAGTTTCAAACGCAAACAATGTTCACTGTCTGGCCCATCTGAAAGGCAGGGTGCCGAAAATCATTAACATACTGTAATTTCACATGAGTCTGGCACGGATCAAAGAGGATGGTAAGCCTGTTGTGAAAGACTCCATTACTAAGCAGAGAGTTTTGGCTTGGAGACCCTGGCCCTGAGAAAAATAACCCACTGGTTGGCAGCTCCAGTCCAACAGACAGCTTTAGGATCTAACTTTATCCTGGAAATTACAAAGGCATGTAAAGAAGCAAATAACATAGTTCCTAGGATGAGTGTCAGTTGAGCCAAAACTGGGGAAAAATTTTTTGTTTTTAAGACAGCTTTTCGAGAACTAAAGGGAAGGATGTTTTGGCCTTAACCCAGCACAGGGTGAAGGGCCCCCTGGATAGAAATTATATGAACTGAAAATTCTCCGTAGTTAACAATTCTAATTAATTATTCAAAGCTAGGAGTTGATTTTCTAAGGTTAAGAGCTAACTATGGTCTCCTGTTTCTATCATCAAAAACTGGTTTCTTCTTTTCTTTGCATCTGCTTAGCCAGGCATTAATGAAAGGCTTTTAATGGAATCTTATCAGCAACTTTACAACAAAGTCTCTACTTTTAAGGTTAAGTTTGCCTTTTGCAGGTTTGGTTAAAGGGAAATTAATAATAGAAAATTTGTCAAGGTTCCACATAATCAAAAAGTTTACAAGTCCACTTATTCTTTTACAGAAACAACATATATAACAATATTACCACAAGGCATTACAAAACCTTTTGAATTAAAGAGTTAACCATAATTCAGCCTACTTATTTATACCTTAATAGAAATTAAAACTGAAGTGTTATTCAATATACAATAACTCAGAAACCAGCCATTCTCTGACTCTGGATTAACATGAGTTTACAGAGTGAAATGGCACATTTCAGGGAAATCGATCCATGCTAACAGATTTTTATTGTGCAATACAGGTAGATAACATGTAGTTTTTCTGGTGAATGGTCACCAAAATAACCTTAGAGTAGCTCATCACACGGAATGCAGTGTAGAGTCACAATGACCACATATGCACCAGAACTCTACAAACAGGAATGAAATCCAAGCCAAATTAAGTAGCTCTCATCATAATGAAAACTAGCAGCCTGGCACTGAGTGTGGCTACACCTGTTAGGGGGAAAATTTGATACTCAAAAGATGAGGACCAGTCAGCCAGCAGTTGGTCAAACATATAAAATGCAAGCACACATGGGAAAAGAGAAAGCGCTTTCTAGAAATCAAATTCCTGGACACACCTGCTCTCCCTCAATGCCTATAACTCTGCCTCTGGATCTGAATGACCTGTTAAAATTATGACCCTTACAAGTCTTCTGGGAAAGGATTTGGTTCAGAACCCAAACTCAATCTTCAAAGTCACTTCCCAGGAGAAAGCTCACAAATATATTTAGTTTCTCATGGCCTCCAGGTTGCTGTTTCTTCTAACCCATATCACTTCTCTGACCCATTCCCAAGGCAATAACATCTGCCCCGTCTGGATTAAGTGGGGCCTTGCTGGCTCACACCCACCATGTTTGCTCAGCTCAACTCAATCCTGGACACATACCTGTTTCCTTCTTGCTTCCCTTTCCTCCCTCTCGGCTCTTCTTCAGCACAGCCTTTAACATTTTCAACACTCTTTAGCTTCTAAAGAGAAAAGGAGGAGAGGGGAGAGGAATTAAGTATTATAAATTGGAACATAACTTGCATATTGACACAAACGGTAACTTGTCTTCAAACAAACAGATCACTTAGGATAATATAAAGGTACCTTGAGTTTTACATCAATTTTCTATGAATAAACTAACACGGGGAACTAAATGCTAAAGACACAAGGAGAGTTTTATAATGTTTAATGAAGTGATCAGAAGTTCACCATCTTGTTATAAAAGTTAAAAAAAAAACAACAGCGCATTCTCAGCATTCCACATCTAATTAAGGTTATGAGGCTAAATCTGGACACGTTACTGTAAGATATCTGGCATAGGAATGTGGGTCTCCCAACCCCCATTCATCAAAAGAAAACATTAAGACAATCAAAAAGATAGTGGTTAAGAAGGAAAGCTACATGGTTAAAGGCATGTTTTACAGATGCTACTGATTATATAACCATAAGGAAAACATTTTGGAAGGTTAATCAGAATGAAACATACCTTAAAAACATTTACAAAATAAATACAGTGGGAACACATTTCAACACTGATGTCGGGGTGTCTGATCAAACAGCACACACTGCAATGGGTTTTTACCACATATTGTTATGACTTTTGGGCGGGGGTGGGGGGAGGTAAGAAGAACAGGCCTGCGGCTGAATCCTTTAAATAATGAGCTGTATTTTTAAGCAGGGTTGTACTGAGCACGTAAAAACAACACAATGGCCCAGGCCTAAGATGAAACATAAAACCACCCCTCCAGCAAAGAGACAGACAAAAGGACCATTATTTCATCAGTTAGTCAGTCTCCTCCAGCTCTCTCTTCCCTCCACTAACTCAGATGAGATGGCTAGACAACGGCCAAAACAGTAACAAATCTGAGCGGGTTGTGTTACCATCACACCCTTGTTAACGCACTAAGGAGAAGCAGGTAGAAGGAGGCAAGTAGCTTACTGCTGAAAAAAAAACAAAGAGGGGATGACTCCTCTGTAGAAAACCTGCCTTGTTAGCATCAACGCTTCCAGTGGTCTCCGTATAACGCCCCGCACAAGTGCTCGACCCCAGAGTTGAGCCGAGGTTTTGTGGAGCCCACTGAGAGGGAGGAAGGGTCCCAAAGTGCTGCCATGCACAACATAAGCACACAGGGTGACCTTTCTTATCATTGGGTCCAGGCCTGTATTTATTTTTCCAAGCCCTTTGTTTTCCTGATGAAGAAGAAACAGAGACCCTGGGAGGCTGACTTGCCCCAGGGTCACGCAGCTAATTAACAGCAGGGCCAGAATCCAAATCTGCAGACTCCCAGCAAGGGTCCTCCTTCTTCCCCAGTGCTGGCCTCTCTGCTTAGAGCAATGAAAGCTTTGGGAAACAGCAATCAAACAATCAAAAAAATTAACAACAAACCAACCAACCTGAAAGATACTAGGAAGTAAATATCTTAAGCAGAATTTGGAGAAAGCCATAGTGAAGCTTATTAGGGTTAACTCGCCTTACAAACAAGTCTTCACACACAAAAGGAGCATGGCTTAGAGCCTAATTCTTTTTAAAAATGCTACTTGAATGGACCCCTGTGAAAAGACTTGGGTTTCACTAAAGGGCAAACACTGAATCTGGAAGTGGGCCACAGTGTGCTTCCATAGGGGAGCTGTGGAAACACAAATTTCTCCTGACAGTCATGCTTGAAGGAAACAATGCAAAATGTTGTGGCATAAAAAATGGTAGGAAAAGATAAAAAATAAATAGATGCCTGGTAAGCACAGACATTTTCTTCTCCAAATTAAAAAAAAAAAAAAAAATCAATCAACCCCTTCAGGGTTTGTCATTTAGCAAAGACTACATACTAAAGAAATAAGAGAAAAATATCAATGGAGCCAGGCCAGCAAAGCTTGGCCAAGGTCCTTAGGGAACTTTCCCCCCGTGTTTCCCTGGATCACTGACCAGCTCAGGCCCCACCACGGCGGTGAAACTGCCCCTGATTTATCACCCTTGTCACCACCAACCCACCACAGATCTACAATGCCACTTGGAAGACACAGCCCACAGGGCAAGGAGTGGCAGACATGGACTTGGGCATCTCATCCCAGACACCTTAGATGCCTATTTTTGGGAGCTCAGCTCTTTTCAGGATAGTGAAATCTTCCCCATCAGTGGTCTCAAGTGAAGAGGCTATCAGATATTCGCTCTAAGTTCTTCTCCCAGTTCTTGTTTTCCTCCCTAAATAGTAGTAACTCAAGGGAAAGAGCTTAAATTTATTCTCTAAAAGATATTCAAACTGCACATGGAGAAACTTTAACTGATTATATCTGGGTGCAAAAATTAAGAAACCCCCATACACACACAAGCTGGAAAGGAAAAAAAGAAGACTGCTCCCCGTGGGTTAAATTGTGAAATTAATACAGATCAGAGTAGAGCTGTGCAAAGTCCCAATCAGTCATAGCCTGAAAGATGTAACTGGAACTTGACATTCATCAATAGACCCTTTAAAGACTATGCCCATCTGAAGCGAGGTGGTCAGAAAAAGCAACTATAGTAGTAGGCTGGAGGGGCCAACACTGGCAGTATAGTCCAGAGAAGATTATCTGCACACCTGACAGTACCTGTGAACTTATAAATACATACTCCCACATCCAGTTCTGAAAATAGGCCCATCAGGCTATGGGACCCAGTGCTATTAAAACGCTGGCATCGTAACTACTTCCCCTTCTTCTCATCCTGTTCTCAAGGAGCAGTGCCTCTTAATTTGGCTTTTTCACCTAACAACAGTGGGGGAGAGTGTGCTGGTCTAGTCCACCCAACACAATTGTCTAGCTTGTTGACAGACATGATTCTGGGAATAAATTAATAAACCAGTGTTCTGGCTTTAAACAAAAGCTCTCATGAGCTTTGTCCAAGGGAGGCACTTTGCCAAGTATCATCTATTTAAGACATAAAGAATATTAAGTTTCTGATTCCAGTTTGAGTACCAAAAGGAAGACAGTGGTAAATTCTTGAATGCAAATGCCACCGTGAAGCAGTCTTACGCGGGCAGCCAGCGGGCTCTCCCTGAATGACACCTCCTACATCACTTCCCTTCCTGTAGCAACTTCAACTACTGACAATTTTCCCCTAAAAAGGGTGAACGCTGCCCTGCTACAGAAGTGAACCACATAGAAATGATGCAAACCAGCCTTCCAGACACAAAAAAAGAAACTGCCAGAAGCTATCAAGTTCCTACTAGAGGACCATACATGTAAGGAAGTTCTTATGGACAAGCATAATAGGATAAAACAAGAAATGCTGTCCTTTTTCACTTTAAATACTATAGATCAAAAGGCACAGGTGTAACTCAAATAAATACTGGCCAAATAGAATCCCTCAATTTCTGCCCCATAAAACTTTAGCTTCTATCACACAAGTAGTATAAATACATGGCTGGATTTAAGTATTTCAAAATAAATCTTTGATGGCACTTCCCTGGTGGCACAGTGGTTAGGAATCCGCCTGCCAATGCAGGGGACCCGGGTTCGAGCCCTGGTCCAGGGAGATCCCACTTGCCATGGAGCAACTAAGCCCGTGCGCCACAACTACTGAGCCTGCGCTCTAGAGCCCGCGAGCCACAACTACTGAGCCCGCATGCTGAAACTACTGAAGCCCGCGCCTAGAGCCCGTGCTCCGCAATAAGAGAAGCCACCACAATGAGAAGCCCGCGCAACGCAACGAAGAGTAGCCCCTGCTCACCGCTACTAGAGAAAGACTGCATGCAGCAAGGAAGACCCAATGGAGCCAAAACTAATTAATTTTTTTAAAAAAAGAATGAAGAAGTCCTATTTAAAAATAAAAAATAAATAAAAATAAATCTTTGAAAAAGTAGAGAACTTCAGCTCTCATTTCTTTATATATTTTTGAGGAAGAGAGAAAAGACCAGCCTCTAGATTACAACAACTGAAATGATCTAATGGGAGAAAATTTCCTATAATGTTCATTTAAAAGAAAATAAAATATGAGTATATGACATTACCTTTAGGTCAATGATCTGAAGTCACCTAAATTTCCTTATTTTTCTACTATCATTCGACATCTAAGTTTCCCAAATGCCATAGATTCTTCTTTTCAAAACCCACAGAAGTTAAACCAACTATTGAGCTTACTTTTACTTCTTAGATTTCTCCTTTAACACATAAACTCTTTGGAGATAGGCACAATGTCTCTACGTTATATGTTAAATAAGCATTCTGCAGTGATTACAAGGGTATATAAAATATAACAAAAAGTTATCCTAGATTAAACAGTGAGATGATTTAAAAATAAGAGCAAAATCTATTTCAGTTTGCAATCCCAATGGCAGTATCATAACCATGACCACCTTGTCTGAAATCATAGAATAACACCAGCCTTAAAACTTTCCTCTTCTGGAGTGCCATACCACCTATTTATGAAATTTCAAATCGACTCCGTGAGCTGAGGGCAGGGACTATGTTTATTCTTTAATAGATACAAACAGAAGCCGGAACACAGCCTTCCCACACACTCTGTTCTCAATATTTGTTGACAGATTTAACTAGGCTGCAATGAACACAGATGAGCCATTTCCTCCAAATCAAGCAATTAACCAACATTTATAGCAGTTTATAAATTACAAAGAATATTCCTATATATTCTCATTTGTAAGGAATGCAAGAAAACAGTTAAATCCAAGAAATACTTGGGAGGAAAATGCTGCATTTCATAATGTCCCTTCATGTCCACACCTGAGTCAGCCTTAAAATCTCAAGATAATAAACCCTTATTATCCAGTTATCCTGGACACCTAAACACACGCTCTGTGCTCACTCCACTGAAAGGAGCTTCTTGCATCAAACCATCCATCTGACCTCAAAGCAAAGCAGTCTCAGAAGGTGCCTCCTTTCTTTTGCCAAAATAAATAAAGCCAGAGTAGCAATATCTACAAGTGAAACACTGGAAAGTAAGATGCACATGATCATTAAGAAATTTTTTTTTTTTTTATTTAAGAGAAGAGATACATCAAAAACATCTTCAATTTTAGGGGCTCAAAAACGCCTCCACCTAATAAGATTAAGACTCACCTACACGATAGCCATGTCTTCTGTAGTACTGCCTTTAGAACTTACCTTTGCATTGGCGACCTTTAGTGTTTATCAAAAGAAAGGAAATGGGTGGCGGTGATGGGTGGGGAGGTGCTGTCTAAAGCAGCCTACAGAATAAATAATACAGTAGAGAGGAAGTAAGAGAAAACAAAGCAGGACAGAGACCACAAAAGGAAACAAAGCCCTGCTAGAGAGGGCAATGGCTGCTGCTGGAAATTCACGGGAAACTGTCTTCTAGAAGCTTCCTGAAAGCAAGAGCCATATCTTGACATTCTTTTAAAGATCCCAGGAGGCTGGGGAAAAACCAACTCTTGAGAATACTTGAAATTCCAGGAGGTCTCTCTCCCATTCCGCACCCCCTCCCGCCCACCCCCCGCCCCCCCCGTAGTAGAAGGAGCCTAGGAATTAGGAGACCTGGTCCTGGCATTGTGACTGGGAACAAGTTACCAAACTTCTCTAGGATTCAGACGCCTCGTCCAGGAAAGCTGGGGGAGAGGAGAAGGGGTTATTGATCAAGAAACCAGAAAGCAATGGTGATGGTAAGTAAAAAAGCGGCCCTTGGTATTGCTTAACATGCAGAGCTGGGAAACAGGACACCATTCGGCTGTGATTTATCCCCTAAGACACACAGACCCAACCATTTGGTCCTCTTTATTCAAAGCCATTCTACAAATTGTATCTCTAATTCTGCTGTTCTTTTCTTTAGAGTTAGGTTTGTCTTATACTCAAACCTGACGTCTTTTTGCCTAAGTTATTAAAAGCAAAGTAAATTTACAGTCACGAGTAATATGAATGTAAAAGAGTTCTGGGCATGAAGTTTGAACTCAAATGTTTAAGTTCGGATGCACAAAATTAAGTGGAAATTCCCTATTAGATTGAAATCATTTTCAACCCATATTTAAAATACTCTGTAGAAAGATATACAAGTTGTTTTGAGAAAAGTGTCCTTAAAAATCTGACTCTCCTGGGCTTCCCTGGTGGCGCAGTGGTTGAGAATCTGCCTGCCAATGCAGGGGCACGGGTTCGAGCCCTGGTCTGGGAAGATCCCATATGCCGCGGAGCGACTGGGCCCGTGAGCCACAATTGCTGAGCCTGCGCGTCTGGAGCCTGTGCTCCGCAACAAGAGAGGCCACGATAATGAGAGGCCCGCGCAACGCGATGAAGAGTGGCCCCCGCTTGCCGCGGCTAGAGAGGGCCCTCACACAGGAACGAAGACCCAACACAGCCATAAATAGTAAATAAATAAATAAATAAATAAATAAAATAAAAGACAAAACTGTAGTTCCCAGAGGCTCTCATTATTAAAAAAAAAAAAAATCTGACTCTCCTAAGCCAGTATTTCAAGTTGCTAAAAAATTACTATATACAAGTTTGTTTAAAGAAGTTTTCACTTTGATAACACTTGACAAAAAAGAAATTTCACTTGTGGAAGAAAATATGAAGAAGCTACCTGTTTCTGGCTACAAGAGACATTTTTCTAGATTGTGAAGGGATTTGTTCCATTCAACTTTGAACACTATCTCATCCATAAAGCCTTCCCAGGCCATGACAGTCAAAAGGTATCTTTAATTCCACATCCCACTTTGTACTTACAGATGGTTATCAATCAAAATCACAGTAAAAAAATGTTGAACTCTACAAATCCCCAATGGCACCTAAAAAAGTACCTTACTTGCAACAAACACTAAATAAATCTCCTTAAATGAAAGAATAGCAGGGTTGTTATGGAGGGGAAATCAAAATCAATAGCAATTCTCTCCCACAAGGGATTTGGAATAATAATGTAAGAATTCTTCTGATACCAAGTACTAATTTCCAAGTTTATGGCCAAAGTTATCTGACTTATACACGATGAATAGTACATCTCCAGAGCAGGACCTGTTCTGTTATCAGGCCTTCAGAAGCACCAGCTGCAGGCAGGTTATATTTTGGCGTTTCGAATATGCATACAGAAGGGATAAGTATAATAACAGAAAAGCCAAAACCTGAAAGCAATACATTCTGCCTCAAACCAGGAAGGGCTCAGACAGGGAAATAACCAAGGGCAGCGTTCCTGGCAATAATCATGCCTCCCAGGCCGATGGCTCTGGAGCAAGATTGAGCACCAGTCTTGCAGAAAGCCCCTGCTCATCCAGAAGCTGTCTTCACCTGGACATTCCTCAGCCAAGCACCCACCTCCCAACCTAACAGCAAGACACTACCTAACTAGAGGACAAAATAACTGTGACATTATTACCATCACCACCACCATCTAGACAGTCATAGATACTTAATCTATTAGAGAAAGCAAAGACACTTCACAAGCACACTTCAAAACCCACCTCAAAAGCTTCCTCTTAGAAGCCTTCTGGGTCTTATTTTAATTGCTCACCCACCTGCTTCCTCCACTAGTCTGTGGGACTCTGGATGGCCAGACCTTGCTCTGCTTCACCAGCAAGCACAGTATGCTTTCTCACTTCAATGTCAATGGATACATCGGGGAGGAACATAATTTTTCCACCTATAATTCTCAAAGGAAATAACTGTACCTCAAAACACACTGCCAGCCTAATAAATTTAAGTAAATGTAACATCCTCATTTAAAATGCAAGGCCCATGGGACTTCCCTGGTGGCACAGTGGTTAAGAATCCGCCTGCCAATGCAGGGGACATGGGTTCGAGCCCCGGTCCGGGAAGATCTCACATGCCGCAGAGCAACGAAGCCCGTGCGCCACAACTACTGAGCCTGCGCTCTAGAGCCCGCGAGCCACAACTACCGAGCCCGTGAGCCACAACTACTGAAGCCCACGCACCTAGAGCCTATGCTCCACAACGAGAAGCCACTGCAATGAGAAGCCCGTGCACCACAACAAAGTAGCCCCGCTCGCCGCAACTAAAGCCTGCATGCAGCAACAAAGACCCAACGCAGCAATCAATCAATCAATCAATTTAAAATAAAAATAAAATAAAATGCAAGGCCCTGAGCATTGGAGGAACTTGTCTCAACTCTCCTGAGCCAGCAAATGGCAGAGACAGGGTTACAACCCAATTTCCCAATTAAGGAATAAGCATTGGGCTAGCAATTGCAGGTTTTTCATTCTACACACATTACTGAGTATCAACTCTGTGCCAACCAAAGAGGAGCACAAAGTATAATATGATGGAGGAGGAAGACAACACCGTCAACAAACATGGGCAGGAAGCTACAAGTCCATGCCTCCATTTTCTCTATAAAGTAAAACTACGGTATGAGAGGAGCAGAGAAGGTTCAGAATAGTCCTTGTAGAGGAGAGAAAGGCAAGCACAAGATGAGAAGGACAGCTGGACAGTTTTGACTGCCCAAAAAGGCTGCAGAGCAAGACACAGCACCAAATGATGAAAGTGGGCAACCCCATCCGCTGATGCTCAGCCCCAAGAAAGAACCATCCGGAGGACAAGAGGCTTGATCAGTAATCGGGTGTTTGCAGCACAGGTGCAACAAGATTGGTAAGGGTGCTTGTACAAGAGTACTCAGAGCGATGTGCTATGGAAACAAGGCTGGACAGGAGGCAAGTGGAGGCCTGAGAGGAAGGACCGCCAGAGCGAGCAGGGATGGTGTCTCCAAGAGATCAAAGAGCAAATACAGTCACACTAAGTGAATGAGGAAGCTGAAAAAGGCTGTCTGGGCTTCTTAATTTTAAATCTTTGGATGTGGAACAATTCCAGACAATGTTAAAGCCCACATGATGGTCAACAGCATGGTTTGCTGAAGTGGAACGTCCTCAAGTGAAGGTTGGAAGCAAACAAGTCAAGGCACTTGATTCTCGGTCTGGGGAAGGGCCATTCAGATGCTTCCTACGGTAACAGAGGCAGGATTAGGGATATCAACCACCACCCTAACAGCTATTATTTACTAAGTGTTTACTGTGTATCAGGTAAGTGGAAGAGCTTTACATTCATATGTAATCTCATTTTATCCTTAAAAAAAAAATAATCTATCAACCAGTTTTACTGATTCCTTTTTATTAATAAGGAAACAAAGGCTTAGAGGGATTAACAACTTTCCCAAGGTTACACAATTTGTAAAGGTCAAGCTGGGACTTGAACCCAGGTCTGACTTGAAAGCTCAGGCTCTCACTTGCTGCCTCCAAAGTCCTCAATGAACTGAGGGAAGGTGGGACAGGGAGGTGACCAGGAGAGCACAGAATACAAGTCTAAAGGACAAAGTGGCTTTTGTATGAGGGTGAAAAGTACCGTTGTTATGGATCCAGCTGAGGAGAGCTGGGAGAAAGCCAACGCTGAGCCACAGCGGCCATGAGGCCAAAAGCCCGTAGAGAACCACCTAGGGTTTGAATATGAACCACAGACTTTGCATGTGGTCCCATCCTTTCTCACACAGCTCCGTGCAGGATGTGACCAGGATCACAGGATGCTCCCCTGTGGAAGGTTTATGGCGACTGGAGACCCCAGTCCCAACCCTCATACAGCAGTTAGCTCCCTAACAACCACCCTCTGATTACATCCTCCTTTCTTTTCCCTTCTCCTTCCCGTTAAGTTTTCCACTTGTATCACACAACAGAGCTATGAACCTGACCACCTTCTTGATGTGTGACAATTACAGGTCCCGGAGTAAAGGTAGGAGGCATTACATTAACAAAATGACCTTGGGCAAGTTATTTCACCCTTCCCGGGCTCATCTGTCTAACAGGAACACTGCTCCCTTTCCCGTTTGACAGGACAATATCAAGTCTCTTCCACCTGTAGGTGCTATCACTGTAAGGGGGAAGATTTATTTCTTGTTCATAGGGCCACTGTAATCACAGTAGCTGATAAACCATCACCACAGATGAAAAAGGAACTCCTGAGGAGTCTATGGCATGGGTTGATGATAAGCCTTTAGTATGAAAGGAGGAGAGACCTTGAAGACATGTCAGAAAGTCCATTTTTCAAAAAGTGTAAAGGTACTCAATCAATCAGTGCCAGCTGAATGAAGCCCAGTTTTATAAATCTAAAGAAATTAAATTTTTTAAACTGCACTGCATCTGGCCTCAAAGTGAAAAAGGTCAGACAACTTCAAAGATGCCCCGTGAAAGGCAGCTATTCATTACACAAAGATTTCTTGCTTACGGAGCTGACAGATGGATCTTTCTCTTAAAGCCCCAGAATATGAGACGTCAAAATCCCTCCTCCACTTCTGTCAGTGACTTGCTATGATGCTCTGAACAAGATTTTAACCTCCCCAGGCCCTGATTTCATTAAGTTGGGAGTTTTCAATACCCATGTAGTTTTTTTTTTTTAAACTCCCCCAGGTGATTCTGATGTGCAGCCAGCAACATGTATTTAACACTAATTATATTCCAGGCCCTGCTCTAAGCACTTTACTTTTATATATATACACACACATGTATGTATGTATATATATATATATACACACACACACACACACACACACACACACACACAGTCATTTAATCCTCACCACCGCCCTCTAGGGAAGGTACTACTAATATCTCCATTGTGCGAAGGCACAGAGAGGCTGGGACTTGCCCAGGGTCACATAGCTCATGGGGGCCCATCCAAGCAGTTTTGCTCCAGAGCCTGACCATGAAGTCCCTATCCTATGCCTACTTTTTTGGATAAAAATGAGAGATGAGCTCCCAGGGGCCTGGTGAGGTGGTAAAACAGACAAAACTGTCAAATAGGGGGGAAAAAAAATCATCTTTGGCCACACATACACGCGTGCACACACACACACACAAACACAACCCCCCCGCCACCCCCAGAGAGGCATCCCATGCCTCAATCTATCTTGAAAAAGAGAATCTACCTCTATTGAAAGACACCTCCTGTCCACTCCCTCAAGTTCTGAGTTCATCAGAACCTTATCAGAGTTACTTCAAACTACAGTGTTGTCAATGTGTATGATCTGGAGGCATCACACCAACAAAATACATGCAACAAAAAGAGCACTCTTCAACTCATGAGCTCACAGGGGGAGAACACGGAGATGGGCCGTACTGCCAACGAGGAAGATTATCTGGGGGCAGAGACCTCTGTGCCACATGGGCAATGCTTCCCCTGTTCCTAACACTTACCCGGAAATTCGGAACTACGTTATTCAAGAGGAGCTCAAAAACAACAACAACAACAAAAAAGCTGCCCATTTCTCACTAGAATGAATTGTATGAAGCTTATTAAAAGGTGATGGGCTGGGGCAGGGAATGGCCTGGTGCCCAAGCTTTCCTTCTCTGGGCTGTTTTACACAGTCCAATAAATGTAATATGGTCTTAACCTTGGACATCAAGTTCTAAAATAAATTAGGGAATGCCTGCAGTGATAATGCAGTGGAGAGCTGAATCAAATTCATACGAGCCCCACAGGATCACCTCTTCCCACAGCTAAAGCAAATATCTCAACACATGGATCACTATGTTCTTAGCTGAAATTTGTAAGGGAAACCATTCTGGGCCATAAACATTTGGCTGCAGTAAGCAATCTCCAAGTGCGACTGCCACGGGGGCCCATGAGAAAGATCACATGGGAACGGGTGGTGGCTTTATTTTTTAATCCATTCCAACAGCCCCAAAATGGGGGGAATACCAGAGCTCTAGATGATAAAAGTCAAAGACAACCGATGCTAGGAAATAAAAGCCAAACATGTAGAGGTTTGTTTTTTCTTTTTAAATGTTAACAAATCCAGTCTCAAAGGAAGACAGGCAAGATAATACAAGGGTGCCATCCAAGGCAGGAGCATGTGACCTTTTCAGTGCCATGGGCTGCTTCAGCAATCTAGACCCTCCAATCAGAATGTTCCTGAGTGATTTTGACATAGAAAATGCGATTACAAAGAAAATCAATTATATTGAAACAGACATCAAAATATTTAGAAAGCAACCTGTGATAATAATAATGTGTGCTTCTTAATGCATAAATAACATGACCCAAGAGCAGGTCTAAGAGCTACTGTAGTTTTCTGAGCAGTGGTAGGCATAACTGATAGCTTAAACTATCTCTCACAGTGTGATACAAAAGTTTGTAATTTGTAAGTGGCAAGGCCACAGGTGCTGATGGTACATGGTTTATGGGCCCCTTTCATGATTGGAGGAAAAAAAACACATTTTGGCTAGAGGACAGTGAAAATAAAAATGTACTTTTTTTTCTTCACCCACTCACCCAACCCACATTCACAGACCCTCTGAAGTGCATCCAATGACCCTAAGAGTTGGGGACCCTGACCCAGAGAATCAGAGTCAGTCCCAACAGAACAATTACTCAGACTTGCCAAAAGCTCTGCTAATAGCCCAGGAGTTTCTAGAGAAACAGTAGCTCAGTTTTATACCACTCATGGAACAACTGAAATTCAGGAAATTAAATGGTAACTTACTGATGGGTACACATAGCAAGATTGGGTATTCCACATATGCACCACTCTTAACATTTAAATGCCAAGTTCCAGGATTAGTTTTCAGAGTAGTCTGTAAAAGTTCTATTTAAAAAGGAAGTCCATCACCACCAAATTACTAACTCACTCACAATAGCCAGCCTGGCGTTGCAAGAGAGAGAGCTGTAGAAATTTACAGCGTGAGACAATATTTCAAAACCGGGAAAGCCAGGGTGAATACTGGGGACAAGTGTGTTTTACGTTGGTTTTATTGTTTTCATGGATGCTCTTCTTACCCTTTTAAAAGGTATTTAAGGTCTAGCAAGTATAGTCTTCCAGTTAACTGGATCAGGCTTCCTAGTGAGACTGGTACCCAAGGCTTGGCCTCTTCTGCCCTCTCTGCTTCATACAGTCAGGCCATTCCCCAGCTGCATGCCTTCACAGGGGATGCCCTATGAAGATAAATATAATTCAGAGTCCAAAATACATGGACTTACACTGGGCCATTGCCAATTTCTCATGGATCCTGGGTAACCGAGACGGTTTTTGTTTCCATGATAAGGGACATACAACAACAGCTGCAAAAGTGTAATACTTTTTCTAGACTAATAAAATTACCTAAATCTGGCTCACTGTTACAGCTGTGGCACCAGCCACACTTCCCAGAAAGATGAAAGCCTTGTGCAGTTTCCAGAAGAGCTGGGATGGTAGCTCTGAGCTAAACTGGAGGCATTCAACCCCAACCCAACAGCAAAAAACACATCGACTAAGTTCTGAATTACAGAATTCCTATGCATGGAGACTACAAACGTTATTTTTAGAAGTCAGATAAAACTTTAATCAAACCTATGAAGTTCGAGCTTTACACTTGAAGTTATGTGACATGCCAGGTATGAACATCAGATTTTTTTTTTTTTCTCTAAAACACAGTGAAAGGTTCAATTAAGGCCCTTTAACTCTGCAAGTGAAACCTTTGATCATGGATTCCGTCACCACCTCTCAACACATACAGACAAGTATGAAACATACCTCAGACCTAAGGAACAAAATTCGTATTGTGAAGTGGCATGGAAACCACACATGCACATACATATACACAGAGATCACTCTCCTTTCAAGTTGGGGGGTGAGGGCATGAGTTGCAGAAACTACAGTCTTCAAACTGGAAAGGTTCCTTATACACAGTACATGAACACAGTTACAAAGTTATTTCCTAAATGTGTGTGCGGGCCCAATGCCTTCTTAAAGGAAAAACAGCCCAATTAGAACCCAGTAGAACACATGTTTCTTGAATGACTTTGAATTAGAGACAGTAGATGTGAAGCTGTTCTAGATAAAATGAAGATGTTGCACAGATGTACTAAGTTGTCACGGTCTCACTGAAACATCTTTCTGGTACAGAAAAATATGCAAGTCTGCAACAGGGCTGGATATAAAATAATAAATACCTGGCCCTTGTCTTTATGTAGTCCAACTTCCCAAGCCAATTCCCTTATTCCTTCTCACAAACCTAATAAGGCCCATATTTCAATGTACTGATAACTCACTGAAAACCACAAAGCCATTCATCTCCAACTCAGACTTATGTTATGACTTTTTACGATTATCTCTTCTTATCAATACTGTAAATCTGTAACAAACAGAAGACCTTTACTCCACGAATCCAACAAACCACCATAAAAATAACAGCAGAGGTGGGGACACAAATGCACCCAGTAGCAGGCACCGTTACGTTTTTCACTGTGAAGTGTCTGGTTTAGTCCTCACAGCAAGGAGGAGGTAGGGACTGTAATTGTCCTCTTTGATGAAAGGAGGGGATAAAGAAATTGAGAGTCAGAGAAACTTCGTAGCCTGCCCAGGCCACACCTTCCCTCTTAACACGGCACTCCATTTCTTCTCTTGAAGAACACTAGACCCTCACTTTTGGCACCCTAAGCCTTGGATCCTGAAATTAAATGATGTACAAGACCAGCCTCTACTGCACAGCATGGGGCCTAAAGACAGAATATATAAAACCAATTTGTCACTGTGGAATTTAGAAACCATTAAACCTTCACTAAAGGGGACCCTCTCCTCAGAGGACCTTGTTACCAAAATATGATGGAAAAGGGAGAACTACGACGGAAAACAAACAGCATTTCCTTCTCAGGACAGGGCGAAAGGAGAGAGCTATGAGGAAACAAAATGCAGAACCGTCTGTGCCAGGATTTAGGGATGGTTTCGGTACAGCACATCTTGAAGTCCATCCTCCTAAGATCAATCAAACAGAAGAAAAAACTTCAGTAGACTCTGCTTTAATTCACTTGCCTAGACCTAAATATGTACTATCTGGTTTCACAGATCATAGCCTCATCTGTTCCAAAAGTTATATTCAGAACTAAGAGCAAAAAATCAGATCTATATATACTATTCTCATTAACAAGGTTTTTACTTGGAAGGGACTTTTCTGCCTTTATTACTGCAAGCACACGAATGATTTGATCAGCATGACCAGAGGTCCAGAAGAGTTTATATTTTCACATGCTGTCATTTAAAACCAAAAAATGAGGCTCATCTGGGCTGGCCAACTATCAACTTCCACAACTAAACAGAATTTCTCAAAAATGTCCCTGAATTTTAAAGCACTTTCCCATAAAAACCCTGCAAGGATAAGCAGCTTGACGCTACCGTCCTTATCTCAGGCTACCCAGCTAGTGCACAGCTAATAGGAAAACAAGGGATTGAACCCAGATGAAGCCACAGAAGACATAGACCATGGTTTTGCCATATAAGAGTCTTGTCTTTATCACCTACTATGTAAAAAAAAAAAAAAAAAATGCACACACACACACACGGTCACACACACACACGGTCACACACATACAAACACACGGTCACACAGAAATTTGAGTAAGACCCAGCTCCTGCCTTCAACACAGTCAACCTACTCACTAGAAATCTAAATCTGTGGCATCATGGGAACAGAACAAGACAGAATGACATGATGGTAAAGGCTCTGGAGGCAGGCAGACCAATCCATAGGGTTAAAATCCCCCAATCCTAACCCACCATGCTTTACCTACCCTGTGATCCTGGGCCCGTAACTTAAACTCTCTAAACCTTAGAATCCTCCTTTGTAACAGAGATGACATACTACAAAATAACTGTAAGAATTAGAAACAACATGATAAGTACCTAGGACTCTGCCTAGCAAGAAATGTATATGACATAAATGGTCATGACCGTCTCATGTTATTACATCTGCTTATACAGCCCAACTACAACTTTTAAGGCCCAATTAAATGTCACTGGAATGGCCTTTTCCTTTCTTATTTGGGATATTAAAATGATAGAACTTAATCGCCAATTACGATATGGAGCTGACTGAGTGAGGGAGGGTGAAGGATGAGTCACACATTTCTGGCTTGAATAGTGCCAATGACCAAAGTGGGAAAAACAGACAGAAGCACGGGGGTGAGGGAACTTTGGGAGGTGGAGAGTGGAAAGCAGGCAATAATTAGGAGGAAAATGAGTTCAGTTTGGATAACTCAAGTTATAAGTACATATGAGTCATCCAAGTAGAAAATGTCCAAAAGATTGTTTAAGACAAGGGTGAACTCAGAGAAAGACTTGGGGGTCATTAACATGTGGGTGGTGGCTAAAGCCACAGGAATATTGAAGCTCCCCGAAGAGGCTGAGCAGACTAAAAGCAAACCACCAAGGATGCAAGCCCAGGGAACATGAACATTTAACAGCAGGAAGAGCAGGACCTAGGAAGAAACGAAAGGAGAAAAGTAGGAAAAATGCAAAGGAACCCAAAGGAGAAAGTTTCAAATGAGGAGTGATCAATATATCAAGTGCTACAGAAAAGTCATGTCACGAGTCCGATTAGAGGCCATTTGTGACCTTAGGAGCAGTTTCTATAAAGTTGAGGTGTTGGAAACCAGATAGCAGATCATCTGTAAGGTCTCTCCTTAAACGGTAAGATCCTTTGATTTCAAAATAGACACTCACCGTTCTCCAAACCCATCAAGTTATTAAAACCTCAAACAACAACAGATTGCAGAGTTTTTTTTTCCCCAGAGAAAGGGAAATTTGCAAAAGAGACATAGTTAAAAACCACAAAAGCCATTTAACATGATCTTTGCTATTAAGCTCCTATTTCCTTGAAGCTGGTCCCCAGGGAAAGAAAAAAGAAAAATTAGCTTAAATTCTCTACCACCCAAAAACTGGAGGAGGAAAAAATGTCTAACTTACTAGATAAATTTCCTGTCCAATAACTCTCTTAGGGCAATGCATATAAACTGCTATTTCAACATTATTTTGAGAAATGTGTTACCACGAGTCGGAAAGGCTTTGGTTTCAATATGCAAATCCCTGCATACAGTGGTAAAAATTCCATTTAAGCAGATTCCCACCTGGATTTCTAAATAAGCCTAAGCTCTCGTTAAATTTAGTAAATTGTTCTTCAATGTCATTTTCCTCATTCCTCGTATACTTACAGCCGTAGAAAGTGTTGTCCTATGCAATTTTAAATAAAAGTTATAAAATGGTTCTACGATGCAAATTATGGCACTACAAGGGACTGTTCAGCTTGGCAGTATAAACCGGTTAAACTAGTTAGCAGAGTTCAAAAATAATGCCCCCAAACATCTGCTCAGGCTCAGAAAGAGGTTTTTGTTTTTTTAAGTCTACTCCACATACAAATATCTTTCAAGAAGTTACACACCATCACCTCTTGAGGAGCTTCTTAAAACACACACACAGATAGCAGGGAAGCCCTCCCCATCCCCCAAATTCCAGTTCAGCAGACCTAGGGTGAGTCCTGGTGCCCTAATCTTTAAAACCTCACAGGAGATTATGATGTGTACTCCCCTGCCATGCTCCTGTTGAGAAGCTTTTACCTTTTGGCAGGATTCCCACAAAGTTGAGGTGGGGGGCAATTGGCCACTGTGTTCTTCATGGATGAGCAAGGCATGGCAGGAGGGGTGAGCGCAGAATATGAAATCCTGCGAGCAAGCCATGCTGGACAGATGGCAGAGTGCACCTGCGCGTCACATGGATGTCTCAAGAATACTCAGAGGTTTGGAAGCAGCTTTAACCTTGACCCCATCTCCTAGGGAGGAGCATTTCCAGCACCCACAGAAAAGAGATCCAGGGCAGAGCCTTCAATGTCCCTAGTCAACCATTCCGTCCTGGACCTCCTGGGGATTCCTGCGCCACAGCCTCGACTGTAAGCACCTGAGCATGGATAGCAACAGTCCTCCAAGCTGTGCACACTTAGGATGGGATTACAGACTCAGTTCTCAGCCAATTCTCTCTCTCCTTAAAGGAAAGAGGGAATATTTGAGTCCTACTATATGCTCCACACTGCAGACAGGGAATACAAACAAAAAAGGAGAAACAGAACAAAAATCTTAACCATCAGGAGCCTCCAGCCTCACCAAACCCCTTGTAGTAGGTATTTTTGTTTCACAATTTACATGTAAGACTGCAGTACAGGAAAACCATAGTACAGGAGAAGTTTAGCAACTTGCTTAAAGTTCCTAAGGCCCAGGAGGGGAAGGACACACTCAGAAGAGGTTAACAAGACAGTATGTAGAGGGACTTCCCTGGTGGTGCAGGGGTTAAGAATCTGCCTGCCAATTCAGGGGACACGGGTTCGAGCCCTGGTCCGGGAAGATCCCACATGCCGCTGAGCAACTAAGCCCGCGTGCCACAACTACTGAGCCTGCGCTCTAGAGCCCATGAGCCACAACTACTGGGCCCACGTGCCACAACTACCGAAGCCCATGCGCCTAGAGTATGTGTTCCGCAACGAGAAGCCTCCGCAATAAGAAGCCCGCTCACTGCAATGAAGAGTAGCCCCTGCTCGCCGCAACTAGAGAAAGCCCGCGTGCAGCAACGAAGACCCAACGCAGCCATAAATAAATATATTAAAAAAAAAAAAAAAAAAGGCAGTATGTAGAGCAGATGGGAGATGGAACCCAAGCCATTGTAACTGGTGTGGCCCTAAAAAACCAACCTGGGAAGAGCAGCTGGGTAAGGCAGGTGAAAACATTTCCTTATTTGTCTCGGTAACTAAAGGGAGGTTTGTAATTAAACTTGAAAAGCTTTTCATGGGGATTGGGGAACAGGAAAATGACATGATAAAGAAGAGACATCACAATATATTCATCTATTGAATCGTTATGCTGTACACCTGAAACTAATAGTGTTACACGCCAACTACATCTCGATTTAAAAAATAGCCAAAAAATTGACAGCCAGTCTGACAGTATTAAAAGTCTGAAAATGTTTATCAGTTCTACTTCTTTGTTTGCAAACTGTAAGATATTAAGCCAGTCACACAACATATATTAAATGTTTTTAGTGGAAAAGCACTGTGCTAGGCACCATAGAGACCAAAAAACCCTGAAACGGGCACCAAAAAAAGTCAGCAAAGTTTTAAAAGAATGAATCAATGCATCCCTATTATTAATAATGAGTGCTTTAACATCGTAATTAAGTCACGAATTTTTAAAAAATTATTCTTAAATTTCTTTGAATAAAATCCCAGTTCACTTTCAAAGACCTCAAAATTGTTCAGAAAGTAACATATCTTGGGAAACTTGGTCTGTCAGAGCACGAATTCTCCCTGGGTCTCACTCACCTCGCTTCACCCCAGACTCTACTTGCTGGCAACAGAGAGACGCTGTCTTACTCCGGGGGCACCCAGAAAGTTCCTGTGACCACAGAAAGCTGGGAAGAGAACTGCAAAAAAGAAAACCGGTCAGCATACTCGTCCTCCGACCCAAGAAGCACAGAGCTTATAAAACCAGCTACAACCAGGACTCCAGACAAAGCAGTGATGGAGAGGAAAGAGCCGCCAGCATCTACATACTCTTAACAGGGGAAAAAACAGGGTGATGGGCTGGCAAATGCAAGAAAACTCATTCCTTCTCCCGATACCCTCTGTCCAAGTGACCAGGGACATTGACTGAAAGCCCCTTGTCTTGAGCAAGGTACTGCAGTGTACCTTCTCTATGTGGGGTTTTCTCTTTAAGTGACGCTAATGGGTTTGCAGCCCAACGCACAAATGTTTCAAAGGTTTGAGATATCGAGCCAAGAACCCCTCCAAAACACTCAGGGCGCTCAAGTTCTCCAGAACATTTTCTTCCCATATTTCCTACCTCACTCTTCACAGGTCCCAGCTCTCTACACGACTCATCATTTCCGAACACACCGTCCAATCTCACACCTCTGCTCTCCCCAGTCCCTCATCCTGAAACCCCTCCCCCACTCTGGGGATGAGTCATCCTCCAGGCACAGCTCAAGTATCACCTGCCTGCCCACCCCACCCCCAAGGAAACTCGCCAGTCCTTCCTCCGCACTCAAAGCACCTTGAGGGTACCTGCGTTCTAGCATTTGCTTCCTGCTGCCTTGACCTCCCCTCCTCCCCGTTTCTCAAGGGCTGGTCTTCCCTGCCGTCGCCTACATCACCCTCCTGCTGTAATCACAAGTAGAGGCAGATGTCAACGCATGTTTGTTCACTGAAGGATTCCAACAAGAGGTTCTCCATGACTGACTCGGAGTCCATTTCCTTGGGAAATATTCTTTTTTACTGCTACTCTGGTTCTGGAAGATGTTCTTTTTCAAGGGAGCTATCCATGCTCAAACACACCGACAACCGGGCTCTGGCTCAAGTCAATCCCCTTGCAGCAATGCTGCCGGGCTTCACTGCCAAAGAGGACGGATTGTGTGTAGTCACGTTGGGGCCAACAAAACCACCTTGGCAGGGCACCGGGAGTGTAATAGGTTTGTGCATGCAAAGTAAGGGTGGAGGCCTTTTCTCCCTTTTAAGTCTGTTTGATGAGCTCTACAAGACATGCCCCCCTTACCCACTGCGACTTCAAAGATAAGAACGGAGCACGGGAGCTTTTCTCTGGGAGGAAACCAGGGACCGAGGCAGGGCACAGGTCCAGTCTGCCCCCCCCACCCCCCCACTTCAGGACAGCTGAGGTCTCATTCAAGGAGAACGCAGAGGAGAAACCTACACGGTCCAGGTGGTCACCCTGTCAAATCTCACCTCATGTTCAGCGACAGCCCGTAAACTCTGCCAAGGCTTCTGAGCGCTCCAGGTCTTTCCTTCCCCGGGTTGCTGACCTCACTGGTAGTATTTAAGCATTCACTGCAGGACAGCACCACCTGGTGCACAGCAGCTCAAATATCTGAGGCATCCTCCTATTATTCACTCATAAAAGGGATCACCTGCCTCTTCACCGAGACTCTGGCAGCCAGGGAAGGAATCCATCTCGCAGCTGCCACAAGGACTTCAGCCAACCTCCTTCCACAAAACACACCTCAGCAGAAAAGGCAGTCGCCTCTACTGTCCCAACCACAGCCAACAGACAAATATAAAAGAGCAGCCATCACAGCCCACAACATGCCCGCTATCATGCAGACCCTCTGCCCAGAGCACCCAAGGACCTGCGTGCACTCTTATGACTACATCTCTAACAGGTGATGCACACACGTGCTTTCTCTCTGGCCCCTTCTCCACCTACAGCAACCCATTTGTTACTACCTCTGTAAGGGCGGGGGGGGGGGGGGGGCAGTCCTTTCTGAGTTTAAGATGACAAAGACAGCTCTGTAAATTAGAGTCACAGAAGTCCCAAGGGGAGGTGACTTCCTGCAAGAAGGACTGTCCCTAGAGTCTGTTTTTGTGGTGATGAGATCACAGAGTCTAGATTCTGTATTCAGTCCTACATGGGTTTTAAGGGCCATATTCAGTAATTGCAGAAAGGAAAAAGGGAGGTCAACGAGACCAGAGGAACTCTGAGTGGTGTTTGAGAAGTTACTTATAACTACAGTTAGATCACACATCCACCAGACTCGGAAGAGAAACTAGGCCTCGAGTTTTCAACTGTCCTTTAAAATCAATGTTAGATGAGAAAAAAATGGAACTTTTTACTTTTTTACATTTTCTCATTTCACCACTCCTCCACCCAAAGGGTTCCATTCATTTTCAATGCACAGCCCAAAATTTGGGCCCAAGACAGTTTTGAAAAACAAGCATTATGCCACAAAATATTCTCATGTAAACTGCAAAAGAAGACAACATACACTTACAGGAGGAATTTTTATGGAACCTAAAACACAGAAGTTCAGAGACCAGGTGAATGACGACCTTCAATTGCCAATCACTACCTTTTCATTTTCATGGATCTAATTTCCAATTAGTTCCTAAAAATAAAACCTTAAAAGGCTTTTGAGGAGAATTATTAGGGTTTACCTCCTGGTCATCACTCTGTTTCAAAGATGAACAGAGAGACTTTAAAGTTGTTTATCCAACAGAAATAAGCTCTTTTCTCTTAAGTATCCTTCCAGAAACCTAGCATTGGGCATCCTCGGACCACAAAGACTAGGGTTTGTGTTTATCGTCCAAAGTATGTGTCCAGCGATTTCGTGTGACAGTCCAAGTCCTCCAGGGGTACAGGGTCTTGCTGCACTGAATGCTACTCCACAGAGGGTGAGGCCCAGAGAGGGTGACCAGCGTGGGGAAGCCCACAACTTTCATTGGGTCACACCCCGCTCTGAGAGCTCATGCAACACAGTGGAAAACAATACCACAGAAATCCCTAAGCCAGTAAAAGAAAGCTCTTGTTTTTGTTTTGTTTCATTTTGAATGCCGGTGCTTAATAGAAAGCAAGCTTAAATAAAGGCAAAAAATAGGAAGGAGGAAAACTCTGGGGACTCGGCATCCATCTGGGACTCGAGCAGCAACAGGCATTATATAAAAATACTTAATTTCCATTTCAAATCTTGTGGCTTCCATTTTCCTTAATACAGGTGTAGTGCTAGTACCATTAAACCTATCAAGTACACTGAGGTGGTTTTGATCCCCACCACCCACCAGAATCTCCTGGGGAGCTTTAAAAATTCTGATGCCCAGAATTAAAACAGAATCTCTGGGGACCCAAATGTTACTTTTTAAAGCTAACTAGCTGATTCTAATGCATAGCCAGGACTTGGAACCACTGCTCCTGACCTATCCTCAGGGTGTTTTCTTCTGTCGTGGCAGGTGGGGAGCAGGAAATATTTATGCCTAAAAAAAGGGAGTGGGGGCTTCCCTGGTGGCGCAGTGGTTGAGAATCTGCCTGCCAACGCAGGGGACACGGGTCCGAGCCCTGGTCTGGGAAGATCCCACATGCCGCGGAGCAACTAGGCCCGTGAGCCACAATTACTGAGCCTGCGCGTCTGGAGCCTGTGCTCCGCAACAAGAGAGGCCGCGATAGTGAGAGGCCCGCGCACAGCGATGAAGAGTGGCCCCCGCTCGCCGCAACTAGAGAAAGCCCTCGCACAGAAACGAAGACCCAACACAGCCATAAATAAATAAATAAACTCAAAAGTTTAAAAAAAAAGAACTTCTACAATGTTCACTTCTAGGAAAGAAAAAAAAGGGGGGGGGGGTGGGAGAAGAAACACAAATGGACAGGGAGAGGGCTGCAGTGAATAACACCTTGCAGGGGATGATCACTGGAGTGGGTGCAAGGTAGGGCCTGGGGGTGCACACTCCCCAGAGAGAGGATGGGGAGGGGGACAGACCGGGTCATTCCCTAAGTAAGCCCTGGATAGGCACTGTCATGGAGTTGGTGAGAGGTAGCAATTCACAGCTCACTGGTAAAGACCATCCCTATGTCAAGGGTTTGCTATGTGAGAAGTGATTACAATAGGATGGTTTTCAGATGTGAAGACCTGGATTTACCACTGATTTCTCCTGGTTCTTCCAGTAACAGTATTAACAGGTTTGGTTTTTTTCTTTTAACTGATAACCCACATTTTCTTGCTCACTAAATCTGACAAAGCACACCCTCATTACAGGGTAACTGCCTGGAGTTACAATGCCCAAAGAACAAAGCTTTCCTAGGCTCAGATGAGAGCTGAATCGAAACTTGATCTCAATTAGCATCATGACGTTCTCTCACATGTGACAGTGCGTGGATAAGAGATGCTGGGTACCTGGGGGAAGGGTGAGGACTGCAGGGACACCGTCTCCAGCTGAGGAGAGCTAATTCTATTCTCACCTCCTTGTTCCTTAGTTCGTAGGGCTACCTGCTCTCTACCTGTCCTGTAACAGAGGGACAAAAATCAGGCTGTCCAGCTGGGATGCCTCCTTCCCAATTTCAGTCTCTCATGGAGGAATTAATCAGTTTTACATTATCCATCCATTACCAGTGTTGCCCAAAGTATATCCTGCAGGCCATCTGTACCAGAAGGACCTGGGCCATTCCTGGACACCCCAGGCTGCATACGGAGGGACTCATAATATCTGGAGTACAGCCCAAGAGTCTGCATTTTAATCAACCACACAGACACAACAGTCTGTGAACCCATCATAAACCCTCAACAATTCCTCCTTTGAAATAGGTTTATCAGAGGTGCTGCTAAATCTCTCCATAACCTCTGCCACTTCCTAACTGGGCTTTCATTAACTCACCCTCCTCCGTGGTCTCCCAGGGTATCTGGTCTCTCCAAGGTACACTGCATGGCCATTTACTCAATACCACTGCTGGCTCAAAGCTCCCGACTCAAGTCACGCTTCTCTGAACGCACACCTGATGCAAAACTTCTCTACCAATTTCAGTTGAGGGTTTCAGGTCTGCTCGTCCTCTCTCCCAACTAAACCTCAAGCTTCTTGAAGGCAGGGCCCACATCATCCCTCTGTATCTTCCACAGGGCCCAGTACATCTTAGGTTTCAAGAGCAGTGGTTGACTAACAGACCAAGCTCTTGCTTCAGCCCTGGGTTTTCCTTCATTCACCTTCTTCTCATTCTCCCTGAGAAAACTTTCATTCTCTCCTTTCCATAACAAAACTGATTCAGGCAAAGGTGGGAGAAAAGATTTACATACTAGTGGGGAAAGAGTGGGGGAGGGGGTGAAAGTCATAAGCCAGCAACCTCAACTCTCCAGCAAACACCTAGAAACCAAGAAGATCTATTTAGTCTCTGAAGCTGCCAAAATCAGTAACTAAATTCACACACAATTCAGAAGAGAACTTCCCAGCTTCTTCCCATTTTTATCCAACACCTCCTTCCCAGGCCCTCTCTGAGAGCTAGTTTACTCCTCTTCTAGATACAACTCTAACAGGAGGGGAATATATGTTTTTCCCGGTCACCATAAATTAAGAAGGTGGAGGGCGATTGCTAGATCAAGGCACAATGAAAATCCTGAGAAATTATGACTGACAGGAGACAATGTATAAAATCCCAAACAGCAGATTACAGGCAATTATAGTTTAAATAGCCTTTCAATCCCCAAAACTGTCCAAGAACACCTAAACAAAGCATTTCAAAATAGCACCATCAGTGGCTCTGAGAGATCACCCCAGGCACTAAGAGAAGGTTATTTTCTTTTCAGTGGATCTCCAGTAACTACATTCAGGAGAGAAGATGCCCACATAGGCAACCTCAGTCCCTAAGAACCAAGTGTTCTCAAAAATAGGAATGGGCACTGGGAATTCCTGGTGGTCCAGTGGTTAGGACTCAGCGCTTTCACTGCCGTGGCCAGGGCTTGATCCCTGGTCGGGGAGCTAAGATCCCACAAGCCGCGCGATGAGGCCAAAAAACAACAAAGGAATGGGCACTGTATCCAACTGCAATGCACTGTCCCTATGTGGTCTCCAATACCAGTGACCATCAGGACAGACTTTCAAAGGCACACACACCCCTCGGTGTTGCCATTCTGATTGGGAACCTTCCTTCTGGCTACTCTTACACTTGCCATATGCTCACCACTTCCCATCTACCTTTCCTTGTGGTACTTGTGGGTGAAGCTGCTCACCAGATCATAAACTTCCTTGAGCAGAGGGATTGCACCTTTGCATGGACACCATGCCCCCCGTCTCTGCATCTCACAGCGGATGCCTACTGACACTGTCTGCAAGCCCTACAGCCAGATGATCTTAAGGAAGGAGCTATCTAAATGAGCTGTTTTAAAACAGCCCAGGCATTTCTATAGTCTTTAAAGGTATTGGTTTTCCTGCTTTCTGACAGAGTTTTTAAAAATACACATTTAAATGTTAGAATTCTGTGATCAATGGGGCAAGCCTCGATTTACTTTGCAATCTAATCTGTACAGGACAGAGAGAGCCCAGGCATAAATTCTGCACCAAACTGCATGTGCCTATCTGAACCGCAAAGGTTAGGGTGAGTTTATCCTTGATCTAAAGGAAACCTAACCTCAAATGGCTTCAATCATTCACCTACTCAGAACTGATTATTGGGTAACTTCGTATTTATGTCTTGATACGTAATAGCATTCAAGTACCGATTTGCTTTAGGTTTAGTAAAGAGAGTAATGAACTTAACTGGTAGTTCTATAATCATAAGGTTATGATTTATACTTGGTTCAACGAATTTTTTTTATCTAAACTGAGTTAAAACCTCAATCTATGTCCAGATTCACAAAAGTAACTCTCAGTTTTGTTTCAAGCTCACTGTTGAATACGCTAATTACACTCTAAGACCCGTCCGTTTACGAACAAGCTACAACGACTCACCCAGCACCGAAAGCTTATCTCATCAGGTCTGGGCTGTCCAGGTCTTCTAGGCCTGGCCTGCTGTTTCCAGCTTCCACAGCCCATCCTTCCTTCCCCACAGCTGAAGCCTCTTGACCCTTGCCCGCACCCTCCCCTCCCTGGCGTGAGCCAGCGGGAATTTCTAGAATAAGAGATTTAAACAGCTCAAGCCAAGTTGTTCTTGCTGCTTAACGAGCCCTGGCCTTGTTGTGTCTAATAACTGGGCTTCTCTCTCCTGCAATCCACAGGCCTAAGTGACCCTCTCGCTCAGTTCTGATAACTGAGCCCGGGCCCCTCGCTGGATAACCTGTAAGTCCTTGGGCTCTGAGGTGCTGCCTGGCTATTGAAAATCCTCCAGGGGACCAGAGGTGCACCCGGAACCCACTGGGCTGCAGCTGGTCAGGGGACACAGGTGCTCTGTCAGGCTACTCTGCTGCCCTGCGCCGCTCCCTGCCAGGCCACCAGCACTGCAGACTCCCGTTCTTTCCTCCTGGCGCACAGGACTTCCAGCTGCAGGTGCCAGCGCTGCTGTCCCCACCTCCGGGTGGAGGGTTCCTGGCCCAAAGTGGGCCTCACAAGGAAATGACTCATATCACAAAAAGCCGAGGGTCCTCTGCCCAGAACACAAATAAGTCACGGGATCTGAATCTTAACCTATCAGAAATTAAAACCTCAGCAATGAGACATCCACAAAGCAAAAGCAAATAGGATATATCTGTTCGCTGAGAATTCAGCACCCCCATGCTGCCTGTGGGTACTCAAGCCACGGCACCCTTGTTCACTAGTTCTAAGATGAAACCCGAGGAAAATCAGAGAAATGGCGGCAGCTGTGTCTTCCCTGGGTGGAGAGGAATCATAGGACTTATAAACCACTTCAAAGCTAACATCTATGGCTACTGAATATGAAATACGGAATATGAAAAATAACTAGATAATTCTCTGCAAGAAATCAAGTCATCTTCTAAAACGCTATTAACAAAGCTAAATTTATATGGACATTTTTATCCACAGCCTTAAAAAAAAAAATCAGACATTAAAAACTCTAGATGGCTAAACTGTCTTCCATTTCAAAATAACATAAAAACAGCAACCTTCATTTTCTGGTCAAAGCTTATTTTTGCAACACCTATCATTTTCTACAGAATTCTAGCATTTTCTGCTTCCTACCACTATTTTGTAGAAAGACTTTTCCCCCTTGGCATTATATCTTTGCTTTTTGATCTTGTTAACAATCCTGAAAATTCCAACCTTGCAATTTTTTCAGTCCTGGGAAGGAATAACACACAGTCATTTAAAAACCAAAAGCAGTATCAATGTTTCCTCAATGACACAGCTGCTGTGAGTGACCAGTGAATAAAAGTTTGGGTTTTTTTGTTGTTGGGTTTTTGTTTTGTTTTGTTTCGTTTCTGGCAGGGGCTGAGGGGGTAGCTGTGGATAATGACTTCTCTCCAAAATAATTCTCAAAGTTATCGAACACATGGTCAAAAACAGTAAGGCATTAGTAAATCAAGAAGTACTATGATAAAGTACTATAATAAAGCACAGTGAAAACACATGAACAAAAGAGGTTGCTCAAGGACTCCAGACAGGAGAGGACCCACTCTGTGTGCCAGGCATTACATGGTGCACAAATTCTGTATTACAAACCCTAAAAAAAAAAAAAAAAAAAAAAAATGAGGCATATGATCCAGCAATCCGACTTCTGGGTATTTATCCAAAAGAACTGAAATCAGCATCTCGAAGAGTTCTCTGCACTCCCACGTTCCCTGCGGCTTTATTCACAATAGCTAAGACTGGAAGCACCCTAAATGTCCATCAACAGATGAATGGACAAAGAAAATGTGGCACATCTGTACAATGGAATATTATTTAGCTTCAAAAAAAGAAAATCCTGTCATATGCTACAACATGGATGCAACTTGGGGACATTATGCTTGCTCGATGAAATAAGCCAATCTCAGGAGTACAAATACTGCAAAGATTCCAGTTCATATGAGGGATCTAAAGCAGTCAGACTCATAGAAGCAGAAGGTAGAATGGTGGTTGCTAGAGGCTGGAGTGGGGAGTGGGGGGGAAATGGGGTGTTGCTATTCCATGAATATAAAGTTTCAGTGATGTAAGATGAAAAAGTTATACCAATCTGCTATACAACACTGTGCTTATAGTTAACAATACTGGATCATACACTGCAAATTTAAGTTTTAAGTGTTGTTTTTTTTTTTTAAACCACAACTTTTTGCAAGTGAGGAAACAGGCTCAGGAATTCAGATTATGCTGGCTTCAAAGCTCCCATCCCTTCTACTGCTTCATATGGCCTACTTGCAAGAGAAGCATAAACAACATAGATTAGCATATAATTATGGGCTAAACTGCAGGGTAACAGGAAAGGAGAGGGGATAGGGAACCAAAGAAGGCTGAAGTAGTTGGGGAAAGCCTCAAAGTAGAGGGCAACTTAGGCCGACCCCTGAAGGTCAAGCTGAACCCATGGAGACTGCAACAAGCCTGGCATCTGGGTGCAAACACTGGGCTGGTCCAAGCTAAGAAGGCATGCTAGGATATCGCTTTCAAAGGCTGCAAAGGTAGCATTATGTAGAACAAACTCCATGCTTCCAGCTCGTGAACTAAACACAGAGGGCTAAAAATCAAAGCAAAACCAAAGGAACTGGTCAGAGTACCCTAAGCCATTTATAATCTAGCCTTCCAAAGTTGAGTGTTTTTTGCATCCTGGAAAAGGCCTTGCTATTGACAAATAAGTACAATATAAAAAGTTATAAGGCACAGCCCTCTATCAGGGTCAGTCTGAGTTAAAATGATCAGACTTCAGTGATCAAAGTACAAACACCTCAAAAGGCTGTCTGAGCAACCAAATAACGTATATCCAGGGCTTTCAAATCATCTCGGTTCCCCGACCAGGGATTGAGCCAAGGTCAGGGCAGTGAAAGCTCCAAATCCTAACCACTAGACCACCAGGGAACTCCCTCCAACCTATTTTTAAGTAGCAGAACATTTTTCTTGTACAATTTTGAAATGATGAAAAAGATATTGATCTCTCTAGGAAAAATTTTCAGCTGTCTTTAGTTTTCTTAATTTTTTTTAAGATTTTTTTGATGTGGACCATTTTTTTTTTTTAAGTCTTTATTGAGTTTGTTATAATATTGTTTCTGTTTTATGTTTTGGTTTTTTGGCCCTGAGGCATGTGGGATCTTAGCTCCCTGACCAGGGACCGAACCTGCATCCCCTCCATTGGAAGGTGAAGTCTTAACCACTGGACTGCCAGGGAAGTCCCTAATTTTTAAATAGGAGTTTCCAAGTCCCCTCTCCAGCCCTTAACTTGACTTATGGCCTATATCTCACACTCTAGCCCTTAATTATATGCCACTCTGTGTTGTTTATCCTTTTCTAATATGTGGACAATATGGTAAAGTAGAAAAGACAGGAAATCTGAAGTCACAGTAATCTGGATTCTTGTGCTAGCTTGCCAGTATTTTTCATATTTTTTTTTAACTTTAGAGCAATCTTCTTCAGGTGTGTGTGGGGGGACATTAAATTTGAAAAAAATTCATCTTAAGTTCGGCAAGTCCTTCAGTTTTAATTTCAGTTATATTCTGTTCAATTTAAATAAAACTATTTTATTTTAATGTCTGAAGTAAATTTCTGAATGGTAAAATTACTTTTCTGTACTTTTAAAGAAATTTGTACCAGAATATAGATTGCTTCTGTCAATGGGAAAACAACTTTTAAAAAGAAAAGCCTTAATTAGTTTCAATTGAACGCGAGAAGGGCCCAAACCCTGCCCTCTGGCTGAGAACATGGATTCAAAAACCACTGGCAACTACCAAAGTGTGGGCAAAGGGTCAAATATTAGATGAATATGATGATTACTGCATCATTCATTTGTAAATAACCTGTTTTAAGTTAACCATTCGCCGCACATTGTCAATTACGGTATTATCTGTAAGATGATCAGCTCTTTTAGTTTGGGGTCCTGGGCTAATGAGGTAAGGACTTGAGTCTCTTTTCTTAGCTTCATGTAACTCCAGACTACAGGCATTTCACAAAGGCACAACAGATGATCTAAAACCACACCTGTACTAGCAAACAACTTCAAATCCCCTGGTAATGATCCATAGTTCAGAAGCTGTTTATATGAGTGGTAACAAATTATTACACTTTAACTTAATAAGCCCTGTGTTTCCCACAGTTGGTAGAGAGATAAAAGTAGAAGCACTATGGTGTCTAGAAAAAAGACTATTGGACAGTATTTCGGGCAGGGGGGCGACACTGGCTACACCACACAACAGATATGTATATCCGAGAGGGTTATGTCTGTACCACTCAACAGATGTGTATGTCCAAAGGGTTCTGGCTATACCATACAACAGATGGATGACCTTGAACCAGTCTCTTAATTTGCTCGCCCTGACCAGCTTCGTATGCAAAGTCAGCAAATTGAATTAGATGTGTTCAAGCCCTTCCGATACTAAAATTCAATCTAAGTCCACAAACTCTTGATTAATTAACTCCGAATTTAACAAAATAAGGCATGTAAAATCCTTAACACAGTGGCGAGCACGCCGTACCCATGTCTCAAATGCTGGCGGCTGTGAATAAAATAAGGCGGTTCAGGTTTGTATGTGTTGTACACAGCATATATTTGAGTATCTTTGGTGGGATTTTCTAAAGGAAAAAAAACCACACACTTTAAAGTCCTATTTTAATCAGCATTGTTAAATCAAAGGAGCCCCCAATGAAACAATAAATTATGAAGCTCTACATGAGAGGATATGAGCCTCTCAAAATCAACTGGCTTTGTTTTGTTTTGAATTAGACTTTCGGTGAACTCTTGGCAGCACGCAGGAGGAAATCATGAGCGCGGTCAAGACTCACTGGCTCAGCACACATTAACTCAAAACTGCTGTATCAACGTTGCAGCTGGGGAAGCAAAGATCAGCGAGACCCTGCCTCTGGGTCCAAACAATGGCAAGTGATGAGTGTCCTAGGGGTACAAACTGTTGAAGGGTCTGGATAAGTACAAGGCTTCCAGAAAAAAAGGTCTCACACTAGTGTGCCACAGATATTCTGTCTGGCCCACACGCTTTGTTGGAGTTTCTACTTGAGTTAGGTTGCAAAACACTCAGAAATCCAGAGGTCATCCCTAAATAATGGTCTAGCTTCTCTTGGAAGTTTGGGAGTGCCAGCAGTATTGAGCCCGCATTCCTACTCTGCGACACCCCACGGCAGCAGTGCAGCCCCTCGACCTCCACTACTCCCTTAATTAACCCCACCACTGGGGCTGAGGCTCAGCCTTCCCCCTCAGCTCACTCCCTCGCTGGCTCAGGATCCCATTTTCCTTTGCTCCCTCCACCTGCGTATAATCAAGGAGAGCTCGAGAGCTCTGGAGCAGAGACGACTGAGCTGGCACCTCCACTCTGCCACATACCAGCCATGTCATTATCTTAGGCAAGTAATTCATCTCTTAGCTTCCCATCTGCAAACCTGGGTATTAACAGTATTTACCTCATAAGGCTGGTGTGAGGGGAAATGTGTCATTACCTGCAAAGCGCCTCATACACAGCAACTGCTCTATAAATATTAGATGTTACTACTCTCTGGCCCCTGAAGGCATGTCAGTTTCAAACTTCTGTCCTAGAGCTTTAATAGTCCAAGGTTACCTAGTAAATTATTTTATGATCAAAAAGAAAATGGCATATGGTGAAAGCTGTTCAGATACAGCTTAAGCATTATGAGACCCACTGCTCACAAAGGACAAATATTATGATTTCACGCACATGAGATACTTAGAAGAGGCAAAGGCACAGAGACAGACAGTAAAATAGAGGTTGGAGGGGCAGGAGGGAGGGGAGGACGGGCAGTTAGTATCTTATGGGTATAGAGTTTCTCCTGGGGAAGATGAAAAAGTACCGGGGACAGATGGGTGATGTCTGTGCAACAGTTGGAATGTACTTAATGCCACTGAACTATACACTTAAAAATGGTTAAAATGTAACTTTTGTTATGTATACTTTAAAACAATTTTTAAACAATGAATGACAGAGCTGACATAATTTCTTTTGCTGCTGTTTGCTAGAATCAAGTTGTTAATGATCCCAAAGACCCCCAATACACTACAAGTTCATGTTCTCAAAAGCCAAGTACTGCATTTCCCATAATGGTTTAGGAAGAACTGTATTAACTATTTTTAACAGCTGTGCAGCACAACCGTGGGCTTTCTTCTCAATCTGGAGGCCTCATGGGGATGCATCTGTAGCAGATACAGTTATGAGGCCAGTGGGATAGCCTTTTAATACCTGTCTACAGCAGTCGGGCTGTTCTTCCTTCATTATAAAATGCTGCACACAGACACCTCATTCTCTCTTTTCTGTCAAAAATATACAAAATGGGCAGCTTCCTGCCAAGTACTACGGAACTGGCTGCCTTTGAACTGTGGGATGCCGGGTAACAGTGACAAGACGTTTTAATCTCCATGCCTATTCTACAATAGCATTCAAAACGCTCACACACAACAAGAGCCTTGCCAGGCTGTAAATCAACAAGCACAAGAGAATGCCCCAAACTATTTCAATCAGGGTCTTATTTTTTAATTTCTATATGTGGCTGCTTTCTGTGGCATCGGTCCTTCATTTTTTAAAAAAAGTACGTAAAATATAAGCAAATTTAAAACTCTGAAAACTGCATTTAACCTGAGAAACACACACACACATTATATCCAGTATATATTTGCAGTCTTCCAACTCAGAACCACTGCAAATATTTATTTCCTAACATTTACAGGGCCACCCCCCATGAGTTTACAATCTTGAGTCAGACAAACTGCACTTAGCTCCTTCTAAGAAGAAACTGCACGGTACTTCGAAATTTCTTAACTAAACTGATGCCTTTTTGGCAGCAATGTTGTTTGGCAGGAAAGATCCCTCTAAATACTACTGAATAATCAAAGTGATAGAATATATTTTATCTTTTAAATATTACACTTTGAGTACCAACCCAAACTTGGGATGGGAGAACTACCTGGTACCATGATTTCCACTGCCGCCTGAGAGTTAAGAGACCAACCCAGGTGACTATATGTCCTATATATAAACCCTCAAACACTGATGATCATTTTCCCCTGCTAAGACCAAAAAAAAGTATTCCAGAAAGACAAAAAGGGAACAGATCATAGGCAAAGTGCACATTTTATATCTCTTTAAAGCCAATGTGTGCATCAAATGACAAGTATTTTTATACTCCAGGGATCAAAGGCGGAGAAGATAAATGTTTTAAAAACTCACTAAAAAACAGCCTCAAACAAAACTGTCTCCATATAAGAAATGGCTTCAATTTACTAGCCAGCATAGCAGGAAACTGTGAGCAGAGGAGTTGGTATTTTTGTGAGTAGAAAACGTGGCCTTCTCTGTCCAAGCTGCATATACGCCAAATAACAAATCTGTATTAAACAGGGCTGGGAGAGTTGTTGAATTAGAAGACAAAAAGAGAGTATGACCCCAGATCTGCTGCTGTTATGCGCTGAGTTGTGTCCCCCTGAAATTCTTGTTGAAGATTTAACTCCCAGTTAAGTGAATGTGACTGTATTTGAAGACAGGGTCTTTATACAGAAATAATCAAGTTAAAGGAGACCCTTGGGGGGCCCTAATCCAATATGACTAGTGTCCTTATAAAAAGGGGAAATTTGGAAACAGAGACAGACAATGTATAGAGAGAAGATGATGTGAAGACAGTTATAAGCCAAGGAGGGGAGCCTAATACACATCCTTCCCTCTCAGGTTTCAGAAGGAACCAACCCTGCCAACACCTTGATCTTTTTTTTTTTTTTTTTAAACATCTTTATTGGAGTATCATTGCTTTACAATGGTGTGTTAGTTTCTGCTTTATAACAAAGTGAATCAGCTATACATATACATATATCCCCATATCTCCTCCCTCTTGCGTCTCCCTCTCACCCTCCCTATACCACCCCTCTAGGTGGTCACATGCACCGAGCCAACACCTTGATCTTGGACTTCCAACCTCCAGAACTCTGAGACAATAAATTTCTGTTGTTTAAGCCACCTAGTTTGTGGGACTTTGTTACGGCAGCCTTAGCCAACTAATACAACTATTTACCAACACATACGGCCTCTGATTCAACACAACCCAGTCCTCAGGGACCTTTCCTATCAAGTGAACATAAGACAACACCCATGCAAATATCTTGCAAATCTACAAATGGCTATGTAGCAGTCAGCACTCTAAGGCACAGTGGGTTACAGAAGAAATCTAAAACTCTTTCTACCCTCTCCTAATTGGCATAGGAATGTACAGTGCATTGCAAATTGACCACACCACTATAAATCAGGGCCAAGAATGTATTTTTTAAAAAGCAAATTCTATACTTATCAGCTCACCACCAAAAAAAGCAGAGTCAGTTTTAAGACAGGATTTTTTTCCCAGGACAAATGGCAAATACAGCATAAATACTCTCATATTCTGTGAAGTCTGGATACATAAAGATGTGTTATCCTCTGTGTCTCACCCCCTTGGGACACAATTTTACTGCAGGAATATTACGTCACTGCCCTGCTTTTGTCCACCAAACAGAACATAATATGCCTTCAATATGTCAGCCTGTTTTACCTCCCTAAATACATAATTGATTTTCAACATTTTATGCTCCAGTTACTGCCCCAAAGCAGATTGGGACAAGTTCACATTGCAAATGCTCCTTCTTTTCAAGTGCAAAAGGAGTGATCAGAACAGTTAACGAACTCTCTTCAATTTTCCTTGGAGGAGTCATTTGCTTGCCATTTCTCCAGTTTCTCCGTCACTCACATGTACATCCTCATGCATCAAAAAGGATCCAGAACTTACACAACTTGACTAAAAAACAGCCATATATTATACTATGAGAAACAACCAACAAGAAGAGAAGAAGGAATTGTCTTTATTTAGAACACTGAATGAGTAGCTAGTTACATTCCCAACAGAAACAGAATTAGGACCAATGTCAAAAAAAATTAAAAGCTTAAACTTCCCTTAAAAAAAAAAAAAAAAAGTAGAGCTATATATTTAGGTCATTTTATTTTTAACCACAGTCTTCTAAATGACCTGAATATCCCAACATCCACTCTAAATGACAAGTTTTGTAATTCCTATGAATAATTTAGTTGGGCAAATTTGCTTTACTTGTTGAATAAAAATGTTACTTTAGAAAATGACAAGCCAGTTTTGCCTACAATAATTTTCAGTCTGAACATCTTCCATTCCTCTTAGGAAAAAATAGCATGGGAGGGGAGAGAGCAACTTTAACACTGGGTCTCTGGCACGGCAGGGGCTTCAACAGCCATATGGAAAGAGGCAGTTTTTGTTTACCTGAAGTTTTCGAGCTATTCACCATCTCCAAAAAAAAAAAAAAAAAAAAAGCCAAGAAGTACCAAGGTATTTTAAAGTTCCAAAGGCACGTGTTTGAATTCAGCTTCTCAAAGACATTACTATTAGCACAATCAGTTACAGTGACTTTCTTAGAACATCGAGTGAATAATATAAGCCAGAATGTTTTACTTTGACATCTACTAAAATGCAAACAGCAGCAGCATTGGCCTCAGCAACAATATGGTCTGGGGGTTTTTGTTTTGTTTTTAAATCCAATTTCACTTTCACAAAAGCCAGTATCTCAAGTAGAAAAAAACTTATCCAGAATGTTGTTGGCCTTGGGAAACAGAACAGCGTTCATTACTGGGGGGTGGGGCTCAGGGAAGGGGGGTGTGTGCCTGGTTCCTGGCTCCTTTTAGGTGGAGAGCAGGCTTCTTTCTAGCTTACCATCCTGGCCCTACACTCACCTCTTCCTAGAAGGCCTAGTGAAATATCTCATCCTTGAAGTCTGGGAACAGAAACTGGGGATGGGGACGCAGCCCCTCCCATCTTCTGCTTCCTGGATGCCAAGCTACTCTCTGGAGGCACACATCTAAGTCTTCTTAAACATCCTGGCTCTATGGGGACAGGCCTCCGCGTGGGGAAACCCTGATGGTCCAGCACCACGTGAACAGCCAGACAAGCCTGACTACTGTGGGGCTCAGGTTAGGAAGCCTACTGTTGACATACATTTAAGACACACTCTCCAATATTAGTTCCATCAGTAAAAAAAAAAAAAAAAAAAAAGGTACAATTGAATTCCTGATGTTGTCTTTCTCCTGTCTCTATGAGAGCTCGTTCAGAACTCAGACTGACAGGAAAAAGTGGGGTGTCATTTAGCGCCCCTCCCTCAAATCCCAACAATACAAAGAATGAGTTTTCCTGTTTAAGGGATAGACTTTGAGATCTTACTCTCTTTAAAAAGTTTATTTTACTTCTAGTAACCTGTGAGACAATAGAACAACTCTAAAACCCAAAACACTGACTTTTTTCCATTTCCTTCAAAACTGACAACGAATCACTGTTACTATTATTATGACCAATTCTCGCTGTATTCCAGCTCAGCCAGTGATTAGAGGTAGCTGAGTGAACTTACCCATATTACTCACACTCATTTATAAAACGGGAATAGTGATATCCCTACCTTGTGGGTATAATTTATAGAGTGACCGAAATAATGAGGATTAAAGGAACTTGTACATAAAGCACCTGGAATGTACATAGTAGGTAGTGTTAAATAAATGTCATCTCCCAGGCTCATCTCTTCAAAACGGACACACTCATTGAGAATCAGAAGGGGCTTTAGGAGATTATTCCAATAAACCTTTCTTTTACTTTTAGATGAGGAAATTGCGACCCAAAGGTCACTCAGAGAAAAAAAATCTAAAGCTTTTCATTCATTTCTCTAAACACTTATTTCTGAATGTTATTCCCTTCCCACACTCTTGAAATAGGATTTGGTGGATTACAACCTGTACACCAGAGCCACGTGTTAGTACTGGATCTTCCTTTACTGTACAAAGGACGGAGAGGAAGACTCACAGGGTTTATGGGCATGCCTGCCCTTAGGCCAGGCCCACCACCGGACGCTCCCACGCCTTTTCATTGAAAGAGCAGGGAAGGGCACGGCTGCATTCCCCTAATGAGTCATGTTTCTGGAATCAGCCTAACTCTTCCTTCATTCCCTCTTTGAGTGAGGTCACTTTTCTCAATGGCTCCCAGCAACCCAAAATCCTTATTTTATCAGTTTCTGAATCTATTTCTGTCATTTCTAAGTATTTGCCTATTATCACAGTTCCTCAAATTCTCCATCTAAGCCACAAACACATCAACCAATAATTTATGCGAGTGACTAAGCCTTTTTTTATATAAAATTAAGGACAGGAATATTTACCGTGTTTTCTGAATGATATTATAACTACCATTTAAGAAAACTTCTCCAGAGCTGAATGCTGCCAAAGACTAGGTCCCTCTATCTATCCCATCTTTCAAGGAAGTTCCTAAGGGAATGAATGGAAGGTACCCACCAAGGGACCATATTTGCTTTTTCCTCTGGTTCTTTAACATCTGGCCCACCTATTTCCAAAAGAGGCCTTTTTCTCTCTCTTGTGAAATGCTGAAAATACGCGAATAGCACTCAAGTATTTTACTTGTGGGTAATCAATAAATTGCATCACTGTTGAAAGGCTATCAAATTCCACTTTCCATTCAGTACTAAGTACACAGTTTTGCACATTCTCAAATGAAAATGAAGCTTTGGGCAACCCATCAGGTACTTCTCCAGTCTGCTTTTAGTTCTTCAAAAAACAGTAGTTTTGGGGGGGGGATGGGGTGGCGCGCGCGCCATTTCTAGTCGTTTTCAAAGCGCCTCGCGCTGATTCTCACGCGCCCGGCCGCCGGCCCCAGCTCTGCCCCGGATTGGTAGCTTATGTCGATCTTGATGAAAGAGCCATTGATGCTCTCAGGGAATTTAATGAAGAAGGAGCTCTGTCTGTACTACAGCAGTTCAAGGAAAGTGACTTATCACATGTTCAGAACAAAAGTGCATTTTTATGTGGAGTTATGAAGACCTACAGGCAAAGGGAAAAACAGGGGAGCAAGGTGCAAGAGTCTACAAAGGGACCCGATGAAGCAAAGATCAAGGCCTTGCTTGAGAGGACTGGTTATACCCTGGATGTAACCACAGGACAGAGGAAGTATGGTGGTCCTCCACCAGACGATGTGTACTCTGACATGCAACCTGGAATTGGAACAGAAGTCTTTGTAGGTAAAATACCAAGAGATTAATATGAGGATGAGTTGGTGCCCCTTTTTGAAAAGGCTGGTCCCATTTGGGATCTACGTCTTATAATGCATCCACTGTCTGGTCAGAACAGAGGGGATGCATTTATCACCTTCTGTGAAAAGGAAGCTTGCACAGGAAGCTGTTAAACTGTGTGACAGCTATGAAATTCACCCTGGTAAACACCTTGGAGTGTGCATTTCTGTGGCAAACAACAGGCTTTTTGTTGGATCAATTCCGAAGAATAAGACTAAAGAAAACACTCTGGAAGAATTCAGTAAAGTCACAGAGGGTTTGGTGGACGTTATTCTCTATCATCAACCCGATGACAAAAAGAAGAATCGGGGGTTCTGCTTCCTTGAGTATGAGGATCACAAGTCAGCAGCACAAGCCAGACGCCGGCTGATGAGTGGAAAAGTAAAAGTATGGGGAAATGCAGTTACAGTTGAATGGGCTGACCCTGTGGAAGAACCAGATCCAGAAGTCGTGGCTAAGGTGAAAGTTTTATTTGTGAGAAACTTGGCTACTACAGTGACAGAAGAAATATTGGAAAAGTCGTTTTCTGAATTCGGAAAACTTGAAAGAGTGAAGAAGTTGAAAGATTATGCATTTGTTCATTTCGAAGACAGAGGAGCAGCTGTTAAGGCCACGGATGAAATGAATGGCAAAGAAATAGAAGGGGAAGAAATTGAAATAGTCTTAGCCAAGCCACCAGACAAGAAAAGGAAAGAGCGCCAAGCTGCTAGACAGGCCTCCAGAAGCACTGCGTATGAAGATTATTACTATCACCCTCCTCCTCGTATGCCACCTCCAATTAGAGGTCGGGGTCGTGGTGGGGGGAGAGGTGGATATGGCTACCCTCCAGATTACTATGGCTATGAAGATCACTATGATGATTGCTATGGTTATGATTATCACGACTATCGTGGAGGCTATGAAGATCCCTACTACGGCTATGATGATGGCTATGCAGTAAGAGGAGGAGGAGGAGGAAGGGGAGGGCGAGGTGCTCCACCACCACCAAGGGGGCGCGGAGCACCACCTCCAAGAGGTAGAGCTGGCTATTCACAAAGGGGGGCACCTTTGGGACCACCAAGAGGCTCTAGGGGTGGCAGAGGGGGTCCTGCACAACAGCAGAGAGGCCGTGGTGCCCGTGGATCTCGGGGCAACCGTGGGGGCAATGTAGGAGGCAAGAGAAAGGCAGATGGGTACAACCAACCTGATTCCAAGTGCCGTCAGACCAACAACCAACAGAACTGGGGTTCCCAGCCCATCGCTCAACAGCCGCTTCAGCAAGGTGGTGACTATTCTGGTAACTATGGTTACAATAATGACAACCAGGAATTTTATCAGGATACTTATGGGCAACAGTGGAAATAGACAAGTGAGGGCTTGAAAATGATACTGGCAAGACACGATTGGCTCTAGATCTACATCCTTCAAAAAAAAAAACTGGCTTATCTGTTTCATCTTTAAGTAGCAATTTGCTGCCATTTGTATTGGGCTGAAGAAATCACTATTGTGTATATACTCAAGTCTTTTTATTTTTTCCTCTTTTCATAAATGCTCTTGGACATTATTGGGCTTGCAGAGTTCCCTTATTCTGGGAGTTACAATGCTTTTATCCTTTCAGGCTTCATTTTAGCTTCAAAACAAGCTGAGCACACTGTTAAATCATGATTTTGCAGAACCTTTGGTTTTGGACAGCTTCATTTTTTGGATTTGGGATAGATTACCTAGCAGTATGGAGTATGCTGTAAATAAAAAAATACAAGCTAGTGCTTTGTCTTAGTAGTTTTAAGAAATTAAAGCAAACAAATTTAAGTTTTCTTGCATTGAAAATAACCTATGATTGTATGTTTTGCATTCCTAGAAGTAGGTCAACTGTGTTTTTAAATTGTTATAACTTCACACCTTTTTGAAATCTGCCCTACAAAATTTGTTTGGCTTAAACGTCAAAGCCATGACAATTTGTTCTTTGATGTGATTGTACTTCCAATTTCTTGTTCATGTAAGATTTCAATAAAACTCAAAAATTTATTCAAAACAAAAACAAAAACAAAAAAAAACAGTAATTTTGAATTCTAAATCTGTATGAAATTCCCAGTTTATCCCAGTAGTTAAACCCAGTCCCAGAGATCAACAGAAAATCACAGATGACCAGTCCACCCCAACCACCATCGTATTAAATTCATATTCATCACCACCTGTTGGTCTGAGGTGCCAGGCTGATGAGCTCTACCTTGGAGCCATATTACAGCACCCTCCCCCAGGTAAGCAAGCAACAGTTTGTTAACTTGATACTCTCCCTTCACACAATCTTTTAAGTCCAGAAACAGGTAAAGTATTTGACAATCTTAGAAAGTGTTAATGTGTGAGGAAACTAAGACTAATTTACCTGAAATATTCCACAATAATGACAAAAAGGGCCCCAACTCTATGCTCTGCTCCTGCCCTTCCAAAGACTAAGGCAGCCTCCACACAGGTCTCTCCTGGGGACTGCGTGGTGATCAGTCCCCTCCTCACTGCCTCTCTATCCACCCATCCCTCCTGCCAAGGTCAAATCCAATGACTTCATCTTACTGAAATGGAGCAGGACCCTGCGGGGCCCTCCCTGGTACAAATCCTTTCCACGTCCCCAGTTTCTTGTTTGCAGGAAATAGGCTTCATTCAGCCTCCTTGACTCTCCCTGAGTTCCAAGGGGCAGATTTAAACAGCTGCTGATCAGGGACGGGAGGGGATGCAGAAACAAAGGCGGAGGAGTCAAGAAACAACAGTGCAACCCTCACCCCAAATTTTGCCTATAAAAACTTTTCCTCAAAAACCATCTAGGGGTTCTGGGGTTTTGAGTGTGAGCCATCTGTGCGCCTTGCTCAGCCCTACAGTAAACCCTTCTCTGCTCCAAACTCTGATGTTTTGGTTTGTTTGGCCTCACTGTGCCTCGGGCACAGGAACTTGTGTTCAGTAACATGTTATTTCCACTTTCTCACTTCTAAATGATTAACTTGCCTTCCTTACCGCTCCATTCAAGTCTGTTCCCTTCAAAGAGCTGAAATACCTTTCAAATTTAAAAGCAATTTTGCAAACCTTGTGTATGAACTATATTTTTTCCTCTAGTCCAGCGTGCCCAGCATAATCCATTATGGGGAAGTGATGTGACCAATCTAATGGGGATACTTTAATCCTTAGGAGTTTGGTTTGTGACCACCTCACCAACATTTCTAGCAGATGGCCAGGGACAGCTTTCTGGTTTACCCCCCAAAACATCCTACACGCAATCTGCCTGACAGTGTACCTCTCTGTCAATATCTCATCCACCTACCACTCCAAAAATCTACCAAGCCCTCTTTCAAAAAAAGCTATGTGCTTTCTCGTCTAGATGACTTTCAGTCTTTCTAAACCAGACCAAAAGTAGAAGGTGCAAGATGATCTCTTGGATATAGAAAAAAGGTATTAGAATGCCTAATCATGTTTACTTGTCTCATTCTTTTATTTCTATTTTTGTGGATTTAATAATATTATAATTCATAAATATACAGATGTTGCAGATATGAGCAGAAAGTATTTTACTGATAGAACTGCTATGTCAAAAATGTTTAGGCTGGGCTTCCCTGGTGGCGCAGTGGTTAAGAATCCGCCTGCCAATGCAGGGGACACGGGTTCGAGCTCTGGTCCAGGAATATCCCACATGCCGCGGAGCAACTAAGCCCGTGCGCCACAACTACTGTGGCCTGTGCTCTAGAGCCCGCAAGCCACAACTACCAAGACCGTGTGCCACAACTACTGAAGCCCGTGAGCCTAGAGCCCATGCTCCGCAACAAGAGAGGCCACCACAATGAGAAGCCCGCGCACCATAACAAAAAGTAGCCCCTGCTCACTGCAACTAGAGAAAGCCCGCATGCAGCAACAAAGACCCAACGCAGCCAAAAAAAAAAAAAAAAATGTTTAGGCTATTGCACTAAAGAGTAACACTTTCTTATAATACACTTCTTGGTGCTCTAAGGACAAGTCCTACTAAAATGCTGTATTCTAGTTGTTTGGCTAAGAAAATATTGTGTATTCATGTAGTATTTATTTATTTATTTTTAAAAATTTATTTAGTTTATTTATTTATTTTTGGCTGCATTGGGTCTTTGTTGCTGCACTCAGTCTTTCTCTAGTTGCGGCAAGAGGGGGCTACTCCTCATTGTGGTGCGCGGGCTTCTCACTATGGTGGCTTCTCTTGTTGCAGAGCATGGGCTCTAGGTGCATGGGCTTCAGTAGTTGTGGCGTACGGACTTAGTTGCTCTGCGGCATGTGGGATCTTCCCTGACCAGGGCTAGAACCCGTGTCCCCTGCATTGGCAGGCGATTCTTAACCACTGTGCCACCAGGGAAGCCCCTCATGTAGTATTTAGATGGTAACAATATTCTCATTACTAAAATCAGACCTCACTCTTGGCTTTCCTATTATATCTCTGAATTATATTTTCTCATTCAGGTGTACTCTTAAAGACAGTCTCCATAGTTAAAAAAAATTTTATCTTTACTTCAAAATTAAAACCAAGTAAATGATCAAACATCCTTTAAAAGATAGATGACACCCAAGGCAAATTTTCACACATATGGTGCTTTACAAAGTACAGGCACTGTTCTAAATTCTTTCTCATTTAATCCTCATAATATTATAATTATAAAATTATGTCATATTTATTTTTAATAAAATTAATTATAAAAATTAGTATATTTTAATAGATGGAGAAATTTTCTTTTGGAAAACTCAAGACACCTCTAAAACCATAGTAAATAATATTTTCAGTGAAAGAGTTCTGAAGACCAATCATTATTCTCTGTGCCTTTCACTTTCTTCATCTACCTATTGTCAAGGAATCCCAGTTATTAATGGTGTGGCCTTGGGCAGGCAACTTAACTACCCTGTGATGCAGAATCCTTATCTGCATTGAATTCATTCATTGCAGTGCCTCCTCTGTGCCAGACACCGTTCTGGGCTGGGGGATACGTCTGTGAACAAAAGACAAGATCATGTTCTCAAGAAGCCGATTAGGTAATATCCGGATGGCACCTGGCCCAGAAGATAACAGCACATCATGTCAGTCATCATTATTTCTCAAAACTAAGGATCACCTTAGTTATCATTATCTTAGTCCTACTTTCATGTTAAAATAAATTCCCATTTGCCTTATTTTACCTAGCCCCCAAATGTTTCTTAGCAAGAGAAAAAGGGCAGAAAAGTAAAATAATTCATCAGAATTTGGTACCAGCAAGCATATAAACTCTACCTTTCCTTGAAAAGAATTGTTGTAAAGTGCTACAGATCCAGGCAACTACTGGGGATAAAACATATCACTGCCAGGAACAGGATTCTGCAAATGACTTTTGATGGACAGCATCCCGCTGTGCTTTGGGTCCTCCCAGGACTTTTCAATGATGCTGATGAAGGTCTATTTACACCTGGAGGTTATAGCTGATGTGCTGCTGCACCTCTGACAGCTGCAAATTTTCACTGCAGTGCAACTTAATCCCTCATGATGTCAGCTTCCAGGCTGCCCTTACAAGACCTGCCATGAGAACATCTCTTTTACTTATTCAAAATTATTATATAATCACAGGCCATGCTTGCCATGGTCACCATGCACAGAAAACAGCCTGTCTTTCAGCACAGAATCTAAAACCACCAGCAGGAGAATAAATGAATTCTGCTGAATCCAAAGTAAACACGTGAAGTAAAACGATAACAGGAACTCTCAGGAGAGCACTTCCCTTATAAACAGCTTAGATCACTTCGCAAACACCTGGCTAAATCCAAATATCTGAGTCAGGCCCCGAATCTCCACCCGGGGCGGGGTCGGGGTGAAGGTCACAAATGCCACCGGCCACCACTGAAGACAGGATGCGCCTTAGGTGTTTAGGTTACAACCTCAAACACTTCCTGAGGAGCCAGGTAAAATCTATTTCTTAATATATATGTTTCACCCTATTCTGTTAAAAAGAAAAAAAATCTGCAGCACAATCTTTGCAGTTTGCTGGTCGGCCAGGTAGTTGGCCATGATTTGACCTCACCCTTGGTATTTGCTCTGTCAGCATCAGAAACACAGCCAATCTTCCTCACCCCCGCAGCCTCCTCCTCCCCAAATTCATGCACTGAAATTCAACATCAGGTTGCAGACTTAGACTCAACAGGCAATAGGAAGGAAGGAAGGAAGGAAGGAAGGAAGGAAGGAAGGAAGGAAGGAAGGAAGGAAGGAAGGAAGGAAGGAAGGAAGGAAGGAAGGAAGGGAGGAAGGGAGGGAGGGAGGGAGGAAGGGAGGAATGGAGGGAGGAAGGGAGGAATGGAGGGAGGTAGGGGATGAGAACGGGGGTATGGGCTGAGCCCCAACTCTGTACTGCCCGTATCTCCAGCTCCTCCCACCGCAGGTCCCAATCTGGGAAGAGCCTGCTGCCTACAAGACTGTCTATAGAGGGCAGGTACCTCCCCCGACACTGGGCCCTTATGCTTCTCTGTAGCCCCCAACCCCCTCCTGAGACCAGGTCAGGGTTACCTGGACTTCCCATCAGTTCCATCACAGCTCATGCCTGATCTGGACATGCAAGTCCTTGCATTCCTGCATCCGACCTCTCATCCCCATGGTCCTCTCTCCCATCCCCCACCCTCCTTTCCTCATCCAGCATTTTCCCTATTCCAGTCCTCCCTCTACCTACAACCCCTTCCCTCTCCCTCTCCACCCAGTCTCTGGAACCTTCTTTCCATTGTTAAATTCCCTAGGGATTACTGGCAAGGGTTTTAGAGTCAGGGGATCTGGCAGTGCCCAGCCTCTGCCATTTTCCGGATGGGAGATGTTTAACGTCTTCAAACCTGAGATTCATCATCAGTACAGCAGGGTTTACCTATCTCGGAAAGTGAGGATTAAATGAAACATACACATAAAGCATTTAGCAAAATCCCCGCACACTTTCAAATATGAAATAAGTGCCCGTTTTGTACCAGGCAAATCATAAACCATAAATAAATCATAAATCATTTTCTCCCCACCCCCGCACCTTTTTATTTTTCATGGTGGTAAAATAAACACAACATGAACTTTACCATTTTAGCCATTTTTAAGTGTACACTTCAGTGGCACTAAGTACATTCACACTGTTGTGCAACCTTCACCACCATCCATCTCCAGAACTTTCTCAGCTTCCCAAACTAAAACTCTGTATCCATTAAACAGTCACTCCCCATCCCCCCTTCCCCGCCTTGGACAGAGCCTCTCTCTACTGGGAGGTGCTGGTGGAGGGCTTCTCTTTCAATCCCATGTAAAAAATTCATCCTCCTTTGAGGCGCTCACGACTCACAGTCATACCACCCTCCACCCCAATTCTCAGCTGTCACCTACCTATTTTTGGTAACTTCTCCTCATTCACCAGGCAAAAGGGAAGGGGCTCAGTTCACAATCATCTCTTCAGCCAACAGTCAGCTCCCAAAGGAATGAATGAGAGCAGATGGGTTGGGGGGTGGAGGAGGTACTTTTACAACCTGGATTGGAATCCATCAATTATTAACTGTGTGACATTGAGTCACACCTTAACCTCTCTGGGCTTAGTTGCCTCACCTATTAATGGGAATAATAATACTTCATCATGAAGTTGTTGAATTAACAGTTCACAGCACTGAGAGCAGTGCCTAGCACACAGCATTAGGACGTGACACAGTTACTATCACCGTCACTGCACTTGAGCCTCTGATCCTTGGACTCTAGTGGACTAGAGTCCACGCCATTCCCAGGGCCACACTTAGAGTCAGAGGGCACAATTCATTGTTCTTGCTGGTGACCACAACCTTCTGTCCCTCCAGCTCTCACACCCCCTCATCCCCAGGGTACTTGTTCTCCAATGTCCCTGGGTGTGCCTCTTTCTTCATTGAGGGTGACCTTCTGACCCAACCCCCTCACCAGCACCCTCGATGCTCTGCACCCCTCTTCTCTGGCCACATCAATGGGAATCCACACCACTACTCAGCTTCTCCACACCTATGCCCTAGGCCCAGAAGTCCCCAAAGAGAAGTGGCACCTCGCATGGAGACACGCCACTACACTTGAATATCTCTACCCAAAAAGGCTCCCGGTATCCTAAAAAAGTCCCTCCCATTCCCCAAATAACTATCTCAAACTTTGATCACCATTCTCCTCAACCCTGCTCTAGTTTTCCTCCCACTTCACCCAGAAACCCAGAAAAGCAGGCTTGCTATGCTAACACCCCAATTTCCTGCCCCTGTTCTTTACCCACCAATGTATCCACATGCACCTCCCCTGGCCTTTCCTCTTCACTCCTATTCCCAATCAACCTTTCCACCGGCCTCGGCTACAAACACCCTCCTGCGCTCCACCTACCTCACACTTACCTACTTTGTTCCCCACTGTTTACCTTCCACACCTCAGCTTGTGTCCCCTCCACCCAACCGCCACCTCACCTCGCTACTCCCTTAAGATGCTGCTCAAAAATCACCTCCTCCAAGAAGTCTCCCCACACTCCTCCGACTCCTGTAATATTTCACACACACCTCAACAAACTTCACATTGCCATTTCTTCTGACTCTGTCTCTCCCTGAGACAGAGGTACATGGTCCATTGCACATTCTCAGTGCCTGGCACATAGGGGTAGCAGTAACTGCTGAATAAATCAAAGGATAAGGGCAACAGATCCTGCTTTCTGCTCTGAAGTGTTTTATTAAATATTTTATTAGAAACATCACCAATTAAGATTTGTGATCAGTCACTTACATATGATGCCATATATTTTCTTCCTCTGATCTAGACTGAGAAGCGTCCCTTCCCCCTGCCTGCCCAGAACAAATATTCCTTTGATGAAGGAAAGAACCAGAAACAAAACACTACTTCCTCCTCAACCAAAAGAGAAAACCTAAAATAGCAAGACAGTTTATGAAAAATATCCAGCTGACACTGGCTTAGGTAGGGATAAGTACGGTTGTCCGTGCTTAAGAAGGGAAAGGGAAGTTTACTTTGGACGGCTATTTGGGAGAGGCAATGAGATTCAAGTACTAAACAAGAGAGTTGACCAAAATGATAAGTCTTGGGTCTATTGTAGGGCAAGGAAGGAAGAGGAAGCAAGTAACTCCAGTGGAAATTTCCTTCCTTTGTCTAGTTTCACTTCAGGTATGGCTTCCATACTAATTTCTTGATACTAACTTACGACGATTTAATTTATAGGAAGTGATTTCAAACGGCCCTGGGGCACTGCAGATGGTACCTCAGGGGCCCATCTGTTTCAGGATGAAAGCTTGGCGCACACCATTACATCACTCTGACCTTCCTCAGCAACTTCCTATCCGACAAAATCTAGACGTTTGCTCTGTCAACAAGATATTTGTGTTTGTCCCCAGCTCTGGCCTTGGTTCCTGATTAGTTTTAAAATCATTATGCACCCGAGCTGAATAGGGTTACTGTTAGCAGCTGTAAGGTTCTCTTCTGGGCAAATCCCCAAGTCTGTGGTTTTCAGGGAGTGATTTCTGTCCTTTCCGCATAATTACACACTCTCCTGATTGATGAGATGATCAGTCCTCCTACCCCCATCCAGAGCGAAAGCCTCTCTCTTCCCGCTCAATTTATTTTCCCAGGGACCAGAGGGGAGGGGAGAATGGCATGGGGAGGGCGGCCTTGGGCTATCCCCACATAAATGCTCAGGAGTTATACAACTGTCCCAGTCCAGACGTGCCATTCCTTCCAGCCCCTGAAAGCTTCCCCCATTGGTTAACGCCACTTGAGGTATTGAAAACACGTGGCAGGAAACCAGCTGCTATTCCTGGATGCTCACAGACCGCCCCCCAACACCCCAGTGCCCGCTAGCACAGGTCTACTTCAGTCAAGCATGGTCCCCGAATCACACACATCCGTGATCTCCTCTGAAAGTGCATACGTAACCTATAACCTCCCAACTTTTCATCCGCCTCTGTTCTCCACAGAGCACAACCACAGACATAATGTTAACTGTGAGTGCCTGGTAGGCGACAGACCACAACCTTGGCAAAAATTACATTTTAAACAGGTTTTGGGTTTTTGTTGTTGTTGTGGAAGAGGGGGGTTACACGTACTGATCGTTACAGCTTACTCTGAAATACTTGTAAGAATAAGGTGGGTCGATAGGTAGGTATGTAATAAAGCAAAGACCACAAAATCCTAATTGTAGAATCTAGGTGGTGGGTACGTTCACTATACATTTCTTTCAACTTCTCTTTGGCGTTTGAGTATTTTCTTAATTAAATGTTGGAGGGAAATGTTTTTAGTGCCTTTCTAAAAAATTAACTGAATTCCAGACTTCGTTTGTGTTTCACCAGCTTTCCCACTAATGTCCTCTTTCCATTCCAGGATCCATATCCAGGATCCCACTTTGCAAATTACTCATCCTATCTCCCTAGTCTCCTCTGGTCTGTCACACTTTCTCAGTCTTCCCTTGTTTTTCATAACCTTGATGGTTTTGAAGAATACTGGGCAGGTACTGTGTATTATATCCCTCAATTCGGATTTGTCTGATGTTTTTTCTCACAGTTAGACTGGGGTGATGGGTTCTGAAGTGGGAACCATGGAGGTAAGTTGTCTTTCTCATCACATCATATTAAGGGTGCATGCTCTCAGCATGACCACTGGTGATATCAACCTTGATTATTTGGTTAAGGTAGTGTTTATGAGTTTTCTCGACTGTAAATTTCCTTTTTCATTCTTTCTATAATATCTATTTCTTAAAAGCAAGTCACTAAATTCAGCCCACACTCAAGAGCGGGGGGAAATGAAGCCCCCGCTCCTGAAGGGGTAAGTATCTAAATAAACCATTTGGAATTCTTCTATAATGAGGACACCTCTTTTCCCTACATAGCTTATGTATATTTACTTTAATCTTTGGGTTACAATGCAGTACCACTCTATTTATTTTGTTGCTCAAGTTGTGCCACCTTTGGCTATTAGGAGCTCTTTGAGGTTGGCTCCTATGTCCTTTGGCATGCCCCAGCCTTTGTTTTTTGAGCATTTCCTTATTTTCTGGTAATACAAGATGCTCTAGACCTATAATTATCCATTTCTCCAAGAAGTCCTGATTACTTTTATTGAAGAATGGTATTTAGAAACCAAGACCTGGGTATACTGTGGCTACTGGGGTGTCATTGTTTCCAAGCCCTCTCAGTGAACAGATCTAGAAAATACATGTATGTATACTGACCCACGTATGCACACTCACCTATCTACATGAAGCTAAACATAGGTTCATACTGAGTTCACAGTGATGTCTCCAACTCTAATCCAGTACTGCATGGTACCTGGCAGCCTTCTGCCCTTGCTTATCTGTAAATTCTCTCTCCAACGGTGGGAAATCTGGCTCCACCTTCCACTATCCATTTATTTATTTGTTTGACCCCTGAATACATTTCAGAATTGTTAACATGTACTCCCATGAGAAACCACCTTACCAACTAGAGTACATTGTTGATATACAGTTTGTTTTGTCTTTAGCCTTACAGTGTCTAGTCAAAACACCATTTTCCAAAGTTACTTAGGTTTATGCCTTTTTGTCCTCACCCCCTTCAGTGAGGTTATGCCATACAATTGTAATACAGGGAGATTCTTTTGCCAAAGTCTGCATTCACCCTGGGACACACACCCACACACCCTCCAGTTTTTTGTTTTTAATTTGTATACATTTCTTACCTAAAGTTCTTTTTCTTTTCCTGCTTTATTGAGGTATAATTGACAAAATTATGTAAGATAGTTACAGCACACAAGGTCATGTTTTGATGTACATATACATTGTGAAAGGAGTCTCCCCCACCCAAGTTAATTAACACACCTATCATCTCACATATTTACTTTTTTTTTTTGGTGAGAACATGTAAGTTCTGCTCTCTTAGCAAATTTCAATTATACAATACAGTGTTGTCAACTATAGTCGCCACTGGATCCTCAGACCTTATTCATCTTATAACTGAAAGTCTGTACCCTTCTACCAAACTCTATTTCCCTCGTCTCCACCAACCACTTTTCTAGTCTCATTCTACAAGCTCAACCTTTTTTCTTTTCTTTTTTTTAATGATTCCACATATCAATGATACCATGCAGTGTTTTTCTCTATCTAGCTTATTTCACTTAGCATAATGCCCTCCAGGTTTGCCCGTGTTCTCGCAAATAACAGAATTTCCTTCGTTTTTTAAGGCTGAATATTATTCTATTGTGTATATATATCACATTTTTAATATCCATCATCCACTGACGGACACAGGTTGTCTGCATAAGTTCCTTAGTGCCAATCTAAATAAATAGTCTATTTAAATACTGGACATCACTTTCTATTGGTATACATGTTTTATTTTATCCTTAGTACTTTAGTACTTATATCTGAGTGTATCCCACAACACCTATAATAATCCTGAACCACAGTGATTACTCAAATACTAATAAAATGAACAGATTCTACGAATATATTTTTTAAAACTACTATGCTAAATTGACTGTAACAGTTTAACTGCTAGAGAATAAAACTTTAGAGGAAGAATGTTCATTGCAGTGTTATTTAAAATTCAATAATAAGTAAATAGTTTTAAATTATACTATATTATAAAATATAAAATTATATTATACCTATAGGCTGGAATATGAATTACATGCAATCATTAGAAATCACTTGTTAAATACATACTAATATGAGATAATATGTACCTTATGTGTATCTAAAAACGGCAAACCATGCAATAAAAAGGACAGCATATCGTTTAACACATCTATCATATACATGTACGTCTGTGCAAAGAAAAAACACTGAAGGAAGAACATACCAAAAAATTATTTTTTTAAGTTCCTTTCTGTCTTCTTTTTTAATTAAAATTAAAGGAGAGAAGATTGTTTGCTACATGGGAAACTTTACAGAGGATTCTTCCAAGACATAAGGCGTTGGACCAGACAAAGAAGAAGAAACAAAATCAGGAGTTATCTACTGGAGCTCCATATCGGGTAAGGACCAAAGAAAAGGGAGCAAAAAGCACAGTTGGTGGATGCCCTCAGGTCACCTATAATCTGAGACTAACATAAAGAAGGTGAGGACAGTGGTGCCTGTGCTAATACGTCCACTACAGACAGAAGTACAATAGTGGAATGGAGAGCTGTCTGGGAAGCATCCTGAGAAATGTGGGGCTTGGACAGAGCCTTCAAGGACAGGAAAGATCTAAATGGGGGAAGGAAGGAGGCAGTGTGAATGGGGACAGGTATTAATAAGCCTACCCACCCACCTGGAAGTTTTCTCATCCCATTCCATAAAAACCCAAGGAAGACCTTAAGAAATGACAGCCACAGCGGGAGCTTCCGTTTAAAGTTTCCCGCCCTCTTGGCAAAGGGCTTGCAGGGAGTGAGGCAGGATTACCTAACAGGATCTGGTTAGCCTATAGCAGATTGGATAACACTCAAGTGGCTGATAACAGGGGCCTAGCTCTGGGTTTTCAAAGATTAACATTTTTACAGTGGAATTTACACTCTATCCCTATAAAAAGTGCTTTTATTTATTTATTTTTGGCTGCGTTGGGTCTTCATTGCTGCACGTGGGCTTTCTCTAGTTGTGGCACATGGGCTCAGTAGTTGTGGCTCGCAGGCTCAGTAGTTGTGGCGCACGGGCTTAGTTGCTCCACGGCATGTGGGATCTTCCCAGACCAAGGCTCAAACCCGTGTCCCCTGCATTGGCAGGCAGATTCTTAACCACTGCACCACCAGGAAGCCCAAAATTGCTTTTTAAAATAGAACAACACAAATAAACACATGGTAACCATCCATTACACTGAAAAGTTCAATGGCGACAATGACTAACTTTCAGCTTGTTATAACTTTCCAAGGCACTGTGCCCACCTGCCAGCCACCTCCAGGACCAGATCACACACAGGTGTAAACACAGAAAGAGCTATAGGACAACCTTCTACAAACGCAGGGCCACACACCCAGAGAATCCGCATCTCAATTCTAAGAGCTCAGGAGGAACATGTATTTGGTTAACATTTAACTAGACAAGGCAGCAGATGTTTTACACAAGTTATCTCTTAGTCTTCACAACCAGCAAGGCAAGGATTAGTCTTATAAATGGCCACTCAGTTTGGAAATGGCAAAACTTCAATTCACACTCAGCTCCATCCAGCTCCAAACCTGTCATCTTTCACTTGGAGTGGTGTCATGTGTTTCAACAAACCTCAAAAGCAGACTTAAACATACCTTTAGTATCACTCGTTTACAAAAAAGAGATATCTGATCGGTTCTTTCTCAAAATAGTTATTTTACAATATAATTCATATATGATGCCAAGAATTCAATTTAAAAATCTAAAGCATATTTTCAAGCCCCAATGCAATAAAGTTAACCACTTATGATTTAGCAAAATAATATCAATATTACAAAGCCCACAAAGAAATCAACTTGATTACAAGTTGTAAATTTTTTTTAAATGATGGCATGTCTAAAATATTAAAAACTGAACTTTTTTGCAATATGAAGATCTCAAATTGAGACATGAACATCAAGATTGATCTTTTTTATTCTCAATGAGGACTAATCTAGTTTGTATTCTAAAATATATTATCCTCTTCCTCTCTATATCACTTCTCCTCCCCTTCCACTTACTCTCCCCTCCCCACAAAAAGAGGTTCTCCTTCTACCATTAATGCAAAACAAAAGTTCTATACTGTGATCTATAAACCATGAAATATGAAATATAAAAGGTTAGGACCCATTGATAGTTTAATCTCTGTTGTCCTGAGATAGAAACCCCCCTGGAAGGTTAAAACCAAGTATGTCAGGTATACGAGAGTTACTTTGCCCAAACCACCTGAAAAGTTTTCCATATTAAAATGATTTAATTTCTTAAGCTCTCTTTAAATGCTTTGGAGTGACACTGTCAAATACACACTGTAGATGTTTGGAGTATCACTGCCAAACCTTAGCATATTCATTCACACAGGAAGCACTCAAATGCTATTTGTTACAGAGTAAAAGCAATTCAGGACAAAAGACAATGTCTTCTCTTTAGGCAAACCAGAATAAAACTTTAGTAATTAATTTTTTTAATTAACAAGAAAGCTTAAGGGTTGAAATTTGGAAGTGGAGAGAAAGGAAATGCTGATGTTCTTATTTTTTTGAAGATTTTTTTTTTTTAAATACAGATTGTAAAAGTAACAAATAATGAAAAATATGGTATAAAGTAATTTTTTAACCAAGGAAAACTGTCAACCCTACCATCCAAAGATCTTCCACAGTTGTTTTCTATGTACACAAACACATTTAAAGGGGCCCAGCTTAGAACCTGTACATAGTAGACCCTTAAATGTGTCAAACAGTTACATAATACATACTTTGAAGGGAAAAAAAAAAGCATAAATGTGATTACAGCATACATACTATTCTGTGGTCTATTTTTCAACTTAACAGTAGACAGAAGACATCTTTCCACACCACTCCACTCAGCTCCCCCCCTCACCATGTACAAAAGGGCTCGTTATTCCATTGTATGGGTGACCAAGTTTTCACCAAGCTCCTTTTGAGGTAAACATTTGGTTTTCCCACTTATTTTTTGCTATTAAGCAGTACTGCAATGAAAATCTATATAACTTTACGTGTTTGTACAATTATTTCCTTAGTATAAATTTCCGGTGCTGGAATTTCTGGGTCAAAGAGTTGTCATGCTTTAAATTAGCACACTGACAGGTTACCCTCCAGAAGAGATGTCCCCATTTATTCTACCAACACTGTATGACAATACTCATTTCCCCATCACCCTTACCAACACTGGTATTATTCTTTTTCATCAAACCATCAGGAAAAAAAGTTCTATTAGCATTTAGTGAGCTCCTACCCTGTGCCAGGTGCCATCTTAAAAGGTTTATGTGTATTAGGATAACCCTGTGGAGGTAGGTCCCCCATCCAGCAGTCTAACTGATGGGAAACTAATGCCCAGATATGTTAAGTAACTTGCCCAAGGCCATACACTGTGTCAAAGATGCTACTGGGGTTTGAACCCAGTTCACCCATCACCAGAACACACAGTAGAACAATTAAATTTCTTGCAAAGGTCAAAAACCTGTTCACTCACTTACTCTCAATGGAACCCAACCATCTCTTCCCCCAGCAAAACCTGCTGAAAATTCTGATTTCATGATCAGTAGAAAGACTGCTGGGCTGGGGTTAGGAGAACTGAATTCAAGGTTGAATTCAGCCACTTACAGGTAGCTGCTGTGTGACTCTGGGAAGACTGCTTACCGAGTCTCTTTCCTTGGCTGTAAACTACCCGTATCTACCATCTCTATCTCAAAATGCTGCTGCAAAGCCCAAAAGGAACCTCCATTCCTTCAAAAATAGCACTTTCCCTATGCCCTGCACTGGTGACAAGAGGCCACCCCAGCTCCAAGGGTCTAGGAAAGATGAACATCAACCCAGAAAACCAGCATAGCTAGGAGAGCACACAGGAGCGTGAGTGATTCAAGGGGCCACGGGTAAATGAGTCACGGTGTACCACAAAATAGCAGCCATCCAAAAAGGCAAGGAGAACAACGACACAACACCTGGAAAAACGCATGAAGTCAACATTGAACAGAAAAGCCTCTAAGTAAATGTATATTTTAGTTACAATTATATTTTTTACAAAGGCATATGCAAAGAAAGCAAGGGAATAAGGTCATGGATGTTGCATTAAACAAATAATATTCTTTTCTCCCCTTTCCCAAACTTTACAGAGCGCCATTTAACATTTATAATCTTAAAATATTTTAATTGCTAGGAGAGCACAGATGGAAGTGATTAATTCTGACTGAAATAATGTATGTGAAAGTGGGACGCTCTAAAAACCCCCATGAACGGTATTACTGTCAGAGCATGAAATAATCTAACATTCCACATAATGGCATTACAGTGCACTAACACAAGTTATTTTTACACTCTGCCACTTGGTTTCCAGCTCACCTGATAATGTACAGCATCAGTCATTTCTTTAAAGTATTTTCTTTATTTTAAAGAAATGCGTGCATGTGGGAAAATGGCCAAACAGTACAAGAGGGTCTGCAGTAAAATGCAAGACTGTCGTCTATCCCAGCCCCCCAGCTCCCTCCCACAGGCAATAAGTAGTCGCTTATTAATACATATACACTTCCAAAGATGCCCAATGCATTTTTTTTTTCATTTAGTAATATTCTTGTAAGTTTTTCCTTAAGAGCACAAATAAACCTACCTCATTCTTTTAACATCTGCAGATCACTTTACTGTATGGGCACACCAGAATTTATCAGACTCTACACTATGAAAATGTCTGACAAAACTAGCAACCACTATTTACATAATTCTTTTCCCTTACATTGGATTCTCCATCCTAGCAAATTTTATGTCTTCTAAGCCCTTCAGCCAGCATACCAGGCCCACCAGCACCTTCACAGACACCAGGCTCTCGGGGCTCCTTTCCCTGTACTTCCTGCTTCCAGCCAAACCCAGGCTGCATACACTTCTCCCAGATACTCCGTCCATCCATTGCTTATGCTGTTGCTTTGGCTGCAACCCATCCCACATTCCTTTGCTTGGTTAATTCTTACTCAGTCCTTTAAGTCAGGGCTTGGGCATAACCTCCTTCAGGAAGGAAAGGATTTCCCAGCCCTCAAGGCAGAGGAAATGCTCCTGTGCTCGGTTCCTGCCTTAGCCTGGGTCTTGGCACCTAACCGCCTCACGATGAATGTATATGCATCAGCCCTGACCACTAGAATTTAAGCTCCCCAGGACAGAAACCACCTCTTACTGATCTCTGTAACTGCTGGAATTTAGTACAAAGTCTAGCACACTAACTGTATTTAATACCCATTGAATCAAGCTGAAATGAATAAGGAAACTTCTGAACACCTCTTACCTTGGTAAGAGGGCTTGGTAGGTACCAAGCCCTACCAAGATGTACTGTACGAACATTATTTCTCACTGGGTACAATGATCCCCATTTTACAGATGAAGAAACTGAGGGCCCTGAAGTTAAGAAATTTGTCCAAGGGCATTAATGGAGAACTGAAATTTGAAACAAAGTCTACTTTACTCCAGAATCACTGATCTCTCCATTATGCTCTTCTTCTACATGTTTGGACGCTGGAAGTTAAGAGGTCAAATGAGCAGTCCCTAAGGGTAGGAAATGTTAATTAACATTGTGGATAATCTAAGGGCACTGTGGTTCCCCCCTCCAAAAGAAGTCAGCCAAAAGCAATCTATAATGTAGGACTAAAATGGCAAAACAACAAAAGGGTTACGAACAAGTAAATCTTGTCTACAGAATCCACAAATATGCACTAAGCACACCCAGGCTGAGTCTTTCAGGAGCCATTCAAAATGAGAACAAGCAGACTTAAGCAACTGCAATATCCCCACTTAATTCCACCAGCTTGCTCTCCCTGTGAGCACTGCTAGTTTGTCCCAAATTTCTCCCCACTCCCCAACACTGCACCACCTAAGTCTCCAGACCACTTACTAAAACTGACCTTTGCACAAGCACTCCTAAAGGATTTAAAAGTTGACTGGTTCTGCACTGACAGATAGCTACACCTATCATGGGCAAGAGGTGGGACAGAAGGGCAGCACTGCAGGAGTAGGTACCAGGGTCCTGTTAACCTGCTATGAGACCTGGGGCCAGATGCGGACCCTCCAAACTGGGCAGCGTAAGAATACCTACTTCCTCTTAAGGTCTTTAAGAAAATGAAAGTAGGTAATTTAAGAATAAGCACTTACCACAGAACTGGCACAAAGTTAAGGGCTCACTGGCATCTATCCAGTGACTGAAGAAATCAACCAGAGTGCAAGTGGACCCCCTCCCGTTCCCTCCACCAGGATGGGGACTAAGGAAAGGCAACTGAGAAGCCCCCTAATTAACACAGGAAGTAGTAAATGGCATTTAGCAAAGGTGGGAAAACCGGAGGAGGCAGCTCCTCCCCTCCCACACAGGAGAAATATGAACCAATCAGCAGCAGTCAATGAACCCAAACCTTGTTCACTAGGGGAGACAAAGAAGCAAAACTTATCCCAAGGGTAACCAGACACCAGCAAAAAAGACACACAGGCTGAAAACAAAAACCAAAAACCCTTTCTCGCCTATCATCAGCTACACCCAAACAAGAATGCCTCCTGACTCTGGAGGAAAGGTGGAATAAGGTAGGTAAGGGCTGTAAAGTAACGCACTGTGCAGTCAGCCCTGAATATACTGCCCAGTGTAGTGAGTAGGCACTTGCAGTGTGCTGACTGAAGCACATCTCCACTCCCCACCCTCCCTCCCACGGTTAGGGAGTATGGCTGGGTTTAGGTCCAGGTTGGACCCATGTCACTCAATTCCCAAAACAACCTTCAAAAGTACCAGCATTCCAAAGTCACAGAAAACAAGCTCAGGGAGGCTAGGTAATCCGCCCAGGGTCACACTGATGTTAAGGGGCTGAGCTGGGACTTGAACCCAGTCTGTCTGGCTTCAAAGTCTCGTATACCAAAAAAATGATAAGACAGGGCTAGGGGGTGGAGGGGCTCTGGGGGGAGGGAAAGGGGAGAAGTCAGTGAAGGTGGCCAAAAGGTAAAACTTGTAGTTATGAAATAAGTCCTGGGGATATAATGTACAGCATGGTGACTATCGTTAATGATACTGTATTATATATTTGAAAGTTGTCAAGAGAATAGATCTTTAAAGTTCTCCTTACAAGGGAAAAAAAACTGTAGCTATGTGTGGTGATGCATGTTAACTAGACTTACTGTGGTGATCATTTCACAGCGTCTACAAATGCTGGATCATTGTGTTGCACACCTCAAACTAATATAATGTTACATGTCAATTCTATCTCAATAGGAAAAAAAAAAAAAAAAGACCCAACTGACAGAGAAGAAGGGGAGAGGGATCCAGGCTGGGGTCAGGACTAATAACAAGCAAATAATGTAATAACCAGCGGGTTGATTGGGTTTAAAACCCAGATTTCAACGAGTTGAGTCCCTTTCAGTGACTTTTCTTTCCCAGCTTTATTGAGATATCATTGATATGTATGTAAGTTTAAGGCATACAACATGATGATTTGACACACATATATAGTATTGCAAAATGACTACCACATGAAGGTTAGTTCATACCTCCATCCCCTCACATAATTACCACTTGCGTCTGTGTGTGGTGATAACATTTAAAATCTACTTTCTTGACAACTTTCAAATCTATAATATAGTACTGTTAATTATAGTCGCCATGCTGTACATCAGATCCCCATTCAGTGACTTTTTCGTCTGTGACAACCTAGGCCACACCCAGGCAAACCAAGAACCCCATGGTATTATTCCTCACTCTCTACATCCCAGGTTCCCTCCTCCAACCTATTTTTCAAGAGCAAGAAAAATACTCAGAAACTAATTTCACTAGAAATTTCTTGCCAAAGGTCCACTTAAAAGGCAAAAACAAACCTAATTTTGAGGGCTTGCTACTTTTGAGTATTAATCCAAATAACTAAAAAGCATCCTTAGCAGAATTAAATATGAATGTACATAAGTTCCTAAAAACAAGCAATTTTCCTAGGTGTTGCTTTTCACCAGAGATCAGCACCATGCTGTTTAAGGAGCTCTCAAAAGCTCTGTGACAGAAGTAAAATTAAAAGACATTAAAATTAAAAGACCGGGGCTTCCCCGGTGGCGCAGTGGTTGAGAATCTGCCTGCCAATGCAGGGGACACGGGTTCGAGCCCTGGTCTGGGAAGATCCCACATGCCGCGGGAGCAACTAGGCCTGTGAGCCACAATTACTGAGCCTGCGCATCTGGAGCCTGTGCTCCGCAACAAGAGAGGCCGCGATAGTGAGAGGCCTGCGCACCACGATGAAGAGTGGCCCCCACTTGCCGCAACTAGAGAAAGCCCTTGCACAGAAACGAAGACCCAACACAGCCATAAATAAATAAATTAAATAAATAAATAAACCCCCCCAAAAAAAAAAGTTAAAAAAAAAACAGAATCATCTATTTAAAAAAAAAAGACAGCCTAGACCATTCACAGCCAAACATTCTCAAAAGTATGATCCTGTTGCACCCTTCCTCACTCACCCCAAGGTCTTGATACAAATGTAGTTGTCAAACCCCACTCCAGACCTACTGAAATACCACCTGCGGGCAGGCCTGGAAATGCGCATTCAGAGTAAGTGCCCCAGGTGATTCCTATGTGCAGCACAATACTGCTTGGAAGCAGCACAATACTGCTTGGAACTAGGGGCTACAGGAGTAGGAGCTGTTACCCATCTCCACCCACAGAAGTTCTACTCCAAGCCCACCCAGAGGACGTGAAGGAGTTTCCACAGGGAGGCGGGGATGCTGCTTCCAGAACCACATTTCCTACTGCCCACTGGGCGTTTCCAGCTGGGTATCCCAGAGGGGCCCTGAACCTGCCCCTCCGGTCCTGAGAGAGTTCTCAGTTTCCGGTATCATTCATCGTCCCCAGCTTGCTGCTCAGCCTGGAAGCAGCCTTGCTCTCTACCTTCAGTCAGCTGCCAAGTATTCCTTTTCTGTTCTGGAAGCAGCTTCCACTCCACTGCAAAAATCATCTCCCCATGCACACGTTCTGTGTTCTCATCCCTGTTCTAAAAGCATGGTGACAGAGGACTGGCAACCTGAGTTCAAAATCTTGGCTTAGCCCGTTTCCTTGTCTGCAAAACGAGGATGACGACAACAGCACTCTGAGAAGTTTTTGCGAATGTTATATGAGCTAATGCACCCTAAATCCACGTTAAAAGGTATTCAACTGACCTTCATACTCTTCCTCCCGCTAACTCAGGCCTCGAACATCATGTTTCACCTGACCTACTTCTAAAGCCTCATAACAGAGAGCCCTGCCACCCATCTGTCCCCACGCCAGCCTCTCCTCCACGCTGCTGCCACCCAAGCTTTTCTTCAACACGCGGCTCTGATTTCATCATCTCCCTGCTTTAAAACCTTTGACAGCTATCACTGGCTTTACAGGATCAAGTCCATACTTCTTTGCCTGGCAAGCAAGGGCTTTTGCAATCTGGCTCTCCCCTCCCTGCCACTGTACCCAAATGCCAGGCACCATCTGTTCTGGTAACAACACCCCAAACATGACTTGTATTTTCATGCCTCCCAACCTCTGCTCAGCAGGCTCCCTTCATAGAAAGCCCCTCACTCTCTTCCCCACCTGGCAAAGTGCTAGGCATCCTTCACCTCCTCCCTGAAGCCTTCCCCAGCCCCAACTCCTCCTCCCCTTGCTCCTCTTGGCTCCCGCTGCGCACGTGTCTCTCTAACATTTGTCCTCTGCGTGCACTTGTCTCCTCAGACTGACACAGAGCTGGGCTTCAAACTCAGAAGGGCACAATGACAGCCCTCAAGAAGTATTTGTTGGAAAAATTAATGCAAGACTTCCGCCACCCTTTGACAAGTGAAAACAGTTTCTAATTTGTCAAACAGTTAACACCTTCATGGTAACTTTTTACTTCTAAAACTCCTAAGGATATTATATTCTCTGAGCTAGCTAAGACTGCTCTTAATGAAGAAAGCAAAAAAAAAGCCCTGTCAAGGTCAAATGCCTATAAATCCCATCAGCTTAGAACTCAATCACTGTCCCTCTAAAAATGGTATCTCATCACTGTTTCCATGATGGGAGGGGCAATCACGCTCTTTGATTCCTCCTGGCTTGACTTTTGGTATGTGGAGCTGGACAATTTAAGGAGTCCTTCTTGCTTAAACAAAACATTTCAGAAAGGAAGGGATCAACAAACTGTTACTTCACGGCAGGAAAAAAAAAAAGTGTAAAAAAGCTCCAGTGCAGCTGAACTTGAGTGGCCTTAGGGAATCAAGGTCATTCTCAGAGAACAGGTACTACCAGGGCAGGGAGCAGCGTGCGCCCTTGTCTTCGTGAGACCTCTTCTTCCACAAGCCATTCACAAAGCCAAATGCCCCAAGATTTAGAAACACCTGATAGAAGAAAACGTATCTTGCTTCACCCATAAATGCCTATTTAAGCAACCTCCAAGCTGTTCCTTGACTTCTGCTGTTCAAAACGTAGGATGTATTCATTCTCCCTTTCCATGAGTCTTTAATAGTGCACAAGCCAGTAAAGAGAGTCCTCCCACCTCGTGAGGATCCGGGGCCCTTCAGGGAAGCACCAATGTCTCTCCTCTGCAGGAAAGACTGCGCTCCACGTGGGCGGTGGCCCTGTTCATAAATAAACCACACGTAGGACTTGAGTGTGGCACTACAGAATTACTCCATCTGAATAAAATAAAGTTTCTTATTGTAAAACGCACTCCAGCAAAACTCTACATAAGTCTGCGGAGCATCTCATGTTCTCACAGGCTTAGTAAATAAATGGCCTTTTTAAATACTGACTTTTCATTAAAACCAGAAGGTTTGTTAGCAGTATCCTCATGGCAATAATAAAATACCCATTTTATTCTCTGGTTCCTTCTCCTCTATGTATTACCATCTAAAAATGTCCCACTTGTTTGTTCAAAACATTTCATATAAACGTCTAATTGTTTTAATAGAAGCAACTGAGAAATTATGCATAAAGGTTATCTTGAAATCAAGCTCTTATCTGGACTTCTGTAACAAGTACCTTAAAGTTAGCAATTTTTAAAACCCTCAGAACAAACCGAAACTTCCATTCAATCACTGATCCGGAAAGCTGAATTTAAAAATAGGGTTAAGGAGCTTCCCTGGTGGCGCAGTGGTTAAGAATTCGCCTGCCAATGCAGGGGACACAGATTCAAGCCCTGGGTCCGGGAAGATCCCACATGCCGCGGACCAACTAAGCCCGTGCGCCACAACTACTGAGCCTGTGCTCTAAAGCCCGCGAGCCACAGCTACTTAAGCCGGCACGCCTAGAGCCCCTGCTCCGCAAGGAGAGAAGCCACCGCAATGAGAAGGCCGCGCACCGCAACGAATAGTAGCCCCCGCTCGCCACAACTAGAGAAAGCCCGCGCACAGCAACGAAGACCCAATGCAGCCATAAATAAATAAATGAATAAAATTTTAAAAAATAAAAATAGGGTTAAGAGGAGAAGGGAGTAAAGGACCTGTTTTGGGCACCTATGAGCCAAGCACACTGCTATGTATAGCTATGTAAGTCAGATGTTACACAAAACCCGAACGAACTTTTTGGCCAGCTAAAATATTTTGTGTAGGTTCTCACCTTTAGTCTTGGCACGAACCCTATGAAACAGGAATTACTACCCCATTTTACAGACAAAGCGACAGAGGTCCAGTAAACTACCCATGGTTCATCTGGCTTCAAAGATCATGCTTTTTTCACTATCTCCTATATATTTGTATCTTTAAAAAAGGAGGAGAAAAAAGCAGTGTATATGTGTATATTTTTAGTGTACTACTATAGGTACAAAGCACTACTCTGTCCAAGGCACCTTATTATTCACTACAGGCAAGTTGTAATGTATAAAATAGTATCCCTGCCCACTAAGCAGTAAACATAATAATATGCTGGGAACTGCCAATGATAGCTTCCGTCCATCAAAGCTTCTCTATATATACCATGCTATTCTTCATTAAGACATACAAAACGCCTTTAAGTTTGATTTTTCCCAGACATACAACAGGCACTTGGAAAGATATCAAGGGAAAAAACTTAAATATCAAATTAAGTTAGCAAAGTCAGTTATGATACGAACTTTTATTTACATGTCTGGGTTTCCAAGACAATGTACATATAAAATTATCACCCTGAGGGTGTATTTAGATTTATGGCTGTACTTCAAATCAGCATAAGCATTTATCAGAAAAATAGTCTGTTAAAATTTATCGAATAGAGGTAGAATTAATGCATATTCCTAAATTAATGTATTTAGAAATAAATCTTTATAGAACAGTGTTTTACCATTATAACTCAGGTAACTTGTCATTCTGAATAAAATTCTACCACCAGAAATGTTTAACACTCAAGCCATTTTACCCAAGAGTCACATGGTTCATAGTCTTAAGATATACTGAGAACTTATACCCAATTTAACCAGGCCAACTATTCCGAATACCATGGTGTTTCCAACAACAACTGGAATAAATTGAACTTGCACCCCTCCCCCACGATATACTAATAAATTTCCAAACAAACTCTAAGCCATTACTTCTTTTTTTTATATAAATTTATTTATTTTATTTTATTTATTTTTGGCTGCTTTGGGCCTTTGTTGCTGCGCGTGGGCTTTCTCTAGTTGCCGCGAGCGGGGGCTACTCTTCGTTGCGTTGCACGGGCCTCTCATTGCTGTGGCTTCTCTTGTTGCGGAGCAGGGGCTCTAGGCGCACGGGCTTCAGTAGTTGTGGCACGTGGGCTCAGTAGTTGTGGCTCGTGCGCTCTAGAGCGCAGGCTCAGTAGTTGTGGCGCACAGGCTTAGTTGCTCCGCAGCATGTGGGATCTTCCCAGACCAGGGCGTGAACCCGTGTTCCCTGCATTGGCAGGCGGATTCTTATCCACCGCGTCACCAGGGAAGCCCCCATTACTTCTTTATATTTTAAAGAAAGCGACTTATGAATTGCTAAATTAAATTGCCTGCTCCCAAATCATAAGGAGAAAAAAGCACAGTCTAGGACCTATTCTTGCGAAAATATTTAACCTGAATCTAAACGTACCTTTAGATTAAAGGAAAGCCTCTAGTTTACAGAAAATACAGAGCACAAACGAACAAGGTAAACACCAACACAAGGAAACAAATTCAGATATGGTACATCCTACAAGTTCTCTGCTGAAAGCCAGCAGAGGGAGGGAGGAGGTCGTAAGATAGCATTTTTCTATATTTAAAAAAACTACAGGGACAAAAGCAACAACCCACAGTGCAATATGTAACCGTTGACTGAATCCTGGTTCCAAAAACCAGAAATGGTGACAAATGACATTTGGAGGACAATTAGATAACAGTAAGAAATTACTGTTAATTTTATTAAAAGTGATAATGAGGTGGTGATTTTTGTCCTTAAGTCCTTAGTTAGAAATGCATACTAAAATTTGTCAGGTGATATTATATGATGCCTGGGATTTGCTTTAAAATATTTCGGCAAATTAATCCAACGTTGTCTTTTCGCTAAAAGATGCTTTGCAAAAACAGCTTATACAATTCAATGCACTTGGGAAATACTAACTCCTCTGTTTCCCTTCAAGGAGATTGAGAATGAACATTAGAAATAAGGATGCTCAAAAGTCCTGCAGTTAAAAACAAAAACACCTGTTTTACTTTTGTTAACCCAGATCTTCCTGCTTATTTGAACATAAAACCTTGCTTCCCTGCATAATGTCTATTAATTTCCTGAGAGTCCACTTCTGTGGAACCCACTTTGGGAACTGCTGCCTTATCTAGATAAACCACCCTGAGGTAAGGTTCTCTTAAGTCACGTGCAAGCTTCAAGAATCCTGAATAATCAAATATTCACAACTGCATCTATTTGCAACTTAGGAGCCGCTCACCTTTTCTGTCTTTTGAGTCTATAAATTATTATATTTACTCTTTAAGTTAACATGCTTTAATTTATGTCATACTCCTTCTGTAATATGAAATTGCCACTGGAAAATTTCCCTCAAATGGACTTAAATTTTACTTATTCACATCCACTTTCTTGGAAATCTACAATGGAATAGATTTCAAATCCTTAAGTTTCAAACCACACCTAGTTTTCACTTCCAAAAGTATCTTGAGATATTTCAAAGGGTCCCTCCCCAAACCCTCTCCAGAGACTCCTCAAAATAAGTTAACTGGCTTCACAGAAAAAAAACACAAAACAGAACAAAACATAACCTCAAATCAAAACTCTTTCACAGTCCTTCAGGTGGTACTTAGGGTTCCTAATAACTTACCTCAAAGACCCCCAGATTTCCATCCTTATGCACCAGAAGTGGTCCCATTCTTATAAACGGATCCTATGGGTACTTGAACAACTAAATCCCAAGACGAATTCACCTTACCACAAATTCTACTTACTCCACGGCTAAAAGCTTTACAGCAAGCTTTGAATTATCTGTAGTTCATTTGAGAAAAACTGTGTCCTCTTCCCAATACTTTTAAAAAATCCTTTGGAAATTCACTTAAAAGAACACAAAAATGGCTAACAAAGAAATCTAAGCTAGAAGTCACTACTACAAGGAAAGAATCAAATTTGATGTCTCCCTGGCATCTAGGAGGTAATTTACAACATTCAAAACCCTTTCATATACATTCCGTCATCTGACCCTCAAAACCCTGGAGAGACGCCTGTTTTCCATCATAACATATATCTAACATGGCTCAACTTGAAAGCTGACAACCTGTCAACCCTCAATTATCCTTACCATGGAGAGAATGTCGGCATAAATAATTTGATTCAGCTGAGCAGTGTAATGTCCCTCACCTCCCGGCTCTCAGTGGGGATGCTCAGGCCAGACCCTACCACAGGGACTATCACACATGATTTTGCTTGGGGGTACTTGCAGACAGCTAACTGTCCACAGGCATTTAGATCTTCATATATATCATCCTCCAGGCCTTTCCTATTATTCCACAAGGAGGGTAGACTCTCCTTTGAACTCACTACACCTGCCTAGAAGGGTCCAGTAGTATTTTTTGTAGCATCATCCCATGGAGCTTTCCATTTTCACCCATGCCAGTGTTCCCACATAAAAGAAGGACAATGTGTAACTGCAGGCAACACATATGAGGGCAGACAAAACTGCTTTGGAATAAAGTGACCGTGGTTTGGATCCTGGATCTTCCTGTCTTGGCCATGTGCGCTCCTTGCTCTCAGATCCCTCACACGTACATGGCGCTCTCTACCTCCTAAGGTTGTCAAGGGCTGGGGGAGAGAGACCCTCCCCATGGTAAATAGCATAGAGCAGTGTTTAACAACTGCGGGTTGTCTGCCTGCCTCACTTTCTCCCAGAAGGGGAAACAAGCAATTTTAAAAAATGACTAAGGCAAGCCAGGACCTACAACCCATAGGCAAAGCAAGCAGGCAAACGACTTTTTAATAAAAGACAAAAAGAGAAAAACATTACAATCAATGTACAAGCAATGTGCTGGGGGGATTAAATAGAAGGAACCATCTACAGGCAGAAGGGGGAAATCAGAAAAATGTGAATGAGAAAGCAATATTTACTTAAGCTAGGCCTTGAAGGACAATGAAAATTTCAGTGGCGGGGGGGAGGGAAGGACAGCCTCCTCAGAGGAAAAACTGAAACGAAGTAGGACAGTTACAGTCTCAGTGGCAGAGACACATGGAGGACAAGTGGGTGTGGTAAAGAAAGTTACAAATCAGACCATAGAGAATCTTGAAACCTATGAATAAAAGGGGAACAGCCAGGGCTCTTATCTGTCCTTGCATTAGCTACGGTGCTTTCAGCTGCAAGTAACCAAAACTACGTGACAATAAGGGAAAATAAGTGACTTAAACTGGGGTCTCAAAACCTTTTGATCATGCAGCCCTAACAGTAAAAATATTAAACATGTACCCCAATAATTTATACATAATTAAAACACTAGTTATGAATTACATGTGTATACTAATACAGTGTGTACATTATAAAACATCCATCAAAAACTCTTTAAAGGATGAGAATGATCCAAACAGTATTCTTAGGTTTATTTGCATTTATTAATACACATCCATACACAATTTTGGTGCCAACTCATTAAATTTGATTTAAAAGGCATTTTCTAATCTCAAATAAGACATGTGCTTATTCCTGTAGATTTACATCATTACCATTCAACTTTCTTTGCAAGAATCTTTTTAAACCACTTGCCTATTTTGTTGGAGTCAGTTTACTTAAAACTAGATAATATAACCCATAAATCCATTTACATGGATAGAGTTCACCAAAGACAAGAATAAGAATGAGAGGCTTCCCTGGTGGCGCAGTGGTTGAGAATCTGCCTGCCAATGCAGGGGATACAGGTTCGAGCCCTGGTCTGGGAAGATCCCACATGCCGCGGAGCAACTAGGCCCGTGAGCCACAATTGCTGAGCCTGCGCGTCTGGAGCCTGTGCTCCGCAACAAGAGAGGCCGCAATAGTGAGAGGCCCGCGCACCGCGATGAAGAGTGGCCCCCACTTGCCGCAACTAGAGAAAGCCCTCGCACAGAAACAAAGACCCAACACAGCCATAAATAAATAAATAAATAAATAAAATTTTAAAAAAAGAATAAGAATGAGGGTACCACTGTCAATTCCACTAGGTTGTAAAATGCCTCCTCTTCCCTCAGGCGACCTTCTATAACCTAAGTGACAAGAAGACTTTCAGATATACCAACCAGTGTCAACTCATCTATTAAATATTAATAAAGCTAATTTTTTTTCTAGATAAACTTTTAGTATTTTCTTTCTTCCCATATTGGATGGTCTGGCACACTCCACTTTGGAGATCACTGCCTCGAACAATAATTAAAAAAATTTTCCCACATAAGAAGTTCTGAGTCACAGTGGTTTTAGGGTTGGTTAATTCAGCAGCTAAAAAAAGTCCCTGTGGTCTTAGGCCCCTTCCGTCTTTGTACTCTGTGATTTTCAGAGTGTCAACCTGTTTTATTGTGCTGACAATCTTAGGTTCTCAATATGGTGGGACCCAATAGTTGGTCACACACTTACTCATTAACCAGTCACTAGCAACAGGTATGGTATTACTAAAGTTGACTTGGCTTAATCAAGATGCACTCCCTGGGACCGGAGGTACACCCAACTTACCCTGCAACACATGGGCAATGGAAAACTAATCAAAAGCAGGATTATGTTATCAAGCAATGTGGTAAATTCTTACAGCAATGGGCCCCTGCTATGAATCATGTAACCACCAGAGCATGAGTGAGCCTAGACCCAGGCAGAAAAGCCAACCTGCTGAACCCAGCTCCAATTTCTGAATCCCAAGCAAATAAAGGGTTGTTGGTTTAAGCCACAAGAAGGAAGGGAGGACCAGGATGGGGAATGCTGAGGTATGGGCAAGAAACTATCCCTGCCACAGCACTCTACGTATGTAGGACAGTGGGTGAAGAAAGAACAATGCTGTTTCATTTCCACAGAATTTTTAAAATTCAATCATCTAGTTCAGAGTCAGCAAGCACTCAATAAACATTAAGAATTGATGTTACTAATCCCAAGTAATTTAGTATAAAGCATGGCAGACAGAGGGGAGTATAATGGGTTACATGGGAATAATGACCAACTTCTGAGTTTTTTGCAGTAATTCAATATCCTGTTACACAAGTGCCTGTGCACACAGCAATTCAAATCCCCACAGAGTGTGGAAAAGTCTACTACTCTCAAGACTATAGGGTATATATCACAGGAGCATTAAAAATGTTCACATTCTTTGGCATATTGGTATGTTGTTATGACCATCAATACCACTTTTGGAAACATACCCTGCATTAGACAGCGAGCTCTTTTTGTTTATCCAGCTCCCTCTCTCTTCCATTAATAATAACCCCCTTCTTTGTGGGATACTTTGTCTCCCCACAGTCCCATCTTGTGGGTCTAATGGGGACTGCCAACCGTAACTCTCCTTTGGCTGGCATCAGGCCAATCTGGGTTCTCTCCAGGGTTTTCTCAAATTGGAACTAAGAACAAAGAGTCAGTTTCTTGATGATGAGAGGTTTTCAAGGTACCAGCAGCCAGGTACCCCTGTGTGCTGGGCCCTATGATTTTTTAATTTATTTTTTATTGGGCCCTGTGATTTAATGATGAGTAAATCACATCTGAACCAAAGGGCTCTGATAGCCTGAGAGATATTTCTTTCCAAAACACCTAAATGTCAAAATGGGCTGGTTAAAATAAATTATAGTAATGTATGTAATGGATTTACTAAACAGCCATTAAAACAGTGCCAAAGAAGAATGTACTGATATGACAGGAGAAAAAACACATCACTTAAGTATATACTGTACTCTAAACTGTGCAGATACATTACATGCACCCTTGTGTGTCGAATCTTTTACATATCTCTTCAAAAGCACACGTAATAGAAGATCCCATTTTTGCATGAGCATATATGCATGGAAAGGTCACAGCCAAGTGTTTCTTAGAGACTTCCCCAACTCCGACCCCAACTCACAGAGGTAATAAGCCTCTGTTCTGGGTGTGGCAGGGAGGGTGGTGAGTGGTGAGTCACCGTGGTTCCGGGCTGTACGGCTGAACATCCTGGGTTCACATCTATATAGTTGCAACTGGAAGATTTTTACTAATAAATTCCCACATGGTAGTGGCAAAATCTGTGCTAAAATTCAGGGACTATGCCATCCCTCTGCAACACCTTTCTTGTCCTTGACATTCCTACCTATATGACTCTTCTTTCCAGAATATTCTCCTTGATCACACACACCTGCAGGAGCCCCTAAAGACAACATCTACCCTAGAAAGGCATCCCTCATCAGTAACACAGCCAACCCAAACCAGAACCCCTTCGACACTGCACAAGATAACGTCTCCCGATAGCCTACATTATCAAAAGTCCTCCACGAACCTACAAAATCCATTCTCCTCATAATAAAAAACCAGAAGCCATTCTTCTGCTTTGCTGCTCTTGTCCCCTTCTGTTACACTGATAACCAAGTCTCCCAACTTCATTAGCAAATACTGCTTCATAACACTGTCTCTCCACGCACACCTGAAAATGGCAGCCTTTTTATTTTATAGTCAAACAATCAGAACTCATTGATGCATCCTCTTCCTGAGGCTTAAACCCCATTGCTTAATATTTTAAAAAGATGGTCTTCTGAGAATAAGTTTAAAGAGCTGAAGATGAACAGGTTGCTCAGACATAAAAGAGCCTATAGCTTAGCACATAATTTTATTTTAGAACCTTTTAAAGAAAATTCATACCAGCTTCCAGATGAGTGTCAAGTTGCACTCAGCGCTCTTAAATAGGCAAGCAGGACACAGTACAAACATTTAGAGTCACAGTGAAAATGGGTCACCTGCAGCCTACTACTTCTTTACCGTTAAGCCAATAGCATAAGGGAAGAATTTATTTAGCACAGAAAGTGCTGCAAAATCAGACTTACCCAGACATCAGTAGAAAGAGCCCAAGAAGGATGTCACCAAAAATGGGACATTTATCCAGGCTTTGTAATTCAGCTGAGAGATACCAAGAAGAAAGGCAAATGATATGTTCATTACTTATTTTAAAAAAGATGTACGGATTTGAGAAGTGATTTCCTTAAGAATGCTGTCTGGGTTACTAGTCCGGATTATAAATCGCACTAGACCCTGAAGCCTACTTAATAAAAAAGAAGTTGAAAATAAACAAATGATTAGTTTGAGGTATGTGAATTTCTGAAACTCTCTTGGGAAGAAAGTTTTATTACCATTATTACTGAACTGTTCTTAATCTCTGACATCAAAGCATAGATGTTAACCCTGGGGTTCTGAAACCCGAATAACTCATAAATGAAATGCCACATATTAACATTAGTCTGTTTGTCAAGTTTTAGCCAATTCACTTGTGACTCCATGAATAAAGAGAGATATGGGGGTGGGAATAGGGAGAATCAGAAGACCTAGGTTCAAGTTCACCTCCACCGTTTATAGATGATATCAAGCAAACTGATCTAACTTGTCCCACCTCAGTTTACTTAACTGAGGATTTAAGGATAAAATATGTAAGTAAAGCCCTTTACAAACCCCAAAGTACTATTCTAATATTACAGCACTGGCTCCAGAATGCCTACATTTCTCAAACTATTGGATAGTCACAGAACTTTACGCTTGAAAGGTAATCCCATTACAGGGAGGATAACAATGAGAAAACTAAGGCCCAGAAAGGTTTAAGAGCCTAGTAAACAGACAACATTTGTAAACTGGTGGGAGGTTGGGAAAAGGTTCTAGTTTTTCCACCATTGAAATATGCATTTTAAAGGATGGTTCAAAACAAAGCTATCCTAGGAACTAAAACAAATCTCTCCCCAGCAATACATATATTTCTTCTGCTTTATTTTGCTTTTGTAAACTTTACTCCTGTAACTTACAAGTTAAAGAAACTTTTCATCAGAAGGATAAAAAATAAAGCCATCTCTCTGACTACGAGACTCACAGCCTACTTGTAACCCAACCCAGACAAAAACCTTTACAATTGGGTTAGAAATGTCTAATGGAAACATCGACATAACATGAACCTCCAGCAATGCTGGCAGGCATCATTATAATATGGATTACAGTTCTAGCAGCCCAGGGATACTGATTTTAATGTTCCTGGGAGATAAAGAATTAATCAGCAACTCAGAGGGGGGTGTTGCCTAAAAATGAACAATTTAATGGAGAAAATTCCATTGTCTTTAGATTTGTGCCCTCAGTCACCCACTATCAAAAACCCACTATGGCACCAAATAAATTGTGTGTGGTTAAAGAGACGAAATGTTCTTTTCTACAGGCTGTTATGGGAAGCAGAAAAAGGCTGACTATGAATCAGTTATGTTTTAGTTCCACGATGGACATAAATTATGATAATTTAGACATTCTGGTGGTTAAACCAAAAAAGCAGGAAAACCATGGCTCCCAAGTCCCAGTAAAAGTTAAGTTTGTGGTATCACAGCTGAAAGACAGGGTCATGAAAACTGACCTTAAATTTATTTCTGGACTTTCCTGCCTCCACTAAAATCGATGACACTATTTCCCATCTCTAATTGTCAAATCACAACAATCCGGAAGCCTGGACCGAATTCACTTGGCAGGTAACAGGAGCAACCCTAAGAGGAAGTCCTGAAGGATGTCAGATACCATATTTCCTTCACTCCCACATACTTTTCATCTTAATACCGCCAGGATATATTTACGATGAGTTCTGACTGACACCCACCAAGCATTCTGGCTGACACAAATTTTGCAAAAACTGGCATACTCCAGGAGACGTCCCTTGTGAGATCTTCAGTAGCTTAGATGAGTAAAACATTCAGACTACCACTATAATGAACATCTCTCGGTGGCTCATAAATTCTTTCATTCCCAGCAATCAAAAAGCAGCTGTTAAAATCCTGGAATCTTCCTAGTAGCAGATCTTAAATACCTCCAAGCTGGCCAGGGAAGCTTCCCAACTGCTTTCTTCTCCTTCCCCTCCCCCATCCCAGGAGTGCCAGGCTGGCAGGAATAACGATGACCCAGGAAGGAAAGAAAAAAAAAAAAGGGAGAGAGAGAGAGAGAGTAGCGGATCTGGTGAAAGCAGAGATGCAGACTCCCTTCATTTCCACTACGCAGAAATACCAACTCTCTGTACCAACTCACCAGGTTTCTCCTTTCCTCTCCTATCCCCATCCCCCTCCAAACACATTAACTTCTGCAGTCTGATGGTCTGGCATTTGGAGTTAACGACCTCAGCAGTCCTAAGGCCATTCCTCAAAGATTTTTAACCAGTCACTTCCTTTCCATGCCAGAGTTCGAGGCCCATCCCACGGGAAGATTCAGCTTCCTTTTACCTTGTAAACCGCCCAGACGGCGATGCTCCTAGGGTCAAGTTCAAGATGAAGGTGCCCTCCTAACCTCCCGGAGTTGACTCAAGCAGGGAACAGCGCTACCGAGACGAGTCCCATCCCTCGAGACACAGGGATCTGGGGCTGCCAACAGTGGGCTGGAGGGGGTTGGGAGGGGTAGACTGTCGCCGAGCCCGGCGTCCTCCGAAGCCCCGGCCGCGGCGCCGTATTTCTACCTGGCCACCGCCGCATTTCCTCCCGGAGCCTTACACAATAAGTGAAATAAGTTTTGAGAACGCCGGTCCAGAGACATTTCTGTCTGCAAACTCGGCACACAATGCCTTGGGGCTTCCTTCCTCGCCAGCCGTTCCGGAAAGCTGCCGCGCCAAAGCGGGGAGCCCGTCACACCCACAGCGCTGCGCGCCCGCACCCCAAAGTCCGGCAGGAAGAACGTGCGCCCTGACATAAGTCCCCCCAAAGAAGTGAGCACTCTTCAGTCTCCAAGAACGGGGGGTGATACACAATCTTGAAACAATTCTCACTCTCCCTCAAAGTCTAATCCTAGCTCACCCCCCCAACCCCCAAAAAATAACGTGGATATACTCATCGCAGTGTTCTTGGAAGCGAAGCAATACTTTCAGCCCAGAGTGGGGCAATATGACTCCCTCCGAGGCCTAAGTTCACCCGTCAACTTCGCGACCCACGCTCACCTACCCTCCGGGGTCGCCCTGGACCCCGCGGTGCCAGGCGCGCTTCTTCCTCGCCTCCCCCAATCCCAGGTACCAGGCACAGCCCAGGCCCTTGCCAAGCCCGAAGGCAACAGAGCAGGCGGGAAAGGGGGCGCGGAGACGCGCCGGGCGGAGGTGGTCCAGAAACTCCAGCGTGCCGCCGCGCGTTCCCGGCAACCCCGAACCCCAGCTCCGCCCGTGGCCGGCTCGGTCCGGCGCGGAGCTGAGGCGAAGGGAAGTCACCGATTCTCCAGAGCCGCCAGGACCGAGGCCCGAGGCGCCCAACATGTTCGTGCCTATCCCCGGAAAGCTCCCGGGTGTGCCCAGCGAAGGGGGGGGCAGGGAGGCTCCAGAAACTTTCCCACATGCCTTTCCACTCTCCCATCACCCTCTCCTCCTCCCGAGACCCCTGCTCCGCTCTGCACCGCAGCAGCTGGCGCTGCCCGGGACGCGCGGAGGCCGGCGGCGGCGCCAGGGCGGCGGGAGTTACCTACCGGGAAAGTTTCCAGCTCCTCGGTGCGGTTCCCCACCGCTAGGGCCGGGCCTCGGGGCGCGGCCAGCTCTGCGCTCCGCGGCTGCCTCTCCGCCAGCTCCCAAGGCGACCGCTGCTCCCGCAGCTGCCACAGCTAAGGCTGCGCTCCGGCCCGTCCCCCCGCCTCGCACGACCCACACCGGGGCCTCATTGGCAGCGCGAATCCCCGCCCCTGCGCGTGTTCCCGAAGGCACCTTCCTCTCGCGCGCCCGCCCGGGCCGCGCCTCCCGTGCCCCTCCCAGCCCAGGCTTGCGGCGGCTCCCGGGACCTACTGGGGCCCGGCGCGCGAACTTTCTGCGGGGTTCCCAGCTTCCCCCTTGGGGGCTAGTCCCTCGAGGCTGCGCTTGGGTCCCTGCAGGATTGGACCCAAGATGGGCGATAGTCCATCTTTTTTTCAACCTCTAAAAAAATCAGTGAAGTGGCCTGGCCTCCCCTCCTTGCTGCATTTTGAAAACAGCCGAGGAGGACATATGGGAGCAATTAACCAAGATGAAGTTTTGGTGGATGCTTTAGGGTGACTTGTGTGGCTTTCTTGAATTTTCTCTGCCTCACTTAACTACACACACACTCACTCACTTTCTGGGGCAAGAATGAGCTAAGGCAGATGTAAGGTGTAAAGGGCACCTCGCCTGCTGTGTCTTTTTCTTTCCTGAACGCGAATTAGGGAGGTCTGGGGACCGGTGATTGCCTCGAGCGTCCCCGGGGCCGGGTCCCAACAGCCTCCTCCAGCCGCTCGGGGCTGGCCCTGTGTTGTCTGTGCTACATCCTTGGAGGGCCAACGTCATGCTTGTATCGGCGGGAGGAGGGAGGTATGGAGGTAAGAGAAACACAAAGATTCTATTATTGTTTCGGTCGGTAGCAGTAAATTAAGTTCCCGAGTTCCCAAAATGTTTTGTTATCCCCCAGCAGAGCAAAAGCCGGGGTAGGGCCTATGGATTCGGGAATCCTGGGTTCCCAGGCAGGCAATTCAGGCTGGGGGGCGCAGCCTACTCCACACCCGAAGCCTTTTAGACCAGCCTTGTTCACGGAGGGATCAACTAGGATGTTACTGCCTTGTGTGGCCTGCGGGAATCATGCAGGGGTCACCCCAATGGTGTGTCTAGAGAAGGGAATACAGAAGTTGCTATAAATGGATTTATTGGCAACCCCTAACCTTGCTGTGGCAAATCCGCCTTTAAAGACAACTGTGTTCTAAACAAGTCCCCACATAAAAACTTCAACCTCACGCAGAGCTTCCCAACATAAAGATACCCGGTGAGAGGAGCGTCCATATGTAAAGTTCCCGTGAAAAGGGAGAGGAAGTAAAATGCCACACAATCTCTTTACATAAATAAAAGATGACTGAAATTTGCTGGATTTTTCACCCACAGTTTCAAAGGCCTGATTATTACTGTGCTGATATTTGAGCAGTAAACATATCAGCAGGCTTGAAGTCTTCCTGAAACAAAGCAGGATATGAATATTTAAAATAAAATATAAACTGACTAAATCAGAAGAGCTGTTGACTTATTTCTTCACTCTGAAATGTCCCATTGCTGAAAACTATGGTAATATGTTTTAATTTCTCTTGAAATGCACAAAAGTTACCAATCTTTCAACAACAGATGAAAAAGCAGGACAGCAACCTCAGTAATAAAAGGATGACACAAATTACAGAAAAAAAAAAAAACTACGCTAGTCTAACTAATCTTAAATATTAAGATATAAAAGAAACAATCCTAGGGAAATAGACTGGTACAGTTCCCTGCCTCCGACTTCGACTTCGTTATAATAGGTGAAATGTATAAATGGATGAAATTTACAATTTGTATCACGTTCTTCTGCCTTTGGCTCTTCTAAGCTATATTCTCCAAGTTTTTGATGAAATTGCTCTGTTAAATTGGGCTTTGAAGACAAAGAAATTCATTATTTCCCCTCTATCCTCAAAGCTCCCTAAGTAGCAAGTAGAAAATCACATAAAGTAAATATGCTAATTACCGGCATCATCTTTAAATTATTTCTAGTTGAAAATTTTTTGTCTTTATAGCTTCAGAAGTCACAGTCATTAAAGAAGTAACTTCATCACTGCCTAGTTAGGAGTGTTTAACATTCTAAACAGGCATACAGCTAGCAATCTGAAATTTGTACACAGAAGGGCCCTGTCTCCCCTTCTTCCTGTAGTGTTTATATAATCCAAACTACCTATGTTATTATGCACAATCTGATCTCCACCTTTAAACAGCTAACATTACATACAGTATGTCATACTAAGAACATCAAAGCTGTCTTAAGCTGTGAGTGAAAATGGTACATTTTATAGAAAACAAGGCCAAAAACACAGAGTAATAAAAATTCATGGGTGAGGAAAAAAAAGGGAGATCCATTAAGAGCAAGTCTGCAAGAAAAATTTATGAACATTTTGTAAGCAACTAAATAAGTGTAGTATTAGTGGAACACAGGTTCAAAAAATTAATTTTAATGCTTTTTAAAAATCTGCTTTTCCCTTAAAAAAATAAAAGATGTTTTTGGTTAGTTGTTAGGTGAGGGCTTGTTTGAGTTTTAGGGGGAGGGGAGGGCAAGAATCACCTCTTGCTTTTCTTATAGTATTTCTGCTCACCCTATCCAGTTTAAAAAGCTCACTCATTACATTTCTGTTAATTCCTGTCAAAAAAAATTAAAAGAAATATAGATCACATGAATGTTATACGTTGAACACGTTCACCAAGCATACATACAATATACTGGATTCTATTTTTAAATTTTCTGTCAGTTTGCCAGCAGTGTAGCTTTTCTCAGCAGAGTGAAAGAACACAGCAAATAAACTGGCTATTTTACCCTACAATTTATTACCCAGGGCAATAGGCTGAGGAAGGCGTGAGAAAAGAATGTGCCTTGTGAGTGTTAGTACGCTATTTTCCCTTGCTCAGATTCTTAAGTACTTCTATTTTAAAGCAAGACTAAGTTAGGATCATAGCCAGTGTTTATTATGGTATGTGTAGTATAGAAGACATAGTGAGAAGCGAAATGTTTAAAACAGTATAGTACAGACTGCCAACAAACACATGAAAGAATGCTCAACATCACTAGTCATTGGAGAAATGCAAATCAAAACTACAATGAGGTATCACCTCACACCAGTTAGAATGGGCATCATCAGAAAATCTACAAACAACAAATGCTGGAGAGGGTGTGGAGGAAAGGGAACCCTCTTGCACTGTTGGTGGGAATGTAAACTGATACAGCCACTATGGAGAACAGGATGGAGGTTCCTTAAAAAACTAAAAATAGAACTACCATACAACACAGCAATCCCACTACTGGGCATATACCCTGAGAAAACCATAATTCAAAAAGAGTCATGTGCCACAATATTCACTGCAGCTGTATTTACAATAGCCAGGACATGGAAGCAACCTAAGTGTCCATGAATGGATAAAGAAGATGTGGCACATATATACAATGGAATACTACTCAGCCATAAAAAGAAATGAAATTGAGTTATTTGTAGTGAGGTGGATGGACCTAGAGTCTGTCATACAGAGTGAAGTAAGTCAGAAAGAGAAAAACAAATACCGTATGCTAACACATATATAAGGAATCTAAAGAAAAAAAAAATGGTTCTGAAGATCCTAGGAGCAGGACAGGAATAAAGATGCAGATGTAGAGAATGGACTTGAGGACACGGGGAGGAGGAAGGGTAAGTTGGGACGAAGTGAGAGAGTGGCATGGACTTATATACACTACCAAATGTAAAATAGATAGCTAGTGGGAAGCAGCCGCATAGCACAGGGAGATCAGCTCAGTGCTTTGTGACCACTCAGAGGGGTGGGATAGGGAGGGTGGGAGGGAGATGCAAGAGGGACGAGATATGGGGAGATATATATATGTATAGCTGATTCACTTTGTTATAAAGCAGAAACTAACACACCATTGTAAAGCAATTATACTCCAGTAAAGATGTTAAAAAAATAAAAAATAAAACAGTATAGTAATTAAATGCAAAAACTGAGACAGGACTTCAAAAAAATTAAGGCAAGGTAGGCAATCCAGACTCAAAATAATTCAGCCCACAAAAACTTTTTGCCTACTTTGGAGTGTTTTTTAATGTTTACAGAATTCATTCTGCTTTGATCCATTCATTCCTCCTTTCCCTTTTAACGTTTTGGGGAGGAAACAAATTTTTTAAAACCTGGGGAATAATGAAATAAGTTGGGTTATATTTAGAAGTCAGTTGGGAAAAACAAAGAAATTACATACCCTTACACAGTTCCTGTGCGTGTGACAATCCAGGGTCACACACATATAGCAACGCATGGTCAGATGTGGGCTAATGGCAGACATCCATCCAGGGATATCAAAAGCCATACTTGTGCACAGTTATTCAGGCAGTTAAATTAAAAGAATTGTCTAACTGGACATACAAACCCCTCTGCAGGTCTAGCACATGGCCTGCCAATATTGTAGAAGCTCATCCAATAGGGGCTAGGCCGTGAATTATTTAAACTGATAAGGAATCCACTGAGGGAAGAAAGTAGGGAGATAGATTCAGGGGTTCACGTTTCCTTATTGGACTATAGGAGTAACTAAAATCCTGGGAGAATCTGGTTTAAGATGGCATGCCTCTAACATTTTAAATATAGATTTAGTCCAATATTCTGATGGTGAAATGGTCTGTTGGGGGAAATAGAAATTTCCCGTGTTCAGGAAGAGTAAGGTAATGCAATCAGCTAATAATCCCTCCAATAAACGTTGTTGAGTCTGGTTAAGATGGCTTAAAAAGAAAGGAGAAATGTGTTGTTAAGTTTGAGTATAACAAATGCATTTTACTATTCCCCACCTTGTGAGGGGTGCCTTCCTTCTTCTCTGCAAGTTATATAAAATTCCGGACATTACAGTCATAATATCTAGACTCCAGTTCTGACTTTGGCAGTTATTGTTTGTGATTCCTGGCAATTCACTTAGTTTTTTTGAGCCTCCGATCCCTCAACTATGAAATAAGGAGGGTAGCATGGAATCTCTGCCTCACAGATTTGTTGGGAAGATTAAATGAAATAAGGTGAAAAGCACTTAATAAATTAGAAAATGCTCTACAAAAGCTAATTTTTATTTAATAAACAATAAGCTATGTTTTCCCTCCCCATTATCTGGGACCACTTTGATTGGAATAACAACCTAGAGACTTGATCAGGGCAGCCCAGAGGGCCCTCGTTTGCCAAATGTGAGAGGAAGAGTGCCTTAACGTTGATTCAGAAGTAGATAATAACTCCAATCAAGCCCTCGGAGACTCATCTGGGGGTAAATTGGCAGTTCTTGTCTCAAACAGTAGTAGTCAGGGGCCATTTTCATTATTCTTCTGTGTTAGTGACAAGGAAGAAAAATTGTAGTATGTATACAATACAGGTGGACCTCACTTTATGCAAATCAACATATGGAAATTCTTTTTTTTTTTTAATTTATTTATTTTTTATTTTATTTTTATGGCTGTGTTGGATCTTCATTTCTGTGTGAGGGCTTTCCCTAGTTGCAGCAAGTGGGGGCCACTCCTCATCGCGGTGCGCGGACCTCTCACTATCGCGGCCTCTCTTGTTGCGGAGCACAGGCTCCAGACGCGCAGGCTCAGTAATTGTGGCTCACGGGCCCAGTTGCTCTGCGGCATGTGGGATCTTCCCAGACCAGGGCTCGAACCTATGTCCCCTGCATTGACAGGCAGATTCTCAACCACTGCGCCACCAGGGAAGCCCCTGGAAATTCTTAATTACACAATATACTGATTAAAAGGAAATGTTTCTTCTTTAAAAATTCTTGCTGAGATTCTTTCCAAGTGCCACTACCATCTTATTTACATTATTAATAACTAATAATCATCCTTTCAATTCTGTGAAATAGTACTGATACACTAAGGAGATTATGAGCTTCAACCCGTATAAACATTTTTTGTAACACCAAGCACTAGTCAAAACTCCTTTGCAGTTGCATATTTATTTGAAGAAATATAAATCAGACACTAGCACCTACCACAAGATTTGGTTTAAAGGGCAGTGAACAGGAGGCATAAATATGGAGAGTCTAGCCTAACCGGAAAGTTCGGTTTTGTTTAAAAATCAGCTTGCTGTTTCCCCTTTGATGATCAAAAATCCTAACCCAGAAATGGATGAGGAACATTGATTCTATTGATGATGATGATAATCAATTTCCTAGAACAGAGAGAGGTTTCTCTACTAAAGGGCAATGTAGAATAGACAGAGACAACTTCCAAGCCAAAATGTTCATACAGCAAGATTCCTCCATTTAGAAAACGATTTTTTAAACTAGTCTTGCGATTTAATACAATAATTAGAAGTTCTATCTAAAACAGTCTATTAAAAATCTTTAAAGTTGGGGCAGAAATGTTTAAATCTACACTTTTGCACTCTAGATCTTTTGGGTGTGTCATGTCTAAATGTTTCAATAGCTTTAACAGGAATCATGTCTGCCTAAGAGAAAATAGGTCATGATGTAATTATCACTGGGCTTCATTAGAGAAGTCACCCCTTACCTAGAGCATTTGTTCTAAAAATCAGCTACTTAGTAAAGATTGATTTGACTACCTAGTGAGCTGTAGCTAAAGCCCTGTTACCTTTCGGTGAATTCAAAGCTCTTCTAGCTTTCACAGCTAATCTATTGCCTCTCACTCTTCAAGGTTTTCTGTGCCTTTTAAAAGACCACCTGAAGGGAAAGAGATTACTGATACAATTACAATAGAAACAGGTTAAAACAAGACATCAGGAACCCAAAAGAAGACAGCAATCACTGGGGGTTAAAACTAGATGACGTCCTCTTAGGCTCTTCATCTTCTTTCTAATTCTCCACACCCTCACTCTGTCCCCAAGAGCCAACCAGAATGCTAGAGGCCTAAATTTTGTTAACAAAGAATTGGTACTTGCAATTAAAAAAAAAAAAAAAAAAAAAAAACTGTCCTAATATTTACCTGGGAAGCTATATTTAACTTATTCAAAATCAGGTGGCATTTGGAGAAACTGGATCACTCATACATCGCTGGTGGAAATATAAAATAATACAGCCACTCTGGGAAACGATTGAGCAGTTACTTTAAAAAAAAAAAAAAAAAAGCAAACAAGAAAAAACCCTAAATATGCAACTACTATATGACCCAGCAATTACACTCCTGGACATTTATCCCAGTGAAATGAAGACTTGTGTTCACACGAAAACCTATACACAAATGTTCATAGCAACTTTATTTGTAATAGCCAAAAAGTAGAAACAACCCAGACATCTGGCAACAGACAGATGGTCAAACAAACTGGTTCATCCATGCCATGGAATACTTACTCAGCAATAAAATGGAATGAACTATTGGTGCACACAACTTGGATGTATCTCCAGGGGATTATGCTGAATGAAAAAAAGCCAATTCTAAAAGGTTACATACTGTGTGATCCATTTATATAACATTCTTGAAATGATAAAATTATAGAAATGGGGGACAGATTATTGGTTGCGAGGAGTCAGTGCTGGTGCCAGGTGGAGGGAGGGCAGAGTGGCTATAAAAGGACAACAGAAGAGATCCTTGGAGTGATGAAAATGTTGCTGTTTCTTGACCATGTCAATGTCAATATTACTATTATGTCAGATATTACTATTTGGGATAAACTGGGTAAAGGGGACAGGAAAGTTCTATATTAGTTCTTACAATTGCATGTGTTGTAAAAAGTGATCCCAAGACAAAAAGTTTAATTTAAAAAAATCAGGTGGCAAAAAAAAAAAAAAATACTCAGGAAGATGAAAACCAAAATAATAATAGAAAAAAAAGTGTCATTAAACAAAAGGTCCTGTGTATCATCACTCAGAATGACAAACGTATCAAAAGCAAAGACAGGGCTTCCCTGGTGGCGCAGTGGTTGAGAATCTGCCTGCCAATGCAGGGGACACGGGTTTGAGCCCTGGTCTGGGAAGATCCCACATGCCGCGGTGCAACTGGGCCCATGAGCCACAATTGCTGAGCCTGCACGTCTGGAGCCTGTGCTCCGCAGCAAGAGAGGCCGCGATAGTGAGAGGCCCGTGCACCGCGATGAAGAGTGGCCCCTGCTTGCCGCAGCTAGAGAAAGCCCTCGCGCAGAAACGAAGACCCAACACAGCCATAAATAAATAAATAAATAAAATTTAAAAAAAAAAAAAAAAAGCAAAGACATTCTCAACATGTTGATTAAAACATACCATCCAGAGGCCCTTGAGAGGAGTGATCTGTACGATAAATAATGTTGATGACCAAATGGCAGAGCTGTTTAAAGTCTGGTCATAGTGAATCTGACAGCTTTTCCCAACTAGAATGCGAGCTCCATAAGGACAAGGAATATGTTGCATGATTGAATGAATATAAGTTGTGCATTTTTTCCCAGTTATCTGTTGCTGTGTACTAAACCATCCCAAACTCAGTGTCTTTGTATAATAGCGATCTAGGGTTTGCCTGGGCTCAGCTAGGCAGTTCTCACTCAGGTTGCAGTCAGAATGTGGCCCTGGTGGGGTCTGGAGCCTGGACTAAGAAGACCCAGAAGAGCTGGGGCTCCTGAGACATCTCTCTATCTGTCTCCACGTGGTTTCTCCACATGGTGGCCCCAGCATAGCCAGACCTCTTACATGGTAGCTGAGGGCTCGCAGCACAAGTTCCCAAGAGCATCTGTGGAAGGTGCGTGGCCTTTTCTAACCCAAACTCAGAAGTCACACAGCAACCTTTATTGCTCTTGTTGAGAGTGGCCATGGTGTAATAAAAAGGCCTTGGGCTTCAGAGACAGGCAGACCTGCATTCACAGCCCAGTTCCCCCTTCTTGACAAAGTGATTTAACCTCTTTGTAACCCAAGGTGAAACTGTTTTCTTAATAACTGGCATCAGAATTCACCTTTAAAAGGTATTTACTGGGAAAACATTTATTGGGTCAGGAGGTAAGAACTTTGGACCTCAGTGTAAGTTGAGAGGCAAGGCATTACAGACAAGGGCTAGACAGCTCTGAGTGTGACAAGAAGAGGAACCTGTTTTTGCTTCTGAGGAGAGGAGGTAAGAGGAAACTGCAAGATAGCAAAAGGTGCAAAGCAATGTGTATGACTAACCACCCCTCCCCACTACCCTGAGAAGTTCCCTTCAACGGAGAGGCTAAAGGACATTATAATAATGATAGAATGCCTATTACTAAACTGAAGGTTGTTTACAGTCATGTGTTGCTTCTGTGTGTCCTTCTGTGCCATTCTCCCTCCCTCTGCAGCTGACATACGAATTATACTTTAATGACAATGATTGTATTCACTTTTCAATGTAATGGCACAGGTATTATAGTTATTGATCAAAAATTCAAATTTTACATGTCTTAATAAAAGTGACTGATTATTCTTTTTTTTTTAAAGATTTGTTATTTACTTATTTATTTAAATTTTATTTATTTATTTATTTATTTTTGGCTGCATCGGGTCTTCATTGATGCATGTGGGCTTTCTCTAGTTGCGGTAAGCAGGGGCTACTCTCCGTTGCAGTGCGCGGGCTTCTCATTGCGGTGGCTTCTCTTGTTGCGGAGCATGGGCTCTAGGCGCGTGGGCTTCAGTAGTTGTGGCTCGCGGGCTCAGTAGTTGTGGCACACGGGCTTAGTTGCTCCGCGGCATGTAGGATCTTCCCGGACCAGGGCTCGAACCCATGTCCCCTGCATTGGCAGGCGGATTCTTAACCACTGCGCCACCAGGGAAGTCCACTGATTATTCTTGATATACCAGTTAAGGCCATCAGAGAAAACTAAGCTTAAAAGGGCTTAACCAATAATAGTGTGGTACTGGCTCACTTAAGTGGCAAGGCCACAGGTAGAGTAAGCTTCAGAACTGGATGATCCGGCAACTCAACAAGGTCATCAGAGGTTGATTTTCTTTCCACCCTCTGCTCAGCTATGTACCATGTGACCTCCATCCTTCACCTTAAAGCCAATTCCCCCTTGGCAGTGGAACGTGGCTGCCAACTGCAACTGGACTGTGTTTCCCTGTTTGCATCTAGGAGGAGAGAACGCACATTCTTGTCCCAACATTATAAGCAAGAGTCCTGAAAGTCACCTTTATTGGACCGTCTGAGGTCCAGTGTCCACTTCTAAATCAGTGACAGTGGACAAGGGCAGGGATGTACTGACTGGCCTGAGTCAGTCGTGGCCTATCTCTGGTGTGATATCTCTGGTGTTAGAAGAGGAGGTGGTTAGTTTGCCTCGAAGCATGTGGGCAACGCCAGGAAAAGGTAAGTTCCCCAAAGAATATCAGATTAGGGAGAAGCAAACAAACAAATATCTACCACAATTGGCAAATATGGATTACAGGCAAAAATCCTCCAGATTATGAACTATATGGGGGGAAATAATCAAGGGGAGCTTTGGTGATTAAAAAACAAGTTATATGCTTTTTTTTACCACAATTTGGGAATCACAGATATAACAAGAAAAAAAAAAACAAAGGGAAGAGAAAAGGATAATAGATGGATTGAAAATGAAAACAGAAGTATTGGAAAGAAAAAACATAGGCAAAGATAACTTAATAGTAAGAGTCTTAGCTCGAGAAGAAGCTAATAGGTTTCTTTTTTCCTTGAACACAAATGACACAGAGGCCTAATTATAAGGTTTATTAGAGTCATCAGCAAAATGGAACAGAAAAGAAAAGAACAAGAACAACTTGAAATAAGTCTCACCTAAAAAAGGTGGGAACAAATACTAAATAAGGGATGCATACAAGTAAAGAAGCATCTGAAACCCAATTATCTAATGGCAATATTTATGCAAACTTTTTCCCTTTTAATGTATAAATTCTTTGAATACTACAAATGGAATAAAGATAGTTAACAATAAATACTGAAATTGTATAATATTTGCATTAGTGTCCTGTGGCTGCTGCCACGAATTACCACAAACCTGGGGGCTTCAAACAACAGAAATTTATTTTCTCACAGTTCTGGAGGCCAGAAGTTTAAAGTCAAGGTGTCAGCAGGACATTGCTCTCTGCTCCCTCCAAACGCTCTGGGAAAGAATGCTTACTTACCTCTTCCAGCTTTTGATGGCCCCAAGCATTTCTTGGCTGTGGCTGCATAACTTCAGCCTCTGCCCTCACCTCTGCATGGCCTTCTCCTCTGTGTCTGGGTCTTCTCCTCTTCTGTCTCAAATCTCTCTCAGCCTTTCTTTCATAGAAACTCTTGTCACTGGATTTAGGGCCCCGACCTAGATAATCCAGGATGATCTAATCCCAATATCCTTAATTTAATCATATCCACAGAGACCCTTTTTCCCAATAAGGTGACATTCACAAGTTCCAAGCATTTGGACCTGGACATATCTTTTTGGAGGGCTGCCCCTCAACCTACTACAATATTTGTTAAAACAGAAAAATAAGCTAACCAAATTGTATAAAGATCCTAAGACTAGACTTAAATTTTCAAATCAATTATATTTGCTAATGAAATGCTTATTTTTATTTTTTCTGTTTAATACACGTAATTTATTGTATTAAATGAATGCACATATATGTAGTCATCTAGAAATTTGTATCATTGTAGTTAAAGACATGCAGAGCAATTAGGTTAATGACAAATGGGTGAAATCCATTTCCATTAGTAATTTTTTAAAATGCAAAAAAAGGGGACTTCCCTGGTGGTCCAGCAGTTAAGACTCCGCACTCCCAATGCGGGGGCCCCGGGTTCAATCCCTGGTCAGGGAACTAGATCCTGCATGCTGCAGCTAAAGATCCCACATGCCGCAACTAGACATCCCACATGTTGCAACAAAGATGCTGCGTGCCACAACTAAGACCTAGAGCAGCCAAATAAATAAATAAATATTTTTTAAGGCTTTGGGGAGCCATCATACACACACTACCTTAATAACATATATATTTGAATTATAAAACTCAGCTTATAAGTCAGGGTCTAGTCAGGAAAATAGAAACCAAGCTAGGTATTTCAAAGAGAAGGCATTTCATCTAGGAAACAATATTGCTGGGATAGCTGAAATGTCAAAAAGGGAGAGGTAGGTAACCCTGAGATTAGAAGGACAGGAAGACAGAAAGCAAGTGGGAAAACGAAGAGGAGGGGGCAGCACTATAATAGCACAGGACTGCACTTCTTACTGCGTCACTGGGAGCGCTAAATGGGATGCTGGGAACACCAGGGATAGGGCAGCCAGAGATGAAGTCACTTCTAGAGATACTGCCAGAAACAGAAAGAAAGAGACTTATGACTTCTCCCCTCTTTTCCTCTAATGCCTTCTAATTCTCTGCTGGCACCTTCTATTGGCAGAACTTAACAGGAAGCCAGCTAGAAATGAAGCCTGGGAAATGCAGTTTCCAGGCTCTTAACCCCAACATTTCAAAGCAGATTATAGGAGGGCTGATGTAGAGCTCAGAGACAGCAGGTAAATAGTCAGCAGATCCAGTGATTTGGAAAAGCAAGTGTATTTCTACATTGCTGATAACACTGTGAGTCAGAGCACAGCTAGAGATAAGAAATTCTTCATACTCATTGACTAAACAGTGCCACTTAGGGGAACATAACTGAAAGAAATAACTTAAAGGCAAAAAAGAAATTAAAAATTTGTACCAAGATGTTGAAAGTGGCATCATTTATAACAGCAAAACCATGAAAACAGCCCATATACTCAACAGTAGGGAGATGATTAAGCAAACTGTGGTAAATGGATTTAATAAAATACTCTAAAGCTTAAAAAAAAAACCCCATGTATTTCAAATAAGTGTGAAAATGTTCACATGAAATAAATTTAAGGGAAAAAAGTAGAACTTAGAACTGTATGTGTACTATAATAATTACAATTGTGTAAAAACGTACAAAAGCACATAAACAAAGATCAGGGGAGACGAAGTAATGGAACTAGTTTAGAGCTTAATGTTTCTTAGGCTTATTTTCTTCTGTAAAGTTGCTTAAATTCTTAATTATAAAAGAAAAGTAAGCAAGTCTTTAATTGTATATTTAGATTCCAAACCAAATGAAAATTATGTGTTTCATGTTAAGCTGCTTTGAAGAAAAAAACCAACAACACACACACACACACACACACACACACACACACACAATACAACCTGGCTAACCATTCCCACCATAGCACTTTTTACAACTCTGGCATTAGTCACTGCCATGGCCCGAGGCCAGTGTCCAATTGGTCTAGAGATTTTATTTTACAACCTGAGAAGACTGGCTCTCTCCCAGTGCCTCTGGTCTCCTGCCCTGAGCTGAGCCTTTCTTCTTGTTGCTATACTTTATGTATTTTACTACAGGCCAGGAACTGCTAAAGTTAACTAAAGCAATGAATAAAGATAACAGGGTGGGTAAAAAACAAAACAACAAAAACCAAAACAAACAAACAAAAAACCCATTAGCCTGTTAATGACTATTCGGATTTTTGTAAATATTTATTGCTTCAAAATGGCCTGTTCTCCCCTGCCGCTGCCGGATCCCCTGCACAGCCTGAAGTGCCTTATACCCTGCCTGAAACAAAACTCCCTAAACCCAGAGGGCAGAAAGGCCACACCTTTGATTCACCCCTCCCCCAGCCCATGTTGCTTCTCAGAACCTTGATATGCCAAGTACTTTGCACTCATGAACTCTGCCTCATTAACAGGCTCATACAGATGCTTGTCACAGCTGCCTCGCGACAACTGGGAGTCTGAGAGTATGTGGTTACAGCAGGGAAAGTATGACAGCATAACTGCCTCCTGCAGGGACCTGCTGGCAGATTGCCCAAGAGACCTTGGCCATCCCCTGGGTTGGCGCTCTGTGTGGTTGATTAAGCAGTTAGAGGCCTTCCAGGAGAACCAAGCGCCCAACTCGATCAGCTTGTCATTTTTGCCTTTTGTGATGACTTGAGAATCATCTTCCAAACGGTGTCTAGATTCCTGTTCCAGTTTCTCCACCTACCATCTGTGTGACCCTAGGTAAGTTATCTCAGCCTCCATGCCTCAGTTTCCTAATGTATAAAATGGGGAAAATAACAGGAAATAGCAGTAGCTGCTTCATAGTTTTGCTGCAAAGATCAGGGATAATGCCCTTAGGGCCTAATGGAGGATATTGCTAGTTTTCTACCCAAGATCCATTCTACTTTTCTTTTTTATTAACAGAAACACAATTTTGTTTGAGGTGGCAATGTGCCCAGCTAAAAATACTCTGTCCACAGGCTCTCCTACAGCTATGGTGACCATCTGATTCTGTTCTACAGGGAGGGGCTTCCAAGAAAGAGACAGTTTCTGATTTAAAAAAAAAAAAAGGGACAGTGCTAGTTGGCATGTGTATTTTGCTCTTTGCCCTTCCTTTTTCTTTCTGTATAGAATGGGGACACCTGGAAGAAAAGCTGCCATCTTGGAACTAAGAGAACAAAAACTACGTGCTAAGAATGGTAGATCAGGAAGCTAGGAGGAACCTGAGTTCTTCATGACTTTCTCAAGCTGCTGTACCAGGAGTGGGCTACCTACTTCCTAACTTCTTGTTAGATGAGAAAAATGAACTTCATTTGGCTAAGCCATTGGGGTCGGGTTTCTGTTATATGCAGCTGAGTGCTATCCTGACCTAAGCACTCAGCATACTGCCTGCCAATAGTAATACCTTAATAAAGGTTACTTTTCATTTTTCTGTAAAGCGTCATGATTATAAGTCACCTGTCATGGCGATGAGCACTAAGAGAGTTTCACAATTATTGCTCTGGAATTTAGTTATGGTAAATAGTGCATAAAGTTATCCCTTGTCAACTACGGCTAGGAAAACATTCTCATTATTCAGAGACACTGGCTATAATAACATTTGTTAAAATAGAATTTGACATTGTACTGTTGTTTTTTAAATTGCTGCTAGGTTATATTCAGCTAGTCCTCCTTGGAGATGATTTTACTGATAAATCTAGAAGACTTATGAGGGGGAAGGGAATAGGACATTGAAATTTTTTTTTTTCCCTCTTGGTTAATCTCTTTTTTTAAAAAAATAAATTTATTTATTTATTTATTTTTGGCTGAGTTGGGTCTTTGTTGCTGTGCGTGGGCTTTCTCTAGTTGCGGCGAGCGGGAGCTACTGTTCGTTGCGGTGCACAGGCTTCTCACTGCGGTGGCTTCTCTTGTTGCGGAGCAAGGGCTCTAGGCGTGCGGGCTTCAGTAGTTGCAGCACACGGGCTCAGTAGTTTTGGCTCGCGAGGTCTAGAGTGCAGGCTCAGTAGCTGTGGCACACAGGCTTAGCTGCTCCGTGGCATGTGGGATCTTCCCGGACCAGGGCTCGAACCTGTGTCCCCCTGCATTGGCAGGCGGATTCTTAACCACTGTGCCACCAGGGAAGTCCTTTTTTTTTTTTTTTTTAATATTTATTTACTTATTTGGTTGCACCGGGTCTTATTTATTTATTTATTTTTATATTTATTTTTGGCTGTGTTGGGTCTTCGTTTCTGTGCGAGGGCTTCCTCCAGTTGTGGCAAGCGGGGGCCACTCATCATCGCGGTGCGCGGGCCTCTTCACTATCGCGGCCTCTCTCGTTGCGGAGCACAGGCTCCAGACGCGCAGGCTCAGTAGCTGTGGCTCACGGGCCCAGTTGCTCTGCGGCATGTGGGATCTTCCCAGACCAGGGCTCGAACCCGTGTCCCCTGCATTAGCAGGCATATTCTCAACCACTGCGCCACCAGGGAAGCCCCTAGGGAAGTCCTTTTTTTAATTTTTAAATTTTATTTTATTTACTTTTTTATATAGCAGGTTCTTATTAGTTATCCATTTTATACATATTAGTGTATATATATCAATTCCAATCTCCCACTTCATCCCACCACCACCACCACGCTCCTGCCACTTTCCCCCCTCGGTGTCTATATGTTTGTTCTCTACATCTGTGTCTCAATTTCTGCCCTGCAAACCAGTTCATCTGTACCATTTTTCTAGGTTCCACACATATGCGTTAATATACAATATCTGTTTTACTCTTTCTGACTTACTTCACTCTGTATGACAGTCTCTAGATTCATCCACGTCTCTACAAATGACCCAATTTCATTCCTTTTTATGGCTGAGTAATATTCCATTGTATATATGTACCACATCTTCTTTATCCATTCATCTGTCGATGGGCATTTAGGTCGCTTCCATGACCTGGCTGTTGTAAATAGTGCTGAAATGAACACTGGGGTGCATGTGTCTTTTTGAATTACGGTTTTCTCTGGGTATATGCCCAGTAGTGGGATTGCTGGATCATATGGTAATTCTATTTTTAGTTTTTTAAGGAACCTCCATACTGTTCTCCATAGTGACTGTATCAATTTACATTCCCACCAACAGTGCAAGAGGGTTCCCTTTCCTCCACACCCTCTCTAGTATTTGTTGTTTGCAGATTTTCTGATGATGCCCATTCTAACTGGTGTGAGGTGATACCTCATTGTAGTTTTGATTTGCATTTCTCTAATAATTAGTGATGTTGAGCATCTTTTCATGTGCTTTTTGGCCATCTGTATGTCTTCTTTGGAGAAATGTCTATTTAGGTCTTCTGCCCATTTTTGGATTGGGTTGTTTGTTTCTTTAATATTGAGCTGCATGAGCTGTTTATATATTTTGGAGATTAATCCTTTGTCTGTTGATTCGTTTGCAACTATTTTCTCCCATTCTGTGGGTTGTCTTTTTGTCTTGTTTGTAGTTTCCTTTGCTTTGCAAAAGCTTTGAAGTTTCATTAGGTCCCATTTGTTTATTTTTGTTTTTATTTCCATTATGCTAGGAGGTGGATCAAAAAAGATCTTGCTGTGATTTATGTCAAAGAGTGTTCTTCCTATGTTTTCCTTTATAGTGTCCGGTCTTACATTTAGGTCTCTAATCCATTTTGAGTTTATTTTTGTGTATGGTATTAGGGAGTGTTCTAATTTCATTCTTTTACATGTAGCTGTCCAGTTTTCCCAGCACCACTTATTGAAGAGACTGTCTTTTCTCCATTGTATATCCTTGCCTCCTTCATCATAGATTAGTTGACCATAGGTGCGTGGGTGTATCTCTGGGCTTTCTATCCTGTTCCATTGATCTATATTTCTGTTTTTGTGCCAGTACCATGTTGTCTTGATTACTGTAGCTTTCTAGTATAGTCTGAAGTCAGGGAGTCTGATTCCTCCAGCTCCGTTTTTTTCCCTCAAGACGGCTTTGGCTATTTGGGGTCTTTTGTGTCTCCATACAAATTTTAAGATTTTTTGTTCTAGTTCTGTAAAAAAAAAAAAAAAAAAAGCCATTGGTAATTTGATAGGGATTGCATTGAATCTGTAGATTGCTTTGGGTAGTATAGTCATTTTCACAATATTGATTCTTCCAATCCAAGAACATGGTATATCTCTCTATCTGTTGGTATCATCTTTAATTTCTTTCATCAGTGTTTTATAGTTTTCTACATACAGGTCTTTTGTCTCCCTAGGTAGGTTTATTCCTAGGTATTTTATTCTGTTTGTTGCAATGGTAAATGGGAGTTTTTCCTTAATTTCTCTTTCAGATTTTTCATCATTAGTGTATAGGAATGCAAGAGATTTCTGTGCATTAATTTTATATCCTGCAACTTTACCAAATTCATTGATTAGCTTGAGTAGTTTTCTGGTGACATCTTTAGGATTATCTATGTATAGTATCATGTCATCTGCAAACAGTGACAGTTTTACTTCTTCTTTTCCAGGACATTGCAATATTTTGATGAACGTTTATTTTGTTTGGTGGAAAGAAATGTTCATTTCCAAGAGATGCTTGCTTTATTTTCATTTATGAATATAGTAGATTAGTTTCTTTGCGACTCAAGAACATTTTAATGCTTTCTAAGTAAGACTGGTGGTGGGGGTAGGGAGAAGAGAATGTTGTTGATTCATCCAAGAGTAAATCTGAAATTTACTTAAAAGCCCTAGGAGATTTGTCAAGACTTTCCGAAGGGTTAGTATATGACACCATAAATAGCTTGCCCTCATATCTCTGCTTCTTCAAGCTCCTCTACTTGGACTGAAATATGGATTCACTCCCAACATCAGAAAAGCTATTTCTAGCTTCTGTCTGGAAATATAACTTCATCATATTGACCAGGGTGAAATCAAAGAACCTATCAGATGTCTCCTCAATCCACTAATTAAATTGCAGTCCTCTTTTTCTCCATTTTTATACTTTCTTGTTCAAGTAGAGGAAAGCAACAGGATAGGTTGGGTTATGCTACAGTCACAATATTAAAATCTCAGTGGCTGAAGATATCAAAATTTGTTCCTTGTTCATTCTCTTCAGCCTTTATGGGTCAGCAGGACACTCTTCTCATTACAGTCATTGAACCCAAGCTGAGAGAAACCACCACCTTGCATGTTGCCAGTCATCACATCAAAGGAAAAAACCTTGTACTGGCAGTTTCAAATATGTATCGCTTTTGCTCACAACTCAATAGCTAGAACCAGTCCCATGGCCCCAGGCAACCAAAAGTGGACCTTGAAGGGCAATCCTACCATGTACTCAGAAGGGGAGCACCAGAAAGAGTTGGCAAATTGCACTGACATTAGAGAAATAGCATCACTGAATGCCTGTTATATACCAGCTGTGTGTCACAGCACTTGTATTATCTAATTCTCATAACAAATTTTGATATTAACTTTAATTTTCAGATGAGAAATCTGAGGCTTACACAGGTCAAGTAATTTGTCCAAGAGTCCCATCTAATATGTAGATTTGATTTCAGTTTCATCTGATTCCAGAATTTGTGCTTTTTCTATTATTTCCCCAAGCCTCCTAGTATAACATGTTCAGCTGCTCACAACCTCACAACCTCACAACCTTGAGGGTTCGAGTGGAATAGGGGGGTAGGGAATGGAGAGAAGGGTGTATTGTTAAGAAATACTTTTCTCCATAAAGCCAAATGGTCCATATTTCTGTGGCCTCATTAGTATCACGAGGGGACCAAACAAACTAACCTAACCAAGGATCTGAAATTGAACCCACCAGAACAGAAACAAAAAAATGACTAAAACGAGATTGTGGAAAAGGAGATACTAAGGAGGCCAAGTGAATCAGTGCCATCAAATTGAGAGGCAGCATCATGCTATTTCTTTTCCTCAAAAACCTTCAAGTGATCCCTTCAGAATGCCTCGTATTACCCAGGGTGAAGCCCCATTTTTTTAAAGAGCTCTCTTGGCTGTTCCATAATTCTCACCCTTAATCCATAAGATTATTTACAATTTTGGGAAGTTCATTAAAAGCATTATGTATATATCAATATTATTGCTCTGAATATACGAATGCTGACAGAGATTCACATTTTGACTTGAAGTAGGTACTAAAGCATGCCTGCGATACGGATTCTATCTAGAAGTCTCAAGCAAAGCACGGTTGTGTACCATAGAACAGCTTCTATGAGGGATGTCATTTTCAGTAAGGAGAGAATGATCCTTTAAGCTTCTAAAATGGTTTTTTCACTGTGACTCACTTCTACTCCATTGCTAATGGTAAGACCATAAGTATTCAACCAAAGTTGAAGATGTGGATATGATATAGCCAGATTTTGATTTCTCTAAGTACACACTAAAAAAAAAAATTCTAAACTTGAAGCCATATAATTCCTCCTCTTGTGAAGACTGTACCTAAAAATGCTTGTGATGTTATATTACATGTAAAAGACAGTCCTTACGCTTTTACAACGCCATTGGTTCTAGAGCTGCTGGGTTGCCAGTTCTCGCCAGCTTCAATATACCAACCTGGAGTGCTTGCATGGGTCAGTGCCCCACCTCACCTCTGATTAGGTCTATTTTGGCAACACTTGTGTGTGTGTTATAGATTACAGATGATCCCCACACCCCTCCCCCCCCGCCTCTCAATTTTTCTTTAGTATTACTTTTATAACACTTTTATGACAAAATGTTTTTTTTTAATTTGAAAAGAGCATTTACAGTAAGAGATCAAATGCTGCAGATTACACACTCCTATATTACTATTTTTTTTTTAATGGAAATCACTATGAAGATAGAGTATCAAAGACTCAGAATCATACTCTTAAAATAATCAGTAAGGCATGGAAGTCAAAACTCAATTTTAAGAAGAATGTCCTACAGTTGAGGGTCAACCCCGCCTTATAACAGCCAAAATTTAAGTCACCTGAATAAACAGAGAGACAAGAAGGAAAGGGCAACCTGAATTCTGCAAACTCTCATATTTAAAAGAAGAAACAGAAGAGGTAATTCCAATTGACCCCTTGTGTTTTATGGGTTTTGCATCTCTGGGAAGGTTAAGATGACAGCCCATTCTAAACACACGTCCATTTACATTAGCAGCCTTTTCTATGGGTGACTTAAGTGCATATTTGAAACATTCCAACAGAGAAACAGAAAAGACATCAAAGGACCAAATAAATCCACACAAACATGGGAATTTGAAAGCCAGTTTATTTGGACTTTATCTCACTCTCATTTGCCCGCCACAATCCAAATGAGACCATAAAACAGTCAGTATACGAAAGACCTGCTTTTCATAGTCATAACAGTATAGATCTGGACTCTCTTTGGGGAATGTTACAGTGGATGCTTTGGTTGTGTTAGCAAAGGGGACTAGGGGAGGATGTTGGGACAATTATTTTACTAACATATTTTAAATGACTCAAATAGTTGTCAAGTTCCTGTCTGAACACTAATTAAGCCTGGATACTAAAAATGAATAAGAACAGGTTGAGAGCAGTTTTTATACTACGTGGGTGGTTAACCGAAATGGCCGTGACTGGAATGGCCCTGAACACCCCAACTTTGATGATGTAATTCAAGTTGAACAGTTTAACTTTCCAGAGGCAGACGGTCTAGGTCTAGCTAGATTCCTTTGTCTTAGCCTAACATTCTCTTTTTGATGACTTTTCCCCTTCTTCTCTTACACTCCTTCCTCCCTTGATGGTATCATTACATATGGAAAATTACAGATGTTTAGTTTATATAACAGGCAAGATTAATATTTACTTTTAAAAAATCTGGTACATGGATAAAATCCATATAACAGCACATACAATACTCACATAAAAAACTCTGGGGCCCTTAACTTTTGTAAGGGCTAAGGAGTGTTTTTATTTTATTTTATTTTATTTTTTTAAGATTTTTTTTTTTTTTTGATGTGGACCATTTTTAAAGTCTTTATTGAAATTGTTACAATATTGCTTCTGTTTTATGTTTTGGCTTTTGGCTGTGAGGCATGTGGGATCCTAGCTCCCCGACCAGGGATCGAACCCGCACCCCCTGCATTGGAAGGCAAAGTCCCAACCACTGGACCGCCAGGGAAGTCCCAGGAATGTTTTTAAATGGAGAGGAAGAAATGATGAGAATGTTTGCTCCAGGATTCAGACATCAGTTCCCTGGTGCCATTAGCTCAAAGGGAATTAAATGTAACTATGAACAGAGGACGTTGTTAAGTCAATGGTATTTTTTTAGGAACTTCTTACTTTGCAACCTGGCTAGACTGACTTTCTGGGTTTGTCCAAGGACTGCAGAGATAAAAAATGATGTGAACAGAAGACAAAAACTGAAGTTCTAATGGGTACAACCCAGAGGAAGGCTGTGGAGTTGATGAGAAAGAAGCAGATGTTAAATACTTACTTAACTTCTTTAACTGGTGTCTTAACTAGTGGCATTACCATTAATCAAAGCTGCCAATTTAAGTACTGGTTCTCTAAGAAAAAAAATCAGAAAGGGGTCCTTTGTCCTTTGTTAACACAAACATAAATATTTGTACAACAGAGAGAAATGCCCTTCTGTGGTTTTCTCCTTTGCAAGTCAGGGATGACTGGATAATATTTAGTTAGAAAAACATAATGATCGAAGACTGGCAAAGTTTTATGTTTTATATCACTGAGAGGAGATATTTTTATATTTTTGGCCTGTTTATATGTGCAGTCACCAGTACTAGTCATTAAGTTTCTTACATGCTTTTTGAAATACATATTATTCTTTCTAGGTCTAGCCAATGTAAGCTAGTACTTTTCCATAAAGGTTACCCTTTTCAACTTAAAGTTTTTTAATTTAAAAATCATAAATGCTAGTTATAAAAATGTAAACAATGAAGAGGAATATTAAAAAAATTTAGAGTAAAATTTTTAAAGTAAATTGTTCTCCGTTACCCTTCTTCTCTTCATACTCATTTTAGTTGTCTGTTGCTTCATAAAAAATTATCCCCAAAATGTAATGGCCTAAAACAATAAATATTTATTATCTCACACAGCTTCTGTGGGTCAGTAATCTAAAGTGGCTTAGCTGGGTGGTTCTCAGCTCAGAGTCTTTCACAAATTGCAGTCATGGCGCCAGCAGGGATTGCAGTCATCTGAAGGCTTGACTGGGGCTGCAAGATCCGCTAACAAGGTAGGATCCACCCACACACCTGGCAAGTTAGTGCTGGTTGTTGGCAGGAGGCCTCAGTTCTTTACCACGTGGACCTTACCACAGGGCTGCTGGGTGTTTTCACAAGGTGGAAGTTAGTTATGCCCAGGGTGAGTGATCCAAAAGATGGCAAGGAGGAGGCTGAAAGTCTTGTATGACCTAATCTCAGGAATCACACACAGACACACACCAAATCCAGGCCACACTCAACGGGAGGGAAATTGGTCCTCATCTTTTGGAGACAGGAGTACTGAAGTACTTGTAGACATACTTTAGAACTACCATAGTGCTCCTATTCTTTAAAGGATAATCACTGTTAATATATTGTTATATAACGCTTTAGACATTTTTCTATGCACATACAAATATATATATGAGGTACATGTGAATGTATATCTATTACATATACATGTTTTACATATATTTATAGTTGTTTATAAAATTCTTAGAAAATGCTATGAATATTATTTTACAAATTTTTATTCATTACATAATATGTTAAGGATATCATTTCTCCTTGTAACACATAGCTCATTCTTTTTAATAGCTGCATAGCATTTCATTAGATACTAATAACATAATTTATTTAATCATTTCCCCAAAGATGTACATTTGGGTTGTCTACAGTTTTTTGTTACTATGAATAATATTGCAGTACACATCCTGGTACATAAAACCTTGCCTGCTTATTTAAGTTTTTCTGCATGATATATTCTTATAAATGGAATTGCTGTATCAAAACATTTCTGCTTTTACTATTTTGATAGGTACTATCAAACTGCCCTTCAAAAGTGTCCTTTCTATGCACAGTTATATTACTCTTACTCATACTCTCTGTTTACTGATTATTCCTACTGCCTGTGGTATCTGTGCAGAATTTTCTCATCTCTGGTGTCTTTTACCTTTTCCAACACCTAATTTGTATTTCTCATGAAATGTTTCTGAGATAATCTAATTATCTACCTAATCACCATTATTCCTGTTTGGGCAGATCTGTTTCTCCAGGCCATCCCATATATCTCGGCCCTATAGCTTGGCTGTCCTTGAATCAAGCAACCACTTCTGGCAAAATCGGCTGTGGACTGGGGGTGGGAGATGGGTCAGGAGATAGCATTAAACAAACCCTGTCTGAGGAACCACCCAGGGCTACTTTTATACCATGAGGCTGGGTATGGCAAGTATTCAGAGGTATGACTAGCTCTTTAGAGTGGTTTTACCTAAGCCACTCAAACCTTAGAGACTCAATGACCCATGTGAAAAGCAGAAATAATTAGATATCTTCCACCTGTTACATAGGATTGTTATGAGCATGAAATAAAATACTGTAAATTGTAAAGCACTGCATGAAGTGAAACAACTAGCAAAATCCCTGGCATATACTAGACGCTCCATCAACAGTGGTGTAACAAGATGCTGTAAAGTGCCCAGTACTAAAATGATCTATTCAGGCCCACTGCTGAGAACCATAGCATGAAGCACCACTCAGTCTTAGTCTGGGGCACTGCCAGGCACTGGGGCTGCTGGCAGGGCGAGCTGATGGTGCCCGTCAGAAGAGCCGTCAAGTCTGCTGTCATTCCTGCCCAGACCGCCTGGGAACAAGTGGGGGACTTTTGGCAGGAGGTGTGGGGGGCTGCAGAGTCCTTGAGGAGAGGCTATTCCCTCTTCTCACCAACCAGGGAAGAGAAGGTACTTCCTCTTCCTGAAGCACCGGGAGGGAAGCTTCACGTGTAAGTGTGTGTGTGTGTGTGTGTGTGTGTGTGTGTGTGTAACCACATCCATTCCTGCTCCACCGAGTCAGGGACACGTGAAAGTGTCTAGTGTGAAGCTGTCAGTGCTGAAACTAGCAGAGATCCCGCCGACACCCCGTATGGAAAAAGGGGTGGGAGGGGGATGATGGAGCCAAGAAAGAACAGATGGTCTTTTTTTTTTTTTTAGGTTTCCCCTAAAGTTAAAATTTTTAATTAAAAAGACTATTATTTTCCTTCTTAAAACTCCCTTTTTGTGGTAAAATATAGACACAGACAGAAAAAAACATTAAATGTGCCACTTAATGAGTTATCAAAGCAATATCTGTGTAACTATCACTCAGGTCAATAAATAAAACATTGCCAACACCCCAGCCCTCTCCACCTGTGTCTCTTCAAAATCAGAAAACCCTCCCTCCCCCAAAAGGTAACCATGACTTGACCTTTATAATAATCATACTCTTGGTCTTTTTTTTTTGAAAAAAAATTTAAGCTTGCATCCCAAAGCGTTATACTTCAGTATGGCTTGTTTGGGGAATTTATATAAATGGAATCACACAGTGTGAATATACATCAATTTGTATATCTATGCTACTGTTGATGGGCATTTGGTTTGTTTCCAATTCAGGACTATTATTAACATGCTGCTGTAAACATTCTTTTTTTTTAATTTTTGAATTTTAGTTTATTTATTTTTTTATACAGCAGGTTCTTATTAGTTACCCATTTTATACATATTAGTGTATATATGTCAATCCCAATCTCCCAATTCATCACACCACCACCACCCACCCCCCCACCACTTTCCCCCCTTGGTGTCCATACGTTTGTTCTCTACATCTGTGTCTCTATTTCTGCCCTGCAAACTGGTTCATCTGTACCATTTTTCTAGGTTCCACATGCTGCTGTAAACATTCTTATACATGATTATGGGTGTGTATGTATACATTTCTTTATGGTGTATAGCTAGGAGTGGAATTGTTGGGTGATAGAGTATGTGAATTCTCAACTGGACTATAGAATGTTTTCCAAGTGGATTCCCAATGTACATTCCCATCAGCAGTTTAGGAGAGTTCTCTATGTTTCACATCTAAAATGATCATTCTTCATTCTGAGATAATCTACTTCTGTATGAAAAAGGCCTTTTTAAAAAAAAAAAAAGATAAAATGATAACGGTAGAATTAACAGATTATTTTCTAAGTGGCTTTACATGGTAAAGTAAAGATCTAATAGTTCCATTTAGGCCCTATTTCCCACCTGAAATCCTACTGGATCATGACATCCCAGATGCTAGAAACCATTGTCTCACATAACATGATATAGATTGTTCCTAATTATTATTTTCACATCAAAAACTACTTGATACGTATAGTAGCCAGCCTCCAAGATGGCCCCCAGTGAACCTTCTCTCTTGGTATTCATGCCTTTGTGTAGACATTCCACAATGAATAAGGGCCGATTTTGTGACCAATGGGAGTGTCAGTGTATCAATTCATAAGCTAGGTCATAGAAGGCAATGCTGCTTCAGTGTTTGGTCTTTTGGATCAATCACTCTGGGGGAAGTCAGCCACCACGTTGTGAGGATGTTCAAGCAGCCCTGTGGACAGGCCCCCAGAGAAAAGACCAATTTACCAACGCCAACTTGCTAACCAAGTGAGTGAGCCACCTTGAACAAACTTCTGCCTCAGTCAAGCTTTCAGAGGATTTTAGTCCTCCAGCCTTTGAATTTTCCAGCTAGACCCCAGAAATCATAAAGTAGAGACAAGCTATCCCCCTGTGCCCTCTCTGAATCCCTGATCTACAGAAACCATGAGATAATACATGATTATAGTTGTTTTAAGCCACCAAATTTTGGGATGATTTGTTATGCAAGAGATAATTAACATAACACACATGATCACCTAGAAAATATACTTGGCCAAAATTTGAACCTGCATCTGATAATGCCTCTATATTTAAACACAGGTTTAGAAGAAGTAGAGGTGACAAAGCAACATGTTGAATAAATGTGCACAGGGATGCAATTAGCAAAATCCAGAATATAGGAAATTCTACAGCATAAATGACCCAACTCCTTCAGCTAGTAAATTGGGAAAAAAAAAAAAAAAAAGATGAGAAAGGGAAGCCATAAATCAAAAGGGACTTACAAGGTATGATAGATTGTATTACTCCCAGTATTTGCTGTCCTCTCCTGTGGGAGACTTAGTCTTCCCTTCTCCCCTCTGACATTGGCTTTGGCCATGTGACACTCTTTGACCAATGAAATGTGAGCAGATGTGATGGTTGCTACTTCTGAGCAGAAGTTTTAAAAGTCATTGTGTTTCAACCATTCATCATTTCCATCTGCCAGGAAGTGGGTGTATCCCAAATAGGGACTGTTTCTTCAGCCCATGGCCAAGAGTGAAGAGGATGCAGAGCTGACTCACAGTGGAAATTCACGTGAGCAGGAAAGAAACCCAAGTTGTCATAAGCCACTGCGATTTTGGAGTTATTTGCTACCACAGCATAACCTAGTATAATCTGATTCATGCAATAAATGTTTTAATCAAATACAAAAGATAAACCTGGTTAGGATTCCAATTTATGAGACCACTGTAGAAATTTGAAAATGGACTAGATATTTAATGATAATTAAGAATTGCTATTTATTTCTTAGGTGTGTTGACAGTACTACAGTTTTTTAAGTTTTAAGATTTAGACCTTTATTTATTTATTTATTTATTTTTGGCTGTGTCGGGTCTCAGTTGTGGCACACGGGATCTTTTGTTGCGGGCTGCAGGCTCTTTGTTGTGGTGCGCGGGCTTCTCTCTAGTTGTGGCGCACGGGCTTCTCTCTAGTTAGAGCGCATGGGCTCCAGAGCGCCCGGGCTCAGTAGTTGCAGCATGTGGGCTTAGTTGCCCCGTGGCATGTGGGATCTTAATTCCCTGACCGGGGATCGAACCCTCGTCCCCTGCATTGGAAGGTGGATTCTTAACCACTGGACCACCAGGGAAACCCCTGCAGTTATGTTTAAAACAACAAAAAGAGTTCTTTTATTTTAGACACGTGGTCCAGGGGGAAGGGAAGGTAGGTTGGGGTATAGCTTAGTCATGAGTTGATAATTGTTGAGCTGGGTGTTGAGAACATGCCTGTTTGTCATACTATTCTTTCTACTTTTGTTAATGCTTAGAAATTCTCATAATAAAAAAAAAAAAAACAGTCTATCAACTTGAGTCCCAGAGTTGTCCCTTGACTCCCCAAGGTGTACAGAAAATATGGGAGCTGAGAAGATGGAGTTGATCAATTAAGTTTAGTGAGTAAGTAAATAAGGGAGGTGTTTGGAGAAGGTCTCAGGAACAAGACATCAAAACTGATTTTCAGTGAGGAAGATGTTTCTTCAGGACCATTATATCAGGCTAGAGCAATATCAACGTAAGATTTGGTGCACTGGAGAGGGGTGGGGGGCTCTGAAGGTATCAGCTTCCACCACAAGTGTGAAAGGGAATGGGTGTGGCTTAAGTAGAACTGTTATCTCTTCTCTGTCTATTAGCTAAAATCAAACATAGTATCTGTCTTACCAATTAAAGCACCTGATGTATTCTTTATCTGTGTACTGGGCATTAATGTTTGGAGTTAGGAGATGGATTGGTAGCTTAATTAATCGGCTCCACGCCTCAGCTTGGAATTGCATTACTTCCAGGAACGGTGCCTGTCTTTTGAGTTAGTGACAGATTGTTTTCTATTGTTCCCCTTGCCTCCTACAAAGTGCTCTAATTCCCCCCCCCCCCTTTTTTTTTTTTTCTAATTCACTCTTAAAGAGGCTCCAGACTACATTTCCACCATTTGTACTGCAAGGATAGGATTTCCTGTAAGTGGAGTAGACAAAGTAGCTGAGCTTGAGCCATCTTGCCAGTTTCACATCCAAGAGAATGTTAGACAAGAGGACCACTTGGGCTGAGGGAGAGAAGAGGCTGAGCCTGAGCCAGACCCTCCGTCAGGAGACTGTGGGCTGGGACATGTGACTTAGGGAGAGCCAACACAGGCAGCTCTAGAGGGAGAAGAAAATCTGCTGGCGTTAGAGAAGCAGCAGCAACCTCAGGGGTAGCACCTACTGCCCCCTGTCCAAAGGAGCCAAGGGAGGAGATTTTCATTTCACCCTCCAAACCGAGGGTGCTTCTGTCTGGGAAAGGGGGAGAAGACGGGGGTGTGAGAGCAGACATATCTCCCATCCCCTCTCCCACTAGATTGACATTGAAGTTTTGTATTGCTTTGTTTGTGAGATTGAAGTTTGAATATGAATAGGGCTGAGCATTAGAGATAAGACTGGGAAGTTATGGAATTAGATGGAGTTTATCATAAAGATAAGGGAGTTCACTGCCCAGAGTAAAGGGGGGATTTTACCAGAGGAGGCAGGGAGCAGTTAAACAGCTTCATGTTTACACCCCAATGAATTGCTATGCCTTAATAATCATAGGGTTCTGGACTTCCCTGGTGGCACAGTGGTTGGGAATCCGCCTGCTGATGCAGGGCATACGGGTTCGAGCCCTGGTCCGGGAAGATCCCACATGCCGTGGAGCAACCAAGTCCGAGAGCCACAACTACTGAGCCTGCATGCCACAACTACTGAAGCCCGCACATCTAGAACCCGAGCACTGCAACGAAGAGTAGCCCCCGCTCACTGCAGCTAGAGAAAGCCCGCGCGCAGCAACAAGGACCCAATGTGGGCAAAAAATAAAAATAAAAAATCACAGGGTTCCTTCATTTCCCCTAACAACATAACAACAAAAAACGAAACCAAACCAAAAAGCTTTGGTTCAGGTTTTTAGTGATACACCATCCACTTCAAACTAGACAAAGCTTGTCTTTGGCAATTGCCCTTCTTAATCTTTCCTTCCTTCTTCCTTCTTTCCCTTAACCTGCAGAAAGGATCTGTGCCCTCCTGCTGCCCTCTGTACAGTTAACTAGTGCCAAACGTATGTACCATCAAGGACACTAAAAATAAATATCTGTATTTTCTTTTAACATTTTGCCTACTGTGACCTACTTTTGGTTCAATGTCAAAAGCAAAGGGGTGAGGTGTGCCCTAAATAAACATGTCAGTGAACTCTGTCCTACCATTTTGGCTGCATGGCTTTTGTACTGTAAACCAAAGTTGTTTTCTATAGACAGCAAAAGTTGCAAAGATCTTCCATGTCAATACACTGATATTTAAGTTCTGAAATTCCACTTGCTTCATCAAAAATCTGTTTCTTTGAAAACTGTTTCCCACTGATAATCTTGGAATTAAGGAGGTCTAGTTGGTGCCTGAGTCACATGTAGAATCACTTACAACCCACCCACACAGCTGAAAACACATTTTTCGGAGATTATAAAGTCAAGAGCTGTGAAGGTACCTTGCAAAGAGAGCATTTTGCCAGCTGATGTCATTTTTTAAAAATTTTATTTATTTATTTACTTTTGGCTGTGCTGGGTCTTCGTTGCTGCACACAGGCTTTCTCTAATTGTGGCGAGTGGGGGCTCCTCTTCATTGCGGTGCGTGGGCTCTGGGCACCCGGGCTTCAGTAGTTGCAGCATGCAGGCTCACAAGGTGTAGCCCATGGGCCATAGAGTGCAAGGGCTTCAGTAGTTGCACTGTGCGGGCTCAGTAGTTGTGGCACATGGCCTCTAGAGTGCGTGGGCTTCAGAAGTTGTGGCGTGCGGGCTCAGTAGTTGCAGCTCACGGGCTCTAGAGTGCAGGCTCAGTAGTTGTGGCACATGGGCTCAGTACTTGTGGCTCGCAGGCTCTACGCAGGCTCAGTAGTTGTGGTGGCCGGGCTTAGTTGCTCCGCGGCATGTGGGATCTTCCCGGACCAGGGCTTGAACCTGTGTCCCCTACATTGGCAGGTGAATTCTTAACCACTGTGCCACCAGGGAAGTCCCTATGTGTGTGCTTTAAAGAAATAGTTTTAATAGTCTATTAAACCCTAGGAGCTATTAATGAACACTTTAAAGTGCTCTAATGGGGAATATACACTCTAGGGGGTGGTCTGTCAGCACTGAAGGGCCATAATCAGGACCTTGGACTTGGAACAGTGGCTACTGCACCTCCTTTGACCATCTGTTTCTGAACCTACGCTAGAGAATTTATTCTTTAGCAATAAGAGATGCTGGAAATAACTTAATAATTTATTGGTGACATGGATGGTTATTGAGGTATGTGCACTGCACAGGCATCTTACCCTTAAATGAATGGGGCATAAGTTTTGGGTGAGCCCAGAACAGTGCTCTAGGTCCGGGTGTTTGTTTAGTCCTGTGCTTGCCACTTAGTGCAGGATTCTGTCACCTGATCCAATGAGACGCGTGGCTGGATCCTGCTCTACAACACTGTGGTGTCCAGTTCAAGTTTTCCTGACGGGTTCTGGTCAGGAGCTACGAGTTCATGGAACTCCAGGCTCTAAGGGGACAAATTGTCAGAGGTTCCACCAGGACACTGACGATTGTGTGCCACCAAACTGGCTTAAGCCAGTTGACAACATTTGATCCACAAATAGTTCTCATGAGATGTATTTAATGAAAAAAAAAAGAGGACCAATAGGGAAAAAAAGTCTATGTACAATGACAAAGATTTGAGGAAGTTTCATAGAAATGTGGTTTTGTCAATATAATAATAATAATATCAAAAAATTAAAAATGGCTTACTATGTGTCAGGCACTGTTCTAAACTCTCTCTCTCCATATATATATTCATTTAATACTTGTCATAACTCTATAAAGAGATACTATTATCACATTATTAACCCCATTTTACTGGCAAGGAAACTGGGGCACTAAGTATGACTTGTCCTAGATGATACAGACAAAGTGAGTGGGGAAGCTGTGATTTGAACCCAGGCAGTCTGAATCCAGGCTCTTACTGTTATAGACACTAGTTTGCTTTCTGAAAAATAGCAGTCAGTAAGTGACCAGGAGCCACAGGAGTTTATAGAATTAAAGAAAACTGGACTTGCTTTAAGAGCCCCGGGGGAAAACTAAGGAATTCTGAGGTTTTCCTTGGCTTGAGAAAAGGCCCTCACCAACAAGAGATTTTTCTGTCAGGCATCATTTGGGCAGCAGGGCTTCGGTGATGAATTAAAAATAAAGACCTGTCACTTGGTTGATGATGTGTATAACAGTTTTTCTAGATGCAACAAAGCTGCTGAGTATTAGAAGACTTTGACGAGAAAGGCAGGCAGGCGACAATTTGCTTCTCTTTCCCATATTTGGCTTCCTTCCTTTTATGTCTCCCTATATCATCCTATACCAGAACAACTGCTCACACATCTAAGTCACAGCAAAACATTCCTTCATGAAGCCATATTTTTCTCTGTTCCTTGTAGTCCCTCAACCAGGGCAAGAGTTGGGATAATCTGATTACTAGCACAGTCATTTGGTGAACTCTTTACCTGCAGGTATAAATCTGATCTTGCATCTTGCTTTTGCAAGTTCCTCTCTGGGCATGGTTCTTAGAGAGACCAGAAACCCACCACCCATAGCCAGCATCCTGTGGATGTCCTTGGCTGATTTACTCATTCTAATTCCCACTCTGTAATTTTACCAAGTGTTACCCGAGTGTTGCGAGGTACATTTAGGGCCTTCTTCCATTTCCCTGTCACCGAGGCAACCTGGTGTGCATCTCCCACAGTCCTCCTTTCCTCAGCCTTGCTCTGCATGTTCTCAGGATGCTGGTCAGTCACTCATTCAACCACATCACACAGAACTCTAGGAAACTGAGCACCAGACTAACATAATGGCTCTGTGGGCTGCCAGATCACCAAATTTTTAAAGGTTCTAGAATTTTTAGTGTTCTCATAACTGTTACTTACTTGGTAAGTTGCCAATTCTTTTTAAAAAAAATCCCAACGTTTGCATGTATCAGATTACTTTTATGTAAAAATATAATAATTAATTAATGTATTCATCCAACTTGAGTTGAGTACTTGGAACCCAATGCTGAAAACTCAAGAGGAATAAGATAGGGACCCTGCTGATCCGTTGGAGTTGTTTTGATTGCAGGTGATAGGAATCCAACTTAAACTAGCTTAAACAAAAAAGGAAATTTATTGACTCATGTAACTGAAAAGTCTGTGTGTAAATTCAGGCATGGCTGGATCAAGGGAGCTCAAATGATTTCATCAGGACTCCTTTTTCTCTATTCATCTCTACTCATCTTTGCCTCTCTTTGTGTGCTGACCTCATTTTCTCTTACTAAAGACAGCTTCCTCCAATATGACCTGAACAAATGGCCTTAAGAAGCTCCAGCTTCGAGGCTTCCCTGGTGGCGCAGTGGTTGAGAATCCGCCTGCCAATGCAGGGGACACGGATTCGAGCCCTGGTCTGGGAAGATCCCACATGCCGCGGAGCAACTAGGCCCGTGAGCCACACCTACTGAGCCTGCGCGTCTGGAGCCTGTGCTCCACAACAAGAGAGGCCGCAACAGTGAGAGGCCCGCGCACCGTGATGAAGAGTGGCCCCCGCTCGCCGCAACTAGAGGAAGCCCTCGCACAGAAACGAAGACCCAACACAGCCAAAAAAAATTAATTAATTAATTAATTAAAAAAAAAAAAAAAAAAGCTCCAGCTTCTTAAGAATGATCTGCTAAGATCATTCTTAGAGCTCAAAATAGCAGAATCGAGACCCTCTCTCCCTCAGAATCCATATATCAAAATTCAGAAAGATTCTGATTATCTCTAGTTGATCACGTGCCTGTTTAACTGACCACTCTGACCAGAGGAATGGAATATTCAAATTGGCCAGGCTTAGGTTATATGCTTCCCCCTCAGATGAGGAAGCTTCAACCTGGTTGTATAACATGAAATGTGTTTCCCACACAGAGCAAAGGGTGACTGGTAGACAAAAATAATAGATATTCTCTGTGGTAGCCAGCCTCAAAGATGACCCCAAATGATCCTCACTTCCTGGTATTTTGATATCCTTGCATAATCTTCTACATTGTATCATGGTTGACCTGTGTGACCAACAGAATCCTACAGAAGTGATGGTGTGTGACCTTCACGGCTAGGTCATAAAAGACATTGTAGACTTTATCTTGTTCTCTCTTAGAATACCTGCTCTGAAGGAAGCCAGCCACCATGTTGTGAGGATGCCCAAGCAGCCCTATGAGGAGATCCACATGAAGAGTAACAGAGGCCCTCTGTCAATAGCTGGTACCAACTTGCTAGCCACTTAAGTGTGCCATCTGGAAAGTGGATTTTCCAGCCCTAGTCAAACCTTCAGACGACTACAGCCCTGGCCTACACCTTGACTGCAACTTCATGAGAGAATCAAGCCTGAACTACCCAGCTAAGCTGCTTCTGAATTCCTGAACTGCAGATGTTATGAGATCTGTGAGATAATAAATGTTTACTGTTGTTTTAAACCATTAAGTTCTGAGGAAATTTGTTACTCAGGAATAGATAACTAATACATCCACTATACTTGCTCTCAAGTAGCTCGTTGCCCAGCCTAAAGTCATAGACATTTAAAGGACTAACTCTAATTTGTGAGTGGCAAAGAAAGACAGAGGAGATAGAAGAGAAGCCTCTGTGAAGTTTTCAGAGGAGGCCACATTTGAGCTGGGTTTCAAGGATGAATGTGAGGAGGAATGGAAATCCAGGCCAAGGGAACAATGCAGGCAAAGGATATGAGACTTGAGAGTGGGAAATGCAAATAGAATAACATAGTTGTAGTTAAGGCCGTGGCTCATTAGAATCACAAGAAGGGCTTAAAAAATAGACAGATACTCAAACCCAACCCCTAGAGAATCTGATGATTAGGAAGCACTGGTTTGCATTTCCAAAGTTGCTTTTGGTCTTCAGTTGGTTGGTTAGCTGGTTGCTGTGGAGGGGTGAGTCTGCAGCAGTGTTTCTCAGTAGGATCACTGGACCACTTGCTATAGAAAGCAGGAAACACAGGCTCTTGGTTTTTGTTTTTTTTTAATTGGAGTATAATTGCTTTACAATGTTGTGTTAGTTTCTGCTGTACAATGAAGTGAATCAGCTATATATATACATATATCCCTTCCCTCTTGGACCTCCCTCCCTCCCCCACCCCCCATCCCATCCACCTAGGTAGTCACAAAGCACCAAGCTGTGCTATACAGCAGGTTCCCACTAGCTATTTTACACATGGTAGTGTATTTATGTCAAACCTAATCTCTCAATTTGTCCCACCCTCCCCTTCCCCCGCTGTGTCCACATGTCCATTCTCTACATCTGTGTCTCTATTCCTTTCCTACAAACAGGTTCATCTGTACCATTTTTCTCTTTCTGGCTAACTTCACTCTGTATGACAGACTCTAGGTCCATCCACATCTTTACAAATGACCCAATTTCATTCCTTTTTATGGCTGAGTAATATTCCTTTGTATATATGTACCACATCTTCTTTATCCATTCATCTATCATTGGACATTTAGGTTGTTTCCATGTCCTGGCTATTGTAAGTAGTGCTGCAATGAACATTGGGGAACATGTGTCCTTTTGAATTATGGTTTTCTCAGGGTATATGCCCAGTAGTGGGATTGCTGGGTCTTAACTATCATGGCATTCTTCACAGAATTAGAATAAAAATTTTACAATTTGTGTGGAAACACAAAGTACCCTGAATAGCCAAAGCAATCTTGAAAAAGAAAAACAGAGCTGGAGGAATCAGGGTCCCTGATTTCAGACTATACTACAAAGCTACAGTAATCAAGACAGTATGGTACTGGCACAAAAACAGAAGTATAGATAAACGGTACAGGATAGAAAGCCCAGAGATAAACCCAGACACATATGGTCACCTAATTTATGACAAAGGAGGCAAGAACATACAAGGGAGAAAAGACAGCCTCTTCAATAAGTGGTGCTGGGAAAACTGGACAGCTACATGTAAAAGAATGAAATTAGAACACTCCCTAACACCATACACAAAAATAAACTCCAAACGGATTAAAGACCTAAATGTAAGACCGGACACTATAAAACTCTTAGAGGAAAACATAGGAAAAACACTTTGACACAAACCACAGCAAGATCTTTTTTGACCTACCTCCTAGAGTAATGAAAATAAAACCAAAAATAAACAAATGGGACTTAATGAAACTTAAAATCTTTTGCACAGCAAAGAAAACCATAAACAAGACGAGAAGACAACCCTCAGAAGGGGAGAAAATATTTGCAAATGAAGCAGCGGACAAAGGATTAACTTCCAAAATATACAAACAGCTCAGGGAGCTGAATATCAAAAAAACAAACAACTCAATTAAAAAATTGGCAGAAGACCTAAATAGACATTTCACCAAAGAAGACATACAGATGGCCAAGAGGCACATGAGAAGATGCTCAACATCACTAACTATTAGAGAAATGCAAATCAAAACTACAATGAGGTATCACCTCACACCGGTCAGAATGGCCATCATCAAAAGATCGACAAACAATAAATGCTGGCGAGGGTGTGGAGAAAAGGGAACCCTTTTGTACTGTTGGTGAGAATGTAGATTGATACAGCCACTATGGAGAACAGTATGGAGGTTCCTTAAAAAACTAAAAATAGAAACATAGGCTCTTGGGTCCAAACCAATCCTAATGAAATAAAATATATGTGAGGGGGTAGAGTGGGGTCCAGGGACCTGCACTTTAACAAGCACTTTAGAAAATTTTATGCAAAGTAGTGCATTAGCGTACAAGTTTAAGAGATGAGTAAATTATTGAAAACCCAGGAAACAGTTGTTTTGTGGAAATAAGGAGAGTTTCAAGCAAGAGGTGGTAAATTCAAAAATGGATTTACATTCATGCCATAATGATGTAAAAAAGTAAGTAAAAAGACTAGTAGGAAATATACCAAAGTGACCTTGGTTATATTATGGTGGTGACACTGTAGATGATAGTTTGCTTTGTTTTTTGTAGTACAGGTCCATTCTTTCTATAATTTAAACAATGATTTTCAGAAAGGTTAAGGAGCTGTGTTAATGCTGTAGAGAAGTCAAGTTGGACAAGGGTTGAAAAGAGGTCATTGGCCTTGGCAAGTGGGAGGCCACTGGAGACGTTTTGATGAGGGGGTGGGAGCCAGATTACAATGGTTGGATTCAGAGGATGGGGAGGAAGTGCAGGGAGCCAGTATAGACCATTAGTTCAAAAAGTTTGGCAGCAAAGGCAAAATTTAAAATAAAATTGTTCTTTTTTAAACGGATTATAAAAGTAATAGTTGTTTATTATATAAAGTTGGGTAATACAGAATATTAAGTACAAAATAATAGTCACCCATAATCCCCCCACCCAATGCCAAGCCATGCTAAGATTTTGGTATATTTATTTAATGAATATTTCTCCTTCACAACAGTGCGTTAAGAGAGAGGAAATGGTCAAAATCATCCATATTATTCTCAGATGAGGAAACCAAGGCTCAGAAAGTGACTTTCCTGAGGCCTGAAGAGTCCATAACAAACTGTTTGATTCCCATAGTGCTTTGGCTTGCATTTACTGGGTGCTCTACCCCCACCCTGCAGCAGAATTGGCCAGTCAGCCCTTTTCTTGTGCCCCACTGTGTCCTGAACGGATACTTCAGCGTCAGCGCCTCTACAATTTCACTGCAACTAAGGATTATATACTTAAATCACCCACTAGGCCTGTCCTCTTTGACAGTAGGGCCTAGGTCTCCTTCATCCCAGTATTCCCAAATCCTAGCATGGCATTTGACAGAATCACTGCGCAACACATGTTTCTAGAAATGATGGGTAATGCTTTGGTAGAGTAACTAATGCAGTTTTAATTTCCAGTATTTCCTGCTTCTCTGTAATGACTCCCCCACTCCAGCAGTAGTGAGAGTGTTTCATGCCCAGATTGCCTCCAGGTAAGAATAACACAGTAGAACCAGAGTCGAATTCTTGGCTTTTGACTTTCAAATACTCAGGTGGGGTATAAACAACAGTTTTGGAAGACAGGCTGATAAGCTGTACTACCTCCTCCCTGACTAAATATAGTCTAATTGGGAGGAGAAAGGAAAGTTGAGGAAAAGGAAACAAGTAAGATACCGGCGAGTGCTCCTGAGAAAGGGGCCTGGGCGCTGTCTCCCACCCTGCTGAACCCCATTCCAGAATAAAGTTTGTGGAGTAGGTAGAACACCAGAATCCCCCTGCCTCGTGGCAGAGAAGAGGAAGTGGCATAGTAGGGGAGAAATGGCCACATGGAAAAACTAGACCAGCACACTGTCCGACAGAAATATAATTTGAGCTACGTATGTAATTTTGAGTGTTCTGATAATTAGCCACATTAAAGAGAGTAAGAAGAAATTAATTTTAAATATTTTATTTAACCCAGCGTATCCAAATATTATCATTTCAACATGTAATAGAGAAATTATTAATGAGATGTTTTGCATTTTTCTGTACTAAGTTTTTGAAATCTAGTGTGTATTTTATAGTCACAACACACCCCAGTTTGGATTAGCCATATTTCAATTAAGTGTCAGACAGAGAAAGACAAATATCGTATGATATCACTTATATGTGGAATCTAAAGAAATGGTACAAATGAACCTATTTACAAAACAGAAGTTGAGTCACAGATGTAAAAACAAACTTGTTACCAGGGGATAAGTGGGGGGGGGGGGGCGGGGGAGGAGGGATAAATTGGGAGATTGGGATTGACATATACACACTACTATATATAGAATACATAACTAATAAGAACCTACTGAATAGCACAGGGAACTCTATTCAATACTCTGTAATGACCTATATGGGAAAAGAATCTAAAAAAGAGTGGATATATGTATATGTATAACTGACTCACTTTGCTGTACAGCAGAAACTAACACAACATTGTAAATCAACTATACTCCAATAAAAAAATTAATTAAAAAAAAGAAAAGGAATCAGTACTTAAGGAAATGCAAATGTATAATAATGATTTTCAGAGAAGAACCATCAGGCTCAAATGCATCTTGTGATATTGCTCTGCTTTAAAATAATCTATGAATAGAAATGTGTGATTCCAATTAAAAAAAAGAAAAAGTTCAGCAGCCACCTGTGGCTGGAGACCATGCTAGACAGCATGGGCGGGTCTGGACAACCAGACCGAAAATGGCCCCATGGACTGCCTAATCCCACAGCTGAGAACTGGAGACATAAAATGTTTCCTGTGTGCTCAAGAATATCATAGACAAGGACCAAAGAGCCAGGTGACCTAAGGAGATCTTGTTTGGTAAGCAGCTTTTGGCAGGAAAGAGCTCTTTGCAGGAAAAAGTTCTCTGCGGGAGGCCCCTTTTGTCTTGTCACTAACCTTAAACCAGGCACCCCCATGATCTACTCATCTCTGGCCCTAGCACACTTTTCAGATCTTTTGATCACACAATACCTTGCCTAACCTGTTGGTTCTTTCTGCAGATCAAAGAAGTAGAAATGAAGAATAAATAATTAACAGATGACCAGATCTCATCCCTAGATTCCCCTTCAGTAATCTCAAGAACAAATTGTGTGAACAAGATAGCATCTAAAGAAAACTCACAAGAAGTGGACAAGCCTGCACACAGTGGAAGATGGTGATGACTCTGACCCCCTATCTCAATGATTAACTGAGATTACTTCCTTTCTTCCCCTGAAAAACTTTCATGGCTGAGCAGAATCTTCAGAGGTGGTTTTTGGGGGACACTGAGTCCACCATCTCCCCAGATTGCCAGTGTTCTGATTAGAAGCATCTTTCCTCTCTACCAACATTTTCCTCTCGGGTATTGATTTTTGAGCGGCGAGCAGTCGGACCTGATGTGGAAACAGATTCAGGCTGAGGGGAATCTGATCTAGTGCTGATCTGCATGGACTGAGTGGACAGAGGGCCATGGGAATGCTTCAGTGGATGCCATGGAGAGTTGGCTGTCCAGGCACCCAAGACCCACCCCTCTATACACATCCACACTCTGTAAACCCCCAGGAACTTGGATACCACCTGGGGAAAGATGAAACCCCAACCTGAATTGTGCCCCCTGTATTGGAAGCATGGAGTCTTAACCACTGGACCGCCAGGGAAGTCCCAAGAAATTTGTACCTTGATTGGGTTATTAGAGGATTGCTAATTTGGATGACATTGTGGCTATGTGGGAAAATGTGTTTATCTTTTAGATATGAATATAAAAAAATTAGGGGTAAAATATCAGGTTACTTGTAGACCGATGTTCATAGCAGCCTTACTCATAGTAGTCAAAAAATGGGAACAACTTAAATGTCTATCAACTAATGAATGGATAAATAAAATATGGAATATCTACATGATGGGATATTATTCAAAGTATTGACTTGTGCCACAACATGGATGAACCTTGAAAATATTATGCTAAATGAAAGAAGCCAGTCACAAAAGGCTACATATTGTATGATTCCTCTTACATATAATGTCTAGAATAGGCAAATGTATTTAAAAAGATGGAAGGTAGATTAGTGGTTGCCTAGGGCTGGGCATGTGGAAGGAAGTGGGATTAACGGCTTAAGGATTCAAGATTTCCTTTTGGGATGATGAAAATGTTCTTAAATTGATAGTGGTGATGGGTTGCACATATCTGTGAATATAGTAAAAAACATTGAATTGTGCACTTTGGGTGAATTGTATGGCATGTGACTTACGTCTCAAGAAAGCTGTATCTACAAAAGAGGGAAAAAAGTCATGCTCTATAATTTTGTTTAAAACAACTAAGAGAAGAAAGGAGCAAATATGGCAGAGTTAACATTGTTAAATCTGGGTGCTGGATATTACAAGGGTTCATTATACTATTCTCTCTACCTTTTTGTATATTTGAAATTTTTAAAGAATAAAAACTGGAGGGTGGTAATTCTCGCTGAAAATCCATGCCCTTAAGCATTGATCTGAGAAGGCATTCCCTTGCCTTTCCTAATTGCAAAATAAAACGGAGGAAGAGAGCATCATCCACTCTTTGGGGACTGCATGAGGGGTAGTAAATATTATTTAATTTCCTCTGCTATTGATAAGCTCTCTGGGGAGCAATCAGGTGATCACCAGAGAATTGGGCTCTGGGGACCACTGATGGAAATGACCCCTCACACTTCCAGGTCACCGCACAGCTGTGTGCAGGACAGAATCATGGAAAAGAAATGCAAAGAAGGGAGATAGAGGGAGGAAGGGGCACTATAGTTGTGTGTAATTGTAAGAAAATTTCATTTATAAAAATAAAATCCCAGAAAGCAGATTAGGAGACAATTATTTGCGCTATAGAAATATTTCTAATGCTTTATAAAAACATAAAATAAATTTTTTTCATGGCACAACACTGTAAATCAACTATACTTCAATAAAAACATAAAATTAAAAAAAATTTTTTTCAATAGGTAAATATATGCAAATACATGGGATAAGAAAAGCCAATAGTTGTATAGCACTATGTTCATTGTTCCACTTTCCGAATAATTAACTCATTTAATCCTTATTATAATCCCCATTTTACAGCCAAGACCATTTAAGGTTGAAAACCCACACAGCCACTAAAGGACAGACCAAAGCTTCCAGGGTCACGCTCTTAACCGCTACGCTTGACCGCCCCCTCGTGAGCCACAAAAGGGCTGGTTCCCTCCTCAGAGGCTACCACTGTTACCAGCTTCCTGGGGAATCCTTCCAGAAGATAGATAATTCAAGGAAACTTTTCTTTTGTAGGCTCATTCAAGCCCATTTTTCAATCAGCAGTTGGGAGAACAGATTCAGATGCTCCCTTCCATCCACATGGTAAGTTCTGACCCACAAACTGTGAAGTCCCTGAGGCGCCCGTGGAGAGGCACAGCCTGTTATGTTGCCACCTGTAAACCACAGACCCACAGACAAGGGGCCTCTGATTTACTAGGCTTCTCCCTGCTGGTCCACAGAGCTGTTAATCTTCTCCCCTGGGGCAGAGTTTGACAGCTCCCAAAGGTTCCAGTGAAGTACTCTTTTCAAAGTGAAATTCTCAGTCAAATAAACTTGAAACAGACTTGGTCTGGATCCAGGTACAGAACCAACCCCCTCCTTGCCTCCGGCCAGTCGTTGGCTACACTTCGCTTCCTGGGTTTTTTGAGTCCTCTGGTGCAGGCTACGTTTTTCCTTCAATAAAACAGTGATTTAAAACCTTCATTCTTCCTGTTTTAAAATTGTGCCAGGGCATAATCATTCTGTCTTCACCAAAGAGTACACAAAAATCAACCAGAGCTCTGCAGCCACCCCCATGGTGGATTATCAGGTAAACACTTTATCAGACCCATCGATCTGGCTGGTGGGAAGCAGCAGCATGGCACAGGGAGATTGGCTTGGTGCTTTGTGATGACCTAGAGGGGTGGGATAGGGAGGATGGGAGGGAGGCTCAAGAGGGAGGGAATATGCGGACATGTGTATGCATATGGCTGATTTGTGCAACAGAAACTAACACAGTATTGTGAAGCAATTATACTCCAATAAAGATCTATTTTAAAAAAATCTACTTTTATCCAATAAGAACCCTTTTTTTTCACTCCTTTGTTTCTTCACTTGAAATTTCATTTTGATTCTCTCTAAGCATTCAGTTTTCCCTTAGACTTTCAGACTATTCCTTTTCTTAGATTAGTGCCCCCAGGCTCTCTTCACCTCTACCAGGGACTTCAGTGATTTTCTGGTGGTGATAATAAAAAGGAAAGTTTTCTTCCTTTTCTGTAAACTCTAACAACAACAAAAAATATTGCAAAGAATGATTTCTTGTGGGGCACTGGCAGGGGAACGTTTTCGTGCAGGGGGAAGGTGTCGAGTAAATTTCTAACATCCCCGCAGTTTATATTAACAATTATTAGAAGTCTCTTGCTGGGCACCCCATCCTTCTGTGTTCATTTTGTCTCTGAGTGTATTGATGTGGGATTCATTACTGCTTTTTTGGTCTTTTTTTCCTCCTGGCACATGGTAGGGGCTGTACTTCCCTGTCCCTTTAGAAGTAAGGTGAGACCGTGCGATTTGCTTTGGCCAAAGGAACTTGAGGGGTGATGTGTATCATTTCTCAGGGAAAACTTTAAAAACCCGCATGTGATGCCTCGGATTCCCATCCCGCTGCTGCAGTGGTTGTAGTAGTAAATGTTAACATAGATCCTCCGCGGCCTGGGTCCTTGCGTGACAATGATTAAAAGACCCTCCCTCACTGCAATGAACAGTGAGAAATTAACTTTTTTTATGTTAAGCCACTGAGGTTTGGGAGCTATTCGTTACAATCTAGCCCCTCTAGACTGATAAAATTTGAAACAACTATAAATAAGTAATGAAGAGCATTGGGAATCTTTGCCTCAGCCCCTGAAGACAAAAGTTAAAGTCTGTTTTTCCAACTGATTGAGCAATCTCAGATAAAATAACAATTCAATTGATTCATTTAGCAAATCTTAATTAAGGACTTACTCTGTTCAAAGCACTATTAACAAGGGTAACAAAAACTTTATTTGATTATCAGGATTATTTATTTAAAAGACACTAAAATTCCAGATAATTCAAAATAGCCAAAACGACTTAGCATCTAAGATGCTGTGCTTAGTGCTTTTATTACAATTTCCCATTGCCTCTGAGCATTTTCCAGCTATAAAATTGTTAAAGGGTAGATTTCCCCCAAAAGGTAAAATCATGACTCTCTTGCAGATGTAAAATGAACACATGTTAAAGATTTTACTTACTCATTATTCAATGAAGAAACTGGAATTACTTTATAACTGGTTCAAAGGAGAAGTCAAAAGAACCACAATTTTCTATGGAATAAAGAAATGTTGAAATGGATTTACAAAGGGACACAAAACTGGAATTTTCACTAGGATGTGGAGCAGTGCAGTTGAGGGATGTGGGGTAGTCAGTTTAAACCACCATGCCATAATTCCACCACAGAATTTATTTGTATGACACTCGATAAAAATTATTTTGCACTGCTATCAAATATCTACAAATTCAGAGTTATGAAATAGCTCAAAGTCAGCAAAAGGCTAGACTCCGACAAAGCAAAGGGTATGCTCTAGACAATGCAGTTTTCCATTAGAGACATCCAGGAAGCCCTTTTCCTTATTCTGAATTTCCTTACAGACTGAATTCTCAAAATAAAAAAATAATTATAATAATTAAAATAAGTGATGCTATTTACTCAGTGCTAGGCAACGTGCTAAGCCCTTTACATACTTTATCATTAGATGGATATTGTTATTACTATTTTATAGATAGGATAACTGAGACCTAACTTTTTTTTTTGGCCCTGTCTCATGGCTTGCGGGATCTTAGTTCCCTGACCAGGGAGGGAACCCAGGCCCTTGGCAGTAAGAGAGTAGAGTGCTAACCACTGGACTGCCAGGGAGTTCCCTAGCCCAAAATTTAAATGAAAGTCTAACTGATTCCAAAGCTTTCAACAGTTTTCAAAGAATATTTAAGATAATGACAAGTTTGGGCTTCCCTGGTGGTGCAGTGGTTAAGAATCCGCCTGCCAATGCAGGGGACACGGGTTTGAGCCCTGGTCTGGGAAGATCCCACATGCCGCGGAGCAACTAAGCCTGTGCGCCACAACTACTGGGCCTGCGCTCTAGAGCCCGTGCGCCACAACTACTGAAGCCCGTGCGCCTAGAGCCTGTGCTCCGCAACAAGAGAAGCCACCGCAATGAGAAGCCCACAGACTGTAACGAAGAGTAGCCCCCGCTTGCCACAACTAGAGAAAGCCCGTGTGCAGCAACAAAGACCCAACACAGCCAAAATAAATAAATAAATATATTTTTAAAAAGATAATGACAAGTTTTAAAAATAATTAGTATACAGTAAAATTGACATTTTCTTGGTATACAGTTCTATGAGTTTTAACACATGTATAGATTCACTTAACCACAACCACAATCAGGATACGGAAGTGTCCCATCACCCCCCAAATCTCTCTGAGCTACTCCTTTGTAGTCACATCCTTCCCCTGCCCCTGGCAACCAATGATCTGTTCTCTGTTGCTATACTTTTGTCTTTTCAAGAATATCAAATAGGGGCTTCCCTGGAGGTGCAGTGGTTGAGAATCCGCCTGCCAACGCAGGGGACACGGGTTCGAGCCCTGGTCTGGGAAGATCCCATATGCCGTGGAGCAACTAAGCCCATGCACCACAACTAGTGAGCTCACGTGCTGCAACTACTGAAGCCCGTGCACTTAGAGCCCGTGCTCCGCAAGAGGAGAAGCCACCACAATGAGAAGACCACACACCACAACAAAGAGTAGCCCCTGCTCACTGCAACTAGAGAAAGCACAGCAGCAACAAAGACCCAACACAGCCTAAAATGAATAAATTTATTTTTAAAAAATCAAATAAATTATTTTTAAAAATATATCAAATAAATGGAATCACACGGTACGTAACCTTTAAAATATTTTTTTTGGGGGGGTGATAATTATAGATTCATAGAAAGTTGCAAAAATAGTACAGAGAGATCCTGGTACCCTTCACCCAGTTACCCCAATGCTGACATCTTACATAACTACAGTGCAATATCAAAACCAGGAGATTGACCTTGGTCCAGTCCACAACCATTCCACATCCATCAGTTTTACATGCACTCATTTGTGGGTGCCTGCACAGTTCCATACAATGTTATCACATATGTAGTTTTGTGTAACTATCACCACAATCAAGATATGGAATTATTCCATTACTGCAAAAACGCTTGTGTCATCCCCTTATAGTCACATCTTGTGGAGTTACATTTTTTGGAAGTCTTTCTTTATGTGTTCCCCCTCCTTTAAAAAAAAAACCCACTTTAAGGTAATTAAACAATTAATTCAATCCTTCTTTTGTACTGCAATATTTGTTTTTTACTGACATGATTATTTTTAGAAAGTTCAAAAAATTTCACTTTTTTTTTCTTTTTCTTTTTTTTTTCACTTTTTTTAAAAACTGTTTTTCTTCTTTTCATTTCATAATTATTACTGAAAAAAAATGTTGTCCCATAGAGAGTATGTTAAAAAGTGTTCCATCCCAGGTATTGTTTGTGCTGTGAAGGTCACTATTTGGAAACCAGAATCTTGGACTTGCCCAGGCATCAAGCTGAAAAAAGGTAGCCCATCATTTAAATGAGTTCAAACTCTTTTACAGCTGTTGAGCCAAAGGCAGAACCTTAATCATTTTTCCTCTTCAGTACTTTTTAGAAATACAAATTTTATAATAAAGAGTATGACATGTTGAACCGCTAAAAAAATGTCATGTTTTGGTAGCAAATAGATGAACTATGGAAATGGTTCCACAGTGCAAACTCACTTTTAAGTTAAAAAACTGTTTTAGGGGAAAAGTAATTTTCAGACCTATGAAATCTCAGTGTTTCCTCTGGGCTCTGTTTTCCCAACTAATCAGTTATTTAAGGTAAGAAGAACTGCAAACACTCCATCTCCAATTTTTTTCTATTTGCTTATAAATTAAAATAAACTTTATTCTTAAAGAAGATCACTGATTTGGAATTACCAGAATACTATTTAACCATATTGATTTGTGGGAGACCCTGCTTTTTCATGGACCCCATCCATATTCTTTTTTGTATCTTGTTTCTGTCATGGGTTAATATTTATTATAAATGTAAGGATGTTTTCCATCCTTTGCTCAAGTTATCCCTCTTGCATTCTCTGGTGAGCTTAACCTCTAGCCGTGATGGAATTCTTCTCCTAGAGCCTGGACAGAGACATTCCATTCAGTACTTATGGCATATGTTATTTGCAGGCCTCTAGGCTGGAATAATAAAGAAACTAAACACTAATGGGAGGGGGCAGGTAGGGGATGGTTTTCCCTCCAAAGTTTACTTTTTCATTTTTATTTACTCTCCTATATGTAGTCTCTTTTCTACGTAATTGGAATTATAAGCCAATGTGTGGGCAATTTTCAGAGCAGACTTAATTAATTCATTACTATGATTGGATAAATACATCGTCTGTGGTTCTTGGTGAATGGCTTTGCCCTGAGGTCCACAGACATGGCTAATAATGAGCAAAGTAGGACACTGATGTACCTTCTTCATATAAGAGAAGTATTTTCCATTTGTCCCTCCAGATTGACTCTACTCTTCTCCTCACCTGGGGGTGCCAGATTCAGCAAACAAAAATACAAGATGAAGAGTGAGGTCAGGTGTTTTCCTCCAGCTCCTCCCTTTCTGGTTGCGGAAGGTTGGCTGTGTCTCTCTGTCAAGCCACGGCTCCTGCAGGTGCCCTCTCTGACAACTAGAGATACACTCTGGGCCCAGTAACTGCTCTCTTCCCTGATCCTGGGGCCTAAAGGGGGTCATGGTTCTCTGTGTTGCAGGCCTCAGAATGCTCACCATCCCTTTCTGTTTTCTCTTAACCTCACACCACTGAAAATGGTCCCTTCATTAAATTTGCCTCAGTTCCCCACTTGAAAGTGCCGTCTGTTTCCTGTCAGGACTCTGATTGACACAACGTGGTTCTGATTAGTGGAGAATACATCACATATTTTGCAAAAAGATAAATCGTAAATTGAACCATAAAGTTATTATTATTTTTTAAAATAACTGTATTTCTTTTTGGCTGCACTGGGTCTTCGTTGCTGCACGCAGGCTTTCTCTAGTTGCGGCGAGCGGCGGCTACCCTTAGTTGCGGTGCGCGGGCTTCTTATTGCGGTGGCTTCTCTTGTTGCGGAGCACACGGGCTCCGTAGTTGTGGTGCACGGGCTTAGTTGCTCCGCGGCATGTGAGATCTTCCCGGACCAGTGCTTGAACCTGCGTCCCCTGCATTGGCAGGCGGATTCTTAACCACTGTGCCTCCGAGGAAGTCCCCCATATAGTTATTGATTAACATAGCTTTATGTCTATGGGCTTGCATAGCTTCAAGAATGCTTTAGCTTAATTATGGTGCATCTTTATTTTTTTATTTTTTATTTTCTAACATCTTTATTGGAGTATAATTGTTTTACAATGGTGTGTTAGTTTCTGCTTTATAACAAAGTGAATCAGTTATACATATACATATATCCCCATATCTCTTCCCTCTTGCATCTCCCTCCCTCCCACCCTCCCTATCCCAGCCCTCTAGGTGGTCACAAAGCACCGAGCTGATCTCCCTGTGCTATGCGGCTGCTTCCCACTAGCTATCTATTTTACATTTGGTAGTGTATATATGTCCATGCCACTCTCTCACTTTGTCCCAGCTTACCCTTCCCCCTCCCCATATCCTCAAGTCCATTCTCTAGTAGGTCTGCATCTTTATTCCCATCTTGCCCCTAGGTTCTTCATGACCTTTTTTTTTCTCTTAGATTCCATGTATATGTGTTAGCATACGGTATTTGTTTTTCTCTTTCTGACTTACTTCACTCTGTATGACAGACTCTAGGTCCATCCACCTCACTACAAATAACTCAATTTTGTTTCTTTTTATGGCTGAGTAATATTCCATTGTATATATGTGCCACATCTTCTTTATCCATTCATCTGTCGATGGACACTTAGGTTGCTTTCATGTCCTGGCTATTGTAAATAGAGCTGCAGTGAACATTGTGGTACATGACTCTTTTGGAATTATGGTTTTCTCAGGGTATATGCCCAGTAGTGGGATTGCTGGGTCATAAGGTAGTTCTATTTTAGTTTTGTAAGGAACCTCCATACTGTTCTCCATAGGGGCTGTATCAATTTACATTCCCAGCAAGAGGGAAAGAGGGTTCTCTTTTCTCCACACCCTCTCCAGCATTTATTGTTTGTAGATTTTTTTGATGGTGGCCATTCTGACCAGTGTGAGATGATATCTCATTGTAGTTCTGATTTGCATTTCTCTAATGATTAATGACGTTGAGCATTCTTTCATGTGTTTGTTGGCCATCTGTATATCTTCTTTGGAGAAATGTCTATTTAGGTCTTCTGCCCATTTTTGGATTGGGTTGTTGGTTTTTTTGTTATTGAGCTGCATGAGCTGCTTGTAAATCTTGGAGATTAATCCTTTGTCCATTGCTTCATTTGCAAATATTTTCTCCCATTCTGAGGGTTGTCTTTTGGTCTTGTTTATGGTTTCCTTTGCTGTGCAAAAGCTTTGAAGTTTCATTAGGTCCCATTTGTTTGTGTTTTTATTTCCATTTCTCTAGGAGGTGGGTCAAAAAGGATCTTGTTATGATTTATGTCATGGAGTGTTCTGCCTATGTTTTCCTCTAAGAGTTTTATAATGTCTGGCCTTACATTTAGGTCTTTAATCCATTTTGAGTTTATTTTTGTGTATGGTGTTAGGGAGTGTTCTAATTTCATTCTTTTACATGTAGCTGTCCAGTTTTCCCAGCACCACTTACTGAAGAGGCTGTCTTTTCTCCACTGTATATTCTTGCCTCCTTTATCAAAGATAAGGTGACCATATGTGTGTGGGTTTATCTCTGGGCTTTCTATCCTGTTCCATTGATCTATATTTCTGTTTTTGTGCCAGTACCATACTGTCTTGATTACTGTAGCTTTGTAATATAGTCTGAAGTCAGGGAGCTTGATTCCTCCAGCTCCGTTTTTGTTTCTCAAGATTGCTTTGGCTATTCGGGGTCTTTTGTCTTTCCATACAAATTGTGAGATTTTTTTGTTCTAGTTCTGTGAAAAATGCCATTGGTAGCTTGATAGGGATGGCAATGAATCTGTAGATTGCTTTGGGTAGTAGAGTCATTTTCACAATGTTGATTCTTCCAATCCAAGAACATGGTATATCTCTCCATCTATTTGTATCATCTTTAATTTCTTTCATCAGTGTCTTATAATTTTCTGCATACAGGTCTTTTGTCTCCTTAGGTAGGTTTATTCCTAGATATTTTATTCTTTTTGTTGCAACAGTAAATGGGAGTGTTTTCTTAATTTCACTTTCAGATTTTTCATCATTAGTGTATAGGAACACAAGAGATTTCTGTGCATTAATTTTGTATCCTGAAACTTTACCAAATTCATTGATTAGCTCTAGTAGTTTTCTGGTGGCATCTTTAGGATTCTCTATGTTGAACTATGGTGCATCTTTAGCTGGAGGTGAATCCTAATATCTCAGATTGTGGAGGCATTGGAGATGGTCCTATTCATCCACTATTAGACATAACAGTGAAGATTTCTAGGTATATAACATTGTCCTTTTGATCTCTCCTTTACATATATGTGATTATTTGATATTTATGCAATTCTAGTCACCTAATTTACTTACTTTTCAAGAAGTTATATATGTGTATATATATGTCTGTGTATGTGTATAAAGTTTAAAAAAGAGAGTGGTTGAATGGTTAAATAACTTATGATAAATTTATACTATTGAATATGATATAGTTATTAAAATGAATGAGATATGTCTATAGGTATTAATATGGAAATAGCTCCAAGACATTTTGTTAAGTGACAAAACCAAGACCAGAACAAAAAAATATAGAATCAAATAGTCTGTATATCTGTAATCATCAAGAATAGCCTGGGGAGTGTGTGTGTACCAAATCACAGACAGGGACTGCCTTGGGAGAATGGAGGGCTTGGGAGAATGATGCTTTCACATTTTGTTCTCTATACTTAATATATTGTAAAGGATTCTTGTGTATCTATCACAACATGTGTTTTGTGTTCATCTATGCTTTCTCCTAAAACCTCACCCAAATGACAGTAAAGACATACAGAGATAATACAGGGCCAATAGACAAGAGAGAGCACCATAGAGGATTAGAGAGATCGACAAAACTTTGGAAGGTTAAAAGTGGAGAATAAGTGGTAACTGAGTTACCAGAATAGGGAAAACTGAAGCTTATGTTTCTGCAGAGGTAGTTTCCAATGAGAAGCAAACTGATTCATGGCCCAGAACACCTGAGAGACTCAGAAATTAGAGACACCATGTACTTTCAGGAGGGGCAAGATGTGAGATGAACATAGGAAAATTAGCTGAGAGTTTGCATAAGGAGCAAGTAGACCCCCTTGAACTTCTACCCCATCCCATGATGTCCAGTGATTACACCCCCAACCTCAGCAGGAAATGGGAGGTTTGGTCCATGGAGAGATGATGTTGAAGAGACGGTGAACTCAGGGATGATGACAGGCACAACTGAAGGGGATAAGGCACCAGACAGAAAACAGTGGGATTGAGTGAAAGGCTACACACTGCACAGTGACACCCAGGCCTTCTTCCCTTTTCAGCCCCCAGAATGCTGGCAGGGAAGCTTACATGCCTCAGTCAGCAGACTGGATAATTTTTCCTTGGAGAATTTCCAAGAAGAAAGACCTATTGACATTTAGCGTTGTCCAGTAAAATGTCCGTGTTCCACTTGATTACCCTACAGTGAAACTCACCATTCAACAAACCCCATTCATATTCCTAGAGCTTCCAATCAGCCTTTTAGCACCTCACATTTAATATGAACTGGCAGACTTTTTGAGGAAAGCCTCTGACATGAAAAAAAACAGGAAAAAAAACGACAGATAAAAGGAACTCAGAAGAATCAAAGACAGTACAAGGAACGGAAGGAAACTTCAAACAAATGACTAATATCCTCTGAAAGATAAGTGATGATATTACATCCTTGAGAAAAAAACAGAATGATGAGACAATGGAATAATTAACAAGAAAAAGCTTTAGAAATTAAAAATATGTTGATTTAAGTAAAAAATTCAATAGAAGGTTTAAAAGACAAAGTTGAAGAATCCCTGAAAAGTAGAACAAAAAACTAGAAAAGGAAAGAAAAGTAGGGCAGTTCAAGAGGTTCAATATCTGATTAATAGGGATTTCAGAAAGAAAACAAAAGAAGGAAGCAGAAATTGTCAGCTATTATATTAGTCTGGGTTCTCCAGAGAAACAAAACCAATGGTGTATATATTTATATTTATATAAATTTAATATATTTATTATAAGGAATTGGCTTACTTGATTATGGAGGCCAATAAGTCTCCAGATCTGCAATCAGCAAGCTGAAGACCCAGCAAAGTCAATGGTATATTTCCAGTTCAAGCCTAGTCCAAAGGCGGGGGAAGACTGATCTCCCATATGGAAGACAGTCAGGCAGAGAGAGCGAATTCTCTCTTACTCAGCCTTTTTTTTTTTCTATTCAGGGTTTCAATAAATTGAATGAGGCTTACCCACATTGGAGGGCAATTTGCTTTACTCACTGATTCAAATGTTAATCTCATCTAGAAACACTCATAGGCACACCCAGAATAATGTTTAACCAACGATCTGGGCACCTTGTGGCCCAGTCAAGCTGACACATAAAATTAACCATCGCAGACACGATGCAGGAACATATCCCAGAATAAAGCACGTGACAGGTCCAAATGAGAATGAGAAATGAAAACGATCCATACCAAGGCACATCACTGTAAAATCCTCCATCATCAGGGATAATAAGAATCTAAAAGCTTCCAGAAAGGAAATAGAATGGCATTAGACCCTCAGCAACACCAGTAGCTAAAAGCTAATGCAGCAATGTCTCCAAAATTCTGCGAGAAAAAATTTCCAACCCGATTCTCTGCTCAAACTATAAAAATACGAAGGTAGAAAAAAAAAAAAAAAAAAGATGTTTTCAAGCAGGCAAATCTCAAAAACTTTGCTTTCTTTGTATCTCTTTTTCCAAGAAGCTTCTGAACCATGTGTGTTACCAAAAGAAGGGAATAAACCAAGAAAGAGGAAGATCTGATTGAGAAAACAAGGATTCCAACAAGGAAAGAGGCAAGTTGAATTTCTAGAACGATGATGAAGAAATGTCCTAAGGTAACAAACTGGTTCTAGAGACAAACCGGTTCAGGCAGAAACTGAAGGATGGAAGGATCCAGGAGAGATGTCTATCAAAAAAAAAAAAAAATGAAGAATAACTATTAGAATACTTAAGGTGCTTGACCATGTTGCTGGAAAGAGAATTGGAGAAGTATAAGAAAAGTATTTTATATCTGTATCTCCACTAACACAAATGCATAAAACAAAACAAAATGAATAAGTAAGCAATATTTAATTCCAGGAAAAACAAAAAATGCATAAGAAAAGAAATGTAAACAAAGTATTGCCTACTCATGAGCAATATTTGCATTATATTATAAAAACTATTCATTTAATTAAAAAATTGCAATTAAAATACATAGGGAGGGACTTCCTTAGCAGCGCAGTGGTTAAGAATCTGCCTGCCAATGCAGGGGACACGGGTTCGAGCCCTGGTCTGGGAAGATCCCACATGCTGTGGAGCAACTAAGCCCATGCGCCACAACTACTGAGCCTGTGCCCTAGAGCCCGTGAGCCACAACTACTGAGACCATGTGCCACAGCTACTGAAGCCCACGTGCCTAGAGCTGGTGCTCTGCAACAAGAGAAGCCACTGCAATGAGAAGCCCATGCACCGCAAGGAAGAGTAGCCCCCGCTTGCTGCAACTAGAGAAAGCCTGCGCACAGCAAAGACCCAACACAGCCAAAAATAAAAAAATAAAAAAATAAAAATACATAGGGAGGGAGAAGTTTATATGTGTGTAGGGGTGGTGAAAGGATAGTAAGTCCTTACCTTCCATAGTAAGAAGTGAGTAGATAATGTCTACAATTGCATAAAGTTATTAGTAAAAATACGGAGTTAAATATAAGAGGAGAAGCAGCTAACTGGATTAGAAGTTGCCTCTGCCTCTGGGGAATCTATTGTACTACTGGGGCTGAGTACTGTTTTGTTGCTGTTTGATTGTTATTTTAAATTTTGTAAGTAGTAGTTGACCTTTCAAACCTTTTCTGGGTACTTTTTGATTGCCAAAAATATTTTTATGACCTAAAGAAATTGTATATAAGGTGATATAAAACATTCGTCTTGGGCTTCCATGGTGACGCAGTAGTTGGGAATCTGCCTGCTAATGCAGGGGACACGGGTTCGAGCCCTGGTCTGGGAAGATCCCACATGCCGCGGAGCAACGAAGCCCGTGAGCCACAACTACTGAGCCTGCACGTCTGGAGCCTGTGCTCCGCAACAAGAGAGGCCACGATAGTGAGAGGCCCGCGCATCGCGATGAAGAGTGGCCCCCGCTTGCCGCAACTAGAGAAAGCCCTAGCACAGAAACGAAGACCCAACATAGCAATCAATCAATCAATCAATCAATCTTAAAAAAAACACACAAACATTCATCTTAAAGGTTTTCTTAATCTTTTTGGAATAGGCTGGGTCTAGACAAACAAGATATCTTGATGTTAATTACCTCTAGTTATTAATTACTATTTTTCCTTAATTCAAATACCTAATTCAAATGGCTAAATGCATTAGGGCTTGTACTTTATTATATTATTTAGAAAGTATTTCTATCAGAGTAAAATATTTTCTATTATAAGGGATGAAAAATTTTTTTTTCCTTCTACCCTTTCTAGGTTCTTGGTTGGGGCTCTGCAACAAAAGGCAGAGATTAACGAGACAAAGCATTCAAATTTATTCAATATAAGTTTTCTGTGACACAAGAAGGAAATGAAGACCCCAAGAAACAGTTAAACCTGAATGTTTTTATACTAGGTTTGATGAAGAATGGAAAGTCACAGAAAAATGTGATAGGACAAAAGGGCATGAGCTGAGAGTACTAAACTGAGGACAGCTTAGCGAGGAGGCCTGTTTATTTGGATTCCTCTCAGTGTCCCTCCTTTTCTCTGGGTAGAGGGAGAGCACTTGCCACATGAAGGTCTTTTCACCTGCTTCCAGTGAGAAAGGAAGAGCAGAGACTCCTTCCTACACCTGCCATTTCTCAAAGTCCTTCAGCTTAAAATATTCAGTATGCCAAGGTGCCATATTTGGGGGTAGCGTGTTCTTAACCCTGTTACTATCATAAATTAAATGTATTAACTCTTTGTGAAATATTGTTGCTAAGAGTCTTTATGTAGAATCAGACAATTCTGTAATTTTATTTTACTCTTTTTACATACACCTTCTATCACATTCTCACAGTAACCGTTGAAGGGAATAGCCCTAGATTAATACTTTAAAAGTTAATGAATTATTTAGACATATCCTTTTGAGATATTTAGATATATCCTCTCATATAATTTCCTCCTTCTAATCAGGGTAGAAGTATTAATATCCAATCTGTATATCTTGGCTTGAATTTCTTTAAATTATCTTTGTATAAGCAATTCTCTTAAACACGTAGTTCTATAGAAAACAATCTAGAGGAATATATAATAAAAAACTAACAGTGGATATCTGGGAAGTAGAATTGGGGAGGATTTTCCAAAATGTTTTACAGCCTTTGTGTGTTATTTTTATAATCACAATATATTTGTGAATGTGTATGTGTATATGTATATATGTAGGATAAAATAAGAGGTTTTACATAGTAGTTTTGGGCTCTATTGCAATTCTTTATTGTTTTCACCTTCATCATAAAGGGATTTCACTAGCACAAACCTGAAAGGATATCCTGTTGAACTTCACCTGACATTCTATGATCTGGTTTAGCTACTTTAACCAAATGACTCTGAACTGAGGTGACCAAAGGCAACTGCCCTGCTCTAGACTGTTTAGATCCAAATTGCGTTCAGCATGTTAGTGGTACAGCCAGGAATATCCAAGCTAGGCTAGTGGGCAATCACTTGTCAGTCCACAATCAGCCACAGAAAATACATGTGCAAGCACTGGAAATGAACTTTACAGATTAAAAAAAAAACCAAACAAATAAATTATAATGATTGTTTATTAATTAATAAATGGAGTACATTTCAGCCAGTTGTTTTTCCTCCTTTCCTTGTTAGGCCATTTTATGTTGACCAGAAAACACAAGTAATGGAGTTTCATCTTTTTGCTATTGTCCTTCAGGAGTGGGAAGCATCTTCTCTCAAAGTAGCCCTTCTTACCTGAGAAGACCCTGACCGGATTAGTTCTTTGTTTTGTTTTTTTTTTAGAAATTCACGTTCTTTTATTTATTTATTTATTTATTTATGACTGTGTTGAGTCTTCGTTTCTGTGCAAGGGCTTTCTCTAGTTGCGGCAAGTGGGGACCACTCTTCATCGCGGTGCGCGGGCCTCTCACCATCACGGCCTCTCTTGTTGCGGAGCACAGGCTCCGGACGCGCAGGCTCAGTAATTGTGGCACACGGGCCCAGTTGCTCCGTGGCATGTGGGATCTTCCCAGACCAGGGCTCGAACCCGTGTCCCCTGCATTGGCAGGCAGATTCTCAACCACTGCGCCACCAGGGAAGCCCAGTTCTTTGTTTTTTAATTTCTAGGATTCTCGGTCTCATGTTCTCCAGATTTTATATTATTATTATTCCAGTCCTTAGCATGCATTTAGAGATGCTGCAGGAGGTTCCATAGGTAATTCATAGTAGAATTAGGAATAGAACTGTTTGACAGTCTTTGCTCTATGCCTGCCTCAAATGGCATAATGCTACAGACAGCATGTTTTTGTGTTCCTGCAATTCCTATGTTGAAACCTAATCCCCAATGTGATGGTATTTGGAAGTGTGGCCTTTGGGAAGTGAGGTGATTAGGCCATGAGGATGGAGCCCTCCTGAATGGGATTAGTGCCCTTATAAAAGAGACCCCAGAGAGATCCGTTGCTCCTTCTCTCACTTGAGGACACAGCAAGAGGACAGCTACCTAAGAACAAGGAAGCAGACCTTCATGAGACATCCAATCTTCTGGTACCTTGATCTTGGACTTCCCAGCCCCAGAACTGAGAAATAAATGGGGTTGTTTAAGCCAGCCTGTTGGTGGTATTTTTGGTATAGCAGCCTGACTGGACTAAGGCACATAGGAAATTTTAAAATCTTTGAAGTACCCTTTGACAACTGTAGGTCTCTCCTGACCCATGTCCTGTCCATTAGCAACTCTTCCGAATTCTCACTCCAAAATATGTCTCTGATGGACCCACTTCTCCCCATCTTCAGCATCCCCACCTGGTCCTGGCTATCAGGAGATACGTCTGATGGAAACACTGTCACACCTGCAAACCGGTTTTTACTCTTGCTCCCTTCAGTCTTTCTACCATGTAGCAACACAGAGTGACCTTTCCAAAACAGAAGTTTGACCACGTTATTATAGTTTTTTTTAAAAAAGGTCAGGTTGGTTGAGGTATAATTTACATAAAGTAAAATTCATCCCTTTAAGGTATATAATTCTATGATTTTTTTTTTTTTTTTGGCCATGCTGCGCACCTTGTGGGACCTTAGTTTCCCGACCAGGGATCAAACCCGTGCCCCCTGCAGTGGAAGCTCGGAGTCCTAACCACTGGATTGCCAGGGAATTCCCAATAGGTCTATGAATTTTAACAAACACACTCTGTTGTGTTACCTCCCACCATAATCAAGATACAGAACAATTCTATGCTTCCAAAAGTTCCCTAGAGCGCCTTTGTAGGCAAACCTTTCTCCACCTACAGCTCCTGGCCACTGATCTGTTTTCTGTCTCTATACCATTACCTTTTTCACAGTGTCACATAAATGGAACCATACACTATGTAGCCTTCTGAGTCTGGTTTCCTTCACTTAACGGAATGCATTTGAAATTTATTCATGTTGTTGCTTGTGTCAGTAGTTCATTCCTTTTTATTGCTAAGTGGTATTCTAGCTACATAACTCTTTATCTATCCACCAGTTGGTAGACATTTGCATTGTTTCCAGTATTTGGTGACTATGATAGAAGCTATTATAAACATTTGCATACAGGTTTGTTGGATTTTTGGGGGCGGTGGGGGAGTTCATAGGTGTCCACTTCTCTTGGTTAAATATGTAGGGGTTGGATTACTGGATAATACGGTAAATGTATATTAAACATTATAGGAAACCGACGCCCTGTCTTCCAAAGTGGCCGTACCATTTTGCATTCCCACCAGCAGTGTATGAATTCCAGTTGCTCCATATTCCCCTCAGCACTTGGTATTATTGGGGTTTTTATTGGAGCCATTCTGGCTTTAATTTGCATTTCTCTAATGACTAATGATGTTGAGCATCTTTTTATGTGCTTAGTTACTATCCATATTTTTTCTTTGGTGAAGTGTTCAAATTTGTTGCCCATTAAAAAAAATTGGGTTGTTTTATTACTGAGTTTTATTATCATTGTTCTAAATAAAAAGTTCTGAATAGGTAAAACATTCACATGGTTGAAAATCACCAAAAGTGATTTAAAAAATCATTCCTCAAGAAATGCCCAACTCTCTCCCCATTAACCTGTTAGAGAATACTTTCATTAATTTGTGTTTCCTTCCAGAGCTTCTTTCTGTAAATATAAATACATATTCCTATGTCCTCTCCATTCTTACACTAGAAATAACATAATATATACACTGTTCAGCACCAATATATCCTGGAGAGCATTCTCAGACAGAATTTTTTTACAGTCACGTGGTTCTATTGTGGGGGTGAGGAGCAGCTTATTTAGACAGTTCCCTATTGAGGGGCACTGAGTTGTTTCCAATTATTTCTGCATAAACAACATGACAATTAATAACCTTGTACACAGGTCCTTTGTGTGCAGTTCTCTGCAGACAAAGATATATATATTCCAGAATATATCTCTTCTGAGATATATTCCAGAAGTGATCTTCAGATTACTATTTCTTAAAGCACAGACTTCCTTAACGCCTACGTAAACTTCCTCTGTTCATTTCAACTAAACTCGAGGGGCTTGTGTAAACCCTATTTATGAAAAAAGAAAATTGGTGTGTGTGAGATGTGTGGGTGTAGGATGGTGTGTGTGTGGGTGTGGGTGATATATGTGTGTGGGGGTGGTGTGTGTATAGGGAGGGTGGTATGCGTGTGTGTAGTGTTGTGTTTGTGTGTGTGATGTGTGTGGAGGTGTTCTGTGCGGGTATAGGTGTTGTGTGTATGTGGGGTGTTGTATGGGGTGTTGTTTATGTGTGTGTGTGAGGTGGTGTGTGTGTGGTAGTGTTAGGTCTGAGGGGGTGTTGTGTGTGGGTGTAGGTGTGTGTATGTGGGGGGTTGTGTGTGGTGTTGTGTTTGTGTGTGTGCGAGGTGGTATATGTGTGCTGTGTTGTGTGTGGATGTAGGTGTTGTGTGTATGTGGGGGGTTGTGTGTGTTGTGTTTGTGTGTGTGCGAGGTGGTATATGTGTGCTGTGTTGTGTGTGGATGTAGGTGTTGTGTGTATGTGGGGGGTTGTGTGTAGTGTTGTGTTTGTGTGTGTGATGTTGTGTGTGGAGGTGTTATGTGAGGGTATAGGTATTGTGTGGATGTGGGGTGTTGTGTTGTGTGAGGTGGTGTTTATGTGGGTGTTGTGTGTGTGGGTGTAGGGTGTTTAGAGGAATGGGGAGGGGGTGAGGCTACAAACTGGGAGCTCTACCTGCCAGGAAAGGTACAGGAAGAGGGCTGTGAGGAGCTGCTGAGAACCACAAAGTCCTCCCATGATTGTGACTTAACCCTGCTTGCTGTTTTCTCTCTATTTATAGCAGCTATCTCGTGATTATATCTGTGCCTTTTGCTTCTGATCTCTGACTAAAGAAAGATTTTTTTCTGATCTGTGTTTCAGTCTCACCAGCAATTATGGCGTTGGCCCTTCATGAGTTTTTCTTTTGATCATCATTTGCCCTCAGTTAATTTGCTCTAGCGAACAGCAAACTCTCGGGAGGAGATTAGCGGGGAGAAGGACCACATTTAGTTTTACCAAATGAAGTGTTTCTGAATTTGATCACTCACTTCTCACTCAAGGGGAAATTTAGGAAGTAGTAGTAACCTCTTTGATATTTAACAATCTCATTGATGGTCTCTGTTATTTATGTCTTAAAGGCCCACACTGACTTTAAATACTGATTATTCATTTAAACCCTAGTCACAGGCTAAAAACAGAAGTTGAATGCAAAGCACAACCACTAACCAGACTGCCTTCTGGTTAGTTCTAAATTTAACTCGCAGTTTACCTTTAGTGTTAAAGAGACCTTCTAATTTTGGCTTTCTTATGTGCACACAGGTATTGCAGTAACTGGTGGGCTGGTTGTTGATTAGAAAGAGGCGATTGTAAAAGTGAGGTCAGAGAGCTTTCCTCAGGCATGTGCCACTAGGTTACCTCACCCGCACAGTTATTTTCAGAACAAAATGCTGCAAATAGAGACCATAATATTTTTCTTTCCACATTGTTTATTTCAAGAGACATGGGAACCATCATGAAGAAGATTCATAGGCTTAAAATGTAAACCCTGCATGGCTGCTTTGTTTGAGTTAATGAAGATGTGATTTTGGCGTCTCCTCTTCCCCGATCTCACCTCTGCCCTGAGAAAATGGCAGGCCCTGAAATTTATGGGAATTCTGACCTAAAGGGCCAGGAAGTGCAGGAGACTGGAGAAGGTGGGTAGAAAGGGGACTGGCCCCCCGTGGGGCATATTTCCCAGGAGAGAAAACAATATTACCCGCAGCTCTAGATTTTTAAACTTGCAGAGATTTGTTACTCCTCTTAAAATAGCCGCAGGCATGTGGAATTCACTAGATGTCATTTAATAGATTTCCCTTCCTTTCCAAGTTTGAAGGCTGATAGCCTGTCATTTTACCCAGGGAAAAAAATATTCTTGAAGCAATTAGAAAATCCCTAGCCCTAAAATTATAGACACAACCTGCACATACGTAGCCCAAACGAAGTTTTAGGGGAAAATGATTAGTTTTAATTTGAAATTTACTGTGAAAAATTTTATTTCAAAAGATCACTGTTTGCCAGTTCTATTAAGCTAACAGGGACAAGGCTAAAGGCTGAAAGAAGCCTTAGAGTAAGTCATGAAAGCTCCAGATTAAAAAATATTTTTTAAATGGTCTCATTGAGAAAATTTTCAAATGAGAGTCACACTTGAATGAATGAATGCTGTATCAAATTATCCGGAGACAAAGAAGAGAAGCCATTCTACCAGAACAAATGCAGCCTGCTTTGTCTAGAGGACAAACCATTCTTGCAGCCCGTTTGGAAATGTCACTTTTAAGTCAATGAGAGTTGTGTTCAAATAAGAGGGGGATGCAAGACCCTATTATATTCAGTAGGATGTGATGTTTTGCCTCTGAATGGTTTCTGCAGTGCATGAAAATTCCTTTTTGGGGGGAGGGGAGGGGAGTCGTCTATCTTGTTAATGTCTTAAACTGTTTTCAGGTTTTACAAAGTGCTTTAGTTTTTACACTGAAAGGGCAGACATGATTATGCTGGAACACCAGTTGTCCGGCTGCATAAGTTCTGACTTTTGGGGCAAGTCTTCTGAACTTTTAACTTGGCTCGCATGAGGAAGTTGTCTTCTGGAAGTGATCCAGGGCTTAGAATAGTCCAACCCAGCCATTTTCTCTGTCCTTCCAAGATATCACCACTGGAGTGCTGTCCATAACGCGGTTGATCTGACCAGTGATGGTGTTCAGTGAAACAGGAAGTTCAGAACTGAGACTGAGCAGAACTGACAGGGAAGTCAATTCACTGCCCTACACTGACCAGATTGCCTGGCATCTTCAGGATTTATAGGCCAGCCAAAGCAGTTTGGCCTTCTTGGTTCATTTTGACAAACTATAAATCTTCTAATACTATCGGTAAGCTCATGAAATCAGTTCATTTTTGTTGCTTTCTTTTCTTCCTTTTTTTTTGATTACTAAAAGAGACTATATGCTAGGACTTCCCTGGCGGTCCAGTGGTTAAGACTCTGCGCTTCCAGTGCAGGGGATGTGGGTTCGATCCCTAGTCAGGGAACTAAGATCCCACATGCTGCATGCTGTGGCCAAAATAAAAAAAAAAGAAAAAGAGAGACTATATGCTAAGCAACAGTCCAAATTCTTCTGGCAGATATAATAAAATACTTAAAATGACTGATGATGTATTTGTATCATTTTGATGTATGATTTTTTAAAAGACAAGTTTCTCCATGGAGATAGAAGGATGTAAATAAGCTGGGCTGCCAATGCTGAGCCATCCTTGTTTAATGACAGCAAAGACCCCCAGCAGACACCAGCTTAGGGAAAAAGCAGATGCTCACTTTGATCTGTAAAATTTCTCCAGAAATACACAAGGGCTGACACCTTGTACAGAAACTCAAAGTTTTTGAATGATCCAAAGAAAATATCTCCTTCTGAAAAGAAAGCAGGTTTTAAAGGGCACACACTATCCACACTGTTGACAAAGATCAAATTCTCCACTTAATTGCACAATTTTCCATTTGGTTTTCTGGTAGAGGCAAAGCTTTAGAACAGTGATGAAGTAGTCTGTGGTCAGGAGCGTGCCTAACTTCAGCAAGAATCAGGAAATGTTCTCCGTGATGCTATTTCTCAAATATGAACAAAGACCAGTACCAAATTTTCATTACAAGTCTAACAATAATATTGTTAGTAAACATAAAAAGAATATTAAAAGTAATACTAACAATAAGCATATATTACATTTTACTATATGCCAGGCACTGTACTAAGTGCAGATGTGCATTTAGTCCTCAAGCAGTTTTCCTGGGGTTCGTGTTATTAGTCCATTTTACAGATGAGGACACTGAGGTTAAGAAAATAATTTGCCCAAAGTTAGCAAGTTATTTATTTAGCTTGGTAGAGCGGGTATTTGAATCCAGGTGGTGCAACTCCAGAGCCTGAGAGCTTAACACCCGATAAGAGCTAACACTGTGCACCAGGCAGGCACTGTTCTAACCGCATTATTACTATCATTTTACAGATAAGGAAATAAAGAGGTAAAAAAAAGCTTTCCCGAGGTCACATTGCTATTAAGGGTGGAGGTCAGATTTAAAACCAGTCACTGCAACCCTAGACGCTGAGCACTTAGTGTCTAAGTTTGTCTAACTGGTTAGAATATACGTATTTCTTACGGGAATTAGTAAAAGTATTTTCACTTTGGATTGTTAAAAAATGGAACCTGAATTGTTTTGCCTAAATCAGTTATTCTAATGAAATGGCTGTTGATCCCTGCTTAGGTAGTCTCAGGGCTATTCTGCAGCAGGCTGTGTGGTTGAACTTTTTGTTGGTTTATACTACCCTCTAGTGGTTAATAGAAAATTCTGATGATGTGGCTATTTGGTGACAAAGAGAATGTTGTCTGTTAAGAGGACTAAGTCCTGAACCTGGATTGATAGTATTTGTACTTTTAGTATCTTTTGACTGTGGGGGTGGGGGGGCCGGGGGATACATAAAGACAAAAAGCTACTATGAATTCAGTACCTCTTTTATGTGGGTATATTTTATTAATGTCAAGACTATACATAAACATTGCAAACAAGATATATACATATACATGTGTGTGTATATGCACCATCTTGTTTCCAATGTACACATATATACACACACACATATACATTCACATACATACATATATACATATACATGTGTGTGATTTATTTATAATTTATGTGTAAGTCTTAGCTATAGACAATGCGTGGGGTACACTGATGGATTTGAAAGCCTCACAGCAGACTTCCCTCCAAACCTCTTTGGCTATAATTTCAACAGATACCCATGCCTGAACCGATCACAGACAAGGGGAACAGAATAAACACAAAATGTTAGATTAATCAGCATATTCTCCTGAATTGGGCATAGGGACCCTTTCCCTGGTGTTCTGTTTAGGAGGAAGAAGTCCTGCTACAAGAGTACATCACAGTCTTACTTAAGTCTCTCGTCCCCCAATCTCCATCCCTGGCTGACTTTAGGAGGTGCTGGCCTACAGATGGGAGGGCAGTGGGAACAATCTTTCTCTTGAAGTAATGAGGTGCATTGTCTAAAGGGAATTTAAAAACAACAATAAAACCAACCTAAAAAGGGTCTGCTTTTTATTATCTCCATCAGTGGGCAATTCTAAACAATGACAACGATAAAATAATTCTCCCTGAAAATTTTTTTGTTGGTCTAAATTCTAAACAACTATGGTTTCTGCTTAGTTTTAATAACACACTAACACATTAACATTTAATATGTTACTAATTAACACATTTGTGTTACTTATCCTTTCATGAACATTGTGTTCTGTGACATAGAAGGTAATTTGGAGAACTTCTGGTTAATACAGTTGGCCTGTGATACATGCAGGCTCAGCTATAAGCATTTTTTTTTCAGGAGTAAGTTCATGATAAACTGGAATCATTAGACCTCAGTTTGAGCTTAGTTGAACCACATATTTCTGAGTCTAAACTACAGATTTGAAAGAATCAGTGATAACACAGTGATTATAAAGACTAACAGAATTTGAGTAACTTTCATTCTGTCATTCCCTGTAACCATACAAACATATTTGCAAATGGCCATAATCAACCTAGGACAACGAACAGTGAAATGCTAAGCTTTAGAATTGTTCATTGAAGACTGGCACATAGAAAATGTGGAGAATACTATTAACTCTGCAAAAACAAAGCATAAGGAAAATGGACATTTCGAAGAAGAATGTCAGGAGAAGCAGCAAAAGATGCTGGTCTTACACTGCCAGAAGTAATCAAGAAGACTATGTTTGAATGCTTCAATCATTTTCACCAAGAAGGGCATAAAATATCAAATACAATCAATATTAACTATCACTCAGCCACTTTCTCTGATTTCTGTAAAACAAAAATTTAGGAAGTTTTAAACCAAATACAGTAGAAATTTATGATGAATTTTTTGATGAAGATATTTTAGGGAATTTTTTTTTGTGGGGGGGGACTGCAGAGATATTTGAAAACTGCTACTATTCATCCTGAGGAAACAGAGACATAGACAATATTGCAATCTCTGGGATTTGTTGTGAAATAGGATTGCTATAATCTCTGCCAATCTCATCCTATGGTTAAGTCTTTTGCTAACTCTCTGTATATGTATTGCTTCATTTGAAAGAGGACCATCAAAATTAAAATAATTAAAAGGATTCTTTGTTTAATATAAGTGGAGACAGCTATGCTGTCTATTAAACATGTGAAGAAGGTTGACTTTGACAATCATTGACAAATTTGCAGACGTGAAGGCTCAAAAATAGAAACTAATGCTATTCATTTCTGCAACACACCAAATGTAGGTATAAGTTTTAGCTCCCTTTTCAAAAATCCATTACATGTTTTCTTTTGTGTCCTGTGATATTTATTTTGTTTTTTATTAAAATTTTTTTTACTGACTTCATTATATCGATGACTGCTGATGCCTGTGGAGGTCACTACCTTGACAAAGTCTTCACAGTGTCTCCGAAGAGGGAGGTCAGACATGGGATATTTATAAGGTATCGGAGTCTGGTTTAAGGTGGGTCTTTCAGTGTCAGGCTTGATTGGGATTGGGCAAAGTTCATGATATAATAATTTTAATATAATTTAGTATAATTTAGGATTTTGAAGTGAGTCTTCAAAAACTAAACAATCAGTTGCTAAGTACAGTTGAGTTAACTATTGCTTTGAGAAGTAGCTCAGTAGCTATTTACCCAGTGTTATGGACCGAGTGTGTCCTCCCAAAATTCATATGTTAACATCCTAATCCCCAATGTGATGGTATTAGGAGGTGGGGTTTGGTTTAAATGAGGTCATGAGAGTAGAGCCCCCATAACGGGATCAGTGTCCTTATAAGGAGAGGAAGAGACACCAGAATTTTCTCTTTCTCGTGCACACGCACTGAGGAAAGGCCACATGAGTGCACAGCGAGAAAGTGGGTGTCTACAAGCCAGGAGGAGGGCCCTCACTGAGAACCTAAATCTGTCAGCACCTTGGTCTTGGACTTCCCATCCTCCAGAACTGGGAGAAAACACATGTCTTCTGTTTCAGCCACCCAGTCTACAGTATTTTTTTTACAGCAGCCCAAACTAAGACACCCACTAAGGGCAAATTGATGGTCTGTTGCTTGGATAAATTAATTTTTCAGGAAATTCAACTTGACCTTCCTGATCAAGAATCTTCTGGTAAATTAACAAGAGTAAAGTTGTGTTAATGCAGATAGTAAACTGTGGGGCTGTAGATGATTTCGTTTCTCAACATATGCAAAAAGTTCAATAAAGTAAAGTGAATACTGTCTGCATTTCTCTTCTGGCTATCACTATTATTTATTTTATTTCATAATTATTTCCGAAAATAATTTTGTTGTTTAGAAGAGTGGTGTTAAAAATGTTCTGTTCTGGTTGCCAGTTATGCTAGGGAGGCCTGCTAGAGGGATTATATAAAAAGTCCCTGCAGTATGTGGGGTGGGAGCAGTAGCATCTTGGCCTCATACCCACAAAAGGAAATGAGGTTTATACAAGTAATCCCAGAGGTGCTCTCAAAGGCCCAAGCGAGTTACTTATCACGTAACACTTCTGGTGTGTTAAAAATATTAATTTGTACACTTATGTTCATACCAGCATTATTCACGGTAGTCAAAAGGTGGAGGCAACCCAAGCTTCCGCCAACATATAAATGGATAAACAAAATCTGGTATACACATACAAGGACATATTACCCAGCCTTAAAAAGGAAGGAAATCCTGTCACATGCTGCAACACGGAGGAACCCTGAGGACGTTATACTAAGTGAAATAGGTCAGTCACGAAAAGGCAAATGCTGTATGATTCCACTTATATGAGGCTCCTAGAGTAGTCAAGTTCATAGGGACAGGAAGTAGAATGGTGGTTGTCAGGGGCTGGGGGAGGTACTAGTGGGGATTGTTGCTAAATAGGTAGAGAATTTTAGTTTTGCAAGATGAAAAGAGTTCTGGGCATTGGTGGTACAACAGTGTGACTGCATTCAACACTACTGAACTTAAATGACTACTGAATTTAACACTTAAAAATGGTTATGAAGGCACATTTTATATTTTAGCATAATTTAAAAAATACTATTTTGTGACTTGGAAACACTGATGATCTACTACAATTTGCATAACGCTATTTTGGCATAGCTTCCTTTAAAAAAAAAATGGGTAGCAAACCTCCAAAGCACCTTTGTGCGAGAAAGAAAAGGCACCTTTTCCTCAGACACCTTGCTGCCATCTGCCAGAAAGTGATTCTCATGCAGGCACAAGTCCACAAGAATCTCTGCACGAAAGGTGCCCCCCTCTAGAGTTGTGCAATGTGCTACCCTTGTGTCGTTCAAAGAATCCCTGACTAAGAGCTCTGCAAAATGCAAGGACCCTGGCTTCCACACTTCTGAGAGGCTCTGCAAATAGTCCATGGTGTGAGTTGTGGCTTTTTGAAACTTTGGGAGATGGGAAAACACAAGAAATGTTTGATATGGAGAGTTTGGACTATACAGGTTGCAGTAGCTGAAAATGCTGTCATATCAATGTGAATAAGCCAAAAATGAAGGCTCCCAAGGGGCCCAGCTGGCAACTCAGGAGGCAGTTTTGAATCCGAAGTGGTGGGTGGTGATATGCCAGGATAGAAAGACGTCACCAGAGTTGGCCTCATTCACAGATAAACGCACAGATGGATGTTATACAGGACACTGGAAAGGCCCTCTGCACAGAACAAATCGTCCCATTAGTTGGGAATGCCTAGAATCCCAGTTACTTCCTTTATGACTTATAGATTGTCAGAACTACAGATACATCACCTGTTCAAACCTCCCATTTCTCAGATGAGGGCCTGCTGTCTAGAATGTTAAATGACTCGCTCAGAGCTGCACACTAATGGGGTTTAGTTTTGCTCTCCCTCTGGGCATCTGGAGAGGGAGAGAGTTCTCAAGGGGAGTGGGGAAACATCAGAAAAGAGCAGGTAGAAGTTTCCAGAGACATGGGTGTCCCACTTCACAGTCATCATAATTTCCCTTTTCCTATAACCCCTAAGCCCCAAGAAGCGGTAAATGGGGAGGGAAAAAGGGGAGGCACAAGGATACTGATAGTACTGAGAAGCCTCTTAAAGCTTAAGAAGAAACTGTAAGTACATAGTGTGAATTAGACTTTTCATAATTTATTCATTAAATATATTGAACATCAACTTATGACAGGGATTCTGTATCTGAGGATCTTACAGCCTAGTGGGGGAGAGAGATGTAAACAGATAACTTATAATAAAACCTGAAATATGTGGTATTACACGTATGAATCCAGTGCTAAGAGAACTCTGAAGAGGCAACAGCTATCTTTCCACAGATGCCTTTGGGAAAGCTTTCCAGAGTAAGGGATATTAGAGTGGGTATTGAAGGGTGAATAGGAGTTTGGCTGGTGGGATGAATGTGAAAGAAGGTTCTAGGAATTCTGGGAGGAAGAAATTGCCTGGGGCAGAGTCTAGAGAGTGGCTGCAGCTATAATAACTTTAGGAATGATGGGAGGGTCATGTGACAGGAGCACTCTGTGATTAGTGGAGAATAGGCAGAACTAAGAAGTCGGCATTTATTCTGGAGCCTACCAAATCAACAAAGGCTGTGGAGCAGAGTGTGAAAGGACCCTTTGCTGAAGAGGAGGATGCTGGCTTCAGTGCAGGACAAAAGGCAGTGGGAGAGAGCGGAGGTGGCTGGTGCCATAGCCAGGCTGTGCTAGTCAGTGAACTTGCCAGGACAAGCCAGGCAGGGCATGGAGAGCGGCTGGGCCCCCGCCCCCTTGCAGCCATCTGTTCCTTCACACACAGGCTGGGCCTCCCCCTACTCGTGAGGCAGCAGAACTCCTGCCACTGACATGTGAAACAGTGGGGACGGCTCAGAACAAGGGAGGCCTGTGGTGAACGTCCCCCACCCCCACTCCCGCCTCGGGGAAGTAAGGGTTTGCATGTGTGGGGAAGGGTCTGCATGTGCGTACGATGTGATGTCTGTGGCTTCCATATGCAGTACAGGACTTGAGTAGTAAGCAGGTAAACAAGGAATGTCCCTTTAGCCCTTCCAGGGAAACCAACAGCCTCTAATCCTGAGAAAAGCAGGAGGGACAATGCATTTGGGTGCAAAGCAGACTGCCGGTGGAAGAGAAATGCTTTAATCTGGTACTGGCTGGATACCAGAACATATCAGAGCCAGCCCTAAGGTTGCCGCCAACTACTGTAGGAACAGGCAGAGGGCCAGGGAGTCGGCTGAACCCCAGAGGCCGAGATGACCTATTGGGCCCTCAGCCTTTGGGCTCGTGTAGCATTAGTCTTACTAGCTGAGGACACTTTAAAAAAATTTTTTTTAACATCTTTATTGGAGTATAATTGCTTTACAATGGTGTGTTAGTTTCTACTTTGTAACAAAGTGAATCAGCTATACATATATCCCCATATCTCTTCCCTCTTGCGTTGAGGACACTTTCTAGCTGAGCATGTGAGAACGGTCCCTTGTTTGGGAGCCCCCAGCTCAGCAAAATACTGGCTCTGGTGAATGATTCCTAAATGGAATTAAACTCAAGTGATTCACTTAACGAGATTCTTTCCTTATAACTGTGTACATCTGAATATAGCCCTATGGCCTGTAGCAACGTTTTTTGAAAAGCTGCACATTATTAATATTGGGAGAGGAAGGAACAAAAGGGTGTATGGGCTGAAACCAGGAGCAGAGGCAGGGAGTAGAGAGAGAGCTGGGCTGAGCAGGGTCTGGAGCCCTTTCTGGAAGCCCAGTAAAAGCGTTTACCCTTCAGCTGCTTGACAGGGAAATTTAAGTGTCCCAAGGGAGAGGTGGTGGGGAAGGAGGCACGTGTACACTAGAATGGAAGTTTCTCAATATTTTAAATAATTATTATGGCCATCCTGGTGCACCTGGTTACTGAGGGTGAGAGGTGAGGGGCAGGAGACCTGGGGCAAGTGCCGGAGAAGGACTTGCCAGGATACGTTCGTGGCATAACAGATGGCTGCGGGGTCAGGGCTGGAGAAAAGAGGAGATCATGATGATCGTTTTCAAGCTCTTCATATTTACGTAACTCTTTTAATTCTCACAACAATTCCATGGGGTAAGTATGTTTTTTATCCCTATTTTCCAAATGAGGAAATCAAGGAGTGCACTGGATCATAAACTTAATAGAATGAAAACAGTGAATAGAATGTAAAAACATCCTACTCTCACACAGGAATTTCAGAAACAATAGCCCCCCCATCACAACCTGCTCTCATGGCCCAAGGTCTCCAGCAGCTACAACTTACACTAAAACTTTGTTTTGTGATTGATGGATCTGAAGGCAGGAGATTAAAGTAGAATATGTGAGAAATTGCTTTAAAATTTGACAAGTCAACCAGTGAGAATTGAAAATCAGAGTTCTCTGTCTCTGGGTTAACTGATGCTGGGTCAAGCAGAAATAAGTTAGTTGCTTGTTCCAAGAAACTGTTACTCCTAGAAGATAAAGAGTATGAACCAACTAAATATCTTCCCAATCAAGAATAACAACTTGCTCATAAAGATGCCCCTCAAGACCCTTGCCTCGCTGAGCCCATGAATGCACAGCTATTGTTTCATAAATGCTGCCTAATTCCGAACAGTTCCTCACTTTGCAAGAGTCGCCTGAAAAATCACACAGCTCATGTCCAAAAAACCCTAAAAACATCCCACCCTAAAAGGTGATGTTTATCAACAGGTTTATTCTGGTGGTCTTTGGGGACTTAACAGTTGACATCAAGCATATATTTAACTATATATTGTGATAACGTTGTGACCTTGTCAGTAAGATGACCAAGTCTTAGAGCAGTCTTATGAGTATAAAACACATGCATTTGGATCCTTCCTGCTGTAGTGATATGTGCTCCAAAACTAGAGCCAGAGACTTATAACCTGGGGGGCCCAGCGAAACTGCGTGTGGTAGAACGTGGTCATTACAATGACTGGCTCAGGGACCTCCAAGTGCCCACCATCCACAGTCTCTTGAGTTCCTGCCTTCCACCCAAGTTGTGTGTGTGTGAAGTGTGTCACGAGACCCAGCTAACCTGGCCATACAGATTGGACCAGAAATAAGGTTCTGACAAATAAAAACACTATGTCAAAGAGATATCTATCTTCACTCCCATGTTCATAGCACCTTTATTTACAATAGCTAAGACATGGGAACAACCTAAGTGGCCACCAACAGATGAGTGGATAAAGAAGTTGTGGTGTATATATATATATATATATATATATATATATACACACACACACACACACACAGTGGAATATTATTCAGCCATAAAGGAAGGAAATCCTGCCATTTGCAGCAACATGGATGAACCCTGAGGGCGTTATGCTAAGTGAAATAAGTCAGACAGAGAAAAACAAATGATCTAACTTATATGTGGAATCTAAAAAAAATGAACTTGTAAAAATAGAGAGTAGAATGGTGGTTACCAGGGGCTGGGGATGGAGGAATTGATGAGATGTTGTTTAAGGGTAAAAACATTTATATGTAGAATTACAAAAACATAACAATAAATCCCTCCCAAAACTCATAGAAAAGGAGATCAGATTTGTGGTTACCAGAGGCAGGGGATGGGGAATTGAATGAAGGTGGTCAAAAGGTGGTACTTATCTACCTTATACCTTCCAGTTATAAGGTGGTACTTACCTACCTTATACCTTCCAGTTATAAGGTGGTACTTACCTACCTTATACCTTCCAGTTATAAGGTGGTACTTACCTACCTTATACCTTCCAGTTATAAGGTAGATGAGTACTGGGGATATGATGTACAACACGGTGACTACAGTTAGCACTGCCATATGGTATATTTGAATGTTGTTAAGAGAGTGAATCTAAGAGTTCTCATCACAAGGAAAAACATAATTTTCTTTCTTTTTCTTTTTGTATCTATATGAGATGATGAATGTGAACTAAACTGATTGTGGTCATCGTTCCACAGTATATGTAAATCTAGTCATTGTGCTGTACACCTTAAACTTGCACAGTGTTCTATGTCAAGTGTATCTCAAGAAAACTGGAAAAAGGAAAGAAATAGGGTTCTGACAAAGGCAACTCTATATGTTTTATGTAAGGAGAGCAGAGGCTTCTGAGGTGGCCAGACATGAGAAATCAGGCCAATTGGGGTGCCAAATAGAATGCTAACTCACTCCTCCAATCTTCCTGATTCTGGCGAAAAGAGAGGGAAGTGGGAAAATCAGAAGCCAAGAGAAGTAAAGACAGAGGTAGCAGTAGAAACGGCTGGAGACTTGAGAGAGGATCCGAGTCATGAGAGTGCAAAGGCACCAGGCAACAACAGATGCTCAGTTTGGATGGACCATAAAATGCTGGAGTCGTCGAGCTGCTGGAGCATCCTGGACAGCTGTGAATCGTGTTCAGTTCTCCAAGAGGCCTGCGGTGTTGCTGGTGAGATGATTTGTTGGAATAACGATAAAGCAATAAGTAACATTCATTTATCTTTTTCAGATATACAATTTCACACAATAATATCCACAGATCTTAAATGTTCTGTTCTGTGAATTTTGAAAATTGTATACACCCATGTCACCACCACGCAAAACTTGATGGAACATTGTCATGACCCTAGAAAATTCTCTTGTGCCCCTTTCCAGTCAATTCTTCTTGCACAAGAGCACTATAGACTAATGCGCCCATTCTCTTTTTTTTAAAAATAAATTTATTTATTTATTTATTTATTTTTGGCTGTGTTGGGTCTTCGTTTCTGTGCGAGAGCTTTCTCTAGTTGTGGTGAGTGGGGGCCACTCTTCATCGTGGTGCGCGGGCCTCTCACTGTTGCGGCCTCTCCCATTGCGGAGCACAGGCTCCAGACGTGCAGGCTCAGTAGTTGTGGCTCACGGGCTTAGTTGCTCCGCGGCATGTGGGATCTTCCCAGACCAGGGCTCGAACCCGTGTCCCCTGCATTGGCAGGCAGATTCTTAACCACTGCGCCACCAGGGAAGCCCAATGTGCCCATTCTTATGCTTCATACACAATGTCTTTCTTGTGTCCAGCTTCTTTCACTCATTTGGAGAGTAATCCATGTGGTTGCAAGTATCAACAGTTGGTTTCTTTTCGTGGCTAGGTAGAATTCCACGGTAGGAATGTGCTAAAGTTTATTTTTTCTCCTGTTGATGAGCATTTGGCTTGGTTCCAGTTTGAGGTCATTGAGGATAGGCTGCTACAAACATTCATGTTCAAATCTTTTGGTGGATTTATGTTTTAATTTTCTTGGGTAAATACAACAGAATGGAATTTCTGGGTCATAAGATTAATGCATACTTACATTTATGAGAAACTGCGAGTCTGTTTCCGAAAGTGATTGTACCATTTTACACTCTTAACAGCCATAGATGAGAATTCTAGTTGCTCTGTATCACTGTCAACATTTAGTGTCATCAGTCTTTTTCATTTTAGTCATTCTATTGGGTGGAAGCAGTATCTCACTGTAGCTTTAATATGCATTTCCCTGAGGATTAATGATGTTGAGTACCTCTGCATGTGTTAATGTCCATTTGTATTTCTTCTTTTGTGAAGTGTCTGTCCAAGTCTTTTACCCATTAAAAAAAAAAACAGCTGAGTGGTTCATCTGTTTTTGACTTGTAGCAGTTCTCTGTATGTTCTGGATATGAATACTTTTTCAGATAAATACACTCTATGTATTTTTCCAATCTGTAGCTTGCTTATTCATTTTCCTAATGATGTTTTTTTACTTTTAAAATTTTATTTATTTATTTTTTGGCTGCGTTGGGTCTTCGTTGCTGTGCGCGGGCTTTCTCTAGTTGCGGGAGTGGTGGCTTCTCTTTGTTGCAGAGCACAGGCTCTAAGCACGTGGGCTGCAGTAGTTGTGGCACGTGGGTTTCAGTAGTTGTGGCTCACGGGCTCTAGAGCGCAGGCTCAGTAGTTGTGGCACACGGGCTTAGTTGCTCCGCGGCATGTAGGATCTTCCCGGACCAGGGCTCGGACCCGTGTCCCCCTGCACTGGCAGGTGGATTCTTAACCACTGTGCCACCAGGGAAGTCCCTAATGATGTTTTTTTTTTGATGAAAGAGCTCACACTGAACCAGCCACAGTATTAAGTGCTTTACCAGTTGTTTTCTTTAATTAACTTTTTTAAGTTAGATATTCATCTTCCCATTTAACAGATGACAAAATGAATGCTGAGGGAGGTTAAATAATTTACAGACAGTTCACGGATGAGAGAGCCTGTATTTGAATTAGCCTCACTTCAGAGCCTGAGGTTCTAGCTACACACCAGCCTTTGGGTCTTTACTCTTTTGTTTTAATCACAAAGCCCCATCATTACAGAGAACAGAGTAGTGGTTAGGGGGAAGGGAAAGGGATGGGGGGGAGGGTAAAATGGGTAAAAGGGATCAACTGTATGGTGATGGATGGAAACTAAATTTTTGGTGATGAGCACGCTGTAGGGAAGACAGAAATAGAAATATAATGTTCTACACATCAAAGTTACCTAATAAAAAATACAATAAAATAATAAAGTTAAGAAGCAAAATCTAAAATAGGAGAATACGGAACAACATTGGAAGTTGTGAGCATCAAAAGATTGTAGAACTGACCTGGATGTACTATGATATGGGAAGTAGGTTTAGATCCAAGAGAGTTATCAATAAAAAGACTGTTATGAGTTAAAAAAAAAAAACCCCAAACCAAAAACCTATCACTGAAGGCAGGACATCTGAGCCTTTTTCCCTGACAATCTGAAAGAGCCTCACTTGGGCAGTAGTGAACTCCATCCCTGGACAGTGCAGACCTGCTTTTGTAAACCCACCATCTGTTTTAACCACTTTGATGCAAAATAGCCACGGATGAGTTCTTACCTTGATCCCGGGTGCTTTACTCCACCATCAATTGTTCTAAAAGCAAGAAGTTCATTATGCTCGTACTGACCAGCCATAGAATTACTGGCACCATAAAATTGCTTTGAAGTGAGGTTATAGAGTTCAGAGAAGAGAGGTTTCCTTCTGGGGAGCCATTCAGTTTTGAGGCTTGCCTTGTCCTTTTCTTAATTCTCCAGCATTATTTACATATAATAACCACTTCATCCTCTTAGATAGGGTCCTCTGCACAGTGCTAGCCAGACTCTCCCATGTAGGGTGCTACTGTATAGGTAGCCACATTACTGCTGCTAAATATTTATGCTCTTTGGTTTTTTTTTCAAGAATCTCCTGTGTCCAGTAAAACATCATCATCTGAACTTGCATTACACAGTTCTTTCCCACAACTCAATGATTTATAAAGGCTTGATTGTAGTAATAATGGAACACACATAACAGCAAGGAACACCACACGTTATGAAGTGCTATACTGGATAGAGGAGTCAGCACGAGCTATTAAACTTCAGGGACCAAAGGGCTCAGGAAAGCCTGAGTACTCAGAGCAGAACAGAACTCTGCAACAGAGGGAGAGAACGGGGCTTTCCCCAAATGATAGGTAAAGAGCGAAATAGTGGGTGGAAGGCCCTGCCCAGCAGGAGGTCTGTGAAAGAAAGCGTCCCATGGGCTGAGGAAGCTGTTTAATGTACAGTTGACAAAGGGCAAAGAAGGTCTTGGAAATGTTTCCAGGGTGCTCCAGAATGTAACCCTCTACTACCAGTCCTGTGAGCTTTGTGCTCTGGGCTCCTAATGCTCAATGTAGAGACGGGATTGGGTTTGTCTCGCTTGAAATGATTCAGTGTTTATCTTGGCTTGATTGGTCTCAAAGTAATCGTTTTACAAAGTGCAATGCCTTGTACTGCTATTTCCTCAAACTCATGTTCCTTTTCATTCACTCTTAAATGTCAAAATTGGGAACCATAAAAGTCTACTCTTTCTGGCCATCTGGCTTTCTGCTGGCATTAGAATCCAGTAAAACAGACAGACAAAAACACCCAGACCTTTTCTTTTTTCCCGTTTAGGGTGAATATGAAAGCATTTTATGGGTAACTGATCAAGTTCTAATTCAAGAGAGAAGATTAGGGGCTTCCCTGTTGGCGCAGTGGTTAAGAATCTGTCTGCCAATGCAGGGGACACGGGTTCAAGCCCTGGTCCGGGAAGATCCCACATGCTGCAGAGCAACTGAGCCTGCGCTCTAGAGCCCATGAGCCGCAACTACTGAGCCCGCATGCCACAACTACTGAAGCCCGTGCGCCTAGAGCCTGTGCTCCACAACAAGAGAAGCCACCGCAATGAGAAGTCCACGCACCGCAATGAAGAGTAGCCCCCGCTCCCAGCAACTAGAGAAAGCCTGTGTGCAGCAACGAAGAACCAACACAGCCAAAAATAAATAAATTAATTTAAAAAAAAAAAAAAGGAGAGAAGATTAAATATATGGTACAGCAAAAAGGCAAACGTACTGGCTGTGTGACTTTGGGTAACAATCTTTCTGAGCATCGGTTTCCTGGGGACGATGATAATACCTATCCTCTATGTTCACTAAGGACACTAAATGAGATGATAAATGTATTAAAAAAAACACCTAGTACATAACAGTACTCACTAAATGTTAGTTCTCCTTTCTTTTCTGCCTGGGCTGGGACCTGCCTCATCCTTGCCTCATAAGGATCAAAGGAGAAAACCTACATAATGACACTTTGTAAGCTGGGAAGTGCTACATGCACTAGTTGTTACTGTGAAACAGGTCATTATATTTTCATCATATTTGAGTCAGTCACTCCTCTGTGTTCCAGATATTCCTTAAAGTAAAGAAAAAAAAGAACAACAATGAGAAGTTTTCTGTGGGTCCCAAACCTCCATTTTGACGGGTCTGGAATATAAAGCAGCAGGAATAAGAGCTTTAAGATTTAGTGGAAAAGAGAAAAACAGCATTTTAATGGGAAGAAAAAAAAACTTCCTAAACACTCTTCCAGAGAAGTGGCATTTTAAATATTATCTTCAACATTCAGCTTGAAAAGGTATTGGATTATAAAAATGAATTGTATGTACTTCACAATGTTGTGAAAACTCAGAGACCCAGAGGTTCTCTAGTCATTGAAGAATCAGCTCTATTGATTTGTTTTGAAATAATTCTCTTAATTCCTTCTCGCAATAGAATGTTACAATGGAAGCGTCGACTAGGTACAAAGATGCCACAGATGTGACATTCCAAGTGGAGGCCCCATCATGATCATCATTTGCAGAAATGGAGAAGCAGCTCCCTGACTCATGCCACTTTACCCCAGAGGGAGGTGAACCCTGGGGGGTGGGGGGCTGGGGGAGGGTGCCCTGGGAGGGATGGAGGGGGAATGGCCTTGAGAATGGAATGCGTTCCATACTTCCTGAGAGTTGTACCAGAAATTCCCAGTGATGGGACTCTCCAAAAAACCCACAAAAGGAAAAGTCAGTTGTGATCAAGCCATCAGCAAGAAACTTGGGAACCTCTCTGACCCCCTTTCCCCGATGCTTCCCCACTGGAGTTAGCAAACTGCAGCCCTGAGGGGGATAAGGGGGAAGTTGACCCCATAGCAGATTTCTCCAGCAGAGCCCTAAATCCACCAGAATTTTAATTTTTGTATTGATCAGGCATCCTAATTGCTGTATAGAGACTGTGTGACCTAAAGGGAACATAAAACAATTGCTCCCTGAGGCCCTGAGAGGGAACAGATGAGTCAGGGGCCTGCCTGAGTTTTCTGCTAATCCCACCTCCCTAAGGATCAGGAGGAAGTTTGTAGGACTGTGTTTTGATTGTTATAATGCTTAGTGGGGAAGGTGCTACTGGCATTTAGAGGGCAAAGACCTGGAATGCTAAATATTCCAAAAATTGTCCCGCTTGAAATGCTAACAGCGCCCTCATTGAGACACATTCATGGAGGCAGGATCAGCCCTTCCCTGAACAAATCTTGAGAAGACTGTGGGAGGCAAAAATAAAAGTACATTTTGATTATGTCATCATTCATGCTCATTCACCATATCTGTTTTGTTTAGGTTGAAATGCTTTTGTGGGTTTTTTGCGCTGACCGAAGAGCTCTTCTCCACGGCTGTTCAACTATGCCCTGGCCGCTGTCGGATGAATTGGAGCAGAAGCGGGTTGTGCAGTTGGGGAAGGATCTAGCGGAAGGTGCACTGGCCGTGGGGTGTTACAGAGCCCTGGCCCAGGTTCAGTCTGCCGCGGTGACCGAAGACCAGGCTCAGTCCCAGGTTTGAGGAGACACGGGCCTAGCTGGTGTGGCAGGCTGAACGACACGTCCTCAGCCTAATCCCTGAAACCCGTGAGCATGTTACCTTATAAGGCAAAAGAGACTGTGCTGATGCGATTGACTTAAGATTTCAGAGATGTGAAGATTACCCTGGATTATCCAGGTGGTCCCAATGTATTGGGATCTTATAAGAGGGAAGCAAGAGGATCAAAGTCAGAAAAAGGAGACGTGACGACAGAAGCAGAAGTTGGAGTGATATGTTTTGAAGGTGGAGGATGCAAGTGACCTCTAAAAGCTGGAAAAGGTGAGAAAACGGAATTTCTTCTAGAGCCTCCAGAAAGGAACACAGCCCTGTCGACCTCTTGATTGGACTCATGAGACGGATTTCGGACACCTGACCTCCGGGACGTAAGACAGTCAGTCTGTGTTTTTTCAAAGCCACTATGTCTGTGGTAATTTGTTATAGCATCAATAGGAAAATAATGCACCCGGTTTAAAGTGTAACAGAAACCTTCCTACTCAGGAGACCCTAATAGTTCTCAGAATTTTTCCTGAAGAGTTTCCATACCACAAAAGATCCCTCTCTACCAGTTTTGAATATTGCAAGGAGATAGGGAGGCAAGTCTGGCAATATCTCCCTCCAGACCCTGTGAGCAATTTGCAGTCACGGTGCTGTGTGATATATCTGGACATGAGTTCACATTAAATAAAAAGGATTTTTATATCATATATTATATTATATTTTCCTAAATATCCCCTCTCTATCTACATGGGTAATTGAACACTTACTCCATCACATCAAGGATATAAACTGTTTGCTTTCATTTTCAAAGGACTCCCTGCACCCCACAAATTCCTAAATTAGATCCAATGCAGCCTCAGATCTTATAGAAGTCTTGATTAGCAAAGTAAAATAAAAATTAAAGAAAAGTAAGTGAACATTGTTGGGAAGACAAAAAGAACCTCCCTTACTCGGCAGACCCGAGCATTTAAGATGGCAGTAATCGTGTCACCATCTTGCATAGTTTCTGAGGATGTGTGCAGAAATTCATTCTACTATGACCAACTGGATTTCCCCTTCTTTCTTCAGACCAGAGATGAATATTTAGCTACAAACCTCAAGACAGAATAAAGCCAGACTTTTCGTTTATTTGACAAGAAAGCTTAGTATCAGATACTTAAATCGTTAAGGAGAAATGACAGCCTAATGCTGTTGTAGAACTAAAGATTAACTAGGAGTCAACAGGTTCTCTTATAGTCTGTTTTCTACTCATATCGGTGGGAAAAAAATGTTAATTCACTCAGAATTGGATATCGTGGCACTGAGTCTGGATTCCTTGAAAAGGTCTGTTTTCTCTCAGGAATACTTCGTCTGGCACAGGGAAAATGAAAACAAGTTAAAAAAAAAACCGTTCCTGGGTAGTAATTTTTCTCTGGAGACTTAAGAAAAAAAAAAAAAAAAAGCAGCATTTATGTTGAATAAAATGTTTTCTCTGCAACCTCATTTTGAATGTCAAGTAAAAATGCACAGAGCAGTCTCCCCTGGCAGCTGGGGTCCAACTTTAACTGCTTAAAAACAAAATTTTCAGAATATATTTCCTTTGTCAACTGAAAAATTGGGAAGGAGAAGTTTATATGTGTTTAATAGGAAACAAAGTAAGCAGTATAAAGAGTTACTATTGCATATGCAGATCCTAACTTTGCTAAAATCTGACAAATGTGAGAAACATAATCAATGTTATTAATCAATGTGTAATTATATCAGTATTCCGTGTAAACCCACTATTCAATGTAACTTGCCTATGGGGCTGCATTAGATGAAGGTCCAGTTATAGAAACGTGTGGCTGACAGGCTATAGTCACTGAACCGACTGCATCTGGCATCCGCTCAGCGTTGGGACGCTCTCTGGCTTTCCCTGAGACTGGCCCCTGACTCATGGTCCTCTTCCCTATCCTACAACCCTTTTTATCCTGGTGATTTTTTCAGTAACCTCGTTCCCTTTTCCAGCTCCTCTTAGTCACCTACCTCCATGGCCACAGCCTAGAGCCTGCCCTCAAGGGGCTCTGACCACAACCTTCCTTACAGCCTTCCTCCTGCCATGCCAGGGCACTGACCCCATGGAGACCCTGAACCCTTGAGCCTTTTATTGTCTTCTTGTCAGCACGTTTTGTTTCTTAGCTCATCCAGATGGGATCGCAGTTACTCACCTGAAAATCAGGGCCAGATTAGATGACCTAGGCGCTGAAAAAACTACAGTGCCCTTGTCCTAGATGTAATTCAAAAAGTATAAAGAGGGACTTCCCTGGTGGCGCAGTGGTTAAGAATCCTCCTGCCAACGCAGGGGACACGGGTTCGAGCCCTGGCCTGGGAAGATCCCACATGCCGCGGAGCAACTAGGCCCGTGAGCCACAACTACTGAGCCTGCGCGTCTGGAGCCTGTGCTCCGCAACGAGAGGCCGCAATAGTGAGAGGCCCACGCACCGCGATGAAGAGTGGCCCCCACTTACCGCAACTAGAGAAAGCCCTCGCACAGAAACGAACACCCACGCAGCCAAAAATAAAAATAAATAATAAATACATTTTTTTAAAAAAGTATAAAAAAACAACGAAAAAAAGATGTTCAGCTACAAAAAGTCCGGGAAAAACAACAACAAAACACACACATGCACATACAAACACCCCCTGCCATGGGCTGTCAGGTTTTGTTTGGCCTGGACAGCATTTGAAGCAGCATGTAACTAGTTGCCAATATTTTCAATTGGATGACTTCATCTAAAAAGTTATATTTCTGCCTTCTCTTGGGGTCTCGGTGACACTGGGCTGTGACAGTCACCAGGACCCATTTTGGATAATCCTGACCACCCCAGTTTGCTGAAGCCCCCTCTTGGCCCCTACCACACTCACCTTATGGCCCAGCCCCTAAGGGCATTTGTAACCTCCATCCTTGACAATCGTTTTCATTTACCCTCAATGTCCTTCCTCATCATACCTCTTAAAACTTATTCCAGATCTTTGCATTTTCCTTAAACTCCCTACCCTCCCCAACATTTGTTCCCCTGCACTCTCATCAGATAACCTATTTTATTGACAAAACTGAGACCAAAGTTACTGACTCTCCTATCTGCTGTCCAACCTACAAAGTTTTCTATAACTGTCCATGTCTTGCTTCCACTCTCAGAGAATGGATGGTCCTCCTTTTAGACAAAGCAACCTCTTCAGTTATGTTATTTTAAAAACATAATGTTTTTTATAATTATAGAAATGATATACCCTCATAACCATTCAGCCAAAGTTAAAAATAAAAGTAGTCCCCTCCACAAACCCACAATGATTCTACTCCTCAAAAGTAAATACTGTTAAATTACTGTTAAATATTTGGACGAAGTCCTGGTTTGTGCACATGCGCACACATGCACAGACATACACATCCTCATATATACCTAAACATATATGTATACACAAAATTTTATTGTATTTTTCCAAAACTATGATTGTATATTTTTGTGTAATTTGTGTTTTTCTACTTAACAGTGCTTGTGAATGCCTTTATGTGTCAGTACATGTAAATCTGCTTCTAATAGCTGTATAGTGTTCCATTGTTTGCGTATGCCATGCTTATTCAAACCCTTTCCAAAATTCCAAAAGTAGTGTATGCTTACTAAAAATAATCCATATTATACAGAGTATAAAAAGTTAAAGATGCTTCCCTTCCCATATTCCCCAGTCCCATTCTCCAAGGGGTAACTATTATTAACAACTTGCTGGGAATCTTTACGAACTTTTAAAAAAGTCAGATTTACTGGAGTATAATTCACATACAGTAAAATTCACCTTTTGTAGCCTACAAATGTACAAACGCATATGGTTGTGGAACCATCACCATAGTTGAGATATGGAACATTTCCACCACTCCAAAAAAACTTCCCTCATGCCCCTTTATAATGACCTTCTTTCCAACACCCAGCCCTCTCAACCATTGATCTGTTTTCTGTTCCTATAATTTTGCTTTTGCTTTTTCCAGAGCAAATATATTAATATTTGTGTCATATAAACAGAATACACAATGTGCGACTTTTTGAGTGTGGCTTCTTTCATTTAGCATAATACATCTGAGATTCATCCGTGTTAATATGTGTATTATCAAGTCCTTATTTTGTCTAGTACACAGAAATAGTTTTTATTTCCAAAAATGGGATCATGCTATACCTGGAATTAAGCTATTTTTTTTTTTGCTTGTTTACTTAAATATTATAAACCTACTTCCATATAATTTACTACATCTAGATCTAATTCTTTCTTTTGAATAGCTGCCCAGTATTCCATTATACACATGTTACAGAGTGTATTTAGCTGCTCTTCTTGTATTGGACATTCAGGTCATGTCCAAATTTTCACCATTCCAGGCAAATAAAAATGTATGAACCAAAAAACAAAAGAAAACAAAAAAACAAAACAAACAAATGTATGAACCAGTAAAACACATATTTGTTCATAATTTCTTGTGTATGTATAGAGTATTTCTATAAGATAGATTCTTAGAAGTGGAATTGCTAAGTTAAAAGTCAGGTACATTAAATATTTTGATAAATACTACCAAATTTCTCTATAAAACTTGTATATATTTAAATTCCATCAACCCTGTTTGAGAATGTCCTTTTCTCTATAAACTTACCAACAACAGATAACAATCTTTCTTATTTTTGTTGATCTTATAGACAAAATGATGGTATCTCATTGCATATCTCTCATCTCTAATGACATTGATTACAAAAAATATATATTTATTAGCTATTCGATTTTTTTCTCTGAAATGCTAGTTTATAGCTTTTGACCATTTTCCTATTAGGCTGTCATTTTAAAATGCATTTGAAGGAATTCTTTATATATTAGGTAGACTAGAAATTTTTTTTTCAAGTATCTACTTGATTATGGGGTCTACAGAAACTGTATATTTTATTATCTATTCTGTAATACCTTTCTTTTTTTTTTTTTTTGTAATACCTTTCTTTATGATGTCTGTAAAGCATATCATACACAGGGAAACCTTTCCACTCTAAGATTTTAAAGCTATTCTCAACTCCAGAGCTTAACTAATACTTTGCTGATAGACAAGTAAGTTGTTTCCAGTTTTCCCTGTTAAAAGCAATGTTGCCTTGAACACTCTTGCACATCTTCTACCTTTGAAGAATCTTCTACAGTTTTTCCTCCTATGTGAGCATTTTCATAAGATTTTTTTGTAAGATAAATTCCTAGAAGCTGGATCAAAGGATAGGCCTATTTCAAATTTTGTTTATCTGTGCTCTTGGAGTTCATATCCTTCAGCCTTTTTTGGGGCCTCATGCTATCAGGAATTCCCACTCTTGCACAAATATTTAGCCTCTCCCATCTTTGGGCTCTTTCTGTTCAGCTCACAAGCATATTCCAGACTCACATCTTTTTAGAAACAAAGCAGAATAAAACAAAATAACTTGCATTGAGTCTGCACTGCTTTCTAGCTGCTATCAGTTTTTCCTTCTCTCTCTCTCTTTTTTTTAACGTCTTTATTGGAATATAATTGCTTTACAATGGTGTGTTCGTTTCTGCTTTATAACAAAGTAAGTTAGCTATATGTATACATATATCCCCATATCCCTTCCCTCTTGCATCTCCCTCCTACCCTCCCTATCCCACCCCTCTAGATGGTCACAAAGCACCGAGCTATCTCCCTGTGCTATGCAGCTGCTTCCCACCAGCTATCTATTTCACATTTAGTAGTGTATATATGTCAGTGCTACTCTCTCACTTCGTCCCCACCTTTCCTTATTGCCCATTACTGCTATCCACTGCCATCTGTTTTCTATCCCTGTACTCCACTGACGGAGAAGATACCCAGGGACCTCCAGATGGTTTATCCAGCTTCACCTGCAGCTTTGACTACTCCCTCCTCCCTATTACTCTAGGCTCTCCGTCTCCCTGACACTAGCTCTTTCCTGGTAATGCCCTTCTTGGTCAGACTTCCTTCTCCATCTCCTTTGGGTTCCTTCTTCCAACACTCACTCCTTTAACTTTGATGTTCTCAGTGCTCTCTTCTTGATCTAATGCTCTTCTCTCCATACACATCAATCCCATTGATTGTACATACTCTCATGAACTTAATGCCAACAACACATATAGTAGGCTGAATAATGACCCCCCAATATATCCAGGTTCTAACCTTTGGAACCTGTGAATGTTGCCTTTTTTGGCAAAAGGGACTTTGCGGATGTGATTAAGTTAAGGATCTTGTAATGCAAAGATTATCCTGGATTATCTGTGTGGACCCAGTGTAATCACAAGTATCCTTATAAAAGGGAGGCAGAGGGAGACTTAACTATAGCAGAAGAAACCAATGTGATGCCACACACATTGAAGCAAGATGCTACACTGGTGGCTTTGAAGATGGAGGAGGGGCCACCAGCCAAGAAATGTAGGTGGCCTCTAAAAGCAGGAAAAGGCAAGGAAAGGATTCTCTCCTACAGCCGCCAGAAGGAACCAGCCCTGCTGACACCTTGACTTTAGCCCAGCCAGACTGATTTTAGACCTCTGACCGCTAAAACTGTAAGAGAAAAAAGTTGTATGGTTTTAAGCCATTAGCTTTGTGGTAAGTTGTTACAGCAGCCTCGGGACCCTAATACAATGCCCAAATCTATAGCTCTAACATCAGAACTCTCCTCTGATCATCAGTCATAGTCATCTGCCTGCTATCTTCAATTCAATGTGACCCAAAAAGAACTCATCACTATCTCCCTCCTCCTTCTGTTTCCCTGTTTCATTTAATGGAACCACCATTCCCTGAGTCATGCAACTGAGAACCCATGGGTCTTCCTGGCCTCCTCCCACCCACAACCAATAACCATCCAACCCTACAGAGTTTGTTGTCCAAACCTTTTTCAAATATGCTTCCTCCTCTCTATCCTTATGTCTCTCTGCCTATGGATTGATCCCCTCCTCCAAACCATCCTCCACATCAAAGTCAAGAGAAAGATGAGCCTTCTAAAAGGCAAACATGTCAAAGCTCCTTCCTTTAACAACCGCCCAGAGTCAAGTCCCAACTCCTTGGCAGACCATACAAGAGCCTCCCCTTTCCAGCCACATCTTCTGCTATTCCCTGCCTTGAATTCTAGTGGCACTGAGTTGTTTGCCATTTCCCTGCCTATACTAGGTACTCTCATGTCTTCATGGACACAGACCCAGACACAGGAGCTTGGTCTTCCTGTGAAGGATACTAATTAGCTAATTATAATAGCTGTGGCCTGAGGGTCAGGCTTCTAACTAAACATGCATCTAGGGGTTGACTCTAATCCTTTCCAGAGACATTAGAGGAAGGCGTTATCTTTGCACTCTCCCTCTGTCATGCTTCAAAGCACCAGTGTTCCTTCCCTAAAGGGGAGATTTGCATGTATCTGGCACCCTGGTTTTTATGTCTGTTGCCCTAGGTTTTGTGGCAATTGCCCAGGGAATGCCCCTTGATTGCCTGGCTCTGGTGGCCAGAGGGGCTTGCGTTCCTGGGTCCTGCTGAATTGGAGTGATGATTCTTGGCAGGCTGCCACCCGCAGGATACTGTACAGACAGCAGACTGGGGGACTCCCCACGATCCTTCTGTGAAGGAGGCCTCTTTGCCTGTGCTGGAGCTCTGGCCTGAGGGGCAGGCTTTGTGTTGGGCACACATCTAGTAGCCTACAGAGCTGCTCTCAAGGAATGTAGGCTGTAGATGTGATCTTGGCCTTACTCCAGCTTGCTGGTATCTCCCAGAGAAGAACTTATATACTTGTCTGGAGCCCCTATATTCGTGACTGCTGCCCAGAGGATACCTCCAGATTGCCTGGCTGTGGTGGCCAGCAGGGCTTATGCTTGTGGTACTACAGGATTGTATATTTTTGTATACTTTTAAAAGCTGCTCACTGAAAGTCTGACTTTCAATCAGCCTGAATCTAGGTGCTGAGAGCCTCCACTTTTGAACACTGAAGTCTTGGCACATCCTCAATTACTGGGAGCTACTGAAAATATAACAGGCTGCTTAAATAATTACCAAAGTCTGAGAGACAACTATGAGCTAGGGGAGGGGTGAATGACAAGATTCATCTCCTACAGGAGGCCACTCCTTCAAGACTGGAAGAGGTGGTTTTTTTATCTACTGCATAGAAACCAAAACAGAGAGTCAAGCAAAATGAAGAAACAGAAGAATATTTCCCAAACGAAAGAACAAGATAAAACCTCAGAAAAAAACCCTTAATGAAACAGATGTCATTTATCTGATAAAGAGTTCAAAGTAATGGTCATAAAATTGCTCACTGAACTGGGGAGAAGAATGAAAGAACACAGTGATGGAACAAAGAGATGGAAAACATAAGAAAGTACCAACTGAAGTCACAGAGCTGGAGAAGACAATAATAGAACTGAAAAGTACACTAGAGGGGTTCAAAAGCAGATTAGATGAAGAAGAACGAATCAGTGAACTTGAAGACAAGGCATGGAACTCACCCAATCAGAGTAGCAAATAGAAAAAAGAATTTAGGGACTTCTCTGGTGGCACAGTGGTTAAGAATCTGCCTGCCAATGCAGGGGACACGGGTTCAAGACCTGGTCCGGGTAGATCTCACATGCCACGGAGCAACTAAGCCCGTGCGCCACAACTACTGAGCCTGTGCTCTAGAGCCCACGAGCCACGACTACTGATCCTGCATGCCACAACTACTGAAGCTGGCATGCCTACAGCCCGTGCTCTGCAACAAGAGAAGCCACCACAATGAGAAGCCTATGCATCGCAATGAAGAGTAGCCCCCACTCGCCACAACTAGAGAAAGCCTGTGCACAGCAACGAAGACCCAACGCAGCCAAAAATAAATAAATAAATTTATTTATTTAAAAAAAAAGAATTAAAAAAATTGAAGATAGCTTAAGGACCATATGGGACAACATCAAACAGACTAACATTTGCATTATAGGGCTCCCAGAAGGAGAAGAGAGAGAGGGGCATAAATTTTATTTGTAGAAATAATGGCTGAAAATTTTTTTTTACTTTGTTGAGCATTCTGCTATGCAATGGAAAATTTCCTACAAAAGCCCCCTATTCTTTTTTTTTTAAATTTATTTATTATTTATTTATTTATATTTGGCTGTGTTGGGTCTTCGTTTCTGTGTGTGGGGTTTCTCTAGTTGTGGTGAGCAGGGGTTACTCTTCATTGCAGTGCGCGGGCTTCTCATTGTGGTGGCTTCTCTTGTTGCAGAGCACAGGCTCTAGGCGTGCGGGCTTCAGTAGTTGTGCCATGCAAGCTCAGTAGTCATGGCTCGTGGGCTCTAGAGCGCAGGCTCAGTAGTTGTGGCACATGGGCTTAGTTGCTCCACGGCATGTGGGCTCTTCCCAGACCAGGGATCAAACCCATGTCCCCTGCATTGGCAGGCATATTCTTAACCACTGTGCCACCAGGGAAGTCCATGTTCCCTATTCTGTCCTTATAAAGATAGTGGTGTCTAGTTCCCAACATCTGCCCTCTTTCCTTTTTAAATGATCACTGGCTCCTTGTTTCACTGTACAGGTCACTTCACCTTCCTCTCAAGTGTATGCTGCGGAAAAGTGCGGTTGGCTAGGTTTTTAAAAGCTTGGAAGAACTGAGCAGCATGTCGGCCAGACCCAGAAGTGTGTCCTTGCTTCAAAATCTGGCTCCCTTAGAACCACTTGACCCATGATGTCCTCTGTCAGATGGCTTGTTTCTTCATCAGCCCACAGCCAAGCTCATCACTCAATCTTTCCTTACACTTGATGAGTTTGGTTAAACCCTTCCATTATCTCTAGACTCTCCTTTGGTGCCTTATTCTGCCCATTTTAATCTTGCAGCAATCCTCTCTCTTCTTTAGCTTTCAGAGGGAGTAGTTTTGTTCTGTGACCTTTTTCTGCTCTCATTGTCTCCATTCTGTTTTATCTGTTCTTTGATTTCACTGTTCCTGCCCCAGTGTCTTTACCTTGATTTTAGCTGTCTGTGCTCTCCCTTAAATGCCTTTGTGACAATATCTATTTTACTCTTGAAAACCTTTGGCTGTATATCTTTGGAGAGCTCTCTTTATGTCATTAAAAAATGTTTCACTTTTCTGAAATCTTTAAAGGGGAGCACTACTTCGGTTCTTCACCTCTCTACCCAATTCCCTATGTTTTAAGAGATTAATTTCAACCTCAATCATTGCATGAATAGAAGTGATAAAATCTTTCACTTCACATTTTATGACCTCTATGATCACATTTTTACTTGTGATACTCTCAATTCTACTATAGTCAGATGGCTAGCTAGCATGGACAGCTAAATAAATCTCCCTCTCTCCAATCTAGTAGTTTTAAACTTGAATAATTGATGGACCCTTTTTTTAAAAAAAGAAAAATTCTCTTGACCTACAGTATTGATCTGAATTATTTTATTTATGATAAATTGCTGTTTTAATACAGATATGGTTCTGGCTAGTATGGGTAGTTTCCTGACTTTAGCAAGCCTACAAAGAATCAATTCTCTCACATTCTTTTCTTGTCAAACTATCCTAAAACTTTTGTTCACGACGAACATTTATGTGGTAAGCCTTCCTTTTTTTTTTCTTTTCTCATAGGTCTCTGATAATTATAGTAGTGATATGATTGACCCCAGTGAGACTGAGCTTGAAAACACCAGTGCAAACTTGTGCCTGAGGTCTTGCTTAACACCTGCTGATAAAGTGGGCATACAGGTCATCCAAATACACTTTTGCAATTATTCAGATTGATTTGGAAAGCTCTTATAGAAGACATTCACATCTCTGTATCTACCTCTTATGGGCTGATAACAAATACCTCACTGAAGGGGTCACCTTTTGTTTATCCACTGCCCCAGCTCCTTTCCCAAGATGCACTTGACATCTCCCCCAGCCTCATGCCTTTTCTGCACACAGGAGAGGCATTCTGTGCACATTTTCCTTTTTTAGCTTTCATTCTTTCTATTGAGGGTTCAGATCTAAAAATTGTATCTTTTCTCCCAACCTGGTTGACTTCCATGACCTTTCCAAACTTTTAAACAAAAATCTGGAGATCTGAACTTAGGTGGCTCTTCTCCCATTGAGAAACTTGATTAGTCCCAAAGCAGTCCTTTCATACACTGATTTCTCTCTTCAAATTCAGCTCTATTTCTTAAGCCCAAGTTACATTCAGATCCTCTCTTTGTGGAGATTTCTAAGCTTTAGCTCCAGCCTGTGTTCTTATGGGGTAATGGAGACAGCGCTAGATTTGAGATTACAAGATTCCCAGAGAAGTTCCACCACTGAACAAGCTATAAAACCTTGGGGACTCTCTTAACTTCCAGGAGACTTATTTTTCTCATCTATAAAATGGGATGATAGCTACCATCTCTCATGATTGTTGTGAGGATTTCATGAAATACTGTACTCATTCAGTTAAAGCTCTGCTTACCTTAGTCATGTATGTGTGTGTGTGTGTATGTGTGTGTGTGTGTGTTTTCTTTTAGTCTTCCAATGTTTCCTTTGCAAGTTTTCCTCTCTTTCCTTTGGCGTTTCATTTTTCTTGGCTCAGGTTCTCTGTCACTTTGCTTTTTCTAATTAACTAATTAATTGATTGATCATTCATCCATTTTATTGTATTTGGATGAAAATGTTGACCTCCTGAGAGTTGATGTCAGACTTGCTGGAGGCAGGGAGATGATTTGGGGGTAAGGTGACTCCCTAAGGACGTAGTTTTTCAGGAGTCGAGACAACTACAGAAATACTAATTGCTGATTTGGGATGGAATAGAAATCAGGAGGAGGGGGAGAGGAGAAGAGTGAGGAAAGGGAGAGTGGGAGAGATGAAAGCATCCAGGAAGATGGTGTGAGGAATAGGAGACTGTCAAGGGTGCAATGAGCGGTGAACAAAATCCAGGTTGCGGGAGAGTGAGAAGTGAGTGGGGCTATTTAATACTCTATTGGAAGCTGTCTGGTTCCTGTGATGTAAATCTATGCCAAATTTTTGGTAAGGCTTATCATGGAAAAGGGCTAAGTCCCAAGCCCAGAGCAGGGTGGTAGGATATGGGGGCAGCAAGTAATGAACAAATCTATTGGAAATCAGAAGTGACCATGACAATGTAACCCCCTAGAAGCTCACAGATACCATGGGGAGGACTTTGAACATCCAGTAGAGGCACGATGGGCATCTGAGCTAATTTTACTTGAAAGGAGTGGTAGTTCCTGCTGACATCTAGATATTCATTTTATTTTTTTAACTAACTAATTAATTAATTAATTAATTTTGGGCTGTGTTGTGTCCTCGTTGCTGTGCGCGGGCTTTCTCTAGTTGCCCCGAGCGGGGGCTGCTCTTCGTTGCGGTGTGCAGACTTCTCATTGTGGTGGCTTCTCTTGTTGCGGAGCATGGGCTCTAGGTGTGCCAGCTTCAGTAGTTGTGGCCCGTGGGCTCAGTAGTTGTGGCTCGTGGGCTCTAGAGTGCAGGCTCAGTAGTTGTGGCACACGGGCTTGGTTGCTCCATGGCATGTGGGATCTTCCTGGACCAGAGCTTGAACCTGTGTCCCCTGCATTACTGGGCAGATTCTTAACCACTGCGCCACCAGGGAAGCCCTAGACATTCATTTTAAAACATAATATGTACAAATGCCATAGCCTCCTTGGACTTGGGTTCCAACTAAAGAAAGCCTATTGCACAGGAGGAACTTGATCGATGTTTGTTGAATAAATCGACTTTAATTTCTACTGCCATTAATTTACCCTCCTTTATTCCTATCTTACCCTGCTTTTTTTAAATCTGAGTGACCTCAGAACTAGCTATTTTTAAGTGTTCTCTTTATCCTTTTCCTCAACAAGAACTAATTTCCCTAGCGTTTCCTTCCTGTACCTCTTGTTAACCCCTGACAACTGCATGTTTATCTTTTTCTTTCTTTCCACCTGAAAGTCATCTTAATTTTCTACTTTCCCTCCAGAAGTTCCACTTCTCACTGTTTTCTCAAATTCCATGGCAGTCATTTCTGTGGCTGTTACTGTCTCAGCATTCTCTCTCTTGCTCTCTCTCTCTCTGCTGTTTTTTGGGTTTGTTTTGTTTCTGGTTTCTGGCTCTTGTGGCTAGCCAGTCTCCTTTTTATGGTGAAGGATTCTTGGATGGTTTACATAAATACTCCCTTTTGCTCCACAATATTTGTAAAATTCAATTTAGAGAGAGACAGAGACAGAGAGAGAGAGAGAGAAAAAGAGAGAGTGTGAGCGCACACTCATGCACACATGAGCACTTATCTCTTGGGGTAACATACTGAAGTATTTCTAGATGAAATTATTTAAGGTTTGGGATTTGCTCTAAAATAATCCAGAAGAAAAGAGGGAAGAGGGAGAAAAAGTGGCAGTGGGAGGTGGAGGGGGGGTGTTATAGATAAACAAGATTGGCTGCATTGTTGAAGTTCTGTGATGGGTACCTGATGGTTCAGTATGATATTCACTCAACGTTTTTGTAAGTTTGAAATTTCCATAATAAAAAGCTCAATTAAAGTCTGTTTATTAAAGATCTGCATGGGAGTCATTGATCTCCACAGCCAGCACATTATTTTTTCCTGTACATGACCTCATCCCCAGCACATCCCTCGCCCCCCACTGAGCCATTTCTAAACTTTCCATATGGGTTTGTTGGCTTGCCAATTTCCCATTGGCCTAATAGCTCCTGGTGGGCAAGGGCTAGTAGTGTCTTACTCATCTTGGTAGTGCGTAGGATACAGCCTGTTGAACTGAGGAGGAATGAGCTAAATTACCTGTCGGTAAACCCCCAGCCCTTCACTGACGGACGCCCCCTCCCCCATCGTCCTGGCTTTTGCTGGGTCTGTGACCACATGTAGGGGCTTCTAACTGCGTGGGGTCACAGCCCACTGGTGCAGGGCTGCATTCCCCAGGAGGGAGAGGGAACAGCCCCTGTGGCTTTCTATAAGCACAGCCCTATCACCACAGATTTCTCTTATCAGCCTGGTTCTTCTTCAAGATATTTCCAGTCATTCCAAGACAGTCTCCAAGATAATTCCAGTTTCCTTTCAGATCTGGAGTTCACATCAAACTTCTTCCTATGATTCGGTGATTCAAGTGACTGCAATTGTGGGCCTGGGTTAATGTGCCGGTTGGTCCTCGCTGCCTAGTGTCCTTTTGAGCAGCCTCTCTTGCCCTGCAATTCACCTTCTGTCTCAGGACAGAGAGAATGTCGTACTTTTCTCTTTGCACTTCCTTGGGGTGGTTGGCCCTCACATCACCCTCTGGAAAGGCAAATGTAGCAGTGCTGCCACCTTTGCTTCCCATGTGTCTTATCACCCTCCCCAGTTTCCTCCCTGCTGTCATCTAGCCCAAATCTTCAGCTTTCCTATTCTAGGTTCAGCTTATATCATCTCTCACAGTTCTCTGCAACTGCTACAGTTCTGGTAGCTTCTAGGACAATCATCCTGGTATCACCTTGCTCTCAATACCCTTTAAATGGCTTATTACAAATCCCTGTGTCCATTTTGTCTTCTTCCCAGTATGCCACCGAGGGTTCAACTCAGGGGTCCGATGTTCTTGTGCTTGTATGACAAGGATCAGAAAGGTTGAGTGGCTTGCTTGAGGTTTATGACCTAGTAAGGGTCAGACATGGAACCCCAGTTTCCTTATCACAGTCCAGTGTTATACCCAGTACCCACCATCTGGCTTAGACTTGGCTACTGTCCCCTGGGAAGCGATGGCTCACCTTGAACTTCTGTGCATTTATTTGCCTTGCAACATTTACCTTTTTGGAATATTTCTGACAATAGTCCCAGAGGACTGAGAACTGAGCTAAGCCAGCGTGGGGTGGTCAGGACTAACTGCCTTATTGATTCATGGGGGCGCTGACTGAAGCTTGATATTGTCTCAAACAGTTCTCTTAATCCTGAAAAAGAGCTAAACAATGCAGGAGAGGAGGTGAGGTGCAACGTCATGACCACTGGGCCTTCGCCAGGTGCCTTTGGATTTCCAGGAATCAGAGACAGTCTTGGCATCAGGTCATACTCCAAGGGCTGTCAACCTGTAAAGTGATGGGCTGGAGTGCTGACCCCTTCCTTGGGTAGAGAGAAATGCTGATTGTTGGATAGCATTATTAGTTAGAGGTGCAGAATGGTGGAACTATGAGTGGCCGCTAACTTCTGTGGGAAAAAAATGTGGTTGTCCCCTACTGTCACCTGAGGATGCTCTTGGCTATTCACCTGTGAGCATATGTAGTGTGTGTGAGTGTGTGTGTGTGTGTGTGTGTGTGTGTGTCAGAGGGTAGAAGAGCTAGAGCAGGTTTCCCTCTCACCTCCACCTCCAGTTAAAACCAACTTCTATACCCCAACCACAATGTCCTGTACCATCAGGGCCCCTCAGTTCTAGACATCAACTTTGTGGGAGGCCCTGAGCAAATCTCCCCTTGAAACTAGAATTCTACTTTCCGACCTTGATTGCTTTGCAGAAGAGAATATGTCTGCAATAAATCTAATACTTTCATTTTCCCTCACCAAACCTTCAAAACAAACTATGTATTTATGTGCGAAACTGGAAAAGACATTTCACCTCAAGTGAAAACTTGATCATGTTATACAAACACACTGAGAAGAATCACTCCTTACGTTTGCATAGAATGTTGGCCTTTGCAAGGCTCAGTGTACTGCTTTCTAACCTTTGTCTTCAAGGAGAACTCACTGTGGGTGGAACCACTCAGTCTGCATCAAGGAGAAAAGAGCTTATCCAGGGAGGTGGAGTGGATAGTCCAGTATTCTAGATTCTCCACTTATTCAACAAAATTACACACGTAAACATCAATGGGATCCTGACTAGGACCAAAATGAGGCCCAGGAATGAACCGGATTTGCAATTTTGGATGCTTTATTACCTAAAGTCAGAAGAGAAGATATAAAAGCTATTTTATTTACCAAGAAAGTGCACTAGACCTGTGGAAAGTTGGTCCTTTTTGCTAAGCTCTCAGATATTAGAGGCAGTTGGCTAGACGGCTGTGTTTTACATCCCAGCTTAACATTTTCGAGGCTGCTGAATAATGTAGATCCTTTTCAGTGGAGTGACCTTCTCCAGAGCAGGTCTGGGTTTTTGATGTGCCATGTGCATTATTGCTGGAAATTTATGGCTGAGCTAAAGGTGAGGAGGAAAGAAAAAAATGAGCATATTGGATCTTTTTGGTCATAAAGTATTAAAGTAGTAGAAAACAAAACATCTGGTCAGAGGAATTTCACAGTTTTGTTTACTTCTTTGATAGTATCTCTTTTTTCCATACCACCTCTAACTCTGTATCCACGGATATACTTGTTAACCTGGGTTTTCCCTCATTAGTGTGTTTCTAATTTTTTAAAATTATAAAATATATTATATAAATTATATATATATATATATATATATATATATATATATATATGTTTTGAAGTGACATTTTTAAAGGTAGAAATATCTTCATCAGTCCTCCAATATTAGAAATTATTCTGGCACTACTATGCATATAGGGAACACTATATGCTAAGAAGGCTATGGGGACATTGAAGAAGGTCCTGGGGTGGGGAGGAAGAACGCCTCAGATGTCAGAAGATCAGAAATAAAGAACCTCTGAAAGAAGTTACAATGAGTTAGGGGTTTTTTAGGTTGAAGTATGTGAAATTGGCCATTTTATAAGGTTCAAACTAAACAGTCTGGTAAAGAGAAGGCTGAGGAATGCCTTATTAGCTTCAGGTAACAAAAGTTCTCACTAGTCATCTCTGCAGAAGACATCTATGAGGAAATGAGCTTAAATAGATTTAAATTAACACAGACTGAGACTTTGACAATAAGAGGAATTTCATATGGAACAAAGAGACCTTATGGAATTTACATTAAGGACAGCTTAAGATGGAAAGGATGCCTAATGCTGCAAGTCTTTCAGGCATAGTTTTCCTAGGAGGAGAATTTGGACCCAGAGGCCTTTTGGTTCCATTCCAGTTCTTGGTTTTCAAGCCCACTGATTCAATATAAAGGTACCTAAGAACACCTTCCCTAGCCAGCAAGGAAGGGATGCCTCAGCTCACTAGGAATTTAATTTATCACTATTGAACTTAGATGCCCTTGCCTTGACACTCAAATAAAAGGAGAGATAAACTGTTCATGACCCCAAACATCACACTGTTTATGGTTTGTTTGGGCTCTTCTAAGCCAGGGAAAACATATGTGCCTTACATCACTTCTCAAATGTCCCTGAGCTCTGAGCACACAGCATTCCCTTTCATGTGAAACTTGGCTCCAGAAAGTTCTTTCTTCTTGGTCTTAAAAAAATTAAACATACTAGAAGAATATACACTGAAGTGTTAACAATGATTATCTCTGAGGGGTAGAATTATGGGCAATTCCTAGTCTTTTTCTTTACTTTGCCTTTGTTTCTCTAAAAGTTTTCTTTTACAATGAGAAGGTAAAAGTTGTGTAATAATTAAATCCAAGGATGGTCTATGCTGGCATTCTAGTAGAAAGGAAGAAACATAATTGAGGTATTGGTTATAAGTATTACTTTACAATCTAACAAAAGAGCTACTGATTTATTTTTTTGCCAGATCAGTTATCATTGGGCCACTTGACATGCATTTTATAGTGTGGTAAAGGCAGAGTGTTTTGTTTTGTTTTGTTTTTCTTTTAACGTTAGAACCAGAAGGAAACTTAAGAGGTCATTGACTTCAGTAGTTTTCTTCCAGACTAGGTGTCTTTAGTGTCAACTAAAACAGATGGATTATTTCAGGTTAGCTCTAAATCACATTGAAGAGATTACAGGTAGGAAGATCTACTTGGCAAGTTACTTAAAGTCAAATGTAAGGTAAAGGGGGGTGAGAAAGGAAATGAACAAATAATTCTGATATAACAGAAATCTGGGCAATTAGCCAAGGTGAGATGGATGGGGCAAGATGACAAGCTGAGAAAGAAGAGAGAAAACCACAATGTTGATTGTTGCTCTTAAGGTGTCAGAGTGATGATGGGTGGAGGTGGGAAAGGAAAGGGGAGAGGAGAACGGTGTGAGAGGACACACTTATTGCTTAATTTGGCACTAACTCATTATTTGATCATTTCCAGGGTTATCTCCACGATTCAGGGGCTACATTTTTTGATCATTTAAAAAATTGCGATAAAATACATATAACATAAAATTCACCATTTCAACAATTTTTAAATACACAGGTTAGCAGCAATACATACACTTACATTGTTGTATAACCATCACTACCATCCATCTCCAGAACTTTTTCATCATACCAAACTGAAACTCTGTACCCATTAAAGAATAATTCCTCATTACCTCCTCTGCCAGCCTTTGGTAACCACCATTCTACCTTCTCTCTCCATGAATTTGACTACTTCATGTATCTCATAAATGTGAAAGCATGCAATACTTGTCCTTTTGTGTCTGGCTGATTTCATTTAACATAATGTCTTCAAGATTTATCCATGTTGCAGTATGTGTCAGAATTTCCTTCCTTTTTAAGGTTGAATAATATTCCATTGCATGTATATAGACCACATTTTGTTTATCCATTCATATGCTGATGGACACTTGGGTGGCTTCCATCTTTTAACTATTGTGAATAATGTTGCTATGAACACTGTTGCACAAATATCTCTTCAAATTTCTGCTTTTAATTCTTTTGGCTATATATTCAGAAGCAAAATTGTTAGATCATACAGTAATTCAATATTTAATTTTTTGAGGAACTGCCATATTGTTTTCTATAGTGGCTACACCATTTTACATTCTCACCAGGAAGGCACAAGGGTTAGGGGCTACCTTTCAACTAAGGCATTTAACTGAGGTTGTAAAAGCTCTGCTCAACTGCTTCTCAAAAGAGGAATGCCACAGATCAGAATGAATGGGAGACTGCCCCTGGGGGCTGTTGGCCATCTGTGAACTGGTCTGGCAAAATTTAGGGGGAAAAAAATCAACAGGATTGAGAAAATAGTGGAAACAATTCCAGCAAGGATAACAGCCTTAGATAAACTGCCCATAATTATTAAATTACAAATGTACAAGTTGCGGAGGGTAAGGGCTTTATAGGGACAGGTGAAAATACAACCAGAGAGTCAAGTTCTCTTTCTCAAATACCCCACCCCCTCAATCAGGAGCATCCTAATATAGAAAGACTTGGGGGTTGTGGGTGGAGAGTCTATAAAGGGTCTACCTTCAGATGATGGAACTGTAAATAATAGTCAATCATTAAATGCCCTGTTTCTTTGCTGTAGATTTTATACCAATGGAGATAGGAACATTTTATATTCAAGTCCAGACTAGAAATAAGTAGGAATAGCTTTCTAACCTACAACCTGTGCTTTAGTCTGACATCTTAACTTTGGGGACACTTTGGATTTTTCATCATTAATCTTTGTAAAATGATAGGGTTTGTAGAATGAAAGGTGTTTGCCTGACTCATTAGGGTAAAAGAATCTAGGTTAACCCCACAAGAGAAAGAAGGATATGTGTAAGGATTCTTCCTGGCTGTGACTCCATCCCATAAGGGGCAAAATATTGAACTTGAAAAGCAGATCAATAGAAACTTCCACATTGAGAATTTACCTTCATCTTGGGAAGTTGTGACCTCAGAGACTACATTTTTCATTTCAGAGAAAAAGTCAAAGAAGTATGGTAAAAGTCTTTATGATTAGAGCTATGAAAGAAATTCTGGAAATTAAAAAGTCGGTGGCAGGTTTTGTTTTAGAGCCTGAAGTCAGGTGGTATTAGCAGACTGGCAGCTCTTCATCTTTCCAGGGTGTTAACTTCCAACTTGAATGTTGGCACTAGATTTCCACACCCCGTTAAGCAAAGTGCTTAAAACAAAACATTCAGCTTGAGTCAATGAAATTCAAGGATCATCCTACACAGAACAAGAGAAACCTTTTTAGATTTGCAGATGCCTTTGATAGTTTCCTTTCCCCCAGGATCCCATTTCACATACATCTCACTAACTTTGGCCCTGGTGACATAGCTGGCAGCTTGAAAAGTGGCCCCAATTTAACTAGGCTTCAACAGTCCACCCCCGTCCGCACTATAACCCAACCCCATTACTAATGGTTTAACTGGATACTTTTATGTTGGGAGAAGCTTCACAACTATTGCCAAACTTAACTTCTGTAACTATCCGGAGAATGAATATATTTGGCAGTATCATTCTCTCTCATTCCTTGCCTTAAAATAATTAAGTAAACGAGCAATCATAGATCTCAGGGGAGCTACGTGACTCTAAGGAGTAGATGGAACTTGGTCTAAGACCAGGTCTCCCAGATTTTTCTCTTAGAGAGCTTTGGGGTTACACAACCCCTCTTCTGCAGGAATAAACACGTTACGCGGCCTGTCAGTGGGCAACATGAATTCTCTCAGTATTTAGGGCTGGAAGAGGTGGGAAAGACTGACTAGAGAAGAAGGGAGGGTCTTACCTACCTAGAAAGGTAGTGGGGAGTGAAGTCTGTGTGGAGATGAGTGGGGGAAAGAGTGGCAGGGAAAATTTTAGGCTGCTTCCCACTTAGATTTGTACAATTCCCGCCTCTTGGGAATTATTTTCCAATCTCCCAAATCTTAAACCCTAGGTTGGCTTTAAAGTAGGGTATCCAGACATGAATAGCGTATGGATAGAAATTTCCTGCCATGATTGAATGGTTGCTGAGCTCCTATGAATAGGGCTATAACTCTCACTGTTTTGGACTCTAAGTTCTTAAACTGGTATGAGAATTAACATGGGTTCTAGGAACTAGACATAATTCTAGCTGAGGGCATGAAGGAATGTTAATAAATGCAGAGGCTATGACCCTCATTTCTGCTACTATATTTCTTCTGGCCAGTTGTATATTGTTAGATCTTCATGACAATATATATTGTTGGGAAAATCATTGTAATGCAGATGAAAATTTATCATCAGATATCTATATCTCTCTCTCTATTTTTTTAATAAATTTATTTTATTTATTTTTGGCTGTGCTGGGTCTTCGCTGCTGCGCACGGGCTTTCTCTAGTTGTGGAGAGCAGGGGCTACTCTTCCTTGTTGTGCGTGGGTTTCTCATTGCTGTGGCTTCTCTTGTTGTGGAGCATGGGCCCTAGAGCGCACAGGCTTCAGTAGCTGTGGCACGCGGGCTCAGTAGTTGTGGCTCACGGGCTCTAGAGAGCAGGCTCAGTAGCTGTGGCACGTGGGCTTAGTTGCTCCGTGGCAGGTGGGATCTTCCCGGGCCAGGGCTCGAACCCGTGTCCCCTGCATTGGCAGGTGGATTCTTAACCACTGCGCCACCAGGGAAGCCATATATCTCTATATTTTATATGTCTTATTTTTTTATATTAGGCTGTATAGTTATGCATTTCTTTTTTTAAAATTAAATTTATTTATTTATTTATTTATGGCTGCATTGGGTCTTCGTTGCTGCTAGTTATGCATTTCTTTTCATTAAAAAATTAAGGTATAATTTATCTACAGTAAAATAGATACCCTCTTTAGTGTTTAGTTCTATGGGTTTTCACAAGTGCATACCATCTGTGACCACCACCTCAGTCAAGATATAGAACCGTTCCATCACCCCCCAAAATACCTTCCCATCACTTTGTGGTCAACCCCTCCTCCCACTCTCTGGCAACCACTGATCTCAGCAGGCCTATTTCTTAAAAGGCATTGGTCTTTCCACCCCAGGTTGACCTTTTTTATTATGAAATTCTATTATGTTTCAGGTTGAGTTATGGATTCAGGGAAGATTTTTCTTAGCTGTAAGGGACCATGTGGATCCCACCAACTTCCAAATTCAAGACAGCGACTTATGGTAATCTTGGGACTTGATTTTATTGCTGGTCTCTTATCCTTTGCCTGGATTCCAAGTGACGCCCTGTAGGATATCTCCCTGGGAATAGAAGCTAACACTTACTGCGGGCTAACTGTATCTGGCTCTGTGCTGAGTCCTTTGCACATGTTCTATACCTTCATTTTATTCTCACAACATCTTCGTGAAGTGGATACTATAAACCACATTCTCATTTACAGGTGAGGAAACAGAAGCACAGAGAAGTGAAGAAACCTGCCCAAAGACACACAGCTAGCAAGTGACAGAGTCAGCATAGGACCCAGGCACCTGATATCTGATGCCAGAATGCCAGAACCTGTTCTAACCAGTAATCTATGCAGTCTTAGCCACAGACCTACGCCAGTAGACATGGAGCTAAGTGTTAAAGGGGCTTTTTTAAAAAAAAATAGATATAATTGCTGTTAAAAATATTTGTAACAGCACACCAACTCAATATTTTCTTATGATTTCTAAATACAACTTATTGTTGTTGTTATTTGTTTCTTCTGTTTATCTTTGAAATTCAGAAGTGATATTTTTAACTGAAAGGGAAAGAACCCTTTATGTCATAGCCATATGCACATGTGTCTATAAAAAACATTAAAGGCTCTGGCATCATACCTAAAGTACAGCATAATCAACCTTTACTGACCACTCTCTTTAAACATTTTATTTTGGGTTAACATATATTCTAGAGGAATATATCTGTTCCACTTAGCTCTACTTACTGTGGACATTCTATTGCCCCTGAGGAAGAAGCGTTTAGTGGGCAGGGGCTGGAGAATGTGCGTGGCAGGTCATCATCCGTCCCTGCCCTTCTTCTAAAGTCAGGAAGGCAAAGAGTCACTTATGACCGCCCCTCTTCCGATCTATCTGATGGGAGAACCGAGCCCCCCTACGTGAGAAGGCTCTGTAGCTTTCGTCTATCATTAAGATCTTGCCTGATACTAGTTGCCTCATGGGCTTCAGACACACCTTTTCTTTTCATTGCCATAAAACAGATGTTACTAATTAGAGCAGAGAGTGCAGGCAGGTTACTCTGTGTCGGGCACTGTTCTAAGAACTTCCTGTGTGTGAACCTCATTGATTCCACTCAACAGCCATCTGAAGTATATATATCCTCTTCCTTATCTTCATTTTACAAATGACGAATCAGAGGCACGGGATCAGTAACTTGCTCCAGACCTTAGAGGTAGCAAGTGGAGAAGCCAGTGCCAAACAGGGGTCTCAGAAGTCTAGCCTCACAGTTTCTACTCTAATCATTTTCAGACCCCTGATTTTGGTAATAACAGCAAGTCTTCCTTCTGCAAAGGACACCCGCCCAGTCCTGTCTTTTCAATAAATATGGGGGCAGCAGAAAGAGTGGTCCTTCAATGCCTGAATTCAATGCACCCGCCCCCTAGAAGTAGAATAAGGACCCTCACTCAGCTTACTTACAACATTTAAAAACAAACGATTGAATCCAAAACTAAACTACTGTCTACGTGGGAAGAATTTTCTGAGTTTCCTGAGCTACTTAGAAAGAATTCAAGATACGGAAATAAAAATAGCAATGGTCAACCACCTTCATAAATAGACTTCACTAGATAAAGCCAGCCAATGCCCAGGCTTCCTCCAGCCCCCAAATAGGCAACCCTCCACCACCCACCCTGGCCTCAAATCAAACATTTCCTGTTGGGAGTGAGTGGTGGGGAGGAAGTTCAAAAAGGGCTGAATTCCCAATACACAGGCTGCCTTTTTTATAACAACAGGCCAACGTTTCCAATAAATATTTGGGATGGCAACGTCAGGTTCTGCCAATTTGGCATCATGAGTCTTGCTTAATTTACTATCTTATTTTTGAAATGATTTATTAAATAGACACTAGGAATTTGCGAGCATCAGCTTTTCTCATCAAAACCACTTTGTGTTCCTTGAACTGAGAGCAGATTCTTTCACAAGGACATCAAACCTCTGAGTTGGAAAACACCCCAGTGGCCATCAGCTCATTCACCCATGCAGCCTGACCGGCGGGGCGGCTGGGTGAATACTGGCTGGGAGCATCACGTGACGCACCTCACCCATGGCTCACCTTCTCCAGAGTATCGTTCAGGGCATCCATCGTCTGTATTTTGGCAGCATTTGCAATGGCACTGTGAAGATGAAAAGAAACTTCACATAGAAATGGAAACTTTCCCACTAAAGAGGCTAAACCATTTTTACAGAGGGTTTTCTACTTGGCCTTTTAGCTTTCATTCTGCTTCTTGGCTACTTCTGGAAGACAAAAAAAAAAAAAAAAAAAAATCCTACCCTGTGTGCCCATGTACTACAACAAGCTTTGCAGGCCAACTTATTATAATTAATATTTTTAAACTTTTCATCAAAGTACAGCATACATGCAGAAAGGTGCACGTATTATCAACGTATAGGCTGGTGAACATTCACAGACTTGTAACACTAGTCAAAACAGTTGCCCCTAAGGATAATCACTACCCTGACTTACAGCCCCATATATTAGTTTTGACTTTATTTGTATATCATAAAATGTACCATACAGCAGGTGCTCTTTTGTGTCTGGCTTCTTTTCTCAGGCCAAGTTATTTGCTAGGAGAGTTTCAATCAGGGCTGAGCTTACAGTGCAATTTCTTGACGGGAACTCTGCGCTTGGCATACTTTTTTCTGGATGGTTTGTGTTGGTTAGTAGAAGTTCTTGGGGTATGGACACAGATTGATGATGCTTAGAAATTTATTTTCTACGCTATATTTTTCAAAAGCTATTCTCCTAGAAGATATAAGGAGGTGTTTGTCCACAAAAAGGAGGAAATCCTATCCATGCAAACACTCACGAAGCAGATATAAAGAGCAGAGGTGACTCATGGGGGAGCTAGGGAAGCTTCAGGGCCTCTCACTGCACAGTCTCCTTTCAAGGCCCTGGGAGGGGCCCTAGCCATTTCATATTTGTAATTTTGTATTATTTTTCCTTAAAATGGTCCTCCAGTTCTATAAGATTCAGCTTCCACATACCTATATCTATCCCTGGTAAACAGGACAAGAGAGCTATTTTTCTGCTGTTTTAAGTTCTGTAGTGGTCCAATTCCCATCTTTTAATGACTATTAGAAAACAACTGAATTTTTTTAAGAGGGCTCCAATCAGCACTTTATGACTCTCTAGGCAGCTCCTCTTCCTGCAGTGTTCACCTGATGTTAGAATTAACAGTAAGTCCCTCTTGCTGAGGTGCAAAGAAACGGATGACTTGTCCATGGCTGCCAACTAGAAGGTCATTTCCAAGCTATGACTCTCGCTCCTGAGCCCCTGGCCCAGGCATGTTTACCGGTGTCACACTAAACAGGGCTTACACTTGAGTCAGGTTTTAGTAGCGGGATAGGTTTTCGAAGTTAACCAGCTGGCAATTCAATGACAGTGTGACGTCATTTACAGAGTGCTTTCTCTATTCTAGGAACTGTCCTAGATGCTGGGTCAGGAGATAAATAATATGTGACTCCCACCCTTGAGGACTTATAGCTTTGCTTTAATTATGTGATAGTTATTTTCTGATTCAGAAGAAACAAAAGCTTAATGCCAAAGGGGCAAATTTTTAAAAATTGAGGTATAGCTGACATATAATATTACATTAGTTTCAGGTGTACCACATAATGATTTGATATTTGTATATACTGCAAAATGAGCACCCAATAAGTCTAGTTAACACCCCTCACCATACATAGTTAAATGTTTTTTCTTGTAATGAGAAGTTCTAAGGTGTACCCTCTTAGTAACTTACAAATATACAATACGGTATCATTAACTATAGTCATCATGCTATAATTTCATCCCCAGGGCTTAATTATTTTATAACTCTAAGTTTGTGCCTCTTGATCTCTTTCACCCATTGTCTACCCCAGACACCAGTCCCCTCTCCCCCCAGCTTTGGCAACCACTAATCTGCTCTCTGCACCTATGAGCTTGAGTTTTTGCTGTTGTTGTCCTGTTTATTTTTCTTCTTAGATTCCACATACAAGAGAGATCATATGGCACTGCCTTTCTCTGTCTGACTTATTTCACTTAGTATAATGCCCTCAGTGTCCATCCACGTTGTTACAAGTGGCAGGATGTCCTTCTTTTTTATGGCTGAACAGTATTCCTCTGTGTGTATGTATGTGTGTGTATGTGTGTGTGTGTGTGTGTATCACATTTTTTTATCCATTCATCCATCGATGGACACCTGGGTTGCTTCAATGTCTTGGCTACTGTAATAATGCTGCAATAAATGTGGAGGTGCATGTATCTTTTCAAGATAGGGTTTCATTTTCTTCAGACAAATACTCAGAATTGGAGTTGCTGGATCACATGGTAGTTGTAGTTGTAATGTTTTGAGGAAACTCCATACTGCTTTCCACAGTGGCTGCACCAATGTGTATTACAAGCTATCAGTGCACAGAGGTTCCCTTTTTCCCATGTCCTTGCCACAGCTTGGTATTTCTTGACTTTTTGTTAATAGCCATTCTGACAGATGTAAGGTGATATTTCATTGTAGTTTTGATTTGCATTTCCCTGATTATTAATAATGTTGAGCACCTTTTCAGGTACCTGTTGGCTATCTGTATATCTTCTTTGGAAAAATGTCTATTCAAATCTTCTGCCCAGTTTTAAACTGGCTTGTTTGCTTTCCTGCTACTGAACTGTATGCGTTCTTTATATATTTTGGATAGAGTATTTCATTTTTTTAAAATTTAATTCTTATATTTTAATTTTATTATCTTTTTATTATTATTACTAATCTTACTTTTGGCTGCGTTGGGTCTTCGTTGCTGCGCGCCGGCTTTTTTCTAGTTGCGGCGAGCGGGGGCTACTCTTCATTGCGGTGTGCGGGCTTCTCATTGCGGTGGCTTCTCTTGTTGCGGAGCACAGGCTCTAGGCACTCAGGCTTCGGTAGTTGTGGCGCACGGGCTTCAGTAGTTGTGGCTCGTGGGTTCTAGGTACGCAGGCTTCAGTAGTTGTGGCTCGTGGGCTCTAGAGCGCAGGCTCAGTAGTTGTGGTGCACGGGCTTAGTTGCTCCGCGGCATGTGGGATCTTCCCAGACCAGGGCTCGAACCCATGTCACCTGCATTGGCAGGCGGATTCTTAACCACTGCGCCACCAGGGAAGCCCAGAGTATTTCATTTTAAAGTAGAAAAATCCTCAAAAAATTTCCCTCCCAGAAATTGAGAAGAAAACTTTTAAAGTGATCTAAAAAGTAATTTTATACAGAAAGAAAAAACCCACAAAAAAACCCGAGAAATTCCATAGCCTATTTCCCTCCACACTTTCTTTCTGAGACTGTTACCACTTTAACTCTTAAGGACGTATCTGAGCATCCTCTAATTCACTCCTTTTGAATCACTCATGAGCTCACCTATGGAAACCATCCTGAAATAGGCTCTGAAGCGCCTCTACTTGGAGGAGCTGGTTTCACATGTTCACTTCTTTTTGAAGGCACTATTTTTCTTACCCAAGGCGTAGAGGGGCTGGTCCATTTGTACATGAGATCCAGCCCTCGGCTCTCTGCCTAGCTCTGAGAAAAGTGCAGTGTGTCAAGGTTACTGCGGAAGGAGCAGGGAGAAAACAACCTCTGTATCCAAATTCCTTCCAGATGTGCCAAATACAGTGGCCATTATTTTCTAAATAACTGAGTGAGGAATTTAAAAAAAAAAGCAAAAAAGCACATTTATTTTTAATTCAGATTTGCTTCAGCAGAAAGCTTATTGCAAACACAGGGCCAGCTTAGGGACAGTACTTTAAAGGCTAAGGTGAAAATAAGATACAGGGACGTGAGTCCTGTTTGGATGCATTCAGGACCTTGCTTTTTAAGCAGGAGGCAATTGGGCTGGCTGCAGGGAAGAGGAGGATGGGCAGAGAGAGTCCTCCAGAGGGTAGTTAACCCCCTCTCCCATGCTGACCCCCACCCCTACCCCACCCCACCATGCCAGCTGCCTCTAACTCTGGTTAGTAAGTGCCTAGGGAGCCTTGGTTTGTCCTAAGATCCAGCGAAGCCTCTGACTTCTGGCAGTAGCGTCACTTAAAAATCAAGATGAAGAAGGAAAAGAAATTAAGCAGTCCCCTACCTTGTTTTCTCTAATCCCATTTTCTTGGTGTGTCTCTCCAAGACGCCAATTTCTTGTTTTTTGGAAATTCGCTTTCCTCCAGCTTTTACTATAAACAAATAAGCATCAACAAGGGAGTCATATTTAGGGCAGCAAGAGACAGTTTGCTTTGTTATTCAAGATATGAATTTATTGTAGATTTGAAGAATTTCAGAACTTTTTGAAGAGCTAAACTTTAATCTAAAACAACATAATCAAAAGGTACCCTGAACTAGCATAACAGAAGAAAAAAATATTTTGGGCAAACAAGGTGGGAAGGAGAGAAGAGCTAAGGTTTTTGCTTGTCTGTGTTCGGAGAGGGGGACCTGAGGCTAAAAAAGGCAGAGGTGTTTATTACATCTTCGATTTGGGGAGGAGATAACAATTTATTCCCTTAGGCATTTTACTGAAAAACATTTTTTCTTATTATCAAATCAATTACATTCTTCATGACAGCAACCGACAATTACAATGTGACCCTTCTGTTTTCCCACAAGATTAAAGTGCAAGGCTTGCAAAAATTTTTTTTCAACCAAAGCTTTCAAAAGCTAGATTGGAGAATGAGCCAAAAGTCAGGGCATGTGGTGATAACACGCATTTAATTCAAGAGAGATGCTTCTGATCCCACCAGATGCCCACCTTCCATCCCAGACCCCAAACCTCCGATGTTGGAGGAGCTCAGATGTTCTAATGAGTAATTAAACTGCATTAATAATCCTGCCATTCAAGAGATCAATTAGTGTTAATTAGGCTACAGATGACCTAACAGCAATTCAAGTGTTTAACAATGTCGGATGAAATCAACTTTTGAAAAGGAGCAGCCCATTTCAGATTGCAAGTCAAAGCAAATACTTTTTTCTGTTCCCAGGAAATTTGCACATCTGAAATCTGACAAGCTCAAATGAGAAAAAGCTAAATGGACATTGATTTGTTTGAACCTGTTAATTCTTTTTATGGAAATGTCAGATTGGCAATTTTCTAAAACTGGCTCCAATAAAGTGAAAAATAGGAAAACCTATTTCTCAATGCCCTCGTGAATTGACTTCATCATTTTTCTTTTAAAATTATTATTTAATTAATTTTTTTGATTATGTAATAGTACATGCATAAGGCACACAATTCAAAAATCATGGAAAGGTCTGCAGTCTCCCTTCTACCATTATTTTTAGGCCTACAGTTCATCTCCCTAGATAGTGCTAACGTTAACAAGTTCCTATGTATTCATTGATAGACATTCTATACACATACCTATACATTTTTTTAAATGGCAGCATACGTTGTTCTACATCTTGTTTGTTTATACTTTTCATTCAGTCATGTACTTTGGAGTAAGTTCCCTATCGATATATATCTATAGAGAGAACGTCTTTCTTTTTAACATCTGCTTTAAAATTTCATTATATGAACATTCTGTGTTTACTTAACCAATTTCCAACCGTTGGACATTTTAGATGTTTCTAATCCATTGTTATCACAAACAATGCTACAATGAATATCCTTTGCATATACATAATTCTGCACAAGTGCAAGTATATCCATGGGATAAATTCCTAGAAATGATCTTGTTAATTCTTAAGAGTATGTGCATTTGAAATTTTACTAAATCTTGCCAAGTCACCCTTCACAGTGGTTGCACCAGTTTACAATCTCAACAGCTACAATGACAGTGATTGTTTCACTATATCTCAAGCAACAGTGAGAATTAGAAAATGTTTGGCTTTATCAACCAATAAGAAAAGTAATTTGTCTTTCTTATATTTTATTAAAAGTTGAGCTTATTTCTGTGTTTCAGAAGCCAGTTGTATTTTCTTTTATAAACTGTTCACATTTTTGGTCCATTTGTCCTGTTGGACTTCTGTTCCATTAATCTCTCTGTTTATATGCCATTACAACTTTATTTTAATGATTGTACCTTTATAACATATTTAAAAAAAATTCTTTTTTGGCCGCACCACGCGTCATGTGGGATCTTAGTTCCCTGACCAGGGATCGAACCCGTGCCCCCTGCAGTGTAAGTGCGGAGTCTTAACCACTGGACCACCAGGGAAGTCCCTAACATATTTTAATTTTGATAGTCCTTCTTTGCTACATTTTCTTTGCAGAATTTTATTAGCTATTCTTATTTATTTTTCCATATGAACTTTTGAATCAGTTTGTCAATTCCCTCCAAAAAATCCTGCTGGTAGTTTTTTAATGGTCTTGCTTTAGATTTATAGATTTTTTTTTTTTAAGGGAAAATTCGTATCTTTATATTCCTGGTTGCTCTCTATTCAAGAACATGGTATGCTTTTCCATTTTCTACATTTTCTTTTGGGTCCCTCAGTAACTTGTTCACATAAATCTTACACATTTATTGTTAGGTTTATTCCCTAAGTATTTTCTCTTTTTTGCTGCTGTTGCAGTTGTAGAGAGGGTCTATTCTTCCATTATAGCTTTCACAGATTGTTGTTCTTATATTAATATCATTGATTTTATACCCAGATCTTATTGAATTCTCTTACTATTTATAATATTTTTGTTGACTCCCTTAGGTTTTCCAGGTAAAAAAAATTTATATAATCTGCAAATAATTATAATATTACTTTCTCTAGAATAATATTAAATAGTGGTGTTGATGGACATCTTTGTCATCCTAATTTTTAATGGATTGCTTTTAGTGTTTTCCCATTAAGTATGATGTATACTTAGTTGGATATACACACGCACATATTTACAATATATATATAATGTATATTCAAATATATTTCTTTCATCATATTAAGGAAATATCTTTCTATTACTGTTTCATTGGGCTTAAAAAATTACAAACACATGTTGAATTTTATCAAATGCCTTTTTATTATCATGTATATAATATGGTTTTTCACCTTAATGAGGTTAATTATATTAATAGATAAAAATTTTATAAATATATATTAATGAATATTTTACTATCAAACCATTCTTGTGTTCATGGAATAAGCTCCACTTGGTCATTTTGAATCACCAAGTTTTTTTTTATTGATTATAAAGGCGTCTCACTAGAATTCTGTAATATTAGATACAGTCCAGGAAAAAAATCCTATTTTCATACATGGTCTGCTTTAAATTCACACACACACGAAAAAAAGGCATACAAAATAATCAGCAACAGAAATGAAATAATGTGGAAACACCTTCTGAATAGCCCTGGAATACAGAGATGAAATAAACCAAGGGGTGGCTTTTTCTGGAAGACTGCTTGAGAAGGGTGTGCCACTGTATGAGGAGTGGTGTGGTCCATAGCTTCTTCTACCAAGAGGAATCAAATCACAATAGCTCTAGACCTAGAGCTTGAGCCTTCAGTATCTCTCCCAGCAGTATCTTTCATCCTCCTTATGACAAATGCTTTTAAAACATGGAGTGCTATAATTATTTTCTTATTAGTGTTCCTTTTGTTTTCTCTGATGCTTTTGTTTTTGCATGTTTTCTTCTTCCACTGGTTATTATAGCCAACTGTAGAAGCACACTTGTTATAGTTAAAATAAGCAATAGTTAAAAGTGAGAAGACCTTTGAAATGTTGAGCTCTGTGCCACTCATTTGAAAGAGCACAGACAATTTAGAGAATGTCCAGATGAGAGCAACCAGAGTGGAGAAGGAGCCGTGTCAGACAAGGAACTGGGAAAACTGGAAAGATCGTTTCTGAGGAAGCAAAGACTCAAGGGAAGCTTATGGTGCCATCTTCAAGGAGTTTAGGGGCTGTCTTGTGGAGGAGGAATGATTTACTGGTAAGGAAATGTTATCTAGGGTCAGAGAGCTCTACCCCCTCCTGTGCTCTGTGACCTTGGGCAAGATAAACTCCTCTGAGGCTCAGTTTCTGCATCCCTCAAAAGGGAATAATACTGATTGTTCAGGCTGTCCTAGGGAATAGAGGTGACATAAGAAGCTGGTACATGGTAGGCACTTAATAATTGGTAGTTATTATTATTTATATTTATGTTTTTCCAGAGGAGAGAATGGAAAGCAAAGAATGAAAGTTCCAGAAATGCAGAGTCTGGCTACATATAACTGTGTTAATCAAAGTGAAGAAGATTGCATAGTACAATAGTATATCTCTGGTCCCTTAGTGTGTTAAAGTAAAGAAAAGAAGTGTATCTGCCATGAATATTTTAGAAGGATTTTGGGGAATTTGGTAGAAGTTGAACTAGATGATTTTTATTGTAAGGTCTTTACTGTAATTCTAACTCTTCCCATCTACCTACAAAAGAAAATTTATCATGTCCCTCCCTTTTGAAAGAATATAGTGTACTCAGAGAAACAAATCCCAAAAGAAATTTAAAGAGAATGTAAAGGACTTCCCTGGTGGCCCAGTGGTTAAGAATCTGCCTGCCAGTGCAGGGGACATGGGCTTGAGCCCTGGTCCGGGAAGATCCACATGCTTCGGACCAACTAAGCCCGTGCGCCACAACTACTGAGCCTGCACTCTAGAGCTCGCGAGCCACAACTGTGGAGCCCACATGCCACAACTACTGAAGCCCGTATGCCTAGAGCCCATGCTCTGCAATGAGAAGCCACCGCAATAAGAAGCCCACGCACCACAAAGAAGAGTAGCCCCCGCTCGCCGCAACTAGAGAAAGTCCACGTGCAGCAACAAAGACCCAACGCAGCTAAAAATAAATAAATAAATTTATTTTAAAAAATTTGTAATCACTTACATAATTCCATGCTTAGGTCCTTTCAATAAGCAAAATGAACTAGAGATTTAAAAATGTAAGAGAGAGATGTTTTGGATAGTTTTGTTAGAAAATCTACATTGATGTGGAGAAAATGAAACTTTGCTTTCCTATATCTGAGTAAGAGTTATAATTTTGTGGCGGCATTTGTAGTTTATAACTTTTCGAAAGTTGACCCTTGAGTTTAGAATGCTATATACTAATTTTCCAGTTCAGATTTTCCAGGCATTTTGCACAGTGTTTGGTAGAGGGTAGTCAAGATGAAGAAAGATAAGCCTGCAAGAAAAATTGAGCTTCTTTCCTTCATTAATCAGTGGAGAATGTGTGTGAAAAAGCTGACCACCACAAAGGTTTGGGCAAACTCTGCCTTGTGACTTAGAACGCTCATTTGAATTTAATTAAAAGGTTAGATGTTTGCAAAACGCTTACTTTGCATTCACCGTTGAGTTTTTGGCGTATTCTAAACCGTCAGTCAAGACAAAAGACTCTCATCAGGAAAAGCAAGGAGAGAGGGCTTCAGAGGGAGAGGGCTTGACATGGGCCCACTTTACTGTCACGTCTCTGCCCCTTCTCACCAGCTATGTGGCATTGGGCACGTCCCTCGACCTTGCTGACTTTCAGTTTGCTCCTCTGTGAAACAAAGATGAGGGTACATCATCAGTCTGCAGTACTGGTGCTGTGTCTAGAAGGCTCTGTGCAGTGCCAGTCACACAGGATTGAGTGAATAGCAGCTGTTCTTGTCATCAAACCCCTGTCCCTGTGACCTGTGGGGTAGTGGGTCTCGCAACCTCTCTGTTGAACCTCACAGATCAACTCCCAGAAGTTGACGTGAGCAGACTGGAGTTGAGAGAATTAAGCCTCTGGTGTTTGCTTTTTAAAAAACCATACTAGCCCTTCTGCAGCTATGGTTTCCTCCCCATTTTCTGCATTAGTTTCACCCTTGGGGATACACTCCCCAAACTTCCGTCTCTCTTTAATGAGCCAGAAAATGGATTCTCTCTGGGGGTTCAGTGGTGACCCCTTTGATGGCTCTGACTCATTTGCCTTAAAACAAATTAAAGTGCAAGGAATATACAAAAACTCATGAACTGCTGCTTTTTCTGGTTCATCACATATGTACTTGGTTTCCTTGGATTACCTTCTACTCACACATTTTTGGCTGTTCAGGTAATGGAGTTCTTATAAAACTGAGAGCGAGGCAAAGCAAAACAGCAGAAAATCCTTAGCAGAAAAGCTAAGCTTCCTAGAGCCCAGGCCGCCTCATGTTTAATGTAGTCTTGTTTTACAGCATAGATTTATAACCAGGATTCACAGAGGTACAATATATTATATTAATATACATCAAAGAAAAACCACTAAGCACCCCCTGTGTAGGTGGGAAAGAGTTACAGCTGCTGGCTGACTCTGGAGTGGTTTCACTTTTAACCATGTCGGAGCAGGCACATGTATCTTTCCCATTGCAATTTTCTTCTGCCCTGACGACTGCAGTAGTGCTGAATGCAGCCCGTACACATCAGGAGGTCTTGCAATTGAGGAGAATCATTTCTTTTGATGGCTATGTGTTTTACTAGGCCTGCATTTTACAGGGATTAACATTCATGTGCTGGGTACCTTGCATAGGTTATCTCCTCTCATAGTCATAACAACCTTACAATATCAACGTTATTTATTACCACCTGCTTTAGAGGTGAGAAAACTGAGGCTCAGAGATGTGGAAGGGAAGCAGAGTTTAAATCCAGGACTGTCTGGTTCCAAAGACCATGTCAGACCTTTCACAGACCTTTCATCATGTCTGTGTCCTACTTTCAGGGACCTGTCTATTGCCTATAAAAATCAGGTGAAATTGAATGGAATTCTGGCAATGAATTATTTTTGTTCTATAAATAAAATTTTGTACAGTAGCTATCTGGTTCAGACTTAAAATATATAGCGAGACAATCTGAAGGATGAGGCTTCTTTGCTCCCTTGTTCTCAGTGGGGAGGCAAAAGTCTTCCTTCATCTCCATTCTAATTATCCCATGCCTCTTATCTGTAGTGTCACAGTTCATAATAATTAACTGTCATGCCAGAGGCATTGTGACATGCTTGATGGCGGCATGGTGTGCTATGTACACAGAGTAATTAGCAATCATTAATGGCGGAGACAGAAAGTTCCTGGTGGTTTCATTCAAACTTTCACTTGGTTAAGTTTATCTCTGTGATCTTTGTGTATAAATGTCATTTAGCAAATAAAGTGTTAGCTGAACTGTTTTATGAAGGATTGGGGTGGAAGTGGCGGGAAGAGAATGGCATTTTCTTTTGTCCTTGTGTAGAAACTTCTAATAATTTGCATCGATGGTTCTTGATCATTAATTAGCATCATTAACTTTAAATATAGATAATGTTAAATATTCCTAAATCCAATTACAAACATAAAAAGTCAGGAGTCTGCCACAGGAGACCGGGACAGGGTGCTGAGAAATGGAAACTCAGAATTAGTAGTAAAAATTCTGACTTTGGCTGGGCTGCTCACCAGAAAGCCACTGAACCTTGTGTCAGTTTTTGATGCTTTGTGAAGTTTATACCTGCCATCATCCTCTGCAGCAAAGATGACTGAAATAACCTTGGCTTAGAGGAGCCAAAGAATGATACCAATAAATAAATTTTGTTAATGGAGAAAGGCAAGAACAAAGAGGTCAAGTTGTTGAGATATTTCTTAAGGAAAAAAGAAGAAAGGCAGTTAAAAGAACATCAAATCAGCTACAAATAGGCCTGCATGCCTCAGCCAATCTACATGAACATATGGTTAAGTACAATAAAACTAATTTCCATATTCCAGGGAGTTGATATAAATAGCATACCTTTTTTACAAAAAGAAAAGAACTGTGGATGCTTTGCAAAATGCCTTGATAGCTACTTTTCCAGTCAGCCCCTCCCATGCTAGTGTCCTTATTAAAAAGTGCTCCTCAGCTTGGTGACAGACAAAAGACATTACTGATCACACTGCCCAACCCCAAAGCCTGAGAAGGGAGAGAAAAATTGGGTTGCTCTCTTCTGTGTGGAAGCTAGCTTGGCTGGGTGTGAAGTCAGATGACGTACAGGCACATTCGGGAGACTGAGTCCGAAAGCTGGGACCTCCAGGGAGGAATGTTTCCATGGCAGTAAATTACCTTCCAGGTGTGAATGGGTCACTGCTAACCTACAGCCAGGGAGGGAAGGTCCAAGCTCACCACCTGCTCCTTTCCACCAGTGCCCAATCCCTTATACTCCCATATAGAATTAGGTTTTAATTCAACAGGGCCTGACAAATCCCCAGGTGATTTTCACACAGAAGCCTAAAAGGATCAAAGATAGGAGGAACTCAGGTTGGAGGAAGTTAAAGGAACAAGGGGAGGTTGAGAGCCTTTGCTCTGTTGGGGCACCTCTGTGGAAGGCGCTGCATGGAAGGAGGGGCAGCAGTAGCCGAGGGGTCTTGCTATCTGCAGGACAGAGGGCAGGTGGGCAGCCTACCTGCAGGAGGATGCCCCCCTTTCAATGCGGAGAGCTGGACTTGCATTTCACTTGCCATAGCGCGTGCCAGGGCCAGGGCCAGTGCCGGCGCTCTGGAGGCTGAGTGCAGCTGCCCCACTGCACCCTGGCTTTATATGGGCTGGGGGCGGGGTCCCTTAAGGGCTTTGCTGAGCAGCAACAGGGCTTGTCATCTAGCTTTTCTGGGAACCTACATTTTGGGGGCAAGTTTCCTCTTAGAAGAAAACTTTCTTCATATTCCCTTCATCTGAGAAGTCAAGGTAGCCAGCTAAGGTGACTCTTTCTTTCACAGGAGGAAGGGGAAAGGATAAAACTCAGTGGAATTCTTTTTCTCTCCAACTATTTATCCATCAGGTTTGTATGGTGCACCTACAATGTGACAGGTTTTGTCATATACTCGCATGACAACGAGGGCAAGACAAGATCTTTGCTTCAAGACATCAGTTGTTTTTCTGAGGAGGCAATTATAAAACAAAGTGTGATGCCTTTGTCTTAGTCTTTGCAATTTTAAGCATCTATACTAAGAAAGTAAAATTGGGGATGTGCACAGAGATTTCTGCAAGGGATGGTAATCATATATTTCTCTCTCTCTTTTATTTCCTTTTCAGTATTGATTGGAATCCACATAAACACCCCCAAATAGAGAGGGATACTTAAATAAAGATATAGCCATGAGAGTACTATGTACACATTACAAATTGTGTTTTTGAATAATATTTAATGATGTGAAAAATATTCATGATAAGACAGTGAAAAAGCAGGCTATAAACCAAGAGATGCCTGCTTTGTTAAAGAGAAAAAGTACAAATGTAAGCTTAGGCATTATTGTATCTCCAGTGCTATCAAAGTTCAGCAAAAGGCAGGTGCTTAGAAATGTCTCTGTTCTTCAACACAATTAAAAACTTCCACTCTTCAAAAGACATTGTTAAGGAAATGAAGACCAGCCCCAAACTGGGAGAAAATATTGGTAGAACATATTTCTGACAAGTACTGGCATCTAGAATATATAAAGAACTCTTACAACTCAATAAAAAGAGAACAACCCAATTTAAAAATGGGAAAAAGATTTAAACAGAAACTCCACAAATAGAGATATTGACAACGTGTAAGCACATAAAAAGTTGCTCAACATCATTAACTATTAGGGAAATGCAAATTAAACCACAATGAGCTACACCACATATGTATTAATATTAGAATGGCTCAACTAAAAAAAATTGGAAAATACAACACGCTGGTGAAGATGCAGAGCAACTAGAACTCTCATACATGGCTGATGGGAATGCAAATTGGTAAAGTCACTTTGGAAGTCTGGTATTTCGTATGAAGTTAAACATATACTTACTACATGACTAACAATCTAATTCCTAGGAAGTTTCCTAAGAGAAATGAAAACATATGTACATATAAAAACCTGTGTGCAGGGCTTCCCTGGTGGCGCAGTGGTTGAGAGTCTGCCTGCCAGTGCAGGGGACATGGGTTCGGGCCCTGGTCTGGGAGGATCCCACATGCCATGGAGCGACTAGGCCCGTGAGCCACAATTACTGAGCCTGCGCGTCTGGAGCCTGTGCTCCGCAACAAGAGAGGCCGTGATAATGAGAGGCCCGCGCACCGCAATGAAGAGTGGCCCCCACTTGCCACAACTGGAGAAAGCCCTCGCACAGAAATGACGACCCAACACAGCCAAAAATAAATAAATAAACCCAAAGTTTAAAAAAAAAAAAAAAAAACCTGTGTGCAAATGTTTATAACAGCTCTATTCTATAATTGCCCAGAGTTAGAAACAACCCCAAAGTCCATCAACTGTAAAATGCATAAACGGTGGTATATCCATAGAATAGAATACTACTCAGCAATAAGAAGAAATGAACAGATATTTGCAACAACATGGGTGAATCTCAGAAGCATTGTGCTAAATGAAAGGAGACTAAAAAAGCCACTTATTCAAGTCTATTTATATGACATTCTTGAAAAGTCAAAATTACAGAACAGAAATCAGACCAGTGACTGCCAGAGAGGGGGTGAGGAGAGATGTTTCATCATAAAGAAGCAGGAGGGGACTCTTGGGGGTTGATAGAAATGTTCTGTATCTTGATTGTAGTGGTGGTTACATTCATCATGCATCATACATACATCACACGACAATGGTGAATTTTACTGCATGCAAATTATACCTCAGTAAATAAAAATATCTATTTGTTAAATAAATGAATGAGAATACTCCAAAATGTTGAGTGGTTGTCTGTAGGTGAGAGTATTACCTGTTGATTTTTACTATCTTTTCTCAGTTTTTCTGTATTGTTTTTAAAATCAGTAAAAACCAATACAATTTTTTGGGGGGGAAAAAGTATGCTATAGCATTGACCAAGGTAGGTACATGTTATGGGAGCAAAGAGAAGGGATCATCCATGTCATAGGCAAATATTTTGTGAGTGGCCTTCCCTGCAGTGCCCTGGACTAGGAGCCGGGTTTCAGAGGTAACACAACCCCTTCCTTGTTTTCAGAGAATCTCACAGTCTCATGGGGGATGTAGAAGGTGAGGTGAGAAGAAGGCTAAGAGGATTGCTTTGATGATTGACAAGGGTGAGAGCGGCAAGGTTCAGTAGAAATTTCTGTATCTGCTCTGACCAAAAGGGTAGCCACAAGCCACATGTGATGCGAGCACATGAAATGTGGCTGATGCAACTGAGGAACTGAATTTTTAATTTTAATTAAAATAATTTAAATATAAATAGCTACATGTGGCTTGTGGTTACTGTTTAGAATGGCTGTAGCATAAAAGCTAGACATGTGACTGTCGCCCAGATCTCACTGATTACCCTCTGCTTCTACAGGTTGCAGATGGCAAGGAGGACATCAAAGGGCAACCACCTCTTAGGAGAGTCTGTACTGAGGACAGCCCAAGTGATGGGGCTAGAACATAATGCATGCCCAAGCAAGGAAGACTTCTTCTGAGCACATGCTGCTTTACTGAACCATGATGTCATATCAAATAACTTTCCTTTCATTTCCTTTCCTTTCCTTTCACCTCATTCATATGCAAAGCCTTCAAGAGTAGACACATGTTGTGAACCTCCATAGGGGGAGTTAGTAGGCAACATTTTCAGAGTTGTTTTCATTATGAAACCTTTGTTCGCACGGCTCTGAATAACAACTCTTAGAGGTCGTGCTCTTGAAGCCCAAGTAGGAAAACTCTGATCTAAGGTGACGGGAGTGATGGTGTTCAGTGGGCGGTGGTGAAAGAGAAATAACCGAGGAAACAGAAGAATTGATTAGAATCCACAGGGCATCCTCGATTCTCCTCCCAACCCTACACGTTGAACATGAGCCTCATGGAGTAATAGGTAGTAGGCTAACTTTTGTTGTTCCTTTTACCCCAACATGGAAAATATGTATAAGTTAATAACATGACTATAAATGAGGATATATAAAAGACAGCATGACTTCTAATGAGACAAACAACTGTTTTACTGTAGAAACATCCGTAGAGGAGGGGAAGAAGGAAAAATGAGGCCACCATGGTTTTCCTCCTGGGTGGCCCCTTCTAGCACGTTCCTCCCCACTCTGCCACCATCTGCTGCCACAGGAATAGGAGGCCCAGAGTCCCAATCCTGACTCCCTTGGTGCACGTGTACCCCACGGGGTAGCCCTCTCGGGGGGTGGGGCTTCCTTGCTCTGTCTTATATTAGTCACTGAAAGTCCAGCCCTGTTTTGCACGCAGTGAGGTGAGTCGGATTATTTACTTTGGGGATATACTAGAGCCTCCATTAGGATGAAAGTCTCATCCAAGGAAAGCAATATGTTATTACCCTTTAAATGGGCTTGTAAACCTCATTTTAAGAAAGGCATTAGTCTAGTTAACTGCAGGGAGAGAGTAGTTCATGCTAGGACCAAAGTATTTGGGATTATGCTTCGTAACGCTAAAAGCCTAGTAAAATGGCTTCTCAGGATGCTGAGGTTGCCAGAGAGCTTTCTGTCTTTTTGAAATGAAAGGACAATATAACACTAAAGACATTAATAATATTTTAAGATTATACAACACCTTCATCTTATAGTACTTTCTTCTTTTTTTTTTATTTTTTACTTTCTTCTTTTAATTTGTGTGTGGGGAGCCATTATTTTATCTTCTTCAAGCACTTGCAGCTTTGTAGTCTGTATCTCATGTTTGTATTTTACTTCTTTTTCTTTTAATATTAGTTACATACTGCATCTAATCCCCAGGCATGATCAGCAAGAAAGCTAACCAGGAGGCTGGTGACTTTCACGTGAGAGGGTGTTTTAGAGGGAAGCCCCCTGCAAGAGGCCCTGTCCCCTGTTTTGAAAGATGTCTCTGGGCTTCCAGTGCCTGCCTGGGCTCACCAGCTTCCTTTTTGTCTGTTTTTAAGAAGTAGCATGCCTTCCTCTCCCCTCTCTCTCCAAAACACTGGGCTTTTCCTCTCCTCGAGGCACATTTTTAATTCCTGGTATTCTTTAGCGGTAAACTTGTTCTGTTTTCTTTCTCTACTTGTCAGATCCGAAACAAAGAATCCATGAATAATTGAGATGTATGTAGGGATCTTTCTTCTGAATTGTCACACAGACACACCTTTGCAGATGGGGGATTTCCCCAGCAACAAAACAAGTCTTGGCTCTGTGTGCAGGATGGCATAGAGGCATAGATCTGAAATGAGTCGACCTTGATAATGAGGTAAACAGTGAAGAGTATACTTTCTCTTGCCTTGGGCCTTGAAGTTTTAGTGGTAGGTGTTAGAGCAAAGAGGCAGATAGTCTTCATTAGAAGACGATAGTAGTGACTTGTTGGGGCTTCCCTGGTGGCACAGTGGTTGAGAGTCTGCCTGCCAGTGCAGGGGACACGGGTTCGGGCCCTGGTCTGGGAGGATCCCACATGCCGCGGAGCAACTGGGCCCGTGAGCCACAACTACTGAGCCTGTGCGTCTGGAGCCTGTGCTCCGCAGCAAGAGAGGCCGCGATAGTGAGAGGCCCGCGCACTGGGATGAAGAGTGGCCCCCTCTTGCCGCAACTGGAGAAAGCCCTCGCACAGAAACGAAGACCCAACACAGCCATAAATAAATAAATAAATAAACCCAAAGTTAAAAAAAAAAAAATCTGCGGAAATACGGAATAATTTTTTTAAAAATAGTGACTTGTTTATAGAAGCACACTTGAGTAGATAAGTGAAAACACCTATTTCTGCAACCCCCAAACTTCCCCAACTCCAAAAAGGTAAAAATGTAGTTAGCCCATTTTATAGGTGGGAAAAGGCCATAAAAAGAGATAAAGAGAGGCAAATTAGTTGTTAAATATTATTAAATGGCAGAGAAATGATTGGAAGCTGCTACTGATCCACTGGTGGCCTAATCTTTATTATTGTCCAGGTGCTTGACATGACCATCAAGCATCTGAAAAGTCCTACTGGGAATCTGTATCACACACTGGGGTAAGCAAACAGCCCAAGAGCAGCATTACTCTCTGAGCAGCAGATGCTAGTAATAGATTATACATCACAGGGATGAGTGGTCCTTCCATGTGTTAGAGAGTTCCAGGTACCAAAGATTCTGAAAGAAGTTCTAACTGTGGCCAGACTGGCCATGGGAAAGAGATGCCTTGTGGGGTTGCCAGCCACCAGGCTTTTGTGGGCCAGTGTTTGACTGTATCTGCTCTGCTGATGGCATCCCTCCCCTCCTGCCCAAGGCCCTCCCTGCCTTTCCTGTTAGAGGGAAAACTAGAGCTGGGAATTCATAGACATTGCTGTAATTTTTTTCTTTAGTCTGGATTAGTTTTAGTGCTTTGTTTTCTCTTTTGATTTCATTTAGTATTTTCCTGCTGTTTCCCCATTAAATGTGCTCTAGGTGGGAAGTGGGGAATGGGGGTGACTTTATGGAGAAAATGTTCACTTGGTCCTTTGGCTTAAAGGGCTGAGACATAACTTGCCTATGGGGGCCTTCTCTTCATGCCACACAGGGTAGGGAGTGGATTTCTTTTTTCTTTTTTTTAATTAATTAATTAATTAATTAATTTTTATGGCTGTGTTGGGTCTTCGTTTCTGTGCAAGGGCCTTCTCCAGTTGTGGCAAGCGGGGGCCACTCTTCATCGCGGTGCGCAGGCCTCTCACTATCGCGGCCTCTCTTGTTGCGGAGCACAGGCTCCAGACACGCAGGCTCAGTAACTGTGGCTCACGGGCCCAGCTGTTCCGCGGCATGTGGGATCCTCCCAGACCAGGGCTCGAACCCGTGTCCCCTGCATTGGCAGGCAGATTCTCAACCACTGCGTCACCAGGGAAGCCCAGGAGTGGATTTCTGAGCCTGGGAATCCCTTCACATGAATTCTGAGACCCTTCAGTCATGTGATGGCCCCCTCTGCTCTGTAAGTCCCATCCTACTGTTCAGAAAAAAACCACCCATTCAAGTAAATATTTATTGTGTGTCTCTTTATTGACAAAGTCCTGTCTTAGGTCTCCTACAAATTAGTCATCTAACTTAACATCTCCAAAGACTTTTACACTTTTACTTATTGAACAAGTAACACATCCCTACAATTCAAAACTCAAAAGATACAAAAGGGTATATAGTGAATCTATATGCCCTTCGTCCCCTATCCCTGTCCCCGCCCCAGGTCTCTGAGAGCAACCAAGGTTATCAGTTTTCCTAAGGCATTTTATACATTTAGAAAAAATTATATATATATAAATATATATATATATTTCTTTCTATAACACTATGGCAATATGTACATATACTGTGTACCTAACATTTTTCCCTTGCAGTATATCTTGAAGATAGTTCCCTAATTAGACATAAAATCTCTGCTATTATTTAGTGATTTTTATAGCCTTCCACTTTTTGGATGAATCAGAATTTATTTAACTGGTACCTTTCTGATGAAGATTTAAGTTGCTTCTAACCATTATTATTCCAAATAATGTTACAGTGAATAATCTTGTACAAATGCAACTTTGCCTGTGTATGCCAGTTTATCTGTAAGATAAATTCCTGGAAGTAGCTTGCTGTATCAAAAGGTACATGCATTTGTAATATTGATATTGCCAAATTGCCTTCCATAAAAGTTGGAGGGCAATTCCCACCAGAAATATATGAGTGCCTTTTCTCCCACGGTCTTGCCAATAGGCCCACTTTTGATCTCTGTCAGGTTGAGAGGTGAAATATAGTATTTGATTTTTTTTTAATCTGCATTTCTCTTAGTATGAGTGAGGCTGAACATCTTTTAATGTTTAAGACTGACTGGTATTTTCTATGTTGTGACTTGTTTATTCATAAATTATTCTGATTCTTCTATTGGTTTGTTGATATTTTGGTCATTTTTCTTATTGCTTTTTAGAAGCTTTTACATGCGTTATGAGTATAGCAAGCAACACTTTGATAATTTTCTTGTGTAAATTAGAAAATACATATAGATTATTGATGCATATGTCAAAAGTCTCCTCTAGAGAAAATTATTTTTAGTCATTAAATAAAACCTTTTTATTACTGATATTTTCAAACATATATAGAAAATGAGAGACTAGCACAACAAATGACCATGCACCCATTACCCAGCTTCAGCAATCATCATCATATGGCCAATCTTATTTCAACTGTAACCTCCCCCCATGCCCACCCTCCCACACACACACACAAATTCCCCTGCCCCTTGGACTATTTAGATGCAAAAATCCCTGGTGTTATATAATTTCAACATAATGATTTCTATTATTTTAAAATATTACTATTAGGTCTCCTAAACAAAATCAATAGTCATTCTTTAATTTCATCAGATATTTAGTCAGTGTTCAAATCTGCCTGATTCTCTCGTAAATTTTTTCCTATAGATGGTTTGCTCAAACCACTACACACATTGCATTTGGTTGATGTGTGTCAGTTAAGTCCTTTTTAAATCTACAGGTTCCCCTCCCTTGACTTTTTTCTTGCACTTATTTGTTGAAGAAGCCGGGTCTGTAGTCCTGCAGAACGTGCCACATTCTGGATTTTGTTAGATTTGCATTTTGCTGTTTACCATGTTTTCCTGCAAACTGGTGTTTAGATCTAGAGGCTTGATCTGATACAGGTTTAGTATTATTATTATTATTTTGGCAAGTATACTTCACGAGGGTTATCATGCACTTCCTCCTGAATCATGTCAAGAGGCACGTGAAGTCTGGTTGTCTCTCTCTGTGCCATGTTGAGGTTGGTGTCACTTTCGCTGACATTCTGCTTTTAAAGAACTGTATTAGATCCTGAAAACAAAACTTGTGTCTCTATAGAAAATGAAATGCCAAAGGAGAAACCCACACTTTCATTTTGGGAGGAGAGAATACGAGTTGTGGGGAGCTTTCATGTTTAACATGGTGAAAGGCTCAGAACAAAACTGTGTTCTTCTGGTCCAAGTTCCATTTAGTTCTACATTCAGGTATTTGTGGGACCTATAGGCTGGCTCACTGTGTCGAACGAAATGTATTTGGGTTTCAGGCATTTTTATACCATCTTTTCCTTTTCATTTGACTTGGAATAAAAATGTCTTCGTCTTGCTTATTACCTCTCACTTTTAAAAATGCTTCTGCCAGCTACCTCTAAAATGTTAGTAAAAGGTTAGGGGGCTTGGAAGATGTCTTCCCAGGAAGACTTGATGCCCGAGGTCTCAGTTGTGATCACAGTGGCTTTCAGTTTCTAAGTGCCTATTGCTTACTGTGTCTTCCTTGCCTCTGAGCTTTCACTTTCCTTTCTCTCTACAGCCCCCTGCTTTGGTTGACCCCCAGCCTTCCGTGATCCCATCAGTCCATGAGATGTTCCTTCAATCATCCCACTCTCCCCATTCATAATGCTCTGTGGGTTGATGAATGAAATTTCATTGTATCCTAGATTTGAACCAACCTGTAGGTCCTCACGAAGTACTTGTTTAAAGGCAATCAAATTTCTCTGTTTTATGCTACTTTTAAAATTGTGTTTCTTCAAAGACAATTAACCCATATGGTTTCTCAATGGAAAATTACTTTTCTCAAAGCCATTCTATAATATCTGTTTCTAAGTACTTACACGTTTAGATTAAGTGAATATCAACTTTGTGGTCATCTTGGGTAAGAGATAATTCTTTATTATTCAAATAAAGTAATAGAGTATGGAGACACAAAAGGCCTCGAATAGTCAAATCAATCTTGAGAAAGAAAAATGGAGCTGGAGGAATCAGGCTCCCTGACTTCAGACTATACTACAAAGCTACAGTCATCAAAATAGTATGGTACTGGCACAAAAACTGAAATATAGATCAATGGAACAGGATAGAAAGCCCAGAAATATGCCCACACACCTATGGTCAACTTATCTATGACAGAGGAAGCAAGAATATACAATGGAGGAAAGAGTCTCTTCAATAAATGGTGCTGGGAAAACTGAAAAGCTACATGTAAAAAAATGAAATTAGAACATTCTTTAACACCATACATAAAAATAAACTCAAAATGGATTAAAGACCTAAATGTAAGACTGGGTACTATAAAACTTTTAGAGGAAAACTTAGGCCGAACATTCTTTGACATAAATAGCAGCAAGATCTTTTCCAAGCCATCTCCTAGAGTAATGGAAATAACAAAAATAAACTAATGGGACCTAATTAAACTCAAAAGCTTTTGTACAGCAAAGGAAACCATAAACAAAATGAAAAGACAACCACAATATGGGAGAAAATATTTGCAAACGATGAGACGCACAAGGGATTAATCTCAAAAATTTACAAACAGCTCAGGCAGCTCAATATCCAAAAAACAACTCAATCAAAAAATGGGCAGAAGGGATGGCAGCCATCTTGCCTTCCATCAAAGGAGCCCTGTCGTGCCTGGGAAGGAAGACAGAAGATGAAAGAGGCATGTGAAACAGTGGCAGGGACCCAGAAACCCTCTTACCCTGTTCCTGTATTGTGCTTTCCCTAGAGCGCCGGGAACGTTATTCCATCTGTCTTGCCTCGCTATGTGATATGAACCTAAAGAGGAGTCGGGTAGTTGTTTGCCTTGTTGTACTGAGCAGACGTGTTATTAAGATCTTTGGGACTTTTAAAAGACTGATATTAGATAAGTGCTAAGTGTGGGTCAGTATCTCTGGAGCGGTATTCAGAGACATTTGTACCACTTTTATAAACGTAAAAAGTAACCTGATTAAAATAGCTTGATGCTTGTCAATATTACATGTTCAGAATGAAATTCAACTTAAAAAGGGAGGAAAAAACCCTACATGTTGAACAGTATTCATATTATTGCAAGAATAAAATTACATCTTTGTGCTTAAGGAAAAAAAAAATGAGCAGAAGACCTAAATAGACGTTTCTCTGAAGAAGACATACAGATGGCTAAGAGGCACATGAAAAGATGCTCAACATCCCTAATAATTAGAGAAATGCAAATCAAAACTACAATGAGGTACCGCCTCACACCAGTCAGAATCGCCATCATCAAAAAACCTACAAATAGTAAATGCTAGAGAGGGTGTGCAGAAAAGGGAACCCTCCTACCTTGTTGGTGGAATGTAAATCTGTACAGCCACTATGGAGAACAGTATGGAGGTTACTTAAAAAACTAAAAATAGAGCTACCATATGATCCAGCAATCCTACTCCTGGGCATATATTCAGAGAAAACATGGTTTGAAGGGATACATGCACCCCAGTGTTCATTGCAGCACTGTTTACAATAGCCAAGACATGGAAGCAACCTATATGTCTATCGACAGTTGAATGGATAAAGAAGATGTGGTATTATACATATACACAATGGAATATTACTCAGCCATTAAAAAGAATGAAATAATGCCATTTGCAGCAACATGGATGGACCTAGAGATTATCATACTAAGTGAAGTAAGGCAGACAGAGAAAGACAAATATCATATGATATTGCTTATATGTGGAATCTAAAAAAATGATACATATGAACTTATTTACAAAACAGAAGCAGACTCACAGACATAGAAAACAAATGTACAGTTACCAAGGGGGAAAGTTAGGGGAAGGGATAAATTGGAAATTTTGTATTAACAGATACACACTGCTATATTTAAAATAGATAACTAACAAGGACCTACTGTAAAGCACAGGGAACGCTGCTCAATATTCTGTAATAACCTAAATGGGAAAAGAATTTGAAAAAAGAATAGATACACGTATATGTATAACTGAATCACTTTCAATACACCTGAAACTATCACAACACTGTTAATCAACTATGCCCCAATATAAAATAAAAATTTAAAAAATAAAGTAATAGGAACACAACTGTGAATAATCTTATTTTATGAATGGTTTTTTACAATTCTCTTAATCCTATTAGTTAATTCCATTTTAACCATAAAAAATGACTTTTCTAAACATATCTTATGGTAATCCTTTTATGAAACATGACAAACTGATGAAACTATAGGCAAAGTGTCTTCTTTGAAAGGTTTCCACAGATGCCCCTGCTTTGGGCTCTCTTCCTTGTGGGTATGAAAGAAACTGCAGTAATCTGCCTTCGGTAAAAGATGTGTGCTTGTGTGGGTTGGGGTGTGGGCAGGCTTGGAAAGGAGGCACATGTGCTCTGTTCTCTCGGATATTGTGCTGTGGGTGTATGTGGTGATTGATGTGCTTTCGAAATTGAAAAATTGATGAAAATCTGAAGACCCTGACAGGTCTTATAGAATTTTGATGTCAACTGTGCCTGAAGAGAAGTTGTGAGAGAATACCTGCTTTCCAAAAATCATCTGCTCTTTAACAGCTTTGGTTGGAGATTACAAAAATAAGACACGCATGTATATACTAAAATTTTTATAGTATATCATTAATAAATTTAGTGTGTTATATCACCCAATAATCTGATTTCTGAATAAAATACCTTTTCAGGGTAGGTAATGATAAAACAATGCCTTTTTTCTTAGATGACCACAACAAAACAGAGATTTAAAAAAACAGTCCCTTCATTTTCTTTGCTTTGCTTGGGGTATATACTATTTGAAATCTGTGTCTGCATGTAGGTGTGGGAAGTACAAAGTCATGGATTTTAAGATGCAGAACAGTTAGGACAAGAATCATGACTCTGGATTCTGGGTCTCTTCAGCCCCTGGATGAATTTTAACACAGGCTAACTTGCAACATCAGCATTTTTATCTTTGCGAGTGCTTGGAAGAGGGTGGGATGGGGATTAGGAGAGTGGAATCTGTTATTCAGATCTCATGGCATGTGGTTGGCACAAAATAAACGTATGTTATTGATGCTAAGAATACAGTCATCCCCCCATCTGTGGTTTCATTTTCTGTGGTTTCAGTTACCTGCAGTCAACCGTGGTCTGAAAATATTAAATGGAAAATTCCAGAAATAAACAATTCATAGAGTGGTGTGATGAAATCTCACGATGTCCTGCTCTGTTCCACACAGGATCTCCAACCATTGACAGTGTCACTGCTCGATGATCCAGGATCACCAGAAGCAGATGATCTTCCTCCTGATGTGTGCTCGGCAGGTCATTAGCAGCCTAATGCTATGTCACAGCGCCTACGTCATTCACCTCACTTCATTTCATCACATAGGTACTTTATCATCTCACATCATCATAAGAAGGATGAGTATAGTACAATAAGATATTTTGAGACAGACCACATTCACATAACTTATATTATATTGTTATAATTGTTCTATTTTATTATTGTTCCTGTTAATCTCTTGCTGTGCCCAATTTATAAATTAAACTTTATCATAGGTATGTGTGTATAGGAAAAAAACAGTACATAGAAGGTTCAGTACTGAAACCCAGCAGGACCCTGTGGGGCTCCTAGGCAGGGAAGCCTTTCAAACAGTTGCTAATCAGGGAGTGGAGGGAATGCAGAGACAAGGGAGGAACAGCCAAGAAACAACAGCACAGCCTTTGGGTAGTGTCCTGGTTCCGCCTCAGGGGATACACATAACAATATCTTCGAGCTCTTTACAGAATTAAACCCCCAACAAATGGAAGATGCTAGCATTCTTTATTCCAGAGAAGATCACAGTTTGATAACCTTGAGAAGCTCATCAGGAGACCACCTGAGGCCAGATTAAAGGAATGCAGGCCCTGCACACACCCTGATCCTTATCAGCACCCGCCCCCTTGAACCACTGCTATAAAACTCCTCACCAAATTCTTACACAGTTTTGAGAGGCACGAGCCCACTGTGTCCCCCTTTGCCTGGCAAAGCAATAAAGCTATTCTTTTCTACTTCACCCAAAACTCTGTCTCTGAGATTTGATTTGGCAGTGGTGCACAGAGGCCGAGTTTTCAGCATCAGTACCATCCTTGGTTCCAGGCGTCCACTGGGGATCTTGAAACGTATCCGCCACAGATAAGGGGGGACTGCTATACCAGGAAGGACGATGATGAGAAGTGTTCTGATCTTAATTGTGTGGTACTAGTAATAGTCAGCAGAAAAGTTGGTTGCTCCAACTTCTAGAATTCCACTTCAGAAAGGGAGGGCCACCAATCCAAGGTCACCAAAAAATCTTACTGATGCACTTGGAAGACAATATGACAAACAACTGCAATAAATGGCAATTATAAGGGTTCTCCTCTGTGACCAGTATGTATTCCATGAAAATAGAAATGACAAGAAAAGAATCCTAAGCCTGTGAACTGTGGAAAAGGTCAGAGAATAACCAAGGTAGTGGATGAAGAATGGATATGTCAAAAATTGGGCAGAAGAGAGGGAAGAAAGTAAAAAAGAAGATGCAAAGAATATCTTATATAAAATGGCAGTTTTGTGGTGAAGTGTTGGCGTCAGCAAGGGGAGGGGAGCTGGTTTCAGTAGAAAAGCCATGGAGGTAACTGGGTCCTACTTAAACACCAGCATTCTGTGTTTTTAAGCCAGCAGGAAATGCTTCAGAAAAGCGGCAATATCCTTTGCTGACCCCCATTCAGTTTAGCAGTGGCAATTATCAATAAGGCTGTGTACGTGTGCTTCCCAAGCAGGGGCATCTTCATGCTTGTGTTGGGGAGTAGAAAACAGAGGCGGGCTTCCCTGGTGGCACAGTGGTTGAGAATCTGCCTGCCAATGCAGGGGACACGGGTTCGAGCCCTGGTCTGGGAAGATCCCACATGCCGCAGAGCTGCTAGGCCCGTGAGCCACAACTACTGAGCCTGTGCGTCTGGAGACTGTGCTCCGCAACAAGAGAGGCCGCGACAGTGAGAGGCCCGCGCACCGCGATGAAGAGTGGCCCCCGCTTGCCGCAACTAGAGAAAGCCCTTGCACAGAAACGAAGACCCAACACAGCCAAAAATTTTAAAAAATGAAATAAAATAAATTAATAAAAAAAAAAAAAAGAAAACAGAGGCCTGAGGTCTCAAAAGAGTATTTCTTTTAAAAATAAGCCTAGTGAAAACAAATTTTATTAAATTTTCTTGCACAGTCTAAAGGCATTCTGGTTTCTTTCCTAGTATGCCAGATTCTGCTTCATTTGGAGAGAAAACCAACCCCATTCTAAGCACCCCTTTCATTGTTTTCTATCTCATGGACTCCATGTTCTGAAAGATTTCATCAGCCAGACTGCATTTGATAAGCAAGTCATATTTTGATTTCATCAAATGTATGGACCAAAGCTTTTTATGGGCATTTTCTCATTGCTGCTAAAATTCCAGCAAATTGTGCCTAGTTAGGCTAGGAGGCAGGGCTGCAGTTTGACCCTCTGACTGTCCAGAATAACTCAGAGACTATATGGGCAGTTTTTTAAAAAAAATTTTATCATTTATTTATTTATTTTTTGGCTGCGCCACTGCACAGCTTGCAGGATCTCAGTTCCCAGACCAGGAACTGAGCCTGGGCCCCCGGCAGTGAAAGTGCAGAGTCCTAACCACTGGACCGCCAGGGAATCCCCTATATGGGCAGTTTTGTTAAAATTGAATTTGAACATTTTCAGGTGGCACAAATGCTCTCTAGTCTGCCAAAGGCTACACCATTCCCCAAGGTGTTGCTTCTGCTTCATGCATTTGGATGGATGGTCTGGCTCCTGAAGGCATCTTCTGGGAGAGTATGTGATTTCCCGTCACTGAAAATACCTCTGGATCCTGACTGCTAATCTTTACAGTCCCCAAGCAGACTTGAGGTCCCAGAATGGGGACCATAATTGTCCCTACAAGCTAATCCATGTGGTTTCTGTGTGGCATGATCATGTCCTGAAGGCACCTTAATCACCAGCTACCTCTTAGAAGGATGAGTTGTTTCTATCAACTTTTTCATACTTTGCTTAACTTTTGTGCAAACTATCACTCAGGCAATATAGAAACTCTCTTATCACAGGTCTTTTGTTCTCTGTTTGCTTACCTGTTTTTCATCTTTCTTTGATCTTTAGATGGCAATAGAGAGAAGAACCAGCTCTACCCAGAAAGGAAATCAAAATAACCTTTTAAAACATACCGTAATATCCTCCCCTGCTAGCTCCTTGGGTTAAAAAAAGAAAAAGGAAATTTGATCTGAATATTAGAGAAAAAATATACTTTAAACTCTGTCTGCCTAAAAAAATTCACACCTATTTGGTGCTGTGGTTACCATTGTACAATTAATGAAAATTTATTTTAAAAAAAGTGAGCTCCTATGTTATAATCTTATTTGCTTTTCTTTTTCTAATGGAACTTGTTTTTTAATTATTCTGGTATCAGAACATACATCACAGCTTTGTTGCTGAAATTCTGCCTGGATTCAAAATGAGGCAGAAGAATATAATTTCACGTAAGGGATTCATCACAACAAAAGGAAAGAAAACAGCAAGTAGTAATAACGTGAAGGAGAATCATAGACTCTCGGGGCAGGAAGAGCCCTTAGAAGTCAAGTAGCTTAACCAACTCATTTAATTTTATTTTGGATTACAGTATCATTTCTGCAATACCTCCAAACTTTTTTTCCGTAGGTTCACTCAAGATTGAAAATACCATGTATTGTTGTTTTTTTTTTTGATATAACTGAAACGAGCAGGACCCCGTGGGGCTCCTGTGCATGGAAGCCTTTCTGTGTCCCCAATTCTTGTTTGTAGGAAATAGGCTTCAGCATCCATGACCTTCCCTGAGTTCCAAAGGGCAGGTTCAAACAGCTGCTAATCAGGGAAGGGAGGGGGTGCAGAGACAAGGGAGGAGCAGTCAGGAAACAACAGTGCAGCCTTGGGGCAGGATCCTGGTTCTGCCTCAAGGGATACACATAACAATATCTTTGAGCTCTTCTACAGAACTAAAACCCCCAACAAATGGAACTACTTGATGAAGTTAACTACTTGACAAAGCGTTCTTCATTCCAGAGAAGGTCACAGTTTGACAACCTTGAGAACCAGAGAAGCTCATCAGGAGACCACCTGAGACCAGATTAAAGGAGTGCAGGCCCTGAACACACACCCTGATCCTTATCAGCAATGCCGCCCTTGAACCATTTCTATAAAACTCCTCACCAAATCCCCCCAGGTTGGGACACACAGTTTTTGAGGGCACGAGCTCACTGCCTGACAGAGCAATAAAGCTATTCTTTTCTACTTCACCCAAAACTCTGTCTCTGAGATTCATTCAATTCAGCACCAGTGCACAAAGGCTGAGTTTCCGACATCATAACTAAGAGATCAAAGCTTCAACTGAAAGAAAAGCTCACCCTCTTTTGACCTTAACTCTGTAAATCTGAGCATAATAATTTAAGAGGCAGGATAGCACATGGGTTTTGACAGCTGAAGAATTTGAATTTGAATACTGCCTCCCTCACTTATTAGCTATAGGTGTTGGGAGATAGTTCTCTATGAGTCTCTCACAATTCTTCACTTGTTACAGCTTTTGTATCAGATAATCTTTTCAAGGATGTTTGTATAAGAACAGTCTTAGAAGATATAGTGTCTCCCTCTGGAGCACTGGGCAGATTTGTTTGCTATCCATGATAATAAAAATAATGTCACTCTCAGGGCAAAAGTTGGGCAAGTTTACTAACAGTCTCCTTGTACGATTGGGGGTTTCCTAAGCCTGGGGTTCCTCAGCTGTCAGTCATCACACCCCGGCTGCTCCCCAGTCCCTTCGTTGGACTTGGGGCACAAGGGGAACTAGAGTGACCAACAGTTCTCATTTGCCCAGGACTTTCAATGCTAAAACTGGAACAGTCCTGGGCAAACTGGGATGGCTGGTCACTCTAGTGAAGTAGGAAACTGATGTGTATAGGAAGCTCCTGCTGTCTGCTATGCCAGGAAAATAAAGTCCTTTGTCTCTGACCCAGAAGTTTCGTGTCTTCTGCCAGCATGCGTGAAAATGGGGCAGACTAAGTCATTAGCTGGCAAGTAGGGTAAAATTTCAAACCTTTCCTAGTTCTTGACAGTAAGATGTTTGGCGAGTACTTCCCTGTGCCTGGGTTTTCTTTTCTGTAAAATGGAGATCATAGCATCTGCTTCAAAAAGTTGTGAGGACAAAGGAAATGGTGCAGGTAAAGCCCAAGCATCCCACCCAGGACATAATAGATCCTCAAGAGCGAGTGACAGTTGCCACTTTATTACCGTTAATTCCTATTAGTAGATAGAATGAGTCTAGTGCAATCATTGGTTGGGTTGTGTGTATGGTTTGCATGTGTGTATCTTCCTCTCAGTGTTTTCACACAATAGAACATAGCAGATTTTTAAATGCTCAATTAAGTATTTTTGATCATTTTTATCACTAAGATTAGACTGATTCGTGGTTGAGTCTAGCTACTGACTAAAATGTTCTCCAACTGGATGATTCAGTGACCTTATATAGTTGTTGCACATTTTGTAAGGCTTTTTTTTTTTTTCCTTTTGTGGTCATGCTGGGTGGCTTGTGGGATCTTAGTTCCCCGACCAGGGACTGAACCCGGGCTATAGCAATGAAAGCCCAGAATCCTAACCACTAGGCCACCAGGGAACTCCCTGTAAAGCTCTTTTTAATCCGGTGAAACAATATCTAATGTTATTTAACAAATGACCTTTGACCTCCTCCCTTAAATCTCTCCAGCAGATAATAAAATTAAGTTCCAGGTAACATTCTTCAGAGATTATTTGCTTGGCATCATATGGAAGCGTTCCACTGCTGTCATATAATGTAAAGTAAATGCCACATCCACATGCGTTGATCTCAGCTGCTAAGGCAAACAGTAAGCTGAAAAATAGCATTCCCATTGTTATTTGTATTTCCAAAGATTTTATAGATATTTTTGTTGCTAATATGTGATATATTTGTGGTCCTTTCCTCTAAGAGTTGGAGACAGTTTTCTTTAGAAGAAAAAAGATCCCCAGGTTTTCTTCGAATTGGAGGATTCAGAATAACAAACATCTGGGCAGTCTTTTGCTCACTTGGAGACGTGGATAATGTTCATATTTTGTGTGGAGGAGGAGTGTAACATCCCTTTTATGGGTTACGAGGAAAGCTTATTTAAACTGAATGTGATTATGAGATGATTTGAAACCCTAGGAAAATGGATCCATTTGGGACACTGCGATTATACCTCACTTAGCTAGTTCATTTATGTGTGGGTAAGACAAGAATGACAGAAAGGAAAACCCAGTGCCTCTGCCTCTACTCAGATGTGATCAAGCGTGGGTAGAGTTCATGCATTATTCTATTTTTGTTCTGAAACACTGGCTTGTCTTTCACTTGCAGGCTCAATTCAGTTCTGGATGTTTTGCAAATGTAACATGAGACTCAGTTAATTCCCTCCTAGGCCATCAAACTATCTTTTCTGAACTGGCAACTGCTTTGGTATTTCCCTTGGACCAAACATGCGATTTATGGCTTGATGTTTATCTGTAGGAAATATAAAACATTCAGCAATGCTGCCTAAAAGAGCCAATTACGGTCTTGGTGTGATGTAATCATACAGACATGGGGTATCCCTCTCTGGCCAGACCTGAAAATCCTTCAACAACCTCAAGTGTTCTGTTGGTTTCTGTTCATAGTAAGGAAAATAGACCCACCAATAATGAATAACACACATTTTAATTTTGTATCTTGTTTATTTTTTTTTAATTAATTAATTTATTTATTTTTGGCTGTGTTGGGTCTTCACTGCTGCTTGCGGGCTTTTTCTAGTTGTTGCGCACGGGGGCTACTCTTTGTTGCGGTGCGCGGGCTTCTCATTGCAGTGGCTTCTCTTGTTGTGGAGCACGGGCTCTAGGTGCATGGGCTTCAGTAGTTGTGGCTCGCGGGCTCTAGAGTGCAGGCTCAGTAGTGTGGTGCACACGCTTAGTTGCTCCGCGGCATGTGGGATCACCCCAGACCAGGGCTCGAACCCATGTCCCTTGCATAGGCAGGCGGATTCTTAACCAGTGCGCCACCAGGGAAGTCCTGTATCTTATTTTTTATGGAGGTAAAATCAACATATCATAAACACATTTTTATTTTTGAAGAAGTCATTGTTCCTGTTTTCTTTCGGCCCAATTGCTTTGACTGTGGTCAGGAATTTCTTTCTTCATTTCTGAATGGCTTAAATCTCTTGGCTCTCAATGTGAACCCCCAAGCCCTGTCTTTAGGCCTTGTCCCCTTTATTCCGTAGGCCTGAGATCTGGCACTTTTGTCTCATTCCTGTGCCGTAGGGGCGGCGTCTGCTGGAAGTTCTCCCCGCAGGCCTAGAGTGGCAGCCATGTGACTCTGATCACGCTTTCATGCAACCTGCTTTTCCCTCCAGAGCTGGCCTCCATTCTCCCCTGTAGGTTTGCAGTTCTACAACCCTTCCTGAGGCTCACTTTTGGCTTCAGCTACATGGTTTCCACAGCCCTGGAGTCAACTTTGGGCAAGTTGTGGCCTCTGTTGAATCCAGGCATCCTGGTCCAGGTCACGCTCGGAGGCTTTGTTTTCTGCTGCAGCCCTACTGTTTGTCCCTGTAGGAGTTCCTAAGACTGCTGTAAAAAAGTGCCACAAACTTGGTGGCTTAACAGCAGAGATTTATCATCTCACCATTCCGATGGCCAGAAGTCCAAAGTCAAGCTGTCAGAAGGGCCACGCTCTGTCTCTCTGAAGGTGGGAGAGAATGACCTGCTCCAGGCCCCTCTCCTAGCTGTTGGTGGCCTAGGATGTTCTTGGCTTGTAGATGACCTTCTTTTCCCTGTATCTTCACATTGGCTTCTCTCTGTGCTTCTATCTCTGTGTCCAAGTTTCCCCTTTTAATAAGGATACAGTCATACTGGATAAAAGCCCACCCTAATGACTGCACGTTAACTTGATATTTGGTAAAGACCCAGCTTTCAAATAAGGTCATGTTCATAGGTACTGTGGGTTAGACTATCTACATCTTTTGGGGAAGACATAATTCAACCCATTACAGTCCCATTGCCTTTATACCTCTACCCTCTGCTCTTAGTGTAGGACCAGAAGAGCCCATCAACAAACTGACCTGAGGCTCAGGCCTCGGGATGACCCTCACCATGCCATGCACCCTGGGGCATGCCTTCTTTTGCCTCAGTGCACAGGCATGTTCCCCAAGGTTTCAGCCCCCCAAAAGGGGCTGCCTTTTTCTAATTTGCACAAGTTGCTCTACAAGCTAGCTGAAGTCCCACGAGGTCAACTTCTGATTTATGCATGGACATTCACTATACTGAACATAGATTTTTTTTCCAATTCAGTCATTCTGTACTCATATTCATGTATAAACTGTGTTGTCTGTTTTGATTTTTAAAAAGGGCGTAGCCTTTCTTTTAGCAGAAATAGCCTCACCGTCATCGTTTATTTTCTGTAAAATTTCAAGCTTCAGAGGAAGGAAGCATAACGAGCCTATACTATGTCTCAGATGAATTAGGATCCAGATAGGTGTCTCAGCCTTGCTTCCTGCCTTCCCTTTCTTACTGGTTTCACAAGTGCCTCAGAGGCTCAGCATATGAAAATCTGGAAGAAACAATGATTGCCCTATTTTCTCACAGCATCCAACTGTGGAATGAAAATTGAGATCTGGACTCATTATTTGAGAAGTTTCAAACATAGTTCACTAGTGGTTTGTAATTAAAACAGAAAATTCCATCTACCACAATGAGCACATCCTCTTCCGAGAGCATGACTGAGGGCTGAGCACATCTGATTCACCTTCAAATCTCGTCATTGTCCATTAAATGCACTGGACAACAGTAGCCCAGGCTCAGCTCTCTCATTCTGGAGTTTGGCAAGCAGGGACAGTATTTCGGTTGCTCACTGGGGACAGGAACGCCAGCTTTGGAGAGACCAGCGTGAACAGCATCTGCCTCTGCATTTAATGCTGACTCTGTGCTCTGCCTTCCCATAGATTCATCTGCCTGGGCATCTTTGCCTATTTCAGTAGGGTAAATCTGAATGGGACTGGAGAGTGTTTCCCTGCCCATGGCCTCTCCAAAGAGCTCAAAGGCACAGGACTCGGAGATAATGACCTACTGATTTAGCAAGGTCAGTGGCTAACGTGTAAATCCCAGGTTGTGCGTTGTCCTGAGGAGCTGGACAGTGTCTGTGAAAAATTGTTCAATACGAGCCATAAAAAACCAAGGTATATCAGAGTCTACTGTGGGGATAGATTTAGGGGTAGATTAGTGATTTTTTTGTCAGTATGTACTGCTTTTCTAAATAAAGTCTGAGCACATCTCTCTAATATTTCTAGATTAAATAGAGGATTTTTTTTTTATTTTTATTTTTTTGTTAAGCTTTTTTTTTTAAATTTAATTTATTTTTGGCTGCATTGGGTCTCCGTTGCTGCACGTGGACTTTACTCTAGTTGCTGTTGTCTTCGTTGTGGTTCTCGGGCTTCCCATTGCGGTGGCCTCTCTTGTAGTGGAGCACGGGCTCTAGGTACGTGGGCTTCAGTAGTTGTGGCACACGGCCTTAGTTGCTCCACGGCATGTGGGATCTTCCCGGACCAGGGCTCGAACCCGTGTCCCCTGCATTGGCAGGAGGATTCTTAACCACTGCGCCACCAGGGAAGCCCAAATAGAGGATTTTTACATTACCCTTTTCTTCTTTATCTATAGTGATGGTTTATAGCTTTACGGAACAGCCTGTTTTGTGCTCATTAACTTAAATGTTCTTACAAATATTGGAATAGAATAATCCCAGATGGTAAAATCAGAGACCCAGGAGCTCTAATGTAGATGAGACTCCACAGAAGCAAAGTAAAAGTAAATATTCAAGAGATGTGTGCAAATGACCTGAAGAAGGGGTGACCTGGAGATCTACTGTGTGACTGCCCTGCCACCTAAAGAAGCAGAGTCGTGGAGAGCCCTCTCAGGGCAGTGCTGGCTGCAGCAGGGTCGCGTCCTGGCGTTTGCAGTGCTGCCAGTTGGGGGGCGAGGGGAGGCACAAGGGCACAGCGGTAGCTTCCACCACCAAACCACTTCTGCACTGTGATTTTGGATCTTGCCCCAGAGGCCTAGCTCCTGAGCATGGTTCACCAGCTTTCCTGGCAATGTTGGATGAGCCACCCCCGATCCTAATAAATTCATTTTCTGCCTAAATCAGCCAGCATCAGTTTCTGCACTCTTAGCGAAGAACCCTAACTGATTTGGGCACTCTGGTGGGGAAGCCAGAACTTGTTCCAAACAGTTGGACCCCAGAACCCACATTCTTTTTTTTAGAAAAATATTTATTTTCCTTCCTTCCTTCCTTCCTTCCTTCCTTCCTTCCTTCCTTCCTTCCTTCCTTCCTTCCTTCCTTCCTTCCTTCCTTCCTTCTTTCCTTCCTTCCTCCCTCCCTCCCTCCCTCCCTTCCTTCCTTCCAGCCGTGCCAGGTCTTAGTTGCCGCACGTGGGGTCTTCGTTGAGGCATGCGGGATCTTTTGTTGCGGCGCGCAGGCTTCTCTCTAGCTGTGGCCTGCAGGTTTTCTCTCTCTAGTTGTTGCGCACAGGCTCCAGGGTGTGTGGGCTCTGTAGTTTGCAGCATGCGGGCTCTCTCATTGAGGCGCACGAGCTCGGTAGTTGTGGCGTGCGGGCTTAGTTGCCCCCGCGGCATGTGGGATCTTAGTTCCCTGACCAGGGATTGAACCACTGTCCCCTGCATTGGAAGGCGGATTCTTTACCACTGGACCACCAGGGAAGTCCCAGAACCCACATTCTCAAGCCCTACAGCCCTATAGATACCACCTCTACTTCGGGGAGACACTGCTTTGGGCTCCAGATTGTGGGTGCCTCGCCCAGGTGGACCATATGGATTATTGTCCAAAATAGGACATTTCTGAGAATGAAAAGGGCTTCTATTTATAATTATGCCAGGACTGTCCTTGGCAAATGAAATGGGCATAGGCCCTACTAAGGAATTATGCTTTTTCCTTATGCTATAGAGGGGAATCCATCTGCCGGAAATTATATGTGTAGTTTAAGGCCCAGAGCTAAGGGTCAGACTCACTTGATCCTATTTTGAATTTGCTAAGATAAAGTCAGTATTGTCCATTCTGCTAAATGTCCGTTTAGTTTCTTTATGAATATTCTTTAGCAAATATTAAAACCTAAGAGGAAGTACACTTCTAGAAGGATAATGTGTGCCTGACTTTAAGTGCATATGCAGAACTCTTGCAGGCCATGCTCACCACGAAGAGTAAGAGTAATTTTAAGAAAAAATAAAGCAAAAGGGAAAGAACTGCATTCTTTTCAATGAGCCTATGAAATTAACAAAATATAAAATGAATTGATAATTGAGGATATACCAAGGTTAGATTAGTGGTTCCATGGAAATCCATAGGGCAGAAGCACATTTTATTCTCTTAGCTGCTGGTAGATTTCCCCTTGAGAAGGGCATTATATTTGTTTGGAAGAAATACTCCTGGTAAGCTTGAGAGAAAGGTGAGGCCCCAAGGTGAGGTCCAGGTGACAAGAGGAAATGGGTAAACTGTCTTCCAAAGAGGATTTCTGTCAATTTACAGGTATTTGTTTAAGCACCTTGGGGCATCTGAGTCTGCAGAGACAGGCTGTGAAAAATCGGCTCAAATGCTTTTCACAGAAAAAGGAGTAGGAAGTAGGGAGGGAGAATCAAGGAGGGAGAAGCCAGAGGGGTGGGAGCTGCATGGGGAAATCTTGGAGAGAAAACGCCAATGACAATGCTACTGGAGATGAAAAATATCTAATGTGCTGCTTGATTTGACCTCTCTCTGTGACCCACAAAGCTTCAGTAAAGACCAGAAAAACAAAGTCAAAGTGCTTGGAATAATGATGTTCCTGTGATAATCAGTGAAGGGTCTGCGTTCTGCCTCCAAGTTGACATGGTATCAAGGTGTAATTAATACACCTGGATGGAGGGATGGCAGACCAGTGGGTGTTCTTTTCTAACAAAAATGTGCTCATTTCACATCTTAGCAGAGAGGCAGGAGAGGTAGGGAGAGAAGGAGATTATAACTCTGGGAGAATGAAACTGATGACATGAGGAACAGCAGAGGGGAAGACAGCAAAGGTTAGAATTCTAGAGAAAATTTGAGCAGGGAGCTCTGTCAGGATTCTAGCTCAAGTGCAGACATGGAGTGACAGAGGATGGCAAGGAAAGGGACAAGTGAAACAAAGATCCTCGCATCACTGAAGACTTGCGTAGCTCACACCATGAGTCCTAGAGAAACATGGTAAAAAGGCCCAGCGAAGCAAACAGCTTGGGACACCTGGGGACAAATCCCAGCAATATTGACGATTACCCTACCGAGATTTGGGGAAGCCACACGCTGTTTCCCTCCACCTGCTTTTACTTTTCTTTCCCGAATTATGCCAAGTAGGTTAACCAGGTAGATTTGCGAGGTTGGAAAAAGTCAGCTCATGTTGATAGGGACAGATAAAAGGACAAAGTAGGTCCCTAAATAGTTAATCCCACTAGGATTAACTATTAAATAGTTAATCTCACTAGGGGATTGTAAGTAAAGAAAAAAGTATGGGAGACCCCTATAAGTTAATGATCACTCAAAAAAAAAAAAAGCAGGTTTGCTTAACCACAAAACCAAGCAGGCTTGCTTAGCAACAAAACCGTGCAACAGAAACATGAGACATGCCCGCAAACAATAAAACAATGGCAGCATGAGACCCGCATCTTGCCCATTGAGCTCAGTAAGCTAATGACCTCCAGGACACGCTCTCCACACACATAGAAAACCATAATTTATGGAAAGGTGACATTTTAAAGTGAAAGACCTTCATTTTACTAAGACCTGAAGTAATTTTTCCATAGTGCCACGACAGTCCTGGCTTGACTATGTGGGAACAAGAAAACTCCTCCACCCAACCCGGAGGAGGAGCTGATGACAGAAGCGCCACATCCACTCAAGAATGAGGAAAAAGGTGGTCTCTTTCCCCTCCCCACTTTTCCTTTGATTATAAAACTGTAGCCCACTAAGTTCTCGGGGCTCAGCACCCTCTTGCCCGCCCACTTGTAGGCCTCACAAGCATCCTATTCTAGTAAATCGCTTCGTATCTATCACTTTGCCTCTTGCTGAATTCTTTCTGTGCTGAGACATAAACAACTGGAGCTCCTTGGAGCCCCTGAAACGTCACCTAGCAGTTTCAGTGTGACTTTTCTTCTACTCCTGCTCCTTCCCAACTTCCAGAGCAAAGTATCCCAATATTTTTGAGAATAAAGATTTTTTTAACATCAAAAGTCTCTAGAAAAACTGCAACAGCAGTTGCTTCTACTGATTAAAAAATACATACTATCAAAAATATTGCTAATGCACTTTCAGTTGGATATTTATCTTATTAATTTTAAGAGCATCTAAATACAGTTGAAAAAATAATAACATATATATTTGTTAAGATTAGCCCTAACTGTAACAGAGATCTGAAAAACAGTAGGTTAAACAGCATAGAAATTAATATTTTTATCACATGAAAGTGTGATATGGAGGCTCCCCAGTCATTGGCAACCCAGGCGACTTCTCCCTTGTGGCTTCACAGTCACTAGAGTATGTCTCATGTCATCATGTTCCAAGATAGAATTCTAACATTTCCACATCCGAAGATATAGGGTGGAAGGAGGGGGTGAAAAAGCCAAGGGCACAAGTCTCAGTTTTCTCTTAAGGAAATTTCTGGAAACTTCCATGTAATTGTTCCTCTTACATCCCATTGGTCAGAACTTGGTCCTCTGGCTACATCTAGCTGCAAAGAACGCTGGAAAATTGAGTCTCTGTTCCCGGCTGTCATGTGCTCAGATAAACTGTGGACATTCTAAAGGGGCAAAATTAGCACTTTCTGCCCCAACAGATGTGTGTGATTTGCCTACAGCTGCACAGCAGGTTAGCATAGAGTCAGGACTAGATAGAAGCCAGCTCTCCCAGGTTTCCTGTTACTTGTTTGGTATCATTTTTATTCTAGCTCCTTAACTTGCCCACTGAACTGCATACATCTCTCTACCATGGGCAGATGCCTCTCTGGTGACCTACCACGTTTTCTTAAATACCATTTTCCTCTGTGTGTGTGTGACATTCTGGCAATGTATGTGATGCTGTGTGTGGGTCCTCTTGTCCCAATATCACATGGCAGAATACTCTCAAGTCACACCAGATGAAGGATTGGGAGCTTGGGTGGTCTCTTGGGCACCTAAGAAAGTGCAGAGAAAGCAATGAGACAGATAAGAATTGTCTGCAACACACGGAGGAATTTACAAGATAATCAAGAGAGGCTGCCTTTGGCAGAGACTGAAATGAGACCCTTGCGGGTATGTAAGAGGGTGAAATATCTGAATAATAAAGGAAGTCTTAGTGCTTGGGAGATCTCTTGTGTAATATACTTTCAGAAGGTGGAAAAATATTTATGATTACTATGTTGTTGCCGTACCCAGCTCAAGACTAAAGATGGGAGGCTTGCCGTTTAAACAGCATAAAACCCACGGCTTCCAATTCCTTTTCCCTTTTCCTTTGTGCACTGTCGTGAACTAGCTGGTAAAATCGGGGCCTCAAGATTTGCAGAAAGCTGATGCTCACCCTAGCACTATCTTAGGAATCCACAAAGGACAAGTTAAAACTGCTAACTTCTTAGCTCCTTTGAAGGCCAGGTCTTCATTTTACATCATAAGAAAGAGGATTTACATGGAATGTCACTTTATATAATTCACGTTGACTTCTGCTGAGAATTATTAATGGATATTGAGTTTAGCTGTGAACACCTTTCTGCAGGAATGAGTGTGGAGGCAACACTTAACTCTGTGCAAAATCTCTTTGGCTGGTTGACTGACTCTAACATGGTGAGGCAAGGGACTCAAGTCAGGGCTTAACCAGGGAAGCACAACTACTAGGTATGTTAAGGCGGTAGCGACTCATTATACAACGGTGGGAGATGCTGGGGAAGTGAGGGCCTGAAAGGAGGAGCTGGAGGAACAGAGAAAAGTCATTAATCTGTCCCCTGAAGGGCTAGTGTGGTGAACAGAGTGGAACTTGCAGGGGAATCTATCTGGAAAACCAGATACATCCAGTTGCCAGAGTAGGATCATGAAGGAGACCTGGTGAAAGGTGTGATTTCTGCATAACTATTGCTTCTGAAAGTCTGCAGCCAAGCTTCAGGAAGGGGGGGTCTGGGGGGCAGTTGGCCAGCAGCGCTGTCAGTTGGGAAGAGCTGGACCCAGAGCAGGAGAGAATGAGGAAAATCTGGAACTTGCCCGCACCTCTGTGTCTGTCACCTTGGAGAATAATGGCCATGTTTTCTCCTGCCTTCTAAACCTTACACAAATTCCTCTTTTGGCCAACTCTATTTCAGAACCATAAGGGGATTCTGGGAAATGTAGCTCCACTAAACCAAGTTCACACAGCACACATCCCCACTAAAATGGCCAAAAGGGGATATCATGGTTTGTACATTTCAAGAAAATTATTGAAATTCTAATATTAAATTATAACATGAATGAGTCCCCAGTTGACTGGTTCGTATATTTACAAGTACAAAAAAGAGAAAGTCATGGGAAATTAACCAGTTATAAAATTTCACACTATGTTTACACTTTAAGTGTGGAACAGCTATAAAATTCAGTCCTTAAAATTCCCATTATAGATACGGTTTTGTTTTCCAGTAGCTACAGGGAAGAATGTCCAGGAGAACTGGTTGAAACACTGAATGCTTTCCTGGGTTAGAGTATCAAGAACAGAGGGCTGGGGCTTCCCTGGTGGCGCAGTGGTTGAGAATATGCCTGCCAAGGCAGAGGACATGGGTTCGAGCCCTGGTCTGGGAAGATCCCACATGCCACGGAGCAACTATGCCCATGAGCCACAACTACTGAGCCTGCGCGTCTGGAGCCTGTGCTCCGCAACGGGAGAGGCCGCGACAGTGAGAGGCCCACGCACCGCGATGAAGAGTGGCCTCCGCTTGCCGCAACTAGAGAAAGCCCTTGCACAGAAATGAAGACCCAACACAGACAAAAATAAATAAAAAAAAAGAAGAACAGAGGGCTGGACTCTGTGGAACACAAGGTATCCCATGCCATTTTATAAGGTGATTTATCCCAGTAACAATCCCACTAATAGTTTCACACTTGGTGCTTATTAATGCTCATTACAGAGTATTCCCCTCAGCTCCATTAAGCTTTAATTTCAGCTGTTATTTGGCACATTAACAATATGGCAGACCACCAAAGGAAGACTGGCCACAGACTTCATGTTTTACACACAATAATTTGGCTAGTGAATTGGATGGATTGGAAAACTAGAGCAGGATCCCATTCTACTCAGAAGATTCCAAGGGGCTGTGGCATCTCAAAGTCTGACAGTGTTGTCTTCTTGACAGAGTAGCTGCCTCAGAGAATTAGGTTGAGAACCTCCAAAGAAGATGCCTCTCCAGTCTTGGGAATCTGCACAATGTGGGAGAGCACACTGAAGCATTTCAGCCTTGGCACCATCTGTTCTCTCCCAGGCAAAGGCTAGGCTGGGAGGCACTGAGAGGCAGTGTCCCTTTTTCCACATGCTTCCATTAGTTATGCTCAGGGCTGGCCCAGGGCCAAACCATGGAGGAGGCCACTCCCTCTCTGGTGCCTCTTCTTCTACCCCTTGTGCCTTGTAGTTAGCCCTCCCCCGGATGCTTGGTGTCCTCATTAAACCTTGGTTGCCCAAGGCCACTCAGTGTTGTTTACTCCTTAGGCCAGTCTTTTTTTTTTTTTTTTTAACATCTTTATTGGAATATAATTGCTTTACAATGGCGTGTTAGTTTCTGCTGTATAACAAAGTGAATCAGCTATATGTATACATATATCCCCATATCGCCTCCCTCTTGTGTCTCCCTCCTACCCTCCCTATCTCACCCCTCTAGGAGGACACAAAGCACCGAGCTGATCTCCCTGTGCTATGTGGCTGCTTCCCACTAGCTAGCTATTTTACATTTGGTAGTGTGTATATGTCCATGCCACTCTCTCACTTTGTCCCAGCTTACACTTCCCCCTCCCTGTGTCCTCAAGTCCATTCTCTATGTCTGCGTCTTTATTCCTGTCCTGCCCCTAGGTTCTTCAGAACAATTTTTTTTTTTTTAGATTCCATATATGTGTGTTAGCATACGGTATTTCTCTCTTTCTGACTTACTTCACTCTGTATGACAGTCTCTAGGCCCATCCACCTCACCCCAAATAACTCAATTTCATTTCTTTTTATGGCTCAGTAATATTCCATTGTATATATGTGCCACATCTTCTTTATCCATTCATCTGTTGATGGACGCTTAGGTTGCTTCCATGTCCTGGCTATTGTAAACAGTGCTGCAATGAACATAGTGGTACATGACTCTTTTGGAATTATGGTTTTCTCAGGGTATATGCCCAGTAGTGGGGTTGCTGGGTTGTATGTTAGTTCTATTTTTAGTTTTTTAAGGAACCTCCACACTGTTCTCCGTAGTGGCTGTATCAATTTACATTCCCACCAACAGTCTTAGGCCAGTCGTTATTGGCCAACGCTTTATGCTTCAGGCTTTCCATTTTCTCTGCCCCCATAAAATATACCCTTCCGGTGTCCCTCTGAGACCTTCTTTCAGCTAATATCACAATAGTGTTAATGGGTCCAGAAAGAATCATCAAGAGCCTCTTTAGTAGTAGCAATTAGGTGTGTCAGGCTTCCCAGATTTCCCTGCAAGTTCCAAATTAGGCAGTCTGACAGAAAGCGAATTTGGGCGAGTCTTTGGCAATTTCCACTGGCCACCTACTCCACGTACAAGGTAAATCATAGACATCAATGTCTGGTTAATTATTAACATGATTGATGGTTACTGATTGCTCAAACTCAAGGTCATAAATGTTTTGCATCTCTTAGGTGCTAAATAGATGCTTGTTGGCTGAAGTAGTCTTTGATTAGACTTTGTCCAAGGAGTTTGCTCTCTTATATTACAGGGCCAGGTAGGGCGCCAATATTCCAGGAGAGACTGAGCAGTGGTTCCAGAGGAGGAGGAGCAATTATGGATGGATGTATGACCTGGAGGACAGATTGACAGTAAGGACATCTGCGGCTCTAGGCCACGTTTGTCAGCACACCTGAGCTTGTGGCAAGATTTGCCACAAAAAGGAGGTGAGTCATTGTTGGGGTCTACCATGGAAAAGGGTGGAAAAGGCCCAGGTACAGCCATGCCAGACAAAACAATTGGCTGAGACCAACTCAGTCAGTGCCTGGAAGGGGTTCAGACCACTCGTAGGAGCTCATCCTTTTCTAGAGGGTCTTGGATTTCCCAAACTCCTTTCACAGGTCCTGCCGGGGTGTCAGTACTATACCGTGTAGGTCCTGCCTGCTCATGTGCTAGAAGGTGTAGGACACTTTGCCTGTTGCATTTACTGCCTGTAGGGTATATTTGGTGATTGGCATATGCCACTTCTTATTGACTAAATTCTGCCTTTCTCACTGAACTATCCATTGAGGGCAGGGACTAAGTTTTAGTACTCTAGGGTCAGCTCCAGATCCCACACACAGTAGGAAGCCAAAGTGGTGACTGCTGATGGTGTCTGGCTAATTGCTTTGACAACAAAGGGTAGTAGAAAAAGCAGCAGACTTGGAATGAATCTTGGTTTTCTTGATTGGTTACCTCTAACTCTGGGTCACACACAACCTCTCTGGGCCTCAGTTTCCTCATTTATAACATGGAGGCTTGGCAATCCTGTCTACCTCCCAGCATTCTTGGCAAGATCAAATCAGATCATGCTTGTTAAAGTACGTGGCCAACTCCAAAACACTATACAAGTGTAAGATGATACATACATATTTATAACTGGATGTAAATTTGTATTTTTTATTTGCCAAAATATATTCTGAGTGAGTACTTATTTGAAAAGAACTTTCTGATAAGTCTGCTTAGGGAAGAAGTTGAGATTCCAGAGACTCCAGTATTTCAGAGAAGGGAGTGAAAATTCATACTCTACCGGAGATGAGTTGTGTTGTTTGTTTGCGTGCACAGGGAGGGATAAAATAAAGTGAAGAGGAGAGAGAGGATATCAAAACATGAGAAATTAACATCTCTAGGCTATATTTCTAAAGCTATATGGGCCAGACTCCTTCCACTAAGAATTTTAAAAACACAACATGAGAAATAATTTCCACCCTCTTAAGCTTACTGTCACCCTTAGAATGCTATCTGCCAGGACGAGGAAATAGGCCTTTTATTTGCTCTGTATAGAGCATGTTGGCACACTTGAGGAGTTTTAGATGACGATAATAGTGAGTGCTGGTAAAACTAGAAGTCAGGACGGACCTGTAGGGTTAAAAGCTGGAGGGATGAGGTCAGCCAAAGATGGCCATGCCTGGGAGAGCTACGCAGAAGGTGTTGTGCGTGCTGGATGTGGCAGAGGGACCAGCTGCTGAGAGAAGGGGAGCGTAAGGCTCAAGATGGAAAATCATGACCAGGTGACACCATCAGGGAAAAGTTAACAACTTGTGATATCATAATCAGAAACGTTAGCCAAGTTCTGGAAGAGGAAATGGATCTACTTGAACATGGGTCAACATGTCTTGGACTTAATGCTACTCTCTGTGGCCTAAGAACAGTCTTTTTAAAATTATTGTAAAGAATAATTATTTTATTATAATAATTAAAATTAAAAATTTATCAGTTTAGTCAGTTTTAAGTATAGAGTTCATCTGCATTAAGTACATTTGCATTGTTGTGCAACTGTCACCACCATTCACCTCCAGAACTTTTTCATCTTCTCAGACTAAAACTCTGTACCCATTAAACACTAACTCCCCATTCCCTCCCTCCCCCAGGCTCTGGCAACCCCCCTTCTGCTTTCTGCCAGCATAAATTTGACTACTTTAGTGACCTCATGTAAGTGGAATCATACAATATTTATCCTTTTGTGACTGGTTTATTTTACTTAGCATAATGTCCTGAAGGTTCATGCATGTTGTAGCATGTGTTAGAATTTCCTTTCATCTTAAGCTGATTAATACTCCATTGTGTGTACATAACACATTTTGTGTATCCAATTGACAACTTGGGTTGTCTCTGCCTTTTGGTTATTGTGAATAATGCTGCTGTAAACATAGGTGTACGAATATCTGAGTCCTACTTTTACTTCTTTGGGGTATAAACCCAGAAGTGGAATTGTTGGGCCATATGGTAATCCTGTGTTTAAATTTTTGAGGAATCACCTACGGTTTCCACAGTGGGTACATCATTTCACATTCCCACCAGCAATGTACAAGAGTTCTAATTTCTCCACATCCTCATAAAAAGTCTCTTTTGATGTGTCTCAAGTGCAACATGGGTTAGAATATCTGCCAGGTTACCAATGGCAGTAATCTCATTTTGGACAGTGCATGTACCTTACAAAGATTTTGTAAGTTTACCTTTGAGTGCAGGTGGTTTGAATTGTGGTCGCTGTACTGTAACATGGTATATCCCATGGTTGATCTTGGTTTTTGGTGATCTGCTTCCTCTTTTCTTGGTTATACCTTTGAATGGTGGCTTTGTGGCCAGATATAACTCAGCCCTGTTCCCAGAGAATGAAGTAGCTTAACTCACTGGATTAGAATTTCTAACCTCTCTTTACAAAGATGTTTTCACTTCACTCCAGACTGCGTTTGCAGCAGACCTTGGGCCTAACAACATAAACTGTTCAGAAAGCCCTTCTGTTACCTGAACCTGGCATAGAAATTTGCTGATTTAAAGCAAATATACAGACAAAGATAAAATAGTAAAAAGAGGGAGAGGGAGAGGGAGAGAGAAAGTGGAGAATGAGGACACTGTAGTTGGCAGTGGTGGGAGTAGTCAGGCAAGCCCTTTGATGGGGGCGGTAGAGGGTGGAGGTGATGGCGAGGTGAGTAGGCAGGGAGGAAGCTTCTCAGGCTTTCTTCCTAACAATCTCCCCCTGCCTCGGGCAGGTGGGGCTCTTGCACCAGGGCTACTGGTGACGTCACAGGATGTAAAGGAAGCCCCTTTCCTATTTGGGCTGCCTATCATCGATGTTGACATTTTCAATTTCCTAATATTTAAAGAGCATCAAAAATTAATAGAGAGTATAGGCATACCTCAATTTACTGTGCTTTGCAAATATTGTGGTTTTTTACAAATGGAAGCTTTGTGGCAACCCCACCTTGAGCGAGTCTATATCGGTGCCATTTTTCCAGCGGTGATTGCTCACTTTGTGTCTCTGTGTCACATTTTGGTAATTCTTGCAATATTTCAAACTTCTTCATTATTATTATATTTGTCATGGTGATCTGAGATCAGTGATCTTTGATGTTACTATTGTAATTGTGTCTTTGCTTTGTATATTTAAATTAAGGTATGTACATGTTTTATTGACATAATGCTATTGCGTACTTAATAGACTACAGAATAGTATAAATATAACTTTTATACACACTGGGAAACCAAAAAAATCGTGTGACTCGTTTTATTGCAACATTTGCTTTATTGCAGTGGTCTGGAACCAAACCTACAATATCTCTGTGGTATGGCTGTATACTGTTTTCCAAGTTGATTTTTATGTTTCTTTAATTTTACTTAATTTCTTAAATTCTCCAAATGAGAATTTTTAAAAATCTCTGCCCTTATGAAGTGTTTTCTGAGCTAGTTAGTCCTGATTCCTCATGGTTTCTTCTAATTTTTCTGAGGAGGCTCTCAGGATTTATGCTCCAAATGGCCTTTCCCCAGGCTGGCAGGGAAAATACCTCAACCAGTCAGGAATCTGACTCTTGCCAAGGGAAAAAAGTCAGCCCAGAACATGCATCCACCTGCCTTCAAGCCATGGACAAGCCAGCCTTGATTAGCCTTGATCATTGACCTGATTATGAATTTCATGTTAGCTTAGACTGGGGATAATAAACCTGGTTTAGGCAGGGCAAAGAGCGTCAAATTCCCCATGAATTTGCACTAAGTAATCCAGTGCCTGGTCTTACTTCACAAGAGTCCTTGCAGCCAGTGACCCCTACATTTACCATCATGGTAACTCCCTTCTCCTACAAACATTCTCCAGGCAAGTTCTTACCTGACCTGGGCGAGATGAAGGGAGACTGACAGGGAGGGGTTCTAGGGACAGGAGGCCGCCTTTCCTTCAGTCTGAAACTTGTACTGACTTGGCTAAGAGCATCGCCATGAAACCACGATGTTCAGTGATGCACGCTCGCACACAGGCCTTGGAAGTCTATTAAACATTGGGCTGCCCTCCTATGATTGATTTAAATGTTCAATGCTTTCTGAAAAAAGTTTTATTTGAAAATTAATTTTTTTGAAAAAAAGCAAACTATATGGAAGGGTAAAAAGTAAAAGTGCTGCATTCCCTCTTCCTCATTCTAGCTTCCAGTGTTGGGTGTATATTCTTTCAGGTATATTCTATACACACACACACACACACACACACACACATTTATACATCCTTAAAAAAAAAAACTCAGGTCATACTATAATACAGCGATACAAGCTGCTTTATAGCAGAGATATCCTTCGATGTCAATTCATTTTTTTAAAGGAAAAGGATATAACAATAAGTTATCTACTTTCTGATAGGTTCATATTCAAATCAGGTGCTGAACCTCAGCTCAAACTGAGCGTTTAGCTGAGAATCACTGGTACAACCGGCCCTGGGCTGGTGGCTCCCGCGGCCACCTGCCCCCTGCGCTCCTGTGTGTGCCCCCAACAAGGACCATGGCATCTTACCAAGTGCCCGTGGAGGTGCAGGCAGGAACTTCTGGTGAGGGAGAGTGAGTGTGTGGCCAGTTTGGCAGGAAAATTAGAAGACCAGACGGCCTCCGGGCTCCGTGGTTATCCAAAGGTAGGCGGGAGGACTTCAAACGTTGTCTGGTCCAGTGGAGGCTGGTGCTATTTCTCATAAATGGTCCAACATCGGCTGCCAGCCAGAATCTCCAGAAACTTATGGTTGGTTTGTTTATGACCCAGACGTGCCAAGGGAGTCAAATTTCTGGAGTCTTCCTCATTTTATCCTCCAGGTAGTGTAGAGGCACTTGCCACTGTTGTTTGGGGGTATGGGGAATAGGGGAACGTTGCTGTTCTTCAGTATGACACATTCTTTTGGAGGATCATAATTTGAACAATTTCTGGCATTTCAGAGGCTAATTCTCTCGACTAACACCCTCTCTTCTGAACTGCATCTTTGTGATGATGACTTCCAGGCCCTCCCATCTTTTGTCCTGACCACTTTCGTGAGCACCTGGTCTGTTAGACCAACTTCCTTCCAAAAAGTGCACACTGGATTCCCAGGCCCACATCTAATTTGTTCAAAGTAAAGCCAATATCTTCACCTGAAAACCTGTACGAATTTCTTATTTCCACCTCTCTGGTCACCCTAGAGAGAAATCGCTTAAATCATTCTTAATTCTTTTTTTTTTTTTTAACATCTTTATTGGAGTATAATTGCTTTACAATGTTGTGTTAGTTTCTGCTGTATAACAAAGTGAATCAGCTATAAGTATACATATACCCCCAAATCCCCTCCCTCTTGCATCTCCCTCCCACCCTCCCTATCCAGCCCCTCTAGGTGGTCACAAAGCACCGAGCTGATCTCCCTGTGCTACACAGCTTCTTCCCACTAGCTATCTATTTTACATTTGGTAGTGCATATATGTCAATGCCACTCTCTCACTTCGTCCCAGCTTACCCTTCCCCCTCCCCATGTCCTCAAGTCCTTTCTCTATATCTGCATCTTTATTCCTATCCTACCCCTAGGTTCTTCAGAACAATTTCTTTTTTTTTTAGATTCCATATGTATGTGTTAGCATACGGTATTTCTCTCTTTCTGACTTACTTCACTCTGTATGACAGTCTCTAGGTCCATCCACCTCACTACAAATAACTCAGTTTCATTTCTTTATATGGCTGAGTAATATTCCATTGTATATATGTGCCACATCTTCTTTATCCATTCATCTGTTGATGGACACTTAGGTTGCTTCCATGTCCTGGCTAATGTAAATACAGCTACAATGAATATTGTGGTACATGACTCTTTTTGAATTATGGTTTTCTCAGGGTATATGCCCAGTAGTGGGATTGCTGGGTCATATGGTAGCTCTATTTTTAGTCTTTTAAGGAACTTTCATACTGTTCTCCACAGTGGCTGTATCAATTTACATTCGCACCAACAGTGCAAGAGGGTTCCCTTTTCTCCACACCCTCTCCAGCATTTATTGTCTGTAGATATTTTGATGACGGCCATTCTGACTAGTGTGAGGTGATACCTCACTGTAGTTTTGATTTGCATTTCTCTAATGATTAGTGATGTTGAGCATCCTTTCATGTGTTTGTTGGCAATCTGTATATCTTCTTTGGAGAAATGTCTATGTAGGTCTTCTGCCCATTTTTGGATTGGGTTGTTTATTTGATATTGAGCTGCATCTGTTGCTTGTATATTTTGGAGATTAATCCTTTGTCACTTGCTTCATTTGCAAATATTTTCTCCCATTCTGAGGGTTGTCTTTCCTTCTTGTTTATGGTTTCCTTTGTTGTGCAAAAGCTTTTAAGTTTCCTGAAGTCCCATTTCTTTATTTTTGTTTTTATTTACATTTCTCTAGGAGGTGGGTCAAAAAGGATCTGGCTGTGATTTATGTCATAGAGTGTTCTGCCTATGTTTTCCTCTAAGAGTTTTATAATGTCTGGCCTTACATTTAGGTCTTTAATCCATTTTGAGTTTATTTTTGTATATGGTATTAAGGAGTGTTCTAATTTCATTCTTTTACATGTAGCTGTCCAGTTTTCCCAGCACCACTTATTGAAGAGGCTGTCTTTTCTGCATTGTATATTCTTGCCTCCTTTATCAAAGGTAACCATATGTACGTGGGTTTATCTCTGGGCTTTCTATCCTGTTCCATTGATCTATATTTCTGTTTTTGTGCCAGTACCATACTGTCTTGATTACTGTAGCTTTGCAGTATGGTCTGAAATCAGGGAGCCTGATTCCTCCAGCTCTGTTTTTCTTTCTCAAGATTGCTTTGGCTATTCGGGTTCTTTTGTCTTTCCATACAAATTGTGAATTTTTTTGTTCTAGTTCTGAAAAAAAATGCCATTGGTAGTTTGATAGGGATTGCATTGAATCTGTAGATTGCTTTGGGTAGTAGAGTCATTTTCACAATGTTGATTCTTCCAATCCAAGAACATGGTATATCTCTCCATCTGCTTGTATTGTCTTTAATTTCTTTCATCAGTGTCTTATAGTTTTCTGCATACAGGTCTTTTGTCTCCTTAGGTAGGTTTATTCCTAGGTATTTTATTCTTTTTGTTGCAATGGTAAATGGGAGTGTTTCCTTAATTTCTCTTTCAGATTTTTTATCAGGGACTCCGCCTGAGCTTGACAGGCGTCTGCACCCTGGATTCACCATCATTCTTAATTCTTTCCTTTTTTTCCTCCCTAATTGTTGATAAGTTCTATTGATTCTAACTCAAAAATGTCTTTCAAAATTGTTCCCTTTTTTCTAGTGCCACTGCCTCCATTGAGTCTGTCATTGTCTCCTGATTCAATAAATTTTTATTAACTATTACCATGTACTGGAGACATTTCTGCCATCCAGGGGTTCATAGTTTAATGATCCCATTTAACCTGTAGAGGGATCTTACTGATTTACAAATCTGCTCACAACTCTTCTCTGCTCAAAAACCCACATTAGCTCCTTGTTGCCTAAGGATTAGATCCGATTCCATGGCTGGACACGGTCTTTTCACAACATCATTGAACCTGTCTCCGCAGTCTCAACTCTCATCACCTGCCCTCCTCCCCAACCACACCCTCTGTGAGCAAGTCCCAGGGGACCCACAAGTGTTTCATAGATCCTTGTTTTTACACATGCGAATTCCTCATTCTCCATATCAAACTCCTGGGACATGCCCACTTTTTGAGGTTCTGCCCAAATGCTAACTCCTTTGTGAAGCCTTAGCTTGTTGTTGGTTCTCTTGTGAGGTTTCTACCTTCCTCCCCTATATTCACCCGAAACTTTGTCCATAGTCCACGACAGCACTTAGCACCTTTAATGCATGACTCGCGCACATCTCTCAATCTCCGCTAGCCCCCATCCAGACTGTCAGCAACTTGAAGGCAGAGGCTGTGCCTTCTTCACGTCGGTATCCCCAGCCCTCCACTTCATGCCTGGCGTGTAATGTTAAAATGTGTGGGTACTAGATTGGCCAAACTCTGGACTCAATATTGCTTTATAGCAATCAGGGTCTGTGAGGGGAACTGTGCCTAATACCTGAATCTATTGGTTGCATGTACCAGAAATCCATCTCTACCGAGCGCAAGCACACATTGGCTTATAGAACTGGTAACTCCAAGGGTGCAGCTGGACTTAGGAGGGGGGTCCAAACGATGCTGTCAGGGGTCTCTCTTAACCATCTCCTCTCTGGTTTTCTTTGCAAGTTGGTCTCTTTTTTTCCCTGAGGTCTGGCATCTCTAAGCCTATGTCCTTACAGTTCATGATCCAAAAGAGAAAGACATTCTCCTCTCAGCATCCACATATCAAATCTCAAGGGAGTCTGCTTGGACCTGTTTGGTCATATGCATTGATCAGAGTGGCACATGAGGCACATGAGGCAGGCATGAGGTACAGGCACATGAGGTACCAGGCTTGGCCAACCCTGGGTCAGGTGTCCATACCTGTGGACAGGTGGCTGATGGAGCTCTGTGAACGACGAGCACTGTGGGAGCCACAGGGGATGGGCTAGTTCTCCAACAGAAAAAGGAGTGCTGGACAGATGAAAGCATCAGACGTCCACGCCAGTTGCATGTTTCTGTCATAAAAAACATTTCATCCAATTTGTTTATCTGTTAGCTCTCAGTATAGCTGAGGTTCCTGAGTGGCCCATTTTATTGTATCTAAAGCAGAATAGAGTTTTATGACAGTAGGTGCTCCAGGACAGTGCTTCTCAAATTGCAATGTGCTCATGAATGAACCTGTTAAAATGCAGGTTCTCAGTCACCAGGTCTGGGGTGGGACCTGGGATTCTTCATGTTTTACAAGATTATACTAGTCTGCTTGGGCTGCCATAAAAATGCCACAGCCTGGGTGACTTAAACTACAGAAATTTATTTTCTCACAGTTTTGAAGTCCAAGTTTGGTTCCTGGTGAAGACTCTCTTCCTGGCCTGTAGATGGCTCCTTCTTGCTGTGTCCTCACACGGCCGTTCCTCTGTGCATGCGTGGAGAGCGAGCGCTGGTGTCTTTTCCTCTTTTTATAAGGACACCACTGCTATTGGATTAGAGCCCCACCCTCATGACCTCATTTAACCGTAATTACCTCCTTAAAGGCCCTGTCTCCAAATATAGCCGCATTGGGGGTTAGGGCTTCAACATATGAATTTGAGGGGCCATGATTCAGTCCATAACAAAACTTCAAGCTGAATGTTTTCTGCAGCACCAGCACTGCCTGCCTGGCCAGCAGCACCAAAGAAGCCAGTCAGAGGAGGGCCTAGAGCTGCAGGGCAGCAAGACCCAGCAGAGCTGAGAAGCCCGCGCTCTGGGCATCTGGAAGGACCAAACGCTGTGGTTGATTCTCCCAAGGTCTTCTGGGTTTTGCATTCTGAGTAGGTCTCCAGTGAATATGAAGACAAAATGTATCTCTAGTTTGGTGGTTAGTACTTGTTCAGTTATTTTCAAATTGATTTGAAAGTTTTCTAAGAGCCTTTCTTCGATTTTGAGAAAGTGTGATTGTGCAAGGTTCTCTAAGTACCCCGATAGCTCCAGCCCCGCTAGGGAGAAGTCTGCCAAGGAAGCTACTGCCCTGGAAAGACAAGGACTGGGCCCAAGATTCTCAGTCTCGGTTTTCTGGGCTTTATATTTATTATGATATTTAGATGACAGCATAGGGAGTAGGGGCAGAAGAGGGGTGCAAATGCATTATATTGCCACAGGGCAATCTACTCTGCTCAATAAACTGCTCCAGACTTGTTACGGGATGAATTATGCCCACCCTCCCTCCAAATTCATATATCGAAGTTCCAACCCTCAGTACTTCACAACGTGACTGTATTTGGAGATAAGGTCTCTAAAGAGGTAATTAGGTTAAAATGAGGTGAGCCCTAATCTGATAGGACTGGTATCTCTATGAGAAGAGGGAGAGGTATCAGGGATGTGCACACAGAGAAAAGGCAGGTGAGGACACAGCAAGAAGATGGCCATCTGCAAGCCAAGGAAAGAGGCCTCAGGAGAAACTAAACCTGTCCACATCTTGATCTTGGACTTCCAGCCTCCAGGAGCTGTGAGAAAATAAGTGTCTGTGTGTTGAAGTCACCAGATCTGTGGTATTTTCTTATGGCAGCCCAAGCAGACTAATACAAGACCCAAACAGCTACATTCTGTTGTATTTAGTGAGTGTTAATTTGTCACTCAAATGTTAATTCAATCAACAAACATGCACCGACTCTCTCCTGGCGCTGAGGCTAAACTCATATCAATGAGACACAGTCCCCATCTTCACCTGCTGGTGGAGACAGACCTGAGAGGGGCCAGAGCAGTAGAGAAGGGTCTGGAGGCAAGAGAGCCTGGCCCATCCGGGAAAACGAGAGCCTGGTGGCCCAGAGCTGCTGGGTGGTCCAGCGAGGGTGGTGGGAATGACTAAGGATGAGGCTGCTGGAGGGAGGTCCTTGGACCCAGTTCACGTTGGGCTTTGGAGGCAAGTTGAAGAGTGATGACATTTAGGCGGAGAGTACAGATCAGGGGGAGAACAGGGGTTTAGGGGTGTTCTGAGGAGGCAGCTGCAGTAATCCTGGGAGGGGCAGGGGGCCAGGACAGAGTGTAAGGCACACATTTATTAGCCATTCCATCTAGATGCCCCATGAGGCCACTACAAGAGAATGAGGGTCTTTAAACTAGGCGGCAGGCTTGCATTTTGGTTGTTAGGGTAGAATGAGAGGCACACTGCACTGAGTTGCGTTTCTCCCTCTTCTACCGTTTGCCTGATAAGAGCAATTTCTGGGGACTTTTTCCTATATATGTCCCACCCCTAAACACACACACACACACACACACACACACACACACACACACACACACACACACACACACGCAGAGCTACTTGAGCAAAGATGTCATTACTAAACCCTTCTCAGTTGGTGGTACACAAACCTCATTGAGTGGAACTGGCTGGACCAGTTCTACACAGAGGAAACTGCAGATACCATCGCTCGCCCAGACACAGAAGCAGGCGGGAAACCTAAGGGCCGCCTGGATGTCTGCCTCCCACGGACCATGCACCTTGAAATCTTTCCCTCCCCAGCACCCTCCTCCCCACCCCTCCCTCCTTCAGCTCATCACATCTCCCCTTGCCTGCTGTCCAGCCTCGATGAGACCCAATAGCTCCGTTGGGTCAACCAACCCAGCCGTGCACAATGCCTCAATTCTTTTTGTCAGACACCAGGGATAACCAACCCGTTTGAGGGAGGAGAGTTTTAGCTGTCGCTCCACAACCTCCCTTCCGGGTTGTAATACAGGGGTCTTAAGCTGGGATCCGTGAAACACACCTTTATTTTTATCAGCCTCTCACTGAAATTCAGCATCTGCTTCAGTCATGAATAGAGACAACAAACCACACCACAGTCAGTAAATCCCATGACTTTTTTAGCAGGAGCAATCATGGATATTTTTGTATCACATTACAGATGTTGCGGATATCTAGGTTTATCATTGGTACTTATCACTACAGCATAATTATTAGAACCGTCACTGGATTATGTTATTGCACAGTTTCTGTTAACGAAGAAGCACCCGGAGGTCCGTGGCACAGTAAAGCTTAAGAACCTCTGCCCTGGATTGTAACTTAAAGGTCTGAGAACGTTCCCCAGCGAAGATGGCTGCGGCCCTGCCCTGTGGATTCCAAGTCCGGGGCCTCCATCCCTCATTTGTTCCAGTGGTGGTTTGAGACAGACCTAGAGCTGATAGTTTCTGAGAAAAATCTTGTCCTGGTCTCAGGTGAGGACTGGTCTTCTCTGTGTAGTACTGGGGTACCCTACCCCCCACCCAGGTCCCACCAACTCCTACCCTCCTCAGTCATTTGTCTAAGCATTTGGAAATGCCTGTGACAGGACACAGGGACTTAATGCAAATGTAGCTGTGAACTATGTGCCATCTAATTTTCTACTCCTGGGTAGAGCTCTCTCTAAACCTACCTCCCCCTGGGACTCCCACCCAGCACACAGGTCTGCTTCCACCACCCAGACACACCACCCATGCCCTCTGTTCTGTGCTGCTTCTCTCTTACACATGATTCTTTGACTCAAATGTCCTCCTCCCAGCCATTTGTCAAGATCCTGCTGTCCTTCTGTTCCCAGTCACCTCTTGGCTCAAGCTTTACTTAAAAAAAAAAAATTAAGGTTGAAATTCATATAACACAAAATGAACCACTCTGGAGTGAACAATTTCATGGCATCCAGTACATTCACAATGTTATGCAACCACCATCTCCATCTAGTTCCAAAACATTCCCAGCATTCCAAAATAAAACTTTATCCTCATTAAACTCCCCTTTCAACACTCTCCCAGCCCCTGGCAATCACCAATCTGCATTCTGTCTCTATGGATTTGCATATCTTGGATATTTCATATGAATGGAATCACACAAGATGTGACCTTTTGTGTCTGGCTTCTTTCACTCAGCATAATGTTTTCCAGGCTCACCTAAGTTGTAGTAGAAAGTACATAGTGCTAACGCACTTCAGTCCTTTTTATGGCTGAGTAATATTTCACCAGATGGATGTACCAGAATTTGTTTATCTTTTCATCCGTTGATGGACGTTTGGGTTGTTTCCACTAATATGGATGGTGCTGCCATGTGAATAGTTCTGCTCTGAACATGCGTGTACAGGGATTTGTTTGAGTACTGGTGTTCAGTTCTTTTGTATATATGTCTAAGAGTGGATTTACTGGGTCATATGGTAATTCTATGTTTAACTTCTTGAGGAACTGCCAAACTTTTCCACAACAGCTGAACCATTTTGCATTCAAACCAGCAATGCACAAGGGTTCCAACTTCTCCACATCCTCATTAACACTTGCTATTTGAAGCTTTACTTTTCTTGCAGGGAAATTTTTTTCTATTTACTTTGTGATTATTAAGCAAAGCATTGTTTAGTCCTTTCAGCCAAAATTGCCAATCGAGCATAGAAAACATATAAGGCAGTCATTTTGGAGAGTGGAAAGTCTGATTTAATTAACTTAACTAATTAGAAAGAATTGAATAACCATCTTTCCAGTTATTTCACTTACTATGATTTATGCTGAAGGTCTACTTTTTAAACTCTTCAATAACCCCTTTCCTTTTATGCCCACTCCAGACTCTCCATACCCATACCTGATCCGTTCCTGCAGCACTGCCCTTAATCACACTATATTGTAATTCTATACTGTAATTCTGTGTTCGCATGTCTCTCTCCATTGTTAGACTTGGCGGGCTGCGGTTGCTTGTGGACAGAGATCCCTTAGTACCTGCAGAGCGGTTCTGGCCACTCAGGTGGGCCATAGGTGTCTGCTGCCTGAATGTGTGACTGGAGGGTCACAGGCTCCCTCCCTGTGGTGAGCAGGAATAAACCTACATACTCTCTCACCTGCCCTGGGCTAAACACTTTATTGACGTCACAGGAAGTCTTCAAAGGAGACACCAGATGGGCAAGCATGCTGAGCTCTTTGGAGAAGAGAGGCTGTGTAAATCCACCTCTTTCTTTTACTGGAGAAACAAAGTAAATGACTCCAAACTGTCTTCGCTTTATCGTGCCTGCACAAGTCAGTCCGGAGGATGAAAAGAGCTCTTGCAGGCATCTGCGTGAATCATCATACAATAAATGTAAGCCTTCTGGGGAAACTGTGACTCTGGCGTGCAATGCTCTGACTATTGACAAGGTGAATGTGTGCCCCTGTGTGACTTAGCCCTTTCTTTTCACTCCTTGTCTCTTGCTGTAAAATTTTGCATACTTCCTCCTGCTGCCCACTTCAGAGCATTTGTCCATGTTCCATTCACTAAAAGGTGTCAAAAAGATGCTAGGCCCTGGGAAGGCAAAGATAAATAAGATCCCACCCTGTTCTCAATGTGTCCGTGTGTAAGATGATGCGTGTTAAGAAGCCACATACCTGGATTATTTTAGAGAAAGAAATCTCCATGGAAAGGAATATAAAATTTGTTTCCAGGCACACATGAAAGACGTGGGGAAGAGCAGTTATAGGTACTTCGTTTTGGTTTTATTTGGTCAGTTGGTTCCCGTCCTTGGACGAAGAGCTAAATATTTTTCAGATGTATTGGCAGTTTTAGGGCTGTTATAACACTGATTTTTCTAGTGCCAATAGAAAGGTAGTAGATTACATCAGAGAGAAGGATTTGACTATTGAGCTTTTCTCAACTGAAGTTATTTCACCATAAAAAAAAAAACCAACAACAATAAAAATGGGCTTTCTGTATGGGAGAGGCAAGGTAGGCTAGGAGAAGAATGTGGGATTTGCAATTAAAGACCTGGGTTTGAGTCCTAGATCTGCTATTCATTTGTCATGTTCCAACAGACAAGTCTCTGGATCTGGGGTGCCCATCTGGGTCTATCTTCTCTGTTACACACCCCGCCCCCTACCTTGGGAAATTTAAATAACTAAATCTGAAGGCTTTTCAGCAGCTTATTACATCATTCTGAGATCACAGGCTCTGTTCTTGAACCCTAATGTCACATTCGTCATTTCTGAGTTGAGATGGACCATCATCAAGGTATCTTTTTTTTAAAATTAATTAATTAATTAATTAATTAATTTATGGCTGTGTTGGGTCTTCATTTCTGTGTGAGGGCTTTCTCTAGTTGTGGCGAGCGGGGGCCACTCTTCATCGCGGTGCACGGGCCTCTCACTGTCGCGGCCTCTCTTGTTGCGGAGCACAGGCTCCAGACGCGCAGGCTCAGTAATTGTGGCTCACGGGCCCAGTTGCTCCGCGGCATGTGGGATCCTCCCAGACCAGGGCTCGAACCCATGTCCCCTGCCTTGGCAGGCAGATTCTCAACCACTGCGCCACTAGGGAAGCCCCAAGGTATCTTGCTGTTGCTATTATGATGTGAATTTTGGCATTCAGGCTGGAGTTGCTATTTAGGTGGGTAGTTGTCTCTGAACACCCAAGCCCAAACATCTGCTTTAACCAAGTTTATGCCTGTGCAACTTTACCCACTAGGGTTCCCCTCCCCCCATGACTTAATTATCCAAGTTTAAATCTGGTTAAACTTGGATAATTATGGTCCAGTCCCTTCCCCTGATACCTGTGAGCTCATGGGGCTTACTTCCTTGTGCTTCTCCAGGCCACCCCACTCCTGTGCCCACGTGCTATTTTCACTTTTGCACTGACTCCGATGCAGAGTTCAGCTCCCCTTTTGAGATGCCCCAAGGGACCCCCTGACTCATTAGCGGGCCTTAGAGACTCATCTGAAGGCTTGGTAGGGTTGTAGTGGGCCCAGCCCTGGGAGGGCTCACACGTGGAGGGGTGGGCAGCCTTCCCTCACCTGGCTTTCCCACTTTTTCATTTGTCCTTTTCTTCTTCCCTTTCTTAGGCTGCAATAAAAACAAAGCAACCACAAACAAACAGATCCTCCCCCGGGTTCTAGCCAGAACCATTCTGTCCACTCAGGTCTCCGCTTCTTATCAAATATTTTTCCCATCAGAAACAGCCTTCCCTTCCCGGGAGGAATTCTGGCAAGTGGATTTCCTCCAGCTCAGCACCCTTGCTTCGGGAACCCATCCAAGCTTTAGGGGCTCAGGGCTGGGAGGCCAGTGCCAGGGCAACTTCAGTGAAACCTGCCGGGGATTTGTGGACAGCTTGGATATCCCTTTTAACACCCGTGACCTGTACTTGGTATTTTAAGTAAAACTCTAAAGCAAGTGGCTTTCCACCATTAACGTTTATTATTGAAGTGTTCTGAGGCATTCTGTGTTTTTGAATCCCACACTCCCTGCAGATTTTCCGCAGAAACGACCAATGGGTGGGACTTCCTCCAGATGACCGCTAGAGGGCACATGATTGCCAGCTCATAAGGTCCTCCATACAGCCAATTCCTGGGGCTTCTCTGCAGAAAGGACGGTTTCTGTTTGTTTGTCTGTTTGTTTGTTTTCCCTCAGAAACAGGAGGAAAGCACTTGAAATTCCCTGGATGCAGCTAAGGCATTTTCTATGGCATTCATCTGTGAAATGTTGGCTGCGAGAAGCAGACATTCTGGCGGGTAAAGGAAAGACTGCGCTCTCTGTTCCTGTTGCTTAGTCCCGCCCCGGGGAGAAGAAAAGGGCTGCAGAAAGCTGAACGAATGAGTTTTGTTGTTTCTAAGATTACTAGTAGAGTATACCTGTAGGCTACGTGTGTCTACACAGGCCTCATAGTGTAGTGCAAATAATGTGTTTTGGAATTAGATCTATATGGGATTCATTTCCTATCCCCAGGCTTCCTGCCAAGCTGGCAAACTAGTGTGGGCTGCTGGCAGCCCTGGAGAAACTCCAATAGGAACTTGATGTGAGGTAGCAGAGAAGTTAGGATTGTCCTTGGATCAGGTCCCTTGGGCCCTGCTTTCAGAGGAGGGGTGATACACCCTACTCTGGAGGGGAACACAGATATAGTGATGGGATGGAGAAGTTAATTGGGGTAAATAAACATGAGTGTGGGTCAAAAGTCAGAAGTGACCTGGATAAGATCAAAATTAGATCGCCTAACTTCTAAACTAGCAGGCAAAAATTCAACGGTAAGTGGAAACGAAAGAAGAAGGACAAAGGAATAAAATAAAACCCTGTACTATCGATGAGAACTCCCAGCTTGGATGTTGAAATAAGTCCTCATAAAACAGTAGGGAAATGTTTCCCAGTTCCAGTGCTTACCAACTCAGTGAACTTGGGCAGGGTATACAACTTCTCTGAGCTTCAGTTTCCTCATCTCTAATATGAGGGAAAACTACTGCGGTTACCAGTTTGCTGTGAAGAGTGAATAACGTAACGTGCGTCAAGTCCTCTCCCACCTGGCTCTCGACAGTAAACGTTCTAGTTCTCTCCTCTCTTCTCCCTCTTTAGCATGTTTAGCTTATAAACACTTATTCATTCAAGAACATTTCCTGAGTACCTGTATCAGTTATGTTGCTTTCAGCTGCAAGTGACAGAAAACCTCACCTAAATGGCAGTAAACAGTAAGGAAAAGGTATTATCTCATAACAAGCAGTCCGGAGGCAGGGCAGTTCTAGGGCGGGTGACTGTGGAGTCTTAGCAAAATTATCAGGGACTCGATTCCTTCCCTACTTTGACTCCGCCATCCTCAGCCAGTTCGCCTCTGTCCCGGTGCCTCTCCCACCATGGCTTCAGGACGACTGCCACTCCACTCACCTGGGGGCAGGCCTGGGCTCTTTCTTCTCACAAGACTCTTTAGAATTCTCCTAGAACTGTTTTCCAGAAGTTGCCCCAGCTGACCTTCCCTCCTGTCTCATGGACCAGAAGCAGGTCACTTCACCCCTCCCTAAATCAGTTCCTGGTGAGATGAATGGGTTTCTGTGATTGGAATGGACCAGTCATTATTCACCCTAAGATGTCCCTTAGTCTTCCGGAGTTGTTGATACCAGAACAAAATCAATTAGTAAAGACAGAAGGGAAGAAATGGCTATTGGTAGGCAACCAAGAGTATTTTCTGGGCACTGTAGTTGGTATTGAGCATACAGTAGTTTTTAAGACAGATGCCATTCCTGGGGAGCTTGTAGGGGAGGTTACAGACAAGTAAACTGGCATTAACAGTATAGTGTGTAGGTGCTATGCAGGGAGAACTGTAGGGCAGTGACCCATATTTGGTAGTCAGGGAAGACTTCCTGGAGGAGGTGCTCTTTGAGAGATAAAGTAGGAGTTTTCCAGATGATTAGGGGTAGGAATAGAATGAGAGCTTGCCTGAAAGCCCCGGGAGCAAGAGTGATTACGACATTCAGGTAACTGAGAAAAGTTCACCCTGGAACAGGAGACCGAGATAGAGCCCACTAGGTGGTTAGCAGGGGCCCATCACAAAGACCATGGAAACCACATGGGGGAGTTGCAATTCTATTCTGACTGCCATGGGTCAGGTACATTTAGAGCAATGATCTTTAAAATGTGGTTGTGAAATCAATACAGTGGTTCATAACCAGCATATAAAAATAAAATAATAATGGCGAATTTGTAAATAGTAATTACTACAGTCAGTCATGGCACATTTCTGAGAGTTTTATGTATTCACTATTAACTCATTGATCCACTGTTATCTCCATTTTGCAGATGAGGAAACTGAAGCACTTGCCTAAGGCCTGTTAGGGGTTGAATTGTGTCCCCCTCAAAACAGATTTGCTAACCCTCACTACCTCAGAATGGATCCTTATTTGGAAATAAGGTGATGTAGATGTCATTAGTTAAGATGAGGTCATACTGGAGTAGGGTGGTCCCTAATCCAACACAGCTGGTATCCTTATAAGAAGACGGCCATGTGAAGACAGGGACGCAGGGAGAACACCAAGTAAAGATGGAGGCGCAGAGCAGAGTGATGCAGCTATAAGCCAAGGATGCCAAGGATGGCTGGCTGGCACCGGAAGCTAGGAGGGAGGCATGAACAGATTCTCCCTCACAGCTCTCAGGAGGAGCCTACCCTGCCGACACCTGGATTTGGGACTTCTAGCCTCCAGAGCTGTAATAGAATAAATGGCCGCTGTTTTAAGCCACCCAGTGTGTGATGCTTTGTTAACACGGCTAGTAACTGAGGAACTGAGATGCAAACCCAGAGCCTGGCTACTCTCAACCACTGTACTTTCCTCAATAGGAAAGAGAACACAGTGTTAGTAGCTGGCGGGGGGAAGGTTTTAGTTGTATGTATGTGTGTACGTATGCATGTATATGTGCGCTGGGTCGTAATGTAAGACGCATTTCACTGAAGTTTGAAAGCCACTGACTTAAAGGGGTTTGAATAGAGTAATAAGATCAATTTGCATTTTAGAAGGAACAAAGACAGGTCAAGATTTCAGAACTAGAAGTCAAGTAGGGTAAACTCATCTTTAGGGATGAATTCAAAGGCCTCATCCATTGGCAGGATGAGATGATAAGGTTTCTACATTAGGTAGATGCTGGTGGGCAGGAGTACCACCTAAGGTTGTACGGGTCAAGGCAGACCTGTTGTAATCTAAGTGTATGGTGCCCTATGGCATTGTGCAGTGCACAACCTGTACGGTTGTCCTTGGCGTTCCTAGGATTGGATTAGAGATGTTCATGGGGGAAGTGGGGGAGCGGCTGTATCAGTCCCTCTCCCCAAGCATGTTCTTCAAACAATGGTACCTTTGCAACAGATCCTTGAAGGTAACATGCTGACATTCTATGTATAAAATCTACAATGAACAGGCATCAAAGGCAGCAAGACTGTGAGACCCAGGCACGAGAAAATAAGCTCCTCCAGAAGGTTGGCTCCCCCACCAGAATATAAGGCCAGGAGGACATGAACGTCATCTGTGATAACCATTGCTGATCCCCAATGCCTAAATACTCAGCAGATGCTTAACAAATATTGTTGAATGAATATTAAAGGCAATATAGTGAGGAATATGCATGAAAGTAAGTCACAGGGTGATCATTTTTAATGTCCTTGCTCCCCCACCAGCCCCCACTACCCACTGCAGCACCGCCCCTCCCCCAAAGGCCCCGGTTGCACATCTCCTCCCACGTCCCTTCCACCCCTGCAACTCTACAATTCCACGTCTGCCTCTCCTATCCATTACATGACCAGAGGAAAAGGATGCTGGTGGCAAGTCGTGTGGCCTCTGCTGAATCACATCCCCCATGACAATGAGCCCATCACTTAACAGCTGCAGAGGCGACTGTGACATTTGTGGATGCCCTGAGCTATGTTCCCCGGCAAGGGATTATAGCAGCATGCACAAATCCTTGTCTGCTAAGGCCACGGTGCCGGCTCAGGGTGACTGACAGAATTAAACACGGTCTAGACTTATGAGAAGTCCAAGAGGGATTTATGGCCCAATATAAAGAAATGTAAATTTCGCTCTCATTCAAACCATTCCTACGCTACCATCGAATTTTTTTCTTCTCTAGGTGTCAGGATTAATTCAGCCTTCCGCATTAGGAAGTTGACTCAATCCCAGGCAGCCCCCTAGTCAGGCTCCGAGCGGCCAGAACTCCTCCTTGCTTGGTGTGCTCTCTCTGATGGGGGTTTGTGGCTCACGGATGCATCATAGTGTCCCAGCTGTCGCCTGAGCTTTGTTCTGGGGAGACTGTCCCTGCATCCCTCTGATGCGGGGGCCCATTTAGGGTGAGCAACTCTCCCAGGGTTCCCAATTTTAGCACCGGAAGTCCTGTGTGTGAGGACACCTCTCAGACCTGGGCACACTGGGACAGTTGGTCACAAGAGCATGGCACACCGAGGAGGGAGCGGGAGCTTGGGCCTTCTTGCCAGCACAACCAAACTGGCTCATGCTAGCTGTGCCAAAATTAGAAGCGTCTTCTCTCTCTGGCAACACCGTGCTTTATTCTCATTTCAGTAAAATGGAAATGCGAGACACCTGGAGAGAGAGTAGCCACAATGATTTTACCCCACCCCCATCCCCCATCCCCTGGTCAAATGGGTGGTAAGGGAAACCCAGACTGCCTGCATTTGAGTTCCGACCCAGGCCCTTCCTAACTACAAGTTACTGGACCTCTCGGTGCCTCAGATTCCTCCTCTGTAAGATGGGTATTTAAAAAAAGTATGTCTTTTGATTTGCAAACAAAACAAAACAAACTACAATGAGGTATCGCCTCACACAGGTCAGAATGGCCATCATCAAAAATCTAAAAACAACAAATGCTGGAGAGGGTGTGGGGAAAAGGGAACCCTCTTGCACTGTTGGTGGGAATGTAAATTAATACAGCCACTATGGAGAACAGTATGGACGTTCCTTAAAAAACTAAAAATAGAACTACCATACGACCCAGCAATCCCACTACTGGGCACATACCCTGAGAAAACGATAATTCCAAAAGAGTCATGTACCACAATGTTCATTGCAGCTCTATTTACAATAGCCAGGACATGGAAGCAACCTAAGTGTCCATCGACAGATGAATGGATAAAGAAGATGTGGTACATATATACAATGGAATATTACTCAGCCATAAAAAAGAATGAAATAATGTCATTTGCAGCAACATGGATGGACCTAGAGATTATCATACTAAATGAAGTCAGACAGAGAAAGACAAAAATCGTATGATATCACTTATATGTGGAATCTTAAAAAAATGATACAAATGAACTTATTTACAAAACAGAAACACACTCACAGACTTTGAAAACAAACTTATAGTTACCAAAGTGGAAACATGGTAAGGAGGGATAAATTAGGAGTTTGGGATTAACATATACACACTACTATATATATATATATAATAGATAATCAACAAAGACCTCCACTCAATATTCTGTAATAACCTATATGGGAAAAGAATCTGAAAAAGAATGGATATATGTACATGTAAAACCGAATTGCTTTGCTGTATACCTGAAACCAACACAACACTGTAAATCAACTATACTCCAATATAAAATAAAATAATTTTTTTTTAAAGTATGTCTTATGGTGTCATGCTAAGGATTCGAAAAGAAAAAATATATAATACTCTTTCAACTGTAACTAGCTGGACAATTATTATTGTCACACCTCTCTCTGCAGAAATGGGGTTCTTTCATTTTCCGGAGCCTGCATTGCTTCCTCGGCAGTGGGCGGGGGCGGGTTTAAAGAATCCTGCCGCTATTTACAAATGAACGTGACTAGGAGACAGTTCTAATGGGAAGATGTGAGCTCTCTCCCCTCCCCCATTTTTTAAACCTTTTATGTTAAATATAACAAATACAGAAAGTGGCATAAAGCAAATGTATAGCTTCATAAATTACTATAGAGTGAAAACTCTCATAATGAGAGTACTTCCAACTCACAATGAGTTGGAGGGTAGAATTTTGCCAGCCATCCCAGGAGCCCTCTCCACTGCTCTGTCCAAACTCTACCCTGTTTTTCCCCTGCTAAGAGTATCCTAAATATTTATTGTATCAAGAAACGATCCATTTTTTGTTTGTTTTCTTCAGAGTAAAAAAAAAAAAAGGGGGCACTGTGGTACTACCCAATCACAACTCTCTTGATTCATCTAGAAAACAGAGGGCTGGAGTCTCCTCTTATTTGGGGGGAATAAGAAAGCAAAGCAGCATGATTTCTAAAGCAAAGGATTTAAGTAGGAACTTGCAAACATCACCTTCTCTTTTGTGACTACCTATCCTATTGCCTGGAAGGGGCACAGAGATCACCGTGTATGTGGCTTAAAGAAAACAGACAACAGTCACAGCCCATTAAAATCCCATCTGCTTCCCATAAAACGGAAAAGTCATTACTGGCCGAGTCAGGGGGTCTCAGGCTCATGTGGAGGAAGTGATCACTTACCAGTTCTCCCCTTACAACCTTGCTGCTTGCAAAGGGGAGAGTCACCCCCTTATTTTTCTACCAGGTCAGTGCTTTTTACACTAAACCATGCTTCTCCTCAAACAGTCATTGGTATAAAACATTCCTAATACTATTTTGAATGGTGCTGAAAAGAATGCAGGGCCAGATGTGTGGGTAGGGTATTAATTGCTGGATTTAGAAAGGGAGAGGCTGTAATAAGAACCTGCTGTGTAAAATAAAATAAAATAAAATAAAATTAAAAAAAAAAAAAAGAAGAAAGGGAGTGGCTGGGCGGGTGTGGAAAAGGTCACTGGGACTTAGGACTTGAGTCAGACAAGGAGGGAACATGCTTCCCTGGGGCATGCAGTGTGGAAAGGAAACAGGGCTTAATGGAGGAGATTATTCATTGATGGGCAGGCAGTTAGAAATTCAGACCGGGAAGCACAATTTGAAATATGGCTTGGTGAATCTGTTAGGATATGCTACATTTCACAGAACTGAAAGAAAGTCCAAATAACAGTGGCTTAAATACCATAAAGACTAATTTATCTCTGATGGTATGTAGTCCATAGTGGGTGTGTTGATTCCATGATTGGCAGGGACTGCTACCTTCCTGCTTTGTCATCCTTAGCAAGGGGATGTCTATCCTCAAGGACACCTCATGGTCCAAGATGGCTGCTGAAACTCTTACCACCATCTCCAAATTTTAGGTAGGTGGAATCAAGAAAAGGTCAACAGTGTGTGTCTTAGCCCGGTAGCCTTTTAAGTAGCCTTCCCAGAAGCTACGCCCAATGACTTCTGCTCACAACTCAGTGAACAGGCTGAAAGGGAAGCTGGGAAATACAGTCTTGCCTTTTTGGAATAAAACAGACCCTTCTGGAAAGTTAGATGGGGAGAATGAATGGGCAGGTGGGGCAACTAGTAATCTCTTCTACATGTAATGGGGCAGTAAATTTTCATGGTTAAGCTTGGAGCCTCCAAGGTTACTTAGGTTAAGCTCCATCACCTACTGGCTGTGTGATCAACAGCAAGACACCTAACATTTCTAAGACACAGTTTCCTCATCTGTAAAATGAAGAAAGTAATAAAACCTCTCCCAAAGGTTTGTTGTGAGAGTCAGGTAAAACCGTTGACATAGAACGCTCAGGACAGTGCATGGTGCAGTGAAAGCCCTCCAAAACAGCAGCTATTACCGTGACTCTGATTTAAGAGGCTGGGAAAGCAAAACTTCTACAACTTTTATGCTTATCCACGATAAAAATTAAACCCCATTCGAATGAATGTGTCATCCAGAAAACATGATTGAGGGGTTTCCAAGCCTGTGTTGATGACTCCTCTCAAGTGTGATCCCCACAGGACTAAATGACTTGAGGTGTCCTTGAATTCCTGTGTGAGAGGGTTTGACCAGTTTGAGGGACTCCCCATGAACCTGAAGGGATGGGGGCTCTTCCTGATCCCACTGCTGTCAACCTGGTAGAGATGGAAGGGCAGATGCTGCACTGACCACGCTCAGATGAACCCGACTACCGCGGGAAGTTCTGCAGCTGGACATTCTGCCTGGACATTCTGCTCTATCCTCACTCCAGGAGTGAGCCCCTTGCCATGTGCTCTCCTTCTCTGGGCTTCAGACCATTCTGCTTAGATCTCCAGCTTCCTTTACCTCTCTGCAAAGCTCTTTGGTTCCACTTTTTGGTGGTCCTAGTCTCTCCCTGGGCCAGGGGACCCACCCTGTTTAGTCGGTACTTCCCAAACGGTGTCCTTAGGAACGTTAGTCTCAAACACTTTTCCACTGTAAAATATGTGTGAGAAACATTACATGCTCTAGCCCCCCTTGGCGAATCACAATGCACACTAACATGTTACAAGCTCTGAGAAGTCCTGCAAAGAAATAAGTTACTGTTCAACTCAACATTTTCCACGTATCAACTAAAAGACCTTGGCCTAGAGGTCAAGTTTCCTTGCTCCTGGAGGAACCTCCTACTGAGTCCCTCTTTGCAGCCAAGGAGATATCTCAGGGTTGAGGCCCATGGGCAGATCTGAGATGATCACCATTTAACTGACACCAATAAATGATGCACCCTTTCCTGGTGCCATTTACCTCCTCTTATTCTCTGGGATGAAAAATGAGATCATGTCAGTGAAAGGTGCTTTGTAAGCCATTTAAATGCTGTGTACATGTTAGTTGTGACCTGTACAATGACTCACGCTGGTGTTCCAATCCCCTTCTCCCTGGGAAATGGCATTTTCAGAATTACAGTTCCATAATATAAAAAGAGCTGAAACCTACACACATAATAATAGCCATTTCTACCAGAGGGTCCTTTCGGTGAGTGCAACACGGTGACTGTAAAGTACACAATCAATTCTCCGTAGAATGAGGAAGAAAGAAGTGTAGACCCCAACCCCCTGGATTCCTCAGGCTACCTCCAGACCCACAAACCCCAAAACCACTCCACCAACAAGTTCAGACACTCAGAGCTGCCTCTGGCCTGTCTGGCCCCAAACATCCAGGGTCAGACCCTCTAGCTCCCCACAGGCTCTGCAGTGGCGGCCCCTCCTGTCCGATTTCACAATGCCTGCCTTCTCAGGATCCCTGTAAACCCTGGCCAGGAAATGCCAGCAGAGACCTGATTCGCCTGAGCCCCTAAACAATGGACACTTCCTTGTTTGTTTTGAGAGATTTGAGCTGTGGCTCCTCATTTCCTCCACGCCACAGCAGTTTTCAGAGGCACACCCAGCCGGAGAGCACAGGCACGGCTGGCGGGAGCTCAAGGGTAAGGTTTAAGTTCATTTTGCTGACTTCTTTCCCGTCTCTCCTCCAGAGAAAACAGAAAAGCCAGGTCTCTATAGCCCAAGTAAAAACAGCCACAGCTAAAAATATTTGACTAAGCCAGACACGGAACGACAAGAATTGTATGATTCCACTTAAATAAGGTATCTAGACGAGGCAAATTCATAGAGACAGAAAGTAGAATCAAGGTAACCAGGGGCTGGCGGGAGGGAGGAACAGGGATTTATTGTGTAGCGAGTGTGGAGCTTTTTGGTTGGGAATGACAAAAAAGCTCTGGAGATGGACCGTGGTGATGGTTGCACAGTGTTGTGCATGTACTTAATGGCCCTGAACTGTACACTTAAAAATAGTTAAAATGGTAAATTTTATGTTATGTATACCCTTGCCACAATAAAACAAAATAAATAGCAGTGACACCAATAAAATATTTGATATCGGTTCCCCTAATGTAGTGTCCATCCCTGGGGACAGCTCCTAATCCGTGTTGTGTGGTCCCAGGAGAGGGGATAAGAGGCCCTGGACCTTCAGTCCTGGGTGATTGAGGCCCATGCATAGGAACCCAGCCCGAGTGCGGCTCAGAGGGCTTGTGTAGGTCTGGGACATAAGCAGGAAGGCTCCTTTCACCTTTCTTAAGCATCTTTCTTAAGTCTCAAGACAGCCTGGAAAGTTCTTTTCTTTTGATAGAGGTCGGAAAGTCCTGGGAAGACTTCCAGGCCTCCCTTAGGCCCAGAGCTCCGTGAGAGGAGAGTTTGGGATCACAGAGAGCCAGCATTGAGGAGGTAGGAGGAAAATGGAGTTTACTCAGCAAAGACAGGTTTTCTGAGGTCTTTTGTTTGACATGGAAAAAAGAGAAAGATGACAGGTTGGTGGCTGAACTGTCTGAATTTCACACAGCAGCCTCTAGGTGGTGCACACACCTTAATAAATACCCTGAGAAGAGGCAGTTTCATCTGCAAATTGAGCTTCAAGGTTCAGTTCAGAAGCAGGGGAGCTTTTACAAACAAGCTACTCCCCACTGCAGCTGAAAAACAACTCCCACATCTAAACCCTTCTGGATCCAATGCAAAGATGGCAGGGCTTTCATCATCTTGATGACAATAGTGGGGGAGGCACTGCATCTACCTGAGCTATCTGCGGCGGCCTTTTCATGGAGGAGAGAGAGGTAAAGTGTGCCCATGGAGACGTTCAGCTCCCCAGAAAGGGCACCGTTCACCGGGGCTACTGTGACTCTTGAGACAGTATCAGCAGCGGTGTTTCCAGAACACAGTGGTAGAAGTGGTGATTCTCTCAGCTGTCAAGAGAGAACGTATTCAGTCTGCTCAGCCCCTGAAGTGGGTTTTTCTCCCCCCCCTTTGCAAGCCTGTATCAACTCTGCAAGTGCTCAAGTGAGCAGGAGACCAGGACAAAGGTCATCAACTCGGAAGGCAGGGCCAGGCGCCAGGAAGATGAGGGGGCAGCTCCTCTCACCATCCAGGGCCATTCTTATTTACACAAACAATTAACAGGCACACTTGCAAACCCAGTCAGGAACAGACTTGATAATGACCTAGATAATAAAGCAATCCATTGCTGCAGAGAACGGAGCAAGCAGCACATCACTCTTGTGCCCAAGTTAATTCCATCTTTCTGCTCTCTCTTACACAGCTGTGTGGGTGCAGGTCTATACATGATTCGGTGCAAAGTGGCATCACTTAGTCAATCGGTCAGACGCACTGATGGAGGGCCCTCCAAGGGCTTGACTCAAGGCTGGGGTGAGACACGGAAGAAGCAGAAACTTCTGCCTCAGCGTTCAGGAAGCTCCAGTCTAGGGCTGCACTATCCATTATGGTAGCCACCAGCCCCATGTGGCTATTTATATTAAAATGAAAAGTAAAGAAAATTGAAAATTCAACTCCTAAGTCATACTAGCCTCATTTCAAGTGCTCGATAGTCACATGTGGCCAGTGGCTACTATACTGGACAGCACCAAAACCGTTTCCATCATTTCAGAAAGTTCTATTAAACAGTACTGTTTGGGGAGCCTATGGAAACAATGTGAGACCACTTACAACAATGGCGATTAACTAAGAGCAAATTAATGGGAGGAAATGAAGGCTCAGGCATGCTGTGTCTTTCAGCCAGGGAATGGTCTTCTAATTCCTACTCCAGAGTTTAGAAGCACCCTGAGGATGGTCTTCATGCTAACACGCTAAATGTTTGTGTTTGGGAGGTTGTAGGTGCTGGATAGTTATCGGAATAGAATTTCAAGCAATTTAGAAACATGTTCTCTAACCTGTAGCCTCCAGATATGTGAATGATTCATTTCTGGTTTCACTTCATCTATGATATTCTTCCGTACCTTCCACCTTGAGAAACTCTCTCTCACTGAGATTCACTCTCTGCCAGAGGCTGGGCTAAGTACTTTCACACATCTCATTTAATTCTCACAGTCTTCTGTGAATTGGGTAATTGATACCTACCTAAGCATCATCCATCCATCCCTCGGCCTTCCCAGGAAACAGATCCCACTCCCAGCTCCAGCTCTAGCTCCAGAAGTGGGTCTATTTGGTCCAAGAGGAATCATTTGCCACTGATAGGCTGAGGAACTCAGCTCTCAGCCAATCAGGGTATGGCATCCTTGCTACCGCAGCAGTTAGTTAAGAAATGGCATGTGACTTCTCTGGGCTAGTAGGAAACAAGAGGAAGTTAGTGAAGTGCTTCTGGGAAAGAAATTTGGTTTCTTCTAAGGGAGAGTGGCTGGAGGAGTCTCTTTCTGCTGAACTTGTGTGTGCACATAAGGCCTGCAACTGCTACGGCCGTTTCTGTATTGCTGACATGTGGTGGGGCAGTGAGCCCAGATACAGACAAAGGAAACAGGCCCAGACTGAGCAGCTGCTGGTCCTCTGGTCCTCAGTCATGTCAGCCATTCAGTCCCTCCATTGTTTGAGCATTAAGAGTTAAACTTTCTGTGACTTGCAGCCCAAGGACCTCAGTTGATAACCCTGTTCTGCGGATAATGAAACTCGGGCTAACAGAACTTTAATAACTTGCCCAGCCTGCTAGCTAGTAAAAGGGAGAGCCAGGACACAAACATAGATTTCTTGATGCCAAAACACATGCTCTCTTGTTTTTATCATACTGTTTCTTCCTTACATGAACCATGTCTACATTTCAAAGGATCTCAGGGAGAAACTGACAAAATAACCAAGAAATGACATCTTTAGGGCCATAAGAAAAATATTTTACCTTGGATTTTACCTGAGCTTTTTCTGATTGTCTGGGTTTTGTAGGCACATGAAAACCACAGGCAGACTTTAAAAACTCCCCGGCAGCTACACTTTGTGGTCTTTTCTATGTATTGATCTTTCTGAGGGCCCTTAGGAAACACTTTGGGATCCTGGCTCTTTTTTTTTTTTTCCTAGAATGGGTGGGAAGCCTCTAAACAGAACTGCTGAAGTGTATGCCTTTCCCATCAGCTGAATTAAATTAAATACCTTGGCTCCTCCCAGAGCACAGCAAAGTGAGCTCTGAGGCAGCCAGGCAGTCACTTTACCCTTTGCTTTTATTTATCGAGTATATGGGGAGCTTGCTGGTGAACACTTGGAGCTTGACTCAGCAGCCTTCGATGTTGGAAAGCTGTAGTCATTGCCCTACAGACCTTTTTCAATATTTCTGGATTCATTCAACACCCTGGGGGGGGGGCAGTGATTCCCTTCTCTCATGGTGTTTCTTGGTTCCCTCCTCCAATGGTGCATTTGACCTTACCATTTAATGAAGGCCATTCTCCCTGCAAATATCACATTAAACATATTGGGAACTGATCAACTGAGAGATTTTCTAGCAGAAAGGTCACAGCTGAAAGGCATCATTTTTCCCTGCTCCCCTTGGCAATAGCGCTGGAGGAGGGGCCTTGCGAGAGGCAGAAGGTACCCACTCATAAAGATGCCTTGTAACATGTGGGATTAGCATCTGAGGCGTGCCTGCTGTTGCACTAAACAGGGGCCCTAACTTAAACCATGCTGCCATCGAGAATTTTGTCTGTGCTCTGGCAGAAGGGGCGGTGCACATCGAGAGCCAATGACCTGAAAAAATTGTTCCTTTTGATGATTAGGCCTAATGACCAAGTTGTTAGACATCTAAAGTTGCAACTTTTCCCCCCTCATCCCTACTCTCCTTGAGTTTGCTGTCCTGGAAACATTTACTGATTGTGAAAGAACCATGCTGGCTTGACTTTTCTCCAAATAAAAGACCAGGGGCTAACAACCATGTCCTAAGTGTGTGACAAGCCACTGGGATGATTCTGAACAGAATGGATTATCCCCAGAGACATGAGGTGGATTCTTGGTCCTCCTGCTTTCCCTCTTGGCACTTCCTCACTCTCTAGCTTCATGCATCTGGTCCCATCCTTATTCTTAGCCGAGGTCTCTACTTTCAACATGAGCCCTTCCCTGTAGGTGGAACCCAGTGAGTGAGGGATAAACCTCATCCCAAAGGTATGCAAATAGGTGCTGGCTTGATCCCCAGCAGGTGTGGGGTAGAAAGCACCTGCTATGTGGCAGCAGGGCACCTGGCCCTGCGGAAGTGGGATAAACAAAGTCCCTTGGATGTGTTCAGGTTGAACTAGGGCACCTGGATGGAATGAGAGCAGTGGTAGACAGAGCGGAGGGAGTGAGGGGAGTGTCTGTGAGCAGACGTGCTGGACTCAGACAGACCTGGGTTTAAAACCTGACTCAGCCACTTACTACATATGGGGCTTGGTCAAGCTACTGAACTTCTCAGAGGCTTAGTTTTCTCATCCTTCAAAGTTGTTGTTTAGGATGATCTGAAAGAATGCAAGTATCCATAGAGACAAAGTAGATTAGGGGTTGCCAGGGGCTGAGGAAGGGGGGAATGGGGAGCGATTGCTAAAGGGCACAAGGTGATGCTCAGAGCATTTCTTTTTGGGGGGATGAAAATATTCTAAAGTTAGATTGTGAAGATGGTTGCACAACCTTGTCAATATACTAAAACCCACAGAATTATATACTTTAAAATGTTGAAATTTATGGTATGGGAATCATATCTCAATTTTTAAAAAGTGGGAAAAAGGGAATACATAGAGAACACTTAGCACAATATCCTATCCAGAATTCCACTACCAATAATGGGTAGTGAAAGTTGTATTATTATTCCAATTACAGTAGTAAGGGATAGAAGAGGCCCACTCTTAATGAATTAAGTCCTACTGCAAGGAATACAAATAAAGAGCGTGCATTTTCCTAGAGAGTTCATTTAATTTGAAGACTTATGGGGGAAAGTTATAATTTAGCTGTGAATAATTAAAATATTTTTATATTAAACAAATAAATATAGAATAGAATGCAAAATTTGCAAGATATAGGAAGACCTATGACTGTAAATAACTTCCTAGCTTGAGAAGAACCCTGGTGTCCAGATTTACACTTGTCTGCCATTAGGCTTACTTCTTTGAACAATTTTGGGTGGAACTTGCATGGGCAGATTTTTCCCAGGGGGAGTTTTGCATTAATTGCTGAGACTCTGAGGCTCTGGGGAAACTTGGCCCCAAGCACAGTGACACCTGTCCCCAACAGTCTCAACAGGGACTTGTCAGACCATGCACTTTGGTGAGGTTGGTCTGCCCTCCGAAGCTACTGCAGCCCTTTTCTTCCTCACCTCAGGACTCTGAAGATTGCACAGAGGACCTGAATGGAGAGACTGACAAATCCAAGGGCCTCCAAGGTTTGCACAACACCAACTCAGGGATCCAGGAGGTAGGTGTTCGGGAGAACAAGGACCATCCCAAGGACAGGGTTTCTGCACCCGCAAAAACCACAGATAAAAGGTGAGCGGGGTACAGGATGGAATCTGCTGGCCACAGAGACCTCCAGCTTGTGCAGCTTCCTGTGACTGTTGGACCGGTACCACCGGATTGTTGTGTATTTTGTTTCCTCTCCACAAACACCCTAAATGCCTGCCCCACCCCCCAGTAGAGATTTCCACCCTACAAATACACCCCCAGCAGCCTCACGGTCTCCCACTCGAAAGCAACTCTGCTGTGAATGGGGAAGAGAATCTGAAAGAGGAATTGTAATGAATCTAAAATGAAGAGATTCCAACAAAAAGTGATGCTCTAAGTAATGGTAAATAAATAATGCGGGGCAGATTATGAGTCTGGTTCCAAACCAGGATAATCATGCCCCATTTCTACCTAAGAAAAACTGACTGACTCCGGAATTGAGATTGAGCCATATGTCCCTTCCAGAAAGGATTACTAAAAGGCAACTGTGATTACTGGAAGAGATTTGGGTGGTGTCCCGTCTGTTCCCTTAGGCCCTGAGTGATCATCATCTGAGATATGGTCTGGCTTTGTGGTTCTGCTTGTCAGCTGGAAACTCACTGTGCCAGCATTCACTGGAGAACAGAATTTAGAATAAGAAGGTCTCATTGGACTTCATCCTAGGGGATTTAGTCACTGCAGTTCTAAAGTTCCCATGATAAGGTTCCAGAACATAGCCCCAAGGATGAAGCTCCAAGCTGGGGTCATAGCCTGATACCCTGCGTGTGCGTGTGTGTGTGTGTGTGTGTGTGTGTGTGTGTGTGCATGCGTGGTGCACGCACACGTGGTTGGGTGTGTAAGTGGGGGCGGTGGGTGTGCAGTAGGTGTCTGTGGTGGGGTGTGTTGGTGGTGGAGTGAGTGTATCTGTAGTAAGTGTGTTTGTGAGGAGTGTGAGAGAGAAGAGAGAAAATGCTCAGCTGGTTGCAGGTACACTCTCACTGTGTAAATTGTACTGAGACTGGGGACTCTCTCCTTTAAGCCTCCATCTGGGACTGGGCCTCAGAAATGTTGCCTTCCGTTTTTCTCTCCTCCTTCTCCTCCTCAATAAATGCCAGTTCAGGTGTCTGTTTGCCTCAGAGGACCAGGTCCCATGCAGATTAGCAGTTCCAGCCACAGGTGACAGGGGCTACGGCTCTGTGAGCCCAGGACATAGCTCTTCCTGGGAGTTCTGTCCCTGAGTTCTGGATTCCTTATTTACTTGGCCAAGGCCACCTGTTTCCATCTCAGCTCCTTCTTGCCCTGGTTCGCAAGACATCCCTGTTCTCCCACATCCACTCTGCAGCGCCCACTGGCCAGGCGGCGTGCCGACCAACCGCCCCACAGCCACGCAGGAAGCTGCTGCCCACGCTCTCTGGACACTTGCAGCTCTGCCTCCTGCCCTCTCTGCTCTGCTCACAAGCCTCTGCTCTTTGGTTCCAGCAGAACCTTTCAGTGTCTCCCGCTCGCCCCCTCCCTGTGCAGGAGCGGTGACTCCTCAACAATGCACTCAGTGGATTCCCCTCCCGAAGGTCTGCAGTGGAGGGATCTCCCGGGCAGACACACAGGAAGAGAGGGCAGGTGGCCTTTTCTTCAATGCAGAGCATGCTTATGAATTACACAGAGGCAATGCCAGCTACAGTCATATGAGGCAGGCGCTGTTTGGTTCTATTCTGTGCCTCCAAAGCCTGGCACAGAGAAGGGCCCCCTGCAGGTGGGCGCCTGGCTAAGGGAGAGGAGGGAGGGAGCCAAAGGCCTTCTAGGACCATGACAGCTGCCTTGGACAGGATCTGAAGCCGGCTCTTCGGAGCTTGGTTCCGGTTTCTCTTTCCTGATATTGGAACTTGTGTCTGGGGAAAGCAGAAGCTTGAGTTAGCCCAGCCCTTCAGGTGTCTATGGCTGGTATCTGGTGCTTCCCCTCTGCCTCACCAGCCACGCCTGGCTAGAACACTCTGATGGTGCTTTTATGCCAGCCAATCACATATATCTGACATGAATCATAAAAGCCTTGACTCCCAGTGCCCAGACTACATCAACTCTAACCATCCTGCTAGGCAGATGGTGCCTTTGCCACCACTTCCCTCTGATCCGATGGGTCCCTGAACATTGACCTGACAGAATTGCAGACCCACCTGGTACCCTGTCTTCATACCCAAGCTATGGAGAACTCTGGGGGCAGAACACCTGGGTTCTCTTTCCAGCTCCTCCACTCACTTGCCGTGTGATCTCAGACAAGTTACTCAAACTCTCTGTGCCCCAGTTATCTACAAAGTGGGATAATTGTAGTACCTGCCTGAAGACATCATAATGGGGATTAGGCAGTTAATAACACCATGTGTTTAGAACAGTACCTAGAACGTGCCAACTCTTACTGTTGACAGTAGAAACAGCATTATGGCCACACACATCCCGGTCCAGCTGCGGAGAAAGCCTACCCTATGCAACCTTCTAGAGCAGAGGTTACCGCTGCTTGCTTGGAGCCGGCTAACTAAGGGTGAAATGTAATCCTCGCCATGAACAAATGCACGGCTTGCTTCCTGCTGAACTATGGCCAGGTTTCCCCCCAAAGACATCCACCCTGCCCCTGTGCCCGTTGGGACTGAGAGTGGCATCCCTTTCGGAGGGCAGAGCCCCACTGGCTTGGGGTGGTTGCCACTTGCCAGCCTCCCACCGAGGTCCCGGCTACGGGGGAGCCAAGCACAAATTGCCCGGTGAGTGGAGACTGCCTCCACAGCCTGGGCATGGGTTACCCCTGATGGATAGCAGCGGTTGTCTTTGTCCCCCAGGTGGTAAGAGCTTGGCTGTCCTAGAGGCAAATTATGAGGAGATTCCTGTCAGTTGCAGTGAAGGAGAGAATGAGGAAGGTGGGGAAAAGTGCTGGCTACTTGCTCCATTCGGCTCTGCAGCATGTGACACCTGGTGCTCTTTAGCTGAAACCCATTAGCTGATGGTCTGCTGTCAGATGAGGCCGTCTTCCCTGTCAGCTGAGATCACCTCTCAAGTTTCCTTGTATCTGCAGAACTTCCCTTTCTGTCTATGGAGTTCAAGGCTTTGGGGTGTCGGGGTAGGGAAACGTGTGTAATGATTCTGTCCCAGATCACTGAACTCAAATGTCCGCAGGCAGAGCCCAGGTTCCCCTGATTCTGATGCACCTCCCTGCTGGAAGAACACGCATTTGTGGGAATTATCCAACCTTAGGGGTCTGAAGCCAGACGGTCATTTAGTATAGGTCTAGAAGGTTCTGTCCAAAGGCAGACAAAAATGGGCATTTTTCTGTCCAGACTCTAGTTTGCTGAGAACTGCCCGAGGAAGTCAAAATCGCTCTCCCATCTTTACTAGCTGAATTCGAACTCCATGCTGGGTAGTTTCCCAGCCCCCCTTCTGTAGGGCCACATGCCTAAATGGGTGCCAACACACAGGTGGGGGGGTCTTTGAGTATCGGGCTTGAGATGTGTCCTCGTCCAAGTGGCAGAGCAGGCTGATACTAGGAAGGAACCCAATAGGCTAGCTGAGAGGCAAAGTGGGAGCCACAGCAGGTCATTATCCCAGATCCAGGGGAGGTTCCTGATGAGCTGCCGTGCATGAATGGAGACAACTCCCAAGGATGAATGGGGTCCCGTCCCTCATAAAGAGCCTGAGGGTTGGCAGGGGAGCCTGGGCGCCGCCTCCAGGGCACAGCTCACTGGGTGCTGTTTGGCAGCCTGGACCATACGTGAGAACGTGTGGCTGAAACGCTTCCCTGCAGGCTCCCTCCTGATAACAGCCCCTGGGCTGTCAGCCGGAAGCTCTTGGAAAGACCTCAAACCTATAGAGGGTGGGCTCAGGATTCACACAGTGTGAGTCCGGCTTCCAGAAATGAAGCGCATCCTGGGGCGGGCAGGCAGGCAGGCCGGGCCTGTAGGACAGCCCAGCCAAGCTGTCCTCAGCGGCTCTCACGGGAGAGGGCCACTCTTTAAAACATAAGGAATCGCACATCTCACACTCTGCTGGGGGGGGCCGATGGACACTGTGGATTAGACACCTGTGAGGTGCCACATTACTTCACTAGCCAAATCACAGGTCTGCACCGTTAATCCGGCCTCTGTCAGCTGGACACCCATTGGTTTCTAAGGCTGGAGAACATCTGCTGCCGTTGTTTGACCTGACCTGTCTCCTCTAGCCTTGCTGTAGAGAATATTTGCAATACTTATTTGCAGAAGCAGGTGGGGTGCTTTGAAGAAAAGCCCCATATAAACAGAAGACAAACAGCAGGTTGCTCTGCCTTGAGGCTAAGACGACCCCACGCCTATCAGGCTCTGTCATGTCAGCAAGACTGCTGCCTTTCCCAGAGCAGGGCCCTTTGAGGCCATGCAGAGAAGCATACCAAGCATGGCACTGTGGTCAGAAGAGCTGAAATGGAGCCTGAATCTGACCATGTGACCTTGGCTAAGTCACTCAACTTTTTTTCACCTGAGTCTTATTCTATCCTCTGGGAGATGTGGGGAAGCAGTGCTACTTTGCTTAAGAAACGTATTGGCTCATGTTGGTTGAAAAGTTACAGCTTCAGGCATGGCTTCCTTCAAGGTCCTAAGGATGCCACCAGGTTTTGCCCCTTGGTCTTGCTTTCTCCTGCGTTGGCCAGTGGTTCTGGATCCATCTGGCAGCTCTGGCCTCAGCCTCACACCATTACAACACGTAGGGCAGCAAAGGAAAATGTGCACCCGCAGCTCGCCATTCTGACAAAGTCCAGGGATTCACTCTGCCTGGACCCGGTTAAGTCATGTGCCTGCCCTGAATCAAGCAGTGTGGCCAGGACACTGAATGCATAGATTGACCTCACTCACTCACCTAGTGTCTCCTGAGCACCAGCTATGTGCCAGGCACTATTGTAATATTCTGGGGACACAGTAGGGACAAGACAGATCAGATCCCCACCCTTTTGGGGCTTACTTACTAGTAGGAAAGGAAACAAGCAAGTACATCATGTAAAATGATACAAAATTAAGAAATGACAAGAGCTATTGAAAAAAAACCCCAACAACCAAAGCAGATTAAGAAGGTAGAGAATAAAGTGGTGGGGGGGGGCGTGGAATGCTGTTTTAGATGAGATGGTCAGGGAAGGCCCCTCTTAGGAGGTAGCATTTGACTAGAGGCCTGAATGAAAGGAGAATAGAGGCCATGTAAAGAGCTGGGCAGCGGGAACAAGTGCAAAGGCTCTGAGGCAGAACAAACCAGGCTTATTAAGGAAGAGCCATGAAGGCCGGTGTGGCCCAAGCAGTGTGAACCGAGCAGACAGCCAGGGGAGAGGAAGTGGAGAAGGAGCCACGAGATGCCAGCCCAGCCAAGGGAAGGAGATGGAATTTTATTCCGACCATGGTGGAGAGACTGGAGGCTTTTCAAAGGAAAGACATGACATGAGTTATGTTTGAAAAAGATCTCCACGTACAAACGGCCAACTCACACATGAAAAGTTGCTCAACGTCACTAATCATCAGTGAAATGCACATCAAATCCGCAATGAGATATCAGCTCACAACTGTTAGGATGGCTTTTATCAAAGATAAGAGATAACAAATGTTGGTGAGGATGTGGAGAAAAGGGAACCCTTATAAACTATTGGTGGGAATGTAAATTGGTGCAGCCATTACAGAAAACAGTATGGCAGTCCCTCAAAAAATTAACAAATTGAACATATGATCCAGCGATCCCACTCCTGGGTGTCTATCTGAAGGCACTGAAATCAGTGTCCAGAAGGGGTATCTGCCCTCCCTTGTTTATTGCAGCATTATTCACAATAGCTAAGTTATGGAAACAACCTGCATCCACCAATAGATGAATGGATAAAGAAAACGTGGTGTATATGTACAATGGAATATTATTCAGCCAAGAAAAAGAAGGAAATCCTGACATTTGTGACAACAAGGATAGACCTTGAATGGTTTATGCTAAGTGAACTAAGTCAGACAGAGAAAGACAAAAACTGTATGATATCACTTATATGTGGAACCTAAAAAAACTGAACTTGTGAAAACGAAGAGTAGAATGGTGGTTACCAGGGGCTGGGGGTGGAGAAATTGGGGAGTTGCTGTTTAAGGGTATAAACTTATAACTAGTAGATAAATAAGTTCTGGAGATCGAATATACAACCTAGTGATTATGGTCAATAATACTGTATTATAAACTTCAAAGTTGCTTAGAGACTAAATCTTAACTATTGTCAACACACAAAAAGAAATGATAATTATGTGACAGGACAAAGTGTTAGTAAGGCTACTGCAGTAATCATAGTACAATATATCAATGTATCAAACCAACACATATGCCTTAAAAGTATATAGTGTTATATGTCAATTATATCTGAGTTTTAAAAATTAAAAAATAATGAAAGACATATATATACAACAGGTAACGACAACAACAAAAGCTCCCATTGCTCTTGTGTGAAGAGGGCTGCGGGAAGCAGGCACAGACAACAGTGGCTGGGACAAAGGGGGGCAGAGCTGGGGAGAAGTGGCTAGACTCAGGATATATTTTAAGTTATGGGTTCCATCCCTGGAAGATCCTCGCAACTTTCCCAAATGGAAATTAGGTGCTGTTGTCAGAAGTAGTAGTGATAGATGCTGGGGGGCAAAAAGCAAGAACTTTCCATTACTTCCACCATTTGTAGTCTCATGCATTTTTCCTTCAGAGATATATTTTCACCATCATCAGCTTTTTCTGGGTTTGAGACTGTATCTCTAATCTCATTTCCTTCCTCCAAGGCCTAGAATCACTGCAAGGGATTTTACAGACGATGTGGTCCAACCCCAGTCTATTTACAGATGAGAATCCCAAGTCTTGTACAAAGTCCCCCTCCAGCTAATCAGAGCTGGAACTGGGCCGCAGCTCTGATTCCCAGTGTTGGCTTCATTCATGGAACAAAGGCTCAATTTGGGATGTTGCTAAGGACTGGTGGTGGATATGGGAGAGGGTTTAATCCTCCTGCAGTCTCCATCAGCATCCCCCAAATAACCAGTGAGCTCACTACACAAGGACCCCACCACCGACCACAAAGCTACCCCCAAGGCCCCCCATGCCGGAAACCTGGAGCCACTCCTATGCTCAGTCACCAGCTCCTCGCCAGCAATTCTAACGAGAGTCAAAAGTCCAGGCCATAAAAGGCAGGCGCACAGATGGGAAACACCAGGGTAGTGCCTTATTTTTATTATATTTTTTAGAGGAAACTGTATTTGAAGTACAGGCTCTCTATTCCTGCTGGGAAAGCTGCCAGTGGACAGGTCATTGCTTCTGAGCCAGAGGGACACGCGTTAGCTTTTGAGGCAGAGCCGCAGCTCTGCAGTCTATAAAGCAACGTGCACGGGCAGCTTTGCAGGATGGAACAGCTCGGGAGGAAGGACTGTCTGAGATACTCCCCTAGATGCTCAGAGTGTGTTGGCCAGTCTCCCTGTGGGAGAGGGAGCCTGAGAACAACTTGCTTTGCACTCAGGACCCAGCACGGTGCCTGACCCTCAGGGGGAACTGCTATATGCTCAGTGAGGGGAGGCCCAGAGCAGCTGCACCCCCCCAGATATGCACACCTACTGTGCGGTAGCCTGCGTCCTCTGGGGTGTATCCTGGGTGACGGAGGGAGAGCCAGATGTCACGAGGGTGGAGACAGGTTGAGCAGTCTGTGGCTCTCGCCAAAGGCACTGCAGTGGAAGCCCCTTTCTCTCCTCTCTCTCTCTCTGTGGTTTTAATTTACTTCTAAGAAAAATAATCCAGCTTCTCTTTAATCAGCAACCACGATGGTCAGGAGAAGCTGTCGCAGAGCCAATGGGAGTGGTTCCTGTGTTTAATCGTGAGAATGACCTGGCTGTCCTCTCTGAGGAGCGCAGGGAAGGGACGCCTTGGATGGCTTTCCGTCCTCACCCAGAGCCCACCCTCATTTCGGTGGGGAGCCGGCCGGCTGTGCAGGGCTGCGGGCTCCGCATCTGTGTGGTGCTGAGGGGATGGACACGGGGGCACACGTATTCCGTAGCGAGCTCCACAGGAGTGCAGGGAGTTTTGACCTAACCTCTTCCCAGATGAGCCAGGCAAGAAGGGCAGTGTCTCTGGCTGAGGCAGAGGATCAGAGAGAGGAGACTAAGGAGTGAGAGGGAGGGGGTACTGGCCACAGGACCCGTGCCGGCCGTCCTGACTGATCAAGGACATTCTTTCTCGTGGGCCAGCTGGTGCCGGCCAGCAAAACAAAACGAGTGCTGCACTGGAGCAGGGGTGCCCGTGGTGAGGGTGTGGCCGGGGGGAGGGGCGAGAAGAGGCTGCAGTGGTGCAATTTCGGGGAGGTGGGGAGTCAGGGGTACCTGGGGTCCTGACTCCCTATTCTGACTTTAGCAAAGAAGGGATGGAGTCCCCCCCAGGCACACCCATGTCCTGCTTCTGACCTTAAACAGGGACGTGGGCTGCCCCTGCGGGCTGACACAGTCAGTGGGCTTCAGGATAATGCTTCTCACGGCCCCTGGCAACCAGGAGAGCGCCCTTGCCAACGAGGAGGGGCATGGCGTGGAGAAGTCACTGAGAGCGCCCAGGAGGCTTCAGCAGATGCTTCCTCTGGAGGTGGCCACCAGAAAGGGGTGCAGTCCTGCTCCAGCCCTCCTCTCCTGTCATTCCGCCCAGCCACTCCAAGGCACGCAGCCACCTGCCCAGGCGGCGACCACCCGGCTCCCGGGCCGCCCCCCAGCGCGGTGTGGAGCCTCTGCGGCTGCGGAGGACATCCTCCAGCGCTTCTTGTGTGTGTTCCTATGTTTTCATCTAAGATTTTCCTCTCTTCTTCTCTAGGTGGCAAACACGTCCAGGTGAAGGGCTGGCTTACATCTCCTCCCCTCCACCCACCCCGCCCCCTGCTCCCCTGCACCCAGTGAAAACTGTGTTTGAAGCAACGCAGCTCTGGCTCCCGAGCTCCGTGTGTTCAAGAAGAAGCTGCCCATCTTTCCTCCTTGCACACACTGCACACACGTGCAGGGAACAGACGTATTTTTCTAACCATGCTGTATTCAGCATTCTCCTTCCCTCAAAATTTCCGCTCCCAGAATATATATGTGTGTGGATGTGTTGGCCAGTTTTTGCCCACCTTAAAACAAATCATCTCTAACATCTCTGCTTGTATCACCGTGAAACCCCACAGGCACCATAGTGAAGTCTCACCTTGAAAAGGTGTTAAGTTGACCAAAGACTTTTTGGAGCGCATATTGAAATGTTGAGAGCTTACAGCACCCCAGACCCAGACCACAAAGGCCATCTCTCCTGAAGGAAGGCAGCTACTATCATTTTAGTCTCACGTGCACAACATAAAGAACGCCAGCTGTCCTTCTCCGGTAACCACTCACATCAGAGGTACTTCTGTGGCCCTCCCTTTGCACATCACTTTAATTACAGGCATGAATGCCCACTGGGGGTGCGGTGCAAACTGGGAACCTTGGATTTCAGTAAAGTCCAAACTGCTTTGAAATCCAAATACAGCCAACTCTCAGTTATCCACACCAAGGAAAGGGAGCATAGATAATCCTGAACAGCAGTTGATTAAAAAATCATTCCTTTTGGCTTTTGGGAGGTGCCATATGCTATTTGCAACAGAGCAGCAAAACTTCCTCTCTAGCTGTGTTTTGCTCAGATTAATATTGCATTACGCTTGCATTTCTCCTCACGAGCCAGCTGACAGCAGAGGGGGTGAGACACAGGAGTCTGTGAGGAAGCAAATTGAGTGGCAGGGGAAGCCAGCGATGAGGGAAGAGGGGTGTGGCTCAAGGTACTGATGAAAAATCAAAGGCTCTGGGTCTCCTCTCTCAACTTCAAAAGAGACTAGAATGGAAGAGGAGGAGAAGGAAAAAGAAGAAAAGGAAATAAATGAAAAAACTCTAGATGGAGAGGCAAGATACAAGAGAGCAGGCTCTCCCGGGGCACCGTCTTGCTCCTGTCAAGTGTGCACTTTATGATTCCGTGACATGAACCATCTTCTTAGAACTCCTGGTCGGCTCTCTGCCTCCTTGCCTTTGCTTACGCTGTACCACCTGCCAGAAGGGCCCTCTTCCTCTGGCGTACTATCCACATTTCACTCTGCCTTTCAAGACTAGCAAATTTCCCACCTCTCCATAAAGCAGTCTCCTTCTTCCTCTCTTCCACCCCCTTCTGAATGGCCATGACACAGTCTTCTCTCTCTCAACCTACTTGGAGCATAAGCTCCGTGAGGCCGGGGAGAAACACTGTGTCAGATTTCTGACAGGTGTGGCGTTCCCTTTAACACTTGGCAGTGTTTGGTACACGGTAGGTTCCCCTACCTGGAGATGGACAGACTAAATCCTGCAGAAGGTGTGAAGACACTAAACCAATGGTTCTCAAACTTGAGCTGAGTTCGGCTTTCCCAGGGGACTTGGTGGAAGAGCTTCCCAAGATCCTCTCCCAAAGATGCTGCTTCAGTAGGTTGGGGAAACTCAGAGTCAGACAGTTTCTACAAGCGCTAAGGTAATTTTGACCACTGAGAAGTCCGTTGTGAAACACACAAATCACCAACGCTCACACATTCAACAACATCCTTGTGTACCGTTCACGTAGGTGAAGCCAAAATGTTAAAAAAAAAAAAACAGAGATGCTGAGAAACACGCTGGGGTTATTACTGTTACCTCTCATGCTTCCTAAGGCTGATTTCAGCATTTTCTTAAGTAGAAAAAAGCTGCAAGGAGTAGAGGTTAAGATAGCGCAGAGGTCCGCAACAGATTCTCCATATTTCCTTGAGCTGAAGCTGCACATTGTTGCACTTTTCAGCATCTTTGACATCAGAGTGCAGCTTACAGTCGGCTTGGGAGTGCAGCAGTGGCTGTCCACACACTAACTTGTTCCTAGCTCTTTACTCCACCATCATGCCAATGCATTATGTGCACTGCCGGCGCTGCACGTGTTGAGTTTCACTGCCATTTAAGTAATTTCCAGGAGATTATACTATAATTTGGTATTGAAACGAAAAACTGTTGTGTACACACAAGGCCATGAAAGCAGAGCAGCAGGGCATAAATTTGATATTAGCGAAACAAATATTTACTGGAGGAAGAACCATACTTCCTCGTTTTCTTGCAAAGAAGCAACCAATTGAACCAATTGCTTTGTAGCTTTGCTTCTCAAACTGTGGTACCAACCGTGTTGGCCTCACCTGGGGCTGTGTGAAAACTGCAGAATCTCAGGCCTATCTCAGACCTACTTTACATCTGCTTTTGACAAGATCCCCAGGTGACTTGAATGAACGTGAAAGTTTGAGAAGCATAGCCTTATACGACTTAAGGAAAAATATCCACAGGTGGATAAAGCTGAGTTATGTTTAGTTACAGAGTTACGCACAGAAAGATTATCTATCACATGCTAGGCAAGAAAGCTTGCAAAAAGATGTCAGTGGCTTAGAAGATATGGGATATTATGAGAGAGCATATCACCAATTCACTTGAAAGCCCAGAGGACGTTACTGTTTGGAAAAATACACGCATCAATGACTGAGAAGTGATGCCTTAACCAACTTTTCCACTGTTTTCCTTCTTAGATGCATGTAAGAGTGACACATGATAACAATAGATGTTTAACCTCAAAGGGCTCTTTCAATAAGGAAAAAAATTATGTGGAAGGAAAGCATTTGGTCATAGTTAATAAGGAACATCCCTTTTCCTTCATAATACACTATATGGTGTATCTTACAAGCAAAGCCATCTCAGATTTCATGAAATATAAGTGAAAGTCCCACACACTTTACCACAATTGCCTTTTCTCTTAGAGTTTAAATTTCAATAATCATTGTTTCACTCAGGTGCCTCCTAACAAAGATAGTTTTAAGTAGAAAATAAAGTTTTGAGTTTGTTAATTCTGCTTTTTAAGTTTTACGTTTTTTTTAGGTCCACCAACTCCACGGTTTTAATCTGCTACTAAGAAAAACAGAGTTTGTCTGCCTTAGCCACCATACTTTAGAATTTAGAAAGTAAAATGAGAATGGAGAAAATACCAAGTGAGAGATGGCAATGAGGCAGAAAGACATGGGTCCAGGCTGCCTCTAACAGCTATCGTATCTCCTTTTCCTATTTCAAACACCGGCCAACAGAAAACATTTAAAAAACCTATTCGCTGCTTTCACAATGTTATTGTATTTAATCCTGAGAAACCTGTCAAACAGGTATTATTATCCTCTTTCTCACAAGTGAAGAGAGCGAAATCAGAGAAATGAAATAACTCACCCAAGAAGAATGGGGGATCCTCAGTGGTGGGACCAGAATTCAAAAGAAGCATCACTGCAGCCCTGCCGAGCCGGCGTCTCCGGAAGCACAGCTCTGCTGCGTGCGTGCGCCGGTGTTGCAACACGCAGCGCTGCAATCATTCCTCAGTGTTCGTGAATAATCCATACTCTGCCTTCTGTGGATTTGAAGGCTTTCAGCTGAGTTGCTGTCCTGACACTGCCTTTTACTAAACAGCCCCTTAGGCTGCCCAAGCCCCTTGCCTTTAACATGGTACCAGCCTCCCCACCTGTTCTTGACTGCACTGAGGCCTCTGAAACTACAGAATTTCTTTCCATGTAAAATACCCCCTCTTCTTGCAGTTTCTTAGAGCTCCTTTTTTAAAAAAAAAAAAAAAAAAAAAAAAGATTGCATTAAGCTCACTTCACTTCTATCATTTAAAAAGCATCCTGTGTGACTGGCCCATACCCAGCTCAGCGTGCGCCATCTCATTGCTAACCTTTCGCCCGCCTCCTGGCCTCACTACAATAACTTTGTCCTGGAGATTCTTACTCTTTTCTGATTAACTCAGAATGCCACTCTGAAGTGAACCCTCTTACTTCTCATTAATTACATGAGTGGTTCTCCATCTTTGTGATATTAGAGTCACCTGGGAGCATTAAAAAAATATCTCCAGGGCTCAGGCCACACTGCCTGCCAATTAAACCAGAATCTCTGGAGTTGGGATCCAGGATCAGTATTTTTTTCCATTTTGCAGGTGATCTCAATATGCAACCATGTTTGTGAGGTGGTGAATCACTTTACTCATCTCCTTCAGCTGTCCACTAGCTCCGTTGTTGCTACCCTTTCTAATTAAGCTCTTTAAGTTAAAAGCCCTTTAATAATCGTCCCTCTTTTAGCCACTTTTCAAAAATAACATTTGTTTTTATTACAAAAAAACATACATTTGTTGTACAATCCTTAGCTTTGCAAATACAGTCAGGCAAGGAGAAGGAAATACAAATCACCAGTAATCTCACTACTGCTAAGCTATTCATGAAAATACTGCCAGTGTCTTTCCTTTGGGTCAATATATATTTTGCATGTATGTATTTTACTGTACGCATGGTTTTGTAGCCTTCTTTTCTCACCTGAACATCTTTTCACTCGGACTTAACCTCTTACCTTTTCCACCTCTGTCCTGGCCTCCATAACTTTCGTAAGTCAGTCTTTCCTGGGTCTTTCAGCCTGGCCTTCTGCTGTGAATGCTGAAGCCTCCTTTTATCCTAATGGGTGATTCAGTTCAGAAGCACTAAACATGCTCCTTCTGGAGTCACTGCCTTTCCAAATGGCTCTACCACCTGGCTGCCCAACTGCTCAAGCCAGACATACCTGAGGTCATCCGTGGCCACTTGGACACTTCACACTTCATTTCTAACCAATTATCAAGGTATATCCATTGTGCCTCTTAATATTTTTTGAATCCATACAAATCTCTCCATCCCAAGGTTGCAACTTCCTTCCCTTGAGGCCACTATTATCTTTGCCACGGCCTCCTAACGGGCCTCCTTATCCCCTTGCTTCTCTCTAGTCCACTCCCCACACCATCTGGGTGGTCTCATAAAGTCAACCTCATTACCTTTAAGGTAAAGTCCACCTTATTAAGCCTTTCAAAACCTCTGTGATCCAGCCCTGTTTAAGCCAAGCCTCCTCCACACTCCTCCCACAACCCAGCATACACCGGGGCCACATTGCTTCAGAAACGCTCAACTGTTTCCCTCTTTGTTCCGCCTAAAACATGCTTCTCATTCCTTCTGATGGGTTTCTGCTCATCTTGCAGGTATCAGATAGTTCCTCATTCCTCTGGAGAAGTCTCCCCTGACTCCCAAAATCTGGATTAGATACCCTCTTTGTGCTCCCCTAACATCCTGTACCTCCCCCATCAAAGCCCATCTCACACTGCACTGCAGTCATCTCTGCTTCTCTGTATTCCCCGCCACACTGGAGCGAGGGACCATGTCTGTTTTGCTCATCATTATGTCCCCAGCATCTAGCAACACGTACTTAAACTATTTGTTGAATGAAAAATGAATGATCACATCCCTTCATAACACATCATGGAATCAATCTTTCAGCACAGAAGGGGGTCTTTGCTGGATGCAACCTTAGTTGCTACTTAGAATGTTAGCAAGGCCGCGGTGATGCTTCTCTCTGTGCTGTAAGGGGGCCCCGTGCTAAGGAGATGGCTTTTTCTTGTCCTTAGGCCCGTCTCTCAATCTTTCTCTGCTTCATAGCCTTTCCTACCTCATTTTTCTTCTCTTCCTGGCTTCCTCCAGCTTCACAACCTTCAAGTCAAATTAGCCAAGCTGAATTTTGTATGAACTTAGTTTTATTTTTCACCGTAGAAGCTCCTCATCTCCTCATTAATAAGAGACACCATTGTAACCCAGAGCTCTGTGGCTTTTCAAATAGAATCATGTTTATGAACATCTAATGTTAGCTTGCTACTGATACCAACATTACTAACATTTTAGTGGTGGGGGGAAAAAAAAGGAGTTGGTAAAAGCCAGAGATAAGATCGTATGGTTTCCAGTCTTTCTCTCAAGGAGCTTGGGTTCTTTCTTCAAAATGTTGTGAAGCTTTAGTGCCTCTGAATTAGCTACATGACACCATCTAGGGTTAGATTAGGTTTTATCGAGTCTTAGATGTATGTAATTTGGGGACCTTTAAAAGAAAAGGAATGCAAATTATACATATACTACTTATAAGCCTTGAAAAGCACTTGTGCAAGTTGGGGGCTCCTGAAAATCAACCTGCATTAGGTAAATCTGTTCTCCATCTTCTATCTTAATTTTTATAATTGGAGAAACTGAGGTCCAGAGTAACAGGTCCACCTGTGAGCTGCCTTGAGGACTGATGGCTGACCTACCTGTCCCCAGTGTAGGACCTGCTGCTCGTTATGGAGCTAGATGGACTTTAAAAATTAGCTAAAGCCTCAGTTCCCTATCTCATTCACACAGGCCAAGCCAGAAGGGTAGAAACATAGATAGGTAAGAAATCAATGTTTCTTCAGCAGCTTCAGGCTCTGCTTCAGCAGTGGGCTTCTTGGTCTGGTGGGAAGAGCTCTGGGATGGGCATCGGGAGAGGCAGTTATATAGGATCTTGTTTGTATAAATACTATTAAGCACCTACAAAAATTGACCTGCTTATGGGACTCCGCTGGTTGCTCAGTGGTTAAGAATCCGCCTGCCCATGCGGGGGACACGGGTTTGAGCCCTGCTCCGGGAAGATCCCACATGTCGCGGAGCAACTAAGCCCATGAGCCACAACTACTGAGCTCTCGTGCCACAACTACTGAAGCCTGCACACCTAGAGCCCGTGCTCTGCAACAAGAGACGCCACGGCAATGAGAAGCCCTCGCACCGTAATGAAGAGTAGCCCCTGCTCTCGCTGCAACTAGAGAAAGTCCACACGCAGCAACGAAGACCCAACAGCCAAAAGTAAATAAATAAAATAAATTAAAAACAAAAAAAGCAAAGGAAATTTCCTCCTGCGTCAGAAGTGCTTTGTTTGCTGTTGTTACTGATGACACAGATAAGCACACCCAGGAATTCCCTGGCGGTCCAGTGGTTAGGACTCTGTGCTTCCACTGCAGGGGGTATGGGCTCAATCCCCAGTCCGGGAACTAAGATCCCACATGCCATGCGGCGCAGCCAACCACCCCTCCCCCCAAAAATGCATATATAGATGAGCACACCCAGTCCCCATTTGGGTCATGTTGCTTTGCCTGCAGCACTTTTCAAGTTAAAAGAGGAGCTCTGAGGTGTCAGATTTCAAGGCAAAGAGAAGGCGTGCTGCCTGAGGCCAGGTGTGAGCCCTGGATCCAGGGTCACTGGCTGTTTCCACTTGGGCAAAGGCCATGGTAAACAGGACCGCGCTTGACAGTGAACCAGCAAGGCGCAGAGTGAGCTGCATGGGGGGATTTTTCACACCACCCTCTCTGGGAGGCAGGGGCAGAGGCCCGCTACGGGGATTCGGAGCAGGAACTAGAGATACCAGGTCGGAGCAGGTAGGTCTGGAACTGAGGGCAGGAGGTTCATTTGGGAAAAACTCACTGAGGCCTTGGGCAGAGCCTGGGCCTTTTCTAGAGCACCAGCCCCTCTCCTATGATGCAGAGGATGGGGCTTCACATACAGCGGTGCTCAGTTAAGGGCAGACTGGCTCCTTTCCGAGGGAGCGTGAGGTATGCCCAGAACATGGCCGGTGGGGGCCGTTCCCCACCGCCCCGCTGACCCCCGCCAGGCCTTGGGCGCCTGGGGAGGCTCAGGCGGAGCCTCTGTGATTTCCCTGTGGGCGCCCGGGCTTGGTGACCTCCAGAGTCAATGTTAGTCAGGCTATTGTTGGGCCAGTTGTGTTTACTAAAACTCTTTAAAACAGCTCGTACAATCACAGGCCTATCCTGCAACTGTACTCATGGTTCTGAAAGAGGTTCTTGTGCAGGCAAAACCCCCAGAAGGCCCAGGGCAGGGGATGGGGTCACCCCCTGCTTTTCCCAGTCTGGCCGCCAGCCTTGCAGTTGCAGCTGGCACTGGGGTTGAGGCTGGGCTTGCTGACGCCCATTGAGACCCATGTCGGCGGCGGTGGTGGAGAACAAACAGGGGATTATCTTGAGGCTTCCCTGCCCTCTGCTTTGCTGAGGGTCAGTGATGGGCTCGCTGGGGAGGCAGAAGGGCGGGGACCAGAAGAGTCCAGCGGCTGCAAACCCAGGCACTGCCTGTACAGAAACCCCCCTCCGACCCAGGCCAGCTCAGCGGGCTGCGGGCCTGCCTCGGGCCCTCGGGCAGGGGAGGGAGGAGCTCAGGCTGGGGCGGGCCCTGCTCCCTGCACCCGGGCCAGGTGGGAATGTTAATCTTGGTTATCTGGGCATTTTGGTGCCAAACACCAGAGTGCTCAGCACTCTGTTCATATGCATCACAATTGACCCCACGAGGTAGATGCTTCCTGCAGCAGTGCCCCCGGGGTTAGAGGTCAGGGAGCAGGTGCAGACAGGTTGTGTCCAAGGCCCCGTGGGCAGTAAGTACTGGGCCAGGATGTGAACCCAACTTGAATTCAAGCCCTTCACCTTGATGGGACTCAGATCTGCTGTATAACTGTAAGCAAATCACTTCACCTCTCTAAGCTGCAGGTGCCTCACCTGTAATGGGGGCCTAGTACACCTCCTTCCTAAGGCGGAAGTAGGGATTAGATGAGCATAAGTATGGAGAGAGCCTGGCTCTATTCCTGGCACACAGCAGGTGCTAAACGCGGCTCTTGGTCCTTCCTTGAGATTTGGGATGCTCTCATTGGGGTCCAAGGTGGGCATGAGGGAGGTTGTGGTCACTCTTTGCTTCCCTTTCAACTCCAGAGCATGTGACACTGGGAGCACCTAGGTACCCACCAACCACGGAGGATCTGTGAGGCTAGGCAGTGACTTGGCCCCTGGCTGCATCCTGGCCACCCTTCCCTGACAGGTGGATCCATCTTGAGCTGGCCCCTCCTGCTATGTTGGGACTGCATCCAGACACCAGGAAACTACAGAGTGGTGCCCTTGTCTACCCAAGATGCCCATCCTTCCCCTGGACCTGCTCTCCCTGAGGTCAAAATCCCAGCTCTGGACCCCTTCCCCTCTCTTCCCATCCTGGCCCCATTCCTGGGAACCCTGACAGACTGTGTAGCAGGCAGAAAAAGGCTCCCAAAGATATCCACATCCTGATCTGGAACCTGTGAGTGTTATTTTGTGTGGTAAAAAAAGGACTTTACAGATGTGATTAAGTTAAGGACTTGGAGATGGGGAGATCATCTGAGTGGGCCCTAAATATAATCACGAGAGTCTTTATAAGAGAGAGGAAGAGGGAGATCTCACACAGAGAAAATAGAGAAGAAGGTAACGTGAAGATGAGGGCAGAGGCTGAAGTGATGCGGCCACAAGCCAGGAGTGCTGGCAGCCACCAGCAGCTGGAAGAACCAATGGAAGAGACCCTCCCCAGAGCCTCTGGAGAGACTGTGGCCCAGTGATACTGATTTTCAGCTTCTGGCCTCCAGATTTGTGAAAGAATAAATATCTGGGTTTTGGTTTTTTTAGCTTAAAACTCTGTTAAAATATACATAACATTTATTACTTTAACCACTTTTAAGTGTACACTTCTCTGGCATTAAGCACATTTCCTTGTTGTACCATCAACTCTATCCATCTCCAGGCTTTATCATTCTAAATGGAAACCCCATACCAATCAAACAATAATTCCTCCTCCTCCTTTCCCACAACCCCTAGAAAACAGTTTTCTACTTTCTGACTCTATGAATTTCCCTCATATAAGTGGAATCATACGATATTTATCCGTGTGTGTCTGGCTCATTTTACTTAGTATAGTGTCTTCAAGGTTCATCCATTGTCATAGCATGGATCAGAGTTCCCTTCCTTTTTAAGGCTAATATTTCATTGTATGTCTATATCACATTTTGTTTATCCTTTCATCCATCGATGGACACTGGGTTGTTTTCACCTTTTGACTATTGTGAATAATGCTGCAAATTAATGTAGTGGTAATTTGTTACAGCAGCCATAGGGAACTCATACTGGTGGTAATTTGATCCTTGGCGTCCCCACTTTCCTCTCCATAGGTCAAACAGAAAAGCAGTGTTTCTAAAGGTGTGGTTAACTGATTCCCAACCTCAGAATCAACTGAGGGAGAGGTGGAAGTGGGACACTTTTAAAAATTCAGATTCCTAGGTTCTACCTCAGAGCTTCAGAATCAGACTCTGACCAGATAGGACTAGGGAAGCTGTATTTTTAACCTATGCCCTAGAAGATTTTCATATAAAGTTTGAGAACTTCTAGCTTCATGAGCTGCTTCTTCCAAATACAAAGTTGATTATATGTGTCTTCTGGATATAATCTCTTAACCTGAAGGAATGACCTTTCTGGTGGAGGTGTCAGGCATGGAGGTGAGACACAGCTCTCTGAGCTTTCAAATCACATGGCAGATAGAGTGGACAGATGTCAGAAAGCACCTGTTATTTTAGAAGGTGAGAGCAATTTTTCCTTGTTGGTCTGGGAAGAAGAATTGTTCTTAAATAGAACTGCACTTTTGTTTGGGAAACAACTATAGGAGCCTCCCAAGTGCTGAGAAAAGAGGTCCATGGGCCTGAGCTGGATGAGTAAGGGTGAAACAAAAGAAGGCTAAACAGCTCTTGGAATCAAGAACTGTTAAAATTTTGTTGGCATCTAGGAGGAGGAGGAGGAGGAGATGAGAAGCTAGAAGATCAGACCAGCAGGACATGGCACAGTGGTCTAGAAGGAGCTCTGAGAGAACACAGAGCACAGTGACATGGCACAAGGCTGGAGCATGCAGAAGACAGAGCTGGAGAAAAAGCCCCACTGGTAAGTAGAGGTGATCAAAATTAGGAATGGTGATGTCTGCCTAACACTGAATTTATTTTCTGCTCGGTGCTGTAAATATCCCCCTTTAGCCACAAAATCTTCAGTAAAATCTGTCTACGTGAGGCTGTCTGCAAAGAACTCTGCAGGAAAAGAAAACAAGGGTTTTGCACCATTCCAGGACATCTTAAGAAAGGAGAGAGGTGGGCGCTGCAGGAATTGGAGTGACAGTGAGGAAGTAGCTGGTAGCAAGGAATGACAAAACCAATGCGAGCCACTGCCCTTGGAAATTCACAGATATATTGGGAGATGACAGACTTCCTGCAGTAGGTGGAATGGGGACTTTCCTAATCCATTTTATTTGGTGTTGGTGAGAGTCTCTCTGATAGAAGTTTTGTGTGTGTCTATGTGTAAAACAGAAGGTTTATCCAAGTTTTGAAAGGCTAATAAAAGATGTTCCAGAGGTGGAGATTAATAAAAAACACAAACTTCTCCTTTCAATATTTTCCTTTCTTTCTCCTAAGCTAAATTCTCAAGTATTTGGAATTTAAATAATTGTTTTTAAGTCAAATCAGTTTTGGAACAGAGAGAGTTAGTGGTTTATAGTCTCCCTTGATCATCAGCGGTTGCTGATTAATGATGCTGGGGTCTGTAATTATACTGCTGTCAGGAGGCTGAGTGTCCTCAATAAATCAAGGCTCATGTGCCTTTCCAAGACACTGGGAGAGGAGTAGCTTGATTTATCCCCCAATTGGCACATGTTCTCTTTACTGTACCTTAGAGAACGTCAACTACTTAATGGTTTGAGAGGTCAATTTCCATCTTGCTTGTATTGAACAACCTAGAATTTAAGTGTCCTTGCCCATGACTTAAATTGGACCTTTCTTCTTATTGCCTTTTTGGTTCATTTTTCTCTCCCTAACTAACCTCATTCATTCAAAAAACTGGGTGTGGCAAATTGCAAAAATAGTGATAACTGCCCACTTTTCTCTGAATCCATGCCCTTTAAAGTGTAACTTTGCCACTCTTCCCATTAAGAGATGGAATGATGTTGTCTATTTTGCTATCCTTTGAACCTGAGCTGGACTTGTGACTTGCTTTGGCTATTAGAATGTGGTGGAAGTGACAATGGAAGTTTCCAGTCTGGTCCTCAAGAGGCTTTTCACTCTTCCACTCTGAGGATCCTGCCAGCTGCCATGTGAACAGGCCCAGGCTCAGCTGCTTCTTGACGAGAGACATGGCCGCCACCCTCCCTTACCCACCCCAGCCCTCCCCCATCCTTAGGTCAGAGCCTTCATGACTTGCAGCTGAGCCCAGCCCATAGCAGAAGAACCACCCAGCTGAGCCTGGCTTAAACAGACTAACTGCTGAATCATGAGCTAAACAATGATTGTTTTAATTTTGGTTCACTATGTAGCATTATTATGGCAATAGATAACCAATACCCTGGGTATCTACTATATACCACCACTGTTCTGGAGTCTGGAGCCACAGAGAGTGAGAGATACAATGACGGTACAGCTAAGACATTGTTCTTACCCTTGAGGAGCTTGTAGTCTAGTGGGGCAGATAGGCTGACAAACGTATAATAGTAATAGGAAGTGACAAGTAGATTAATTTGTATTGAACATCGTCTATATGCCAGGCATAATGCTAAGCATTTTATCTACATTCTCATCTCACTTAGTCTTTGCTGCAAGCCTATGGGGGCTGACACTATTATTAGCCCATTTTAGAGAATAGGATACTGAGACCTATGGAAGTTAAGTCCTGACTCCAAAGCCCGTGCTTTTCCTCCCAGCTCCTGATGTCCCTTTATAACCTGTATAAGTCTTAAAGAATCAGAGGAAGGGGCAGCTGGCACTCAGGGTAGGAGGGAAAGCCTCAGCAGGGCCTGGCTAAGGACGAGGACTGGGAGCCTGAGATCACAGGCCACTAAATCAGTTCAGGGGTGAGATGTGGTGATAACGAGCTGGAGAAGCCAGATAGCATGCATTTGGGTCAGGAGTCTGCTGGGGAGCCTGCAAATATCTTCAACTCATTTTTGGGTGGAGGCTGAAGAAGGCAGGGCATAACCCGGGGGAGGCAGGGGTACAGGAGGGGTTTTGTTTGTTCTCTGTGTCAAGAAGCATTTCTGCCTTTCTCTGGGGCAGAGTATTCAGTGCCAGGCAACGCCTGAATGGGAATTTTGGCATGGAATGGATTTTTAAAAAACACATCACTATTAATAGGAAATTCAAGTTTTCCCTCTGTTGCTTTCTTGGCAATGCTGTTTCCAGATGCTTGTTTTTAAATGGATTGTCCAGCTTTCTTCCGAGGACTTGGAACTGTGCAACTCAGATTGGGACTTGAACCCATGATCTTTTAACTGAGATCATACCAGGTTCTTGATGTCTCATCACAGAAGGAATTCAGTGAGAGACAAAGTGATAGGTAAGAAGTAGATTTATTTAGACAGAAACACACTCCACAGAGTGTAGGCCATCTCAGAAGGCAAAAGTGGCATCAGGGTATGGGGTTGTCAGTTTTTATAGGGTTGGGTAATTTCATACGCTAATGAGCCGGAGGAATATTCCAGCTGTTTTGGGGAAAGGGTGGGGATTTCCAGGAATTGGGCCACCACCCACTTTTTGACCTTTATGTTTGGCCTTGGAACTGTCATGGCGCCTGTGGGTGTGTCATTTAGCTTGCTGATGTGTTACAATGAGCGTATACTGAGGCTCAATGTCAAGGTCTAGTAGAAGTCGACTCATCTGCCATATTGGACCTATTTGCTTCTAATCAGTTTATGTCATGTCCTTGGGCTATGTCATTCTTTTAAAGGTTGTGCCCTGTCCCCTTCCCTCCTGTTTCAGACTCATTTGGCTGAAGGGATTGGTACTGTGATGTCATGGTGTGGGCCGTGCCTGTCCTGGGCAGCTCCTTACCCACTTTCTGCTCTAACCAGCATTTCCTTCTGTCAAGAATGTCCACACAGAGGGGCATGGAACAGACACAGCGTGGGTCCTGACAGATGCCTGGGCTGACTTTAGACTGTGAGCTCCTTACAGGTAGCACCCAGGTCTGCTCTATCTATTGTTCCCTTATTATAGGCGGAGGTCTGCTGTGGGGAAAACAGCTAACAGGTATGGAACGCTAGGTACCAGGCATTGCTGTGTTTATATGTGTCAATTCATAGTAACATACATACTCTCATTTCCTAGTTTTGCAGATCAGGACAAAAGCAGGAGAGGACAACTGTGTTCAAGGCCCCAGAACTGGGAAGGAGAAGGGAATGGATTTGAACCAGGCCATGTGGTTCAGAAGCCCATGGTCTTAAACTCTCTGCTTTCATTGTGTAGAAATGAAATTCCAGGGGCAACGACCTGGGGGAAGCAGGGCTGGGGAGGTGGGTGGTGTCCTTTGCTTTTTCCATTATAAAGTTCGGTTGAGATGAATATGTAATAAAAATGCAAATCTGGGGAAAGAAAATAAAAAATGCCTCATAATTTTTTTTAATCATGGAATGTTAGCTCTGAAAGTGACCTTAGAGATGATCTAGCCCAAGGAGGAAATTGTCTTGAAGGTGAAGCAACTGTCCCAGGCCGCACAGTGAGCTGGAGATGACAGAATCTGGAGGAAAATCTGGCTGTCCTGACTGTCCTTGTCACTTCCTCTCAGGTCCTCCCACAGGACAGTATTTATGCACCACCTGAGGGTGGAGGCGTGGCTGAGGTAGGTTTGCTTGCTCCTTCACCTGACTTTCTACATTCCTCACTTAGCATAATAGCCTCAAGGTCCATCTGTGCATGGCCAATGGCAGGATTTCCTTCTTTCTCATGACTGAATAATATTCTATTATATATATACACCACATCTTCTGTATCCATTTATCCATTGATGGACCCTTAGGCTGTTTCCCTATCTTGGCTATTGTGAATAATGCTGCAATAAACATGGGAGCACAGATCTCTCTTTGAGATCCTGTTTTCATTTCCTTCAAATATATACCCAAAAAGTGGCATTGCTGGATCACATGGTAGTTCTATTTTTAACTTTTTGAGGAACCTCCATACTGTTTTCCATAGTGACTGCACCAATTTACGTTCCCATCAACAGTGTGTAAGGGTTCCCTTTTCTCCACACCCTCACCAACAGTTGGTATCTTGTCTTATTGATGGCAGCCTTTCTAACAGGTATAAGTCAGACAGACAAATACTCTATGATATTACTTATACGTGGAATCTAAAAAAAGCCAAACTCATAAAAACAGAGTAAAATGATGGTTACCAGGAGCTGGGGTGAGGGGATGGAAACAGGAGGGATGTTGTTTAAGTGTACAAAGTTGTAACTAGTAGACTAAGTCCTGGAGCTCTAATGCACAGTATAGTGAATATAGACAACACTGTATTATAATCATCAAACTTGCTCAGAGACTAGATTTTAATTATTCCCACCACAATAAAGAAATGATAATTATGTAATGTGATAGCTACCATGGCAATCATATTACGATGTATAAATGTATCAAATCAACATGTTGTACACCTTAAATGTACACAATGTTATATGTCAAATCTATTTCAGTAAAAGGAAAATAAATGAAGTACATTCCTCCCTTCCTCTCACCATCTCTGGGACTGCCTCAAGTGCTGAGGGCTCTCATGCCGGCACCAGGCTGATTACAGTGACTTTTCTAGGTCCTTCTTGGGCCCATTTTTCTGACCTCCCTCGCAATCAGATCTGCCTTGTGTCCACATCTGATTCCTTGACCCTATCTGGTCAAGCTGGAGAAACTAATCCAAGCGCACAAGTGAACGTCTGACCCTATTTTTTCCCTTGCAGGTTATAGCTGGATTTTAACAGCAGTCATCAGTGACTTACAGGACTCCTGTAACCACTGCAGCAGCCAGGCCTGGCCAGTGGGGAAGCTCTTTCAGAATTTAATGCCTCAGGTAATGTTCTTAGTAGCAAGAAGAGTTGCTAAGTAGGAAGGAAGAACTAACTGTAGGCAACACTAAATTCCATTCTCTGGTGAGGCCAGTCAGACAAGGGATGTCAACCACAAAATCCCTTGTTCTCTCTCATCTTTTCCCCACTGAAGAATTGCTCTCCTCTCTGACCATTTGCTGGGGAAAGGGTGGCTCGGACATCCCCAGAAAGGAAGATAAACATCAAGGCCTTCAGACAGGGGCTCTCTTCTGGGACAAATTTTAGTTTTTACAGCATCATCCAGCGTCTCATTTTATTCAGTGATTTTGCCCTCATGCTGAACCTCCTTAAACTAAGAGAGTGGCCATTTCCTCCTCATGATTCCCTGAAGGCAGCATATGGCAGACAAGTCACTATTGTGTGGTTCTGGGAGCGGGGGGGCATGCCACTTAGATATGTTATGTTTACTGGTAACATTTCTTCTCAGTAAATCTGCTTTCTGAAGTCCCGGCCACTTCCTCTCTCTAGTTGCACGGTGGGCTGTGGTGGCTGAAGAGGACGTGAGGGTCAGGGAGCAATTCTGATCCTCATCCTGTATTTAGGATTCTAGCTTCCCCTCACCTCCCCAGAGTTTTTGTTCTGGAAAACAGCACTTATTTTCCACGGAACAAAGGTTTCTGGAAAGCACGAAGGCCATCCTGGCAGAGCCCTGTGTGGAGCAGAGAGTGAAGTTCCAGAAGCCCCATGGGTGTGCTTCTGCTGGGGAGGCCCAGCTAAGATTCAGGTCACACGGTGCCGGCAGGCAGGCCCGGGAGGCCAGACTGCACCCGTGTCTGGCAGGACAGGGCCCCAGTCAGGAACTGCAGGGACTCAGTAACAGTGAACAGCCTTTGTAATCCAAAGGCTACAGATCCAGATTTGGATCTTCTAGGAACACAACATTTCTTTGGGCCTCTGTTCATCATTTGCAAAATGGAAATAGTAATACTTTCCCCTCTTACCTTATAGAGGTAGTGTAGCGATAACAATAAATCAGTAACTAAAACAAAGTAAAAGCACAGGTTACTAGAGTTGGGAAAAGGCGAAAGATGACTATGTTCCCTCCACCTCTCTACTGTGCATGTTCTGTCAAGACAGAGTGTCCACCCTTCCGGAGACCTGGGAGGACAGCTCACATGGTGAGGTACCAGTCCCCTCCCTTGCAGAGCCTGAATCCTGAGATAACTCCCTGGATTACGTGTGTGGCTCAACATTTCCAAAGTGGACACTATTACAGGATATGATCAGATATTCTGGGAAAATATGTTTCATGCTCACGTTAATTTGGGAAACACTGGACTAAAAAATTAAGCACATTCTTCACTGCAGATGTTCTCAGAGCTTTTAATATGCTAATTGCATTGAGAGTCCCAAAGGGAGGGACATAAAATGCAGCCTTTCCTAGATATTTTTGATCTCAGAGAAATATTTTTCTCATGGCACAACTGTTAATGTATCTCAGAACAGGGTGGTAAATGCCAATGTCCATTCATATGCCTTTGGCTATACAAAGTATCTATTGTTCTTATTGACTTTAGACTAAACAAGATTACGCTGTTCTTGATATCAGATTCAAAAAAAGAAATCCACTGCTAAACACCATTCTCTCAGACTTCTGCTTCTGGGAAGGTGGAGTAGACATAATTTTCCCTATTCCTCCTGCTAATCAACACTGGAAACCACTGGACATTACATCTAAAACAAACATAGAAAATTTTGAAAGGTGAGAAAAGAAGGCAGCCTGACTAGGGAACTCAACCCCAGGAATGACACAGTGATGAGTTCTCTGGGTTTTCTTCTTGCCTCATATATCAAGGTTTGAAGCTAAAGAAGCTGGAAACAGAGAAAAGGGAACCCTCGTACACTGTTGGTGGGAATGTAAATTAGTGCAGCCACTGTGGAAAACAGTATGGAGGTTTGTCAAAAAAAGTAAAAATAGAACTACCATATGACCCAGCAATTCTACTCTGAAATAAAACAAAAACACTAATTTGAAAAGATACATGTACCCCAATGTTCATTGCAGCATTATTTACAATTGCCGAGATATGGAAGCAACCTAAGTGTCCATCAACAGATGAATGGATAAAGAAGATGTGGTATAAACATTCAATGGAATATTACTCAGACATAAAAAAGAATAAAATTTTGCCATTTGCAACAACATGGGTGGACTTGGAGGGTATCATGCTAAGTGAAATGAGTCAGAGAAAGACAAATACTGTATGATATCATTTATATGTGGAATCTAAAAAAATACAACAAACTAGTGAATATAACAAAAAAGAAACAGATTCACAGATGATAGAGGACAAACTAGTGGTTACCAGTGGGGACAGGGAAGGGGGAGGGGCAAGACAGGGGTAGGGGATTAAGAGGTACAAACTATTACATATAAAATAAACTACAAGAACATACTGTACAACACAGGGAATATAGTCAATATTTTATAATGACTATAAATGGAGTACAACCTTTAAAAATTGTGAATCACTAAATCGCACACCTGTAACTTATGTAATATTGTACAACAACTATACTTCAATTTAAAAAATAGTTAAGAAAAAAGAAGCTGGAAACAGCAACAAGCACAGACAAAATAAAGTTCCCACAAAAGCCTGTTCTCTCTTGCCAAAGGACCAGGAAAGGGGCCTTCTAACCAGAGAGAAAACTTTTAGACAATAACAACTTCATTCCAGCCAGACACTGCAGGAAATACTGTGGTCCCTGCCTCCCCTTTACTAGCAAAGGCCAAGTAAGGCTTTTGGTGTCCCAGGAGATCTAATAGAGAATCAGGATGTTTAGCATTGCCCAGTGGTAACAAGGCCATCTCCACAATGGTGTCAGTGGAGACCACGTTGGGGAGCCAGAACTCCCACCCAGCAGTGACAAGGAGCCCCCTCACCCCTATGTGTCAGTGGAGTCTGAGTAGGGAACTTAGAATTCCACCTCCACATGGCAATAACGAGGCAGCATAACCCTTCCCTTGCTTGAGCAATGTCAAAGAAAGACAGCTAAGACAGAAAATAATATGAACATGTTCACATTTCAATCGGAAGTCATTCATCATACCAAAAACCAAGAACATCTCAAATAGAACGCAAAGACAGTTGATAGATGCCAACAATGAAATGACAGAAATGTTGTAATTATCTAATGTGATTTAATGCTTCAACATTATGAACATATTTGAAACAAATGAAAAAATAGAAAGCCTCAGCAAAGAAATAGAAAAATATCAGCAACACTATAGATCATATAAAGAAGAACCAAATGGAATTTCAGAACTGAAAAACACAATAACCAAAATAAAAAACCTCGGTGGATGGGTTCAACAGCAGAACAGAGGGGACAAAGGAAACAATCAGTGAGCTAGAAGATTGAACAATAGAGATTACACAACCTGAACAACTGATAGAAAACAGACTGAAACAAACAAATAGACAGATCTACAGGTACCTGTGGCACTATAACAAAAAGATCTAACATTTGTATCACTGGAGGTCCAGAAAGAAAGAGAAAGAGGGAAGGAGTGAAAAAGTATTTGAAGAAATAATCACTGATAACTTCCAAAATTTAGCAAGAGATATAAAGCTACAGATTCTAGAAGCTGAGTAAAATCCAGTTAGGATAAACTCAAATAAATCTACATCAAGACACATAATAATTAAATTTCTAAAAACTAAAGACATAAAAAATCTTGAAAGCAACCAGAGAAAAGCAACACCATACTTATAGGGGGAAACTAGTTTGAATGACAGTAGATTTCTCTTCAGAAACCATGGGGACAAGAAGGAGTTAGCATAATAATTTTATAGTGCTAAAAGAAAAGAATGGTCAGCATCCTATAGGCAGTGAAAATATTCTTCAGAAATGAGAGGAAGTCAAGATATTCTGAGATGAATGAAAATCAGCAGAATTTGTTACAAGCAGGCCTATCCTAAAAGAATAGCTAAAGGAAATTCTCTAAACAGAAAGGAAATGAAGAAAGAAGGAACTTTAGAATATCAGAAAGGAAAAAAGAACATGGTAAGCAAAAACATGGGTAATTACTGTATACTTTACTTCTCCTCTTAAATTTTCTAAATTATGTTTGATGGTTGGAGCAAAAATTACAACGCTGACTAATGTGGTTCTAAATGTATGCAGAGGAAATATTTAAGGCAGTTATAAATAGAGGAGGGTAAAGGGATATAAAGGGAGGTAAGCTTTCTGTACTTCACTCAAACTGACAAAATGATACCACCAGTAAACTGTAATAAATTATGTATACATAATATAATGCCTAGAGTAACCATGAAAAAGCTATACAAAGAGATACACTAAAAAATTATAGATACACCCAAATAGAATTCTGAAAAACATTCAAGTAACCTAATTGGAGGCAGGAAAAAGAAAAAAGAGAAATTAAAAACAGAGAGAACAAATATAAAACAAAAATTAAATGGCAGACTTAAGCCTTAAGATGTTAATAATTACTTTAACTATAAATGGTCTAAAAACACCAATTAAAAGGGATTGGCACAGTGGATCAAAAAACATGACCTAACTGTATGCTGTCTATAAGAAACTTCAACTACAGTATAATGATATAGGCAAGTTAAAAGTTAAAGGATAAAACCACTTCACACCATTAGTATGGCAATTATTTAAAAAATAAAACAGAAAATAATAAGCATTGGCGAGGATGTAGAAAAAATTGGAACTCTTGTGCATTGCTGATAGGAATGTAAAATGGTGCAGCCACATGGAAAACAGTAAGGTAGTTCCTCAAAAAATTTAACATAGAATTACTATTACCACTTCTGGGCATAGATCTAAAGGAAACGAAAGTGGAGATTTGAACAAATATTTGTACATCCATGTTTATAGCAGCATTATTCACAATAGCCAAAAGGTGGAAGCAACCCAAGTGTTCATCAATAGATGAATGGATAAACAAAATGTAGTATACACTGACGATATTATTTAGCCTTAAAAAATAAGGAAATTCTGACACTTGCTAAGATATGGGTGAATTGTGAAGACATTATGCTAAGTGAAATAAGCCAGTCACAAAAAAAATGTGACTGGCTTATTTCACAGTCATATGAGGTACCCACTGTAGTCAAATTCATAGAGGTGGAAAGTAGAATGGTGGTTTCCAGGGGCTGGTGGGGATAGAAAAATGGGAAGCTGGTTTAATGGGTATGGAGTTTTAGTTTTGGAACATGAAAAAGTTCTGGATATGGGTAGTGGTGATGGTTGTACAACACTGCGAATGGTCTTAATGCCACTGAAGTGCACACTTAAAAATGGTAAAAAAAAAGAAAGGATAGAAAAGGATATATCATATAAACATTAATCAAAGGAAAGCAGGAGTGGCTATATTAATATTAGATAAAGTAGACATCAGAGCAAAGGAAAATACCAGAGACATTCTATCATGATAAAAGGGTCAGTTCACCAAGAAAACAATTTAGCAGTGCTCAAGGTATATCCAGCCAACAAGAGAGTTGCAAAATATGTGAAGTAAAACCAAATAGAATAGGAAGGAGAAATAGATAAATCCACAATTATAGCTGGAGACCTTAATTCCCCTCTCTCAACACTTGATAGAAACAACGTTCCTGCCACATCTGAGTCTGGTTCTAATACTTACTGTCTCTTCAGATTGTATTTTTTGCCTTGTAGTATGCCTTGTAATTTTTGGTTGAAAGCTAGACATGATATACTGGGTACGAGGAACTGAGGTACATGGCCTGTAGTGTTGTAGTGGTAAGGTATACAGGGAGAGGAAGTATTCTATAATCCTATGATTAGATCTCAGACTTTTATCGAGCTTGTGCTCCTTGCCACCCCTCCCCGCACCTTAGGTGGGACAGGAAGTTCTGGGGGGGTGGAGTTGGGTATTTCCCTTCCCCCAAGCTCTGTTAGGCTCTGTTAAAACCGCAATAGGTAAGGTTCTGGTAAGATAGTTTCTCTTGAGGGCAGGCCTTGTTAAGAAGAAGAGAATGCTCTGGTTTTATTTCAGAATGATTATCTTTCCCCTCCTCTTGCTGGAAGCATGAGGGGATTTTTCTCCCATCTTCCCTGTGAGAACCTGGTAGGGCTCTGGAGGTAGAACTCACAAAAGTGTGCCCTCCCCCCCACCCAAGACTGGGGCCCCATGGAGTTTTTAACTCTCAGAGTTGAGACTGATGAATTATTGAGCCTCCACCAATTTGTTAATTACAGTTTAGGTTTTCCTACCCCAGTACTTGTTCCCACAGAGGTTTCTGCTCTGGTAAGTTGTGATTCTCTGTATCTGCCTCTTTGTTTCTCCAACTCCTGGGGCAGTGGTTTTCTCTGTGACCTCAATTCCCTGGTGGATCTGAGAAGAGTTGTTGATTTTCAGCATTTTACTTGCTGTTAGGATGGAGTGATGACTTCCAAGCGCCTTACATGCTAGACCAAAAACTGAAAGTCTAAAGGTTGTCTTAAATAAATTAATATGAAGTTCTTTCCTCAACTCTCTACAAGTTACATGGTAAATAAGTTACTTCTGTTTTCATTTTGGACAAACTGTTCTTAAGGGATATGAGGAGAAAACCCCAGGGCTTATACTTGGAAAACAGGACCCCTCCCCTTGCAAGGTCTCTCATTGTCAAGAATATTTGCTGTGAGCTTAAAAGAAAACATCTACACAAAGGAGCCAAATGAACACTGGTTGTGCCATCTTGGGGCAAAACATCCCCAGGGATGTTTTGATTCAATTAATCCTTCCTGAGATGCTGTACCCTTTTCAACAGTGTTCTAATTTAATTTTCTCAAGAACACAAACTTCCAGAAAACTTAATTTGCCTGAAGAATGTGTAGGTAACCACTTCAGATATGCTCTGCTCCAAGGAAGATAGTGCAGAGGCTAGGAGCAAGGGACATAGATTCAGACTGGACTGGCTCCCAGGTCAGGCTTCACTAGCTGTGTTGCTTAAGTTTTCACCTACTCTATGGACAAAACTGACACAAACTCACCCAGATTCAAGGGAAGGGGACTGCTACAGACTGAATGTCTGTGTCCCCTCAAGTTCATATGTTGAAACTTAATCTCCAATATGCTGGTATTTGGAGATGGGGCCTTTGGGAGGTGATTAGGTTATGAGGGCAGGGCTCTCATGAATGGGATTAGTGTCCTTAGAAAAGTGACCCCAGAGAACTCCCTTGCCCCTTCTGCCATGTGAGGACACAGCAAAAAATGGTTATGAACCAGGAAATGGGCCATCGTCAGTCACCAAATCTGCTGGTGCCTTGATCTTGGACTTCTCAGCTAGAACTGTAAGAAATATATTTATTTTGTTTATAAGTCACCCAGGCTATGGTATTTTGTTATAGCAGCCCAAGAGGACTAAGACAAGGACCTTTCAATGGGAGGAATGCCAAAGAATTTGTGGCCATGCTTTTTTTTAAAATTAATTTGTTTGTTTTTTTATTTTTGGCTGTGATGGGTCTTCGTTGCTGTGAGCAGGCTTTCTCTAGTTGCGGTGAGCGGGGGCTACTTTTCGTTGCGGTGCGTGGGCTTCTCATTGCGGTGGCTTCTCTTGTTGTGGAGCACGGGCTCTAGGCGTGCAGGCTTCAGTAGTTGTGGCACATGGGCTCAGTAGTTGTGGCGCACGGGCTTAGTTGCTCCGTGGCATGTGGGATCTTCGCGGACCAGGGCTCGAACCTGTGTCCCCTGCGTTGGCAGGAAGATTCTTAACCACCGTGCCACCAGGGAAGCCCCTGTGGCCATGCTTTAAAACTGCCACCAAAGCCATGGACTCCATACAGTTCCTATGGAGTTCATTTTCTTCTGTGCTATTTTCTGCTCATTTTTATGTAAGGGAAAAAAAGCAAGGCTTTGAGCAGGAGGAACACACAGAAGAGGATGAACCTACCTTTTTAGTGTCTAAAATTGATAATAGATGGCTGGGTATTGCCAGATTCACCTGCTTTATTTTCACTTCTCTGCAGCTGCAGCTTAGGTATTTAGGAAGTAAGGATGGGTACCCATGGTTTTTTGTTTTCTAAAACATCATCTGCCACTACTCTCAGCTAAAAAGTCACTCCTTTCTAGGTTTTACAGGGTTGAACACACCTCAAATTCACATCTCAGAATGTGATCTTATTTGTAAATGGGGTTTTTGCAGATGTAATTAGTTAAGGATCTGGAGATAAAAATCATCCTGGATTTAGGGTTTGTCCTAAATCCAGTGACTGAGGTCCTTATAAGAAGAGGACAGAACACAAAGAGACACACTAGGAAGAAGGCAATGTGAAGATGGAGACAGAGATTGAGTTCTGTTGCCACAAGGCAGGAAACACCCAGGGCCATGAAAAGCTGGAAGAGACAAGAAAGGATCCTCCCCTAGAGCCTTTGGAGGGAGCATGGCCCTGCTAACACCTTAATTTAGGACTTCTAGCCTCTTGAACAGAGAGAATAAATTTCTGTTGTTTTAAGCCACCCAGTTTGCAGTTATTTTGTTACGCAGCCCTAGGAAGCTAATACACATGGTAAATGAGGAAAACCCACTGACAAGACCTTTGCCAAAGGTGAAGGCAAGAACGTATTTTGTGAAAAAATATTTATTATGTTTGTATTTATTATGAATTATGTTTGTATTTATTATGAATATTATGAATTATGTTTGTATTTATTATTCATACAAATAATACTGGTCCCCAGATATGTGCAATAATAATTAAATTCCATCATATTTGATATCTTGCAGACTTTTAGTCATATAAAAACCATACCTTTAGGCATGCTTTAAAAATTTTGTTATGAAGAAATACTTGAGATAAATATATGAAACATTTTATATAACAGTATTAACAGATTTATAACTTTTAAATCTCTCTCTATATTTACATATTTACATGGTACGTATTTCCCTGTGCTCTGCAAATGTTAAGGGTGGGCCTGCACTTTCATGCCTCTAATCATGTTAGAAGGTGAGCTAGAGTATAAAATAATGGCTAGCATTTATTGAGCACTTTTTGTAGGCCAGACACTGTGCTAAGTGCTTACATGCACTATCTCAGCAAATCCTACAATAACCCATTTTACAGATGATAAAACGGAGATTTGGGCTTTGCTTGAGGTCATCCTGCCAGGGAGTGGGTGAGCTGGGACTATGTTCTATCCACCCAACTCCAAAATCAGAACTTTTAACCTGAGTCTCCTAAACACAGGTTTGTGTAGAGGGAACAGGTGTGGAGCTACTGCCCTGGTACCAAGCAGGATCCTCAAGGTTTCATTTCCTCTCCTTTGGGTCCACGGCAGAAAAACTGTTAGCTGTTTCTGATTGTTCACCTGGGGATTCTACAGAACAAGGATGCACCCAGGTCCTGTTCATCTAGAGCCATCTGTCACTCAGTCTTAAGGGGCTGGCGCAAGGGAGGGTCTCCGCATGGGCGCAGCATGTGGTCTTTATGCTCAGATCTACCAAAGCTGGTGTCTTTCCCTCTGTTCTCTTTTGTGTCTGGGCTTCAAATCTCCCAGGGCCAAGATGAAACACTGTTTCACTCTCCTCCCATGTGTGAAGAAGAATAAAAGCTCTTCTTGGCTCACTTATATCATAGACCTACTCAAACCCTGCAGGAGAACAGGGCATGGATTATAGATAAAGCTTAACTCCATTCTTGCAGGAATTGGGTGGCTTACAAATGAAGGCAATATCTGTGTTTGGACAATGGCTACCTTGGGGCCCTTATGGTTTTAATGAAGTTCTATACATCAAAAGTCTTAAAAAACCCCTGTGTCAAGAACATGCAGAATGACCCTCCCTCTACTGGGCTCCTGGTGAAAAGTGATGCTGGTGGAAAGTGGTGGGTAGGGGAGAGGAAGGAGTATCAGCCAGCCCAGAGCACCAGGGCCCCCTGAGAGGTGGATGCCTTGGTCATGGATGTGCTCATCTCAGGAGCAGGGAGATGCATCCATCCCCCTACTCCTTTCAGGTATGTGCAGAGTGAGAAGGAACTGGGCTGATCATCTGAAGCAGCAGCTCTCCAAGTGTGGTCCAGGGACCCTGGGGTCCTAGAGACCCTTTCAGGGGGTCCACAAGGTCTAAACTATTACCTGCATAGTACTAATATGTCATTTTCCCTTTTCACCCATATTCTCTCACCAGTGTACAGTGGCACGTTATGAAGACCATATGATGTGTGATGTCAGAACAGATTGAATGTAGAAGCAGGTAAAATACAGCTGTCTTCTGTTAAGCCAGACATTAAAGATACATGCACTCCAATGTTCACTGCAGCACTATTTACAATAGCCAGGACATGGAAGCAGCATAAATGTCCATCAACGAATGAATGGATAAAGAAGATGTGGTACATATATACAATGGAATATTACTCAGTCATAAAAAGGAACAAAATAATGCCATTTGCAGCAACATGGATGGACCTAGAGATTGTCATACTGAGTGAAGACCGAGAAAGACAAATATCATATGATATTGCTTATATGTGGAATCTAAAAAAAAAAAAAAAAAAAGGTACAAGTGAACCTATTTACAAAACAGAAATAGAGTCACAGATGTAGAAAACAAACTTATGGTTACTGAGGGGGAGGGATAAATTGGAAGATTGGGATTGACATATACACACTACTATATATAAAATAGATAACTAATAAGAACCTACTGTATAGCACAGGGAACTCTACTTAATACTCCGTAATGACCCATATGGGAAAAGAATCTAAAAAAGAGTGAATATATGTATAACTGATTCACTTTGCTGTACAGCAGAAACTAACACAACATTGTAAATCAACTACACTCCAATAAAAATTAATTTTAAAAAAAGCCAAACATTAAAGAGATTTGAGGGAATTCCCTGGTGGTCCAGCGGTTAGGACTAGATGCTTTCATGTGGTGGCCTGGGTTCAATCCCTGGCTGGGGAACTAAGATCCTACAAGCCGTATGGTGCAGCCAAAAAAGAAAAGGAAAAAAAAAAAGATTTGCAAAAATGAAAAACAGTGCCATTCTTCTGATTTTTTTGTTCTTGTTCTGGAGAATGATAGTTATTTTTTCTAAAATGTGTAATTTATGTTAGAATGTAATGGGTTTATTTTTTAATGAAGTATTAAAATATTTTATACATTTCTGAATTTTAATTTCTAATATCATAAATATCAATAGATATAACCCACATAAACGAAAGTTCCTTGGGGTTCTCCATACTTTTTAAGAATATAAAGGGGTCTTGAGACCAAAAAGTTTGAGAGCTACTGATGTTATTGAGGGTACAGAACACCCCTACATCACTTAGCATCAGTGCCTCTGGGCCACGTTATATGCCTACTCCCTATCTCCACAGAATAATTAAATGGGTTCACATCTAGGCTATCATGAATTTAAGGGGAGCTTACAGTCTATGAAGATATGTTTTAATTATAAAAGTATAGACGATGTAAGGAAAAAAGAACCTTCACCTATTGAGGTAGGAGGTAGATGGGCTCCGGGCTGAACAGCTGGAGCTTGTCTCCTGCTGGCACTTAAAGGAAAAGATAAAGGCAGGAGCAGAGAGGAGATGAGCTCTGCTTGAGTAGAAAGATAAGATGACCACATTTTTTGTTCTTGAGCTCAAGGAGACCTCCCTGACTACACATGTGCAAAAAGGTTCCTCAGGGGTCAAAAAAGGGAAGGGGCACTAGCCCATAATACGTCCTGCCAACCTCCCAGAGACCCTCATGCTAGAATCCACCTTGGCTAAAAGACGCATGTGCACATCAGGAAGGGCCCTGAGTCAGAGCAAATACAGGCATGATGCAAGACGAAGCAAGATGATTGGCCAGAGGGAACCCGGAAAACTGCCCCCATATAAGCAATTTAAGTCACCTCAAAAGTGCGACTGTCTCTCTGAGCCCACCCGTGCGTCTTTCTGCATGTACTTCTCTTCTAATAAATTCTTTACCTGCTTCACTACCTTTTGTCTCTTTGCTGAATTCTTTCTTCAGAGAAGATGAGGACTGAGGTTCTGTTTCAAGCCTGCTGGCCCTCATGCTCTAGTGGCTGGGATTCGGCACTTTCACCACTGAGGCCCAGATTTGATTCCTAGTCAGGGAACTAAGATCCCCCTTCAAGCTGCAGCCCCTTGCAGCCCCTGAGATCACTATGACTGAGGAAAAAGAACTTTCATCTACTCTCATATTGCACAAAGTGTGTTCCACTGAACACTGTTTTCTAAAAAAGGTGCCCACTCCTCAAAACAAAATGTTCTTGGGTCAAATAAATTTGAGAAATACTGGACTTCTGAATCCAGTATTTACTGCAAGTTTTCTCAGAGCCCCCAAAATGAGCACTAAAGGTATTGTGAATCTCTACATGAGAGATATTACGCTCCATTTTCCAGACTTACCTGAGCATATACCTCTTCCTAGGGACAACCTGTGGAACTAATCTTCCAAGGAACACGGGAAACTCCTTTACTCAGCAAAAGGATGAAGTGGTCTCTCGAGTGCTGAGAGCTGCTTAGTATCCTGAAATCCACTTGCTTGCTCCTGTGAGGGAAGTTAGGGCTGGCTGCACGCTCACTCCAGGCGTGCAGGGTCTGGTTGGGGGTGGCATGGGCTGGAAAACATTCACTGCATCAGGTTGGATAGAGAGGTGATTGGAAGCCCAGGGCAGGCCTGCGGGGAGAAGCAGAAAGGGAGGCTTTCTAGAGCTAGTGGGGAACACGGGATACTGGGGATGGGAGAGCAGAGCCCCCCAGGGGGGTACAGTGACACAGTGAGAGGTGGGAAGGGAGGGCAGGGCTGGCTCGCCTTACCCATCCAGTCACAGAACAGGAAGGGGGACTGGAGTTTCCACCTGGCCCACAAAGGATGAGAGGGCCATGGCTGCTGGGAGAGGTCCTGCCCCTGCTTCCCTGCTCTCCCAGCAGAGGGGCAGCTACTCATCCGATAGGTGAAAGCCTGATGTTCCTTTAGGGAAGTGGCTCTGGAGGCAGACGCTCTGCCACTGTCACTTGGGGTGAGTCTCTTAACCTCCCTAGACTGGGCTTCCTCATCTGTACAATGGGGTTGCAGTGACCCTTTCCTCACAACCTCCCAGTGAGACAATCCAGGCAAAGGGCTTTACTCAGTGCCTGAGACACAGCATGCACGTGGCACCCCCGGGGCGGGGGCACCAGGCTAGTGGGACGGCCCTCCCCGGTGTTCTGCACCGCAGCGGAAGGCTGGGACGTCCCCACCGGGATGCCCTCCACTCCTGCTTCTCTAGCCTCCGTGGGGTGGGTAGGTCAGCTCAGACCTGCACCATGAACTTGACTGTCTTAAATTCTACGTGGGGATGCGAGGGGAGAGGTGGGAAATCCAGTTTCAACCTCAGGTTCGGCCGTGTTCTCCAAAAGGACAGCTGTTTTCCCAGGGTTTTGGGTGCTGCCCGGCTTAGCAAGGCGGGCTCCCGCCCTCGGGGTACGGTGTCTGTTCCCCAGCACCCAAGACAAACCCTCTTCTTATCTTTTCCCGGGGAGGGGGGTTTCTGGTTTACGTGTCGGGATTCAGTTCGGTCCCTGTGCGATCAGGACGCTCTCCTCTCCTCTCCTCTCTTGTGGTCAGAGCCAGGGAAGGGCACGCCCAGGTGTATAGTGTATGCAAACGCGGGTCAGCGTTCTCATTTGGGAAGTGGATTTAGGACCTATAGCCTGAACCAGAGTGAAAAGCAGGCTTCCATAGCTACCCGGGTGAACAGAACTCACCCAGCCAGGACTTCGGGGGCGAGGGGGGCGGTGCCACCCACCTCACAGGGAGGCTGGATGCTCTGGCGTCCACCCGGGCCGCTGAGCGCCCTGAGCTTACCTTGGGTTTTCCTAGGCGCATCAGGTGGTCCCTCCTCTGCCCTTGAAGAGGAGCGAGGTGTACAGAGTGAGTAAAGAGCCGAGAGACAGATAAAAGGTTTCTTTTAGCATCTTCCAGAATGCCCGTGGTTCCCTTTTGAGACTTGCAGGACTGTGAATCAGCCGTCTGGGTATGCTCTTTCTTCACAAAAGCTAGGGTAGGGGGTAGGGCCTTCTCAGGCTCGGAGGCCACCAGCCCCTTTCCCAGGCTGCACTGCCTGGCCCCCGGGCCCCTCCTCCTGCCCAGGCTTCAGACGTTCCCAGCTGAGTTGCTCCTGCAGGCTGGGCTGGTGGCGGTGGGCTGGCGGAGCTGGTAAGGTGCTCTCTTGGGTTTGCTTTACTCCTTGAGGTCTTTTGCAGCAGATCTGCCAAAACTCAGAGCATAGTTTGTGGACAGGCAACTTTATAGTTTTCTGTAGTTTAAAAAACATCTACTTTGACTTGAGCCAGTAAAGTATTTTCCTAGCTATCTTTGCTAAGGCAAACATTAGAACTAGTTTGCATTCTTTGAGCCTAATTTGGCGGAGAAGCTAGTAGGAGGCTGGAGGGGGGATTCCTGGCTGGGAGAGGGGTTGTCTCATGGGCTTGCTTTAGCATAAACTTAGATTGTGTGAAGCTCTTCTGCTTCATCGGGGAGACCCAGAAGGACTGATGGGGGTCTAGAATCCAACAGACCTCTGATTGATATCACCTTGAGCTACTCATGCTCCATTTTTGAGCACAGTCTTCTCTTGCACATTGTTTTAGGACTGTTTTGAAGATTAAATGGGCTCATGTGCGTAAAGCACTTAGCACAGCCCTTGACATTCAATATCCTAGTAAACACTCAGCAAAGGGTTATTATTTGGAGGTTTGTTCTCACCCAAACCAGTGAGAGAAACTCTTTTGCTGCTTCTTTCCGCCTTTTCCACTTGCCCTTCTCCCTGTCCTTGGGTTCAGCTGGTTTTCTCCTTAGCCCCATGCCATTCTCATTTATTTCCTGATGCCTTTGCTTAGAATTAACCTGAAGTTAATTAACCTGAAGTTGAGTTCCTCTTACTCTATGAGGTTTACCTTGACAGCTGACTTGATGGCCGCTGTCTGTTCTGACGGGCTCAGAGGGGGCTGCTTTTGATGCAGTGGGTAGAGGGGCCAGACTCGACTTCTGAAGCTCTTCTGAGGACACCTATGGCTCTGCCCCTCAGAGATTAGAAGCCACCATAGGGCAGGGTTTCTGACCATAGATTACTGATGGTACCTGGCTTTCTGTGGTTAACATCTAAGCTGCGAGATGGGGCAGTAAATTGAAACTGACCTGCTGGGGAGTCTTGCTTCTAGGACAACCTGAGCTTGAGAAATTTTATCCAGCTTAATCTTTCATGTCTAGTGAGGGCTGGGTACTGGCTTCTGCCCAAGCACAGAACTAATACAACACAGGTCTCTGGTTTGGAGCTTACATTCATAGGAACCCAAGTACTGTAATAGAAATGTAGAGATCACCTCATAACATCATCTATATCTTGGGCAGAGACCTATAGAGCCTTATCCATACCCTCATTTTCCTTTCTAACAGAACCCTTACATGAGCAGAGGCAGCAAAAAGTCCAGGTTAAACTACTCTTCCAGTGAGATATATGGGATGGAGTCTAGAAAAGCTCTTTTAAGAGGCTAACTCAATTGGCGGTTCCACATTCCCCGCCAATTGAGTTGAGGAGTGAGGGCCTCTCTTTGTTGAAGAATGAGGATGTGATGGCTGGAGTTCCAGCAGCCAGCTGGGAAGCCATGAGGATGAGGGCCATACCCAGAGATTAGGGTGGAGCCTGGGTCCCTGAGGACATTGTAGAACCACCATACTAGCATTGGTATGCCTTTCTTTGTTAATTTCCGTGTGTGAGGGAGAAAAAAATCCAAGGCCTTCTATAACTCATCTTGTTGAAGCCACAACTTTGGGGGATTTTATTATCAGCCAAATATAATTCCTCAGTGATGATATGTCACTACCACAACCCAGTGATGTGGCCTCAGAGGATAATATTATTAATAGTTCCAGGTGGTGTTAGGCCAGCTTTTCTCTAATTAAGATGTTATATAGTGACAGGCGGGATGAGTTTCAGTATCACCTCACCTTTCCTCTGATAGCTTTTCTCCACAGAAGTGTTAATTATCAAAGAAGCAATTCAAAAGTAGGATACAAGCAGTAAAAGTGAGAAAAGGAGCACCTAATTATTTGCAAACTGATTATTGCAAAGTGAACACACCATTATCTTTAGATCACAGTTTAGAGACAAAAAGGAGATTTCTGGTCACTGAGGCCAGCCATGATTGCAGTGATGTTGGTGGATATGTAAATATTTTAATCATTCAGCTACAGAATGTGCTTTCTGGTTTGTCTTCACAAAATAGTCTGTAAAGGCTTGAAATGCATTCCTCATTGCACAACCATTTCAGTAATGGCTGCCAGATCCCCTCCTATTATGGTCATCTCCAACCTGGAGCCCATCTGGATTGAATCCTTTCCTCTAGTGCCCCAGGAAGCTGGGCACACCTGTACTCATTCTCACACCGGAGAGGAAAAGAGAGTTCCTTAGGATTGGGATGGGACAGCAACTGACTCTGCAGAACCCTGAAGA